>NC_084825.1:50558480-51943775 GCF_958449725.1 Rosa rugosa
AATTTCAGATTTCTAGACGCAAATCGCGTCTTTACTTCTTCTTCTTCTTCTTCTTCTTCCAACGCACAACGGGAGCACAAAATTGATTATCCAAGCGTCTCTTGCTCTCTCCCAAGTCTCAAACCTTGAAACCCAGCAAATTTTTTCTTTAAATTGGTTTCAATTGTTACTCAATTCTTCAGTTCATTCTCATCCATCACCCAATCTTTCTCCTCTCTATGTTTCTGTTATTCTACGGTGATCATACGGATTTTTCAGCTTTTCATCAATGTAGGCTGAGGTACAAATCAAAATAGGTATTGGGTGTTCTCCTGGTGTTCTTCAATTTTGATATTTAATGAAAATTTTGGATATCAAAAGTCTTGTTACTTGTTTTTTGAGTTCTGTTGATTTGTAAGAATTTCAATTTTCAATAGGGAAAATTTGTGGAACAGTACATGAAGTTAGGTCCACTATGCATTTCTACACACGAAGTTACAAATTATGAACTTTAGTACACGAACTTCTAATCCCGACCAACTATTTGTACATGCCGTGACTAACGCCGTTAGTCAATGTGCCACCTAGCATAATTTTAGGGGTAATTTGGTCTCTTTACATTTTGTACTCTGGGCACCTACCTTTGTCTCTCTCCTTTACTCTGGGCACCCATCTCTCTCTCTCTCTCTCACCTGCCTTTTTTTTGGCAAAGCTGTCTCTCACCTGCATTGAAGAACAAGTTTTTCAAATCCAGAACCAATCTCTTGCCTTTACCCCGACTTGCCGGCGGCGAAGTGGGCAAATAATCCAAATCCGACGCCATTACTTCCTTCATAATTGAATCAAACTCAGCTGGGAAGCAATGGAAGGCGAAATCTCCACCATCCCAGACCGACCCAGTTCCATTAACCCTCTTGAAATCGCATCTCAATCTATTCAAGAACAAAATCGCCTCAGATAGATTGATCTAGACTAATCCAGATCGTCGACCTGAAGACCCGCGACGGCGACCTGGATGGTTCTCCGCCGTCCAGCTACAATACTGTGGAGATTACTGTTCACGGCAGCCATTCTGAAGCTTTTGGACTTGTTCCCGATGTTGATTCTCATCCCAGAATTCAAGAATTGATGCTCGGGCTGCAAGTTTATACTAGGACTTGCGGAGCTGTGATTATACACATTTATATGCGTGTAATTATATCTAAAACACTAGAAATAAGTTAATCCCCATGTCAATTATTATGTAATAAATCTATATTTTATTTATTTGTAGGTAATAAGCGGAGTTGCGGAAACCGAGAGAAAATAGTGCAAAATTGAATCAACTTAGAATTTCCGACAAAAAGATGAGAAAAGTTAACGGTCCATCAATGGGTTAACTAAGGTCAACGTCATCAGGGTGTGAAGCACATGAATTGGTACTTGGTGGAAGAGAAGAAAAATGAAATAATAAAACAAATGAAAGAAGAAAATGGATGCTGCACGTGTTGACCATTTAATTAAGCAAACCTTTGCTTAATTAATCCTTAGAGCAAGTGCACTGGTTTGCCCTTGCCTGGTTATAGTCATGAAAAAGCTGACTAGGTGACTTTCTTTGCAAAATCTTCTCTTCCACCGGTGGAAGCTTGACTGGGCAAGAATCACTCCTTCCTGACTACAGCCAAGAAAATAGTCATGGGAATGACTATTTTCATGCCCAGGCAAGAAAGAGACGAGCTCATGGAGAAGGAAGGCTGCAAACACAACGTGGGGGACGTCAGCAACACAGGGGAGAAGGAGACGCGCCTGCTTGGGAAGTGAGGGACAGCAGCTTGACGCGTGGCGCCGCAACTGCTGAACGACTGCAGCAACGCGCTTGTCGCGTAGCGACATCCTTTGGGCCGGCAGCTGCAGACCACGTGGAAGAGAACCATTGGAGGCTTTGCATTTAAATACCACTGATGAACAGTATTTTTGCGTGAACAGTAGCGTGAACAGTGAAAGACTGAAAAGTGTTCACCGGGCAAGAAAAACAACGGGTGCAAACCCATGTCCAGTGGCAGTGAATAGTAACTTGACCGGTCGAATTCTTGACTTCTCGACCTTGACATTTCTTGACTACGGGTGGACTTGCTCTTAGTGACCAATCCTCCTTCTTTTCTTATTATCACGTGCAGCACATTTTGTTTGATTAGATTGAGCCAATTAATGGCTAACACATGGCAGACCACCAACCCATTTCCGCACAGCCACACAAGTTCTCTTCACAATATATATTGACCCACGACCTAATTCCCTGGGGGGAGACAACACAACCTGCAGTAGCCGCACCAGCACAAACTGGGCTTCTCCGCCTTCCTCCTCCATTTTTCCTCTTTTCTTTATAATTTCTTTTGAGATTTAAAGAACTACTCACACAAACCTTCAAGGATCTATCAAGGAACTCAATCTCTACAAGATTCAATATTTGGGTATTTTGTGGAGTTGTAATTCAAGGCTAGTCATGCTAGCTCCATAGCTATTTGTGACTATCCTTGTTTTCTCCTACACTTTTCTACTCTTTGCTATTTGAATTTTGTAATTTTGATGTTCATGAATATGGGTTGTGAGTAGTTACTTTTGGGAGCTAGGGTTTCTAACTCTAGCTCAATTTTGATGTAATGAACATATTTTTCAAGTGATAAATAATGTATTTTCATATGGGTGCACTCTAATTACTATGTTACTTGGTTCTTGATGCATGAATTTAGGGAATTAACCACTCTCTTTGTTATGTGTTGAGATTTGTGATGTGTGATACAATTGGTGGTTCTTTTGTTCACTAGCTTCATGTAATTAGTGTGGTGTGTCAAGTAGTTGCTTAATCGAGAATTAATGATTGCCTAAGTTTCTATTTTCTTGTGCCCTTCGCCTTTAATCCTAGACCTTGTGGCCCTAACAAGGCATAATGATTAGAGTTAGAGAGTTCATTCTTGCCTTAACCTGAAGAATGGATACCAAATAAAAGAAATTGACTTAGTGGCCTTAACCGGCATTAGGTAGAGAACTAAGCAATCGTTAAATTTTAGGTTGTAACTATTGCATGCTTAAATCCCTAATTTCTAGAGCTCTAGGCCTTTAGTTCATGTTTTGGTAGCCCTACTAAGGTACTAACTCATGAATTAGAGAGTTCATATTTGTCCTAACCGAAAATGTGAATACCCTTAAGGAAATTCGGCTTAGTGGCCTTGACCGGCATTAAGTACGGGATTTGGTTCTCATGAAAATATGTTTGTTTGCTTGAAATGTGTTCGTTGCATTGAAATTGCTAGAGAGTGATCCCTAGTACCCAAACCTATCTCTCTTTTATTTTTATTTTCTTTGTTTTTAATTGTTGTTGTTAATTTAGTTTTTGACTTAGTCTTTTTAGAAAATTAAATCACAATGTTTAATGACAATTTCTACCTCATTGTAAATAGTCTTCACTAGGCTTTTAGTTTTTATTAGGCTTTGGTGCAAACCAAAGCCGAGCATTGCTAAGGCTTGATGCCTTAGAATTGCCTTTTTATTTATTTTCTTTTTCTTTTATTTTTGCTTAGTGTCTTTATTTCCGATTACCCAAGGATTGTGGGTTAGCCACTAATCCCCGTGGTACGATAAACTTTGGGCATAATATTTCCCTATCTTGACAATGATACGTACGCTTGCGTAAATGTGTATCCAAGTCAAGCAGAGGAGAGAGATGATGGAGGCGACGACGGGCTCGAACTTTTGCTTCTTGGAGACGTCTCTCTGCAATTCGTCTAGCCTTTGCTTCAGGTATTGTTCATCTTCGAAATCCATCGTATTTGGGTTGGACTAGTTTTTGTGTGTGAATGACTGGTTTTGATGATGAAGAAGAAAGATTCAATTGGAATTGGAATTGGGGTTTTGGATGATGCGCTGCGAGGTGGATTACGATATGGAAGTCGATTACAACGCAGAGAGGCCGGAGAGCAGTGGCTAGGCGGTTGGCGAGGTGGTGGTCGAGGTCTTGGGCGGCTTGGTGGCGGAGCAAGTAGGGTTCAGGTCTGGGAGGACCAAAAGAGGCGGTGAGTTGGAGGACCGGGGTGAGTGGGTTTTAGGAAAAAGAGGAGGGGATGGCGGAGGACGGAGTGGAGGGAATGACGATGGTGGTGTGGTAGTGGTGGGAGAGGGGTGGTTGCAGGTGAGAGAGAGAGAGAGATGGGTGGCCAGAGTAAGGGAGAGATAGAGAGTTGGGTGGCCAGAGTAAGAGAGAGATAGAGAGTGGGGTGACCAATTTACCCCTCAAATTTTGCCAGGTGGTAGAGATTCTCATGGCGTCATTGATGTCGTGTCTATATAGTGGGTCGGGCTTCGAATTTCGTGTACTAAAGTTCATAATTTGTAAGTTCATGTACACAAATGCATAGTGAGCCTTAATTGGTGTACTATTCCTAAAATTTTCCCTTTTCAATATTAGGTGCTATTGGAAGTTGGAGTTGCAAGTCAATCTCGATCAGAAAAGAAAGAACAAGAAGGAAAAAAGCAAATTCCAAATTTTCAGGTATTGTTCTGTACTCCAGTGTTTGTCAATCATCATTCAAAGTGATTTTTAACAACCTGCTCATTCATCGGTTTTTCAATTTTCAATATAAGTGCAATTAGAAGTTGGATTTGCAAGTCAATCTTGATCAGAAAAGAAAAAATAAGAAGGAAAAAAGCTGTTGGCCAACTTTCAGTTTGAAGCTTGAGTAAGATATCATATTTGGCTCGGGACTACAATGTTATTTTGTGCTACTTTTCATGTTGTAAGCACCCTGTTCATTTGGGGGGTCAGCCACCATATTCAAGATGAGGTAAAATACTAGTCCTTTTTCAATTGGTTTTATTGAATATAAAACTTCATGCACATTACTGATCTTTTGGTGTAATTCCTTCAATTGTGGAAATGGCAGAATACTGGACGAATATATCTATATGGTTTCCTTGTTGAAGCATACAATTCATAGAGGACGACCACGAGTAAGTATATATTCGATAATTTCTATTTTTTTTCAAGTTATTTCTATTTGTTTGTTCAACTTTTGGATATGGTTTTTCTTTTTTGATTTAGAATTCTTCGTAAGTTTTACCAAGACACGCGTTACCATGTCTCTTAATTTGTGTGATTGTGTCGAAGTGCTACATTATGTGTGTTCTTTTGGATTAGCTAGGAGTTTTATGTGATAAGAAAAAATTTGTAATCTTTTTTATACAGGGTTTTGGTTTTATGTACCCCCTGTTTATTTTATGTAATAAAATCGGCGTAGGGATAAGCCGCCCAGCTTGATTAGGTTCCAAACCACTAAAAAAAGGATTTAGAGTATAACATTCGTAAGAATCATTACATGTTTATTTAGGCCAGTTGGGCACACACACAAAATTTCGCCCTGGGCATCAAAAAGCTCAAGACCGACCCTGAATATAGCCTTAATATGATTTTACCAAAATAATTATTATTTGTTTTGAAAAAGAAAACATTATTGATTATAAGACCAGCTCCCCCCTCCCGGGGGCGAGAAAAAACAAATAATAATAAAATATTGAAGGAAATTGACTTTTGTGTGCTTTATCAAACTAAGATTAGTTCTATGATTGTAATAGGAGAGAAGGTTCTAGAATTCATAGTCCTATTCGGAATAGTTTTCCTTATATAATTAGAATATGTATTTTGTAATCCCTATATATAGGGCTTCTATTATCAATAGTGGAATACACAATTCTCTTATCAATCTCTCTCAAATCTCATATCCTAAAACACGTTATCAGCACGAGCCCTAACCCTGAAACCAAAAAGGCCAAAGACCCTAAAATCCTATACCCACGGTGCGCTGCCTTTCCTCCTACACATAACAAAAACTACATTGGCCTCCCCTGCATCACTACCTCTGCCATGAACCACCGTAGCGCTGCCAGCAAGTGAATCTTGATGACCGAGATTGTAAGCCAGCTGCAATCCCGCACGTATACCTCCAGCCCTGCACAACTGCACGCATAGGCCTCTGCAACCTGACATGTACGCCAACAGCAGCGCACAAGCACGCACACACCAGCACAACCGGGATTGCAACCCAATTGCAATCCTGCTGCACATTTGCAAACCTACTTCGGAATCAGGATCGAAAGCTGCCTTGCAATCCAACAGAAAGGATCGAAAAACATTAGCAATCCTAAAGACTTTTAAACGTCTGCTTCAACACGCGCGTGTATCAAGGTTTTCAAGCTTCAAATTACCAAGTAAGTTTTATATTAAAGTTCCCGCTTTTGAATTTAATTTTAATTTTAATTCTTTTTCTCGGGGACTTGCAACCTCCCTTCTTCTACATCCCACCTTTCTGTAACATGGGTTCTATTTTCTAAAAGTGGAATCTTGGGGATTCACGCTATATACGAACTAAGAGCGTTCGTAATATTCGGACTAAGAGCGTCCGTAAGCATCGATTTTTACGGACTAAGAGCATTCGTAGGCTACGGACTAAGAGCGTTCGTGAGCATCAAAATTTGACCATATAAACGTCATTGGTTTCAATCCAAATCCAAATCCAAAATTTGGAAACTATCAACAAAGACAGTGGTTATAACTCTTTCCAAAGTAGGCTCATCCAAAATTAATTGTGATGTCTAGGAAGGTTTGAACTGAGAGAACGGTTTTAAAAGTGAGCACAGCTCCACCAAAATCTCGCCTTACCTTACCTGCTTACAACCAAATTGGATTTACCAAAAGGATTGAGTAACTGCTACTTGTCTAAGCTTGATTGTCATTTTTTGGATTAAATTTTGATTTAGAAACTTTGACGTAATCATTGGCTTTCATTGAAATAAAGTGGCGATTTTGATTCGAACTTTATCCATTCAAGTATTTTTCCCGGAGAGCTAGAATGCCTCGTGGATAGTGCTACTATGCACACCATACTTCGAAATAGGCAGTTATTTCTTGAGATGACGCCAACTCGATCTTCAGTGACTACGACGGCAAGGTCATCTAAATTGATTCATGGTCGAGGACCAGCTCAATTCTTGTTGCCACATGGCACAATCATTAATGTCACTGAAGCTCTCTACGCTCCTAGGGCCGAAAGAACCCTTTTGAGCTTCAAAGATATACATGTGGAAACACATTGTAAGAATGGACAAAAGTTCCTTTGCATCACCTCTAATGACTACAGACATAAAAGAGTCTTAAAGAAACTTATGGGTTGTATGCAACCACTATTCGAATCATTGAATCCAATCATGTTATGAGAGATGATTTATGGGATTCTGACACATATGGGCTTTGGCATGACCATTTGGGACATCCAGGTTGTGATATGATGATCCGTATCTTAAAAACTTCACATGGACATCCATTTTTCAGAACGAAAAGAAGTAAAAACCTAATTTTGGACCAAGAAGGAGCACCTGCGCCTCACTGAGCCACCCCTCTGTAAGTCCGGCCATCTAAGGCCGGCTCCGCCAACCCCCTGCGGCCCAAAAGTGGCTTTCACGCCACTAGTGCCTCCTTGACTCCTATTTCTACTTCTAAAGTTAATTGTGACTTCATGGCTCAACCAAAATCTTCATTGGTTGCTTCTAAAGCCTATCATTTGTTCTGCAAAGCCTGCTCTTTAGAAAAATTAGGATCGAGACCATCCTATGCAAAGGACACTAAAGAAAATATACCATTCTTGCATAGAATTCAAGGTGATATTTGTGGACCAATTCAACCACCTTGCGGACCATTTATATATTTTATGGTGTTGGTTGATGCATCGACACGCTGATCACATGTCATGCTATTGTCCACAAGGAACGCTGCATTTGCTAAACTCCTAGCACAAATTATTAAGTTAAGGGCTGATCACCACCCTGATCATCCTATTAAGTCTATAAGACTTGACAATGCTGGGGAGTTTACATCAAAAACTTTTGATGATTATTGCATGTCCATTGGGATTGAGGTTGAACATCCAGTTCCTCATGTTCACAACCAAAATGGTCTCGCAGAAGCAGCCATTAAACGACTACAAATGGTTGCTAGAGCATTGGTTATGCGCACCAATCTTCCTATTTCTGCTTGGGGTTATGCAACATTGCATGCAGCTGTGCTTATTCGTCTGAGGCCCACTGCCACTCAACCATTTTTTGCGTCCCAGATGGTGACTGGTTATGAGCCTGATGTCTCACACTTACGCATATTTGGGTGTGCAGTTTATGTGTCAATTGTGCCGCCACAGAGCACCAAAATGGGTCCTCAAAGATGATTAGGCATTTATGTTGGATATGACTCTCCAACTATTATCCGCTACTTAGAATCCTTGATAGGCGATCTCTTTACTGCTAGATTTGAGGATTGTCACTTTGATGAGACAGTCTTCCCGTCGTCAAGGGGAGATAAGAACATAAATGTTCAACAGGAACGACAGGAATTGTCGTGGTCTGTCCCCACTTTGTCTCATCTTGATCCCCGAACCGCACAGTCCGAAATTGAATAAGAACATAAATGTTCAACGGGAACGACAGGAATTGTCGTGGTCTGTCCTCACTTTGTCTCATCTTGATCCCCGAACCGTACAGTCCGAAATTGAAGTGCGGAGAATTCTCAATCTTCATAACGTAGCAGATTCGATGCTTGATGCATTTTCTGATATCGCTAAAGTGACGAGATCACACATACCTGCTGCAAACGTGCCTGCAAGGATTGATGACCCTAAAAATAAAGGGCATGGCACCGCCGCCCACAATGGTGATGGCGCAGTGGCTCAGGCCGGGCTCCCTACAAGGAAGCGAGGGAGGCCCAAAGGTTCGATGGATTCTCGCCCAAGAAAGAAAGCGAGTTTGGTACAAAATAATCCATTAATCATCAATGTAAATAATCCATCTCATGAGAATATTCCAGATTATGGTTATGTCCAAGAGACATCATTGGGGCACGCTCCAATGTCAGAACCAATTCCAGAAAATAGGGAGATCTCCATGAATTACACTAGTGTTCATGAGATGATGGATAGAAATTCTATTGTTATTGATGATGCATTTGCAGATCATGTTGCAAAAGGAATTATAGAATATGATGATATCGAACCTCGCTCTGTCGAAGAATGTCAACGAAGATCAGATTGGCCTAAATGGAAAGATGCGATCCAGACTGAATTAGATTCACTAGCAAAGAGACAGGTATTTGGGCCTATAACGCAGACACCCCCAGATATAAAACCTGTTGGCCATAAATGGGTCTTTGTTAGAAAGTGTAAAGAGAAAAATGAGGTGGTTAGATATAAAGCCCGCCTCGTGGCTCAAAGTTTCTCGCAACGCCCTGGAATCGACTACGAGGAGACGTATTCTCCCGTAATGGACGTTATAACGTTCCACTACCTTGTTAGTTTGGTTGTTTTCGAAAAACTTGACATGCAGCTTATGGATGTGGTTACAGCATATCTCTATGGGGATCTAGATTCAGAGATATATATGAAGGTCCCGGATGGACTTCAATTACCCAAATCAAGTGGCTCTAAACCACGGAGCGCGTTTTCAATAAGATTAAAACGCTCACTATATGGATTAAAACAATCCGGACGGATGTGGTATAACCGTCTAAGTGACTACTTGATTGGGAAGGGATATATTAACAATGAAATATGCCCATGCGTGTTCATTAAAAGAACAAGTTCCGGATTTGCAATTGTAGCAGTTTATGTCGATGACATGAACCTAATTGGAACTCTAGATGAGTTAAAGGAAACTACTAAGTACTTGAAATCCGAATTTGAGATGAAAGATCTTGAGAAAACACGGTTTTGTCTCGGTTTAGAACTCGAGCACCGTAGTGATGGGATTTTGATCCATCAGTCTGCATATACTCAGAAAATTCTAAGGCGCTTTAATGAAGATAAAGAAAAGCCTGTGAGTACTCCCATGATTGGCCGTAGTCTTAAGCCTGGAAAAGATCTGTTCCGTCCAAAGGATGAGGACGAAGAATTATTAGAGGCCGAAGTGTCCTATTTAAGTGCAATAGGCACATTATTGTACTTAGCTCAATGCACAAAACCGGACATCTCATTCGCTGTGAACTTGTTAGCTCGACATAATTCTGCGCCGACATGCCGCCATTTGATTGGTTTAAAGACAATCTTTTGATACTTAAAAGGTACGATTGATATCGGCCTATTTTATCCCTACAGAGAGAAGAAGAATGACGGAAGAATGGGATCTGACCCCATTAGGCATGGCGCCGCCGTCCACCATGACGTCGTGGCCGGTCATATTGCTGCCGGCGCCGCCAAGGGTGGCCGGCCTCACCCACCTCTCTTACATCAAAATGACCATGATATTTTGATGGGTTTTGCTGATGCAGGGTATCTCTCTGACCCTCACAAAGGTCGCTCTCAAACGGGTTATGTCTTTACCATGGGAAGCACTGCGATATCTTGGAGGTCTACAAAACAGACCATTGTTGCTACTTCCTCAAATCATGCAGAGATTATTGCTCTACATGAGGCCATGCGTGAATGCATATGGCTAAGGTCTGTAATTAGACATATTCGAGGAACTTGTGGTTTGAAATCTACCACGGATGAACCTACATGCATTTATGAGGATAATGCAGCTTGTATTGAGCAAATGAAGTTAGGTTTCATCAAGGGCGACAACACCAAGCATATATCGCCTAAATTCTTTTATAATCAGCAACAACAATCACTTCTAAAGATTGAAGTGAATCAAATCCGATCAGAGGATAATGTAGCGGACTTATTCACTAAGTCGTTACCTAAATCCACCTTCGAGAAACATGTGAACAACATCGGATTGAGAAAGTTATCCGAACTCCCATGATTGTAGTAATCAGGGGCAGATATCGACATCAGGAGGAGGTATGATGTCTACATGTTCGATCTCGAAGAGTGAATGACGTGTTGTACTCTTTTTCTCCTCCTCGAGCTTGTTTTTGTCCCACAAGGTTTTTCACTCAAGCAAGGTTTTTAACGAGGCAACGGATGAAGCGTTACCACCAAGTTTGAGCAGCACAAGGGGGAGTGTTAAAGGAAATTGACTTTTGTGTGCCTTATCAAACTAGGATTAGTTCTATGATTGTAATATGAGAGAATTCCTAGTCCTATTCGGAATAGTTTTCCTTGTATCATTAGAATATGTACTTTGTAATCCCTATATATAGGGCTCCTATTATCAATAGTGGAATACACAATTCTCTCATCAATCTCTCTCAAATCTCATATCCTAAAACATAAAATTGTTTTTCATTGACGCAATTTCTTGACACCATCTCTCCCTGTTAGCTCGAGTCAAGCCAATGAGATTGAATTCGATTTCTTCACATACGCTTATGGTACCATCAGTTTAAAAATCATTGGTATTTTGGCATCAACTTCGTTGAATAGGATTTTTCAATAAAATAAATATACTGATTAATGATTCCAGCTAATTGTATATACTATATACAGAGCTGATTGTGACCTATTCTTAGCTGGTTTTGGCCAAACTTAATTTTCTGAAATGCAAAGCTACATACTCTACGCAATCTATATAAGCATATTCCTAAGAAAGTCTAATAACAAAATTAAAATTGTGATATTTCCAATGGAAAAAATTTATAGGATAGGCAAAAGCTAGCTAACAAGCACAAGAAACATAAAGGTGAAGGCTGTTTGTGTACAGGCTAATTAAGTTTTTATTGTTTTATATTGTATACCATTGAACTTGCAAATTCCTTGACTTCCAAGGCTGCTTTTTGTCTTCACCATAAGACTCCTTCCCTTCTGCTTCAAAGTTTCCGAAATACTAATTTGTTGCCTTCTTCCTCGCTTTGATCAAACCTTTTGTTTTCATCTCATCGCCAACTCACACAGAGAGTCACACTCACAATAATCCATTATATATACATCCTATATACATCAGTTATGGTTTCTGATTTCTTTTCGAGTAAAATGCCCTGGAACTGCTTTTGTTGCTTCTCTCAGGAAGAGGATCAGCCAGAGACCCCCAGGTACGTACATATATGCTTAGATCTATATACTAGATCAAATGGTATTAGTAGGTTTATTTGTGTGTTGACTCAGTTTTGGGGGGTTTTCATTTATTAGGGTGACCAAGAATAGAGATTACCCTTGGGATATATACCCTCTCAAGGAGCTTCTTCATGCAACAAACAACTTCCACCATGATAACAAGATCGGTGAGGGAGGTTTTGGAAGTGTTTATTGGGGTCGAACAAGCAAAGGCGTGGAGGTAATCATATTCTCCTCACTCCTTTAAATTTCATTTCTTATGATATTGATTCTTTCAATTAATATTCTGGTCATGGTCTGTGTATGCAGATAGCAGTGAAACGACTAAAGACCATGAGCGCAAAGGCCGAGATGGAGTTTGCGGTGGAAGTTGAGATACTAGGGAGGGTGAGACATAGAAATTTGTTAGGGCTGCGTGGATTCTACGCCGGAGGTGATGAAAGACTAATAGTGTATGATTTCATGCCTAATCATAGCCTGATCACCCATTTACATGGCCAACTTGCAAATGATTGTCTTCTTGATTGGCCAAGAAGAATGAGCATCATCATTGGAGCGGCTGATGGCTTATCGTAAGCTCTAAACTCGTTAATCTTCAATTTACACCAAAAAAATTAATGCATGCTCTTAGAAAATAAAAAGTAAACTCTTGATTAGGTCACCTCTGTGTATTTCTTTAGTACCAGAACCATTTAATTAGTTCTCCTGCAATTCAAAGGTTCTTCATTAATGTATGTTAAAAGATTCTTAACCTAGCTGCCCTCTAATTCATTATCATATTGGGATCAAGGTAAAGAACAGTAGTTTGGTCTCCTGCTTTTTATTGAATACTTTAATTCATAGATAATGTGAACCAAAAATAAGTACACCACAAAGCTAAGTACGGTCATCATCCAACCGTACCAGCAAACAAGAGAACAAATTAAGCAACCCATATTTTGTGAGAAGATGCCATGCCTGATTAAGTTCTAAATTATTATATTAGAAAACCACCACCAATAAATGTGGCAGCTTAATTTTCGTTATTTCTCAAGGCTTTCTCACATCAACTTCTAAAGAGTTGTGAGAGACGGACTCGATAAGCTAATTAGTTATTATATACTCACCTGCACTCCCAGATTGGGGCTTAATGGAGTGGGAGGTTAAGCTTAGAAGCAGGTCGTTTTGAATTCTTTTTTTCAAAAATTTTTGTGCTTGGACATTATCTTCTCTCAAGCTATAATTGTTTTCAAAAGGTTTTTTATTATTTGAGGCCTTGAGGGTCATTCGTGACCACAATTTTCAATTATTATTGACAATGAATATCACCTTTTAATAGTATAGATATATTATCTTTCATGAATTGTTTAGGTACCTGCACCATGAGGCCAATCCTCATATAATACACAGAGACATAAAGGCAAGCAATGTGCTTCTAGACATTGATTTTCAAGCAAAAGTTGCTGATTTTGGATTTGCAAAGCTGATTCCGGAGGGTGTGAGTCATCTGACTACTAGAGTGAAAGGAACTCTTGGATATTTAGCTCCTGAATATGCTATGTGGGGAAAAGTTTCAGAAAGTTGTGATGTTTATAGCTTTGGTATCTTGCTTTTAGAAATAATTAGCGGAAGAAAGCCAATAGAGAAACTCCCTGGCGGAGTGAAACGTGACATTGTGCAATGGGCAACCCCTTATGTCCAAAAGGGTGCATATAATCACATTGCAGATCCAAAGTTGAAGGGCAAGTTTGACCGCGAACAAGTGAAGTCCACTATCATGATTGCGATGAAATGTACCGATAACAGCCCCGAGAATCGACCCACAATGAAAGAAGTAGTGGATTGGCTTAAGGGGGGAATGGGAACAAGGAAGAAAGATTTAACAAATGTGGGAGGCATCGAGGATGATGAAAATGAAGAAAACGACGGAAATGATACCGATTTTGAAGGGTACGAGATGGAGGTTTCTGATACCAAAAAGAATATAACAAAGGCTAAATCACAAAGGAGATGATGAATCCAAATCTCAATCTTTTATTTTGGGAGACTGACTTTGGCCTTTGTATTTTGTTTGTGAATTGAAATGTTGTATCATCCTGACCTTAATTATAATTAGTTGTCTGTGAGTCATCATCAGTCATGTACGTACGTAACTTGAGAAATTAGTAAACATGACTTGGTCTTTCCATGTATAGGTTTAATTAAGACTAGTCTTCATACTCTATTTGAAATATATTGAATGTCCTACAAGTATTATACCTTCATGAATTACACATTATTCCATTTTTGTCTCAACTGTTTGTTTTGGTATTTTTTGCTTCTAATGTGCTCTAAATCTTATCGTTCAAATTGCCTTCTCTTTCTCTATGTTTTATTCACAGCCTGTTAACGTTAGTGACCGAGGGGCCTCTAGTTAGCATAAAGAATGAGAGAGAGAGAGAGAGAACGACACAAGCGAAGTAGAGAGAGAACGACACAAGCGAAGTATAGTGGTTCATTTCCCGCTATGTGTGTTTGGGATTACAAAGTGTGTAATGGAGTGGATTGAGTTGTGGGAGGAGGCATTCTTTTTATAGGTGAAGGAAACCATCTCCTTTACATTTTCTTAGATGTGGAATGATTAAAACCACTATTCTAGTCTAGAAAGCATGTTTGTGAAGGCAACTTTGCAAGGCCGGGAAGGTGGCTTCCCGGCGACGTATTTGCGGCTTCCGGATACCGTAGCGTAGCTTGAACATAGGGCTACAAGATGCAAGTAGCGGTTGGGCCTCACAATGGCTTGTGGGTGTCCCAAAGAGGGTGTTACTTATGCTTGGTGAGATAGCAAACTAGTCATGCTAGTAGAGGTATCTATGTCACACCCCGAATTCTGAATTTAAGTAATTCATATTCGAAGCATGAACCTCAAATACCCTGTTTATAATCTCAGAATTTTTTTCTCAAAATCAACTGCACATTACACCTCTCGATAATTACATAAACCAAATCCTCAAGCTACTTATTACAGTACACTCTCACCAAAACAAATTATAAAGCTCAAGAGAGCACAATTCTCCTCACAAAACAAATGCTATAAATGTAATACTAATATTCTAAACCGCACGATCACTGCCCTGATTCTCCTGACCTGTAAGACTACCCGCTACACAATTTGAATAGTGTACCGGGAGTTGCAACAACACAAAACCCGGTGAGCTTTTGACAGCCCGTATGAGTAAACAAGAAAGAACTGTTGATTTATTCAATTATATTTATTATAACTCAAGTAAACAATCGACGCACTCACAATGTAATTCCAAAAATCACAGAAACATATATAAGCATATTTATTCTCGATACTTCTTTTAAAACTCAGCATTTGACTGATCACCACCAACAAATATTGCAACATTAATATGTGAAATAACATTAAAGCAAAGCATGCTTGATTCTCTTTCCACTAACACCTTCACATATTAACAATATATCACAAATAGATATTTGATCAAAATAATATAAGTACACTTTTCTTTTTAGTGAATTTTCGGATTAACTGGTAACAATTCATAAATACAAGTGCTAGGGTCCAACGTACTATACCCAAAGCACAAGTAAGCCAGGTTGACTGGTAACAAATCATAAATCCACGTACTAGGGTCCAACGTACTATACCCAAAGTACGGGAAAGCCGCAGCATACTAGGGTCCAACGTACTATACCCAAGTATGTATACTCAAAGTAAGCAACCTTCCTAAGAGTATAATAGTGCACTATCTGTAGGGACTAGGGCCCAAGGCTAACTTCCACATATCACCAAAACACATTTACCAGTAATTCACTTAAGCACGGGGTAGTAGATAACACCCGACTTCACAATTGTACTTCTCAGACATAATCAAAATCACCAAAATACAATCTTTATGATTTATAGATCGTATATATGTATATGTACACCCACATAAAGAGACATATTATTTCAAGACAAATCTTTATTTCTTAAAATAATTTCCACATATTCACCATTGGGCATATAAAATAGCTTTCACACCACATGATCAACATTTCATTATTCAACAATTAAATGCGAGATTAATAGCTTGAATAATATCCAATTCATTCTCAATTATTTCATCACACCAATCACACGTCAACCAATATATATATTCCACGTAAATATATATATACGTAATCATCCGCTCAGGGATGACCACTAATACCAACTATAGTTCAAGCATAAAAACCGTGAAATTCATTTGTATAATAAAATCATTTTACTTACCTATGGACCGTAGTTGATCAAGTCCATATGATTTAAAACAAATATTTATTCCATAAATATTTTCACACAATTATGACAAAAATAAAGTAATTAAATTTATTCAGTTCGTAATATGAACCACGTGAGGTTTACTCACCTCTAATCCAGCTGCGTCTTCTTAACAGCTAAAACAACAATTTTCCCGAATTGTCCGCCAAATCAATCCGTCGATAACCTAATCCAATAATGATCTTAACTTAGCCAACAACTCATAAATGTAATTAAACGACGATCCAACGCTCAGATTCAAATTAAACGATGATCCAACGGTCGGATCCTCACGGATCGCCTTTAGGATCATCCTCCAAAATTATCACGAAGATCCAACGGTCAGATCTTCCTGAATCGCCTTTACTAACATCTCCACAAAATTATACGAAAATCCGACGGTCGGATTCTCACGAATCGCCTTCCGAATTACTATTTCTCAATTATACGAAGATCCAACGGTCGGATCTTCGCCCGTGACCTCACAAAGTCACCGGGACAGTCATACGATCAACATATTAAAATTTGAAGTAAAACCGATGGTCTGATCTTCGCAGATCGTAAACCGAAGATAAAACGTAAAAACCGTAAATAGTAACGTAAAAACGTAAATCCACTATTTATCAACTTTTTCTAACATGACCAAGTTATATATCAAAACGCTCGTATGGATGCATAGATCATCGCCTAGATAATGAAAACTCGAAATATGGTCTGATACGCCGCCACAAGCGGTGGTCAGTGGGCGGTCAACGCGGAGGTCAACGCCGGTCAACCACCTCCGATGGCAAAGTGACCAACTACAAACTGGTTCAAAATGAAAGGGTGATCGACTTCCATACCTGGAGCTAAGTCTGGTTTGGCCTAGATCGTCCTAGATCAAGCTTTGAAGTTGGATTAATCCGGAGCGTCTGATCTGATTCCAGATTGAATCAGAGCCGTCGAAAAAGTCAAACCTTGATCAAGCGCTCTACACCCAAAATCGTCATGCAAGGCTTATATGGGGATGATCAGGGGGAGGAGGAGATCACGAAAATGGGGAGGATCGGCCCGTGCAACGCCGGCACGGCCAAGATCCGGTCGGGTCGAAAGCTAGGCTCTGGGGGGCTTCGATCCACGTCTGGGGGCAGCGTCGATGCAAGGCGATGGCACCAGGAGACTGGACGGCTCACGGCGAAGCCAGGGATGGCCGGGTCGTGGCCGGAGAACGCCGGAGGAGGGAGATGGGTCCGGGTCGGGTCAGTCGGGTCGGCTGCGTAGGGAGGAGAGAGAACGGAGAGTTTCAGGGACCAAAATGCAATTTGAGAAACTTTCGTCCTTCCGAAATAAATCAGATTTTCCACCTATTTATAGAAAAATCCCAATTTTTAAATATTCATAACTTATTCATACGAACTCCGAATATTGCGTTCCACATATGCACGCGATCGTATCGATGAGCTCTACAACTTTTATGAAGGAAGTTTTCCCAAATTCCGTACGTATAAAAAGTCAACTTTCTCGGCCCCCCTAAAAAACGTTCGTTTTCGAAAATAAAATCGTTCGAACTAATTCCACAACTTCTCCAAGCTTCGTACTCGCTCCTACTATCGTGAAATCATTTCTAAAAATCCATGGAATTTAATTTGGATTTTCGGGGTATTACAATCTACAAGTCCCCGAAGTCCCCAAGTAAGAGGAGCTTCTTGGTTGGGGAGTTATAAACATGATGTCACCAAGCATAAGTAACCGGGCGGCACGGAGCCCCTACAAGTCCCCGAACTCCGTAAGCAAGAAGGGACTCGTTTAATCATGCACAATGAGACAAAAAGAAACACGCATATGTAGAATGTTTGTTGTATTGGTTACCATCCGTATTAATGGAATGCGAAAAGAATTTGATTTGTAGTGAACAACAAATGGTAGAAGAATTCCATATTCCATTAATGTGTATGAACATGTAAAATATTGGTAGTTGTATATGTGGATCTTATGGCCATATAACACGCACAATAGATAGTGACAAGTGTAATGGGTGTTCATATAAAATTGTGGGAGTAGTCCCGGTGACATCGTATGAAGCGTTTGTGAACTTGGGGTTTAAGTAAAACATGTTTGACATGATCGAGCAAGTTGGGTGTAGTTGAGTGTGTAGGCGCTGTGCGAGCATGCGAGGCGTGGCCCAAGCGCAAGTCGTGGCCATACTCGATACCCAAGCGAGTCGTAACCCGAGCAAGTCGTTTATCCGAGCATGTTTTAGTAAGTCGTAAGTGTCACAAGCTTCTAGATGAGTGTCACATATTTATTTAATTGAGTTGCAATTAAGTAGTAGCATGGCATATGTGTATAGCATGTACTTGTAGTAAAGTTGCTAATAACATGTTGTATTTTGTGAACATGCTTAGGGATCATGGAGACGTTTGAAGCATGGCAATAGTATGCGTTAGGGTCATAGAGACATGTAAAGACATGACAATAGCTCGAATCGCAAGAGCGTAAAAGATAAGATAGTGACTTATCTTATGCCGAGTTGGAGGCTAGCAGAGTTGGAATTAATGTAAGTACCCAAATCATGTTGGAGTTGTCCAAGCATGACGCTCCATTGCTTTGGCGGATAAAGTGCTCCGATAATGTACGTCAACTCGTAGTTGAGGTGATGAGCTTGAGAGAAATAGTTGAATTTCCTTGAAACATAATAGATGATTATTATGTGGATTTGTAAAATCAACATCAATAATTTGCATGTGTACTTTGATAAAATTGTGAGCAAAGTGTATAAGCAAATGTAGTGGTTGATGACAAATAACATGCGTATATAGCTATTTTGAATGTCGAATTTGCAGGGAACAAAACCCATTACGTGCAACGATGGAAAAGATCCATGGCGGTATAATTTATATGGAAATGCACTAGGTGAGATAATCATTTTGACATATGCATGTAGCCGCCTATATACATGTGTGTACATGTTCCTGCCCATAAGATATATGTTTATAAGCATGAGCTCAATTAATGGACCGATAGCAATCAATGGCAACTATGCCTTGGGCATAGAAAATAAGATGCATTATACATGACGTCTGCATGTAACAAAGCATGAATGAACATGCTGTTGGCATCACATAAATCAAATTATAGAGTCATGCATGGCAGCTATGCCGTGGGCATAAATAATAAGATGCATCCATTGTATTCATATGGCATTAAACTAATTTGTAGTAGTCCATGCATATATTGCTATCTCCTTTGCAGGTGTGCAATATATTATAGTATATAGAGTGCTTGTGAAATGCACACATGGCAATGTAATGCAAGCAAGTTCAGGCTTATGAGATAAGGTCATTTAATTAAACATATATATGTATAGTTCACGTGCCTTTGCCACATGCGTGTTTGGTAAAGAAATTCCAACACATAAATATTCACTTGATATTTAGCTCACCAGTAGATGTGTATATATCTATAGCTGATGGAAACGGCACATGTGTGCAGTGAAACAAATATATGTGGTGTATGTGCGGACAGGTGTCCCATGTGGTAAGTGTGTACAAATAAGGATATAGCAGAAGCACGTGGTGCTTGTGGGTGTGTGCAGCAGAAAAACTTAACTTTTTCATTTGTCATGAGCTGCTACAACCTCTGTGCAATCGACAAAGCAGGATCACATTGATCTCTCCCGATTTTTCAGTGCTCGGTGAAATGAGATGGCCGGTGTTGGTCAGAGATGGCCCTAGGTGCCCAGAGTAATTCTGGGTGCACTGGAAGGTTGAAGCTCCGTCGGGAAGATTAAAGCTCCGATGCATGTTCAGCGGAACATGGCTAGCGGTAGACTTGCCCAGCGGTGAAGCTCGGCGGATCTTGGCCAGCGGAGCGGAGCTTGGCCAGTGGAGATTTTGCTCGGAGGAGACCTGACCAACGGAGGTGGCTGATGGAAGATGGCTAGTGGAGCTTGTTTGACGGAAGCTTGGCCAGCGGAGCAGTGGTGATGCCCAGCGGAGGAAGATAGCCTGGCAGTTGGCGGAGGTTGGTTCCGCTGGTTTGAGGCTAGCGGAGTTTGGCCGGTGGTGCAGTTCGGCGGAGGCTCGACACTTGCAGCTCAGCGGAGATCGGAAGTTCGGTGGAGATTCAAGAGTTGCGCGGAGAAATGACCGAAAGGAGGTCAGTGGTGCTCAGCAGGTGTTTGCTTGGCTGAAGGTGCTGCCGGACTTGGCGGAGGTGCAAGGCCTAGCGGTGTCTTGTTGGGCGGAGGTTTTGCCGCTGGTGTCTCCAAGCGGTGATTGTGGCTAGCGACGGACTTGGTGTGCAGCGGGGAGTCGGCGGAGGACCGGACTGGAATTTTGCAGCTGCCATCACCGAGGAGCCTGGGGTCAGTGGTGTATAGTCCGGCGGTGAAGTTCAGCGGAGACTCATAATGGCTAGCGGAGGCCGCCTCATGAGTGTTTTCTGTTGTTCCTGGCGGAACACCTGCCTAGTAGTGGCTCTTGGCGGAGTAATAGAACCATGGAGAAGGTCGTTGTTGATCATTGAGGTCTAATTATCGTAAGAGAAAGAGAGAGTTCGCCGGTGCCGCTAATGGAGCTTAGCGGAGGATTTCGCCGCTGATGATTGATTGAAGATGGAATGGGTGTCCAGAGCAATTTGGCACCTGCAAAATTTTTTTTTTTTTTTTTTTGGTGTAGGTTAGCGTTGACCTCTGAGTTGGGCGTTGACTTGCCCTTGACTGGCGTTGACCGGAGTTGACTAGCCCTAATTTGATGTTTACCGAAGTTCATGGTATGTGACGAAGC
Organism: Rosa rugosa; assembly: GCF_958449725.1. Lineage (NCBI taxonomy): Eukaryota > Viridiplantae > Streptophyta > Magnoliopsida > Rosales > Rosaceae > Rosa > Rosa rugosa. Next base: position 50,579,492 of record NC_084825.1, read on the forward strand.
TTTTGTGTTGGCTTCCCACAGACGGCGCCAATGTTAACGTTAGTGACCGAGGGGCCTCTAGTTAGCATAAAGAATGAGAGAGAGAGAGAGAGAGAGAGAGAGAGAACGACACAAGCGAAGTATAGTGGTTCGTTTCCCGCCTTAGCGGGAAACTACGTCCACTTGAATGTTGTAGTATGTGTGTTTGGGATTACAAAGTGTGTAATGGAGTGGATTGAGTTGTGGGAGGAGGCATTCCTTTTATAGGTGAATGAAACATCTCCTTTACATTTTCGTAGATGTGGGATGACTAAAACCACTATTCTAGTCTGAAAGCATGTTTGTGAAGGCAACTTTGCAAGGCCGGGAAGGTGGCTTCCCGGCGACGTATTTGCCGCTTCCGGATACCGTAGCGTAGCTTGAACATAGGGCTACAAGATGCAAGTAGCGGTTAGGCCTCACTATGGCTTGTGGGTGTCCCAAATAGGGTGTTACTTATGCTTGGTGAGATAGCAAACTAGTCATGCTAGTAGAGGTATCTACACAGCCCCTGATTAAAGTTCAAGGAAAGAACATTCAAGGACCTTATATAAGCTATAGAAAAAACTGTAACTAGGATCTGAATATATATGATTGTTGCTAGGAAACTTAATTAGCCTAAACATACGAGATGGGGATTAAAAATTTGAAGATTCTTGTGAGTCTTAAAGAAACATGAAATGAAGATTACCTAAATATTACGTCAAGGACTAATCAAGGTTCTGGGTTTAAAAAATTTAACTTCGGAATGTTTAACTTTTTGGGACCAAAAGTTTATTTATTTGGTTTGTTCGGAATTTTGCTATACATTTCATCGATGATTATTTGACCTACCCTAATATGAAAAGGACAACTGAATACCCTATCTTTTCAAATGAGAAATTGAAAGCAAGAAAGCAACGGCTTAATATTTATTGTTTGGATCTAGAATTAATAATAACACAAAACTATATCTTTGCTTTAGTTGTGGAAAAGCATGCCATTGAAATTGTATTGTTAATCTACCAGAAGCGCTGGGGTTAGTGAGTCACTTCAAATGGATTGGAAAAATTATCAAATCCTTCCAAGCTTGATAAAGACATAAAGTAATCAACTAGCTTGTCATAAAAAAAATAACATGAGGATTGAAATTGACATCCATTTTTTTTCAGAATCTACGGATACTCCTCCCTTTATCACACATTCATTGAAACGATACTCAAACAAACGGATGGTTTGTCTAAAAAAAAAGTGTGATTTCAACCTCCTTAAAAACTTATCAACTATTAATCTACGTTTTCCAACTTAATGAATAAGTAATATTCTAAACCTTAAACACTACCATATTTAAGAACATGATCGATTACAAAAATTTATTGAAATATAACATCAAGAGAGGCGCAAACAATCTAGAGATCGAGCCTGTTTTGATACATTATAAAAGACAAACGAGGTATGTCTGTTTTCCCTTCTTCTTTTTTCTGGCAAACAAATAAATTTATTTGATAAAAAAGATAGTACTTAAGGGGAGGACATGAAGCCAAGACCCCTTAGAAGAAACAACAAAACCAAAAGGCAACTAAAATATAAGCAAGATTAAGCATAGCCAAGCTAATTGAATCAAAGATCAAGACGCACAACAGGTGTCTGATTGCAGGTAGGGTAAGGGTCCTGTGAACCTCTTTTGGTATTTGATTTTTTATTTTAAGACTTTGGGAGAGACGTAAGAAAATTCTCCTCCTCTAGAGTAGTATCACCCTCATCAAAACCAGGAACACAAAAGACTTTATCTAAGCCCGAGCGTAAGTATGATGACAAAGGAGTTTCTCGTTTTCCAAATCACCCCAACAAAGTTTAGCTCGATGAACACTAGATTCTATCAAAGCAGAATCCACATCATTAGTACCAACCAAAGTGTCATCTCACTCTCTAATGTCTCTTGCTCCATTTTCCCTTCATGTGGAAATAACTGAAAGGTGACAAGAAAGCCCAACAAGATGGGTCATAGCTCATGCCATGTTTGGGCTTAACCTGATTGTAGAACTTATATTTGTTTTAAAAAAAAAAAAGGATATGAAGAAGCAGCAGGCCTTACTTTTCTTTTCTTTCTCTGACCACCACGGTACCACCCCAATACCACCACTTCCACAGTCAGCTCTGAAGGCCCCATCAACATTAATTTTCAGTTTTTCCAGGGAGGACATTCCTGTTTAGTCAAACGCCTTTTCTTTTCTTTTTTTTTTATTTTTTATTTTTATTTTGTAATTTTGGGATTACTTGGTCTTCAATCCCAAGTGTATGTTTGAGACTAGTCATAATGCTTTCTATTCTGAAATATATCGAATGTACTCGAGTATTAGTCCTTTATGAGTTGCATTAATTACACATTTGTCTCAACTTTTTTTCTTTGATATATTTATCTTCAAATGCTTTCTAAATCTTAAAATTTGAATAGCCCTGAGTCTCTTTTTTTTTTTTTCACAACCTTATAATTCAAGGAAAGAGCGCCTTAATTATATATGAGCTATGAAAAATTATAACTGTGTTTAACATATGTATGTTTGTTGCTAGGAAACTTCTTCTCAGCATATGTGAGTCTTAGAGAAACATAAAATGTAAAAATAGTGAAGAATACTATCAAGCACTAATCAAGGTTCTGGCCTTGTGGGTTTAAAATACCAACTTCCAAACGTTTAACCTTTCTGGGCCGAAAGTTTATTTATTTCATTGGGATCGAAGTTTGCTATACCCTATATAATTTAGTCTTTTCAAATGCAAAATTGAAATCAACATAGCATGCCATAATATATACTGTGATCCCAGGATTGGAGATAACATAAAAATATGGATTTGCTCTGCATGTTGAAAGGCATGCCATTGAATTATATTGTTAATCTGCCTGAAAGTGTGGGGGTTTCTATAAAACATGGATCTTGATAGAGGCAGTGATCAATTAACTAGCATTCTCAAGGGTTAAGAACTTAAGCAAATAAGGAACATTCTAAACCCTATATTACCCCTAACTACCGATCAGATCTTTCACGAGATCAAACCCAATTACCCAAACGAGATTTTACTTAACGAAATATTCTGTCAAATAAAGAGAAGAGAAAGAATACTTGCAGTTTTTTTAGGAATCAGAAGAACTTCGACCATCTTTCATCTCCGGGAAACGTCTCTCGCCAAATGTGAAGACAATATTGACTATGTAGTCCGTTTTGATATGTTACCAACGAGGAATTGCATTATGTCGTTGTTCCCTTCGTCCATGCAATAAACATTTCCCAAATTGGCTTATGCCATCTTTGAGATCAATTCAAATGTTTGCGTTCCTTGATAATAAGTTAATAACGAAGTCTTTTTTTTTCTTTTCTTTTTTCTTTTTTGATTAAAAGAGAGAATGTCAATATAAAGTCTCGTAAAATGCTTGAATCATTTCACAATTCGATCACTATTTTATGTAACATTTTGTTTTGATCGAGTCAACTCAGAGTCTCAAACCATGAACGATTTTGTAATTTTTCTCTCATATTTAGTTGCTGCGAATTTATTTTCTTCTTAGTATAAAAAAAACATGTGACTATATTTACAATATTTTTACTTTTAAGGAAAACACAATATTTCGAGCAGAAGACTTGACCCATGATATACATATGGTCTTTTTATTTTTTATTTTATTTTTTGGGAGGTATATACATGTCATGCTACAAAGTTTGATGTGATTTTCACAGAGGAGCTAATATCACCAAATTTTCTATTTAGTTATAAAAAAAAACATCGTCATACTGCAAAGTTTGATGTGACTAACGCATATGAGCTAATATAGCATAATTCTTTATTTAATTATAAATAAATAAAAACATCGTCATATTACAAAATTTAAGTCCTTTCGGAATTCAATTACTGCTTTATGTTGGTCACCACCATCTATCACACTCAAGGAATTAGAAACAACCATTTCAATCGGTCAATCCCACTTAGATGGAAATTGCATGTAAACACGTACGCACCACCATAAGTCCAAGTAGCTAGACCCACCATTTCCATGATGCATATTCAAGTTCCCAGGTAATTTTCCGCCTACCGGGCAACAATTATTTCAAAAATTGAGACTTGAAAAGTATGCACAGGTAAATTTGAATTTTTTGATCAATGTTTAATGATAACGAAGCATATGACATCTAAATGGACACTAATCCCATATATGTACGTAAAGTCAATATATAATCACAAAGTGATTAAGAAAACAATAAGACGTGTATACAATCGTTGAAAAAAGAAGATTAGAATTGATGTTACATATGCTAAAAAACTTTAGCGACAAGAACAGACTGGACTTGACACTAATAGAGGTCGTTAGACTACGGTAGATTAACAACCTAGATTAAAGTAATCAAAACAAGAAGACATGCATTTTCAGTGTTCACAGATTCATACAGTAAAAAATGGAAGTGGCAACAGCTTTTCGCATCCCAAATCCCAACAAAACATGATTTATAGTTAAAAGAGATGAAACCTAGTCAACCTACATGGGCAGTAGCCATAGATGCGAATTTGGGTAGGGGCGCTTCAAGGCTTTTGCTTTGTCGAAGCTTTAGGACGACTGTATAAATTGTACGTATAAGACACATCGAAATTAATATATGCAGGACCTGGCATATAATGTTGTGTTCATATCTAAATATGATGGCAGTGGCATTCAAACTTACCCAGAATTAAAGCAGAACCGTATGATCTGTTAAAAGTACTATAATCACTACAGGAGAAAACCCCTTTAGTGACAAACCTATTTTGTCTCCCATTCAAACAAATTTGTCACCCATTGGTATGGGTGACAAAATCATTTTGTCTCTAATTTTGTCTCTAATAGTGGGTGACAGATTCTTATTAGTGACAAAAGCTAAATTTTGTCACCCAAAAATAAAGGGGACAAAATATTTTTCGTCTCCCATACGCTTATATTTTGTCACCTAAAACATTTCACAATTGGGCAAAAATTCAATAAATGGCAGGTAATTTGAATAAGATGGCGGGATTGTCGGGAATGGGTGACAAACTGTTCGGTATGGGTGACAAACTTTGAATATTTTGAAATTAATTAAAATTTATTTTTATATTTAATTGATTATATATTATTGGTGACAAAATGTCACCTTGACAACCATTCTTGGCGACATAATATCTAATTATCAATTTTATATAACAAATTCCAGCACTGAATAAAACTAAATAAAAATATATTTAATTGCATTGAATAAATGAAAGATAGTACATAACTGAGAAAGTGAAGTTTTGCGTTTCTACACTTCTACATAGACAGTAGCTAGCGAAATCAAGTTTTCTAGTTTTAATAATATAAAATTAAAGTTCCATCGGAAAACAACATTAAGGTCCTAATAGCTAGTCTGCACCCTCATCTTCATCCCCATAGATATTCACATCATCATCATCCCCATCATCATAATCATCATCATCACTGGAATGATGAATAGTATACCCTTCAACAGTAGCAAGTTGCTCTTCTATGTGATTGATATGCCTCAAAAGCTTTTCCACCGTGGCTGTCAGCTCAATTACCTTTTGTTCTGTCATAGAAGCATTTGCAGATTTATCACTCTCAGAATAATGGACGGGTTCCTTCCGTGGACCATAGCCCAGACCGCGAATGCCTCTACCCTTTGCAACCCCAACGCCATTTGCCAAGATATCCAACTGCATAGAAACGGGAACTTCTATTTCATCAAGTGAGGCAGCCCCAAGGATTTCAGCTAACTTCTCCTTTGTTTGATTCAATTCTGCTAACATTTTCTTCTACATAATTGAAGAAGAAAAAATTAACTAATTAAAAAGTGATAAAAATAAGATTACCTATTGAAAATCTTTATAACAAAAGCTAACCCCAGTTTGTTCAGCTGCTTCGTTGATCCACTGACCATCATGATGTTGATGCATAGTGCTCCAATTCTCAACAAAAGACACATTTTTACCTTTCTGTTTGTGCTCAAAATAAAAAGTTATATGATCAGTATGCATATAGTACATGTTATAAATATTCAATTATAACTCAATACCTCAAACCTGCAGATTTATGCCAATAAAGACCATAAACACATGAGCAGATTAATAATTAAACAAAAATAAAAAGAATATACTATATGTGGAACTTTAGAGTATAACTGGACACCTTTTTTATGATACTAGAGCAATTTATGGGTTGAAGTCTGGAGATCTACAAACAAACCAAATCAAAAAAGGTGCATGGAATTATCGATTCCTTTATTTGTTTCAGAATTGAAAACCCAGTAGTCACCTCATAACCTTTTCCCATCCTTTTCTTAACCACTACTCCTTATTTGTGATATTTTTATCTATAGTCGCAAAAAGGGCAAGACAGTGACGTGTCTGTGCTTGCCTCTTGATCCATATTAGCAAAATAATCCTTATTCAACCAACAAATATGCAATTTAACAAACACTTTATATATCCAAAATCATATAATGTCTTTCCTTATTTTTCTATTATATACATGTCCATTACCATCGTGTTTCAAGAGTGGTCTTAGCTCGCATAAACCATAGAAAAATAAAAAAGGAGAGAGGAAGATATTAATAGACTACGTGGAACTTTAGAGCATACCTCGACACCTTTTGTGTAATACTAAAGCAACTTTGGATTGAAGTGAGCTCAACAAAACCTAAAAACAAATCAAGACAAAAGCAAAATAAAATTTCAGCTTATCAAGGCCAAAAGATATGGTCTGTAGAAAATTAGTAAAGATATAAGTGAGATGTGATTAAAGGTTGTTAACGCTTTCTCATACAACAAAAATAGATCAGATGCCAAAAGAAATGTGAAAATAGTATGTTCACTTGGGGCTAAGCAACAGCAAACCAATCATACACTTAAAATAAGTTAGAGGTATAAAAGAACTAACTTTGAACAATAAGATCAAAACACAACAACCCAAAAAAAAATGATTAAGAAACTAAGTATTTTGGAGCAATACATACAGGAAGAAATATATGAAATTGAAATAGATGGAGACAGCGACGATGGGAAATAAAGAGAGTAATAAGAACTGATCTTGAAAGAAAGATAACTATGTCAGTGTGGAAGTTCATGAGCAGTAGTTTAAATGAGTCTAATTGGTGCACTAATTGGATAGGAACAAAGAACAGCCCAAAGACTAGCTAGGTGACAAAAGGTAAATGAGATATGTTTGGTTATGAGAGAGAAACAAAGCTAGAGCTAAATGGGTTTCAACCATGATGACATTTACCTTGACAAGAGGAAGATTTTTTTGAGACAAGGATCGGGAAAAGGAGAAATGCTCATTTCCTTTACTAGTGAAAATTTGAAGAGATGACATAGCAAATAGGATAGAGAAAGGTCAGCATTACAAGTTCTTCTCAAGAAAAAGGACATTACAGGACTCTTCCTGATCATAGAGCAGCTTCTTTATAAACTACTAAGGACAATAACATTAATGAGCCTACATCTAACATATTATAAACAAAAGCAAAGACAAAGGCCATGTCAAAATGTATATGACATAAATACATGTAAATTCAAGATGCCTTCAACAGAGGAGCCAATACATGATCGAATATCTCGCAATGTGGCACAAGCACTGTCATCTCTGTAACTTCGTAGTTTGGAGCACAAGAGAGCACAAGAGTTTCAGAGGATCTACCTCATAACCCCAAGACCCCGAAAGAAATAAATAAGTACTAGAACTGTGGGGCATTTATTCTTGGGATGCATTTGTGCTTTCGTGTGTAGTTCATGGAAATTACCCTTGTATTATTATCCTGTCTTGATCATATTCTCTTTGAGGACATTAGTTGTAGTTAAATTAGCTTAAAAAGAAGAAGCTAGAAGAGAAAAGTCTACTAGGTCTTCGAAGGTTTCCAAGTTTAAAAGGAAAAACAAAAAGGTAATAGACAGGAAGAAAGCCACCGTTGGTTGATTGGCTTCGGTTAACCATTAAAAAAAAAACATATAAATTGGAAAACTTACTTGTTCTTCTCAATATCGATCAGTTGCATCACTCTTTTCAGCACTTTCAACAATCACCTACAGAAGTCAATGAATTTCAAAACAAAACTAAAGAGAAACATAGAGTAAAAACTGCAAAAGAAAAGAAGAATCATACTAGTATCCAATCCGGATAATGCTTTCTGATGCGATTCTGCTTCCCTTTTTCATGGAATATATAAAGACACAAACTGTAAACTTCAACATAGATTGAAAATAGTACGAGTGACAATTGAGACCATGAGAACAATTTTATGTTTCTGCTTAGCACAAAGTAATGCTTTGGATTTTCCATACAAAACTGTATCCTAGAACCCCATACCTCTCAATAACCTTTCCTCTGGTTATTAGAAGTCCAAGTAATATATATAAAGAACCACTTACAGTCACTTCCCTATATTAACAATTAGTTCCTGAAGCCATCACTACCCACCACATGAAATTCAAATATATTTAAACCTGGGCTCATCTCTCTACATAAAACTCAACCACCCCCAACAATTCCATCAAGACGTGCATATGTTAAATAAACAAGACGTGCCAATTTCAATTTGTTTTAGACAATCTATGGAGCATCAATATGTTTATACTCGAATAAAACATACATTCTGAAACGAAAAATGAATCGGTAAACTTCGGTCACATGTAGAAAATGAGGGGAGTGATCGCTTCCACTCGCTCTGCTCTACAATGAATTCAATCTAGAATTAATGATCATAGAAAATCTTACATTAACAATTGATGAACAATGTTTGGATGGTTGCTTAAAGAATCGTTCTTAGATTAATTTCAACTTCAACCATGCATGTTGCTTATAACAAGGAATGCATAATAACTGTAATTAAGTTTTACCCATTTACCCAAGATAACAGGAAAATATAGAAGCAAAACCTGCAGGCCACACTCATAAGTCTGTCCATGTCGTCTAGACATTACTCGTTAACATGTTAGACCGATCGAGCTAATGAAAGCAACTAGGTTGAAAACTTGATTCGACCGGACTACTAAAAAACAATATCTTCAAGATCACGCTAGTCATAAGTTAGAATTGGAAACCAGTAAACAAGCTAGTCACCCTACAAGTTAACTGGTAAAAAGGTTGAACTATAACTATAAAGACTTTGCATAACGGGTAATATTCTAAATGGGTGAGAAAACAAAAACAAAAACTCAATTAATATAAAACCAAAATCGGAGAGATGATATCTCAAAAATTAACAACACTGAAATTGAAAAGTCAACAGCAATCAAGAATTCATATCTCAAACAATTATCCATTGTTTTCTTACCAATATAAGAACCCATCGTCTCAACTGGTATATTGTAATCAAAACACAATTACAATTGAAAATTGAGAATACCCATTGAAAAAAATCAAATTATAAAAAGAAAAGAAGAGAAAAATTAAAACTTTACCTGATCGATCGAAAACCCAAGATGAAGGAGTTTGGTGCTGGTGATTTAGGATGATTTTGAGACTGGGCTGCTGGGGTAGAGAAGTGGAAAGAAGAGATTAGAGAGATGATGATGTAGTAGTTTGAGGTTTGAGGAGATGAAGTAGTTGTCGATCGAAGGTGGAGTTCATGTTGCTGGCAGTTTGAGGTTCGAGGCTGTGTAAGTTTGGGAAACTATGAATTTCGCTGTGGATAGGATGAAAGGAGGAAAAAAAAAAAAAAGGTATTTATAGGTCATCCTCTTTTTCTTAATACTACACTGTTTTGGAGATTTGAAGCCTTAGTGTTTTTACCTCTCAATTAAAATTTTGATTTCCCGCTGGCGGAATGAAGGCCAACTGCTTAAATTATAAAAAGAATAGGAGGCAAAATTATATTTTGTCTCTAATAAAAAGTTGAGACAAAAAGATTTTGTCTCCTCTCTCTATTATTTTGTCATGCAAACATTAATGCAAATTTAATTTAAAATGACAATTTATAGGTGACAAACTAAAAAATTGTGTCACCCATGATAGTTATTAGTGACACAAATGACTTGTGTCACCTATACTTTTGTCTCTAAAGGGGTTTTCCCTTGTAGTGAATGCTTGTGAAAGCATTTGGTGTGTACCCTTGAAAGGAACATTTAAATGAGCTGGAGCCTGGATTAGCCGTCCTAGCTAAGGCTAATTATATCTAGGTTTAGCATGTGTAGCTGGGTAGCTAGCTAGGGTTCATGGAGTACTTGGCTAGCTAGGGCTAGGGCATCGATCGAACGACCCTTCCATGCATCTCCAGATGCCATTTAGATACTTGTCACTCTTTCGTTGACGGTTTGAGAATTTAAAGCTAGCTCGAGAATTAATCGATAGCTATATATGGCGATCGATTAATTGATGAATGGGCTTATGGTGGTCCAGCTAAGCTAAGCTAAGCTAGGCAAGCTTCACAGTAATGGTGCAGCCTTATTGTAACAGAGACTTGAGAGAGCAACAGTAATTGAGCATTATGGGAAATGGCGAGCAATTGTCCTCTCCTTCTCTATAGCAATCACGAGTATGCAATAGGGTCAAAGCCCCAAAATTCATGTTGATTTAGTGATCACTGTCATGCATGTAACAGAAGTGTAGCACTCATATATATATATATATATATATGGACTTCTGCGCTACAAAAATTGATGTTGCTTGTCGCCTAGCTTGATATGGAGAAAGCTTCACTTTTGATCCAATTAAGAAAGAAAAGCTTCAATTTTTTTTTCTTTTTCTTATTAAGTAAAGTAGTTGATTTCATTCATAAACTATGAAGAACTTAATGCACGAAGCTTTTTCTGTGAATCTTGGTCCATCTGCATCCAGGCATATTTTTGGCGCATGAGCAACACGCACGCTACTAATCTAACTAATCCACCCGCATTTTGGTCCACAATAGAATTTTTGCTTAACACATACACCAATATCAACTCTCAAATAAAAAAACTTCCCTAATTGCAATAGTTACCGGAATCAACATATGTAGGAAGACAACTCGCTGAGCATTATTTTTGCAAATACATGCAGAAAAACTACTCACATTTATTTCAAAATGGCGTCATAATTGGCATTAACTCGAAAATCCACCCAAAAAAAACAGACCTTCTCTATATCATAACATAAATGTGCTAATTAGGTCTTGCCTCTAGTTGTTAGCGTTCTGTCTTAGTAATTATTAAATATATCCTAGATCAATATTATTCCTTGGTTATTATTATCTTCCTGTCTGTTGGCTGTTGATGTGGTGGCTATTAATTTCAAAGGAACTCCATGTATAAATGACGCTACTTTTAAAAATGATAACATTTAATTGTATATGCCCAGCAAAATTGAATCACAGGCTGGCCTGTTTGCAGAGCTAGGTGTGCAGCTATATACATATGTTGATGTTCCAATTTCATGATAATTAGTAAGACGCAATTCTAGTAAATATTCTCTTTCTTTGCGTGAGAGCTATATTGCCTATATATGCATGCAGCTTGAGCTTGCCAAGGCCAAAGCGCTAATATAAATTATTTGGATCCATGCTTTTGGCTTTACCAGAAGCCAATTCCACAAAAGCTAGCCTAAGCAGACAGTAAAAAGAAATAAAGTGCTTACAACAGAGAAGACTTAAATCTCTGGTATTTGCAAAGAAACATGTAACTACTCTTATTTAGCTATGTGTGGTTTCTATTGAACATTGCCAGTTGTGATTAATTGTAGCGTAAATAACACAGCTTCTTCAAAAAAGAAAATTTTCAATTCACAGCTCTAAGATAAGACACACTTATTATTTTAATACATTAATATAATTCAAATGAATAAAAAGAAAAGTTATAGTCTCAAATTTTCTCAAATTTTTTTCTTATTAATTAAATCTGACACAAGTGTGACACTTATAGCGACGAGATGTCAGTCACCAAAAACACTTATAGCAACGAGATGTTTGTCATGAAAAACACCTATACCAACAAATTTTCGTCACCGAAAATGCTTGTGCCAATGAGATTTCGTTGGCTTATGCCGACAACAAATGCGTTGGCAAAGATGTTATCATATTGAATTTCGCAAACACCTTTATGGAAAAATATTTTGTCAACAAAGATGTTGTCCTATAAACTTTTAAAAATTTGTGAAACATGCGAAAATCTCATTTACTGCCGAACATAAGGCGGCGAAGATTCTGCCATATAAATTTTTCACATTTTGTAAGAAGATGATTAAATACTTTTTACTGATGAACAATATATCAACACTAATTTTTTATGATCATTCAATTTTTATCGAAAACCATTTAGTCAAGTAAATGGGAACTAAATGGTGGAATTCAAATAACTATTAAGGCCGTTTTAATTCCACAGCAGGCCTGGTTTTAGTACTTTGTCGGGGTAAAAGATAAGAGATTCAAAACACCGCTGTGCATTTGCACCAATATAAATGGACAGCTGGATAACATCAAGTGAAATTTTTTGTATTAGAAAAAATATTAACTACAAATAACAAGAGTTAAAGTCACCTTATAAGTGCGATTCACTTACACAACCGGTGCATATATCATTTTTCATTTGATCATTACACCACTATTTTGTGGGAAAAGTGCGCATTTTTCTATATTACGCACATCTATCTCTTACTAATCCCATCAAAACGTGTAGGCTCAAAATCTCAAATCTTAGATATTTTGTCACATAATCAATCGAAAGCTAGTTGTCATGCATCTAGGCGAATTACCAAGCAGTAAGCACGCGGAAATGCTTCATCACAAAAAAGCCAGGGTTTATTTATTTATTTTTTTTTTTTTTGAGAAGGAAAAGGAAAATGGATTAAAGCTTAAAACCTCTTACAACACCATTGCCACAATTGTTAAAAGCAAAAATAGCAGATTAAAAAAAAAAAAAAAAACCAGGGGTTGTATATATGGAAGCACATAATTTCCTAATTAGCAAAGGGTAGTGTTCATAGGAATGAGTAGAGGAGACGGAATCTGCCAAAGATGAATTATGAGGACAGACTATTGAATCCTACTAATATAAAGGTTGCTAGCTATTAATAAATTGAACAGAAAGGTTTGTCATGAATTTGGCTGGTGAGTGAGTTTAATAGTTTGGATAACGTGGCTTAGCAGACACTTCAGAAGGGATGTTTGCCGAGTCTCTAGGGTCTATCTAACAAAACTGTAAGAAATGCCATAGCCAGGCCGATATTATATTTGAACAAAAGAAATAGTGAAATACCCCTCTCAACAATGAGATTTGCTTGATTACTTGATGTAATCCTTAAAATAAATAACCGTTCCATCATCCTAGCTTCTATCATTTCCAAAATGCAATTCATAGAAAAATAATACAATGCATTCTTACTTGTAATTAGTAGAAAGAATTTCAAAATTATGACTTTTCAATGGGTAACACTAAATTTCTTGAAGATGATTTCGCAAATAAAGTTATATGTAGACGCACTTGTATTTTGGAATTAGTAGCCGGACGATTGCTAAATCCACGGTGGTGTTAGTGTCAGAATATGATCGCTGATCTTGAAGGCACAATACTAAACAGAATTCAAATGGGAGTACTTTGTTTTGTGCTCGCGCTCCGGTATGCACTTATCTCAATCACACAAGACGTAAGGCTATATATATGAGCACTTTCTTTTTTAATCAACAGAAATTGAGATTTACCAACCTCACCTACTTCAAAATTAAGGGTTCAAAAATACACACATGTATGTATATATATATATAGGAGCCTTTCACTATAAGTGATTTAGTTTTTTTGGTCATTTTAAGGAATTTCTTGTGAGACCTACTTTTTTTTATCACATTTTGACAAATTTTCAATCAAATTAATGATTATTAAGACATTCATAATTGTGATTCATCTTTTTAAACATGGATGCTTTAAGTTGGACGTATTCGGTTTGTTCATTGATTTAATAGAGTTAGGTATCTTAACGATCATTAATTTGGCTGAAAATTTACAAAAGTGATATACTCATAGAGACCTAAAAATTGAACAGTCGAGATGCCAATATGTGATCGAAACGTGGGTTCCACAAGTGATCTTTAAAATGACAAAAGAAAAAAGATCCCTCACTAGAAACTAGAAATGCCATATATATATTGAACGTTCGAGATACTGATATATGGTTGAAAAGTGAGTCCCACAAGTAAATCCTTAAAAATGGTTTTAAGCAAAAATAAAATAAAATAGGTGAACTAGAATGGATGGCAACCGAGATCGAACAACAACTTGATCGCGAAAAAGAAAAAATCGATCGGTTTGCTGCAAATTTGACGCTCGGTGTCAGAATACTAAGTATTATACCTTTCTGAGAAAGGAATGGCGCCAGAAGTCAAACATGTTGCTTTGCCACAACGTATGGGATTTTTCGGGCTTTCGACGTCGTATCGGGTCTCAAAACTGCAATTTACTATTTTTCCAACAATTTAAGTTTTCTAATTCGATTTGTTTTGTTTTAATCTCTGGGTTTTTAGGATTGATAATTAGTTGCCCTATGATTTCTTTTCTCCTATATAAGCAACTTTAAACGGTTGCAGACTCTACTTTTCATACTTTTATCAATCAAATTAAGAGTTTTCTCTTATTCTTTGGTGGACTCTCAAATTTATTACTTGTAAACCTAGATTACTTCCAACCGAGTCAAAATGCATCACTCACTATAGAGGCCCTATCTTGGAATTGGTTGATTAGCATAATCTATTTTCCTTTTTTTTTTTTTCTTCTTCTTTTTTTTGAACTTGCTTTTTTATCCTTGATGGTATTATTGTCGAGAGACTGTCTTTCGTAAGGCAATTAGACCACTAAATTCGTTTAGTCTTCTATAATTTTGAGTTATAATTGATGAGACGTACGTGTCACATAATATGATCGTCTTAGTATAGACTTTTACACTACATGTAATATATAATTTGAACGATTCTTATATGAGATTATGGCCCTCATAGTTGCTACTTTGTGTGGTTAGTACTTATATTTTTATAAAACTACGGTAGAGTATTTTCAAAGAAAAAAAATAAAAGACTTATATACTAGATACATACACGAAGCACTACTATTGTAAATGACTATTTGAAGCATCCAGGTGTACTCCGAAATAAAGTCGAACTAGATAAGGCTGCTCTAACCAAATGTAACACGATGCATACAAAGCAAATCTTCATGGAAGTGGTGATCAGTTCATGACTTTCATAAATGGAATAGCTTGTAACAAGCAGGCTTTTTATCAACAAGCAAAAGGCATACACGTGAGATACCCATATGTGATATATTCATATCATTTATTTTATTATTTATAAAGAGCTTAGCTCAAAGACGTGCCTAGCAAGAATATATATATATATATATATATATATATATATATATATATACAGGACAGATCAAGGGCGGACGTCCGCACTGTCGCTAAAGTGCGGACGTCGACGCAGCAGGCGGCTTCCAGGCGGCGACGATGGCGCGGGGCTTGCAGGAGGGAGGCCGGAGGCGTCCCGGACCGTTCTGGGCACCATTCGAGGTCGGAGGAGGTCGGGCTTGCCGGTTTCTGGGCAGCCACCTCACCTGCAACTGCAGGTTCTGTGCAGCACCCAAAACTCGTCGCCGGCGACTCCACCCGACCGCAGACCCCTCCGCACGACCCCTGGCCTCCCTCTGGCGAGCCGCGCCGCGCCGTTGCCCGTCGATCGAGGCCGGAGCAGCGACGTCCGCACTTTTTCTGGGTTGCGGACGTCCGCTCTCGAACGGCTCCGTGTATATATATATATATATATATATATATATATATATTATTAAGAGAATAAGTTTTGTTAGCTAAAATTAAAATTTTTAACAGATTTGACCCTGAAATATTTAAAAAAATTTAGAATAAATTAAATCACAAGAGTAAATATAACAATTATAAAGTTGATTTTTATTAAGAAAATTAAAAAAAAAATATCCCACAATTCCCACTTTTCTCTCTCACTATTTTATCTCTACAATAACTGTTTTATTTTATTTTATTAATTTTCTTAAATAAAAAACTATTACACATGCAGTGCAGAGCATGTATGAAAAAAGCTAGTATATATATATATATATACTAGCCTTGGCCTACACACACCGCGTGTAGCAAAGTTGGTTTTTTTTTTTTTGGGTAGTTAAAAATAGTGGGAGTTTTCACCCTCCATGTTTCCACCACATTTAATTTTTTTTTTTTTATTTTATATTTTATTAATTGACTTTATTATCCCTATTAATTCTTTATGATTCAAAGTATTTTAATATATTAAGGGTAAATTAGTAAAAAAAATAATTATGGAGAGCAAGCTCTTTTCTCTTAATATATAATAGTCTGCAATCACATGCTCTGCATGTGTAAGAAAAATTTTAATTGTAAAAAAAAAAAAAAGTTATCTACAAAAGAAAATAGATCTGTTATTGCAGAGAGAAAATAGTGGGAGAGAAAAGTGGAGGTTGTGGGATAATTTCTTTTCAATTTTCTTAATAAAATCTATTTTATAATTGTCCTATTTACCCTTATAATTTAATTTATTATCAAAGTTTTTTAATCTTTCAGGGTTAAATCTATCAAAATTTTCAGTTTTGGCTAACAAAGCCTCTTCTCTTAATAATAGTATAGATATATATACTATATATATACAGATCTGTATATATAGTATACAGATCCTATCCAGAGCGAGGCCTCGCTTTGAAATTAAAGTGCAAGGTTGGAGTTTAGGGTCACTTTTCGGTCTCATATCCACATCTCGACCGTTCAGCTTTTAAGTACTAATGTATAGATCATCTCTACAAAATTTCAGCCAAATTAATGCTCTTTAAGGTATCTAACTAACTTAAATAAATGGACGAACTGAATCTGTCCAACCTGAACCGTACTAGCTTTAAGACAACTATCAATGCCTTAACAACCATCAATTTAGCTGAAATTACACACACACACACACATATATATGTGTGTGTAGCCTTTGCTTTTTTTTTCCGCATTATTAATTTTCATTAAAACGAAAAACTAAATATTAATTTGTTCATTTTATTTCATTGATGAAATGATTAAAGAGGGCAGAGAATCTGTACTATGCAAGTGAACTTCTCCATAAGTGTAGAGAGAGAGAGAGGGGGAGAGAGCGAGCAAAACAAAAACAAGAAGATTTGCAAAGAGTCATATACACGATAGCGATCCAATCACTCTGTGACTGAAGGCTTTCAGAGTTAGCCATTGATTCGTCTGGTCCACATCTCCCTCCTTCTGAGCGAAAAATATACCTTCAATCTTTCTTACAGTCCTCCGCTCCCTCACACTACGCGGGAAGTCGTGGAACAACAACAAGGAAACACAAACACTAAAAGCACTGAGCACAAAAGCACTGCCGCAGTAGTACAATCATGATTCCTCCTCCTCCTCCCACCCTAATCATACCACATTGTACATAATACACTCTCTCTCACACGCTAAGCTGTCAATGTGACAAATCAAAATTTTGAGCTCTTAATTATGTGATTAATGGACTGAAGCGTCGCAGTCATGGCAGTTCCACAACCACGACTTTTTTCCCTCTCTTGCTTTACTCTCTCGCGTATTACTTTTAACTAACTGGGAGCTAGCTAAGCTATGAGCCCTATTCTTTCTTTTCGACTTTCCCTGTTGGAGGTTTCGCTGCAAACATTAACCATGAATTCAAACACCCTTGTGACTTCGTGAGTATGAACAATATAACAACCAAAAACCAAAGCTAGTTCTTCTGGTTCTGCTCTATGTCTTAACTTTCTCTTTAGCTTTCAAGTCTTAAATTTCTTCTGGGCCCATTTTGAGAGAGTATGGGTGAAACCAAAGGAGATAACCCCAATAAGCAGCAACAACAACCGCAACAAATTTCAGCCTCTCCAAATGACCCCCTTGAAGAAGCATCACCATTAACCGTAGTTGTGACCGGAGCTACTGCTCCCTTTAACATTCCGGCTCCATTATATGTTCCAATCAGTGGTGCAACATCTTCTTCATTACCCTTTGATCAACAACAATTTGAGGCGGTGAATCCCAAGAGACCTAGATACACCAGTACCGGCCAATGGAAGCTTCTACCATCTCCGTCTTCCCAACAGAAACAGACTCCTACCCAAACCCCGTCCCCGAACCCGAAAACCCATCCCCAATCACACACTACTACCGGAGCTTCTTCCTCGGATACAGCCTCATCCCCACCGCACTCTCCTCTCCCGTCTCTCTCCGCAACCTCAGGCCAAGACACAACCAAAACAGAAGGAGAAGAACAAAACCCATCTCTTCACCGCAGTCAATTCCGAAGAGGCAAGTATGTCAGCCCGGTTTGGAAGCCCCACGAGATGTTGTGGCTAGCCAAGGCTTGGAGGGCTGTTTATCAAAGCCAAGGCTCAGACGGGTCCGGTTCATCTTCAAGAACGGAACACCACTCAGATATCACTGGTCAACCCACCAGAGCCAAAACAAGGGCTGATAAGGACAAGGAAGTAGCCGAGTTTCTTCAGAAGAATGGGATCAACCGAGACGCGAAAACAGCCGGTACAAAATGGGATAACATGCTGGGTGAGTTTAGAAAAGTCTATGAGTGGGAAAGAGGAGCTGAGAGAGAACAAATTGGGAACAAGAGCTATTTTAGGCTTTCTCCTTACGAGAGGAAGCTTCACAGATTGCCTGCTTCTTTTGATGAAGAGGTATTTGATGAGCTCGCACAGTTTATGGGGTCCAGAATGAGGACTCCTCCGATCAGCAGAACCAGTGATAGCACACGGACTCAATCTCTTTATGTCACCACAAGTACTATTTTGCCGCAACCACCTTCTTTCAGAGACGACGACCTCCCTCTCTCAGGTATTTCATCAAACAATTAGAGAACATATGTATGTATATGTTTGCACGTAGAAAAAGAATGGGAATTTACTGTGGATGATGATATGATCTATGATATGTAGGTAGGGCAAGGCAGCTAATGATCATGAGCGGTGGTGGGGAAGTACCTTTTTACCCCAGTGGAAGATCGGGGAGCCTGTTAGGGTTTGATCATCTACCTCCCTATCATCACCAATCTTCACTAGACTACGCTGCAGGTGTTTCTTCATCGATTTCATCTTTGACGAAGGAGCTTCGTCGAATTGGGAAGATTAGGATGACATGGGAAGAATCCGTTAGTTTGTGGGCTGAAGAAGGTGAGCACCACCGTGGGAGGGTCAAGATTCAAGGCGGCTCCAGCTTCTTGAATGCGGACGAGCTCGCTTTCTTTGATGATTCCATGGTTGCTTGCACCATGGAAGCTTTTGAAGATGGCACTCTTAGAGGTTTCTCTGTTGACCGTTTTGTTTCTGGTCAACAAGTCAAGGTCTTTGGCAGACGAAAGCCATCCACCCCAGGTATGAAAACGACGACGTCCTGCTCTTTCATGTTCCCATGTTACAAATTTAATCTTGGTAGTTCTGACGTTGTACTGTTAGTTAAGGGACTTTTACTTTCATATTCAGATATTCTTATTTGACAATCAAATCTTGGTTAGTTCAACACCTAACATTGCGTTAATTAATGTCAAGGCTTCACAGAGAAGACCCTTCCCTTTGCCGAATCCTCTATAAGATGTAAGTGTTTTCAGAATTGGGAACTTGATTATAACTAGGGTTATTTTATGTTTAAAACGTGCATATAATTAATTACGACCTGGTTTAATCTTTTGCAGCAATGCCCCCATGGGAATTTCAAGACCCAAGTGAGTACTACATTACTTGTCTTCGAGTTCCACCCCCATCGCTTCCACGCTTATCCGAGCTTTCAAGCTACTTACTACAGCCACCTCCCGAGGAGCTCCGATTTCCACTCCGAAAAGACGTTTACCGGGACTTGCCACAGGGGAGAGAGACTTTCTTCACTGCATCAAATGATTCGCTAGATTGTAGAGCCATCACGTACGATATTGTAAGCCCCATTATTCGAAGCAACTATGGTCTTAGTGCTGCCACCAGTAGAGACTCCTTCATTGGCCTTTGGGATGACTGCATCAATAGGTTCGTGTCCAAGTTTTGTTGCGTCGACATGGTCTTCATTCGAAAGGCTACTTCTTCAATATCAATAACTGAAGCTTTGCAAGATCAATGGCCAAATGTGACAGGGTTCGTTAAAAACTATTGTTTGTGGAGAGGGGAGGAGATTGATCAAGTAAGAGACAGTCACATTCATCCTTCCAAATCATTAGCGGAGAAACTTCAATGGACATATAATGATCTTCCTTACATTTTCGGGTACTACTCTATAGGTGATGCGGTCACATTTTGTGCGTTAAGTAAAGGAGGACAAGATCGAATTATTGAGACTAATTTACACACGATTGATCTATCTTTGCCATCGGATAGACTCAAAGCCCTAGTCCTTTGTTACAGAGTTGCTGGGTTATTGCCATTGCTAGCCGATAGATGCTTCAACATAAACAGTGGGACTACTAGTACTAGCAATGGGGCCGCTGCAAGTTACAAGTTTATGTTCGGTCCTTATAGTGATTTTGAGAGGGTTGATTTGGGTAATGGAAATATTGTTGAGTTGACCCCAAATACAGTGACCAGATTTTTCTCCAACCAAAGGAAGTGGTCAGCGGTAAAAGAAATCTACGATTTCCTTGATCACAGAATACCCCATGCAGAGTACATTCACAGGTCCTCGGAGAAAGACTTGGCCTTGGTTTTCAAGCCAAGAGGGTGCAAGTTCAAGCCAAGAAACTGCGACGAGCTCGTGGAGGCGCTCAAGTACGTGACCAAAGCTCTGGTGGCGCTGCACGACTTGTCGTTCATGCACAGGGACATATGCTGGGACAAGGTGATGAGGAGCACGGAGAGGGACAACGAGTGGCTCCTTTGTGGGTTCGACGAGGCGGTTGGGGCACCACAGTTGAATCCGTACCAGGTTGCTGCGGCGGAGCGTGGCGAACACGCACCGGAGCTGGAGAGGGCGTTGCATGGGGTGAAAGTGGACGTGTGGGGTGTGGGTCATCTGGTGAGGACTTGTGGGTTGGCAGGTGTGCCAAAGATGCTGAGGGAGCTCCAGAATCGGTGTTTGGACCAAAACCCAGAGCTTAGGCCAACTGCAGCCGACTGCTACCACCACCTGCTTCAGCTGCAGTCGTCACTGTCAGTTGTCACCGCTATGATGTGACTACTGGGTTTTTACAGTTTTACAGGATTGGGTTGTGCATGGTATCACATGGCTCTCTATAAATGGCCACCCTTTATTTGTTTCTTGTTTGGGTTTTGTTTTTGTTGGTTTGCTAATTTGATACCTTAAAATGAAAATGAGAAGGGAGGATTTGTTGTCAAAGGGATTTATTGGTTTATGAGGAGAAGAATAGGCGGCGGCTACTGCAGGCTGGTTAAAAGTGACTACTGCTCTCAAATCAAAGTCAGGCAGAGAGAGTTCGGAAAATTTGAAAGCTTAGATGTCGGTTTTGATTGGAGCATACGTCTCTCTGCAAGTGTGCTTAGGGCAGGATAGGGGATGGGTTTGTTTGACATGGACAAGGGATTTTAAAGTCTTTTTAGCCCTGGATAAATTCACAATTCCTTTTTCTCTACCTCTCTCA
This sequence comes from Rosa rugosa, assembly GCF_958449725.1. Lineage (NCBI taxonomy): Eukaryota > Viridiplantae > Streptophyta > Magnoliopsida > Rosales > Rosaceae > Rosa > Rosa rugosa. The sequence continues at coordinate 50,601,073 of NC_084825.1, forward strand.
TTTATGATTTTTGGCTGCAATTTTTTAGTCTAATTTGTTGCCTGTTTCAATGACAATCAGCTTATCATGCTCAATTTTTTTTTTAATGAAGGCATAGCCAATATATATATATATATAATTTTTATTTTATTTTTTATTTTTTTATAAAAGATGATTAAAGGGTTTCACTCTTGCTCTCATGGTGACTCGAATCCATGACTTCGTACATAGGTAGTGGCATAGTCAATATATTGATCTCAAGTTAGAATGGTCATTACATATCCTTCTGCTGTCATTCGTTAGACAGACAAGAAGTTGTGGTGGTACCACAATGATATATAGGGATAGTTCACTCATTATACAACCAGTGCTCACTTAGAAAAAAACGAGCCTATCCGCTATAACACAACACATAGCAAAATAGGCACAAAAAAAAAAAAAAAAAACAGTACATAGCTCTCTAATAAAGTAGGAAATTGTTAGAAAGAAAAAAATCTATCTAAATAGCAGCCCAAATGGCCCAACGAACAGCCCAGACCCAATGAAGCCCAACAACAAACCCAACTATCCCTGCCTCAACCCTCCGTGCAGCTCTGTCACGAACACCAGACTACATCCGCTATCACCGCTGTCAGAAAAAGGCGCCCCACCGTCCTCCACCTTGATGCCACCAAACAGCGGAGCTCCACTGCTAAGGGCCTGGAAAAGCCTCGCCCACGCGCGTCTGACAACAAATCGAAAACCAACACACAGGACTTTACTTGCCACAGAGCATCAAAAACAGATTCAAGCCGAAACACCACTGTCAGGTCTCCGAGCATAGCCATCTTGGGAACCTAGCCTTAAGAACCATCATCACCCGTCCGGCAGCAGCCATAGGACAGCAGCGCGACCAAAGGTCAACACTGTTGCCAGCCACCACCGGACAAATCTGGATTGGGAACAGCGGAAGTCGACTAGGTATAGAAAGGGAGAGCCTTATCATGCTCATATTGAGTTTAAGTAGGGTGTGTAAATTGGCCATAATAGAGTAGGGTGAAGATATGTGATACCAATTTATTTTCAAGACGTGATTACAAAGATATTTTTTTCACCCGTTGAGAGATTTTTGCATTGAGAAATTTTAAATACACACCCCAAACTACTTAATACACATCCCTATTATTTTATATTTCAAATCAGATTTTATATGTAAGTTAAATGACCAAAATAGACATCTATGTATTAAAAGAAAAATAATAATAATAATCATATGTTCCTTATATTATTCTATAATTATAAACACAATGAATTTCTATACATGACATCTGAAAGATCTAGAGAAAATGTAAAACGAAGAAAGAAAAGTAGCTGATATTGATCTTAATTGTTCAAAGTACACACCGACAAGGCTTATATAGTAGCTAGGATAGAGAGAGAAGCTAGCCTACGTGGAGGACAGCTGTAGGCCAGTATGAAGACACTAATGCAACTAACTATAGTTAATTAACCGCTAATTAGAACAAACTAATTACCCTAATTAGCAGACTAATAACTAGAGAATTATTATAACCCTAACAGCATCCTCATTTAAAACAAGAATAAAGTTAGAAACCATCTAATTTAAATTTTCCTTAAATGAATTGTAATTAAATGGGGTGAGATACCATGTAATTCAGAATTACGAAATCAATAGCATTAAATGTTTTTAAAACATATCGCTTTACTCCAACTTTTTAGTTCTTTTTTTTTTATCTATAAGTGATTATTAGACAATTTATTATCTAATATAAAACATCACAGGTATAAAACTTTGTAATTGTTAATGTATTTGACCATCCAATGACAACTTCGTAGTTCCGCCATTGTGGAGAAACTACTTATACAATTTTGGTTGAATGTTCGATTCAAAATTTTATACTTGATCAAAAGGATGTTTAGTGGATGAGAACTCAAATAATATAAAACCTATTTCTAAGCATCTATTTGAACTTTGAAGGGAACAATAATGAATCCTTATCGATTTCCCAATAACTAACACAAGTAATTAATATGGTCAATTATATATACTAATCAAATGTTAAATAATAGTGTATTTCTTGGTTTTTAAGTTTAAGGATATTTTAAGTAATTTGGGTTGTGTATTTAGTAAAATGTTAGAATGAGAAATTAAATGATAGGTGTATTGAGTAAAGAGTGTGCATTAAGTAATTAGAGGTGTGTATTTAAAACTTCTCTTTTGCATTAAATTATATATACTAATCAAATGTTAAATAATAGTGTATTTCTTGGTTTTTAAGTTTAAGGATATTTTAGGTAATTTGGGTTGTGTATTTAGTAAAATGTTAGAATGAGAAATTAAATGATTGGTGTATTGAGTAAAGAGTGTGCATTAAGTAATTAGAGGTGTGTATTTAAAACTTCTCTTTTGCATTAAAGGATTTAATGATCTTACATATTTTTAACAAATTTTCCGAGTAAATAATTTTCAATTTTAAAATGTAGCTCGTTAGAAAGAGCATTGTAAAACACTTTCATAAGGTAAGAATTTTGATTACTTACACTTCCGTTCAAATTTTTATTAATTGTTTAATAGTGTCACCTTAAATTAAATCTAATAGTTGTACAATGCAAAGATCTTAAAATGATTATATGCACACACCACCGTCAATAATTCACCAAATTAGGGATGTAGCATACAAACGGTGAAATTAAATTATCTTTGAATTTGTCATTTCTTTCGCAAAATCGTGAAATTACCTAATTCATGTTATAAAGTGTTGGGTCACAATTTCGATATGCAATTGTGCCTCAAAACTATCCATAATTTCCATGTGCCAACAAAAATTATCACTACATACCACAATGCACGTAATTACTAGAAGGTTGGGTTAGTGTAGTGGGAAGTTCAAGTCCAGCTTAGTTACATTAAGGTATGGGCATCTAATTTTTCCAAAAAAAGACTAAACCAATTCATTTTGGGTTTTCAATTCTTGATAGTTTCCGAAGTGAAGACCAATTCTTATTATTCAAAACTTCCTGTCCCTTCAGTTGTATATTTGTACATTCATTCTAATTTTCTCTATAGGCGAAAGCCCTAGTTAAGGAGATGAACTTTTATCCTTGTGGGTTCAATAATTTCTAGCTTAATCCACTATTTTGTAGTTTGTAACCATCGCACTTGAAAGTAACTTTAACGCTAACATAAAATATACTAGAAACTGCTCACACCCGTGGGTGGTTAATTTTTGGAAAATAATATATATTTTTTAAATTATTTAAATAAATTTTATTTTTTTTATCGCTGACAATTAGATAGATATATAAAATTATCTAATATTTAATTTGAAGGTATAAAAGCAAAAAAAATAAAAAATAAATAGCTAACAAAACCTCTTTTCTCAGGGTTTTAATAATAGTATAGACAGCTAGTGAAATTTAGCTCCCTCTAAATTTCTCTTAGGATATTGTTTCTCAAAATCACCAAAAATAATTATCCTTTATTTTGTAATCTTGATGCATTCATACATAGACAATACTGCGCGCTGATGATAAAAGAGAGATTGAAATTTACACTCCTTATTTTACAATACACACTTCATATTTATTTTTTTGGTAACTTCAACTTTGTCTTTAGTAACTTAACTTTTGTATATTTATAAGAACTATAATTAAAAATAAAAAGAAAGAGTGTGGATTGTAAAATAGAGAGTGTGGATTTCACTCCTCTAAAAGAGAGATGCGATGAGTAGCATATATCAATCGCATCTATAGCCTGCCCCTCTCTTTACATACTTCGAAGAAACATATCCTCTCTTCTTTATCTCTCACCTATCCCTTCACTTCAAATTAAAATGAGTTTGTAGTCATTCTCCAGCCATCTTTGTAACTATCGAAAATTTCTGACACAGAGAATGAGTGGAAATCAACCCATGTTTCATTAGTGGGAGAACCTTTTAGCACTAAATGCTAGCAAAACTCTGCCTGCGGGCCAACTGTGTCTCCATTTCAGCTCCACTGCCCCAATATAAACCCAACACTTGTTACCATCTTCAAATTTCTACATACCATTGAATCTTTACACTCGCTGAAGTCTCATAGCATATACTATTCTACTGTGTGCTTTCTGACTCTTTTGCAACTAAATTTATTAGGCAATACTATGTTTGTCCAGTACAAGGCCTGAAGACTGTCTCCTTTTGGTGGAACATACACCTAAAGTTGCAAGTTTTATGTCGTAGAGCCTAAAAATATCTAGGTCACCAAATTTTTCCGCTTACCATAATCCAATAGGAATACCTTATTAATTGGGCAACGAGTTAAGAATCCGTTCTTAAGAAAATGATGGGGATAATTTCGGCCATCTATTTAACTTCGTTTGACAGGTTTGGCCCATAAGGCCAGCTTCGGTGAGGCCCAAAACCACTTTCATATTTAAAAAAGGAAGATACTTCACTGACCATACCTGGTTAGCTTTGGCTGATCATAACCACTAAGTGGGAGACACGTGTCCCCCTAAGCCAATTAAGCCTTCTACACGCGCTGATCCCGTCGGTGGCGCTGTGCTTCATGACGGGGATGGAGGTGGAGGAAGCAAGCATAGTACTGCTGCGAAGCAGGGTAGTACCACAGAGGAGGATTTGCCGTTGCCGGAGACGTGCCGTTACCGGAGACAAGTAAGGAGATATCTCGATCCACGGTGTAGACTTTGATTGAGAGGCTGGGTGCGGTGGTGGTGACTGGAAACCGGCGATAGGGAGTGGAGAAGGGGTTGAAGATTAACGAGGAGGAGGAATGAGGTTTGGGGATGGTCAGCTTGGTCGGGGTGAGCAGCCGATAGGGAATGGAGAAGAGAGAAGGAGAACAGGAGAGGAAGAAGGAGAACAGAAAGAGAGGGGCCCAAAAAAACACGTGTTGGATCATGAGTGACGTCAGGACGGGCTGCCCATGGCTGGTCAGCCAAGTATTGTCCTTTAAAAAAAAAAAAAAAAATTATGGACCAAGGAGGCTCGATTCTCAAGCTCATAAGAAAATGAGTACGTCCCTTAAAAAAAAAATGGTCTTTCTAAATGTACCAAACAAACCCAGCAAGTTTTTTACACCCAATAAAAAAATAAAATTTATAATTGTACTCATCAACTTTTCCAACAATACCCTTAGCAAAACTCACACCCAGCAAAAATCATACCCAGCAAATCTCACACCCAGCAAAACTTGGATTATCTCCGCATCAATTTTTGATGTTGATTGTTGCAGCAAATCTCACATCCGACTTTGTTTTCGGTTCACCTCCACACTTTCTACACCTGCGTACATCAGTGTATGGTTATTTGTTGACTATATATGTAATTGGAGGGGGTGGGGGGAGAAGAGAGAGAGAGAGAGGGAGAGACCTCTCAATGACGAAACAGCCTTCTTAACTTTTCTTTCACGGCCATCACAATCCATTTTGACTTTGATCTCAACTTTCTGGGAATTAATGGGAAGACAGAATCCATGTTTCAGTAAACAATTCCTCAGAGGATACTATCTACGGCATCTACACCTATTTTATTGATACATATATACAGATAGAGTGGAATTAAAGCAGAGGAAGAGAACTAGCACAAGGATGAAGTGTTTCATTTCATGATTCTACTATTGCCCAATTGGTATGTAATAATCATGATGAGTACCTGCATTGTTTTCCTCTTGGTCCTTGTTCTAGTGGGAGTGCAAAAGTTGGAAAGATAATTAAGAGCACCCATTAAGCAAAGAGTAGAGATGATTGACTGATAAACTCCAACTCTCAGAGATGGTATTTATATGACTAAATTACAAAGAGATTTGTTGGTTATTGGCTAGAATCTTAGAGTCAAATAGAATGCTCCATAAAGCATTGGCTAGAAAACAATGGTTAGAATCTTTAGTCTAATAAAATGCCCACAAAGCATCGGCTAATAAACACTGCTTTTGCTCTGGGTCTAATTTATTATACCTCAGTTTGGTTAGTGGGAATAATTGTAAGTTTGCTTTCTGTAAATTTATTTAGATTATAACCCAATTGTAGTAATGCGGAGATAATCCAAATTTTGTTGGGTGTGAGATTTGCTGGGTGTGAGTTTTGCTAAGGGTATTGTTGGAAAAGTTGTTAAGTACAATTATAAATTCTATTTTTTTATTGAATGTAAAAAACTTGTTGGGTCTACATAGAAATTTGCTGGGTACATTTAGAAAGACCAAAAAAAAAAAAAAAGAGTACGTCGGGGAAACAGAATGACTGAAGCCTGAAGACTGTGTGAAATTCATCAAGCATCTTAAGGAGCACATCCAGACTAATGTAACATTTTTCACATGCATATTTTGTCTGGATATAATGTTTTTATACTATATAACAGCCGAGGATTTAGTGCTTGATATGTGTCAACGACTAGATTATTTGAAGGTGATTTATTTCAGTATTTGCTCTACAACAATTATTATTCAAGTAGTAGCTAGATTCACGCTTGAGACCTATTTCAATATTGAAAAGACCAATTGTGAAGAAACCTAGTTTGTAGACAATTGTGAAAGGTTACTGTTGAGAGTATAAATCCCATATGGAAAAACTGGGACATTGCCTATGGATTTATAAGAGTTTGGGTCACTCCATCTATTGTCAATTAGTTTTGAATGCGAACCCCAAATTACTTTATCAGTTACTCTTTCATTTGGGTAGTAAGGAGTCAGATTAATTGCTAAAAGCCTCATGTTACCATTGTTATTCTACCACTAAAGCAAGACAAATAAATAGCTACATATACTATAGTCCATTTTGAATCGTTCCAAAAGAGTCATCTTCACTACAAGTGTCCAGAAACGAATTGAAATAGCAATATTATTTGAATTTCTCTGGAATGTCGGTTTTGTGGGAAAACTATATGCTTGTTATATATGGGTCGACACTTAGTGGCATATAGTTTCTTCAATTCTAAGTATCTCCGCTATGCATATATATCTTCCCCAAATGTCATTGTAAAACTTTGTTTGGACATGATGACCAATTCGAAGATTCTGTTTTGAACTCACCTTCTTCATCATCTCAATCAAATGAACTACGATTCTATATAAGAAGAATACATAAAGACTCATATAAACTGGTAAAAACCCTCTCGATTACCTTCAACTAAAATAAGTTGAACCATGTCAAAACCTAGTCAATTCAAACCCAACATCATCTCCAATCCAGATGGAACCTACACGCGCCTCTTAAAATTTCCAAGCACCGAGGCCGACTCTACCTCAGCCACTAACCATGTACTCTCCAAAGACATCCCTGTAAACCCTAAAACCCAAACCATGGTCCGACTCTTCCTCCCTCGGAATGTCCTTGGCTCAAAAACCAAACTCCCTCTCATATTTTACTACCACGGTGGTGCGTTTCTCTATTTCAGCGCAACTACAACTGTTTTCCATGAGTTTTGTTTCAACATGGCTTTGGAACTCCAAGCTATTGTTGTCTCCGTGGACTACCGTCTTGCCCCTGAACACCGCCTCCCGGCAGCCTACGAGGATGCCATAGATGCGTTGCACTGGATCAAGACCACAGAGGAAGAGTGGGTAAGAGAATTTGCTGATTTCTCAAGCTGTTTTTTAATGGGTACTAGTTCTGGTGGAAACCTAGCTTACCATGCTGGGCTTCTTGCTTGTGAAGTTAGAGATCACCTTGGCCCTTTGGAAATCAAAGGACTGATATTGCACCATCCCTTTTTTGGTGGATCCGAGAGGACCGGGTCGGAACTGAAGATGGAGCATGATCGAATTTTGCCACTACGGGCAAGCGATGGAGCGTGGAAATTGGCGTTGCCTATTGGTGCTGACCGTGATCATGAGTATTGCAATCCAGCGGTGGGCGATAGAGATGGTATTTGGGCTGCGATTCGGGCCATGGATTGTAGGGTCTTGGTTCTGGGTTGTTTTGGAGATCCGATGATTGAGCGACAGATGGGGTTGGCGAAAATGGTAGAGGAGAAGGGTGTACGAACGGTGACTCATTTTGGCTATGGTTGTCATGGTTTGGAAATAACTGACCCGTCCAAAGCTCCGGGTTTATTTGTCGACTTGAAAAATTTCATATACTAACTGTCAAAATTTTACTATGCACGTTTGACCGTTTGTATGTCATATAAAAAACTGAAAGAATATAACAATGCATGTATGTGAAAGACTGGTATGTATTCAACAAAAAATTAAGATTAAAAATATGTATGTGTTTAAGGATCGATACATATGGTTAAGACTTGAGGATTGAAATATTTTGATGAAAAGAACAACAAAAAAGTCATGATCTAGCGCTTTGCTAGGGTTTCGGTATCCTAGAGTTGACGCTAGTGAACGACCCTATTTTGGGGATGAGTGTATGTGAATATGTGATCTCATGTGGGACTTGTCGCTGCCTTTGGGGGTTGACCGTGATCACGAGTATTGCAATCCGATGGCGGGTGGCGATTCTAATGTATTTGATCAAGTGAAAGCACTTGGGTGGAGAGTTTTGGTGAGTGGCTCCGATGGAGACCCACTGATCGACGTCAGATTGAGCTGGTGAAGATGATGGAGGGGAAGGGTGTACAAGTGGTCAGTTTATTGAAGGAGGTTATCATGGGGCTCAAGATGTTGAACCCTCCAAAGCCAAGGCAGTGTTTTTGCTTGTAAAACATTTCATATTTCCTTAATTTGTAACTTTTGTTCTTTTCAATAATGCTATGATATCAAAAATAAAATACATATATTCTTCATGATGTATGAAGTTGTTATGATCATGCTTCTGGAACTATGGTATATCACGAGCTTCAAATGACACCCAAAGTAGAGTTACAAATTATAAAATTTCTTACTCGATTCATATAGCGTAGAGGACCAGGCAAAAGACTAAAGTTTGAGTCTTCATCACTCTTTGCCCATGCGTTCGGTTTAGAAAGATAATATATCATGAATACAGGCTTGTTACCATCAAACTTGAATTTTGGCAAGTTCTTATATTCACACAAGTGAGAATTATTCGTCTTGTTAAGAGCTTTAAAATCATAAATCACGAGACTAAAAAAAGGACACTGGAGAAGAAACTGCAAATGATAAAGTTCTTACTAGAATGATTGGCGTGCAGATAGGGCGAATGAAGCAATGCCAAATTAGGTTTCTTTATCCCATTTGTGAGTACTTGGACTACTCCCCTCAACACATGACTTTCCCAAGATCTCAAGGAAAACAGACATGCAAAGAATAAGGAGGGTATCTCTCCTAATTGCTCGGTGACTTAAAGCAAGGAAAAGAAGATCGCAGAATCATATCATGAAGAGAGATTCAAAGAAGTTAATTCACTGATCTTGAGATAGAGGTGTCTTTAATTCATATCATATTTGCATGATTCTAAATTGATATGCATTGATTGTACTTATGCTCAAAATCTCTATATGTATGCATATCCGATTACTTGTTCAAAACAGTTTTAAAAACCTTTCTATATTTATCTTATTTTGTAATTAAGATAAGATTTGATTGAGGGGAGTTTTGCTTCCCTATAAAAGGTTTTGAAAACTATTTTCAAGGTAGAGATTTTTCGTTGCAAAAATTGTGTCTATTTAATCACTAGTATTTGTGTTTCAATTGTTTTCTGAAAACTCTCATTATGTGTTTCATATGTTCACTTGCATAATCAATCATGCTCATAAATCATTCTCAAGATCAGTGATTCGATCGAGTGCAAGGAAGGATTGAAGATAGATTGTCTAGAAAGGTCTATTGATTTAGTTAGGAGTTAGAACAATTATAAATCAAGTTAGCATTTGTTGCTAAGTGAAAGTGTTTGTTATGAACAACACTACTTGTATATTGTAAACTCCTTTGATTCATATTGGATTGATTATTCGTGTTGGCTACATTAAAAGCCACGCAGTGAAGTTTCCTCAGTGGAGAGGTTTACACTGCGTTAGCAAATCTCGTATTGTGAATCGTATTTTCTCTAGATAAATTCATAGAAGTAAAACAATTCATCAACACTTGTTCCATCGAGTATTTTCACTTGGCATCAGAGCGGGTTCTAGAAATTTCTAGTGATCCCAGGAAAGATGTAACATTCACGGGATAGGGTTGCTGGTGGATCTATAAATAGTCCTCCATGGTTCGAAGGTGGATGTGAAAAATATACTCAGTGGAAGATATACATGAAATCATATCTCTATGCTCAAGATGAACATGTGTGGAATATTGTAGAAAATGGCTGGACCATACCTATGATAAAAGCAAAAGGAGAAAGCTCTTCCACTACCACTCCCAAACCAAGGAAGGACTGGACTGAGGAAGAAGTTCGTGATCTGCAAGCAGATTTCAAAGCTAAGAACAGCATTTTCACAGCCCTATCTGAACGGGAAAAACTGAGGATCAGTCACTGCGATACTGCCAAGCAGGCATAGAATCTTCTTCAGACTACATATGAAGGAAATAAAAAGGTACGTGCTAAGAAATTACAAGCACTGATTTTTGAGTTCGAAACTATGACCATGGGAGATGATGAAACCATTGATGATTTCCATGGTAGAATTCTTAAAATTTCCGGTCAGTGTCGTAGTTTGGGAGCACCTTTTGATGAAGATAAGATTGTCAAAAAGATTCTCATGGCCTTGCCAGAAAAATTCCATTCAAAAGTCACCAGTATTGAGGACTCGTTTGATATTGATGAGTACCCTCTTGATGAGCTCATCGGCAATCTCAAAACTTATGAGATGAGGTTGAAACCTGAGAAGAAGAATAAGGGTGTAGCCTTCAAGGCAGTAAAAGGAGTTGAAGAGGAAGAAGAAACACTAGATCTTGCTCTACTGACAAAGGAATTCAAAAGATTTCTCAAAAGCAAGAACTCCTCTAGAAATCCAAATGCTTCTAGGAAAAACATCTATGGCGGAAGTAGTACCAGCAGTGACTACAATGGCAAGAGTGGAAAAGGAAGCTTCAAAGGAACTCACTCTGGAAAACCTAAATGCTATGAGTGTGGTGGCTATGGCCATATCTCTACTGACTGTGGAAATAGGATGTCACGCCCCGAATTTTGAATAACAAATTCAAATCCGAAACATGAATTAATACAACTCACAAAAATACAACCTGAATTTTTTTCTCAAAACAACCACACCTCACATCGCTCGATATTACATAAACCAAATCTCAAATTTGTTTATTACAGCACACTCTCACCAAATTATATTGTAAGGCTCAAATGAGCATAACTCACCTCACAATTACAATTGCTGTAAAACTAAAACAAATTCTCTAACCCGCACGATCACCGTCCTGATTCTCCTGACCTGTAGGATTACCCGCTACACAATTTGAATAGTGTACCGGGATTGCAACAACACAAACCCGGTAAGCTTTTGACAGCCCGTATGAGTAAACAAGGAATTGCACGATTTTAAAGTAACAATTCAATTTCAGTATCTCTTAGCATAATAATTGAAGTGCACAACGTCACTTCAAGCATCAATCAACACACGTCTCATCATGACTACACAAAAACAAACAACTGTTTACTCAATATATACTCACAGGCTTATGATTTATTTATATAAATCATCCCATGCAGTATATTATACTTACAGGCTTATGATTAATTATATTAATCACCCCATTCAGTATATCATACTTACAGGCTTATGATTAAATATATTAATCACCCCATTCAGTACGTATATCATACTTACAGGCTTATGATTAAATATATTAATCATCTCATACCGTATATTATACTCACGTCTCAACATGACTACGCAAAAACAAACAACTATTTACTCAATATATACTCACAGGCTTATGATTTATTTATATAAATCATCCCATGCAGTATATTATACTTACAGGCTTATGATTAATTATATTAATCACCCCATTCAGTATATCATACTTACAGGCTTATGATTAAATATATTAATCACCCCATTCAGTACGTATATCATACTTACAGGCTTATGATTAAATATATTAATCACCCCATTCAGTATGATGGCAGACAGACTAGAGCTCTAACTGAATCGTAGAGTGTCACCTTGGCCAAGGTTCACCCTTACGAAAATATTTGCCTCAAATCACTCGACTCCTCATTTAACTCATCTCAACGACTCAACTATAGCACTTTACTCAATTACTCTTTATCACACTCAACTCAACCTATGAGATAAATTATATCTTCTAGAGAGTAATGCTCGAATTGTAAATCAATCGCATCAATTCCACACTTCACCAAATACCACACATCCAATATATATTCCACGTAAATATATATATACGTAGTCACCCACACAAGAATGACCACTAATACCAACTATAGTTCAAATGCATTTAAAAATCGATAAATTCATTTTTATACTTTAAATACATTTTACTTACCTATGGACCGTAGTCGATCAAGTCCATATAATTTAAAACAAATATTGATTTTCTTAAAACAGTTTTCACAAAATCACTATAGAATTCAATCACTGAATTTCGGTTCGTAAATGAACCATGTGCGATTTTACTCACCTCGATATTCCCGCTGCGTCTTCAATTCAACACAATACACACCGAAATCGCTCACCCAAGGGAGACCGTCAATCACCTAATCACACATGACCTTAACTTAGCCAATAACTCAAAAACATATTCAAACGACAATCCAACGGTCGGATCGAAATTAAATGATGATCCAACGGTCGGATCCTCACGGATCGCCCTTAGGATCACCCTCCAAAAATCATCACGAAGATCCAACGGTCGGATCTTTCTGAATCGTCCTTACTAACATCTTCACAAATTTATACGAAAATCCGACGGACGGATTCTCACGAATCGCCTCCCTAATCACTGTTTTGCATTTATACGAAGATCCAACGGTCGGATCTTCGCCCATGACCACACAAAGCCACTGGGACAGTCATAAGATCAACATATCAAAACTATAATTCCATCGGGCGGTCCGATCTTCACAGATCACAAATTGAACGATCGAAATCGTAAAATTCATAACTTAAACATACGATCTCTAAAAATTATGAATTATATCTGCAAACGATCGTATCGACACGTAGAACACAAAAATGGACAGAAACTGTCCTTAAGGTGGCCGGAGGTCGCCGGAAACCACCATCACAGTGGCGGCGCCGCCACCCATCCAAAGTCAAAATTTGACAAAACTCCCAACATCAAAGTCCTTCATCTCAACTCCAATTTCACTTTTCATAACTACACCAAAGTCAGATTATAAGCCAAAAGAGTCGAATTTTACCTCACAACATTTTCAGATCGGATGAACCCTAGTTTCCAAATCGTGCGAATTCGATCACCACAGCTCGATTTGATGCAACCCACCTTAGGATAAATGATCTACATCCTCAGGAGTGCAGAATCCCTTCAAGAAAAATGGCAAAAGGTGACCGGAGGAGGGAGAACAATAATGGCGAAGTGAGGCGATTTCCAACTCGGCTGCACCATGTTCTTCGACTTGCAGAGACCACCACGATGGTTATTTCCCATCGATGTCTTCTTGAAAGTTTTAAAGGACTTCAGGGCGAACGAATTTGCTTTTGGAAGCAAGTCGATTAGAGGTCTGTGGAGGGAGATATGGCCGGACAAAGGAGAGCCCAGAAAACGGTGGGGGAAGAGCGATTTTGTCGTTGGCAGTCCCACTTCTCGGTCTCGATTCTTCTTCTCCAGCTCGTTTCAAGTTCGATTGGTTGCCCAGACTTCATGTATAGACCAAGGCGAGCAAAAGCCCTCCAAGAACTCGGCCAAAGGTGGCCGGAGTTGGGAGAACGATGGAGGCGAAAGGAGGAGGCGCGGCTGGGCTCGGGAGAGAACTGGGGAGGGATTTCTGGAATTCTGGAAATTCTGTCCTTGTTTGCAATTTCCGGAAATAGAAATGTATTTATACCAAAATGGAAATATCTTCAAAAATCCATAACTAATTCACACGAACTCCGATTTTCGCGTACTACATATGCACGAGTTCGTATCGACGAGCTCTACGACTTTCATGAAGGACATTTTCCCAAATTCCGTAAGCATAAAAAGTCAACTTTTCACGAGCCCCTAACTTATGTTCGTTTTCGAATAAAACTTGTTTGAACTAATTCCACAACTTCTCCAAGCTTCGTACTCGCTCCTACTATCGTGAAATCATTTCTAAAAATCCATGGAATTTAATTTGGATTTTTTTCGGGGTATTACAGTTTCGGTGCAAACCAAAGCCGAGCATTGCTAGGGCTTGGTGTCTTAGAGTAGCATTTTTATTTATTTTATTTTCTTTATTTTTCTTTTGTTTGCTTAGTGACTTTAGTTCCGACTACCCAAGGATTGTGGGTTAGCCACTAATCCCCGTGGTACGATAAACTTTGGGCATAATATTTCCATATCTTGACAATGATACGTACGCTTGCGTAAATGTGTATCCAAGTCAAGAATCAACCAGTGGTGATCGCTTTTCTGAAGTTATAGCTGAATCTACAGTATTGAGTACTCTAATACCCAGAAATCAATCAGATCTGTCCGTTTTTTTTGTTGTGGCCTGCATCTTGTCTTGTGCTTTTGAGTGGGTATGCATATTATCTCCCTTGTTAGTTTAATTTTGTTAGTTTTTGGAATTAATTTTGTTTATTTTGGAGTTGTGGGATTCATGAAAGTTTCTTTCTAAAATATGCTATTAGAGAATCAACCAGTAGTGATAGCTTTTCTGAAGTTATAGCTGAATTTGCAGTATTGAGTAGAACAAGGCAAGAAAAGCATCGCCTTAGAGTCACATTGAAATTGATTGAGTGAAGTATCCAGTAGAGAATGTCCGAAAAAGAAAGAAGATAGATTTTATGGACTTATAGACTCTGAGTGCATTTTGTATTTCCAGTATTTCAGAATCTAATTTACATCTCTGTCAAGCTGTGGTAATGTTGTCAAGTATTAGACTTGTGGTACATAAGGTTACAAAAAAATTGTGAAACATTTGAGATGGGAAGTAGAAGAAGAAAAGTCAGTCGCTGAAAAGATAGATATGTTCCTGTGAAGACGTGTGAGAGGTAGGTAACCTTGGTGAGGAAATTACTGTGAGAGATACCTCAAACCATAATGTAAGCATCCTTTAATAAATAGACTGAAAGAAGTGTCTCCCTGCTCAATATAAACTTGTGTCATGTTAGTTCAGTTATGCTTAGTGTTTGTATTAGCCTGATTAGTTCAAATGTGCCTGCTACTGTGCTAGAGTCTGGTTGTTTTCATTTCTTGAAATGTTTACCTAAACTCAAGTGAACAAGAATTTGATACATTTAGTTCATGCTTGAATTGCTAAATTGGATAATTCTGTATGAAGTTAAATTGGTATTCAATAAAACTACATATTTCTGACTTCTTCTTTTTTCAACTTTCTGTCATTAGGCTTCTCACTCCCCCAGAAACTCCACTTTTCCCTTCATCAGATGGAAGTGAATCTCAACCAATCTTAGCTGCTGCAAGAAGCAGTGCTTTAAATAGATCAACTTCCTCAGCCAAGCCTTCAAGGGTATGTCTTTCTGAATTGACTTTATCCATGTTCCATGTCAGTTTCGGGTTAGATATTAGATAGACTTCTTTAAATGAACAATATTTTATGTTGTATAGTTTAGAAAATGTACTTAATTATTTTCTCGTCTTATGTCATGAAAGTGTTGACGTAATGAAAATTGCATGGAAGTAATTATAGTTCTTAATCATCTGACATGGTTCTACTGCATTGAACGAAATTTGGGATCTAGTACTGATATACATGGTTTTGTCATAGTTTGATGTTTGCAGTTACATACTGTTGGCTTAATTCATACTCTTGTTGTTTAAAATCACAGTGCTGTTGCGTGGTGCGGGAAGCTAAATGCCATAGCTTGTGCCTCAGAAACTTGTGCAAGAATTCCAAGGTCAGTATTGTTTGTCACTCATCACCCTGTAAAGCTATTGTCTCACTACCTGTCGCAGGATATGTTGGATTTCTTTTATTATGAGATTATGAGATATGTGTGATTACTGGAAGCTACAATTTTGTTTTATTGTTTGCTTATGAGTTTTAATTGGATATGAGAGAGAACTATTCAAGGAAAAGGGAGGTTTTCTCTTAGAAGATTTAAGAATCGTAACCAACTTTTTAAGATTAGAGAATTATCTTCATATTCTTCGAAATTAAAGTTATCTTAGGTATATTTCTGGTTTCCCCTGCACTTTATCTTGCTTTAGAGTCCTATATTTATCTGACTATGTGATTGTGTCATGCAGATGCGGTTCATGATGTGTCTCAGCATATGGAAGAGGTGAGCCATGATATTTTTATAGGAACTGAGCTACCAGAAACCAATCACATGGGCTTCTTTGCCATTAACTTTTTTGAGACATATTGTGCTCAGAGCATTAGAACCAAATGATAGATAATTGAATGTAATTTGAATTATGCTAATTTCATTATGCAGGATGGTCTGGTAATTTGTTTGGGTTGTTTTTCTCAAATTCCTTTTAGATTAATAGGCATGGCTTAATTATTGTTGTACCTATAGCTTTGTAGTTGCTTCTACATTTGCAAGGCAAAAATTATTTCTGGAAAGAAGTTTCTGAAGAAAACTGTATGTATTTTTTTTTCTTTGTCTTTTAAGACTCTGATATCTAGGTAGCTTACTCTACTGCTGGGAAAAAGATGATGTAGGCCATCATTATTATTATATTTTTTTTAATTTTTACTGCCAATAAACCTTGCCTTAAGAATAAGGATGACTGAGATAAGCTCTTTAAAAGTTTTGCCTTTTCTTGGATTTCTTTTTCATGCAACTCATGTATTATTGTTACTGGTCTCCAGCTTTTTGGTCTCTAATGCCTCCTGATCAAGGTAGAATATATGCCCCAGTTGAGCTTTCGTCTTCTTTGTCATTCAGGTCAGTTCACGTCACTATATTTGAACTGCGTTTATCTTGCTTATAGTACAGCTGCTGTATGTACGATGCCTTTTATATTTCTCAATTGTACTTATGTAATCTCTTATGTTAGATATCTTACCTGTCAGATTGTCAAACTAGCTAGTTAATTATGTGTTCAATCTAAAGATTGTCTACTTATGTATATTCCAAGTTCGAAAACATATCTTTTTTCTTGTCTGGACATTATTCCGCCATGTTAAAAGAAAAACCTTAGTTATGACTCTTCATCATATCTTAGTGTTTTTGATTTTGATGAAGAGTTCCATACATGACTTTGCCTAAATTATTTTTTATTGTTTTTGGTTACAGGTTCTTTGCATTATAATCTCTTTGTGTTCGATCTGTGGCATTTGTCTTCCTCTTACCATAAGCTCTATCTACTGTGTTTTGATTCCAGGTAAGGCTCCTATTTTCGTTATATTGTTGTCAATGAAAATATTTGGTTGTAAATGTGGTGGAAAGTTGTGCCCTTGATCTTTCTCTGTTGCATTTTGTTTTAATTGGTATGTTAGGTTCTGATATAAAATCTATGACAGGAATTCTATAATTCTTATTATTTTTATTACTTAATGTCTTCTCCAAAGTAATGAGGCTCCCTTATTGTGCATGTGTTTTATGAATTTGTATATACCTGTGCACATTGGATTAATTAGATGTTAATCTAATATACATACTGTATCATTATGTGATAGGTTCCTGTGGCCATGAAATTAGAAGGGAGTCCATAGGAGAAGGAGTTCATTCAGATTCAACTATTGATCAAGAAATTGAGCACACTCCAGTACTCACCAAGCCCTCTAGTTAATGATAAATAGTATTGTGGTCAAGTCTGCTTTTGAACAATGTTAAGTTTGGGAATGTTTCTTCCAGAGTTTCAGTTATCTAGTATGGTAGATTCTTATAATTATGAAAGACTATGTGGTTTGTTTGGTTAATTTCAATTTGTACTTGGTAATGAATATAACTTGGCACATATCGATCAGTTGTGAGATAGCTATGAATGAAAGGATTATTTTGGTGCTTTATATTGTTTTACTATATCTTTTGATTGTGTGTAAAATGGCAGAAAAAATTGGGTGGCCAATTGGTTGTCGCTAAAGCTTCATATGGAAAATACTTGGGGTGGCGACGGCAATGACGCCGTCGCAATTATGGAGGGAAAATCAATTTCCCGGTTATTTCTAATAAAATGTGGAGGGAAAATTTCATTAAAAAAAAAAACATAGTTTATTACAAGCGATGGCATCTGCTGTAGCAAATAGGTTACTTGCGACGGCGTTTTCAGTCGCTACATGTCGTCGCCAAATAAGCGACCAAATCATTGCTACGCTCGTTGCCGTCGCTAAATACGGTTGCGATGACATTTTGCCGTAGCCATGAGCAGTGGCGACGCCACCAACGACAACGACGTAATTGCCGTCGCCTAGCCGTTGCCATTGGTCTTTTGCGACGGCAAACAGACTTTCCGCAACGGCACAAAGCCGTGGCCAAATGAATTTTTTTTTGAAGTGTCCAGTTCTGCTACTACACTTGTACTCGTGTTCTGCTACTGCACTCATCATCATCTCATCCTGCTACTGCACTCATACTCGTCTAGTTCTGCAACTGCACTTGTACTTGTGTTCTGCTACTGCACTCGTCATCGACTAATCCTGCTATTGCACTCGTCCAATCCTTCTACTGCACTCGCTGCACTCATACTCGTCTAGTTCTGCTACTGCACTTGTACTTGTGTTCTGCTACTGCACTCGTCATCGACTAATCCTGCTACTGCACTCGTCCAATCCTGCTACTGCACTCGCCGCGCTGCACTCATACTCGTCCAGTTCTGCTACTCATGTTCTGCCATTGCACTCGTCATCGTCTAATCCTGCTACTGCACTCGTACTCATCCAGTTCTGCTACTCGTGTTCTGCTACTGCACTTGTCATCGTCTAATCCTGCTACTGCACTCATACTCATCAAGTTCTGCTACTGCACTTGTACTCGTGTTCTGTTACTGCACTCGTCATCGCTTAATCCAGCTACTGCACCCCCATCAGTACATCTAGACAAGGAAAATGAGTAAATAACACTCATATAGATAGTAATAATGATACCTTTGTCATCTCTCCCCCAGGTCAGTATCAAAATGCTCAGTAAAAGAACGCAGCAGTTGTTATACTAATCAAGAGTACCTATTCAAATCACAATCCAAATTGAACAGAAATGTAGGTAAGTGAGGATCCCAATACAACAATCATCCCAAACACGAAATAGAGAATTCCCAATTAGGAAAAAGCAGTTCTCATCATCCAAAGTACACAAACACCATTCCTACAACTCTACAAGATCATATGATCATCTAACCTTATACCGAATAACAATTTAATACAACAATCTTATACTCCAAACTTCATGGAACTTGTAGCATATGCACCGGGAAAGGAGAGAGAGAAAAAAAAAAAAGCAACTTGATTTATTTGAAAAGTCCTTACAAGAACGCGAAAAGCAGTTCAATGCATTCCAAAAGTTGGTTCAAAAGCAGAAAGAGCATTTGGATTCACTCTCCCATAGACTCCAGATGGAAGAGAGGCAACTTGAAAGCAGGGCAAAGAGCTTGAATTGAAGCTAAGACATCATGAATCTCAAGTGAAGGCTCAACATATATATAGTTCACAAGGATCCGGTTCAACCTCACATTGTTCCATTCTCACAAATTCTCCACATCTGCTGATTCTAAATGGTCCAGCCTCGCCAGGCACCTCTACGCCTGTAAGTGCTCAGTCTTGCTCCGCTCTTCCAGCTTCAACATCAATCACCACACAAAATCTCAATCACAGTTTCGCAATATAATCAGAATAACTACTTATTATGCCTAACATTCAAAATTATCATCTCGAATTTTGACGATTCAATACTCCGGATCACTCTAATTCTTTGAATTGTGATTCGTTTACCTTTCGTTTGTGTCACTCCCCTGATTTTTAAACATAATAAAAATCGATATATAATCTCATAATTATACATGTGTGATGGTTCAGCTATCAATACAAAATACCTGGAAAACTTTTTTTTTCTTTTTAAAACAAGTACATACTAATGCCCTGAACCCACTAATCAATACAGACTCGCTCCGCTGTTAGCATTGAAGCCACCCTCAAGTGCAAGAGGTACAAGTTATAGAATAGGGGATTAAGTAAGGATGTCGAACCCACGAGGATTGGTAAATCCTTTCCTAGCTAGGGAAAACCTAAGGAAAAACTAGAAGAATATGCAAATGTACAATCACAAACAAAGGATCACAAGTGAACCAAAGTTCATGGTGAGTATGTGCAAGATGGTGTGTAGATATTTGATTTTGATTTTGAGATTGGTTTCTATTCAAATTGAGACAATGAAAGCAAGTAATATAAACTAACCTAAACTAAACAAGTTGTTATCAAATGGATGGGAGTTAGGGCATCGGGTTTCACATTTTGCCTCCCTTGCAAGCATTAAAGCAATTGAATATGAATGATGCAAAACTAATTGTCCAACTACCCTCTTAGCATCCGGATATGACTACTAAAGCTTAAACCCCTTTCATTTTATTAACTCTAACCGGATAAGTCTAGAACTAACTACCTAGAGACAAATTCAATTACCGGATAGGTCTCAATCCTTTGCCCCTAAATGAATAAAGCTTAGAGTTTAGGTAACCAAGCAAGCAAACCAATCCTATCTCTAGGTGATCTTAGCTCACTACCCTCACATGCACACATGGTGTGCTTTCATGCTCCCTTTTTGTCTAAAGGTAATCAATCTCTAGGAAAAACTTCATGTCATGGCAAACACATAACTCAAATTGATTAGGTCTAAGTAATGCATTCAACTATTGACTTAGCATGTGAGAATGACAACATGAATTTGCATCAATTTATAAACAAAAGCATCAATACAAGCAAGTTTGGCTAGGGCTTTCAACCCTAGCCCCAACTAGTTCACTACTCACACATAGTTAGATACACAAGCTTCAACATTCTATTAAATATCAAATACATAAAGAGATAGAGAGTAAAGGGTGACTATTGATGATGCCGAAAGATGTGGTGGAGATGGGTCTCCAAGAACATGATGTGGTGGTAGTCACCTCTTTCTCCTTGCTCCAAGCTCTTGATATTGGTAAGAATAGTGAAATTTGGGATCTCTAAGGTGAGTTGTGGTGTTGAGTGGTGGAGGAAATGGAGGTTGTAGTGGTGGAAATGGAGGGTATAGAGGTGGAGATGGTGGTTTTAGTGGTGGAAATGGTGGTTTTCTTCCCTAGAGAGAAAATGGATATTGGATAGGATGAAGATGATTGAATGGAGTCAAGAATGCTGAAGAATTGGTCTTTTTCTTCTCTTTGATCAGCTATGTGTGTCCTCTATGGTCCCAAAGTGTGCAAAAGATGCTCTTACACCATTGTCCCCCAAATGGTCCCAAATTGGCAAGGTGACAAAAGGACAAGGTGAAGGGAGATATTTGAAAGTGATGGGAGATTCTCACCACCATGGTCCTCCTTTGCTGGAGAAAAGACCCTCCATGAGTGGCGGCTCGCCAGAAAAGTCGCCGGAAAAGTTTGCCGGAAAAATCGCCGAAAAAGTCGATTTGCAATTTTCTTCCAATCTTCGTGTCTTCTTCCTCTAGCTTCAAATCTCCACATTTCAAGCCTCAAATAGTCATTTTATTTTCAATGCAAGATTTCCTACAAATAAAAGGAAATGGATTCAAAAGGGTAAAATAACATGGAAGACAAAACAATTTTCATAATTATGGGGCACAATCGCATAAGTAATTTGTGACTCAACATCCGCAGAGTCAAATATTACACGAGTTTACAAATTAGTGCACCGGGTTGCCACACAACAAGCCCGGTAAGCTTATGAAAACTCGTATGAGTAAACTCAAAACCACAAAGCAGAATTACATTCTTAAGTCACCTCAACCTAAACATGATATGCACATATCTCACACCTACAGCCATCAATTCCATTTCCTTCCATATCGTGCTTACATAAGTCAACTCGTGACTAAAGCCACATGCTCATATTCTTAACCTAGCATCCAATTACACAAATTTCAGTCAAACAAGACTTCCTCAAGCAATGTTTGATGCCATTCTAACGCCCTATGGCGAATTCCAAAATCACACTCATTCCCTCTCCACTAGAAGCCTTTGTCATCAACATGACATCAAAGGTGAAAACCAGTGAATCACCTTCCTATCCTCACCACAGAGTACCTTTTGTCACCACTATGGTCCTTAAGATAAATCAAGCCATCAATCAATAAAAGCAAGAAGAAAACAAGGCAATCACAATTCAAACAAGCACAACAATTCATAGTAACCCCTCCATATAGTTTAGTTCAGGAGTCACATTAAGTCAAGCAATTAAAATCATAGTGGTCACCGTAACCCCACACTATGTCATCTGTAGGTAGCCCTGACCATCACGGCAGTCTTCTCGATCATTGTTAACTTAATAACAATTCAACTCCGCTACCGAGCAGTCATCACACTGATCATCGCACAGATTCCACCGGTCATCACACAGATAGTCATCATCCTACTGATCATCACACAGATTCTGAGGGTCATCACATAGATAGCAATTGCCCAGCTGATCATCACACATATTTCGCAGGTCATCACACAGATATCAATTATCCAGATGGTCATCACACAGATTTCGCCGGTCATCACACAAATAGCAATCATCACACTGATTTCAACGATTCATTACACAGATATTCCTACACAAACTTTACATGGCAATGATCACAAAGATTCATCACATTGATTTCAACGATTCATTACACAGATATTCCTACACAAGCTACCATATCTTAATCACCAATTAAGATGGTCGTACTGGACCCATGGTATCTCAACAAATGAAATTCTATTATCACGATTCAATACTTAATTTCACTATTTCCAACGATACTGAACTCAGTACGTCCTATACTGCCCATATCACAACAATTGCACCAATACATATATATTTCACATAAATATATATACGTAGTTATTCACTCAAGAATGCCACTAATACCAACTATAGTCATAGTTAACGTAATAACTCCAAGACAATAGGGTAAATTTGCTCATAACGAATATCGATCATGCTCATAACAAATATCGTGAGATTTACTCACCTCGAAACTTCCGCTTCGTCTTCACACCACTAGACTACTTACAGAATGCACTCTATCAAGCACCTAAGGAAAAACACAGCCTTGATTCAGTCAACAAATCTAAAAAAAATCAAAGTTCGAATCCCCAAATCGAACCACAATCCCAAAGTAACGCCAATTGAGGCAAAACCATATCCGAGACCTCTCAAAGTCGCCGGAATACTTCCACGATCGATATGTCCAAACCACAAGTCGATCAGATGCTCGAATCCTCACGGATCGAATAAATCGAACGGTTCGAAACCGTAAAAATCATAACAAATTCATACAAACTCTAAAAATTGCGTATTATATATCGAAACGCTCGTATCGACGAGTAGAAGATATATAATACCAGAAACAGTCCCTTACATGGCTGGAATGGCTCCACAGGCAGTGGCGCACCGCCGCCGGCCAAAACTCAACATTTCACAAAACTCCCAACATCAAAGATCTTCTTCTCAGCATGCTTATCAACTTTCTAACTAGCATGAAGTCAGAATCGAAGTGAAAAGGGTCAAAAACTACCTCGCAAGCCGTGAATCATTGTTCAATCCGAGCTGAACAAATTTCCACTTGAATCGATCCAAACCAACCCCAAGGATCGAAGAAGGAAGCTGCTGCGAGCTCCCCAAGCCTGTTTTTGAAGCTTCACCGACGTCGGAGATCGAAGAACCGTTCGGGTCCGAATACACCAAACTTCGCTGCCTTGCTGTGCCGCACACGGTGAATATCGCCACTAGAGCATGCCACAGGGAGGAGCGCACGGTGGAGTCGAGTCGATCTGGAAAGTTTCACCGCCGGAGCACGCCGGAAAAGTCAGGTCGGATCAGTCGGGTCAGCCGGGTTTCTTCGATTCTGAAGGTGTAGTCGAGAGAGAAGAGAGAGAGAGAGAAGAAAACTTCCGAAAATGGAAATTGGAAATTATGAACATATTTTCGGAAAATTCCTATTTATACCAAAATGGAAACATTTTTCGAAATCCATAACTTCCTCATACGAAGTCTGATTTCCGCGTTCCACATGTCCACGAACTCGTATCGACGCGCTCTACGACTTTTGTGAATGAAGTTTTCGGAGAAACCCAACGAATAAAAAGTCAACCTTTGCGACCCCCCTAAAATGACGTTTCCTGAATAATTATTCGTCCGAAACGCTTCCACTCCGTCCACGAGCCACGAAACTGTCCAATAACCACAAATTAGATTCCGAAAAATCCTCAGAAAATAATAACAAATTTCCGGGGCACTACAGTTTGAGGCTTTGGAGCCTGGAGATAAGGGAATTGAGGTGACTGACGGCGTCGTCGCAGAGCATGTCGTTGCGGTCAGCGGCTTCATTGACGCCGTTGATGACGGCGGACATCTCTTTCTCGGAGACGCAGTGGTTGGCTCAGATCGTGTTCTTGTAGTGCTCGAAGGGGACTCAGAGGAACTGATGCTCGAGCTTAAAGGAGTCGGAGAGGTGGCCGAGCTTCGAGGATGACGAGGTGCGGTGTCTGGGCTTGGGCTTCGCTAATGGTCGCCATGATTGGGTAACATTTAAGCTCTGGGTTTTGGGGTTTCTGTATTGGGGGTTGGGTATTGGATTCACTCAATGGCATGCACGTAAATTCTGCATCAAACTAAACATTTTGGTCAATTTCCATTAAAATTCAGAGCCAGGTCTGCTTCATTTGGCTTTTGGGCCTGAGCTCGTGTCTTTATTTATATAAATCTTTTTTAAAGTGGGTTTTTTGTCTTTACATCTCTGGTCTGTTATTTATATGTAATTTTCTATAAAAAAAACCCCATTATTTTTTTAACCTATTACTTAGGCTCTAAATAGTAATTTATAATATTAAATACAAAATTGTTTATTTATTCTCAAAATCACAAGGAAAAAGAAAAGGTTAAAAAAATTATGAACTAACTACAATTCATATCCCAACTCCATAAAAACTATCAAAAAAAAAAAAAAGATTCTTCAAGATCATATCATGATTTCTACCTAAAATTGTGGACTATAGCAAATGATTTTTGGCCAATATCACATGTTCTGATTTTCGCTCCAAAACTTTTTACCCTCAAATAATGATTTTAATCACTTTTCGAACTGATGAAACTCAAAAATCATGTCGCAAATACTTTTTACGATTTTTCATATTCAAAAAACAATAAAATTAATAATAAACAAAAAAGTTGTTTAAGTTTTTTGTGTTCCATCAATTGGAATACATTCTAAAAATTTGACAGATTTAAAATATAGGGGAGAACCATCCTCGTTAATTATATTTTTATTTTTATTTTCAATTATTAATTACATTTCATAATCAAGATATTTGTGTTGTTATTTTTTTATTTTTATCTTTTTTTTTTTAATCAAACCCAAAACGGGTATCCATATCATTCATCACATGCCAGAATGGCCATTACATACCCTTCTGCTGCCTTCAACTAGACAGATCAAGAAGGTGTGGTAGTACCCACGGTGGTACATAGAAATAGGTCCACTCATTATACATCAAATTCGTACAGACTAGCGTAAATCCTCATTCAGTACCACTCCGAAGGCACTATAGACACATAAAGTGCATAGATCCCTAAATACTCAGGGAATTATTGAAAGTAAAACTACTAACATAGTATCCCTAAAACAAAGAAAAATTTTATGGATCTAGGGCCCAAGGTAAGCCCCAGCCCAATGTTATGCAGTCCAAGGTAGCCCAAGAAAAGGCCCACTAAAGGACCAGCAAGCCCAACTTGGTCCAGATGCAGCCTCCACCTCCAGACCACCAAACTATCCCAACGCCCCTTCGCCACCGTGACTGGTCCGGCCCAACCCCATGACTTTGCTGCCCCGAGCCAAGACCACCATGACCCAAATCACGAGGAAATTCCGCCACCACGACCCAAATCATGACAAACCTCGCCGCCACAAGCAACGCCACCACAAACCCGCCTCATTTTCCGCGACTCCGTTTCACTCCACCCCCGATTTCGAGCCACGTCGTCAATCCAAGCCACCATCAAAACGAGATCTACCACCTCCCAGAGATGTCGCACCAAAACCCGAAGCCAAACACCCTTTGCTAGGAGCTTGAGCAACACCATTCATAAGGGAATACTTGAACAATCGCATTTAGTCCCCGTTCGGCAGCAAAACTGTGTGGCATCAGCGAGGCCAAGGCCAGCTGAGATGCCAGGGTCGTAGCCGAACGAGAATGGTTTCACAATTCTGGGCCGCCGCCGAGTTCGGGTTTCTCGAGATTTGTGTTCGGGTTCCTAGAGATTTTTAAACGATATTTGTGTTGTTTAACCAACCAAATATCTTTTTATACATTAGTAGCTGATCATTCCTCATATGTTTTGGTATTGTTTGAAGACAATTAACTCATTCTTTTTTCACTATATCTCTTCAACAAAAGCTTTGTCCTCGAACAAGCTAGATATCTACACAAAAAGTTATGAATATTCATAATTTAGAGCTTTGCAACCCCATTTGCATATTTATCAATATGTTTAGAATTTTTATTTATCAATATGTTTAGAATTTTTATCGTCCCTATAACTTTCTCAACCTATGTTCTTTTTGAGCTCATGGTATAAGAGTTTGAAGTCGTAATGGTGAAAATACTCGATGGAACAAGTGTTGATGAATTGTTTTACTTCTATGAATTTATCTAGAGAAAATACGATTCACAATACGAGATTTGCTAACGCAGTGTAAACCTCTCCACTGAGGAAACTTCACTGCGTGGCTTTTAACGTAGCCAACACGAATAATCAATCCAATATGAATCAAAGGAGTTTACAATATACAAGTAGTGTTGTTCATAACAAACACTTTCACTTAACAACAAATCCTAACTTGATTTATAATTGTTCTAACTCCTAACTAAATCAATAGACCTTTCTAGACAATCTATCTTCAATCCTTCCTTGCACTCGATCGAATCACTGATCTTGAGAATGATTTATGAGCATGATTGATTATGCAAGTGAACATATGAAACACATAATGAGAGTTTTCAGAAAACAATTGAAACACGAATACTAGTGATTCAATAGACACAATTTTTGCAACGAAAAATCTCTACCTTGAAAATAGTTTTCAAAACCTTTATAGGGAAGCAAAACTCCCCCTCAATCAAATCTTATCTTAATTACAAAATAAGATAAATATAGAAAGGTTTTTAAAACTTTTTTGAACAAGTAATCGGATATGCATACATATAGAGATTTTGAGCATAAGTACAATCAATGCATATCAATTTAGAATCAGGCAAATATGATATGAATTAAAGACACCTCTATCTCAAGATCAGTGAATTAACTTCTTTGAATCTCTCTTCATGATATGATTCTGCGATCTTCTTTTCCTTGCTTTAAGTCACCGAGCAATTAGGAGAGATACCCTCCTTATTCTTTGCATGTCTGTTTTCCTTGAGATCTTAGGAAAGTCATGTGTTGAGGGGAGTAGTCCAAGTACTCACAATCTCCCCCTTTGGGCAATCCCATTCAACACATGACCATTTTTCATCTTGGTATTCCTGCATGTTAGGTATCCTAACAGACACACACATATTGTGAACGAAAAGTGCAACTTGGAAAAAGGAATTAGTTTCCATCCTTTTCCTATCCAAGTTGCCAAGATAAAAATACTTAATAATAATAATAATAAGCATCCCAAGAGTATCTGTGCTTATGCACTTACAACTTCAAAAGAAAATAACTTTGTCCATAAAAAATAAAAATGCAGAAACAGAAATAGCAAGGAAAAATCTTTACTTCTCCCCCTTTGAATGGGAGGGCACGTCGAACTCCTCAATAAGTTTGGTGACATTGTCCAGAAACTCTTCTTCATCAATGGAATCCGAGCTCTCCTCTGGGGCGACAGGCTTCGGATATTCCTGCATGGCGTTGGAAGGACGGGGAGCGTCAAACCCGGGAGGGTGGCGCTGCATGTTCTGGATCTCCTGTGTGGGGGTGGTCAGAGCATGACGAGTACGAACCAGAAGGGAATGCATGTCATCCATGTCCGTAGTAAGGCAGGCAATTCGCCAGTCGGCCACCAAGATCTGGTCACGGAGACTAGCCAGAGAGACAGGAGGAGGAGCAGCAGAGGATGCACCAGAAGAAGAGGAGCGAAGAGGAGGGCTCCGACTGCGTGCATGATGCATGCCGGGATGGAGAATACCGGCTCTGGCAGCGGCCTGACGGCCTTCCTCTGGAGGAGGCAGGCGGCGATGTCCACCAAGTCGAGTTGTTTGCTTTGTGCGAACCAAGGTGAGAGAACAGTTTGTGAAAGAACCTGCACACAGAGACAACCAAGAGTAAAATCCGAGGGAGACAAGAGAGGCTATATATATTGAACCAGTAGGGTTAGAAAACCAAAGGTTACACCGGTTGGGATAGCGTCTCAAATGGGGAGAGGAATTTTGACAATTAGTTTTCCGAGATACACGCATGCAACTTACTTCTCCCCCTTAACTTAGGCTTAATCAATAAGGAATTTAAGTGCAACCAGATGGTAAGTAAGGAAAGGAAACGAAAAGACAAAAATATGCCCATAATCTGCAATTATATCACATGATCGTTTCCTTTGCTAAGTATCAAGGCAATGAATGCATTTGTCATATTGAAGAGAGAAAATATAGCATAGTTCAATCACAGAAAGCACAAATCACGTAGTGAAAGGAACATAGTTCAGAGTACGAAGCATGATGTATTCTATCAACAAAAAGAATTGGTACACATATTCAGACCTTAGGGAATAACGTTGTGATAAAAGTGAGTATAACCAGTATGTGGGGCTTAGAAATAAGTTTAGTGACAGAGAAAAGGAGTGAAGTAGGTGAACTAACCATGTACACCAAGCTCATCATATCTCCTTAGAGGGAGTAGGAAACAGTGTTCCCAAGCACGGATTTAATTTGAGTCATTGACCTATTTTATTTTGTGACAATTTGAACTCATGTAACAAGAATCTTCTCAGCAACTCCCAGAACAGATGTTCTTAGGGTACTAAACATAACAAGGATGCTCCATGGAGAGAGTCTCGAGTAGTTGTCAGCAATATTTTGTTTTACGTGCAAAGATCACTCACCAACTCATTTCTTGCCAACCTAAGAAAGTTCACCACAACTAAGGCCTGATTACTCGGAGAGATGGGATATAGTTATCCATTCTCGTTTCTTACAAACCCTAGAAAGTTCACCATAATTAGGACCTGATTACTTTGAGAAGAGGGAATGAATCATTTGAGCATTTTAAGCAGTTCTTCTACTTCACCGAATCTCTTTTGACAGGAAACACACAGCATGCCACCACATAGGCTATAAGTGAAAGTGCATAGTAGGGTTACGTGATTCAGTGACGAAACATGAGTACACAATTTTATTTGTCCAGAATAAGGCATGGCAACAAAAGATACATAGCTGAAAATATGTACATTTCACTAGTGACTGTGGTCAAGGGATACTAGGATCACAATTTTCTCAGTCAATAGTGGACAGTCATTCTTGTGCCTTAATGCTTAGAACATATCCCTAGGGCATTTCTCAACATCTCAAACCTAGCAGTGTCAAGAGGCTTAGTGAACAAATCAGCAAGTTGATTTTCAGTGGGCACAAAGCTTAACTCAAGTATGTTTTGTTCAACCAAATCCCTAATAAAATGATATCGAAGATCAATGTGCTTTGTTCGAGAGTGTTGAACAAGATTCTTGGTGATGTTGATGGCACTAGTGTTGTCACAAAAGATAGACAACTTACCTTGAGGGATGCCATAATCATGAAGCATTTGCTTCATCCAAAGCATTTGCGTGCAACAACTCCCAGCTGCAACATACTCAGCTTCTGCAGTAGAGAGAGAGAGAGAGATGCAATTTTGTTTCTTGCTATGCCAGGCAACTAGATTGTTGCCAATGAAGAAACATCCCCCTGAAGTGCTCTTTCTATCCTTTAAGTTTCCTCCCCAGTCAGCGTCAGAATATCCTGCAATTTCTACGTTAGTGTCAAAGGTATAGAAAATGCCACAGTCAATTGTACCTGAGATATATCGAATGATTCTTTTGACGGCTTCCAAGTGTGATTCTTTGGGATTTGCTTGAAATCGAGCACACACTCCCACATTGTATGAAATATCAGGTCTACTGGCAGTTAGATACAATAAGCTTCCAATCATGCTTCTATAGAGAGTGGAGTCAACTGATTTTCCATTTAGATCCTCGCTCAGCTTTGTAGTGGTGCTCATGGGATTTGTAACCACTTTCTTGGATTCAAGCCCAAACTTCTTGATGAGATTCTCCGCATATTTGGTTTGAGAGAGAAAGATACCTGCATCAAGTTGCTTTACTTGCAGTCCAAGGAAAAAGGTTAGCTCCCCACACATGCTCATTTCAAATTCACTTTCCATGACCAATTGAAATTCATTGACAAGATATTTAGACGTAGAGCCAAAGACAATGTCATCAACATACACCTGAGCTATGATAAGATCATTTTTCACATGTTTTACAAAGAATGTTTTATCAATTGATCCTCTTGAGTACCCTTTTTCCACCAAATGGGTGGATAGCCTTTCATACCAGGCTCGTGGAGCCTGCTTTAAACCATACAAGGCCTTTTTGAGTCTATAAACATGGTTCAAATTATGTGGATCTTTGAAACCTTGAGGTTGTTCCACATAGACTTCTTCTTGCAACACACCATTTAGAAAGGCAGTTTTGACATCCATTTGAAACAGTTTGAATCTTAGGTGACAAGCAACAGACAAAAGCAATCTCACTGATTCTAATCTTGCAACAGGGGCAAAGGTTTCATCAAAATCGAGACCTTCAATCTGTGAATAACCTTGTGCCACTAGTCTAGCTTTGTTTCTAATCACATTTCCTTTTTCATCACTTTTGTTTCGGAAGATCCATTTGGTTCCTATAATGTTGCAGTTACTAGGTCGTGATACCAAGTACCACACATCATTCCTAGTAAATTGATTTAGCTCTTCCTGCATAGCACTAATCCAGTGATCATCTAACAAAGCTTCCTTAACATTTTTTGGTTCAATTAAGGACACGAAACCGAAATGAGATATCACATTCATACTTATCAGATTTTCAGTGATAAAGCATAATAGAACATTTCCTTTACTTACCTCGTCCTGACTTACCTGAGCTGCAGCTTGCCTTCTTGTTATTGGTCCATCTGAAATATCACCAATGATGTCCTGACTAGAGTGATCTTTAAGTACCTGCTTGTATCCTCTTCTAAAGGTGGGAGCAGGTTCAAAGATGCCATCGATTGTTTCCTCTTCCTCAGCTTGAATATCACTGCTTGTAGTTGTGGTGATTGAAGAGGATGATGTATCTGCACATGCTTCTTCCTGTTTCATACATTCATCATTAATAGAGACATTAATAGACTCCATAACAACACGGGTTCGTTTGTTATAGACTCTGTAGGCCCTACTATTCAAGGAATACCCCAGAAATACACCATCATCACTTCTAGCATCAAATTTCCCGAGATGTTCTCTATCTCGTAGGATGTAGCAAGGACTTCCGAAAACATGAAAATGTCCTACATTTGGCTTCTTTCCTTTCCATATCTCATATGCTGTCTGATCAGTACCTGTTCTCAAGAACACTCGATTAATGGTATAGCATGCAGTGCTTATAGCTTCAGCCCAAAAATTTTTGCTTAATCCTGCTGCATGTAGCATAACACGAGCCATGTCCAGCAGAACCTTATTTTTCCTTTCCACAATGCCGTTTTTCTGTGGCGTAATTGGAGCTGAGAACTCATGTGACACACCAAGCTCATCAAAATAGTTAGTAAAGGAAGTGTTTTTAAATTCTGTGCCATTATCTGATCTTACCCTGACTATGCAAGTATCAAATGATTTCTTTTCGATTATCAGTTTTTGACTCAGATTCTTAAAAGATTCAAATGTTTCAGCTTTGTCTTTTAAGAAATTTACCCAAGTATATCTTGAAAAATCATCCACAACAACTAGTATATAGCTCTTACCTCCAATGCTCTCAGATTGAGCAGGCCCCGTCAGATCCATATGTAATAGTTCCAGTACCTTTGTGGTCGTTGCTGAGTTTACCACCTTGTGAGGTGCCTTGGTTTGCTTTCCAATTTTACAATCACCACACATCTTGTCTGTTTTACCATTTAGATTAGGTAGACCCCTTACACATTGTTTGGAGGATAGCTTCAGCAAATCTTGATAGTTTACGTGTCCCATTCTTCTGTGCCAAAGCTCAAATGTTTCATCTGTGGATCTTACAGATAAACATGATTGCAGGTTGAAATTTTCATTAGCTTGAATATGATAGCAGTTATCAAAAGATCTTTTACCTCCCATGATACCTTATCCTTTCTGATTCATCACCAAACACCTGTGTTTGTTGAACCAAACATCTTCATAGTCATCAGCCAAATGGCTGACACTGATTAGATTTGCAGTTAAGCCTTCAACATACAACACATTTTTAAGATTTGGTATACCTGGAGTGTTTACTGTGCCCCGAGCTATGATATTTGCTTTTCTTCCATCTCCAAAGGTGACTGAACCGGTCGTGCTTTCATCCTCAAATGAGGTAAACCAGGCTTTGTCTCCTGTCATGTGTCTGGAACATCCACTGTCTATATACCAGAAATCTCGTTGCTTGTCTGCCAAGGATGTTAAAGCTACCAGGCATGTGGCCTCTATATGAATAGTTTGCTGATCTGAGCTAGCACCTGTCAACAAAGAATGATCATCAGTTTCTTTAGTGCGGGCTAAAAGACACTTACTTGTGATTTTCTTGGTCCAGACAGGCTTTCCCCTTCTGATTTGAAAGTCTTTCTCAGAGAACATATTACTTAGTTTATTAAGAAGTTCCTTCTGTTCTCTAAGTTCACATTGTAAGGATTCAACAGTACATTTTTCTTGAGAAACATGTGAGATTAACTCTCTCTCTTTACACCTAGGTCTGATATGACCTATCTTACCACAGTGATGACAAGTTGGAATAAAATTTTTAGAGTTAGGATACCTGTTTTTACCAGTGGAAGATCCTTGGTCAACTTTTACCTGAGGGGTGTATGTTGGCTGACCTTCCTTCATGTTTCTCAGTATTGAGACTTGATCATCATGTGTGACTTCCTCCTTTTTGACAGGTGATCCAGATGCTCTAACAAACTTTGTGATTTTAGAATTTTCTCCTGTGTAACCTAGCCCGAAGGTGTCATGTAGAGCTCTTCCTGCCCCAAGTAATTTTGTCATAGCGCTAGAGCTGACCTCAAACTTGGTGAATTTTTCTTGAGTCGATTTTAGCTCAACTTGTAGGGACTCATTTTTAGCCAATAACTCAAGGTTTAGAACTTGTTGTCCTCTCACGTCCAGTTCTAGCATTTTGATTTTGTTGAGATATTCAACCTTTTCAGCCTTCCAACTTGATGAGCCCTGATCACTTGAGATATTCAACAAGATTGCTTCTTTCCTGTTCCCATGTAGATTGTGAAGTCTCCAACAAATGTTCCATTCTTTCTTTTTCTGTTCTTAGAAATTCAACTTCCTTTTCTAAGCTTAAATTCCATAGTAATGTGGCTTTTGAAGCTTTGTAGAGTTGCTTGCAGCAGATATTTGTTTCATCATCAGAAAATGCCTCATCACTGTCAGAATCAGGTAGAAGTGACGACACAAGAGCCAGGTTTTCCACTTCTTGAGACTCATCATCACTCCAAGTTGAAAGAAGAGACTTGTTGTTGTTGTTTCCATGTTTCCTATGTAATACCCCGAAAATTCAACTTAATTTCCGATGACATTTTGGAAATGATTTTGTGGTCATGGGAGAAAGTACGAAGCTCGGAGGAGTGGTGGAATTAGTTCAAACAAGTTTTATTCGAAAACGAACATAAGTTAGGGGCTCGTGAAAAGTTGACTTTTTATGCTTACGGAATTTGGGAAATTTTCCTTCATGAAAGTCGTAGAGCTCGTCGATACGAACTCGTGCATATGTAGAACGCGAAAATCGGAGTTCGTGTGAATTAGTTATGGATTTTTGAAGATATTTCCATTTTGGTATAAATACATTTCTATTTCCGGAAATTGCAAACAAGGACAGAATTTCCAGAATTCCAGAAATCCCTCCCCAGTTCTCTCCCGAGCCCAGCCGCGCCTCCTCCTTTCGCCTCCATCGTTCTCCCAACTCCGGCCACCTTTGGCCGAGTTCTTGGAGGGCTTTTGCTCGCCTTGGTCTATACATGAAGTCTGGGCAACCAATCGAACTTGAAACGAGCTGGAGAAGAAGAATCGAGACCGAGAAGTGGGACTGCCAACGACAAAATCGCTCTTCCCCCACCGTTTTCTGGGCTCTCCTTTGTCCGGCCATATCTCCCTCCACAGACCTCTAATCGACTTGCTTCCAAAAGCAAATTCGTTCGCCCTGAAGTCCTTTAAAACTTTCAAGAAGACATCGATGGGAAATAACCATCGTGGTGGTCTCTGCAAGTCGAAGAACATGGTGCAGCCGAGTTGGAAATCGCCTCACTTCGCCACTATTGTTCTCCCTCCTCCGGTCACCTTTTGCCATTTTTCTTGAAGGGATTATGCACTCCTGAGGATGTAGATCATTTATCCTAAGGTGGGTTGCATCAAATCGAGCTGTGGTGATCGAATTCGCACGATTTGGAAACTAGGGTTCATCCGATCTGAAAATGTTGTGAGGTAAAATTCGACTCTTTTGGCTTATAATCTGACTTTGGTGTAGTTATGAAAAGTGAAATTGGAGTTGAGATGAAGGACTTTGATGTTGGGAGTTTTGTCAAATTTTGACTTTAGATGGGC
Source organism: Rosa rugosa (assembly GCF_958449725.1). Lineage (NCBI taxonomy): Eukaryota > Viridiplantae > Streptophyta > Magnoliopsida > Rosales > Rosaceae > Rosa > Rosa rugosa. The sequence continues at coordinate 50,635,979 of NC_084825.1, forward strand.
GGCTGCGCCGCCACTGTGATGGTGGTTTCCGGCGACCTCCGGCCACTCCAAGGGCAGCTTCTGTCCATTTTTGTGTTCTACGTGTCGATACGATCGTGTGCATATATAATTCATAATTTTTGGAGATCGTATGATTAAGTTATGAATTTTTAAGTTTCGATCGATTTCGATCGTTAGATTTGTGATCTGTGAAGTTAGGACCGTCAGATGGACTTGTAGTTTTGATATGATGATCTTATGACTGTCCCAGTGGCTTTGTGTGGTCATGGGCGAAGATCCGACCGTTGGATCTTCGTATAAATGCAAAACAGTGATTAGGGAGGCGATTCGTGAGAATCCGTCCGTCGGATTTTCGTATAAATTTGTGAAGATGTTAGTAAGGACGATTCAGAAAGATCCGACCGTTGGATCTTCGTGATGATTTTTGGAGGGTGATCCTAAGGGCGATCCGTGAGGATCCGACCGTTGGATCATCATTTAATTTCGATCCGACCGTTGGATTGTCGTTTGAATATGTTTTTGAGTTATTGGCTAAGTTAAGGTCATGTGTGATTAGGTGATTGACGGTCTCCCTTGGGTGAGCGATTTCGGTGTGTATTGTGTTGAATTGAAGACGCAGCGGGAATATCGAGGAGAGTAAAATCGCACATGGTTCATTTACGAACCGAAATTCAGTGATTGAATTCTATAGTGATTTTGTGAAAACTGTTTTAAGAAAATCAATATTTGTTTTAAATTATATGGACTTGATCGACTACGGTCCATAGGTAAGTAAAATGTATTTAAAGTATAAAAATGAATTTATCGATTTTTAAATGCATTTGAACTATAGTTGGTATTAGTGGTCATTCTTGTGTGGGTGACTACGTATATATATATTTACGTGGAATATATATTGGATGTGTGGTATTTGGTGAAGTGTGGAATTGATGCGATTGATTTACAATTCGAGCATTACTCTCTAGAAGATATAATTTATCTCATAGGTTGAGTTGAGTGTGATAAAGAGTAATTGAGTAAAGTGCTATAGTTGAGTCGTTGAGATGAGTTAAATGAGGAGTCGAGTGATTTGAGGCAAATATTTTCGTAAGGGTGAACCTTGGCCAAGGTGACACTCTACGATTCAGTTAGAGCTCTAGTCTGTCTGCCATCATACTGAATGGGGTGATTAATATATTTAATCATAAGCCTGTAAGTATGATATACGTACTGAATGGGGTGATTAATATATTTAATCATAAGCCTGTAAGTATGATATACTGAATGGGGTGATTAATATAATTAATCATAAGCCTGTAAGTATAATATACTGCATGGGATGATTTATATAAATAAATCATAAGCCTGTGAGTATATATTGAGTAAATAGTTGTTTGTTTTTGCGTAGTCATGTTGAGACGTGAGTATAATATACGGTATGAGATGATTAATATATTTAATCATAAGCCTGTAAGTATGATATACGTACTGAATGGGGTGATTAATATATTTAATCATAAGCCTGTAAGTATGATATACTGAATGGGGTGATTAATATAATTAATCATAAGCCTGTAAGTATAATATACTGCATGGGATGATTTATATAAATAAATCATAAGCCTGTGAGTATATATTGAGTAAACAGTTGTTTGTTTTTGTGTAGTCATGATGAGACGTGTGTTGATTGATGCTTGAAGTGACGTTGTGCACTTCAATTATTATGCTAAGAGATACTGAAATTGAATTGTTACTTTAAAATCGTGCAATTCCTTGTTTACTCATACGGGCTGTCAAAAGCTTACCGGGTTTGTGTTGTTGCAATCCCGGTACACTATTCAAATTGTGTAGCGGGTAATCCTACAGGTCAGGAGAATCAGGACGGTGATCGTGCGGGTTAGAGAATTTGTTTTAGTTTTACAGCAATTGTAATTGTGAGGTGAGTTATGCTCATTTGAGCTACATTTATAATTTGGTGAGAGTGTGCTGTAATAAACAAATTTGAGATTTGGTTTATGTAATATCGAGCGATGTGAGGTGTGGTTGTTTTGAGAAAAAATTCAGGTTGTATTTATGTGAGTTGTATTAATTCATGTTTCGGATTTGGATTTGTTATTCAAAATCCGGGGCGTGACAGAAACCTAATCAAAACTAAGAGCCTAGTGATGGCTATTTACAATGAGGTAGAAATTGTCATTCAAAATTGTGATTTTAATTTATCTAAAAGACTACGTCAAAAACTAAATTAACAACAACAATTAAAAATGAAGAAAAATAAAAGAGAGATAGATTTTTGGTGCTAGGAATCACTCTCTAGCAATTTCAATGCAACGAACACATTTCAAGCAAACAAACATATTTTCATGAGAACCAAATCCCGTACTTAATGCCGGTCAAGGCCACTAAGCCGAATTTCCTTAAGGGTATTCACATTTTCGGTTAGGACAAATATGAACTCTCTAATTCATGAGTTAGTACCTTAGTAGGGCTACCAAAACATGAACTAAAGGCCTAGAGCTCTAGAAATTAGGGATTTAAGCATGCAATAGTTACAACCTAAAATTTAACGATTGCTTAGTTCTCTACCTAATGCCGGTTAAGGCCACTAAGTCAATTTCTTTTATTTGGTATCCATTCTTCCGGTTAAGGCAATAATGAACTCTCTAACCCTAATCATTATGCCTTGTTAGGGCCACAACGTCTAGGATTAAAGGCGAATGGCACAAGAAAATAGAAACTTAGGCAATCATTCATTCTCGATTAAGCAACTACTTGACACACCACACTAATTACATGAAGTTAGTGAACAAAAGAACCACCAATTGTATCACACATCACAAATCTCAAAACATAACAAAGAGAATGGTCAATTCCCTAAAATTTATGCATCAAGAATCAATTAACATAGTAATTAGAGTGCACCCATATGAAAATACATTATTTATCACTTGAAAAATATGTTCATTACATCAAAATTGAGCTAGAGATAGAAACCCTAGCTCCCAAAAGTAACTACTCACAACCCATATTCATGAACATCAAAATTACAAAATTCAAATAGCAAAGAGTAGAAAAGTGTAGGAGAAAACAAAGATAGTCACAAATAGCTATGAGGCTAGCATGACTAGCCTTGAATTACAACCTCACAAAATACCTAAATCTTGAATCTTGTAGACATTGAGCTCCTTGAAGCTTTGGGTGAGTAGCCCTTCAAATTCCTAAAATAAAAACTAAAGAAAATTTGGAAAATGAAAAATGGAGGAAGAAGATGGGAGAAGAGAGCAGCCCAAAGGGCTGCCTCTGTTTTTGGTATCGTGCGGCTGTTCTAGGGTCAGTCAATTAATGGGTGAGGTTATCAATATATATGTGGTCTCAGTGTGTGCCTGTTTGCCAAGGAAGAAGTGGATGATGAATGGATGGCTGTGATTAAAGGGAGAAATATGGTGTCTTGCGGCTAGGATTGACTGGAGAGAAGAGCACATGATGGGGCTGCTGCTTTCGTCAGAAGGAGGAAAGGATGGGTCTGATGGGATAAGGGGCACGTGGTCTGCATGTGTTTTGGCAGTAAAAGACTAAAAGAAACAAAGAAATGCACCTGCTCCTCCTTGCATAATTAAACCCTAATGTTTAATTGTTTTGCTGCCATGTGTCACCAAATCATGGGTTTTGGACTCTTTCAATTAAGCTAACATGCAGCTCATGGTTAATTAAGGATGTTTTGACCAAGGGAGTTGACTGCATCGATCTTTGTTGAAAACTCCATCTTTGCTATAATGATTTTGCACACTTTGCTTTCAATTTCCGCGACTCCGCTTATTTGCTACAAAATAAATAAAAATAGATTAATTACATAATAATTGACTTGAAGATTAACTTATTTATAGTGTTTTAGATACAATTACATGCATAGAAATACATGTAATTAATTCTCTAATAGCTTATTTTAGAAAGAAACTTTCCTGAATCCCACGACTCCAAAATAAACAAAATTGATTCCAAAAACTAACAAAATTGAACTAACAAGGGAGATAATATGCATACCCACTCAAAAGCACAAGACAAGATGCAGGGCACAATGCAAGAGACGGACAGATCTGATTGATTTCTGGGTCTTAGAGTTTAGGGTCTGAGCGACGGATTGAATATGCAGAAAGAGGAAGAAAAATAGGAAGGAGGTGGAGTTGAACTAGTAGATGTCGATTTCGCGGATTGCTATGGTCGACTTCGTTGTCGGGACTGGATGGAGTGAGCGGGAAATAGCAGATGGAGGGAGCGTGTACATACATGTACATACATGTACATTTGCAAGCATAATTAGCTATAATGGGCTACGCTCATTGTACCGCTAAATGTACTAATTCCCGCCAAAGGAATAACATACAGATGCACAGCCAGGCGGGACACATCCTGGGCCTTGGATCACCCCCAGATCACCGTCGACGCGCCGCCACGCGCTGCGCCAAGATAGCATCAGAAGCTCCCAGAGCTGGGGACTGAAGCACATCAGTCCCACATCGAAAACAAAGAGAAGATCAACCTCTTCCTCACCTATAAAAGGTTCTCTCCTCTCTCCTCATTAATTACGCATTCAATACTTACCTACTGTTACTTTGTCAACATAAATACATTGACTAACTTAGGCATCGGAGAGTTGAAGACCGCCCGGCGTGGTCTCCCTCTGACGCCCTTTGTATTTTACTTGACAGGTAGTGGAAGCTTTGAGAATTTCACAAGTATCGATCCGCCCACCGGATCAGCGTTAACAAAGGTTCAGCTACCGCCGAACTCTTAGACATTAACAGAGCGGGAACAAGAACAAAGTTTATGAACCCAAAACCTAAAAAGTTTGCCGACATGTTTAATTTTGGCACCTATTTCCACCCGAACGTCAAAATATTAGAAAATGTATAAAATGAAAATATACAACGCCACATGTTACCGTAGCTAAAATTAAAGAAATTTGGCGACGGAAATAATATGCCGTAGCCATTGAGGGCATATTTATGCGACGGCAACGCCATGCCATGGCAAGTAATTTTTCTCTTTGCGACGCCGCATTTGCCGTAGCGAATTTTAGACCAATGGCGACGGCATTCTCATGCTGACGCTAACTGGTGAAGCCAAATGAATTCTTTTTTGTAGTGTGGACGAGTATGAGTGCAACTAGTGTAATAGCAGGATTTGAACCAAAAAGAGCTTGGATTAAATAAAATAAAGGGATTAGAAGTCAAAAGAAATAGTTAAGGGTAAAAAAGTAAATTAACTCATGACATGTGGCAAGTGGAGAGCGTATTGTCCTTATTTGTAAGATTTAATCCTTAGAGCAAGTCCACCGGTATGTGTTTGACCGGGCAAAAGCATGGAATGTTGATGTGGTGACCAGGTATAATGAAAAACCACCTTCCACCGGGCCTTGCTTGACCAGCCAAACTTTGGCTTTGCATGACCCAGGCCAAAAAAATGGGCAAGCCTGTGACTATTTTCTTGCCCAAGGTCATGGAGCTGCCAGCTCGGCCCACTAGAGAACGTGGGTGACGTCAGGTGCGGACGCAAAGAGACAGACGTGGGAGTGGAGGACACGGACCAACCACCTAGCGCCATGTGGCCCAGCACCTTCTGCATCCGTATTTTGCCGCGTAGCGACATTGCTTTTGCGGCAGGGGACAGGTGGCATCGAGCCGTTGGCTTTTCATAAAATTTGAAACCAACGGTCCTTTAATCTGGGCCATTGGTTTCAATTAAGGTGAACAATCTGACGGTGGATGAATTAATATGTATGTATATATTAATTGTAAAAATGAACAGTAAAAAGTGAACAGTAGTTTTTACCAGTTAAAATACGAGATGAACATTGGGAATGAACAGTAAATTACATGACTAGTAAAAATGAACAGTGTTGACCGGGCAAGAAAAAAACGGGTGGAAACCCATGTCCAGTGGCAGTGAATAGTAACTTGACTGGTCGAATTCTTGACTTCTCGACTTTGTCTTTTCTTGACTACGGGTGAACTTGCTCTTATAAAGGGATTAGAAGTAAAAAAAAGTAGTTAAGGGTTAAAAAGTAAATTAACTCATGACATGTGGCAAGTGGAGAGCAAATTGTCCTTATTTGTAAAATTTAGTCCTTATATATTTAGTTCAATCTTTAAATGATGTATTTGTCAAGTCATCTTTTGTCAATAACTTATATGTAATTTGTTTTTTTTTTTTTTTGAAGAAGGTTGATTTCATTAGATTGAATAGCCATTAGCATGAACAAGAGTCTACCATGTACTTGAATAGGAAACAGACAAATCTCAAATTCTATCAAGTAAGTACAAACTCATTTCAAACTGTATTTTAAGCTCACTATAGCAGCTAGCTTATAGTACAAAGAACTACTCCTAGGGCAAAATTAGAAGCTAGCTTCCCATTAGCCAATCACACAATTATGGTACCAACAGAAATGTCACTTCCCAGCAAATAAATAGGAGTAACTCCTTATCCATAATCCACTTGACAACCAATCTTATTCCAAATAATTACCAAACTGCCATAGAAGTCGTGAACTAAATTGGTCCTGAACCATAAATCAACCTGAAGGCCCAAGAAGGTCCTCCTCTTAAGCCAGGCCCACCCTCATCACTAAGTGATAAATAAGGATGGCAAGACACCCTCCTTACCGGCCCACAACATATAGCCCATCAGCCCAAATTTGAGCCCAGACCCGAAGACCCATGTCCAAACTTGTGCAAAAGAAGCAGTAGCCTCAACTCTCTGCTGCCAATCTTTCTCCACCGCGGTCAGGCTCTTCGAAGGCCGTCCTTTCCACCATAGCATCAAGCTCCGATCAGAACCGCCTAGATCAGTCAAATTCGGCCTTTGACCGGTTTCACGATCTCAACCAACCTCTAGCTACACCAGAGACTCACGACTTCGACTCCAAACCACTGCCGCAACAGCAGAGACCTCACTTGCAGCCCAAGCCACGACGGCTACCGCTAAACCAGACTCTCACTGACTCCAAACCGCCTCCGCTAAACCCAATTCATGCGGACTCCTCCTCTATAGTCTAAGCGATGACCCCAAAGGCAATACCAAGCTGCAACCTTGCCTCACCCTAAGGCAGACGCGACGACGAGAGACATTGCCTCTACTAGATCCAACGAAGAGGATTAGATCTGTCGTCATCGCTCTCTTTGCTCAAAATCCTAGGGTTTGCTGGTTTTAGACTTACTTGCTTGGTTGTGAGGAAGTAAGAATGGAATTACCATTTTGTGTTAAAAAAAATAAGAGCCTTAAGATAACACCAACGGCTAAGATTACGTCATATAACATGGAATATCAATACATTAGATGTACATATCCTTAAATCTGTTAAAGGTAAAAGTGTAATTACACACATGATATCACTCTGCTACTCTAGTACTTGGTATATATAGCTGCAAGTCTTCATTCTCGAGCATGTAACAGAGCCTAAAGTTTTCAATACAAGTTCTTTCTCTTAATTTTCTTACTTTTCTTCTTCAAGCTTTCAAAATCTGCTGGCCACAACCTGTTGGGAGTTAGGACTCGAACACTAGACATGAGAGCTCCATGTTAGGCTACTCCACTAACCTTACCACACTAGGTAATTTTTTTTTTCTTTCTATTTCTTCTACATATTTATAATTGGGTGGTTCTAGTTGGACCTCCAACTTTTTTCAATTATTAATAGACTTTGTCAAGTCATATGAAAAGACAAATAAGGACAAAGTGAGGAAAATGAAAAAAAAATTACTCTTCTTGCCTCCCCAAATATAACATTCAATTAAATTGTTTTTTTCTTTTTCCGGAATTTCCTTATATTTTCATATAGTTTTATAATTTACCTAAAATAATTAAGTAAAAATAATAATTTCTATACATGGCCCATCATTTAATACAAAATTAAATTCAAAAAAATCTGATTTGGAATTTTATTAAACTAAATTAATTGAATATTATGATATAGTTATTATTCAATCTTCCAACTCATAAGCTTGGTAATTGTGGAAGAAAATTCGCTTGATCTCCACACTAGCAGCAGGGAGCGTCTAGGTTTTTTCGAGACTTCCTTCTCGTCCGGCGGCGCTTGAGATCGGCGTTGGTTTTTCGCCATGCCGGTCTTAGGTGGCTGCCGGGCGGGGACCTGAATGCTATCGCCTGGGTAGTCTCATGGGTGGGGTGACGTTCAAAGCTTTGAGTGGGATGGGCGACGGTGGAGTTCGGTTTGGTCGGCTTAGGCAGGTACGGTGGGCGTCGAGTGTTTTCAGGATCTGTGGCGGCGCGCCTCTTCGGCAGGGGATTTCCAGGGTCTGTGACAGCGTGGCTATGGCGGTTTGTGGTAGATCGGTGTGGCGGCGAGGCTCTAGTGGTCTGGGAGGATCGTTGGGGTGGCGTGGCTACGATGGATTTGCGCGGATCGTGGTGGCGGCGTGGCTAATCAGTTTCTGTGCGATTTCGTGAAGAAGGTCACGGCGTTGTTTTGATCAGGGTATCATGGTCGACGCCTGGAGGTTGGGGATAGTGTGGTGGGCTCGGGTCATCTTTCTGCTGCTGGGCTTTGAGCTAAGCCCAATATCTTGGGGCTGCTTTTTGGCTTTAACCTTTGTTTTTAGGGTTTTTCTTTTTAAATTCCAATAACTCCCTAGTTTTGTCTAGGGAAGGTAGTGGGTTTTGGCCCAGTTTAGGCTTGCTTTTTTAGTGGGCTTTAGTCTATATTGCTATGGTTTCTTCTTACATCAAGTTAATGAATCTCCTGGAGTACCACAATTGAGTGCATTGACGAAGGGAGATTCGAAATAGTTTTCTTAGTGTACGCTGAGATTTGTAGTTGTGTAGGCTCGTAAATTCAAATGAGCATCATTGTACTAGTGGATGGTACCCGTATTCCCTTACCTGCTTGACCACTGATTTAGGGTACAAGCATATAGGGTTTATTTGTATATATGTGCCGTTCTGGCTTTGGGATTAAATGAAATCTTTATATACTCTGTCAAAAAAAAAAAAAATCTTCCAACCCAAAACCCTTGAAATCCTTCTTTTAACAAATTCAAAGGGATTCTAGCAATATATCAAGATCAAGAACCAACCCTCTGATTAATTTTGGTGGAGGTACTCATAAGAGAGCAATATCATGTGATTTTGATTCAATATTCTTCTCGTGGTTGAAGATAGAGATAAAAAGTAGAGTAACAGATTATTGTATCTCATATTCAAGGGTGTTTTGGTAAAAATAAGGAGGTCTACTTAGCTTTTCAAGTATTCTAGAAAGTAAATTAAATGTGTACTAAGTATAGGAGGTCCAAATAGCAAATTTAGAGGTTCAACTAGAACCACCATTTATAATTTGCTTTCATATTCTAGGTTTTTTAATAGATTCACTTATTGACGGGCCTGGACTTGGCCCCTCCATTTCCCCCATTATTGTAGGCTTGTCCAGTGTGCATGGGAAGCCCACAGATTTAGCGGAAAACAACAGCATTGATCAAACTCATATTTTGTTTCTTAAATGAGCGTAGTTATTGGAGAAGAACACTGATGAGTAGTAACACTACTAACCAACCGAAGAGCTACTTGAGTACTAAACAATGACTAGCAAGACTACGCATTTCTGATGCCAAAGGTAGAAGTTACAGATGAACCCAATACAAAAGAAAATCTAACTAATGGTAGTGATCAACCACATTCCATATTATCATTTTTGGAATCAAAACTACATTCCATATTTGAAATAACGATAAAAATAGTCAGGCATGGGGAATAAGAATCAAGCTCTAGAGATTTGGGGGCAATATTCACTATTCACTCATCATAAACGTCCCAACAGTTTTAGTTCTTTCCCATAACCCCATGACTCCATATCCACGAATGCATTCATTCTCGAGAACTGATTTAAAGGTATGCACTATATCAATTCTCTTGTCCTTGTTGGTCTCTTCGAGTTCGCTGGTTGAATTGCTTATACCAAATCTCTCAGATGAACTTTAGAGCTTCTCATATTTTTCAGGAAGGAATTAAAATAACTGATGCTTTGGCAAATCATGGTATGTCTTATTCTAATTTGGTGTGGTTGGATGATCCTCCACCTTTTATAGTATCGTATTGTAATAGTGACATTAGAAGTCTGCCTCAATTTCATTTTAGTTAGTCTGTTGTTTGTTTGTTTGTTTATTTTTTTTTCTAGGATGTTTTGGTTTTGGTCCCCCTCCTTCATTCTTCTTCTTTGATTAATAAAATAATGCGATAGGGAGGCTTTTTCCTCTCCTATCCACAATCTTTAAGCCAAAAAAAAAAATGTAATACTAAAATTTTAACATTTTATTTGTAGAATTAATGTTATACAAACTGAAAAATATCTAGACCGGTCGTTTTGTTTGCTTGGTTACCTTACGTAATTATTCTGAGATCTATTTGTTTCAATGAATCTAGTGTCCCACGATCAAATTTGACGGGACTTGGTCAAGGGAGCCTAATGAGTAATGAGACAACAACCCTAGGGATCCCAAACCCCAACAATTGGCTTTTATTTTTTTTCTTTCTCGATTTGCAGCAATAGTGAATCTCCGCAGTCTCAAAACCCTGAAGTCCGGGTTTAAATTTAGTGTTAATTAGGAAAATTAGATTAATTGGTCATGTGTGATATGTGAGTAACAGTAGTTAAATATTTTCTGATTTAACAAGAAACAAATCTTGAATAGAGACGATTCAAATTATAGATTTGCATTATCGGGAGAGGAAGAGTACTGTAAGACCCAGAAACGGAATACAACTAGGTTATGTATATATGACGGGGAAACAGTTTGACAAGTTGTTAGTTGTTATCGATCGAGATCAAGGGGAAATAGGGCTGAGGGTCGCCTCATTAGAGCTGTAGATGACTTTGAGATGAGAAACGTAGTATAGCTAGAGGCTTTAAAACTTTGGCTGGGAAAAAGGGAGGCAAGGCCGCCGCTTGCCCACGCCGCCAGTGGCCACACTTGCAACAACAAGCTTACGTGGTGGTGGACCTAGATATACTATCCACGCCCTACATACTTACATGACCACCTCCAGCTGCTCATATATGGTCGACTATGAAAACAAAGACGCCAAGAAGCCTTTAATTGAATCAAAACGATCTCCCTGTCTGATTTTATAGACACCTGATTGAACATGCATGGTGACAAAACCCAAACGATGACAAATTAGTGTTCATCTACATGATTATAAAACCCACAATATGGGGTTAGTAGTATTAGGCAAAACTGCTATATTGGGGTTTGAGCTCTCTAATACTATATGTATTACTCGATCCATATGTCATTGTGACATGAAAGCTAGGATTGTACTGCTTGTAAAGTACAAAAAGTTGTTAAAAGAACCAAAATCTCATATAGGAGTCGACTCCTCCACCAACCATACGTTCCGAGTACCTTTCAAACCCTAATATATCTACTATGGTTTGAAAGCTTGGTTTTCATATACGACACTATCTCTCTACATGCATTGACGTGTAGATATGGACTTAAGTCGTGTTATGCGCTCTAAACCGATCATTCATGTGACAAAAAGCAAACAAAGTGAAGATTAAAGAATTGGAAACAAAACAAGGTCACGCAACAAAATCACCAATCTCATTCTGAGTTTAGGGTTAACCCACGTTAGTCTAATCCTAAATTTTACATTAGAAAAGTATCAATCTATACACCAAGCAATTAAAATACTAAAATCTGAATCCACAATATTACAATAACATAAATACTAAACTCAATCCTCACTTCCATGTACGTAATTCATATACATAGCATCTGTTTAGAGTTCTAAATTAGTTTTCTGAAGCAATCTGTTGAATATATGTGTATCTTTATTTTGACCTTTGTACGTTTTCTTCTCTTCTAGAATTATCGCTTATTAACTTATAGGAAATCAAAGAGAAATACAGAAGAAAACAATGTCACACGTGTAAACATGTAACATGCATGCATGTGTGTCGTAGTAAATGACTTTTTGCTAGCTGAGTGAGTCGAAGAAGATAAGAAATCTGAGGGGTGATTGTAATGCATGAGGGCTTCCTCGTCGTCTTCCCCCTTCCCATCGATATCGAGCACTACTAACTCAACTGCATGCTCATTTTCATTACAGATATTGATCCACGACACAGTGTACATATTGCTGAAGCAAAAGACAATCGAGCACTACTAACTCAACTGCATGCTCATTTTCATTACAGATATTGATCCACGACACAGTGTACATATTGCTGAAGCAAAAGACAAGAAAATTGGAAGAAATAAGATTCTGTGCGATTGATTAAAAGCGTTTTCTGTGTACGACATCCTGGCACGTAATTTTTCAACAGTATCCTCATCTCAAAAATATCACTTAAATTATTATTCCGCAGAAACGACGTAGTATCCCAACTCGATCTGATCATATATGATATTTGATCTTTGTCGCCAAGTGGAAGTGGTTCAAAGATGTCTAGCTCTCCATCGATATTAAGCAATTCAATATTATCATGATCTTTATCAATCAAGAAGATGATCCGGTTCCAACTGTTATTTTTACCATAGCTAAGAACGTATTCTTCTTTGTCCTACATGCACAATGAAAATGAGGGAAGAGGTATTATACATTATAAAACATAATAGTAGTCCTAGAGCTAGAACTAGCTTATTTTTTCTGTTGGACAATAGCTCGAGAGGGACTAGAGCTTTTTTTATTTACTTTTAATCTTTTGTTTACGGGAGTGGATTATATTATATTTACTAGTAACCTGTTATAATCTCTTCTCTGATTGACCTCTTGATTGGTGCATATCATAATGAATAAAAACAAGAAGATTTTTTTCTTTTGAAACAGAGAAAGGGAAGCAGAAAAGGCCGCACTTTTCACGTGTTACCTAAACCCTAATTCACTCCCCCGGTCCAAGTTTGATCAGGAAGGGGTACTTGGGGGTAGAAGGGTGAGGCATGTGTTGAGGTCTTTGAGGACAAGGTTCTCATGAGATGCAGGCTAGGGTTGCATGTAAAGGAAGATGTCTAGGTTTGCGACGTCTCGTTTTTTGTCGATGTGGGGAGTTGTTTCTTGAAGACAGCAGAGAGTGAGAAAACTAAGAAAATTTTATGTATACGGTATTCCGGTATATATAAAATGGCCTAGTGGCCATGGCAGGAAGTTAGAAGGGGGAAACCGAGCGGGGGAAATAGTACTGTTATATATGGTGGTGGGGTGGTGCGTAAGAGAAGAAGACAGAGGAAGGTACAGATAGATAGTGCGAAGAGCAGGTGGGTATCCATGAGAGAAATCCGAAACTTTGTCGTTTAAGGGGAGGAGAGAATAGTTTTCGAACAGTTGTGGTTGCAAACACAGAAACAAAAATGCATAATTATACCTAGAAAGAAAGAAAGAAAGAGAAAGAAAATGGATATCGGAAAATGAAATGTTAATATGGAAGAGATCGAAGGGGTGCGTGTGGTGTGGTGGTGCCAGAACAAACTACAGATGGTTTCCACGTGATGCGGGCCTTTTGAAGCCGAGTACGGGGAATGGGACTGTCATTGTCCTTACCTGTGGCGGCTGTGACCCTTAACCTTATTTATGTGAAATATCCAGCTCTTCTTAATTTGTTATTGTTGTAATATATATGAGGTAGATAAGTTGCCTTACTTCTCGGATCATTTGGTGCCAGATAAAACTTGGAAAAAAAACAAACCACAAGTATGTATGGGTAGGTTGAGCAGTTATGAACCCTATGGTACGTGGAATGTTGTTTTGATGTCTCTGTTAATGAATTTGGATGAAATACGTTCTAAATCTTTCATAACTTCTTCATTATGTAGTGTTGTGACATCATAATTTGAACCGTTATTTTCAAAATCGTCATTTTAAAACCATTTCTCTAGAGAGCCACTCATACAAAAATTATTTAGTAATTAATTTGTATAAAACAAATGAACGATTATTCATGTTTATTTTTTATTTACAAGACAAAACTAGATGATGAAAATGTATGCATATGCAAGAGAGTTTGGATGGCCATGTTTAGAGACAAGAATATTATATAACATTTCTCATTTTTTCCTCACGTATATAGCTTAATGTTAACCCAATTTCCACTCTCCCTCATTACTATGGCTAATCCAAGGACTTCGCTCATTCCTCTTTTTATTTTTAAGATTTTTCAATAGCTAATTAGAAGATGAACTTGAACATCAATTTTTTACCCAGAAATGCATGACAACTTATCACATGCATAAGCACAACAATACACCTTCTTCATTCACTTTCCTTGGGTAAATTACCTCGTTTACTATTGACAGGCTATAGCTATAATATGTTCAACCTTAGTAATCATCTCCCTTAAAAAATAATTACGCGAGCAATGATCATCTTGTACTGCACGGTAAGACGTACAACTCCTCCGCTGTCTTAATTTCAAAATGGGTCCTTGACCAAAAGCACCAAAATGAGTCAGAATTATTCCACTTACCCCAGCAACAGATTTTTATTCCCCACTACCTAATTTAACTTAAAAAGATAATTTTACCCTCAGTCAAATTAATAAATTACACCATATGCCATCGAGCTCTCTCTCTTTTCTCCCCTCGGATCTGACTCTCTCTCTCTCTCTCTCTCTCAGCCGACGATGGTCGTGCAGCCCAGAAGCCTGAGCTCGTGCAGTCAGCGGCGAGTTTGTGCAGCCCAGAAGACGGCGGCAAGTTCGTGTAGCCGGCGAGCTCGTGCAGCGAGCTCGGAGTTCCTTTATGTCACCTCCGTGCAGCTAAGTTAGAGTTCCGGTTCGAGCAGCGAGCTCGGAGTTCGCTCCATCCATTCCCGGCGGCGAGTTCGTGCTAAAGACGGAAGTCGTCGGTTGCTTGGCTTCGCCGATCACGAAATCAAAATCGCAGCTCATCTCTCCGGCGGGATTTGGTGCTCGAGCTCGACCTCCGGTGCTAGACCCAGGCTCTCTGGCGCTCGACACAGGTCGATGGCAAAGGAGAACATTGATCTGGTATGCCGGTAGCGGAGGAGAACGACAATTTGGTGCCCAGAGCTTTTCTCTGAGTGCCCAAATCAAATTTTTTTTTTTCTGTAAATTGGTTCAGAAGCCCAAAATGAAAAAAAAAAAAAAAAAGGTTCTATTGGGGCAATAGAGGCCTGTTAAAAATTTATTGGGGCAATAGACGTTTTGAATTGATGTAATCTCCTCGTTTTTTTTCTTTAATCAAAGTTTTATTTGTCTAATTTTAGGAAAATTAGTTTCCATTCCGGCCACCGAAAGTTCTATTGGGGGGCAATAGACGTCTATTGGGGCAATAAACCTTTCCAGTGACCTCTTTGGGGACCTCCGGCGAGGTTTTCAGAAAAGTCCGGTGAGTGGCGACATGTGACCGGATTCCGGCGGCCGGTGATGGGGCTCTGGGGCCGGAATCCGGAATCCGGCGAAGTTGACCGGAATCCCACTGCTCCGGCAAAGTCTCCTATGGTTTCTCTCTCTCTCTAAAAGTAACAAAGGGGTGAGGGTAAAATGGTATTAAAAAAAATAAAAACAAAAAAAAAACATTAATAGGGTATTAGGAAACACTTCCTTAAAGTGTTTTGGGTAAGAGGGAATTAAAAAAAGGGAAAAACTCACAAACAGTACCTGAACTACGGGCCACTAATAACTTTCGTACCTCAACTTCAAAAAATATCATTTTGATACCTGAACTTTTCACCCCGACCCAAGATTCATACCTGGGATCCACTTCGCCGTTAATTGTGTTAACTTTGCCAGGGTAAATTTGTCCGTTCACTGTTCATCTTTTTCAAAGCTCTCTCCATCACCTCTTCTCTCTCTGTCTCATGAAACAAATTACGTCTCTCTCTCTCTCTCTCAGTCTCTCTTAGCTCCCCTATTACACTCCTTGATTGGATTCACGGGAAGCCCCACCACAACCTCCGCCGCAGCCAAACATGATAGTGGGTCTCAATTCCTACCCCTCCCTCATGCCCAACCCCACCATAAACCCCAACAACAACTCGACTGCGATGTTAGGTAGCGGGCCGAATTCGTGTCGATTCCAGTTCAACACGGTGGCTCAGTAGCAGCAGCTCGCATTGAAGCCACAGTCGCTGGATTCCATGAGCCCAAGCTCGTTTGACGGATCGTTGAGGCCTTGTGGTGGCAACGGAGGGTTCAACATCGATTGTTCAACGGCCTCCGCGAGGAAGAAGAAGCGAGGGAGGCCCAGAAAGTACTCCCCTGATGGAAATATTGCCTTGGGATCAATTGGAAAAGCTAGACCAAGTCACAAAACTCCCAAACTGAGAAAATAAGAAACACAAAACAAGACGAACAAGAGACTCTATGAACAAGATCCAACTTCTTCTTCTTCTTCTTCTTCTTCTTCTTCTTCCTGACGACCAAAAGGGCAATAAAGCCCACCACTATCTCCTCTGCAAGTTTAGAGAAAAGAGAAGAAGATATCGTTGTGATCCCATCCAGATCAGATAAACCCAACAACATGCATGTGGGTTAACTTTCTTCAACTCTCTTCCAAATGCAATATTATGAAGGAGTGCAAAAGCCCAGTTGATTTGGAGAAAGCGTGAATGATCGATGGAGAGCAAAGTTGGAACCAGCCAAAGAATTTTAGATTGCAAAGACATAGGACAGAATTTTCAATTTTGGAGAAGATGAACACCGAATGGACGATTCTACCCTTCAAAAGATGACGGCCCTCACATCGTTAGTGACTCCAGGTATGAATCTTGGGTCGGGGTGAAAAATTCAAGTACCAAAATGATATTTTTTGAAGTTGAGGTACGAAAGTTATTAGTGGCCTGTAGTTGAGGTACTGTTTGTGAGTTTTTCCCTTAAAAAAATTTAATAGAGTAAGTGGGAAAAAAATTCCTAAAAATAGAGTAAATGAACAAAAACCCTTTCAAAATCGTTGGATTAATGTTTATAATACCATCAGAAGAATGTTGCAGCATTTGAGGACAAACACCACGACAATTGCATAGCTAGTATTCCTTTGCATTCTATATATATATTCCACAATCCTCCAAATCTCCAGGTATAAAAAAATACCACATAAAATTAAAGTTTCTCTTCCAGACAAAAGAAGCTCTGTCAATCCCTCCATGGATTCTAGCATCCTATTACACTGAATCATCCATTGACGTGGGCCAGCTCCTTCATTGGAGTTTTCTGCTGCTTTTTACCTTTTAACCTAAACCCACATAGGTCTGAGAGCTTTCAATTTAAGGAAGTGTAATTGGTTACTGAGATCGCTAATGATGGGTTTAGCAGTAATATTGATTTCATATGCAGACAGGAGATCATCAGATTGTTCTTCACCGCTTAAGAAGGCTTCTCTACTAAAGTGAATCGTAAAGTGAACAAAGGAAAGTTAATTCACTAGTATCATCAAGAATCGAATTTCGTATCTTTCTTTAAGAATGATATTTAGAAGATAATAATTATATTGGTAACTTATTTGGTCATTTAAATTGTAATATCTACTTCACCTAAAATTGGAATGCTGAATTGCTGATAATGATGGTTGTACGATTTTCGATTTTTGCGGAATCATCATTAAAGAAGAACTTTAAAAGTTTACTGGAGAATACCTCATTGATTAATATCAAACTAATTAACCTATTACTATGCTATGCAATGTATATGTGGTTGAAGAGGAGGAAAGGAGTTAACTAATTGCTATAGATAATCTTTCTACATAACCAAAGTACAATAAATTAAAAAAAGACTGAACCGAGCTCTTAATTTATTGGTTCCTTATGTCCCAATTTGTCTTGCATTCTGTTCTTCTCCTAAGAACTAGCTACCTAATTACCAGAGCCGGAAACAGTACCAAAAAAAAAAAAGTGGCTTTTCCTCTAACTTTGCCTTTGTCTCAATTCTTTTGCGTCGAAGTTTAAGCAAAATTCCCAGGCCTACCACCACCTCCATCCGATAATGTCATTTTCTTAGGTTTGGCACAGGACCGAAAGACCCATGTGGAACCCAAGTTTCTGTTTTAGGTAAAACTCTTCAGCTGCTCCTCTGTTCTTGAAGCCAGTTTGTGAAGGCTTTCAGGGTCATCATGTCAGCTCTGTAATGCTTCTGTGTGAACTCCAGCAACATCGGCCATGTGAAATCCGGGTATATTCTCGGGTACGAACTATCCACCAACCCGCTCGGTGGCTTCACCACCTTATCATCTCTCGGACATAAGAAAAACGCTAGTGATTTCCTCGGAGTTTTGCTGTTCACTACTGCTCTGTGCAAGCAACTTTTGTACCTCCCGTTTGAAAGAGCCTGTATAAAATCCGAAACCAATTCATTAAGTTTCTTTCATCAATATCTAATCAATAATTTTAGTAATATCGAGGGGCGAGCTTAATTACCATGAAGGTGTCACCAATGTTAACAACAAAGGCGTTCAAATTCGGGCTGATCGAGCGCCATTCTTCGTCCACAAACACTTGAAGTCCCCCCACTTGGTCTTGGTGAAGAATGGTTAAGGAGGTCGGATCACAATGAGGTCCGGTGCCTAAAGTCTGGTCTGGTTTCTGGCACGGTGGATAGTAATTCAACCTCATTATCGAATCATTGTCTCCGAAAAATTCCTTGAAATGTGTTCTGTCCACGCCGAGACTCATTCCCAAAAGTTCCATAATCCCTATGGAAAGTGTGCTCATGGCCTCACTATAGTCTTGGTACACCCTCCTGAACAACACAAGCAAAAATCAGATTAATTAGGCCGGAACAGAGTTTAATAGAAGAATTAGAAGATAATAACATAACATTGCTCTGTTTTACTTTTGCTCTGTTTCAGTTATACATACCCGAATTCTTCGAAGTCTTCTCCCATGGCATTGCAGAGGTAATTTTTAACAACATTGGACTCGCTTTGGTCCGCGGTGTAGCGAAACGACAGAGTTTCTTTCCAGGGGAGTTTTGACGAGAACCTTCCGGTGAAGCTACTGGCGTAGCCGCAGTGCTCGCCGGCTTTCCTCTGAGCCCTCTGTTTTTCAGAGAGGGGCAAACCAAAGAAGTCGTCCATGTATTGGTGTGCATCAGCTATGAGACTGTCTTTAACGCCGTGATTCACGACGAGAAAGAAGCCATGCTTTTCACAGGCTTCTCCGACGAGCCTCGAGGCTTTCATTGCGGCCTCGGGGTTGCCGGAGAGGAACTCGCCCAAGTCTATGAGTGGGACTTGTAATTCTGGTGCGTTAGGACATGGCTTTTCGTCGTCGGGCCAAATGAACTGCTTGGGTATGTCAGTTTGGTACCGGAGCAACGAAGCGTCGAAGACTAGTGGCTTTTGGTCATCTTCTTTGTGGTGATTTAGGGTTTTCATGCACTCAATTGCCATTGCATTAACAAATGTGTGAGAGAAACAGAGGAGGGACAACAGAGAGAGAACAGAGTATTCAAAGTAGTGGGAGAAACTGTGATAGATATAAGTTTGAGAAGTGTGATGAGAGAAAAGCCAAGGCCGCTTATTGGGTGGATGAGTGAACAAAAATTGGAATCTTATAGCTCTCTCCTTCTCTCTCATTCAAATTATAAGGTTTGCAGAAGAGGACTCTTGGAGAGGTCAAATTTGCAGAAGTGGGTTTCTGAATTGGCAAAATTACCATCTGGGGGATTGTTTGTCTTTATTGTTGGTGCCACGAAAGCTTTTCCCGATGGCGTTTTGGCATTTCCTTCTGGGGAAGAAAATGTTAATGGCTACCATTGAACTACCAGACCAGCAATATATTATTTCATAGTCTCCCTAATATTTTGTTCTAAATTTATTTAAACAAAATCATAGGGCGTGTAACTTTGTATGGGTTTATATAGTAAAATCGTGCACTCAATGTTATTAGACCAACAATTTTCCGGTGCTCGGAACGTGGAGCCCTCTAGCAAAAGAACACAGAAGAAGCACCCAACCCTTTTTAGAGGTCTACATGCTTACGTTAATTAGGAAAAGCCTATCACCTAAAACATAATTAGTCCTCCCCTCACCCTTCCTTCAAAAGTTTCTTTTGATAAAGACAATCTAAATTTTGGTAGAAGACATCGGATTTTAAATAAAGTACTCAAAATATAGATATGAATATACAGCAAATTAGATACTTTTAGTTTTCGTGCAACTTTATATAAAATGAAGTTTTTCTCCACATTTTACATTGTTCATATAAAATTAGATACTTAATTTTGATAATTTTTTGTTTCAAGTTTTTGGTGTGTTGTGTGTGTGTGTTTGGGGGGGGGGGGGGGGGTAAACTTTTCGAAAGAGAGGGGTCATATCCTTTTAGTAAATTAACAAGAAGGTACTCTTTCTGTACAAAAAGCTTCAGCATTTATTTTGTGTACCTCTGAAAAATGCAGAAATTTTTGTTTTCCCATTCATTCTAATTAAAGCAGTTCCAAAGAAGAAAAGAGGGGAGAGAGAGAGAGCAACAACAAAGTACTTGAAAGCAGACTTGTTTTGTAACAAGTACTTAGCATGACCAATGAGCGCGAGTGAATTGTGGAGTATCAGGTGGCTATGTTGGCCATGATTGCAAATATTCCAACGTAAAGAGGAGAGGACAAACGAGTATCTATTTGTGAGTGTGGGGGTCGGGGGTTTTGCACGTAGTTATATGTCTCCAGTGTCTGCCACATCAAGAACAGAATGAGAGAGACTAGGAGGCTTGCCTAGGATGGTATTGAATTAATGGGGGGACTAACAATCACCATCGATATTTATACTCAGTAGGGTCTAATTTGTTTACAAGTTGATAGATTATGATCATATCAGATATGTATATCTCACCACACCAGCTCATGACTCATGGTCGATTCGATCACTAGCTAGCTAGGTAATATGGATTTCGATTTGGACGGGCACCCGAATATTTGGATAATGAACATGAAGTGAAAGAAAACCCTATGACCATCGTGTGTGTGTTTTGTTTTTATAGATAGAATTCTTAATTGACCAAAAGAAAAAAAGATAGAAATATATCTTAAAGACACAGACTAACAAAGATTTTTTCACTGGTAATTCAAGGAGTTGATGATCCTTATTATTTAATGGATGAAGCAAAGCTAATCCTTCTACTTTAAACATGATTAACGAATAAGCAAGGCATATCTCATCCGTATAATTAAGCAGCATTTGCTGTTAATTACAACATGGCCAACTGCATGCATGAGGGTTAATTATTGAAATGATCGAAGCGACATGGCGTTTTCGACATGCACGACTGAGTCGAAGTGACAATACAACAAGGAAAAGTGAAGAGACAAAATTATTGAAATTGGCTGGGGTAGTGTTTATTTGCAGTCGATCACTGTAACAGTTTGAGAGTGCAGAGTGCAGGGTTACTTATGGTTAATTGCTGCCTTAAAATTAAAGCAAATAATGTACAACAAGGGTAGATTTCAAGACTTCTCAATGAGAGTTGACAGAATATAAGCCAATTTCTTCTACTTAATTGGCTATAACTTCCCATAAGTCATGAGAGATACATTTTAAATATTAGATTCTTACTTTTTATAAAGTTATCAAAAATATGTCACAACATCACGCTCAACTCTATAGTTGAGTTTATATCTTTTATTATTATTTTTTGATTACTTTATATTTTTATTGTTTGTTGTTGTTTGATGTCATCATTTTTCTTGACTAGATAGTTAATTTGCAAACTTCTTTATATTGTTTTTGGGTCATCAACTCATGTAACTTCTGTTGGTTTACTCAATGCGTAATTTTAAATAATTGTATAAATTGTCTAAAAATTATTATATCTATAAATTATAATAAATTAGCAAAAAAAAAATTCTAAAATCTTGATTCAATCATAAACTCTAGTTTTCTCAAACCTCCTCTCCGAATAAAATCTTAGGCTTTCAGTCCCCCAACCTATGTCTTCCGTTTGCCTATGTGCTTTTATTAACGTTCGTTGAGGTATCGCCTTATTCACATTATGTAATTTTCTTCAAGAGATAAAAATAAAAATGAAAGTTCAAATTATCTCGTTTCCATTAATTAGGTGGGATTAGGAGGTGATCGACAATCAAGAGCAAGTGAATGGGGCAACTGGCATGGTGGAGGGTAGTGGAGTTTGAAACACTGTCATGCATAACACTATAACCAGCCTCTTAGTTTGCACCAAATTTCAATTCCCTCGGAAAATCGATGGGACTCAACAACCATGAACTAGAAGAAAGTGATATATAGTATGTGAGTGACATATCGTCGGCAACATTTACATTTCAGTTCCTTTCATTATCCACTAAAAGATTGCTCTCCTTTTGAGTTTTGACCCATGTAGCTCATATATGTGCCGTCATCAGACAAATCCTGGTGGGACCTTTTTGTATTAGGGTTTTCTAGCTAAGAAAATCAGTGCCTCCATACATATTAGTCAAACTGATTACATTTAAGATTTCAGAGTGGAGTGGAGAAAGTTGATTTATAAAAAATGGACCCCAAAAGACATCTTCTTTTTTTTTTGCCGCAACAATCGTCAGACTAGAACTTGTCTCTCTTATATCACAAGTATTCTGATTTCTGTTCTGTGACCCTTGGTAAAACCCTAAAATTCTGTAAGTGCTTCTATTAATTTTAAAAAGAAGAAAAGAAGAGAAGGGACATGCAAACTGAATATTTGTCTTGAGAAGAAGCTCCAACGTATCAGACAAAAGAAGGGACAAAAGGTTATGTGGTAAAGAGAAATCTAATCTTTCATGGTTTCTGTTCATCTCCGCTCTTTGTTTTTACCTCTGTTAGATCTTAGATGTGGCAAAAGTAAAACGTATAACCACAAAAATACGTATATTGGCTTTCTAGCTAGGCTTAGGTACGTGATATCATTTTCAATGGGGCTACTTCTTGTTCCCCATTTGTGCATAACCCAAAAAAAAAAAAAAAACTAGTTACTAGCCGCAGAATATACACGCACGTACTGTAGGAGTAGTAGCTATACAACCGTTTTTTATTTTTTCACATCATAAATATACCAGCTTTAGCTACCGTTGCTACCCAGAAACTATGAGCATCTTTAGCAATACCACCTATATTTGAGTTAAATTTTAGTTAAAGTAGCTAAAAAGTTATTTTGGCTAGCTACTTTTAAAATATGTTTGCATCAGTTTTATCTATTTTAGCTAGTTTTGAATTTATATTGTTTTTCGAATAAAGATTAGATAGTTTAAATATATTTATATATCACAAAAAAAATTCAAAATGAATGTTTTTTTTTTTTGAGGGGTCAAAAGGAATGTTTTAAATTAACATAAATTATAGAGAGTCTCATCTCGCTCTCTATATTTATGAGCGAGATAGCTAAAAATTATAATGGAGAGCCACTTAGGAGTCTGGTGCAACCACTAAGATAGATAAAAAGCTAAACATGCTCTCCCAAATAGCTAAGAAGCTAAAATAGAATATGCTAAAGATGCTCTAATTGATTCAGCCTAACAAAAATAGCTAGGTGCATGACAACAACAAGGGTGTGATTGATGTATGCAATATGTGCAACCACTAATTAATGGGACAAAAATGGGTAGGCAAAGGAAATTCAAGTGTGATAATGTATACCTATTTTTGTCCAAATTTATGTCTTACTCCCCACTAGTTTCTAGCATGGCAAAAAATGGACGTCAATGTATAACCTATGCTACCGTGCTTACTGTCACAATATCACTCTCCATTTTAGGTAAGATTGATAGTGCAATGGAGAGTGATAATGGGTCTTACTCCCCACTAATTTCTAGTATGGCAAAAATGGAAATTAAAATAAATGCAATGTATAATCTATGCATCCGTGCTTATTGTTTCATTATCACTCTCCGTTGCACTCTCATTCTTACCCAAAATAAGAATTTCCCTTTCATAAAAAACGACACGAATGTTGATGCAAATATATTAGGGTGCTCACATTCATGTACAACATATGCACATAGACAAATTCAAGAAATTTCATTATTCATGCACTCATCTATAACGATGTCCAATTGTACAGTATTCTCGGTATGCTTAGTTAATCTTGATATGGACACAATCCAATGTTTTGGTATAAGTGAAAAAAATTAATTTATCCATTGCAAATAACAATATTTATGGATATATTAGACGAATTGTTGTTTGATATGTCACTATGCCAAAAAAGCCTTCAGACGACAGATTATATCTGTCGTCTGATGATGTAAAAATCTGTTGTCTAAGTGGCTGCCGTCTCTTAGCCACTCAGACGACAGATATTCTCCGTCATTGATAACGCACTCAGACGACAGATTCAGTTTAAGGTACTGTCGTCTGAAGTACCTAATATTGAAGAATCAGGGTCTTTCTGTCGTCTGAAACACCATACCACTACATATTTATGTTGTTTCTGTCGTCTGATTTGAAGAACAATGACAGTTATATGTCGACTGATTTCATATGTAACAACATTTATATCGTGAGTTATGTTGTTTGAGATTTCTTTGGACTACAGATAATTGTGATTCTTGTGGTTAGATTTGATTTCCAACTACAGTTTTAGTTTTTTTATGTTGTTTGAATGTCACTTGGAGTATAGTCTTACTCAAATTTCTGTTGTCTGAAGTAGTATTCAATCTCATTTTTCTGTTGTTTGTTTGGACTTTAAACCATTGTTTTAGTTATGTTCTGTTGTTTGAGAATGATTAGAAATATACTTTTATGTTGTTTGAAGTTGGTAGAAACAACATATCAACCACCTACTTCTGTTGTCTGAGAGCTCTTTGAACTCTACTTTTCTGTTGTTTAAACGTGGTAGAAACAACAGATGATCACTAGAAAGCGTACCCGCGCTTTGCTGCGGGAATATAGTCGTTCAAGAAACGATAGAAGAATAATCAAACCCATCAAACAAAATCAGAAACACATGAAGAAGTTAGCCAAAAAATTCAACCAAACTTCAGTTGGAAATGCTGCTCTCTGTATACAAATAATAGAAGTGTTTAGTAATCTCTCGAGGGATTAGGTGTCTTATTGGTCCTGTGGCTTGGGCCAGAAGGGGGGATTTTAGGACGCTTTGACATGAGCATAATCCTGAGAAGCTGCTTCCACCTCGATGGTGCTACAAATCAAATAGCAGCAGTCTGTTCTTCACAGTTGGTGCATTCTTTTTGTAAAGCATCTAGGCTTAGTGTTCTGTGATCATTTGGAGCCACCAGGCAAGTTCTAGACGTTGTTGATGTTATGGCTGCCAAAACTGAGAGAAATCAAAACTTTGATGGTATATAGTGAGGTATATAGTGAGGACGGTAGGACACCATAAATCGAAGTTGTGTGTAAAATAGCATG
This sequence comes from Rosa rugosa, assembly GCF_958449725.1. Taxonomy (NCBI): domain Eukaryota; kingdom Viridiplantae; phylum Streptophyta; class Magnoliopsida; order Rosales; family Rosaceae; genus Rosa; species Rosa rugosa. The sequence continues at coordinate 50,661,250 of NC_084825.1, forward strand.
CATTATGAACATGTGGTTATACTGAAATAAAGCATCACATATATTTGGGAGGGATCAAACCACAAATGAAATTTCATCTCTTTTCTAATAATTTTTTTTTACCTCGACTTCCTCTGATGTAAACACTGGCCTGTAAAGTATTAGAGTTTTCCCAAATGTAATCTTCAGAAACTTGATGAACACTGTTTGGAAGCTGCAACAAATTCAATCAGTTCATGATGAACACAATTATTTGATGCTTATAATCATATGAAATGTTACAGAACAGAGCTATTGGAATTGAGGAAAAAGGAAGATAAACATACCAAGTAAACTAGAACAAAAATGAGGGTTTTTTTCACTATATGTTTCAAGTAAAACATAACAATTACTTGTGCTGCTTAAACTTAACATTGCAATGATCAGCATAGGCTTTGTACCTCTCAAATTAATCTTCGCTCCAAAGTAGAAGTACTGCTGTTTAGCCCTAACCTCTCAAGTTCAGCTTCAAACATTGCCTCTATTTTACTCATCGACTCTGAACTCGTAGAACTCTACGATCATACTTGTCCTTATTCTGTTCAGGAGATTTGTTCTAAATCCAACATCAGTAACTATCATCATGTGATCTTCCAGTGTGCTTTCAGTCTGTAGTGTTTATTTGTTCCAAACAAATAACCTACTAACATGAAAGAAAAAAAATCAGAATTACAGGAGAAACTGAAAATGAATTTAAAAAGCATTTAGCTAATGTTTCCTCTTGAAAACCACTACACATTGGTAAAACTAAATATGTAGTAAAGCACCTGAAATTCAAAATTTGAAGGGGCAAAAAAGAGCCTGAAATTCAAAAAATTTGAAGAATTTTTGTTTTCCTCTTTGCATATTCACAATATTTGTTTAAACGAAACTTTAAGATAACATCACTTGCCTCAAACTCAGCATGTCCATGCATCACAACCTTACATGCTTCCAATAGACATTGTCTACAACATGTTCTTATATGAAATGAGTTACAACTTACCGCTGATGTTGAAGATCTCCATCAGCAAAATTACATAGACAAAGTAGCTGCACACAGATAAATGAAGACAGGTCTCACTAAAAAGGAAGAAAAACCAGAGACCAAAAGTTACATGGCAGCTGGGAAAAGAAGTGACAAATCAGAAAAGCAGGAAGCAATACTTGGGATAAATGGCCAACCGTGTCTATCCTAATTATATCGGAAAAAAAAAAAGATAACTATTAACTACTATGATTCATTCCCTATTATTGTCCCAAGCCAACAAAGTAATTTGCCTTTTCGATTTTTGCAAGCTTTATTTGATCCAAATACAAAGACAGCAAATTGATATGTAAATCAGATAGATAGTGACTAATAAAACATGGATATGCCTAGCAGTAATAAAGTAAACTGACCCGACCTTCTTGTTAAAAACTGGAGCTGTTTAAAACGCAAAAAGTACTGGATACAAAGCAAACGAAAGACCGATTAGGATAGCTAGAAAACTGCATACAAATAACTAATTCAAGGAAATCAGTTTAAAGTACGTTGGTATTGACTCTACTAAACCAAAATCTTACCAATCTAAGCAAGAGCTTCCCGTCTCTCTCTTCTCTTTCTTTTCGTTCTTGCCTGTTCTCTTGTCTCTCTCTCTCTCTCTCTCTTTTTGTTTCGTCTCGTCCCTTTCTCTGTGTTGGGGGAATAACTAAATCCCAAAAGAAAATACTAATCTCTGCAACCAAAACCCAGAATTAGAAAATCAAATAAAATGCTACTTGTCTTAAAGTCAATTTATATTTAACCATTTTCAGTTTATACTCTGATCCTACCTATTCTTTCTGAAACAGAGCGAGAAAATCATAAGGAAAAAAGATTCAAGTCAAGCTCAAAATTTTTAAACAACTATAAGCACTCAGGAAATATATCATGGTAAATATTCACAGTATCAACATAGTTAACAATAACTGAGCAGGCACGCCTGAAGAATTGGATGCATTCCTACAAAATAAAATGATTAAATTCAACTTGGATCCTAGAGAAACAAATAACTTTAGAAAAGTTTCTTTATGTAACAAAGTTTAGATTTTTCAATAGAACTATGGTATGAAGACGGTATCTGCTATGAGTAAAGTACCTAACACCAGTGGTACCGACTCTCCAAGTTTTAGACGGAAGAGCAGATACAGGGGTTAGAATTGGAAACAGAGCAGTGTGTGCGCCTGAACAATTTACAATACACAGATTGAAAAGCATACAGAGCAAGAAGAAGACGATTGCAAATCCCAGATGATGTTAAGCACTACCCAAAATCAAATTTCAAACAGAAACTACAACTATCCATCCACCAATTGAAATCTAATCGCTATATTGCATGGCTGTAGCTTCTGGCTTCCCTCAAAAACCAACTGCTTGTTGTGCTAAATAACCCAATTGAATAAAATTTACAGGAATCAAAGAATAAAAACAAAAGTACCCAATTGAAATCAAGGTTGAAACTTTAGTGTAGAATCCAATGCAAATTTGAAAGGAGAAGAGTGGGTACTGACTCTCTTGGTCCAATTCAATGGCCTTGTACTGGACTCCCAATTTTAGAACGAAGAGCTGCTTCACGCAAACACAGTAAGGACAAAGCTTGTTGCTGCGAAACAAAATCTCATTGTCAAATTTCCATATTGGTTCAAAACGATCGACAATTCTATATATATAGACACACAGAAGAAGATGAAATGGTAGAGAGAACCTGAAGATGACTACCGGATTGGACGAGACGAGCTCCTTCACCTTGCCCAACGCCATTTCAAAAACGACGACGCTTTCGATTTCGAAACCCTAAATCCCCAAATCGCTCCCGATTTTGTGATCTCTGTTGGGTGTAGATCCGGACTCGCAGTCGGAAGCATGTGGTGCTGACTTTCGATATCGTTGGATGACGCAGCCTGGGTCAACTAATTGGAGGCCGAAGAGTCCATTGGTAATGGCGATGTAGCCGGATGATGCTCGGAGGTAGAAGATGGAGAATTGAGAAACCAGATCTACTTTCTCTCTCTTCGTACTGTCTTCTCTCATCTCTACGCTTCAATTTCTATTTCCTTGAAGAACTTGACTTGACCCGGCCGGCTTTGGTTGTTGGTTTGTAGAGCGATATGAGAGAGCAACGAGGGTGAAAGAGCATCGAAGAAGAGGTGCTACTAGGTTTGGGAGATGGAAAATGAGTTTTCTGATTTTTTTTTCACCAAGTGTGGGAAAGCACGGGGCCGGGTCTAGGTCTATTAAAAGATCTGTTTTAGTTCAGCCAAAAATAGGTTTTTGTCCACACAAGAAGAAATAATTTCTTCATTTACTCAGACAACAGATTCTGTTGTCTGAGTTTTCTAAATTACAACAAACTTGAAAAAATTGATCTAGTATTGATTTTGATACTATTTAGACAACAGAAATAGTTAAAACTGTCGTCTGAAGACGTTCAAAAAAATCAGACAACAGAAAAAACCTCTTCTGTCGTCTGAGGGGTATGGTCTGAAGCATTTTTTGGCATAGTGTGTGATCAATACTAAATAAGGTACAAGATACATTAGATTCTAACCTGAATACTAACTAGTCACAACCGTGCTGTTTCACTAAACTCTAAGGTTAGGGTTTTTTCATCAGCGTAGATCTTCTCAACAGTAATGGTCTCCACTGATGCAATGGCTGCACGTCTAGCCTCCTCCCTTGCCATCGTGGAAGGGAAGAAGCTAGTTGAGTTGCGTCCGTCCAAGGGTTTATGACAGTCGGAGGTTTTCATGATAGGCAATCTTTTCATATCGAGGGATTACACATATCGATCTTTTCTGGGAATGTTTTGATCAGCATGGAGAGTCAATGGCACGCTTATGGTTGAAGAGACTAGTGAGAATGATAGGTTCTCTTCTCTTTCTTGGATCCGGCTGATAAAGCTAGGGTCTGGAAGGGAGGGCCATGGGGTTTCAACCAAGCTCCGATTGCAATGGCGGACTATGATGGGGTTAGCCAAGTGACAGCGGTGCAACTGAAGACGTCGTCTTATTGGATGACTCTACTTGATGTGCCTCCTACATTCAGATCACAACGAATCATGAGGCTCATCGGCAGCACGTTGGGTGAGTTTAAGAAATATGATGAACCGGCTTTCAAGATGAGGGTGCTGCGCATAAGGGTGCAAATTGGTTATGCCACACCGTTACTATTCAAGAGTCGTTTCTGGGTGGATGCCGACGTTTAGTTCATGGTGAAATATAAGTATGATAACCTGTATGGCCGCTGCAGATGTTTTGGTTTTGTCACCCATGTCGGCCTCTCATGCTCAGGGCCAAAACTGAATGAGGAGGATGATGACGATGAGACTGTGGGCACGGTGGCACAGCCTTTTGGGCTGACTGTGTTGCTTGAAGACCAGGGTACGAGCTCTAATACTGATAGGGTTTTGGCAAATGGCCAAACCCTGGTTTTTCTAGCCAAAATTTCTTGCATCCTGGAGGCTTTTCTTCCTCAATCAGTGGCAGAAATGCAACAGGCCCAGAGGCAAGTACAAATTAGAAAGTTGGAGGAGTCGTGTCAAAATGTTGTGTCAATTATAGGGCAGAGACATCTAAGGGAAGGTGATGAGGTAACCATCTCTTTGAAGAAATTGCGTTTGAGCTTAGCTATCGGAAAAAAAGAATCTTGATGCAGTGACAATGGGGTTAGAGGTACCCTCTGGTAATGTTGAATAATCTAAGAGGAAGAAGGACCGGCCTATGGGAAGCTTGAACAAGCTGCCTTATGGTACGGCGAGGAAGGGCAAGAATGGCGCCAAGAGTGATACTGAGTCGGGAAAGATGAATAAGAGCAGGAAGACTAACCTGATGCCCAAATTGTTGGTTGCTGAAGAGGCTGAGGATGAGGCTGGTTCCAACCCAAATGGGAAGGAGCTAGCACTTTCTTAAGTCTCTATGCTATTAGACATCTGGTTACAAGCCTCTTAAAGTAGGAGTAATCTCTATGAGTTTTTCTAAGATGTTTCTAGTTATTATTTGTACCAAAATTATGTGCTGGCAGATTAGACTAGAAAAATAATTTTTCCTTTAGGAAGAGAGGTTGTTCTTGCTTGGTTAGGCTTGCTTTCTACTGAGCGTCCGTTTAGATTTTAATGAGTTTAGTTTTGTCTTAGATATGTTGTTTGGTTCTTTACTGGATTTCTTGTGTAAGTGCATGTTAGACTTTGGCTTATTTAAGGATGGTGCTATTCACACACCCATTTTCTCTATTCACACACCCCTTCTATTTTTTTATTACTTTAATTCAATTTTCTTTTACAAATTACCCTAACTACCCTCCCTTGCAATTCTGATTATTTTTCTTTTTTCTTTTTTCTATTTGGCAAGTCAATCATCCCCAAATCCTAAACCCTTGTTTTCCCGTAGACAAGGACTTCCAAACTCTTTGCGATTGCTTCTTTTCTTTACTTTTCCATCTGACTAACATTTGACTATGTTTGATCATATTTTGATTATTCTGGCCTTGCATAATACATTCTTATTATTTTTTGATTGCGAGTTTAGCAATCATATACTCATTACTATGTATATATGGCTGAGGATTTATGGCCAGTTGAGATGCTTTGATTCCATGTTGATCAGTGTACTATGCTATTTTGCAACATTTGAGATACTATTGCATAGGATCTACTTGTTACATACTGGAAATAATGTACGTTCCAAAGTCTAGTATTTTTTCTCAGCCTAATGTTGAACTTTTATTTATGGGTGAGTGTTCTTTCAATACAGTTATCTAAAATACTGACTTGATACACATTTACGCAAGCGTACGTATCATTGTCAAGATAGGGAAGTATTATGTCCAAAGTTTATCGTACCACGGGGATTAGTGGCTAACCCACAATCCTTGGGTAATCGGAAATAAAGATACTTAGCAAACAAAAGAAAAAGAAGATAAATAAAAATTCTACTCTAAAGCACCAAGCCTTAGAAATGCTCGGCTTTGGTTCTCACCAAAGCCTAATCAAAACTATGAGCCTAGTGGTGGTTATTTACAATGAGTCGAAATTGTCACCAAAAATTGTAATTTAAATTTCTAATAACTAAATTGCAACAATTTAAATGAAAACTCAAATAACAACTAAATTAAATAAAGTAATGCAAAGTAAGAAATTGAGATAAATTGGGGGTTGGTAGCTAGGGATGATTCCTAACCCTAATTCAATGCTCTCGATGCTAATTTGATTTATGTGCTATTTATTAAAGATGGTAGAAGCCGTACCCAAGGCTTTTCAAGGCTCAAGGGCCGTGATGCGGCCAAAATAGACACTCAATTTAAAACCCTGTTGTCATTCGTTAGTATATAAGCAAGTAGGGATCGTTCTAACCGGGGATTGAGGGTACTCCTGCAAAGATGGGTCAATTTAAATTAGTAATTATTAAAACAAGTATTAACAAGTATTTATCTACAAATTTACACAAGAAACAACCATAAAAAAGGGGAGATTCAACTTTTGGGTTTCTAAGTTCCTACAAAATAAAACAAAGAGATAATTATATACATGTGATCGACTTCTTCACACTCAATTCAGAATTTTCAATCCATATCAATATGCAACGAATTAGTTCAATCTAAACAACCTAAAATCGTGCCAACACTAAATATCATAAATGAATTCGAAGTACAAGTCTGAAGAGATCGAGTACCACTTTAATTCTTCTTTTGAATCTCCTAAGTTAGGAAAAGTCCGTAACTTAAAATATTTCATATAAAACATCACGTTAATACTGAAGAGCATCCGTCAACATTAAATATGAATCATAAGTGCAATTAGAATTCTGAATTCAAACATGTATGCATCCATAAGAAGTTACAAACGCACAAACATGTAGCATATAATCTCGACCATTGTACATAGCCTTTACCACTTCAATTTATGCCCTAAAACGATTAGGTGAATTAGAACACAAATTTGGCTTTATTAACCTGCAGATTAACATCATTGTTCAACCAAAATCATATGCTTAAAGATATAAAAGGATGGCACAAAATCAGATTGCAAAGATATCATAAACAACTCAAGAACATAAAGAAATGAATCTGAAAATTACTAACATAAACTCGTTCGTAACAAAAATCCAACTCCAATGATAAAGTTCATAATCAAAATCTGAAATTCAATACTAAAGAGTATGAAAACAGAAATAAGGGCCATGGATTACACTTTTTGATCTTCAAGGAAGCTTGGAGAACGTCAAGAGAACACAGGGCTTGGCCTTCAAGAACACGAACAGCCTTGGAGAAGTCCTAAAGCTCTTCACGCTGAGAGGCTTTTTCTGAATATTTGGAGAGGGTTTTGGAGAGAAGAGAGCTAGGCTAATGAACTGAATTTTGTGTGTAGAAGTGATGATTTTGGAGTAGAGAATGGCTGCTATTTATAGTGGAATTCTCATCTCTTGTGATGCAATCATAGCCAATCATCTCGAGGTGATTTCTCCTCCAAATTTGCTTGATTTGCTCATGACAAAGTCTTGATTTTTCTGATCTCTTTTCCCCTTAATGACTCATTATATATTCCTTGAATAATGACCAGATACATCCCTTATTCCTCTCCTTTGAATTGCACTGATTTCTTCTTCCAATTTTGCACATAATGAACTCCTACAATCAAGAAAAATCAGAATTTAATTAGAGTTTATAATCAATAAGAAATCAGATAATTAGGAATAAATATTGATTAAAAACAATCCATTTTATCTCCTCGAATTATTCCTCATTAATCCTTCAATTTTTCTTGATTTAATCACTCAAGAGTTTCTAATGGGATGGACTCTCATTAAAATATAAAAATCAGAAATAGAAAAGTTCAAATGAAGAAAGTTTCCTAAAACAAAATAGGAAATATTTCCTAAAATGAAAGAGGAAAGTTTCTAAAATGACTTGTCCTTAATTTACTCTCATTTCTGCTCTTTTTCGCTTGTTTTCTCCATTTCAGTCCTTGAAGTACCTAAAAACATAAACTATGTTATAATTATTAATTTTAAGAGAATAACTTAGCCAAATGAGGGAAAATATATATTAAAAACGTCACACTTTGTGCTCCTATCAGGCCGAAATTCCCTTTCATGGTATTCCTACTCCGGTTCAAGGGCCGTAGGAATTCACTTGACATGAATTAGAGCCGGTTCAAGGGTCACTAATTCACATCAAGAGGCCTAGAGTTCGAGAAATTAGGCAACTAAGCTCACCATAATTGCGATCAAGCTAATCATGTAGTGAACCATGCTTGTACTTCTCACGAATATTAAATCGGGGTTCTAGCTCTAAAATCTAAGGATGTCATCCCCTAAATTTTAATCTAGACTTATTAAAACACATACCCAAGAGTTGACAATTCCTAAGCATGCATTCTAATCAATTATCACAAAACACAAGCATCCAATAATTAACAAATTCCATATATAAATTAAATTAAGCATCCATTACATCAAATTTGGGCTAGGGCACACAACCCTAACCCCCAACAAGAGAATTACTCACAACCCATAATTAAATTAACATCAACAAACATCAATTAAAGAGGAAAAAGTGAAAAGAAGTGAGAAGTAACAAGAACAAGTCACAATTGCTATGAAGCAATTATGACAAGCCTTGATTTATAGCTCCCCACTTTTACCCAATCTTCAAATCTTGATGATGATGAAGTCCTTTGATGCTTGGAAGTTTTGGGTGAGTAATTCTCAAATACCCGAAAGAAATTAAACTAAAGCTAAAATGGAAATGGAGAAGGAGGATGGGAGAAGAGAATGAGAAAGAGAGCAGCCTAAAGGGGCTGCCTCTGTTTTGTGGTGCGGCTCTGTGCTAGGTATGTAGGGTTTAGCCCTCTGTTTCGGAGAGAGAGAGAATCATTTATATCGGTGGCTGGGGTCTTGAGGTCGAAAGAAGAGAGGATGAGATAAGATGTGGTAACGTGGCAGCTTAAGAGAGGGAGAGAGGCAAAGGAAAGAGTGGATTGAGTCGCGTGTGGCAGAAGAGAATGACTAAAAGATGGTGCGACTATGTAACTTAATTAAACCAAAAGGAACATGCGCAGCTCCCTTTGTAATTAAACCAATTTTTGGTTTAATTAATAATTAAGCTACCACCCATTTTTTTCAATATAAACCCACGTGTAATTAGATTAATTTTGCTGCCAATTTCTTCTTTGTCTCATTTTCGCCCATTTCAATATGTTGACTCGAGGTTGACTTTCATCTTTTTGTCGAAAATTCAATTTGCTTCAATTCGCACCATCTTCTCACAATTTCCGTAACTCTGCTTATTTCCTACAAAATAAATAAAAGTGGATTAATTACATAATAATTGACATGAGAATTAACTTAATTCTAGTGTTTTAGATATAATTACACGTATATAAATGCGTGTAATCAAATACATTATATTAAGAGTTTCATACCGTTGATTATGTGTGTGTCTGCATTTGTCTAGCTCCTCAGGCAAGTCTTGTTCAAATAATTAATTTTGAATTATACTCCAAATTTTTTTTTTGGTACCTAGAAATTTCCCAAATTTGCAGACTGCATTTGTAAATGGCTTATTGCCAATCTATAAGAGACGAGAAACTCAAATAAGCTAGGTGCGATATTGGAACCCGAGAAACCAAGGGAGTAAAGCATGCTTCTTACCCCCCTTACTTGTATGAGGACAAACTTTGCAAGTTAGATTCAGTTAGATGAACATAATTACCTGGGAACATATTCCTTGTCTAATAATACAGGTCATTCCACTTAATGAACATAATATTTTTCATTCATTTATATAGGTAAAAGAAAAATATTGATTTATTGTATAATGAGTATTTGATTTATGATTGACTTGCCAAATAAAAGGAAAAGGAAAACACTATGAAATGAAACAACAAAGATGGAACAAAAATATAGAAATAACAAAGCATCTTCTTCATCAAGTGTAGAATAAAGTAATAAACTAAACTATTCGTCTGACCTAGTCGCTCTCGGCGCTTGGAATACTTTCTAGGGCTAGAAAGCAAAATTTGGCGTCCATGGATTTGGATTTGCTTAGTTGGAATTATAGAGGGATCTGCAATGATGCAACAATACGGGCTTTGAAGGACTTGATTTCTCAGAATCGTCCTCAGATCGTTTTTTTGTGTGAGACGAAGATAAGTAGAGAGAGGGAGTTCGAAACTCTACGTAAGGCGCTAGGGTTTGCTAACGCAAAGGCGGTGCTCAGTGAAGGCCAAGCTGGTGGGCTAGAGTTGTTTTGGAATGACGATGTGCATCTGAATCTAGGGACGACGTCAGCACATCACATTGACGCCGTGGTTGGCGAGTCTGGAGTTTCGTCTTGGAGAGTGACTGGGTTCTATGGGTATGCCAGAACGAGTGAAAGAGATCGCTCCTGGCAATTATTACGAGATCTTTCTGACCTGGATTCGCTTCCCTGGATTGTGATAGGAGATTTCAACGAAATCTTGAACAATGGGGAGAAGATATATGGTCCAATACGAGCGGAAAGACAAATGAGAGGCTTCCGTGAGGCTTTAGGATATTGCGACTTGTTGGACCTAGGGTTCCATGGCGCTATGGCCACTTGGTGGAATTCGGAGACGTTATTGTGTCTAGATAGGGCGATCTGCACTCCATCTTGGTTTGATTTGTTTAGGCATTCAAAACTATTTCACCTTCCGCCTTCAGATTTTGACCATGTACCTCTGCTTCTGAAGGCTAGCACAGCCCCTCTGGTGGTGCGGTCCAAAAAGCATAATTTCAAGTTTGAGGCATTCTGGTTACAACATCCTGAATGCGACGGAGTGGTGAAAGAGGCATAGAGGACGGATGTTGCCGGAACACCTATGTTTTGTGTTACGAAGAAGATTGTACACACTAGGATGCAGTTTGATAAGTGGCAGAAGCAAGTGTTTCGAGGTAGACAAACAATTACAGATGAGAGGGATTCGAGCTAGACTGGAGGAACTGTTGGAGGTACCAATCTCAGTGGAAGTGCAGAATGAAAAGAAGACTTTGATGGACAAGCTTCAATATTTATTATACCAGGAGGAGTTATTTTGGAGACAGCGATCGAAGGTCACCTGGTTAAAGGAGGGGGACCGCAATACGAGCTATTTTCATCGGAAGACTGAGAATAGGAAGAGGAAGAATATGTTACAGGGCTTGTTTGATGAAGATGGGCAGTGGCACGATGATGATTCTGGTATTGCAGGGGTGGTTACGGACTACTTTGCTAAAATGTTCATGGCTTCGGAGATTGATTATGAAGCTGTGGACAAAACTTTGGAGGCCATTATCCCGGTTGTAACTCCGGAGATGAATATTCAACTTTGTGCACCCTATACTCGGGATGAGGTGCGTTCTGCACTTTTTCAGATGTACCCGACTAAATCACCAGGGCCGGATGGTATGCCTCCTCTCTTTTTCCAATTGGGAACATATTGGTGATGATGTTTTTGAGGCAGTTCAGAGCTTTTTGCAGACGGGTCAGCTTCTTAAGCAAATCAATTTCACTCATATTTGTCTCATTCCCAAGGTTGATAATCCCGAACATATGTCTGCTCTGAGACCGATAGCTTTATGTAATGTTATTTACAAAATCTGCTTTAAGGCAATTGCAAATAGGTTAAAGGTAGTTTTACCTTTTGTGATATCACCTTTTCAGAGTGCTTTTGTCCCAGGTAGACTGATCACGGATAATATTTTAGTTGCGAACGAGATTGCACATTTTGTGCATAATAAAAGGGAGGGCAGTGAGGGTTTCATAGCCTTGAAATTAGATCTGAGCAAAGCCTATGATAGAATGGAGTGGGTTTTTCTGGAAAAGGTTATGTATCGCTTTGGCTTTGCTCATAATTGGATTCAGATGATTATGCAATGTGTCCGTACTGTTAGTTACTCTAATCTGGTGAGGGGTAAGCCATGGGGATTTCTCAAGCCAAGCAGAGGACTACGACAAGGGGATCCTTTGTCTCCCTATCTATTTCTCATTGGGGCTGAAGGCTTCTCTGCTTTGTTAAAGCAAAAACAGTCTGCAGGACTGTTACCAGGAATTGGGGTTTGTTCAGGGGCTCCTCTGGTCAACCATTTATTGTTTGCGGATGATAGTATGATCTATGCTCAGGCTTCATTGGAGGCTTGTTCTGAGTTGCAGGATGTCTTTGAAACCTATGGACGGGCTTCGGGACAACTTATTAACTTCAGTAAAAGTTTCGTAGTATTTAGTAAGAATGTGACTGTGGAGGTGCAAGAGGAGGTGTCAGATTTTTTAGGCGTTGAAGTAGTGGCTTCGCATGACAAGTATTTGGGGTTACCCACATATGTGGGACGCAAGAAACTTCGACCTTTCACTATATAAAGGACAGATTGGCCAAGAAACTGGCTGGTTGGCAAGGGAAGTTGTTAAGTGGCGCTGGGAAGGATATCCTAATTCGAGTGGTGGCTCAGGCGTTACCCACATATGCCATGAGTGTTTTTCAACTGACCCAAAGCTTTTGCGAGGACCTTGAACAGATGTGTGCAAGGTTTTGGTGGGGTAGCACTTTGGATAAACGGAAGATTCATTGGAAGAAGTGGGATGCCTTATGTAACCCGAAGGAGGAATGTGGATTAGGGTTCCGAAGCCTTTCTAATTTTAATACAGCGATGTTGGCAAAACAAGCTTGGCGAGTCCTCAACAACCCTTCTTCACTTATTGCTTGTCTCTATAAGGCTAAATATTTCTCGGATAGTACTTTCTGGGATGCACCATCTCATGAGTCTCCTTCCTTTTCGTGGAGGAGCATTTTTTCCACTAAAGAACTGTTACAGAGTAGTTATTGTTGGCAGGTGGGGGATGGTACTAGCATTTTTGTGTTCTCGGATAATTGGATTCCGGCTTTGCCTTTGGGGAAACCAACGGGATTAAGACTGGCAGTGGATGAGGTTCACATTGTGAGTGATTTGATGTTAGGTACAGGGGGTTGGAATGTTGAGTTAATTGCTCGGCTATTTTCAAGAGAGGAGGCTGCTGCAATCATGGCGATTCCCTTGAGTAGACGAAGTGTGGTGGATAGATTGAGTTGGAGGTTGTCCAGAGATGGTAAATTCTCAGTTAAATCTGCTTATAGGTATGCTTTTGCCCATTCTTCGAGCTATAGTCCCCTGACATTACCGGTGGGAGCTTTGTTTTGGAAGAAATTGTGGAAGGCTTCGATTCCGAATAAGGCTAAGATTCATATATGGCGGGTCTGTTTAGATATATTACCCTCTCTAGGGAGTCTGGCATTGAAAAGAGTAGTAGTGGACTCGGCGGAGTGCATGCTGTGTGGGTTTAATAGGGAGACGACAATCCATTTGTGCAGGGACTGTCCCTTTACGCAAGAAGTTGTGTAATCCAGGGCCATTCTGAAGCAGGTATGTTATAACCCACAGGTGGTACAGAGTGATTTACTTGGTTGGTTGAATTTCTGTGCCAAGGAATTATCTTTGAGGAATTTTGGGGAGTTTATGTTTCTCTTATGGGGAGTTTGGAAGGAGCGCAATGAAAGAGTGTGGAACCAGAAATGTACTGTGGCTTGTGATGTTAGTCTCCTTCTTGTATCGAGACTTCAGGAGTTCAGGTTTCATAATCTGAAACAAACTCAATCCACTACTAGCAGAGCTCGAGTAGTTCGGTGGTGTGCACTTGAAGTTGGTTTTTTGAAGATCAACGTCGACTGATCGTTTAACCATATTACCAGGCAGGGAGGCCTTGGTTTTGTGGTTCGGAATGCTTTTGGTCATATGCTAGCGGGGGGGGGGGGGGGGGGGGGAGAGAGCTGCAGAGTTTGCAGCTGATCATGCTTTCCTACCGGCTGTTTTGGAGACTGATGCGTCGGAAGTGAAGAGGAAACTTACACAACACATGTCTTCCAACACATCGGTGTTGGGAAGACTCTTTGATGATGTAGGCAGTTTATTGGAATCACTGGGAGTCAGTGTGTCCTTTGTTGGTCGGAAAGGCAATCTAGTTGCGCATCTGTTAGCAGCACATGCCTGTACTCTTAGGCAGGATTCTTTTTATTTTTCTACTCCCGCTTTTCTTCAATCTGCTATTGCAGCAAAGATTTGTAATGTTTGAACTTTTTTCATTTCAATAAAGGGCTATCGTACTTGATTAAAAAAAAAATGAGTGACTTGCCAAATAGAAAAAAGAAAAAGAAACATAATTATAAGGGAGGGTAGTTAGGGTAATTTGTATAAACAAATTGAATTAAAATAATAAAAAATTATAGGGGTGTGTAATCGAATAGAGAAAATGGGTGTGTGAATAGCATCACCCCTTATTTAATAGCTTTGCTTACTAATAATATCAATTCCTATTAAAAAAAAAACAACTAAATAAGATATATAATTTCCAAGCATGAATTTAGAGTTTAATTAGCTTTCAAGTTTTAGAAAAAGCCTCATCTATAGTCACTCGTGTAACTGCAATAGGTTCATATACCTTTGTCTGTCAACTGTGGTTGAGACTAATTGAAAGAAACCAACTTGAAGATTCAATGAAACCTATCTGAACTAGTACTGAAGGTGAAGTCTGAAAGAGAGATGCTCATAGTTCTAGTTGGTCTAATGAAATATGCAATTCATAAGCTTTGTAATAAAACGCATGCATGACAGCATGAGTCCGCACGGACTAGATTTAAGTGCAGATTAAACGTAACTGATTTCAAATTAAGTACCATTATTAGATAATAATCACCAACTTCAAAAGTTTAAGGGTAAAAGTTATAAATAGTTATTGTAACAATGGAAAATTTTCTATGCACCGGCGGTGCAAGTGAATTAGCAAATTTAATATATCTCAGCTGTTGATATTTATAGACAACTTTGTTTTAATAATAAAAATATATACTTGATGTTATCCAACCGTCAATTTATGTTGGTGCAAGTACACGCCATTACACTGAATACTCTCTTATGTAACAATATATCATATTACACCTCCATTAGTTTTGATTTGGATGCTCAAATTTTTACAAAACTAAGAAAAAGATTATAATAAATATCCTCATAAAATTAGTCATAATTCATGCATTGGGTGTATCAGTAGTTCGTAGATCTCCAATTTGGCATGACATGCAAATTTTTCATACACAGTCTCAACTGTCAACTCCATTTCTTTATGTCTACCAAGAAAAGAGCTAGGAACATCCTCAAGGTACTAGACAATTTTTCTGCAGCTTCAGGACAAAAGATCAATTTCCACAAATCATCCATTTATTTCTCTCCCAAAGTGGCAAGTTCTACAAAACAGGATATTGTAAATGTCCTGAACATTCAACATAAAACAACCATTGGTAAGTATTGAGGTATTCATAATGTTATTTTTTGGAAAGACCCTATTAATGCAAAGGAACTTCTCCTGAAGTTGATAGGAAAACTTAGTGGTTGGAAGAAATGAACACTTTCAAGAGCTAGCAGATTGACTTTGATAAAATCTAATCTCGCCAGCATACCTAATCAGACCATGTCTTGTTTCAAATGTCTGCAGAAAATTACTAACAAAATTGACCAATTAGCCTAAGACTTCTTCTGGTGCTCTGATATGAAATGCCCTCCAATAGCTTGGGATCAAGTCTATAAGCCTAAATCTTTAGGAGGTTTGGGAGTTAGACCCTCGGCTTTATTTAACAAGGCAGCATTAACCAAATTGGCTTGGAAAATCTTTATTGACCAGGATAACTGGTGGGCTCAAATTGTGAGGAAAAAGTATCTCAGGAAATTTTCTTTTTTCCAGGTAAAGAAGAAACAGACCAATTCAATGGCTTGGAAGGGGGTGCTGGAGGCAAGGGAACTCATCCTCAAAGGCATAAGATGGATCATTGGCAAAGGTCAGTCTATTAACTTTTGGTTTTTCAACTAGGCTTTTGACTTCCCACTTTATAATTTACTAAATGAAAATAAGAAGGCCACTGTTAACTGGAATGAAGTTGTTGCTGATTATATTAGCAATGGTAGGTGGAACAAAGAAAAATTGCTCCTTTACTTTGACCTCAATGTTGTGAATCAAATTATTGGTATTCCTATTCCCTCAACTGACCAGGAAGATAACTTTGTCTGGGGGCCATCCTCCAATGGACAATTCACCATTAAATCAGCTACTTGGCTGCAGTTAGACAATGTGCAGAAGCATACTCGTACTGAACTGATTAACAAACTTTGGAAGCTAAACAACCATCCAAAAATCAAGATCTTCGGCTGGATCTTTCTTCGGGGACGACTAAAAACCAGGGATAGGCTTTCCAGATTTCGTCTAATTAATGATAATTCCTATCCTTTATGCAATAGTGACAATGAAACAGCTGACCACTTATTTGGTTATTGTGATTTCACTAAGACAGTTTGGAGGCTTGCAGGCATATCTTCATCAACAAACTGGGATGAGGGCTATTATCAGGTTTTCAAGCAGATGTTTATTCTGCAACCTTATGACCAGCATCTTTTTGCAAAGATCTTTACTCTCTACTGGCATATCTGGAAGGCCAAAAACGATAAGATCTTCCAAGGCAAGAATGTTACACCTCACATGGTACTTGCAGCCTCCTATGCTGCTTTGCATTCTGCAAACAGTCCCACTCAAGGTACAAGTTATACCTCGACACCTGTTAATACTGCTCATATCTCTTGGAGACTGCCAGCTCAAGATGCAGTCAAAATCAATTTTGATGGCTCAGTCAAAGCAAACTTAGCAGCAACTGGCTACATAATTGGTGATCACTATGGAAAACCAATCATCGCAACTGCAAAGTGCACTGGTGTTACTACAGTTCCGGTGGCGGAGGCAACTACACTGCGAAACAGTCTTATCACTGCTCGAGATAAAAGGTTTCACCAGGATTGAAGTGGAAGGAGACTCCAAACTTGTTATTGATGCGGTAAATGGAGTCTGCCAACCACTATGGAGTTTACTGAAGATAATACAAGATATCAAATCTATCGCCTCCAGTTTTAGCTTTATCTCTTTCAAACATGTTTTTAGGGTAGCAAACTTTGTAGCGGATCTTTTTGCAAATGGGTGCTATGATGGCACCACTTGGATAGATAGGTATCCGGCTGAGGTTTTTAGAGATCTGCTCTTTGACTCTGTAAACAGTGGATGCCTCCGGGGCTTCCGTCTATCTTAATATATATAATCTTTTCGCATCAAAATAAAAAAATTTAAAAAAAACTCCATTTCTTTATGTGCAGAAGTGAATGGAAGCTTGTATTGGAGCACTGAGATCGCATCACATCTTGAGTAGTGTTTAACTTGTTTGTCGAGTTGACTTGCATGTCGTCTATGCCTTCCTCCATTATCAGTTTCATGGATATTTTGATAAGTGGGAAGGCCAGAATAACAGATCAAATAATAATGTAGAAATTAGGTTAATGACATTGGGGCATAGCGCAACAGATCGGATGTGTCCGGGCGAAAGCATAAATGATAAGTAGTGGTTTCAAACTGCTGGACAAAATTTGAAGAATGTGGTATATTGTGGATGTGTCGGGTACGCGTGAGTTTGGACCGCTAACTTCAGTTTTGGTAACTAATTTGGACTTCGATTTCCATTTCTACCAATGCTGTTTACCCAGTCAAAATCGAGTGTAAAGGTTGCAGTAGGATTAGAGTTCGAAGCATGTATAAGGAGTGCTTTGGTTCACTATTGAGAATTTGTGGGTGAATTCTATTGTTGGATTTCAATATTCATCATAGTATAAACCTCTGTTGGATTTCGATTTCTCACTGCCTCAGTTTTTGTGGAAATTTTCTTCTTTCTTTTAGTACTTCTAGTATGATGTTGACTTGTTTAAGAGTCGATGGCTAAATGGCATTCTCAAGGAAGCCAAACAACGTGTTAAAAAAAGCGTGTTACAAAGCAAAGCAAATATTAAGAAATAGTATTGACCATTTTTGATTTTTCATGCGTGCGATTCTTTTGATTCATTGTCTGTATAATGGGGGATCACACTAACAATGCAGATATCAAATGCTTACACTCTTTAAACTCCTTTATTCCTTAAAATATCTTTGATGTGTGGCCTTAAGTTATAAGTTTGTCCCAAAATTATTGTTGGACTCTTGTTATTATTGTGGAGCACCATAACTAATGCTGTCCCATAATGTTCTTTCCAAATAACAATTCAAACATTCCTCACTCCCTATTATCTACAGGACAGAAGAAGAAGACATAGTAGGTGGGAATGAGAGACATGAAGGTCCCTGCCCACGAGTGAGGCACATTAACATGAACATGAACACAAAGAAGAAGATGATGGTTGGAGTTCTAGCTCTTCTCCCATGAAACTGATAGACCCAAGAAGATTGGATCTATCAACAACTAGGGTCTGCTCGATCTAAATACTTTCAAAACAGCTGAGCTGAGTAGCAGTGTCATAATTCTATAAGGACAAACACAGTGTCCATCAATCTGGCCTCTATCTCTTACTATATATCCACTAAAAGGTTGCTTACTTTTCTCAGCATCTCTACCATTATTTGCTGGTGGGTCTTCTTCTGCATAGAGATTTAAGATCGTATTGGACAATGGGGGGCAAAGACAATCTGGATTTGATTTTGGTTTTGGACTTTAAAGCAAGAAAAGCCGGTTTTGCTTGGCTTGCTTGTGGCAATTATGTCAAAAATTTATATTGCGGTTTAGGCTTCAACATCAACTACTTTGGTGCCATCTTTCAACACAAGTGATCGGAGCATAATTATGCGATAATAATGTTGGTAATTCCCATATTTACTTTGTTAGTTTATCTTATTTTCTGGTTAATTTAGTTATTTTTATGTTTATTAGGTTTGCCAAAGCAAGGAAAGAAATATGAGCAAAAGGAAGGAGATTTGTGCAAATAATGGAGAAGTGTGGAATCTTGATGAGTCAAGGAAGCATACGGCAACATGAAGAAAAAGATATTCAGCAATTAATTATCTTGGCTGCTCTTATTGGATAGAAGGATGTCAATGAATCCAAAATCAATCAGAACATTAATAAAGGAGCTTTCCGTGGAAGCCAAGGAATTAGAGTCCCAAAAGGAAAGAAGAAAAGAGTTACAAACTGAATAAAATCTCTCCTTAGACGTTGAAGAACCATACCATCACACATACGGAAGAGGAGAGACGCAGAAGAGCTGAAAAAGAAGAAGAATTACAACCATCACCGAAAACGATCGATCGCTGCCTGCCGACGATCGATCGCCGATCAGCCTTTTCCTATTTCTTGGTTTTTGTTGTCTTCTTTCTCCATGAACTCAACTGTGTTTTTGACTTCCATTATGTGTAACTAAATTTCCAGTAGCTAGGGGGTAGTTGAAGCCCTAGACATGATCCACAACATGCTTTGACATTCAATTTGTTTTCCAATTAATAAAGTTGAGGTTTAGTTTACCTATTTCTCATTGATGAGTTCTATGTTTGTATGCTTTGGAGGCCTACTTAGTATGCATGCTAGGGTTCTAATACTTTGATTATTTGATGCCTGGATCAATAGTTGGATTCCTCAAATTGTCTAGAGAAGTAATTGGTGGTTTTCACTATCAAGTAGACAAAACCCTAGGTTTAGCAAGGCTCTAAGTTATTTGCGATGCCTAGTGATTGCTCAAACTCTTTTCAAACTTAATGATCTCTGCATGTTTAATCTAATAAACGTACCTTTAGGTTGCATTGCTTGGGAATAGTCTAGGTGTAGAGCACTTCCTGCCTAGCGTACAAAGTAAGAAAGAGTAATAGGTTGTGTTCAAGCGTACCGAGCCAATCTGAGCGTCTTCAACTAAGTTAAGTGGAAGTAAATTGGACAAAGTGTGTTGTGTGTGATTGTTGGAGGTGGATACTTCCTTCCTAGCTAGTTTCATCATCTTGATATCAACCAATCTCAAATCAGCTTTTCTTTATTTTACGTTCTGTTCTCTGTTTTAACGTATTTTATTCTCATAGTAAACGAACTCCAAAAATTCCCAAATTTTGTGTGCTGGACGCCTTGTGTGTCTAGTACGTCTCTGTAAATTTTCATATTTTTCTGGGTTGTTTTGGTTAGGATTTTAGTTTGTTTTCCGACTGCTGTTCAGTAGGAACTGCAGTCACGTTTTGTGACTTTTGTTGAAGCTTTTAGTTTAACTTAATCCTCTGCGGGAGACCCTTATTTCCCTATATTACAATCGACATATTTGCAGGAGAATAAGGAAAATCAATAGCTTATAAATTTAGTTATCAATTTTTGGCGCCGTGTCGCCGGGGATTACTTTTATTCTAATTGCTTCTACTAGTTTGTTTAATTTGATTTTTGTTTTAGTTTCTTACTTAGTGTTTCTTTGGTTTGTGTTTTCAGGTGTATGCTTACTCGTAGAACTGCTCAAGGCAATCTTACCCCCTTGGATTCAGAGATAGAACGCACTTGCAAGTCGAATAGGAAGCAAACGAAGGGAACTAGTTTGCCAATTCACGACACAACGGCGGGTTCTACTTCTTCACAAGGGGAGGAGGACGAGAAAACACCACCAAACTCACCTGCACATTCAACTCACGAGGACAAAGAGGAACCCCCAAGACGCGACATGGCACTGAAGGATGCTTTTGTTCCTACAGCTTCGGAATCCCCCTCATGCATAGCTTACACACCACCGGGCAATCAAGCCTTCTCCATTCCTGTGCAGCTCCTGAACTCACTGCCTAAGTACTCGGGCACACCATCTGAGGATCCTAATGTTCACATTAGGGAATTCTTAGATATTTGCAAGCTGCAAACCATTCAGAACATCCAACCAGAAGGACTCAGGTTACTTCTATTTCCCTTTTCTTTAAAAGATGATGCAAAACGTTGGTTGTACTCGTTACCTGCAGGTATCATCACAACTTGGGATGAAATGGTTAAGAAGTTTTTGAAACAATATTTCCCCGCTCAACTGACAAAACGACTAAGGAGGGAGATTCAAAACTTCACTCAAAAGGATGGAGATACACTATATGAGGCATGGGAGGAATTTCAGGAGTTGCAAAGGAAGTGTCCCCATCACAACTTCAGTCTGAATGACCTTGTCCAATTTTTCTATGATGGATTGGACATAGCTAATAGGGGCAGCGTTGATTCTGCGTGTGGAGGGACTTTCATGAATAAAACCGGTCAAGAAGCATATAATCTGATTGATGATTTGGCCGACAACAATAGACAATTCTACACAAGGGATAAACGTACAAGAGGACGTGGAGTGTATGAAGTTGATTCAAGGAACCAAATGGTGGCTGTGGAAAGAAAGATTGACATGTTAATGAATGCCTTAGGCAATGGCATTAAGGCAACACCTCAGGTATGCTCTATTTGTTCCTATTCTGATCATACTACTGATAGATGTCCTATGTCTGCTATGTCTGAGGAACAGGTGAATTACATGGGGCAACAAAGGCCCAAATATGACCCTTACTCGAACACGTACAATCCGGGATGGAAGGATCACCCAAACTTCCGTTGGGGCGGTAATGACAACGTGCTTCGACATACTCAAGGCGTCTACAATGGACCACCTGGATTCCAACAAGGGGCCAAGCAGCAAGTCTATCAACAAAATCCTCCTCAACAATCCTCAAGCAAGTCATTGGAAGAACTAGTGAAGGAGATGGCTTTGAACACTGCATCATTCCAAAAGGACACTGCATCCTTCCAAAAGGATGCCGCATCCTTCATACAAGAGGCAAGATCTCAACTCAAAGAGCATGGTCAATCCATCAAGAATTTGGAAAGGCAAGTTGGGCAACTTGCAACCGAGATGCAAACTAGACTTCCTGGCACCCTCCCTAGCACAACCGTTCAAAATCCAAGGGATGGACGTCGGGCTGAGCTTAATGCAATCACTCTAAGGAGTGGTAGACAATTGGAAGAAATCTCTGGGCACCAAAGAACATCCAAGAAAGATCAAGAAGAGAAGGAGGCGCAGAGAAGTTCAAGGGAGGAAGAGAGAATCATCCCTGGAGAGAAAACGATCGATCTCGGCCATCTAAACGATCGATCGTTTATGACCTCAGAAGCCAAACGATCGATCTCTCCAATCCCAACGATCGATCTCACGGGGGTTGATCAGAATGTTCATGTTTCTTCCCCTCCAAAGGTAAAAGATCTTAATCCTCCTAAGTTGGTTACTTCATGTATTCCTTTCCCTCGCAGGTTCATGAGCTCCAAGAAAGAGCAAGAAGAGAAGGATGTCTTGGAAACTTTTCGTAAAGTCCAAGTTAACATCCCTCTCTTAGATGCTATAAAGCAAATACCGCGATATGCTAAATTTCTCAAGGAGTTGTGCATTAACAAACGGAAGTACAAGGAGAAGGAAACCGTTGCTCTAAGTGAAGAAGTATCCGCTGTGCTCTTGAGAAAGCTACCTCCTAAGTTGAAGGATCCCGGAAGGTTTACAATCCCTTGCATCATTGGGGATAAAAGGTTTGGTAAGGCTTTATTAGACTTAGGTGCTTCAATTAATCTAATGCCTTTCTCTGTCTATGAGTCTTTGAATCTAGGTGAGCTCAAACCAACACCGGTAACTATCCAATTAGCGGATCGCTCAATAGCTCTTCCTAAGGGTCTTGTGGAGGATGTCTTGGTTCAAGTTAATCATTTGATATTCCCCGCGGATTTCTTTGTGCTTGACATGGAACCCGAGCCTGTGCCATATGACTTACCACTCATTCTTGGTCGTCCATTCTTGAGGACTGCTCGCACAAAGATAGATGTCTTTGAAGGAACCTTGACCATGGAATTCGATGGAGATGTTATAAGCTTCAATATCTTTGAAGCTATGAGGTACCCTAGTGACATTCATTCCTGTTTTTCTATTGATGCTCTTGAATTTTTAGTGCAGGACACCTTTGAAGCAAGTGTGGGGGAAGACCCGCTCAAGAAAACATTGGAACTTGGTTTAAGCTCCCAGAAGCGATCGATCGCAGGGAATGCAGCGATCGATCGTTTGTCGTCTGCCATAAAAATCGCTGCTTCTTCTTCTATGGTTTTTGATGATGAATTGCTTGAAATAGCTGCTGCCCTTGATGCTCCACCTTATATCCCAGCTAAGTTTAACTCTAAATTCATTCCTCTTCCATTAACTGATGAAAAACTTGCTCCTTCTGTGATCCAGGCACCCAAATTAGAACTGAAACCATTGCCCGAACACTTGAAGTATGCCTTTTTGGGAGAGAATGAGACATTACCAGTCATCATTGCAGCCAATCTTTCTATGAATGAGGAAGAGAAATTGGTGAGAGTTCTAAGGGAACACAAATCAGCAATTGCATGGAGCATAGCAGATATAAAGGGAATAAGCCCTTCCATGTGTATGCATCGAATTCTCTTAGAAGAAGGCACCAAACCATCAAGAGAGGCCCAAAGACGTCTCAATCCGCCTATGATGGAGGTAGTCAAGAAGGAGGTTCTCAAACTCCTTGATGTGGGCATCATTTATCCCATCTCTGATAGCGAATGGGTGAGTCCGGTCCAAGTTGTACCTAAGCGTTCTGGCATCACAGTTGTGAAGAATGAAGACAATGAATTGGTTCCAACCCGAGTTCAAACCGGTTGGAGGGTTTGCATTGACTACCGCAAACTCAACACGACTACACGTAAGGACCATTTTCCTTTGCCTTTTATTGATCAGATGTTGGAAAGACTTGCAGGTCATGCATATTATTGTTTCTTGGACGGATACTCCGGTTACAATCAAATTGCTATTCACCCGGAGGACCAAGAAAAGACAACTTTCACATGTCCTTTTGGGACATTCGCATACCGGAGGATGCCTTTTGGTCTATGCAACGCCCCTGCGACATTCCAAAGGTGCATGATGAGCATATTTTCTGATATGGTTGAAAAGATCATCGAGGTCTTCATGGACGATTTTTCTCTCTACGGTGACTCTTTTGATTCTTGTCTATTTAATCTATCTTTAGTTCTTAAGAGATGTCAAGAAACTAATCTTGTTTTAAACTGGGAAAAGTGTCATTTTATGGTGCAACAAGGTATAGTTTTGGGTCATATTATATCTGCTAAAGGGATAGAAGTAGACAAAGCAAAGATAGATCTTGTACGCTCCTTACCACCTCCCACATCCGTGAAGGAGGTGCGTTCTTTTCTTGGTCATGCAGGTTTCTATCGACGTTTCATCAAGGACCACTCGAAGATCACAAGACCATTATGTCGACTACTTCAAAAAGATGTCCCTTTTGTCTTCGACAAGGAGTGCATGGAGGCCTTTGAGAAGCTAAAGAAGATGTTGACTGAGGCCCCTGTTATCATGCCACCGGATTGGAGCCTTCCCTTTGAGCTTATGTGTGATGCATCTGATTATGCCGTGGGAGCTGTGTTGGGCCAAAGAGTTGAAAAGATCCCTCATGTTATTTACTATGCGTCAAGGACGCTCAATGATGCCCAACTCAATTATTCCACCACAGAAAAAGAATTATTAGCCGTTGTGTTTGCTTTGGAAAAGTTTCGTTCATATCTTTTGGGTACTAAAGTTATTGTTTTCTCTGATCATGCAGCCCTTAGGTACCTACTTACAACGAAGGAAGCAAAGCCTCGGTTAATTAGATGGATTCTCCTCCTTCAAGAATTCAATTTGGAGATCAAGGACAAGAAGGGATGTGAGAATGTGGTAGCTGATCATTTGAGTAGGTTGGTGCATAGCTCAAAGGAGGAAGAAGATGCACTACCATTGAAGGAAACTTTCCCAGACGAGCAATTGTTTGAAATACAAAAATTGGGATCAGAAGGAAAAACGATCGATCTCAGCCTTTCTAGCGATCGATCGTTGGCTCATACAGAGAGGTCAGAAAGCAAAACGATCGATCTCGCCCATTTCAACGATCGATCGTTTTCAGGTTCAGAAAGCAAAACGATCGATCTCACCGTCCAAACGATCGATCTCGCCAGGAACCCGAAATTTTCTTCTTCTTCTTTTGAGCCATGGTTCGCAGACATCGTCAATTATAAGGCAACCAAGCTAGTTCCGGAAAATTTCACTCGAGCTCAAAAGGATAAGTTGATCAAAACCTCAAGGCAATATGTTTGGGATGAGCCATACTTATGGAAGTTTTGCGCAGATCAATTGGTAAGAAGGTGTGTCCATGAATCTGAATTTCATTCTATACTAACCTTTTGCCATACTTATGCTTGTGGAGGACACTTTGGAGCAAAAAGGACTGCCTTGAAGGTCCTTGAATGTGGATTCTATTGGCCTACATTATTCAAGGATGCTTATCTCTTTTGCAAGACATGTGATAGATGTCAACGTACAGGTAACTTGGGTCCAAGGGATCAAATGCCTCAAACTCCAATCATAAGTGTTGAAATATTCGATATTTGGGGCATTGATTTCATGGGTCCATTCCCTTCTTCATATGGCTTTCTTTACATTCTACTTGCAGTTGATTATGTGTCTAAATGGGTGGAGGCAAAAGCCACCCGGACTAACGATGCTAAAGTGGTTTCAGATTTCCTTAAAGCTCACATCTTTTCTAGATTTGGGACCCCAAGAGCCATAATCAGTGATGGTGGATCGCATTTTTGCAATAGGACCTTTGAAGCTCTCCTTCGGAAGTACAATATCACCCACAAAGTGTCTACACCATATCATCCCCAAACAAGTGGGCAAGCGGAAGTGTCCAACCGTGAAATCAAGCAAATCTTAGAGAAGACTGTGGCACCAAATAGGAAGGATTGGAGCTTGAGATTAGATGACGCTTTATGGGCTTATAGGACTGCCTTCAAGACACCCATTGGCATGTCACCCTTCCGAATTGTTTATGGTAAGCCATGCCACTTACCCGTGGAGTTGGAACATCGAGCATGGTGGGCGGTCAAGAAATTTAACATGGACTTGGACGTTGCGGGCTTGCATAGAAAACTTCAGCTGAATGAGCTTGAGGAAATCCGCAATGAAGCTTATGAGAGTGCTAAGATATACAAGGAGAAGACTAAGGCATTTCATGACAAGATGATAATGAGGAAGACTTTTGATGTTGGACAAAAAGTCCTTCTTTTCCATTCCCGCCTTAAATTATTCCCTGGTAAGCTTCGTTCACGTTGGATTGGTCCATTCGTTGTTACTAATGTGTTTCATCATGGTGCAGTAGAAATTCAAAGTGCAAAGACCGGAATGAAATTCAAGGTCAATGGCCATCGACTCAAACCTTACTATGAGTCATTTGTGGAGCAAGAAGTGGAGGATGTACCCCTCCATGAACCCCCTCCCCTTGAGTAAATTTCTTGGTCCACGTCCGGCTGGAAGGACGTTAAAACAAGCGCTTGTTGGGAGGCAACCCAAACTTTTTTGTTTTTAATTTGAGTCTTGTTAGTTCGTTTTAATGTGTTTTGTGAGTGTGCAGGTGTACCCATTAAGAAAGGCTAGGAAGTTTTCCTTTCCTGCTCGAAAACAGAGTGCTGGCTGCGCAGTCAGTCGACTTTGGCTGGCTGCCGTTTTTAGCTCCGATGGAACCAGGAGACGTGCCATATATGCATAGAAAGCTCTCTGAGTCTAGTTTCTGTACGATTTTACAGCACTGGATTCGGAGTTCTGCTGCGTTCCCAGTTCCACTTTGAGTACCGAAAGGTCAGTCCAGCAAAACAGGGACCTGCGCAAATTTGCGACCTCTTGGAGTCCATATAGCACGGAGCTTCCATTGTGGAAGTCAAGGCCTTGTGCCTTGCAGATGGTGTCTAATTTCAGTCCTCTCCAAAGGTTGTGAGCAGCTGGAGGTCTACAAGGGGGAGCTTTTCTATAACCTTTCTTATCTTCCTACTTGCCCTCTTTTGGATTTTCTTTCTCTATGCTTTCCTGGTGCATTGTGCGTTATATTGCCATACATTGAGGACAATGTCTAGTTTAAGTGTGGGGGAGGGAAATACAAATTTGTCAATTTGTTTTTGAGTCATTCTTTGTTTAAAAAATAAAAAATAAAAAATAAAAATAAAAATAAAAAATAAAAAAAAGAGTCTAGTTTTAGGTTTTATTTTTCTTTGAGTCTTAGGAGTCTTCCAACTCTATGATGAGCATGAACTTTCGGATTTATATGTTGGTCACAAAAGGATTGCAGGCACGTGTTGGATTCTTGATTTCAAATAATTGTTAATAGATTTTGATGATTATTGTGTTTGATTTATATACATTGATGGTTGGATTAATGTAACACTTGAGAATTGATGGATGCATGCTATGACAGGTTAAACTTGATTTAAACCCTTGTGAGCTTTTGAGCCTGTATATGTGCTATTTCTTTTCTGAGTGCTTAGTATAGAATCATCTTATTTTCTTGACGAGGATTTTGCATGATCTCATCTTTTATTCATCTTGGTTGAGACTCGGATTCGACTTGCATATTTTATAAGGACAAATGCTAGAACTTGCCCCAAAGCCTCTTGAAGCGTATGGTTGAATTGCATGATGGATGGGAAGGGATAAAGGCACTAGGATTACCACCATAGCCAAATTAACCTGTGTCCCTTTTATGCACACAAGATGTGCAATCCCCTAGTTAACCCCCTTGAGCCTAATTAAGCCTTTTTGTTTCATCACCCACAAATTCCTTAACCCTAAGCTTAGTATAGATTTATCCTTACCCTATTCTAAGGAATTAGTGGAGCAAATATTTTTAGAGATATATGTATGTTCAAGGTACTTTTGTAAGCAAGTGTGGGGGAGTTCATTGTACATCGATCCAAGGAAGAAGAAAAAAAAAAAAAAAAGTATGTGTTTATGGCTGTTGAAAAAAAAAAAAAAAAAAAACAGAGAAAAAAATATGTGATAGCCGAAAAAGAAAAATCAAAAGAATCAAAAAGCAAAATACTTCCTTGGATTTGATACATTCATGTTGTAGCTGTTGAGGTTATAATGAAGCAAAGGCCCAAAAAGATGACATCTGGCCTTGAAAAAAAAATTGCGTGCTTCATGTGTTCGAAAATTGATTACCTTGAAGAGTTTCAAGATTCTTTTATCTCTTATGTTCTTCTAGTGCTCCACTAGGTTCTTAGGATCTTTGAATTTCCTATCCTTTCTTTCATTTAACCTTAACCCTTGGCCCCATTGTAACCTTGAATAAAGACCTTTTTGATCTTTGAAGTTGTGCATTCGATTTGTGGAGACTTGTGTGGAGGGGTGAGCATATGGTGTCACTGGCCTTTCGTCCGAGTTTTGGCATTCCAATCATGGGATCATATGTAAAAAAAAAAAATTTCAGAAAAAGCCTTTCTTTCTTGTTATCATATGTGAGCTATTTGTTTGTCTTACTATATCATTCATCTCACATATAACTTGAGTGAAATCTATGCTTATACATCAAGTTAGAAAATCATGAGTGAAAAGAAATTGAGAGCATCTTTGTGAGAAATTGAGTTGACGCATGTTTGACCCATGAATAAGTTGGTTCTCCTTTGTTGCACTAGTTTGATTGTTCATGTATTATAACTTTAGCACTATGGTTATCAAAATAAATTAGCTTTTAAGTGAGGTTATGAATTCTGACATGTGGTTGTGTGAATCTTGTTAACCATACTTGTGGGCATTATAAGTTCTCTGAGATGTTTGGAAGACATTAGGTTCGTGTCGTTTGTTCTAGTTAGTTCTTTGTTTGCTAGGGACTAGCAAAGCTTAAGTGTGGGGGTATTTGATCGGAGCATAATTATGCGATAATAATGTTGGTAATTCCCATATTTACTTTGTTAGTTTATCTTATTTTCTGGTTAATTTAGTTATTTTTATGTTTATTAGGTTTGCCAAAGCAAGGAAAGAAATATGAGCAAAAGGAAGGAGATTTGTGCAAATAATGGAGAAGTGTGGAATCTTGATGAGTCAAGGAAGCATACGGCAACATGAAGAAAAAGATATTCAGCAATTAATTATCTTGGCTGCTCTTATTGGATAGAAGGATGTCAATGAATCCAAAATCAATCAGAACATTAATAAAGGAGCTTTCCGTGGAAGCCAAGGAATTAGAGTCCCAAAAGGAAAGAAGAAAAGAGTTACAAACTGAATAAAATCTCTCCTTAGACGTTGAAGAACCATACCATCACACATACGGAAGAGGAGAGACGCAGAAGAGCTGAAAAAGAAGAAGAATTACAACCATCACCGAAAACGATCGATCGCTGCCTGCCGACGATCGATCGCCGATCAGCCTTTTCCTATTTCTTGGTTTTTGTTGTCTTCTTTCTCCATGAACTCAACTGTGTTTTTGACTTCCATTAGGTGTAACTAAATTTCCAGTAGCTAGGGGGTAGTTGAAGCCCTAGACATGATCCACAACATGCTTTGACATTCAATTTGTTTTCCAATTAATAAAGTTGAGGTTTAGTTTACCGATTTCTCATTGATGAGTTCTATGTTTGTATGCTTTGGAGGCCTACTTAGTATGCATGCTAGGGTTCTAATACTTTGATTATTTGATGCCTGGATCAATAGTTGGATTCCTCAAATTGTCTAGAGAAGTAATTGGTGGTTTTCACTATCAAGTAGACAAAACCCTAGGTTTAGCAAGGCTCTAAGTTATTTGCGATGCCTAGTGATTGCTCAAACTCTTTTCAAACTTAATGATCTCTGCATGTTTAATCTAATAAACGTACCTTTAGGTTGCATTGCTTGGGAATAGTCTAGGTGTAGAGCACTTCCTGCCTAGCGTACAAAGTAAGAAAGAGTAATAGGTTGTGTTCAAGCGTACCGAGCCAATCTGAGCGTCTTCAACTAAGTTAAGTGGAAGTAAATTGGACAAAGTGTGTTGTGTGTGATTGTTGGAGGTGGATACTTCCTTCCTAGCTAGTTTCATCATCTTGATATCAACCAATCTCAAATCAGCTTTTCTTTATTTTACGTTCTGTTCTCTGTTTTAACGTATTTTATTCTCATAGTAAACGAACTCCAAAAATTCCCAAATTTTGTGTGCTGGACGCCTTGTGTGCCTAGTACGTCTCTGTAAATTTTCATATTTTTCTGGGTTGTTTTGGTTAGGATTTTAGTTTGTTTTCCGACTGCTGTTCAGTAGGAACTGCAGTCACGTTTTGTGACTTTTGTTGAAGCTTTTAGTTTAACTTAATCCTCTGCGGGAGACCCTTATTTCCCTATATTACAATCGACATATTTGCAGGAGAATAAGGAAAATCAATAGCTTATAAATTTAGTTATCAACAAGAAATGGGAACTTGTTTTTTCCAGAAAACTTTGGGCAAAAGTAGAACTAGCATTACCCTTGAACCAATAAAAGCAACAAGAAGGTACAAGAACAGCTAAGGGGACCCAAATCCTGTCATTCTTGATTCCTGTTACTACCTCACCCAAATGCACTAACAACCAATCTTCAGTCTTCAAGTATTTTGATCTGAGAAAGTGTGGAATCTAAATGAATGGTTGGTCTTAGTTGCATAAAATTGATTGTATAGTGGGAAAACCCATCATGGATTTGCATTGGTGACATCGTTGACACAACATTCACCAATATGAAATAAATCATATAACCACAATAATCAGAAACAGAAGGACAGAGCAAAGTGTAGAAGCAGCTAGAAAAAAGAGAATGTCACATCCCTAGAAAGGAAAGTCGAGCGGTGCAGATGTCGCTCTGAGAGAAGTACAGGACTAGCTAGGAGGAGGTATCTAATTGTAAGAGTAGTCTTTTCATCTTCCCGTTATGCATAATCCAGTCTATAAAGTGAGGAGGATGGTGGTCCTGCTCGTTTAGTTTTACAGTCAGCTCCCATGTAAAAGGGTCGGGAAGCGGCTATTGGATGCTGTTTAATTATTGTGGAGAACTGATCAGGTCTACATGAACCATAGGAGACTCAAGTATCAGAAATCAACAAGTAGCTGTTGTTCATTATGTTCCAAACGAGACGAACATGAATGATGGCATATTGGGGTCATTGAACTAGTCAGTTGCTACTAGGTTGCACCCTGCCTTTCTGAAAAGCCTGGTATGCCTCTCAACAAAGGCAATGATGAGTGACGAGCCTCAGATTGTGAGAAGCCAAAAGAGATGGGAGATTCGAACTGGATCTAGTGTAGTTGCAAGAGTAAATGCTTCCTATCACCGAAGCGGACAGCACCCCTTTTCTGTATGAAACTTTATCAGATTAGTCTCACTTTGAAATGAGATTAGGCCAAGTACACTATGATCAATACTGTTAGAAGCAAGTTTATTTCTTTCAATGCTTTTCTTGGATGAAGACTTCCTGATATTAGTTGGGCCTTGTGGGGTTTAGGGTCTTGCCATTTCTTTATTTTTGGGGCAAATGTGCTATTTAGCGTTTTGGTGTTCCAGCAGACGTTATTGTGTTCCTGCTCCTCTGTTTGAGCTCCGTTTCAAGGCTCTTTCTAATAAGTTTGCATTCCAAAGTGAAAAAAAAAAAAAAAAAAAAAAAACACATTGAAGGTTCAAACAGAGTAACCGGTTTTCCACTTGAGATGGGATGTTTATTCTGTGTATAAGTTAGGAGTTCAAGTTTTATTCCAATCAGGTGCTTTAAAGCAACAAGGAAATGCCTTTCACTTTCATATATTTTCCTTCCAACATATTACAAGGGTCATGATTTATTTTTCAAGAAAACAAGCCAGATTACCAACCGTACACGAAAACTTAAAAGGTGGGATATGTACCACAACTCACTGGCCCCTGGCACTACTAACTTGGGGTGATTCTTATGACAGATGATACCAGTTATGGAGTTGTGCTTTATGTGATGACTGTGGGCTTCTCCCTTCCAGTGAACTCCTTCAGCTTCGATACAGACAATGCCAAATCTAAAGCATAACCAGAAAAGGATGTATAAGTTACAGTTATATACGTCCTTTGTTACTGAAGTAAATGGCAGTACACTAACCTATTAAGGGTTTCAGTGCCACTTGGGCGTCCTCATCATGTTTGGAGACATCTGGTTCATACTGTTCAATGTATATTCGAATAGTTGCTCCTGCTGAACCTGTTCCCTGTATATATGATATTTGAAAGTCAATTACATTCTGCAGAAGAAGAGCTTCTTAAAATAAAAAGAATTATAGAATGAAGAAAAGCTTATTACTGATAAACGATATATGATCCTCGATCCATCAGTAAAAACAAACCGAACACCTTGCTTTGATGCCACACTTCCATCAACCTACAAAATCATAGGAGATTGGATTTAAACATGTTGATCCCAAACACTTTATTCATTTGCTTTAAGCCACAGAATTGGGAAAGGATGGAAAACATGTAGCGCTCTGGAACTTACAGGATCAGTATAGGTGAAGTCATCGGCAAATTTGAGAGCATAATTTCCTGTGTTGTGATATTTTCAGCATCCAAAAGGTCATGGTAGCAACAAAGGGAAATACATGTAAAAACTTACCAAACTTTTCACCAGGCTTGCTCCTAGAGATTAATTCTCTAAGATGATTTATCATCTTATTGGCACCTTCAGATGCACATTCCTGGATAAAGGCTAATTAAAACATTGAAGCTACCCCAGTAAAAGATAAGTTAATCTAAACGGATGATCACAAAGCTCCAGAACTGAAAGTAAAGTGCATTCGGTGATTATGAAAGTATGGTTCAAATTGCAGTTACGATGCTTACTTCATAGTCATATCGAGAAAAGAAATTTCTTCCATAGGTTGCCCAGTGTTCCTTCACAACGTCTGCAACAGAGACCAACTTCTCGCCAGGTTTTTTGTCTTTGTTCCGATATGCAATGATAGAAAGCCAAGCTAAGACAGCCCTGTCATTTAAAAACTCAGGTCTCACTCTGGAAGTGACAATTATTGTGATGAAGCAATGAGAAAAAAAATCTACTTAAAGTGTGATATGCCCATAAGTAGCTACAACTTGTCCAAGAAAATTGAAGCATCAGACAATTCATTTAAAGGACTGATTTTGGAAAAGAATAGCAAGCTGTTAGAAACCATTTTGTACCAGTAGAATCAAAGCCAAGTAGGGTTTGATAAAAGAAACTACAATAACTACATTAGAAAGTGAGCCTATTGGGAGGGAAGAGCTTTAACTCCACACATTTCACTTAGATATGAGAGAATTCACACTATCAAACAAAACATTCAAGAAGCAAAACTTCAGCAGAGTTGCACCTTTTGTTAATAAACCCATTTTCGAATATGTAAATAAGTCTTATTCAAAGTAGGCAAAAGGTGCACACTATGAGAACCCGAAAGTATAGATTTTTAGTCAAATACCATATGCCATCCTTCTCGCGGATGTGGTCAGAACCTGTTCCAAAACTCTCTTCCCCACATATAGATAACTTCCCAGCATCCATAAGATTCCCAAAGAACTTCCAACCAGTGGGAACCTGAGGTTACATAAGATGTTATGAGAAGTGCATCTCTTAGACATAAATCACTGCTTCAAGTACAATAGTCAAGAGAGATAAACCTCAAAGAAAGGAAGCTTTAACTTTTCAGCAACATGATCAAGTGCACCGCTTGTTGGCATGGACCGTGCTAATCCCTAAATAATTTTAAATGGATGAAAAAGAGTTATATACTGCTGTTCTAAAGATAGTCACATGAGATAAGTAAGAAGCTGCAAAGTTGAAAACAAGTGCACACCTTGGGGCCACTCTGAAAATATGGAATAGCTTCTTGAGCATTGGCTGCGATAATTGCAACAGAGTCTGAAGGAGTAACAAAAAAGCCTTTACCAAGAATCATGTTTCTATCACCATCCCCTGATTTAAAAAGGAAAAAAAAAAAGAATTTTTTTTGTTATTCAACAAATTGATATGTCCATTGCAACTTCTAAAACAACAAAGAAAAGGAGTTGTATAATCTCTGACTTCAGCACTTCCATGCATTGTGATTTTCTCTTACTATCTGAGCGCAATTAAGTTTGGAACATCAAAAATTATACTAATAAAACTTTACGCCTCCTAATTCATAAAGTCATTAGTACAAGTTCTGCTGCCTTAGTTAACATACCATCACTTGCGGCTCCAAAGTCGGGTCCATTTTTACTGTACAAAACATCGACGAGATCCTTAGCATACCTGTTTGACAACATAATAACATGTTAGCAGTGCCCTAATATGATAAAAAGTTATGAACTGAGCATCATCAATACCATTAAACTCTTACGTGAGATTAGGATCTGGATGACCATGCCCAAAATCCTCTAGAGGCACTCCATTTGAAATTGAATCCTACATGACATGTCTAACAGCTGTCATGAGGAAAACAGATCTGAAATAGATTATAATCATTCTCCAATTAGTCTAACATACCGGAGTGGCTCCCAGTTTATCCACAAAGATGGGTTTTGCATAAGCACCAGTAACAGCATGCATGGCATCAAATAGAAACCTGGAAAGTTCCAGCCATTAAGTAGTCTAGAATCATGGAAATATCATCTACCATATTGAGCACCTTACACACAGATATGGCATGAATTGAATATGAAGCAATTCATAATCTGCTAATAAATAAGCTATACAACCAAAATAAGCTAGCACACGGTAAAAATTCTTCTTGATAGAGGGCAGATAAGTATACCTGAAGTCTAACTTCAGAAGATTTTTGATAAGCTGGAAATCAAATACATTCTGCAGGAAATATTGAACAGTCAGTGGTATCCAAACGAGATTATTTGTCATAAAAAATAACAAAAAACATGATTTTTGTCTGCACCTCCATTAGTTCCAAATAGTCAGTAACTGGATCAATAACTTCAACAGTGAAGTTTCCATAGTTTATAACTCCAACAGAAGATAAGTCAACATCAGCGATGTCTGCTATCTTTATTTCCGAGATCTGCATGGCATTTACAGGATTCAAACTTAATCACTCAGAAATGGTATAGGTAAAAAGCATATGAAAATTATACGAAAAGTTTTAAGTTTTGGAATTTATACTTCAAGATATATAACTAGAGGTCAAGACTTCTCCTACAGAGACTGCCAGGAGGAAACTAACTGTTTTGCAAAGTAAGTGAATTTTGAATCAAAGAGATCTTACTGTGTTTCTTAAATTTGACATCTGACTGAGACAAATTATAAGTTGTTTCTTCTTTTGGGTGAGTTAGAAAAGGTTATGGAGCAACAACACAGAAACCAAATTCAACAAATGTGAATACAAGGATAAGAAGGGTAGCAAATAAGCATACAAAATCAGATACTTACAGAAAGAGTGTTTCCATAAATCTTGTCAGTGATGGACTCAGGTGCAGGTTGTCCACTACTGTAATTAAACTGGGAAATGATCATAGATGTTGAGTCAGATTTTATCTAGTCGTCGATTTTTTAAACATTGTAATGTGTCATAATATAAGAAGAAGTTGAAAATAATATAAGAAGTTGAAAAATGGCAAGTGTAAGGACTATGATCCGGTCATACTATACATTGCACTATGCATTCTCCATTTTATGTGTGCATGAGAAACTCACCTTAATACCCCAATCATAATCAGGTCCACCAGGATTGTGGCTTGCACTCATTATAAAACCACCATTGGCCTGTAAATTTTGAAACATTACAAAGAAGACAAAAGGCTAGTAAGTACACTGTATAATGATCGGCCATGATGATGAAATACAAAAGAATCAAGCAGAAGTAGCTTGCCTTCCTCTTGCGGATAACAGCAGAAACAGCAGGTGTTGACAAAATTCCTTCCCTGCATTTTATAGAAATCCTATCATTAACTCATATTACTAAAGCTTAAAGGTATTACCTGAGGAGAAAGTAGAAATGATCAAAACATGCAATTAGATGCATGAAAATCTAAAATTCCACATCAGCCATCACACGAAATTGAAACAATTATGTAAAGGCAACTACTAGTACTTGAGACAGCAGCTAATCCAGGCACTTACTTGCCAACCAAAATTTTCCCAACACCATTCCCTGCGGCAATTTTGATGATAATCTGCATTACAGATCCAAAACAATGATCATAAAAACAGAAAGTAGGATTTCCAATATGAATGGAGATCAAATGAAAACAGCAAATTTAATGCAAGCATTGAGTGAAAAATAAAGGATGAAACTTTTATAAGAGAACCTGTGCAGCTTCACGATTAAAGTAACGACCATCACCTCCCAACACCAGTAAACCATCCTTGTAATCCTCTGGTGGCAATGAATCAAATAACGCCTACGCAACAGAAAATTCAAAATCACTCAGAAAGCCACAATGCACTGAACGCAAAGATGAATTCCACACCGCAAATAAGTGCAAGCGCTCAAACCTGGATCCAATTGGCAAGGTAATTCTCTTGCTGAAAAACTTTCACCTACAAAACAGACATTTTGGGGAAAACGAGTTAAGGCCCCTCATTCAATTTCATTGCAGATACAATGCAGAAACGAAAGTGATCAATGACAGGTCTTTCCAATACAAACACTATTCAGCTAGGCATGCTTAACCAATTGGCTTACTTGAATCACAATTTTCTTCATTTCAACAGAATGGCACATCAAAAACAATAAATGATAGATAAATACCTTCTTTCGGAGACCGCTGGTTCCGGTCTTCTGGCCTTCGATCGGTTTGGTGGGAACCAAATTAATCTGAAACAAAAAGAAAACCAATTTGTTAAATCATTAAATTCAAGACACGAACAGAGTATCAGCAGAACACACATATAATGGACTGAAAGAGAGGACCTTGATGCCCTTGGGCTCTGCTACGGTTGCTGGAGAAGAGGCGGCTTTGATGGTAAGGGAGTGTGGGGTTCTGAGAGGGAGGTGGTGGGGAAGAAGTGAGGAGGAGAGAGAGAGAGATGGGTTTGGAGGAGTGAGAGTGGCATTTGATGAAAAGTTGGGTCTGGAAGTGGTGGAGAGAAGGGTGTGTAGTCTGAGAGAAAGTGCCATTCTTGAGTTTGTGTTTGTGACTGAGTGTGTGCGT
The DNA here is from genome assembly GCF_958449725.1 of Rosa rugosa. NCBI lineage: Eukaryota > Viridiplantae > Streptophyta > Magnoliopsida > Rosales > Rosaceae > Rosa > Rosa rugosa. Next base: position 50,698,106 of record NC_084825.1, read on the forward strand.
GTGTGTTGGCAGACAGAAGAAGAAGAAGAAGAAGAAATTTGGGAAGATCTATTCTTGGACTATATGCTGCCTGATAATTAGGAGTTTGATTTGAAAATCCATGGTCGCCACATGTACGTTGGGAAACACTTATCTCCAGTTTCATGTCATCATGTGACCTTTTTTTTTTTTTTTTTGGCTTTCATTTTCGGCCTTTTGCCATTTTCGTACTTTTGAGTCACGTTGGGTTAGCCTTTGGTTGTTGTATTCTGTATTCTGCGTGTAAGTTTGTTTACCGTACAATAATAATGTATTAAAATATGTTAAGAGTGGATTAATTTAATATCAAGGTAAATTGACTCCATTCATTGATAAACCAGTATGAAGTAGACTTACTGATTTATCAATGAATGAATATTAATATATCTTCAACAAATGGTCCAGTAAGATCTCAAGGGTGTGTGAGCACCGAGCACCGCCGCCACCATCAAGATCTCACTGTCTGCTGCCGCCACGCCGCACAGAAATGCCACCACATGGTCTTGACGCCATCATTCCGAAGGCATCACCGAAACCCAGTGCAAACGGTTCCCAAATTTAGATGGAATTGAAACCTATGCACCCGACTAGGGCTGGGTTCGGTATGGTACCGGGCCTTCAAGTCTAAAACCACCTACCGTACCAGAGTTTATTGGTACACAAAATGAAGTGTCATTACCGGCCACAAAAGTCGGTATACCAACTTCTCGGTATCGGTTGGTTGGGCCTCCAACTGAGTTTAAGATTGGGCCACGATCTGGCCAGAGCCCAAAAATTGAGCCTGCTAGGCAAGGCAAGCCCAGATCTTGCAGAGTCAACCCTAACCCGACACCACCACCACCACTGCCATCCCTCCACCACCGCCCAGATCGCACCGACTCCTCTGCCGGCCCACCACTGTTGGACTAGCACAAGGAAACTATCCCTAGCCGCCGCAGATCCAATTCAACACCACCCAGTCCGCCACTTCAGTCGCCAACCCCAAACCAACAACAATGATCCAACCTCTGCTGCTCGTCGAGGCTTGGTCGTCACAACTCCCCCAAACCGAAGGTCGAGATCCGTTTCAATCTCCTCCGACCCCAAACCAGCAACCAAGTTCCAAATCCCAACCCCTCTAGGTCTACAATATCCGAAACCCCACCCCTCAGCGCCCCTGAACTCTCTTTCCTCCTCCCATCTACCATCTTGAGCCTGAATTCTGATTCGGGTCATAATTGGATCTGACTTGAATACCTGTAATGCTTGTAAGGAATAGTTCATGAACTCCAATTTCACTCGATCAAAATCCGTAGAATGCAACAATTCTTATACGGGTTGATCAATAATATTTCAGTACTATAAGAAAATTGTATTGTACAGAAATTGAAACATCCAAATGTTTCTGTTTGAAAGAAAGACTGAAACGAACATAAAAAATTGAGCTAGCACATGAAGGGAGGCTCAGGCTATAGAGCAGTTAATACAGATGGGAAAAGAAAGAAAAAGAAGAAGAAAGAAGAAAGAGAAGAGAGAAGAGAGAAACCAAAAAGAAGAGAGAAGAATAAAAAACTAAAAAGAAGAAGATAAGAAGAGAGACAGAAGAGACGGGGAAAAGAAAGAAAAAGAAGAAAGAAGAAAGAGAAGAGAGAAGACTCAGAAGAGAGAATAAGAGTCCAAAAGAAGAAGACCGAAGAATAAAAAATTTAAAAAATGAGTATGATACTTGTCTTCGGTACGGTACGGTATACCATGTATATGTGAAAATTGAAACCATTACCGTACCGTGTATGTGGAGTCGGTACGGTTGTACCGTACCAAGACTTCGGTTACCAAGTTTTCGGCTACCAATTCACTTGGCTCGGCTCGGATGCGGTTGGTACGGTTTGGTTCGGGAGAATTTGCCATCCCTACACCCGACAGTCAACACCTCTATCGATGCCATCTTTGTTGATGCCGCTACTTGGAGCCGGGATGGATCAGAATCTGACCCAGCCTCCACCGCTAGTCACCGCTCCTTGCACTGATGTATAAGTCTGCCTTGCCACCGAGAAGCATTGAAATAGAGATCAAGGACCAACCACAATTGCCTTCAAACCATCAACCCCGAAGGCCATGGCAAAAGAACTACCCGTCCGATAGCAAGAAACAAAATTTGCGTGGTTTATTCGCTCTCTGACTGCACTATGGCTTAGAGAAGTTTTATAAATCTAATCTTCTTTTGTTTTGTATAATAACATTTGTCTTTAATAATTTCATTTGATTTTTTTTTTCAAGAATTTCAATCAAAAAAGAAAACATTGATTATGCTATACTGATCAGTGCCTTGTGCAAGGAAGGGAAGGACTTGGCTGAGGTCAGTAATATATTGCAAAACTGTCGTCATTATTTAACGTCTCTCAGCTTTATTTCTCTTAGGCATGTCTTCCGGGAAGTAAATGGTGCAGCAAATAGGCTTGCTCACCTTGCTAAGAGTTCTTTTGTTGATGATTTTTGAGTTGATGATACACTGATCATTCTAGATGTTGTTATTGAAGATTATTGTAATGTCACCCGAGGTTTAGGCTATTCGTCCCCCTTGTTGTACTTTCCATTTTTGAGTAATAATGATATTAGCAACTCCAACAGCTTCCCTATAATTTTTGTATAATAGGGAAGCAAAAGTCAAAGCTTTAGCATCTTTTTCTTCTCCAACTCCAACAGATTCTCTATTTTACAGCAATCTCTAAAATCTTCATATTCTTCCTTAAATTTTTAGAGATTGCTGTAAATATAGGGAATTTGGTTTTCTCTTTCCTCATTTTTCTTAAAATAGGGATAATTATAGGGAATCTGTTGGAGCAAAAGAGGCTCATTTTTTGCTAAAGTGGAGAAAAATCAAAATATGGGGAAGCTGTTGGAGTTGCTCGGAAACTCCTCCCGCTATTAAAAACAAAAAAACAAAAAACAGAGTATTTAAAAAAATTTAAATTACAAAACCGTCCCATCGCTTTATTTATGGACTGCCAATTGGTCATTCAAAAACGAAAGAAAAACAGTATCCGGTGCAGTCAATCCCCTTGGAGCCCGGATACGTGTCGAGACCTTACTCGATTTCTCCTTAATCAGGCACTCAAAATCTTTTGACTCGACAGAAAAAGGTACAAAAAACTACTCGCTTCCCCTGGGCTCGAGCCACATCTGATTCGTTTTCTTCGGCAAACAACCCCACTCTCGTCACTGTTTATGCTTAAAAGATTGAAAGTGGCCCTTCGCTTTATTTATGGACTGCCAATTGGTCATTCAAAAACGAAAGAAAAACAGTATCCGGTGCAGTCAATCCCCTTGGAGCCCGGATACGTGTCGAGACCCTACTCGATTTCTCCTTAATCAGGCACTCAAAATCTTTTGACTCGACAGAAAAAGGTACAAAAAACTACTCGCTTCCCCTGGGCTCGAGCCACATCTGATTCGTTTTCTTCGGCAAACAACCCCACTCTCGTCACTGTTTATGCTTAAAAGATTGAAAGTGGCCGTAGCCGCTGTACTCCGGCCGACACGTGTTGCTTAAAATTTGGATTAAAGGACCATTATTACAAGCACGAATTAAGAGTCAGAGACACAACCACAAATTCTACAGTGGAGTACTGATGTTGACTGAGGGTGTGAGAACTGAAAACTAAACTGAGAAAGAGAGCAAGAAAAATAAACACAGAGAGAGATGGGGAGAGGGAAAGTGGAATTGAAGAGAATCGAGAATAAGATTATTGGAGTTTAGCATATTACCAGCAATTAGTTTGGCATATTGCTAGCAATTGTTTTTTGTCTGTTGTTCTCTTCTTTTTCACTTTCTTTTTGCTGTCTCTTCTTTTCCTTCTTTTCCGTTTTTTTGTCTTTCTCCTTTCTCCTTTTGCTGTTCCCCTTTAACCTTTTGTTGTCTTCCTTTTCCCTTCCCTTCCGTATATATGTTTTCTCCTTGTAAAAGATCATGTTAATTGAATCATATCAAAAAGAAGAAAAACTTGCTCCATCATATATGTTTTTCAACATGGTATCAGAGCAGGAATTCAAAGCCTGACTCTATGCTTCTTCTACTGGGAGTATGATGAATTTCACCTCCAATCCCGCTGCTTTGATTAATGAATTTGCTGCCTATCTCAACAAGAGGCAGGTGCGTGAAAAAGAAGAATCAGCTATAACTGGGAGTGAAAGCCACACTCCACTCCTTGGAAAATTTGCTGGCTTTCTTACAGAAACTGATTGTGTCCCACATGAAGAAGCCTCAGGTATTCTAAAATCCTTCTCAACTGCTCTAAATGTTTGTGATGTGGATGATTATTGGATTATAGACTCAGGAGCTTCAGATCACATGACAAATAAGCTTAAAAACTTGCATGATTTTGAAAAATTGTCCACCCCTTCTAAAGTATCAGTAGCAAATGGCCAAAGTGTTTCTGTTTTAGGGAAAGGAAAACTAAAATTACTTTCCAGTCTCATTGATTCAGTTGCTCTTTATGTTCCTTCCTTTCCTTTTCAACTTCTGTCTGTTGGAAGAATTATACATACCTTAAAATGTCTTGTCATTTTCTCTCCTTATAATGTTATATTTCAGGATCTTATCACCAAGAAAACTATTGGTGAAGGTTTTTTCTTAAATGGACTTTATTATTTGTCAAAAAACTCATTTGCCTCCAAGGTTTTTCAAGCTAGTTCAAATTTAGCTCAAGATCATCATCTTTGGCATCAACGTTTGGCTCATCCATCTGAGAAAGTGTTGTCTTTTTTGTTCCCAAATATGCACAAAGTAGCTAATCAATGTGATGTCTGCCATTTATCAAAATCCTCTAGATTACCATTTACTTCTTCTTCATCTAGGGCTAGTAATCCCTTTGAAATCGTGCATTCAGACATTTGGGGTCCAGTTCTTGAGTCCTATGATGGATTTAAGTATTTTGTAACATTTGTAGATGATTTTACGAGATTACTTGGTTGTATCTTTTGAAACTAAAAAGTGAAGTTGTGGATGTTTTTAAGGATTTTCATAAACTTATCATCACTCAATTTTCATCATCTGTTCATATTTTACGATCTGATAATGGTTCTGAGTATATGTCCAATAACATGTCACAATACTTGAGCTCACAAGGCATTGTGCATCAGACTAGCTGTGTTGGTACTTCTCAACAGAATGGGATTGCCGAGAGGAAAAATCGAGACATTCTTGAAAAAACCAGAGCTCTTATGTTTCAAATGAATGTTCCCAAAAAATTTTGGTCTCAAGGTGTTCTCACTGCCACATATCTCATCAATAGATTACCTAGCAGAGTGCTTGCTTTCAAATCTCCTCTTGAAGTGTTGAAAGGTAGAAAGATTGATCTGTCTCACTTGAAAGTCTTTGGCTGCACATGCTTCATTCATATTCAAGCTCATCAACGTGATAAACTTGATCCTAGAGCTGATAAATGTGTTTTCCTAGGATATTCATCTACTCAAAAAGGGTATAAATGCTACAATCTTGCTACTAGGAAACTCATTGTCTCCAGGGATGTAAGATTTGATGAAGTTACTCCTTATTTCACAAGGAAATCATGTGATACTGGACAGGGGGAGTTCCTATCTGATCTGTTCCCAAGTCCAAATCTCCCTATTGTTGAGGATTGCAATCCTTCTATAAATCCTGCTGTTCCAGTTCAAGAAGCTCCAGCTCTCCCTACTGTTGAGGATTGCAATCCGTCTATCAATCCTGCTGTTCCAGTTCAAGAAGTTCCAGCTGTTCTTTCTGATCCAGAGATTGATATGCAATCTGTTGCTGAACCTCATAACGTGCAATATGTTGTCGAGCCTCCTGCTCCACCTGTAGTTGTTCTTCGTAGAAACCCTCCACGAGAACGAGGTCCTCCATCAAAGCTCAAGGACTATGTAACCTACAATGCAAGGTACCCGATGTCACACTTCATCTCTTATAAGAATTTTTCATCTGCTCATTCTGCATTTCTGAGTGTCCTTGATAATACTCATGAACCTCAAAGTTTTGAGGAAGCCAATCATCTTGCTGAATGGAAGCAGGCTATGGCAGATGAACTTCAAGCTCTTAATGATAATAATACTTGGAGTATTGTTCGAATTCCAAAAGGGAAGAAGGCTGTAGGTTGCAGATGGATTTACAAGACCAAGTTTCACTCTGATGGCACTGTGGAGAGACATAAAGCTCGTTTAGTGGCTCGTGGTTTTACTCAAACTTATGGGGTAGATTACAAGGAAACTTTTGCTCCTGTTGCTAAAATGAACACAGTTAGAGTTTTGTTATCAGTTGCAGTTAATCATGCATGGCCTCTTTACCAAATGGATGTGAAGAACGCTTTCTTACATGGTGATCTTGAAGAGGAGGTCTATATGAAGTTACCTCCTGGTCATTCTCAGTCTCATGATCCTAATATAGTGTGCAAGCTTCACAAAGCCATCTATGGCTTAAAACAATCTCCACGTGCTTGGTATGCCAAACTTAGTTCGGTACTTGAAGAAGTCGGTTTCCACAGAAGCAATGCAGATTCTTCATTGTTCATTCGAATTGGTTCAACCAGCAAACTGCTGGTACTTATCTATGTTGATGATTTGATCGTAACAGGTGACAATGTTGAAGAGATTGAGTTGCTCAAACAATCACTTCGAAGCAGGTTTGCTATCAAAGATTTGGGGATTCTTAAGTACTTTCTTGGTATAGAAATGGCTACTTCTCATAAAGGCCTCTTTCTTAACCAAAGAAAGTATGTTCTTGATTTGTTGCAAGATACAGATATGAAGGATTGCAAACCAGCTCGCACTCCTCTTGATAGTAAGCTGCAACTTGATGTATTGAGTGAGCCTCTCTCTAATCTAACTTCCTATCAAAGATTAGTTGGTAAGCTTATTTATCTCACGATCACTAGACCTGACATTGCTTACGCTGTAAGCATTGTCAGCCAATTCATGCATGCTCCAACTTTGGCTCATCTTCACATTATAAAGCGAATCCTTCGTTATCTCAAAGGTTCTGTTGGTAGAGGCATTTTGATGAAAAACAATGGAAACACTCACATAATGGGATACACTGATGCTGATTGGGCAGGCAACTCTCTTGATCGTAAATCCACTACTGGCTTCTGCACATTTGTTGGTGGTAATCTGGTTACTTGGAAGAGCAAGAAGCAAACTGTTGTTGCTCGTTCTAGTGCAGAAGCAGAATACAGAGCTATGGCCTCCACTGCTTGTGAGCTTATTTGGCTAAAATGTCTCCTCTCTGATTTGGGGTTCCCTAGTAGTCAACCAATGTCTCTTTTCTGTGACAATCAAGCTGCAATGCACATAGCTTCTAATCCGGTTTTTCATGAAAGAACCAAACACATAGAAGTTGATTGTCACTACATTCGAGCTCAAGTTCAGTCCAAGATCATTGATACTCACTACACTCGAAGCCATGATCAATTGGCTGATATTTTCACCAAATCCCTTTCCACTGCTCAATTTCACAGTATTTTGGGCAAGCTTGGATCAATGAATCCCCTTGATCCAGCTTGAGGGGGAGTATTGGAGTTTAGCATATTACCAGCAATTAGTTTGGCATATTGCCAGCAATTGTTTTTTGTCTGTTGTTCTCTTCTTTTTCACTTTCTTTTTGCTGTCTCTTCTTTTCCTTCTTTTCCGTTTTTTTTGTCTTTCTCCTTTCTCCTTTTGCTGTTCCCCTTTAACCTTTTGTTGTCTTCCTTTTCCCTTCCCTTCCGTATATATGTTTTCTCCTTGTAAAAGATCATGTTAATTGAATCATATCAAAAAGAAGAAAAGCTTGCTCCATCAGATATGTTTTTCAACAAAGATAAACCGGCAAGTGACCTTTTCGAAACGACGGCTCGGTCTGTTCAAGAAAGCTCAGGAGCTCTCTGTGCTCTGCGATGCCCAAGTTGCCCTTATCGTCTCCTGCAGCCGCGGCAAGGTCTTCGACTTTGCCAGCACCAACGAGTACATATATCTGATCATCTTCTTCTTTTATTTTTAATTGTTAATAGATTTTCTGGATTGCTTTTTCTTCCTTTGAATGATGATATATATGGTGTGTACGTCCGTACGTGGCTTTAGAATTAGCTAGGGTTTCTGTCTCTCTTTAGTATCTATCTGCAGCTTTGGTTTGAATGACTTCTGGGTTTTTGACCCCTCTCTCTATCTCTCTCATTCACCATCATTTTATGATCAGAAAAGTACATATATAGGTCTCCCAATTAATTTTCATCGATAAACTCAACTCGATATGCAGTTTTATTTTCCTTCAGAGTTTACTTTTTTTTCTTTGATTAAGTTCCTTTCAGATCCTTCTTATTATAAGAAAAACTACATACACAAAAGAATTTAATAAGGTACGGTAGAAAACTAGAAATGAATTACGAGCTCTTGCCATGAATCTTCTATGTCCAGTTTTCGGTTTCTGTAGAATTGTAGACTGCTGTATATGAAGATCAGTTATATATCTGAGATATTTCATTGTAGATTTCCTTTATTACTATAAACAAGAACAATCAAATCGAAGAGTGGTTAATTAAGTGTTAAGGAGGGATTTTAAATTAGATCAAAGGAGTTTAATGCAATATATATACTTACTTAGTTTTCTCTACGTTAATCCTGTATAAATACATAAATAGTACAACTCGCACGTTAGATGATTTGACAAACTAAATATTGGGCATGGAATGAGGATAGGGATGGCAATGGGGAGGAAGGGGATTAAATTACCATCCCCATATCCGACTTCAATCCCCATCTCCTTACCCGCCCCAATTCCCGTTAACAATATTACTTATCTATTATATAAAAATTCATATAGATAATTATGAATTGTAGAGCATGAAGTTAAAATCAAACACTAAAATAAAATAAATTTTTTATTTCAATCAAACAAAAAAAAAATACAAGTCTTGCTTAGAAAAGAACAATAAAAGTCTGCATCCGACAAAAAAATTCCACAATCAACTACTTAGTGTAACCTAACAACTTGCTCATTTACTCCAACAAGGTGATATATTGACAGAATTTAAATATTGACAAAAAGATGAAATTTACATAAATATTTATTTATAAATAATATCAAAAATATATATAATAAATAATATATATATATATATATATATATATATTTCAGATAATTCTAATTGGGTGGATATGGGGATCCCAGTATTTGAATTCTGCATTCGATTTCAGAATTCTAATACTGGGGATCCCCATCCCTATTACCCGATTATCCCCGAATTTTTCCCTGTTAGGGTCGAATACCTGATGGGGATTATTGTCATCCCTAAATGGGGACCGGGGGGTGTGTGTGTGTTATTTGCTATACATATATTAGGATTTTTGTGATCTGTAATTTCATCTTTCATATGACTCAACTGCTGTACCTATTACAGTAACACTTGTAAAGAAGGATGGAGCTATGAAGCTGTTATATATGTTTATATTAACTTCGTATTTTAACAATGTTTTTTTTCTTCTTCTTATTGATGAATTAAGACATACAATTGATTAATGGATATATATGTGTGTGTGGGCGCAATTCTTAGTTTCCTCTCTCTTCTCTCACTCTAGTCTCTCTATTCATCAACTTTAAATTGTCAACAATACGAATTAAGATTGACCGGCTGTCATCCTTTTGCTAGTGTAAACGAAATTCTCAACCGGTACCAACAAAGCTGCTATTCCTCACAAGACAATGTTGCTGAGAATGAAACACAGGTTGTTGAATAGTTATCTCTCTCAAAATCCTAATGCAATTTTTTAATCTACTTGTTAATCTAGATATCAGTTCTATATGCATACATCTATTTTCTCAGTTTTCGTAGTTGCATGCACTTGTTTCATATATGGCTATTCAAATTAGTATAGTATGTACAGTAACAATATTCTACCATGGACCGTCATATATATGGATATTTAGTTTTCCATGATTGAGCGAGAGTTAGAGAGGTATGCTAGTGGATCTATCGCAGCTGAATCATGAAATAAATGATGACGGAGCAGGATGATGCAGCAAAAATCATGGGAATCTATGTTTAAAGTGTGCTGAAAATGATCGAATTGATTGGCTATAATCCGTAGTAACTAATACATCGATGATAATTAGTTGAGCTTTGATTGCTAATCACTTGAAATTTGTCCCAAAAATAGCTGCGAATTTGGCTATGCTCTAATTCATTTGTATTCCAGTTCTTTGTTATTAACTGTGAGAATTGTTATTCAAAATTTCATAAAACATTTCATTGTGCAGAACTTATATCAAGAAGTCTCAAAATTGAAAGTCAAATATGAATCTCTTCAGCGTTCGCAAAGGTGTGTGTGAATACCATACATTGATGTTTCAGTTTGGTAATCAATGATGCAAATATAGCGCTTTGCCTCTTTTAGTATATTAATCAATTTTTTAGTTGAACATGTTTAGGCATTTTCTTGGAGAAGATCTTGAAAAACTTCGTCTGAAAGAATTGGAAAATCTTGAGAAACAGCTTGACAGAACTCTTTCACAAGCTAGACAAAGGAAGGTATTAACATTACTATATCATGTATATGTATATAGTTTACATATGTGCGTGCATATAAAGTGATCTATGCTTGACATTTTTACAACATTCTAACATGTTGAAGGGAAATTCTACAGTACCTGTATGTATGTGATACACTCATTTACAGATTTAATAACAATTTTGTTGTCATTGAGGTAAATAGAGTTATTTTTTTGGTAATTTTAGTTATATTAGAGGTAATTACTCCACCTATGATATTTTTATAAGTTTATGAACAAATTGTTGTCGATGTGGTAACTTTGTTCAATTATATGTAAATGTGTAAAACAAATGTGATAACTTTGTTGTCAATGTTGTAAATTTGGTTCAAATAAATTGTAATTTTAGTTCAATTAGATGTAAATGAGTGTATGGTAAACATTCAAGTACGGTAGAAAACCCCCATGTTGAATTGCTAAAATGTCTAGCTAATTTACATTATATAATTGGTCGGAGTCTTATTTGGCTAGCTGGCCAAATGGAGATAAGAAAGGAGGAACTATCTGTGATCAGTACATGTTGAATAGATTAAGACTTAGATTAGTACAGGGGAGATGGAGGAAACTTGGACAGTTTGGAATATTGCTTTTCAATTCTTTCAATTTGAAGGCCCTGTAGAGTTAAAAGTTCACAAATGACATTGATTTTCATGCTTTTAAATTCTTTTAATTTGAAGGCCCTGTAGAGTTAAAAGTTCACAAATGACATTGATTTTCATGCTTTTCAGTTCTTTTAATTTGAAGGCCCTGTAGAGTTAAAAGTTCACAAATGACATTGATTTTCATGCTTTTCAATTCTTTTAATTTGAAGGCCCTGTAGAGTTAAAAGTTCACAAATAACATTGATTTTCATGCTATATATGTGAAAGTCCATGTACAGATGCAAATAGCTTTGTACAGTAGAATGATCACTAGCAAAAGCAACCGTGAGCAAAAATCAACAGTTTCCAGAATAAAAGAAACAATAAGCAACCTGCTCAATTGCTTTTACATTTCATGGAGGTTAAGGCAAGTGCCACAATATATGAATTTGTTTCGCCTCTTGTTCACCACGTTGTTAGGTTGTTAGTTATCTTTCGCGGTGGGATATTAGGGAAATTAAGCTGTAAGAATATCATGAACAGTCTTCACTATAGTATGATTGTTTCAATGGTAATTAAACCATGACAGCACGACATATATATATATGATCAGCAGACATTTCCTGGTTTATATATGCAGATGCAGATGATGTTAGATCAATTAGAAGCACTACGCAGAAAGGTAAATGTTAATATCATTACCATATATTATCAATAAATTTAATCAACAGTATATGTCTTGCTATACTTACACACACACACACATATTGGTATGAGACATTCCATCTATAATTTCCATGATCGAGCTTTATACAAAATCACCAAGCTTAAGTTGTGGGGTTGTCAATGATACAGAGATGTTTATTATATACTCATTTTATATAAGTTGAACCAAAATTACAATCTAATTGAACCAAATTTACCACATTGACAACAAAATTACCACATTTGTTTTACACTATTTACATATAATTGAACCAAGTTACCACATTGACAACAATTTGTTCATAAACTTGTAGAAATATCATGGGTGGAGTAGTTACCTTTGATAGAACTAAAATTACACAAACAATGATTATTATTACCACAATGACAACAAATTTGTACTCATATTAGTAAACGTGTATGACATACATGTAGGTATCGTAGAATTTCCCTTTGGTTGTTCTAATAAGAAAAGAAAACCAGTCATCAGCAGCTTTCTAACAGACTTGAGAATGAGATATAATATTGATTCTCTAGCTAGCAGCTCAGTACATAACTACATGCAAACATATTCTAGCATGCTATCTAGTTTTCCAAATCAAGTTAAATATCCTATTGTTTCTTCTTTTATTTTTATTTTTATCTTTTGGAAATTTGGCCAATTAAAACTTTTTGCATATAGTTCTTCAAAGAGTACTGATGCTATAAGTACAATGAGACATTTTGGATCAGATGTTTGAAAACCGGAAAATATTTCATATCTCCATGTTTGGTAAATACAGAATCGGTTGAAGATTTCTACTACACCTGAATATATTAGAAATGGAATTTTACATATAGATCTCTCGTTTTCTAATTTTGACCACATTTAATATTATTATCATAAATAAAATGGCAGGAGAATGATCTTGAAGAGATACATAATCAGCTAAAATCTGAGGTACGGTACTCTTACTTTAGTGTGTGTGTCATTGAGCCATGTGTGATAATAGCTTCTGGTATATGAAATTTTGGGTTTATGGAATTTGTCAGCTTGAAGAAAGGGAAAAACATAGCGACAATGATAATGATGAAGCATTAATTCAAGGTCGTCCAGGAGGAGAGCCTACTATAGCTTCTAGAGCTTCTCATGAAAACATTTCTACTAAAACGCGCTCTGCGCGCAAATGCTAATCAGCAAGAGCCCACCTTACACTTATGAATATGGTAAAGATCTCCTGTATATGAATTTGAAACTTCTCACCTTAGTTAACACAGTGCAGAAACCCTAACCCTAAACATTGATTCATTTTCAAACATGAACAGTTCGGGCGTGATTCAGCAGCTGCAACCAATTAGGGCCTTGGCAATTTGGCATCCCTGAAATTATTCATGTATTGTATCTTACAGCAATTAAGTTGCATGCAGGTATATATATAATGTGTAATTTAATCAATGTGGCTTCCTGGCCTTTTTGAGTAGGGTCAAATCAGTATATAGGGGATTATAAGGCACTTAATAATTCGTAAACTAGTCCAGAAAAAAAAAATTGTAAACAAGAAATGATATATTATTGGATTTCATTGGATGCTCATGACCTAGCTAGGTTAGGTGACTTGGGTCATTCGAGTTTGTCTCAGTTTTTAGCATTCTGTCCAAGAACTTTGTTACAGTGGAAAGCCAAAACGTGAGGATATGTTCTACAATATGATTCAGATGGTCGATCATGCCTTTTATCCATCCACACATATTATTCGACTGAATGAGATATAATTGTATAAGACCTTATCCTAAGAATTATTCCCACTTTGAGCAATGTTTTCAAAAGATGGAGTAGGCAAAAGTTTTCCGTCTCAAAGTTTCGTATTTTGAGAACCCAACTCATTCGAACCCAATGGTACGCATGGTGACACGAAGATTGTGCACCGAATTGACATCCACGAATATAATTCCTACCTATCTAAATTCCATTAAGAGTTTAATTAATGATGCACCGATTTAGCAGGTCTCTTCTCTATGCATTGTGGTAGAAATAAAGTTTTGTTCTTTCAGAAATTTGATACGAACAATTATAAGAAGCTTGATAGATTGGTAGTATCAACCTTGTTTTGGACTCCAACAAACACCTTGCATTAGCATAATGATCACGGCTGTCCTAGTAATATAGCGAGAAATGGTCTTGAATGTTTTATTTCGACATTTAAAAAAAAAAATCGAATGTATGCTTTTTTTTTCTTTTTTTTTGAGGGGAAAGAATCATGTTCCAATAAATAAACGACGTCACTGCATCAAGCTAGAGGGTTTCAAGAAACCACTCATAGTACAAGATCAAGCACAATACAGACTGCACAAAGCAGCCAAAACCTCCTAACCAAAAGACTAAAAACCTAAAGGAACTGCAAGGAAAAATAAACCTCCCTAACCTCGTACCAGTCAAGAATGGAATTCATTCAAGAAAAGTATAGACTTAGGAAGCAAACTGCAAAAACAAAAACGAAAGAAAACAAAGAAAAAATTACAAACCTACACAACCCGAAACAAAGCAACTATAACGAAGCATTAACACCTAAAGACCCAACGGTGTACGTCTCCGCAAACATCATAGCCAGAGCTTTATCAGGGACAATGTAGGCTCTTTTCTTTGAAGGAATGCTAACTATAGTTCAGGATGTATTTGACTACAAAATTTTCATCGATTAATGTTATTAAAGAAAATGTACTTTCATTGCCCAAAAAAAAAAATAGTTTCACGTATTTATGTTGGCATCAAATTTTGTACATTAAATATTATGTATTTGGTTCTAATAAAAAAAGATATTATGTATTTGGATTCACTCCAATTATAAGGAGACACTCTCACTATCAAGTGGAATCATCTAGGCCTGAAACTTTTAGGTAATTTTCTCTCCAAAAATTGAATCTTTTAAAGTCCACACATTTAAGATAATTTAAGCATTTAAATACAGGGAGCGCGCCGGCGTCTCTGCACCTTGCTTCATCTTCGATGAGGTATTGCTCCGACATCTTTATCGGAGTCGGATAAATCAAGACCGGCTTATGCCGTGCTTTCTTCTTCGCAGAGTTCCTCTACGTCATCAAGTTTTCGATCGCAGCTGAGATCGTGATTGGTAACCTTTGGGGTGGCTTGGAAGCCAGAGGCTAGCTTGGCCGACAGCACCTGGTGTGGATTGGAAGCTAGAGGCTGGGGGCAGAGACTGGTGGATTCCGGTTTGGCTGGGCCGCAAGTTTGTCTTCAATTTGAGTGGCTTTGATGGATGAAGACGGAGCGGATGGTACACTTGCATCCTCTTCCAATAGTGTGGTCGCAAAAATCGATACTCTGTTGGTTCCATTATTTTATTTCTTCTGAGTACTTAGGTTTTTGTTAGAAAAATGGTGCATGTATTTCCTAAAAGATGGGCGTACTCTGGGTATGCAGGTTTCTATTTGTATGTAGAATAAGATGTCTGTATGTCCTAAAGAACGACTCTTTTTTTCGACCCCATAGGAGTGTATCGTTTGGTACTGCTTGTTGAACTATAAAACCGAGTTGACCTCTTCGTTTAAAAAAAAAAAAGACATTTTAAATACAAAGATATTAATAGAATAATGATCAATCACTTTTAACAAAGACATAAATAATAATGATCAATCACGAAGCTAGAGAATGGGGTAGCGTTTGTGTAATAACCTGTTTTGACAACTTTTAGTGGAATTACTGTTAATAAAAGAAAAAGGGTGGCAGACAACTTTCTGATTTTAGGGAGTAAAGCTCGGAGACTTGTTTATTTTCCTGTTTATGCATAATTGATGAGAGCTAGCAAGCAGACTAGCATCTCTCTCTCATTCACTCTATTTCACTTCAAAAAAAAAACAGAGCATTAGTTCTCTAACTCTGTTCTTCCTCCATCAACCACCTCCAGACGTCGGATCACTCCCTTTGGATTCGCCTGAGGCTGCTCTACCTACTGGACGTCGTCTTTTTCCCCGGCACGGCCTCAAGGTTTGGCAAACCAGCTCGAACCCGGTTGCACCCGAAACCGAACTAACTCATCCTCCTCGTGTTTCCGGCCACCAATTCCCCCCAAACTTCATCCTCGAGCTCGCCTCAACGTCCTGAAGCTCCCAGAAGTGGCCTTGCACGGCGGCGCTACTCGTGGTGGCGGCTGGAAGCCAGACCCGATCAAAATCGAAAACCGAGGCTTTCGATCGATATATCTCGCGCTACAGGACGTCGTTTTGAGTGTTTCTTGAGCTGGTGAACTCAGATTGAAGTTCTGAACAACTTTCATGAAGGGATCGAAGCGAGAAATTGAAGTTTTTACGTCGGAATTCAAGCTCGCCGGATTCTGGAAATTTTCCGGCCAACGACGCTTTCGATCAAGATATCTCGAGCTACAGACCATATTTTTCTGTGATTCTTGAACCAGTGAGTTCTTCTTGAGTTTCTTAACAACTCTTCAGAAGGAATCGAAGCCTTAAATTGACGTTTTTACGTCGAATTGGAGCTCGCCGTTTTCTGCAGTTTCTCGCCGGTTTCTGGAAAATTCCGGCCACCTTCATACTGTTCAAGGTAATTTTCGACCCCTTCCGGTCATTTTCAGACTTCGTGCTAGTTATGAAAGTTGTTAAGCATGATGAGAGGAAGAAGAGCAGCCCGACCCCGACACCATTGGTGGTGGTCGGCGGCGGCTCTGCCACTAACTCCGGCGGCCCTTTCCGGCCACCTCCGGGGATCAAAAATATGGTTTCTGTACATTTTCAGATTCTATATTTCAATACGATCATTTTGATATATTATACGCAATTTTTGGATATCATATGGTTAAGTTATGAATTTTTACGTTTCGATCGATTTTGATCGTTTGATTCATGATATGTGAAGTTAGGACCGTCAGATGGACTTGTAGTTTTGATATGATGATCTTATGACTGTCCCATTGGCTTTGTGTGGTCATGGGCGAAGATCCGACCGTTGGATCTTCGTATAAATGCAAAACAGTGATTAGGAAGGCGATCCGTGAGGATCCGACCGTTGGATCATCATTTAATTTCAATCCGACCGTTGGATTGTCGTTTGATTATGTTTTTGAGTTATTGGCTAAGTTAAGGTCATGTTTGATTAGGTGATCGACGGTTTGATTTGGCGGACGATTCGTGAAATTGTATTTTGAGCTGTTAAGAAGACGCAGCGGGAATTTAGAGGTGAGTAAACCTCACGTGGTTCATATTACGAACCGAATAAATTTAATTACCTTATTTTGTCGTAATTGCGTGAAAATATTTATGGAATAAATATTTGTTTTAAAATCATATGGACTTGATCAACTACGGTCCATGGATAAGTAAAATGATTTTTACTATACAAATGAATTTCTCGGTTTTATTGCATGTGAACTATAGTTGGTAATAGTGATTATCCCTGAGCGGATAATTACGTATATATATATTTACGTGATTATATGTGGAATGGTGTGACATTGATGAGTGTGGAATTTGGGATGATTAAAATACTATGAATTGAAATTTGACTTATCATATTTATATGTGATGATCATGATTGATGAGTTCTTGTTAATATTCATGATTTACATTGGAGTATGTATAGAGTTAGAGAATGTAGGGTTCTGAGGATGAGGTGTCCGAAGTTCGACGGTTAAGGATAACCGGAGTGTTTGTGTGCTGAGGACGGGGATGTCCAAGGTGCGACGGTTTATTATTAACCGAAGTTGTGTGCTGAGGACGGGGATGTCCAAAGCGCGACGGTTTATTATTAACCGAAGTATATGGTGCTGAGGACGGGGATGTCCAAAGCGCGACGGTTATAGTGTTAACCGAAGTATTTTTGCCGTTGCTTGACCCTAGGCCAAGGTGTCAGAGGTAACGAGGCAGTTAGAGCTCTAACGTGTTATTGGGATGGACCAGAGTGGTGTTATGTGGGTTGGGTGTTTGCAGGACCAGTGTGGTGTATTGTGATTTGAGGATTGTGAAAATGTATTCCTTGTGGTTTTCCATGAGTGGTTTGATGTCTCTTTGCAGACGTAATACTGTTGAATTTTACTTGAATTGTAATTTAATAAATCAACAGTTCTTTCTTGTTTACTCATACGAGCTTTGCAAAAAGCTTACCGGGTTTTGTGTTGTTGCAATTCCCGGTACACTATTCAAACGGTGTAGCGGGTAATCCTACAGGACAGGAGAATCAGGAAGGTGATCGAGCTGTGTAGAGTAGCTGCTTGTGATACTCTGATTTTATGTTGTGAGGTTCGTTATGCTCGTTTAGAGTTTTACAATTTTACTTTGTAAGAGGGAATTGTAATAATTAACTCGAAGTTTACCGATTTGGAAATTTTGTGTAAGTGGTGGAGTTGTTTCTGAGAAAAGAATTCAGAACGTTTATTTGTTTAAGTTGTTTAATTCATGTTTCGGATTTTGAATGTGTTATTCAAAATTCGGGGCGTGACAGTTTGGTATCAGAGCGTAAGGTACATATTTGGTGATAATCAGTACTCCCCGAGTGATGGCCCGTCTGCAGCGGATCCCCATCATATACTCTTCGGTACTGGTATAATCATTGGGTATGTCTTAGTATGGGGTCTAGACAGCGTGTATGTCTGTAGGACGGTAGAGTTGTCTTCTAAGTTCGTATTAGAATAAGTTTAGTTTCCGCAGGTTGTAATCTTCGAGGAATAGAGACCTCTAGATTTAACTCTGATGAGTCGGTGAGATTTGTTTTATGGAAGTGAGGTCCTTTTGGATGTTGAAGTGTTGGTTGAAGGCATGATGTTGACCTATGCACGTACCTAGTGTGGATACGGGTATGAATTGTTATAAATTTTGTCTTCTTAAGTTGGACGTACAGATGTTTGGATGGGATGTACGTATCAAGGATTAAATACCTTGTTTTGTAATGAGATGTCCTTGTGGAGTTTGTTAGTAGGGTTGAGGTTAGGGAAGAAATTATTGTGGTTACTTCTTCCTTGTGCTTGTAAGTTGTTAAGCAGGATTTAAGGTGCGAGACAAGAATTTTATTTTGTGCTCGATGGTTAGAGATGAGAGACCATTGTTTTGGGTTGTCGTTGAGTACTATAATTCCTTCAGAATCAGGATTGTTGGTAGAATTGGAATTAGTAGTAGTTTTGATGATTCGGAATTTGAATTGAGTTCGCGAGATGTGTCTTATATACGTGGTTGATGTTGCTTGCATCATTTTGGAACGATACGTTACGATTCACAAGGAAAACTGGATTTGAAATTTATTCATTTGAACACCATGGGTTGATGACCTGACCGTGACTTGTGAATATAGTTTTGTTCAAGTGAATGAAATTGAATTTTGTGGCCTTTGTGTGGTGAACTAGTTTTCTTAAGTTTTGGATCGTAGTATGGAGATGGACTGCAGTGAATTTGAAGTTGTTGTGTGTTTTAAGTTTAAGTAGGCGGGACACTTAAAGTTTTGCAATGGAGTTGATTTTGGTGTAATTAATTGGGAGAGTTTGAATCAGTTCTTGTGAATGATGTTGGATGAGAGTGTGTGCCTTTGGTGATTGATTTTAAGTGATATAGTTAAACGCAATTTCAGATATTGATTTTAGTGACTTTGTTAGGTATCCATAGTGGTTCAAGTGAATTACTATGTGATATGGAGTTTGATTCGATTTCTGAATCGCTAAATGTTAGGGATTGAATTGTGGTGAGTTTTTGTTGAAGCGATTGATAGATGGAATTATCGAGATTCTATAAGAGTTGTAAGAGTAACTCTAAAGACGTGGGTTTTTCCTAGCTAACTCAGGAAGTGTTTAGCTTTATTAATCCCTAATTCTAGCGACGAAAGTATTGTGTTTGGTTTGACTCAGAGGATACTAGCTTGACCTCTGTGTGACTTAATTGATTGCTAGGTTGAATGTTTGTTTGTGATAAATCATTTTGAAAGATGTGTGCAGCAGAGTTCTCGATGGTTTTGAAAAGAGTATTGAGTGACCAAGGTTCAATCCTTGGTGTTGTTGTTGGTTAAACAAAAAGAAAAGAAAACATGCACACAATTATCTTATTGATTTTATATTACAAAAAGGGAAACGAGGACTATGCTATACTAAGCCTAGTCAGCAGCTCCGGATGGGTTGAGGCTGAGCTCAAGAGAAACGTTTGAGCCACTGTGGTAACCGCCTGAGCCACCAGAATAGTAACCAAATGCGCTACCTTCCTCGGAAGTAGTCTTCGGGTTACCAAAGACGTCCTCGCCGTGCACGGGGAACAGAGGAAGAGTTTCAACCTCCTGGTGATCTCCTCCTCGTTGTTGCAGGGATGTTTGTCCTCCTGTTGTGCCAAAAGAGTTGTACTGGTATTAGTGTTGAAGTGTGAGGAAGAATATGAAACAAAATTTAAATCAAGAAATCCTTCATTACCAGTAGAATCGGTGGAACCAAAGTTGAGATTAATGGATCTACCATCATCAGTAGAACTAGTGGACCCAAAATTGATGTCAATGGATCCACCAGTTGGCCCAAAATTGATGTCGATGGATCCACCAGCACCAGTAGAACCAGTGGACCCAAAATTGAGATCGATGGATCCACCTGTACCAGGAGAACTAGTTCCCATGGGCACTTGAGCAGCCTGATTGCACCTCTTCATCTGCTTCTCTCGAGCCCTGACGTTCTGGAACCAAAAATAAATGTTCTTACCCTCAACATATCCATACTGGTTCAGCTGGAGACAGATCTCGTGAATGTGCTCTGTAGTTGGGCACTTAATTCCCTTGTCGTAGTAAAGATCCTTGAGGATCCTTATCTGATCTGGAGTAGGAACCCACCTGGCACGGCTTCGCCAGAAATCTATGTTGGCACTACTCCCGGCTGCTTGGTTGTTTCCTCCATCCTCGATTTGTTGCTGGGTTTGTAGCTCCATTAGTTGCAGAGTTCGTGGTTCCATGGTGATGAGTTGAGAGGAAGTGTAAATTGAAGAACGAAGTTGTTGAGTGTTGGTGGGAGATTGACCTTAGAAGGATTAAGGTCGATGAAGGGGTGTTGGAGATCTGAAAGTTCAGAGGAAAGAAGAGATCGAATCTTCAAATGGAAGAAAAGATCTGAGAAAGAAGGATTGAAGATTTGGAGGAAAAGATTGAAGATCTGAGAGTGAAAAACTGGGGATTTGAGAAGAGAAAGGCTGATGAGTTGAGAGAGAAAGGCTTGAGCTCGGAAGAAAATTTCTTTTCCTTTGGAGTGAACAGTCGTGTCTCCAGAATGCACCTATTTATAGAACAAGGTGAGCAGATCTCCACCGTTGGATGAACGATCTCAGAATTTGAATCCACGCGTTGGATTAAAGTCGCCCCGAAACCCGGAAAAGCTGTTGGCGCGTGTTGAGCGCGTAAGAGGACAGGCCGAATCTCGAGGCGCTGTGGCAGACAGCTTTCGCCGAAAGTGATCTGCTTTCCGTAAATCACGGAAGAGACGTGTCGTGGCACGTGGAGTGTACCGACAGTTTGTTTTTATTCTATCGCTTATGATAGAATAAATAAAAGTAGTTGCATGGATAGTAACGAGAGCAGCTGGTGCTCTAGTGGTTGAAGAGCAAAGCTCTTGTACAAGAGGTCAGAGGTTCGAACCTTGCCTCTCGTTTATTTTTATTATGTTTGTTTATGACATAATAAGTATAAAATTTGTACACATTATATTAAGCACAACTTGTGCTCCAGTGGTTGGGAGCGAGGCATTGGTTTAAGGGGTCGGGAGTTCGAGACTTGCCTCCCGATATATTTTATTTATGTTCGCTTAGGACATAATAAATATAACGCGTGTGCTTCTATTAATGAAAGCAGCTCTTGCTTCAGTGGTTGGGAGAGAAGCATTGGTTTAGGGGGTCTGGAGTTCGAACCTTACCTCTTACAAATATTTTTGGATCCCGTATATGCTTGATATACGGACGCATATACGGTATGTACGGTATGCATACGTATATACGGTTTGTACGGTATGCATACGTATATACGGTCTGTACGGTATGCATACGTATATACGGTATGTACAATTTCATACCGTAACCGAGCTGGAAGTTGGTGGGCCGATTGGTAGGCCCAAATGTTACCCAAATTGGTACGGGCCGGTTCGAAATGTGGATGGTTTGGTTTCTTTAGCCCAAATGGCCAGCCCTAGTGCTTAGCCCAAGGATTGAGCAAGCTCAAGTCATCATCACTGGGTGACATAATTTATTGGCGTGCTTTTGGGGATGATTTGTTTTGAGTGATGCATCTCTATGGTTGTGAAGAGTGGTGCATGCTTAAGTTTTACTATGGAGATTTACCGTGATGCTAATTGAGTAGCGAAACACTTTGTGGGAGTGTTTACTGTGCTTGTATGCCAGTACAGAGTGATGATCTAAGTGAAGATCTATGTGATGATCTATGAGATGATCCATGTGACGATTTTGTGTATGTGATGTGGAGTGTTGTTGAGCAGTTGTTGTGTGAGTTTACGTTTGTGATGAAAGGATTTAGTGGCCATAGGAATGTATTTTTATACAAAGAGCTGAGACTTTGTAGATTACTACAGTTTTGGGAAAGATGGAGATTCGACGGTTAGGTTAACCGTAATCGAGAGCAATTAACTTGCGCTTGAATTTCGGGACGAAATTCCTTTAAGGGGGGTAGATTGTAATAACCTGTTTTGACAACTTTTAGTGGAATTACTGTTAATAAAAGAAAAAGGGTGGCAGACAACTTTCTGATTTTAGGGAGTAAAGCTCGGAGACTTGTTTATTTTCCTGTTTATGCATAATTGATGAGAGCTAGCAAGCAGACTAGCATCTCTCTCTCACTCACTCTGTTTCACTTCAAAAAAACAACAGAGCATTAGTTCTCTAACTCTGTTCTTCCTCCATCAACCACCTCCAGACGTCGGATCACTCCCTTTGGCTTCGCCTGAGGCTACTCTACCTACTGGACGTCGTCTTTTTCCCCGGCACGGCCTCAAGGTTTGGCAAACCAGCTCGAACCCGGTTGCACCCGAAACCGAACTAACTCATCCTCCTCGTGTTTCCGGCCACCAATTCCCCCCAAACTTCATCCTCGAGCTCGCCTCAACGTCCTGAAGCTCCCAGAAGTGGCCTTGCACGGCGGCGCTACTCGTGGTGGCGGCTGGAAGCCAGACCCGATCAAAATCGAAAACCGAGGCTTTCGATCGATATATCTCGCGCTATAGGACGTCGTTTTGAGTGTTTCTTGAGCTGGTGAACTCAGATTGAAGTTCTGAACAACTTTCATGAAGGGATCGAAGCGAGAAATTGAAGTTTTTACGTCGGAATTCAAGCTCGCCGGATTCTGGAAATTTTCCGGCCACCGACGCTTTCGATCAAGATATCTCGAGCTACAGACCATATTTTTCTGTGATTCTTGAACCAGTGAGTTCTTCTTGAGTTTCTTAACAACTCTTCAGAAGGAATCGAAGCCTTAAATTGACGTTTTTACGTCGAATTAGAGCTCGCCGTTTTCTGCAGTTTCTCGCCGGTTTCTGGAAAATTCCGGCCACCTTCATACTGTTCAAGGTAATTTTCGACCCCTTCCGGTCATTTTCAGACTTCGTGCTAGTTATGAAAGTTGTTAAGCATGATGAGAGGAAGAAGAGCAGCCCGGCCCCGACACCATTGGTGGTGGTCGGCGGCGGCTCTGCCACTAACTCCGGCGGCCCTTTCCGGCCACCTCCGGGGATCAAAAATATGGTTTCTGTACATTTTCAGATTCTATATTTCAATACGATCATTTTGATATATTATACGCAATTTTTGGATATCATATGATTAAGTTATGAATTTTTACGTTTCGATCGATTTTGATCGTTTGATTCATGATATGTGAAGTTAGGACCGTCAGATGGACTTGTAGTTTTGATATGATGATCTTATGACTGTCCCATTGGCTTTGTGTGGTCATGGGCGAAGATCCGACCGTTGGATCTTCGTATAAATGCAAAACAGTGATTAGGAAGGCGATCCGTGAGGATCCGACCGTTGGATCATCATTTAATTTCAATCCGACCGTTGGATTGTCGTTTGATTATGTTTTTGAGTTATTGGCTAAGTTAAGGTCATGTTTGATTAGGTGATCGACGGTTTGATTTGGCGGACGATTCGTGAAATTGTATTTTGAGCTGTTAAGAAGACGCAGCGGGAATTTAGAGGTGAGTAAACCTCACGTGGTTCATATTACGAACCGAATAAATTTAATTACCTTATTTTGTCGTAATTGCGTGAAAATATTTATGGAATAAATATTTGTTTTAAAATCATATGGACTTGATCAACTACGGTCCATGGATAAGTAAAATGATTTTTACTATACAAATGAATTTCTCGGTTTTATTGCATGTGAACTATAGTTGGTAATAGTGATTATCCCTGAGCGGATAATTACGTATATATATATTTACGTGATTATATGTGGAATGGTGTGACATTGATGAGTGTGGAATTTGGGATGATTAAAATACTATGAATTGAAATTTGACTTATCATATTTATATGTGATGATCATGATTGATGAGTTCTTGTTAATATTCATGATTTACATTGGAGTATGTATAGAGTTAGAGAATGTAGGGTTCTGAGGATGAGGTGTCCGAAGTTCGACGGTTAAGGATAACCGGAGTGTTTGTGTGCTGAGGACGGGGATGTCCAAGGTGCGACGGTTTATTATTAACCGAAGTTGTGTGCTGAGGACGGGGATGTCCAAAGCGCGACGGTTTATTATTAACCGAAGTATATGGTGCTGAGGACGGGGATGTCCAAAGCGCGACGGTTATAGTGTTAACCGAAGTATTTTTGCCGTTGCTTGACCCTAGGCCAAGGTGTCAGAGGTAACGAGGCAGTTAGAGCTCTAACGTGTTATTGGGATGGACCAGAGTGGTGTTATGTGGGTTGGGTGTTTGCAGGACCAGTGTGGTGTATTGTGATTTGAGGATTGTGAAAATGTATTCCTTGTGGTTTTCCATGAGTGGTTTGATGTCTCTTTGCAGACGTAATACTGTTGAATTTTACTTGAATTGTAATTTAATAAATCAACAGTTCTTTCTTGTTTACTCATACGAGCTTTGCAAAAAGCTTACCGGGTTTTGTGTTGTTGCAATTCCCGGTACACTATTCAAACGGTGTAGCGGGTAATCCTACAGGACAGGAGAATCAGGAAGGTGATCGAGCTGTGTAGAGTAGCTGCTTGTGATACTCTGATTTTATGTTGTGAGGTTCGTTATGCTCGTTTAGAGTTTTACAATTTTACTTTGTAAGAGGGAATTGTAATAATTAACTCGAAGTTTACCGATTTGGAAATTTTGTGTAAGTGGTGGAGTTGTTTCTGAGAAAAGAATTCAGAACGTTTATTTGTTTAAGTTGTTTAATTCATGTTTCGGATTTTGAATGTGTTATTCAAAATTCGGGGCGTGACAGTTTGTGATGAAAAATGAAGGACCACTAGTGATGCGTGTTGAGTCACAAATTACTTATGCAATTGTGCCCCATAATTATGAAAATTGATTTGTTTTCCATGCTATTTTGCACTTTTTAATCCATTTCCTTTTATTTGTTGGAAACCTTGCATTGAGAATAAAATGACTATTTGAGGCTTGAAATGAGGAGATTTGAAGCTAGGGGAAGAAGACACGGAGATTGGAAGAAAATTGCAAATCGACTTTTCTGGAAAACTTTTCTGGCGAGACGCCACTCATGGAGGGCCTTTTCTCCAGCAAAGGAGGACCATGGTTGTGAGAATATTCCATCACTTGAAATTCAAATATCTCCCTACACCTTGTCCTTTTGTCACCTTGCCAATTTGGGACCATTTGGGGGACAAAGGTGTAAGAGCATCTCTTGCACACTTTGGGACCAAAGAGGACACACATAGCTGATCAAAGAGAGACCAAAGACCAATTCTTCGGCATTCTTGATTCCATTCAGTCATCTTCATCCTATCCAAGATCAATTTTCTCTCTAGAGAAGACACCACCATTTCCACCACTAAAACCACCATCTCCACCTCTAAAACCTCCATTTCCACCACTATAACCTCCATTTCCTCCACCATTTAACACCACAACTCACCTTAGGGATTCCAAATTTCACTTTTCTTACCAATATCAAGAGCTTGGAGCAAGGAGAAGGAGGTGACTACCACCACATCATGTTCTTGGAGACCCATCTCCACCACCTTTTCCGGCATCATCAATAGTCACCCTTTACTCCCTATCTCTTTATGTATTTGATGTTTAATAGAATGTTGAAGCTTGTGTATCTAGCTATGTGTGAGTAGTGAACTAGTTGGGGCTAGGGTTGAAAGCCCTAGCCAAACTTGCTTGAATTGATGCTTTTGTTTATAAATTGATGCAAATTCATGTTGTCATTCTCACATGCTAAGTCAATAGTTGAATGCATTACTTAGACCTAATCAATTTGAGTTATGTGTTTGCCATGACATGAAGTTTTTCCTCGAAATTGATTACCTTTAGGCAAAAAGGGAGCATGAAAGCACGCCATGTGTGCATGTGAGGGTAGTGAGCTAAAATCACCTAGAGATAGGATTGGTTTGCTTGCTTGGTTACCTAAACTCTAAGCTTTATGCATTTAGGGGCAAAGGATTGAGACCTAGACATTGGGAAAGTATTTCTTCAAGTATCTGCCATTGATAGGGTTATGATGGACATCTCCATCCAAGTCCTTGAGATGAAAAGCTCCTTTCGCTAAGATTTTATAGATGATGTACGGGCCTTCCCATCTTGGAGTCCATTTGCTGCGACCGTCTAACTTTTCGCCAAGCGGGAGGACTGCTTTCCAAACCAACTCTCCTTCGCTGTAACTCCTTCCCCGCGTCTGCTTGACTCGTTGCTTTTCCATGACCAAACTATCTAAAGCCTCCAAGCGCTTTTCGCTATGGTCTTCATGTTCCTGCCACATAGCCTGAACATAGTCTTCTCCAATGAGATGATGTTGCTCTTGAACTCGTAATGATTAGACGTTGACTTCCAAAGGCAGGACTGCATCATGGCCATACATCAAAGCATAAGGTGTTGTCGCGGTGGGATTCCGCTTAGATGTGCGGTAGGCCCAAAGAGTCTCATAAAGTGTCTCATGCCATTGTCGCGGATTAGCTTCCAACATTTTCTTCAGCAAATCGATAATGATCTTGTTGCTGGCCTCTGCTTGACCGTTAGACTGAGCATAATAAGGACTGGAATGGACGAACTGTATTCCCCATTCTCTTGCCAGTTTATCAACTTCACCACCCATGAAAGCTGCCCCCCGGTCCGAAACAAAAACTTCTGGGATACCAAATCTGCAGATGACGTTTCTGAACAGGAATTGTCACAACGTGCCGCCAGATGCTTCCTTCAAAGGTTCTGCTTCAACCCACTTTGTAAAGAAATCAGTCGCGACGATAATGAACTTGTGTTGAAGTGATGAATGTGGGTGAATCATTCCAATTAAATCCAGCGCCCATCCACTTGCGGGCCAAGGCTTTATAATGGGCTGCATTGGAATATTAGGGACATGTTGGACCGGCCCATGAGCTTGGCAGTCCAAACAACCTTTAGCGAACGCGATACAATCCTTCAAGATACTGGGCCAAAAATATCCATGTCGTCTGATTAACCAACGCATCTTTGGACCTGCCTGGTGAGCGCCGCATATGCCGGAGTGAGCTTCTCGCATGAGCTGTTTCACCTCGCTGCCATAAACTCACCTGAAATCTATGCCATCTTCTCCTCTTCTACGCAGCTCATTATTTCTGAGGAAATAGTTGAGGGCAAGGTAGCGAATCCTTCTATCCGTGGTCTGATCAGGATGTTTGATATAATTGATCAAAGGGATGCGCCAATCCACATCAATGGGCTCCAAAGTCGCTACTGACGTGTTGTCAGGAGGATCTTTTCTCGCCATCCAAGAAGGAAGCGTTCGACACTCTATTTTCAACATTCTCTCGCGCACGCCATATCTCAGCGTAACCCCTGTTGCCAGCTGGGCCAACTCGTTTGCGAGGAATGTGCTCAAGATCCACGTCATCAAACTGGTCCAACAATTCTAGTGTCCTGTTTAAATAAGGGACCAGCGCAAAGCTAACTCATCTGAACTTTTCGCGCAGCTGATTGATGACCAGGAGAGAATCTCCAAGTATTTGTACATCTCTGACTCCCATTTCCAGCAGTACTTCTAGGCCTATGATTAAGGCCTCATATTCAGCCTGGTTGTTGGTACATTGAAACTCCAACTGGAATGAGTATGAAAAGTGATCTCCAGCCGGGTTCTCCAGTGCGATTCCGGCTCCGGCCATGGTATCAGTTCTGGAACCATCAAAGTATAACACCCATGGGTGTAACATGATTGCCGCCTAATCTCATATGAAGGACTCGGGACGGGGTATATGGCAAGGCTTTCCCCATGAGTTTGTTGCAACTTCTATCTTGCGAATCTCTGGAGCGTCTAGCATTAGGTGATGTGCTAGAAAATCCGCGATGGCTTGGCCCTTTACAGCTGATGTGCTCATATTATCCTATATTTCTATGTCTCGTAATCTTGGTTTTTATGTTTAGTTCTCGTTATTTATGATTCATTTACATCTTTTAGTGTTTTTGTAGGTTTGTTCTATAGAAAAAAGAAAAGAAGCTAAAATGAGCTAACTAGGATTGAAAGACGCCTAGGTCCCAGAATCTGCCTGTGCAGAACATCCAACTTCGCCGAATTACTGGGACTTATCCAGATCGAATCATACAATGAGCCTTATATCATTGGAAATCTACGGATGTCTACTTTCTGTAGAATTTTACGGATCTTGATTTCGATATTTCTGGAGAAAGTTATGATTATTTGAGTGAAGATAGGTCGGACAGGAAATCTGCTCGGGAATTTACAACCATTCGTGGAGAACTCAAGTTCCATGGCACAAGATTGTCAATCCTAATGTTTCAAGGAAGTTAATTCAGATGAGGATTAAATGATGAACTTATTCCTACTTCTACAAGAGATATTTCAAGGTTTTCCCATTCCAAATGAAGAAAGGAATCTAAACCCAAGTTTTACAAGAAAACATGAAGCCAAAGATGAGCAGAAATCTTCCCTATATAAGGGAGCACGAATTTACATGAGAAAGGAGTCTCGGGAGCACATTGAAGATTCCTAAGGAGTGGAGACGACTCACCCATCTTCCCCTTCTTTTCCCTTTCCATTCTTTTCATGTTTTTCCTATGTTTTATTTAGTTTTATTTTTCTAAACCTCTTTTCTAGGGCTAGGATGAGGCCCTAGCATGATTGTTTACATGTTTTGATATTCAATTGTTGGATTAATAGTTTCTTTTTGATAAATTCTTAATCTCTGCTTGAATTGTTGCTTATGTTAAGCTTCTATTGATTCGCGACCTTTAGGGCTTTGCATCTAGTTATCAGAAGATGAATTTGAGGCGTACCTGCAATATAATTCAAATTAGCTTCATGAGATAAAGAATTGTGAATTACATTATTGTCGTACATGAAGTAATGGTTTGCATGATTCCCTTGTTTTCTAGAACATAATGAGTCTTGTGTGTTAAATTTATGCCGTACCTGGATAAATTGCATGTTAGGATATACGACATATGCCGTACCTGGAGAGAATCATACACTTAAGGAAAACTATGGTCTAAGTGTCGTACCTGAACTTAGATACCGGAATTGTTATCTAAATAAACGAAAGAATTCATTGGTTGGTTCAAAACGTAGATAAGATTGCTTGTGGTTGATTCCGACACCCTAGGCTCATCATCATCATATTCTTATCATATTATAGACTCTTTTCAATTTCAATTTATTTAGATTTACTTTTTAATTAAGTTTCTGTTTTCAAGTTATTTTCCCATTATCATAAACTCTTTCAAAACAGTGAAAATCATAAGTCTTCGTTTGAGTCATTGTGTGTGTCTTAGTCGATTTGTGTTTCTTGTTTTGTGTGTTTTTGGTTTTAACTAATTTAGGTTTTCATATTGTGAATTGACTTAATATCCTCGTGGGAACGACAACCCATTCTCTTCCATTACTATACTACATCCACCCTGTATACTTGCAGGAATTCCATCAACAGCCTTTTGAGGCACATACTGCAAAGAGAATTCTGAAAGGGCCAGAACCCACTTGCCAACCCGGCCCCTAAGGATGGGCCGCGATAACATATATTTGACCAGATCAGTCTGAGCGATTATGCATGTAGTAAATGACAACATGTAGTGGCGCAGCTTACATGCAGAGAAGAACGTTAAACATAGCTTTTCCATTGGTGTGTACCTGGTTTCGCAATCTGTTAACGTTCTGCTAAGGTAGAAGATGGCATGCTCCACTCCCACTTCTTCGTTTTGTGCCAGCAGGTTGCCTATTGAAGCTTCCGCCGCTGAGATGTAGAGTTTGAGCGGTTGGTTTGGTTTCGGAGGAACGAGAACTGGTGGATTGGTTAGGTAGGCCTTTATGCTATCAAAGGCCTCTTGATGCTTCACTTCCCACACAAATTTTGTTTGTCCTTGCAGATTTAGTAGAGCAGAAAAAGGCTGAATCTTGCAGGCGGAATTGGAAATAAACCGTCGTAGGAAATTGATTTTTCCCAACAACCTTTGCAACTCCTTCTTTGTTAGCGGCGGCGAGGCATTGCTAACTGCTTTAGCTTTATCTTCTGATACCTCAATGCCTCTCTGATGTACAATGAATCCCAAAAAATCACCTGCTTGAACCCCAAACACACATTTCGCAGGGTTCATCTTTAGCTTGTGACGCCGCATACGTTCGGAAACTTTTCGCAAATCCGCAATGTCATTACACCGCTGCTTGGATTTAATGACTACGTCATTTATATAAACCTCTAGAATCTTCCCTAAGATGTCATGGAAGATTAGGTTCATTGCTCGCTGGTACGTGGCTCCTGTGTTCTTCAAACCAAAAGGCATGACCATGTATTCGAAAACTCCTGCGAAACCTAGGCATCTAAAAGCAGTTTTGTGTCTATCTTCTTCCGCGACTGGAATCTGATGGTAACCGGCAGTTCCGTCCATAAAGGAGAGAAGTTCATGACTAGCTACTGTGTCCACCAACATGTCTGCTACCGGCATGGGGTAAACGTCTTTAGGAGTGGCCTTATTGAGATCGTTGTAGTCGACACACACCCTCATTTTGCCATTCTTCTTTCAAATTGGAACAACATTGGATAGCCACTGATTATACTTGGCTACCCTGATGATTCCTGACTTATGCATCTTCTCGACTTCCTCCTTAACCAACACCTGGGTTTCTGAGTTCATTCGCCTGGACTCCTGCTTCATCGGATTTTGATATGGGATAGTCAGCAGTTTATGGCAGACCAAGTCAGGAGATAATCAGGGCATATCTTCATATTTCTCCGCGAAACAATCCTTATATTCCCGCAATAAATTGATGAGCCCCTGTTTTTCATCAGGCTCTAATTTTGCGCTTATTGCCACTTCCATTGGCTTCGCCTCACTGCCCAAATTTACCTTTTATGTAGGATCTCTAACCTTTGGCGGTGTATGCTGCTGGAGCCAATCGGATAGGCTCTTCTTCCTCCTCCTGATCGAAGAATTCTTCGTCGATGTATTCCAATGTCGCTACTTGTGCATAGGCCTCTTTTTCGATCAAATATGAAGAGAATCTTTCGTATAAAGAGCGAAAGGCCTTTACCTCTTCCTCTGAGAGGTTGCGATCCATTAATCGATGTTTGAGGATGGCACTGCATGTCCGGGCCTCACGAGGTCGTCATTCGCGACTGCGAGCCCCCATTGTGCCAATTCGGAGGCCGTCACCCTTGTGGGGCGGCCCTTGTTATCAATATCAACAACTTGTAAAGGAGAAATTGGTTCCAGGTAGTACCTCACATCTACATAGCTGGCGGATACTGGGAAAGGTCGAGGGTTTGCCTTGATCACCTCCGCCTTATCTGCGACTCTGTCCCACACCATCAACTCTTTATGGAGGGTGGATGGGACACAGTAACTCCTATGGATCCAATCGCGGCCCAAGATCGCACTATAAGCCGCGTAGCAGTCTGTAACGAAGAAAGAGTACACCCCTTCGACTGGACCCACTTTGACTCGTAGGAAAATCAAACCGAGTGTTTTGGTTACTGTTCCCGCGAAGTTTTTTAGAGTCAAGGAGGTAGATTGGATCTTCTCTCTTTCGATCCCTAGCAGCTGCATAGTTCTGGTGGTCAAGACATTTACCGCGGCGCCGGTATTCACCATGATCTTGCTCACCTTAGTGCCGCTCATGTCTGCGGTGACGTACAATGGCCTCATGTGCTGCACCATTGCTGGCGTTGGCTTACTGAAACCCATATCATGGCTTCTATTCGCAGCGTTCTCCGTGTTTGTTCCCTAGAGCTTTCTTGATGTAACCACTTTCGGGAACGCTGAAGCTGCTGAGGTTATCTCGCGTGATTGCTTGTCTAGCACTTCCCCTTCTACTGTCTGACATTCTTGAGCTGCTACTGGCAGTGCGTATTTCGCTGATAGTACGTATACCATGCTGCATGCAATCTCCGTCATCTCAGTCTCTACTGCTTCTTTCCCTGTAAAGTCCGAATTTACTTGTTCAACGCATCTCTTTACGACAGACTCGATTGATGATCCCTCTTCTTGGATCATAGCCTTTTCCTGTTCATCTGCTGCACGGGGAGATTCGTTTCTTTGTAGGTCCTCAGAAGTTTCTCCTAGGCTCGTAGACGCTATGTCCCAAACTTTCTTGGGCCTCCACTGCATGAACGTCTGAGGATTCTCTTTGCCCCCCAGTCTCTTGAAGATAGAAGGTTCGCTGACCCTTTCTGCGCGCGATATTCTTCGCCAAACACTAATTTTCCGAG
Source organism: Rosa rugosa (assembly GCF_958449725.1). Classification (NCBI taxonomy): domain Eukaryota; kingdom Viridiplantae; phylum Streptophyta; class Magnoliopsida; order Rosales; family Rosaceae; genus Rosa; species Rosa rugosa. The sequence goes on from NC_084825.1 coordinate 50,730,783, forward strand.
CCGACGGTGGTTCTCGCCTTGCCGGAACTAGGGACTTCTCCTGAACGCTGCTCTTGGGGGCAGTGGGTTTTGGCGCTTGCCGCGACATTTTAGGATTCCGCAGGGAAACCCGCGGGGCAATGAATCTTTTGGAGGTCAGTGCCTCTAACTATCTCTGGTACTCCTCTGGGGATCTCTGTGATGGTTTAATTATTCCTTGATCTAGTGCTTCCAAGGTTCGTTTAGCTTCTCCAAATCTCCGCTGGAGCTTTCTCTTCCTCGAGGAGCTAATTTCCACAGCTTTGCCTTTCTCCTGTGTATACCATCTCCATTCTTTGATGGAGGACGTCGACACCGGCGGAATGTAAGGTCTGGTTAAAACCCCTTGCCGCTTATCCTCCTGCCCTTCTTCCCTCGCGGCTTTCAACTTTTTGAATAAGTTTGAGTCCCTTGGAGAAGGAGTTTCTGAACCACTGTGCACTCTTGGGCTGCATGGTTGGAAGTTTCTAGAAGATGATACTAACCTTATTGGCGGCAGAGATCCCAAGCGGACAGTCTGGGACACCGGCAGATCTAGGTAGAGGGTGGGGCGGGCTCAAGCCCGTCCGAGATTTTTGGGTTTAAAAAAAAAAATAGATGTATGCTTCTTTTTTGATTTTTTAATTGAGGGTAGTCCATAGTGAAGCCCATCCAAGTACTCCCGAGTCCCGACCACGATCGTCTCTCTGCTGCGTTCCTTTCGTTGCTTCGCAGCTTCACTCCTTCAGTCCTTCTCAGTTTCTCACAGTCAGACAGTGTCACCTTCTCTTCTTCTCTCAGAGATCAAAGTCAGTTTCTCTTCTACTCTTCTTCTTCAATTTGGGCAATCAATCAATTGAATGTAGGGGCCGTGACCACTTACCCAATTTTAGACTAAACATTGCCCACTTACTCCCGCACCAGTTTTTTAACCCCATTTACCCAATCTAACCTCTAGTGACAGTTTTGCCCCTATTAATTAAATTTAAACCCATCCATCTCCTCTCAGTCTCTCTCTCCTTCCCAAACTCTCTCGCTCTCCCCCCGATCTCCACCTCCTCTCTCTCTCTCCAGCCGGCAGTGGCGACCACGCCTTCAACACCTTCTTCGTCGACCTCGATCTCGGCGCCGGCTAGCACATCCCAATCCCCATCTTCGTCGACCTCTGCCAATCACCGAACACCGTTCTAGTGCCGATCACTGGTCTGGTGCCGACCATCCTCAATCACGGATCACCGATCTGAGGCCGGTAGGAGATGGGCTGCAGGTGAGAGACTGGAGAAGAGGACCTGGGGAAGACAAAGGCGGAGATGGGACCGGTCGGAGATGCGCTGCGGTGATGGGCTGCAGGTGAGCGACTGGAGATGGGCTGCGTTGGGGCTGGGACCGGTCGAAGAAGGGCAGCAGGTGAGAGACTGGAGAAGAGTCCGGTCGGAATCGTGCCGGAATCAGGCTAGAGAAGCATGGGTGTCCACAGGGGAAGCCCAACCCGAAACAAAGAGACCCCAACCCGCCGCAGGGAAGCACCGGCGAAAAAAACAGCCGGCCTCACACGTTGATGGGTGCCCATAGCATTTTTTTTTTTCGGTATCTTGAGATTGCAATGTAACTGTAGGGTTTGTTTGATGGTCTACTGGGGGGCAGTAGACACATTATTGGCCACCAGTAGACTTTGATACGAGGGACAGGGATCACTATAGTGTGGTGTTTTGATAAATTACATGTTGTTTTCTGTGTATTAAAGTCAAATTATCTATGAATCCTACAAAATGGTGCATTTTTGGTGGTCTATTGGGAGGCAGTAGAGACATTGGACTTTGTATTGTGGGGCAATAATATGATTATTGGGAGGCACTAATATGATTATTGGGAGCCAATAATATGATTATAAATTGATCAATTGTGCCTGTAGTGTATTCATTTGTGTTTTGGGAGTTCATACAATTCACTGGACGACAATAATAGGATTATTGGAGGTAATAATATGATTTTTGGGAGGCAGTAATATGATTATTGGGGGGAAATAATATGATTACTAGGGGCAATAATATGGTTAATGAGTATTATTAGGGACCGGTCGCTGGATTCCGGTCACCGGTCGTCTGATTTCGGTCACCGGTCGCCGGATTCCAGTCACAGGTCGCCGGATTCCGGTCACCGGTCACCGGAGTCCGCGGCCGGCCACTAGTCACCGGAGTCCAGCAAGGTATCCAACGACTTCTCTCTCTAAGTGAGAAAGAAGGAGAGGGCAAAAAAGTCCTAAAAATAAATAAAAAGAATAAAAAAAGAATTAATTGGGTAATAGGGAAATAATCCCTTAGAGTGTTTTGGGTAAATGGGGTTTTTAAACTCTTAGTCGGGCAAGTAGGCAATTTTTAAGCTGAAATTGGGTAAATGATCATTTCCCCTTGAATGTAAGTAGGATTCAATTTTGTTCTATTTATTCAATTCAATTTGGGGCAATTTTTAGGGTTAAGAATTGATGTCAATTTCAATTTTGTGGGTTTTGCTTTAGGCATTTAGCAGTGGATTGAAGATTGTTTTATGTGCTTTGTTGTGGAACTGTGGAAGTGTGGAACACTAGAACTTTGTTGAGTCACAAATTACTTATGCAATTATGCCCCATAATTATGAAAATTGATTTGTCTTCCATGCTATTTTACCCTTTTTAATCCATTTCCTTTTATTTGTAGGAAACCTTGCATTGAGAATAAAATGACTATTTGAGGCTTGAAATGCAGATATTTGAAGCTGGGGGAAGAAGACACGGAGATTGGAAGAAAATTGCAAATCGACTTTTCCGGCGAACTTTTCTGGCGACTTTTCCGGCGAGCCGCCACTCATGGAGGGTCTTTTCTCCAGAAAAGGAGGACCATGGTGGTGAGAATATCCCATCACTTGAAATTCAAATATCTCCCTACACCTTGTCCTTTTGTCACCTTGCCAATTTGGGACCATTTGGGGGACAATGGTGTAAGAGCATCTCTTGCACACTTTGGGACAAAAGAGGACATACATAGTTGATCAAAGAGATGACAAAGACCAATTCTTCAGCATTCTTGACTCCATTCAATCATCTTCATCCTATCCAAGATCCATTTTCTCTCTAGAGAAGACACCACCATTTCCACCACAAAAACTACGTACCATTTCCATCACTACAATCTCCATTTCCTCCACCACTCAACACCACAACTCACCTTAGAGATTCCAAATTTCACTATTCTTACCAATATCAAGAGCTTGGAGCAAGGAGAAGGAGGTGACTACCACCACATCATGTTCTTGGAGACCCATCTCCACCACCTCTTCCGGCATCATCAATAGTCACCATTTACTCCCTATCTCTTTATGTATTTGATGTTTAATAGAATGTTAAAGCTTGTGTATCTAGCTATGTGTGAGTAGTGAACTAGTTGGGGCTAGGGTTGAAAGCCCTAGCCAAACTTGCTTGTATTGATGCTTTTATTTCTAAATTGATGCAAATTCATGTTGTCATTCTCACATGCTAAGTCAATAGTTGAATGCATTACTTAGACCTAATCAATTTGAGTTATGTGTTTGCCATGACATGAAGTTTTTCCTAGAGATTGATTACCTTTAGGCAAAAAGGGAGCATGAAAGCACACCATGTGTGCATGTGAGGGTAGTGAGCTAAAATCACCTAGAGATAGGATTGGTTTGCTTGCTTGGTTACCTAAACTCTAAGCTTTATGCATTTAGGAACAAAGGATTGAGACCTATCCGGTAATTGAATTTGTCTCTAGGTAGTTAGCTCTAGACTTATCCGGTTAGAGTTAATAAAATGAAAGGGGTTTAAGCCTTAGTAGTCCTATCCGGATGCTAAGAGGGTAGTTGGACAATTAGCTTTGCATCATTCATATTCAATTGCTTTGATGCTTGCAAGGGGGACAAAAGGTGAAACCCGATGCCCTAACTCCCATCCATTTGATAACAACTTGTTTAGTTTAGCTTAGTTTATGTTACTTGCTTTCATTGTTTCAATTTGAATAGAAACCAATCTCAAAATCAAAATCAAATCTCTACACACCATCTTGCAGATACTCACCATGAACTTTGGTTCACTTGTGAGCCTTTGTTTGTGATTGTACATTTGCATATTCTTCTAGTTTTTCCTTAGGTTTTCCCTAGCTAGGAAAGGATTTACCAATCCTCGTGGGTTCGACATCCTTACTTAATCCCCTATTCTATAACTTGTACCTCTTGCACTTGAGGGTGGCTTCAATGCTAACAAACTTGCTTACGAAAGGAAGAAAGTGGTATGGCTTCTTCCTTCCAATTTAGTGTGAGGAACAGTGGTTCAGAAGAAGGCTTATTTCTAATCCTAATAAAGTAAATGAGTGATAGTTGTTATTGTCATGGTGATATCACTGATATGCTGCATCTATTTCGACTTTTCGAGGTTGTTGACTTGTCGTTGCAAGTCTTTAATTAATATTCCTGTTAGTTTTGGTTGGAAGGAATGGATCTTCGTTGTTAATTTTGCAAATAGCTCACACTATGAATCTATGATGATCTCACGGGCGGAGAGCTATAGTTATCTAGATTTTACTTATGTTTTTTTTTTGTCAGAGATGCAGAGAGCTATAGCTATCTTGATGATGTCGTCGAAGCCTATTTGGAGAGCATTGTTTAAAGGCTGAAATCAACTTAGTAATTGAGCAAAGCTACTGCTTTCAAGGTATTCTCTTTCTTTTTCTTTTCTCTTATTGCAGTGCGCGCATGTAATATTGTGGCTTTTATTTTGGTTTTTGAAAGTTAGTTTCTTAATTATAGGTTAAGCCAAAATGTCAAATCATGAGCCAAAATTGAAGCAGTCAAAATTCATTACTACATGGTTTCAACCGTCGAGATTCTCCGTAATTTTTTTTTTTTTTTTTCTATTAAGAAACTCAAGCCCTCCCGAAGTTTCATTCCTGGATCCGCCACTGGTCTGGGATGTTTCCTCATGCAGCACTTGAGTGTCATATTCTTCCTTGCACCGCGAGCATAGGACGATGGGTAAACGAGTCTTGGATTCCTGCTTCGCGGCTTTGTCTCCTGCCCTTTTTCAAATCCTTAGCCGCGTGGTCTGGACTTTGATTCTGCTGATCTTTTGCACCCTATGCCACATCCACCACGTTGATGCCGGTATCTGGGAAGGGATCTAGGTCCACCAACGTTGCTGCTGTTGTCGGCGCCTCTACTTGCAAACTACCGTTATTTAACCAGATTTGAATCTAATCCTTCAGCTTAACACAATCGGTTGTATTATGATTCCACATATTATGGAGTTTGCAGTATTTCTTCCCCCTTAGCTGCTCTGGTTTGGGAAATGGGCCGAAGTCGGTTTTCACCATCTTAGCGGCGATCATTTCATCCAAGATTTCATGCGCTTTGTTCGCGTCGTAACTCGTAAGTATAACTCGCGAACTCTGGTTTGGTGAAAACCACCAACTTGAGCTTCATCGGCTTTTTGCACAACTTCAGTTGCTTTAGCGTTGAAGCTTTTTTCCTTGTAAGTTCCAGCGTTGCTACTTCATCTTCTTCTGACTCCTCAGCTTTTGCCGCGCCAGGTTCCTCCCCCCTAAAGTAAGGGTCATAGAAACTTAAGTATTGGCTCAGCGCCGCCACTGTCCTACGCTTCCCAGGCATGTATGTTCCTTTGGAGGAGTTCCTCATGGTGTCCATTTCCCTGAGCAGATGCTCAAAGCTTCCCACCTCTGTGATTAATTCTCCCATAGAGTTGAACGTACAGCCATGTTGCTTTTTACGCTGGCGAGGTTCTAAGCCCTTGATTGCCAGTTTCACCAACTCTCTTTCCGGCAAAACCATGTTCAGCTTCCCTTTTTGGATCTGGAAGCATTGGAGATATACGACGACAGATTCAGTTGGCTGCTGAGCCATCTGAGTGAGTGAAGCTAGGTCTACCTCGAGTTCGATGGTCCCGAAAGTTTCTCTGAACAGCTTCTCCATCGCCTGCTAGTCCGCGATAGACCCTGGCTGCAATCTGGTGTACCAAGTGAAGGCGGTCCCTGACAAAGAAGTCACAAATATCTTGCACTTCAAGATGTCATCATTCTGGTGTTGGCCACACTATACCCGAAACCTTATCAGATGCGTCGCGACGCTTTCGACATCTTCTCCTGAGAAGGTAGAAAACTTGATAGTCTTGTATCCTCTGGGGTAAGGAGTTTGCAAGATATGTGGTGGGAAGGGACCCTGATAGGTCTCTTCCAAGTTGGGCCTCTGGTTCGCGGCCCTAATCATCTCCTCTACCTCTTCTCTCCTTATGTATCCTGGATCCGGGGGCAGAGGAGGGTCGTGAAATATTGTTTCACCAACTGGCCGGATCAAGGGTGGCGCCTGTGATGTTTGACCAGTCCACGATATGCTGCCTACACGAGCCGTCTTGGGTTGGGCTGACATCTGCAACGTAAGTCCTGCTGCCTTTTGACTCTTCGCGGTCGCGGTGACCTTCGCTGAACTTCCAGCCTAGTCAACCCCTAGAGATTCTTCGAATACGCACTCGCATCCATCGCTGTCGTATTGGGCAGCTATGACAGGATCAAGGTCGATTCCCCTGGCGCCATTTAAAGTCCCGCTTTTCTGCGTGACCGTTGGTGCCTTATCGACTTTTTCACCGATCGTCAGAGAATTTGCCTTACTCCTGGCCGACGTGGTGGTTGTAGCCGGAATGTGGGTTGTCGCGCCGCTACCGATGACTTTGTCTCGAGCATTTGGCGGTACATACTTGCCTGACCCTGTGGGTTTGCCAAGCGAACCAAGGATGGCATTAGGATCTCCCAGAGCTTTATTCAGAACCTCTTTAGCTTGGCCTAAGTCAGCTCTCTGCATGGCAACCTGGGTCGCAAGATTGGATCCCTCATTTTTTATAGCCGAGATGTCTGTGGCGATGTGTTTGCTTGCGGCCAACAGCTCTTCGTGGTTCTTCTGCATTTTTTGGTTCATGCCATCCAATTGCCCTTGTGTTTGTTGTGCCCCTAGCTCAAGCCTCTTAACCGAGATCGTGAACTCATCAAGCCGTCGGCGGTCCTCCGCAAGGGCTTTTTCCATTTTCTCATGGTATGCGGCAGAATTTTGTTGAAGGATATTAAGCCGCTCTTCTATGGTCGCATTCTCTGGAACGGAAATAGGCACAAAGTTAATAGTTGTAACCGCGCTCGCAGCTACCTGGGTGATGCTAGACGCATCGCCAGCCTCATTAGGCAGGGCGGCGGGAACTTTCTCGCCTTCAGTAGTAGGCTATCGATTTCCTCCTTGCTCGGTTGTCATCTCGGTCGATGGCGGATTGAGGGAAAATCTCTGGATTACCAGTTCTTCAGAAACACCACGACAGTTTGCACGCGAGTGCGGTCTGTAACTGGAGGTCTTATGTTTCGGGCAGTTAACGTAAACCTTTTGTATAAGGGTTTGCGCTTGACTTCCCAATGGCTACGATCGCGAAGAAACGCTATGCAGTAGATCCCACCGGGCGTGCCAAAATGTTTGGCTCCAGTTTTTCTTGAGCTGGTCAACAGTCTCTTTTCTGCGCGGGCGTGCCAGCACCGTTCGGGTGCGGTCATCGGGGGTGTCCCTTGACCTGACTTCTTTCGAGCGATTGTGGACGAGGAGAGCACCAACCTCGTCGCGGGATTCTTTGTGCCTCGTGGTGAGGACTTTTGCTTAGCTTCTTCGAAATCACACAATCGATACTCGACGTTGTAGATCGAGCAGAGCGAAAATCACCGGGAAGTGGGGAGAACTCGCTAAAGCGTGACTTTATCTTGGTTGGTTTGCGAGGGCGTTACCCTTGCTTGGCTGGTTCCATAACTGTTGTGGTAGCGGTACTACAGTCGGCTCCCGAGGAGACTAGGACCGAAGCACTTTGCACAGAGGGTTTGGTGGCACTGACAGTCGGCTCCTGAGAAGACTAGGACTGGAGTGTGATCACCGGTAAGAGAAAGAGAGGTTGCTCCGGGGAGGCTTGGATAATCGTAGAGATTAATTGATGAATTGTGTGTGTTGTGTTACTTGTTGTAGCCTCTATATATAGGCTACCAAGCCATAGTGGTTGGCCTTAAACAAATCATGATGGGTTTTCCATTTAAGCACTAATGGAATCATGATAGATTTTCCTATTAAGCACTAATGGAATCATGGAGCACTTAATGGAATTATAGGGCACTAAATGGAATTATGGTGGGTTAGACACTTAAGCACTAATGGAATTGAAAATGATGAGTTTTGGAGTGGTTTTGAGTCACTTTCTGCTCCTTTATTCCTTCAATTATATGTCCACCATGAATTCAGAATGGGCTTTCAACTTCTTCATATCAAATGATCCACCATGAGTGTATATCATTCTGGTAAAATTTCAGAGCTTAACTCCATGTGGTTGGGCCGGAAACGCTGCTGGACTCCTTACAGGTCCGATTTTCCAGTTTTGTCTTTCAGAAAATTGGACTGATTGTTTGAAGGTTTTCCACTCCAAAATAGCTCTTTCACTATTCATAAGAAATGATCATTGGGATGTCTAGAATGAATCTGAAAAGTTTTAGCTCATTTGGATTTCGTTTGGTTAGTCTGCCGCCCCTCCTTCCTTGTTTAGCTCGGTTTCTCCTAGCCGAAGTAGGAAAATGTGCTAAAGTTGACTTTTCATTTCCATGCTTCCATCATTTCCTTTTTTTGCAGCTCGCATAATCTTCCATAATTCTGCAGGTAGGCTTTATTTAGCCTCTAAATAATATATTTCGAACTTGTCGACAATATATAGCTGCTCAATTTCTCCAAGACATGCATTGTCAGGCCAAAATGCTCATTTTGGGTTCAAACAATATTCTTCTCTCTTTGTTTCTTGTAATTGTGGCCCTTGCCTTCATGCATGTAAACAGAACGATGGAGGTTAATTGTTTATCCGATTTGTTCAGAATATAAGTTAACCGTAACTAGTATGGTAAGATGTGACATGAATTTTACTTTGGTAAAATCTTATCGTCAAGTCGATTCTCAATCGAAATATGGATAATAATCAATTAATTATTTTGACGGAATAGACTACATTGACTAATTTCTAAAATGAATATGAATGCAAAAATTGTCTGAAATAAACCCAAGTATGCAACTATATATATCTAAGCCGGTGGTCAAACGAACAGATACCTTTTAGCCATTACAATTAATGTTGTTCCTAATTTTCAACTTCGATCGCTAGATTTGTTGAGAAATAAGACCCCCTTAATAAGGGTATTTTATAGGGATAATGACCATTTACACAATTTTGGAGTTAATTAACCCCACTTACCCAAACACTCTAAGAGATTGTCCATTTACACAATATTATATATATTTTGCCCTAATACCCAATTAAGTTATTTTTTATTCTTTTTTGTTTATTTTTAGGACAATTTTACCCTCTCTTCCTTTGTCACTTAGAGAGAGACTTTGCTGGACTCCGGTAGGCTGTCGCGGGATTCCGGTGACCGGCCGCCTAATTCTGTTGACTGACCGCCGGATTCCGGTGACCGGTCGCCTGACTCTGGTGATCGGACAGGTCAACGGAATCCGATGATTGGAATCCGGCGTCCAACTTTATTGCCCCCCAATAATTTTATTATTACCCCGCAATAATCTTTTTTTATTGGTCCCCAATAATCTTATTATTGTCTTCCAATAATCGTTTTTTTTGCCCCCCAATAATCTTATTATTGCCTTCCAATAATCATTTTTTTGCCCCCCAATAATCTTATTATTGCCCAACCGAATCATAAAAACAATCACTACTAGAAACATCCCATATTGAAATCGGCCAATTTTTTGGAGAAACAAACCACCGCAACAACATGGACGACGTTGGAGGCCTCCTACGCATTTTACCAGAAAGAGGGGGGGGGGACAAGAAGAAAGAAAGAAGAAGAAGAAGAGAAGCCTGAACGACAACGTCAGAGCCCCGACCCGGAGCAAAGCCCGGACCCGAACTCCGGCTAGCGCGTGGAGCTTCGGAGGTCTGATGACGACCCTGGCGTGGTGGCGGAGCAACGGAGGTTTTCTTCTCGTGGCAGCGGTGTTCGCAATCGGAGATGCAGTCGAGGTTGACCGTCAACTCTCCGATCTCACAATTCCGGCAAACGTCAGCCTCGTCGAGTTTTCTGTATCGGAACCGTCGACATGAAGCTTGAGGAGCTCCGATTCATCGCCGATTCAGTCAGACCCAACCTCGCCGACTCAGTCCGGTCAAATTTCTCCGACAGTCCGATACAAATCCGGCGACGAAGCCGCATATGATAACGAAGCCCGCAGACGTTGCCGGTTTCGGTCTCTGGTGAGAGAAGAAATCAGTGAGGGGGGAGGAGAGAGAGAAGAGATCGAAGAGGGGAGGGGAGAGAGAGAGAGAGTCTGAGAGGAGTCAGAGGGCGATGACGTTGCCGGATTCGGTCTCTGGTGAGAGAAGAAATCGGTGAGGGGGGAGGAGAGAGAGAATAGATCGAAGAGGAGAGAGAGAGAGAGAGAGAGAGAGAGAGAGAGAGAGAGAGAGAGAGAGAGAGAGAGGAGTGTAATTTATTAATTAAAATGAGGGCAATACTGTCAATAGATGTTAGATTGGGTAAATGAGAGTAAAAAACTCTTAATGAAGTAAGTGGACAATTTTTAAGCTCAAATTGTGTAAATGATCATTATCAAATGTTATTCTTCATGCCTTCGAAACATACAAAATGAGCATCAGCCTAACCACAAAATTACAAAGAAAAATTCATTTAGAATTCTTATACGAGGTGCAGGCCGAAAATCCACAGGTGGGCACATGTGGTTCAATTGTTTTTTTTCTTCTCAAATTAGTCAAATAAAGATGATTGAGTAATTTCATGTATATATGGACAACCGACCACATGCCTTCGGCAGCCTAGTCGTTTATACCTAAAAGCTTCAAAGTCTTTCTAGGAAAAAAGCAGTTCCATCGTCTTCCACTCGGTCCCTTCAAGACAAGAGTGGGACAAATTCATACTCAAATAAAATATTTTCACTTTTCAACTTTCATATCTCCAGACCAAAAAAAAAAAAAAAAAACTTGCATATCTCCATTTGAACAAATAAAAAGTTTAAGGGAAACAAACAATGCCTAGTAGTTTGGTAAAAATCAGTTATTCCTACTTACCTCGATCAAAAGAGACAGACATATCCAGGGGCGGACCGATGTTACGGTTTGAAGGGGTCCGGACCCCCCCTTTGATTGTTGTAGATGCCATGTTTTGCAGCTAAAGAGTGTACAATTGTATGAAAGTGTTTAATTCAACTGTTGGACCCCCCCCCCCCCTCCCAATTCTCAACCCAATCATATTAAACAACTTTAACTTGGCTATAGTAAATAAATAACATAATAGAACAGCAAACAGTTTTGTTTTTTGAGAAATAATGAAGTCAAGGAATTAATTACTTTCTTCATTATCTTGTGAGTGTATATATTAATTTTTTCCTTTCTTTCGGTTACATATATTTGATCTCTTTCTTTTTGTAAGCTAGGTTACTAAAAAAAATTAATGATTTGTGCATGGAGATATTGTTTTTGATACATATTTTCTCTATTTTCTAAATAATAATACTATCTTATCAAAAATAAAGAGTTAAAATTGTCTTGTCAAAAACTTATATTCAAGTCTGGACCCCCCCCCCAAGTTTCAAATCTTGGTTCCGCCACTGGACATATCTTCAATTGAAATTTTTTTGACCTGTTATTGTTCTGCAAGTTATTCAATATTTACTTATTTTGTTCCGCAAATTACTCTACGTGTTTGAGACTACTCTAATTCAAATTTTTTTTTACTCATACAAATGACGAATTTTGTCACTAAATACAAAAATTTTGAATTTATCCTCAAATTTTTATTTCTTTATTCTACACTAGATTTTTTTTTAGTTGAATTCAAAATTTTTACTTACATAAATTATATTTATGTTAAATGATCGCAAACTTGCGGACAAGTTAAAATCTTTATATAGAACTAACCTAGGTACTACATCCAATGATCCAATGTACTTAATTTCTCTTTTGGCCCATCTATGACTCTACATCGATCCTACATAACTAATCATGTTCAAGATCACAACTGAACAACTTACGTAGTGAATGAGTTACCATTACCATAAATTGTTACAACATTAACAAATATAAGATTTTTTTTTTCTCTTTCATTTTTTCTATAAACCAATAGAGAAAAGACAGGAAAGAATAGTATTAGGCTAAAGATATGGATTTTGGGTTATAAAATTGCGAGATTACCATGTGAGGTCTTGGTTTTTTCCTATACAGCGCTCTCAGACGGTCGTCCCCTTTTTGATTCATTGAATCGCAAACTTAGTATTTACCTTCTTTAAAGCTTTACCACTTCCTTTGTCTTCTTCCTTCTCTTTATTAACAACTACTATCCCAAGCCGCCAAACCTTTTTCCCCCTCTCTATTTCTTGTTGCACACACTGCTTTCTCTTGTTCAATTCCATTGCTCTAATGGCTACTACTCCAAACTCAGGTTTGTTTCCACTTCTCTTGCTGCTTGTTCATATAAATTATACTGCTTTTTGATCACATATGTCCTAAAGTTGGGTCTTTGATTTCATTTAGTATCTTATTGGCGAGTTTTGCAAATCTGGGATCGGTTCCAAATAGTATTTTTGAGCTGAAAATTGTTTGTTTTGTAAAAATTCTGAGCTTTTGTTTTTTGTCTTGGTGTTCTTTTTCTATTTGGGTTCTTTTTGTTGAATCCTGTTTTGCAGTGATGAATCTTTCTCTGCGTTTTTGATTGAATATCTCTTAGAAGTTTACTAAGAGATTCAATTCTTTTGAGTAAAAGTAGTGATCTAGAATCTTACTATATTCAAAAGTTAAGAACTTGATCAGTTGCTCCATATGGGCTCACTAGCTTTATTAAGCACATCAGTTTGATGGTTGATCTGTGAAGTGTTTGAAAATTCCAGAAGAAAACTAGAGAGATTAGTTGGTAAGGAATGTTTGTAAAGATTGAACATTGTTCTTAACACTTGGGAATTATGGGATCAGTAAATCACTAAGTTGCTTTACCGAGTTGTGGGCTATCAGGGATAAAGAGGAAAAGAAGAAAGGGTATTGATTCTAACACAGACCCCACTTGGAGAATCTGGGTGATGATTTTGATTTTGTTTTTTTGAAATGGCTGCTTATGGTTTATCGCTTTATCTTATAGCTGCCAACTTTTTTGCTGGAATATGTCTTCTTAATCTTGTCTAAGAAATTTATGGTTAATTGGTCATAATTAGCTTAGAACATATATGGTGGTACTCTAAATATGAAACAAGGTGGACTAGAAATATAGCTCTGTTGAAAGATAAACTTTGTGATGTTGTGCTGTTTGAATAATACTGGTTAGTGCATATGACTGCAGTTCTTGATGATCTCAAAAAATCGGATTTGGCTAAAGATTCAAAAAATCCTTCATCAGATAGGTTAGAGAATAACAAATCGCTGGTTGTTTGCTTTGGGGAAATGCTGATTGACTTTGTGCCAACTGTTGCCGGAGTTTCACTTGCTGAAGCACCTGCTTTCCAAAAAGCTCCCGGGGGCGCTCCTGCTAATGTGGCTGTTGGTATCACAAGACTCGGTGGTTCAGCAGCTTTTATAGGCAAGGTGCATTTCAGTATTTTTCTGCCCTCTTCAGTGTGAAGATTTCTACTTCTTTTCCTTTGGTTTTGATTTTCTTTCTGGAGTCTATAATTGAGAAGGATATTTATAGCAAACCTTTTCTTGCACGTATGATGCATCTAAGAATTACAACAAATTGAAAATTATATGGTCCAAAAATGCATCTTTTTCCTGCTTTTTCTTGTGTGCCCGATTTCGTAATAACCAGAAATGTGAGTCAAACAATGAATCCTCACCTTCTCGGTTATGGGAAACCCCTCTAAGATCTTATCACTTTGGACTGTGATTCCCTTCTCTTTCATCTACAAATATCTTCCGACTGATGGTTTCTCCAATCTAATAGAGTAAGAACCTTTGGCTTCTTTTGGAACCTAGAGGCTTTTGGTGGCTCCAGCCTTTGCATGATCTTACAACTAACTTAATTTTCTATATGAAACTCATATTTTGATGTTAGTGGTTCCTTGTCTCAATTTACAAAGTACCTGCAATACAGGTAGGTGACGATGAATTTGGCAAGATGTTGGCTAATATTCTGAAAGAAAACAATGTTGACACCTCTGGCGTGCGATTTGACCACAATGCAAGAACTGCCTTGGCATTTGTAACACTCAGAGCTGATGGTGAGCGCGAATTCTTATTTTTCCGTAATCCAAGTGCTGATATGCTTTTACATGAGTCAGAACTTGAGATAAGTCTTCTTCAACAGGTGTGCTATCTTTTTCATCTTTATTTGAGAAACAGTCCATCAATATAACAAGCCTACTCATTTGACTGAAACTGATCCAGAGAATATTCTTTGCAGGCAAAAATTTTCCATTATGGTTCAATTAGTTTGATTGATGAACCATGCAGGTCAACCCATCTAGCTGCGATGAGCATAGCCAAGAAGTCTGGTTGCATCCTTTCTTATGATCCAAATTTGCGATTGGCATTGTGGCCATCAGCAGAGTTTGCACGGGAAGAAATAATGAGCATATGGGATCAAGCTGATATTATCAAGGTAAGATGTTCAAAAATACAAAATTCATGTGTGGAAGTTAACATTCAATAGCTCTTGGATAGGTGCAGAAATACTATCTGTATATTTATTCTTAGTTTTCATCAGGTTTTGTCTTATTACAAACTTGCAGATAAGCGAGGATGAAATAACTTTCCTGACTGGTGGTGATGATCCTTGTGATGATAATATGGTGTTGACAAAGCTTTTTCATCCTAATCTTAAGCTTTTGATAGTAACTGAAGGATCAGAGGGTTGCAGATATTACACTCAAGTACGTCCGTCAAGTTTCTTTTTTATTCTATTTTCAGTATCTGGTGTCTCTCTTGGAAAAAGAACTCACTAATTTGTGGAACAATGTTAACTAGATTGCCCGTCTTCCGCCTACTCTATTTCTAGTTAGTTGTTTACAATCATGTTGACATGATCCAAAATTCTCTCAGAATTTCAGGGGTCGTGTTGCTGGTATTAAAGTAAAAGCCGTAGATACAACTGGTGCTGGTGATGCATTTGTCGGTGGGATACTCTACAACATAGCTTCTGACTTGAGTCTTTTTCAGGTACCTACTCCTCATGCTTATGTGCTGAAGAGTGAATTCTGCTAGAAAATCTGTTGTATTAGTTTTTGTTTCTTGAAAGTAGTTTCAAATGACAAGATATAATTTAATATGAAGATATGCTGAATATCTTTTGACCCTTATTATCACTTCCTCTAGCACTGAGCAATATTTCATCTGGCAGGATGAGAAGGGGTTACGAGAAGCTCTACTTTTCGCGAATGCCTGTGGCGCAATCACAGTAACAGAACGAGGAGCCATTCCTGCAATGCCGACAAAAGAAGCTGTCCTCCGGGTTTTAGCTCAGGTCACTGATCAAAAGTAGAGACCACACACCACTATTCCTAATTCATGTATCAAGCTAAGGCTTGTATAATTTGATTTTCCCTGTTGAGATATCATCGAGCTTTCCGCTCCACGAATCCTCCTCAATCTCCCTTCCAATGTACAATGGTGGATATACACTGCCAATAATTGTCTAGTCACCTTTGTGAATGATTTTTTTTTTTTTTTTTGTGATGCAATTTAATCCATATTCACACCTCAGGCTGATTCATATTCTTGTATGAGAATATCTTGTCACATGACAGGTTCGTGCACCTTATGATATATGAAATATCAAAAATATTTTTGATACTTCAAACACTACAATTGGGCCGTCGGACAAATCCAATGCTCAAACTACCGTCTTGACGATTTCACCTCAATGGTATATCAATTGCTGATCCCTTTGCTTCAGTTTTTGGCTTATTAGCTGAACAAAGTCTCTGATTTTTTAATGTTTTTTTACACAAACGAAACAGAAACCGTTGCTTGCTGCGGCGTTTTCGACGTTTTACCGCGTTGTTTGACGTTCGGCGAGTGACGTCGCGTCAAGTGTTGGAGCCATTTACCAGGGGTAGTTTCGTCATTACAAATAATCTCGCTATTTTTTTATTTTTTTATTACAGATAATCAGAAAATGATTATTAACGAGAAAATCCACGTTTCGTTTTAACGGAAAGCGAAACGAGAGAGAAAGGAAGAAGAAAAACGACGACGTATAAAGGAGAAATGGGGGAGGGTCTCTACAGGTTTGGGAGTTTGAATCAGAAGTCGTCGTCGTCGTCGTCGCCACTCTGATTCAAATTCCGGCGAGAATTCGGCAATGGCTTCGAAAACGAATCAGTCTCTGCTGCCGGAGATCGGACCAGACGGCCTTGCTCGCGAGGCCTCCGTCATTACCTACACTGAGAAAGTACCTCTCTCTCTCTCTCTCTCTAACTCTATCAATTTCTCAATTTCTAGTTTCTTTCGTGGATTTTTGAAGTGTGTGATGGTTTTGTGGCAGGTGATCGAGGAAGAACAGCATCAATTAAGGAAGTAAGTAGGTTTTTATTTTTATTTTTATTTTTTTATTCAATCTCACATTTTCATTTGGTTCTCTATGGAGATCTGTTAGGGTTTTGTATCTGTTTTATAAGCTGTATGTATCAGTTTATGGAATTCAAGTTGCTAATGCAATTTCTTTTTTCTCAAAAAAAAAAAAAAAAAAAAGTTGCTAGAGTTGAATGTTGGAGCAGAAATGTAGTGAATTATAGTTGCTGTAATAGATGATATAATCGGATAGTGAATTTTGAATTTAGCGGTTTGCGATGGTATGTTTGACTACTCAGAAAGGAGAATTGTTTGACAAGATTGAATGTATTAGTTTCTCAATAATTTTGAGGGATCCAAGTAAATAAGAAGCTTAGGTTTAACTTTAAAGATTAGCTTTGTTCAGTAATGGGAAGCAAGTATCAAGGCTATAGGAAGTCGAGAAAAATGGGAAGTATCTTTGCATGTTTTGATCGTCGGCATTCTTGTGTGCTCAAGTCACAAATGCAGTAGCGTGGGAGTTTAGAACAGGGACAGATCTTAGGTTCTGTATTCTTGTATCTTTTAATCTTAAACTGTTTTGCTGATTGTTTTTATCAAAAATGTAGCTATTGTAATTGACTTTGTTCAATAGGATCCGCTGATTTATGTGTGAAAATGCTAAACCTTTTCAGATATATAGAAGAAAATTACTCTAAAATCCGCGATGTCGAGCGAGAGTTTGCAAGTCTTTCAATGGAAATGAAACTCACAGCTGGGCCGAAAAAATCAGGTTGCTACAATATCATTGCTAGTTGCTATCATGTTGCAGTTTTTTGGAATTATGTTTTTCTTTTATTAGTATTTGAAAACGTTTTTCCATTTTGTTTTTGTGTATGTGTTCTTAAGCTCTTGAACACTTGAGGAAGAAAATAGAGATGGCAACAGAGAGAATTCACGCTGCGAAGCTGAAGGAAGATCAAGCAAAAAAGGTCTGTCCCTTTTAATTATAGAAAAGGCTTGCCCCTATTCAACATTTCAACTTGAATACTTGAGCAAACTGAACTACGGCTTTTAAAGATCAAATTTTTCAAATAAACTTGGTCTGGTATTGTCTATTTAGAAGTAAGCTGAATTGAATTGTTTGACCTGGTGGGATCATACCTGAGTGCAGATTCATTGAAGAACTCTAGCTACAATTAATTATTAATGCATAGAGATTTGATGCTTGTATAGTAATTCGGATGGTTCTCCAAATCATTTTAATTAAGATTTAAGAGAGACATTACTGATTGCATCTTATGGGTATTTGTTTTGATGTATATCAGGCATGGGAAGCAGCAGCAAAGGTCGTTAAGGATGAGGAAGCCATCAAGCAGAAGCTATGTGAAGACTTAAATAGTCTGGTACATCATCTTATTTTAGTGCGGCCTTGAGTTTAATCTTAAGTCTCAACAAATGTTGTTGACAGTGTGTTTTAACTTTCAACAGGTACAAGAAAGCAGCAATACTCAGTTTTCAAGACTGGAGGAGTTAAAAAGACGACTTGAAGCTTTGAACCCAACCAGGTCATCGGCCTCGGTTTCTCTTGTAAGTTCTCTTTTCATATATGAGGATATTATATTTATAAAATTGTGGATGGGATGGATGGCATTGCATTGTAGTTATCAAGTGAAATAGATTTTATGATGTCTAAACATGGCAATATTTTCATGCATGCAGTTTAACTAATTCTCATCTGCCCGTGTGTGTTAGTTATAGGCACTAGCCTTCATGCATCAGGTGTGTTGACTAAACAAAGAAATGTTCAGTTTCTTTTGGCTTTGAGGATTCAGAAGCTTTCTTTTTTCTTCCATTAGCCTAAAAAAAAACGTTTTCCTTGTTCCTTCAAGTGATCACAGATATTGCAATGTCTGTATGCACTATGAAGTGCAGGATTATCTTGACAACTGCTGGTGTACCACTTAGATATTGCAATAGTATTTTGAATAATGATCTAGAGGTCAATTCAAACCAGTTATAAATGTTCAATGCATGGCAGGTGTCTGCCCTCTCCATTTCAGTGGTTAGCTCTTAATTCTTCCCATTGAGAAGTCATAATTCTCTGGTGAATTTGTTGATGTGTTTTAAGATCAGGCTAGCCTTACAGAAGTAATTTGTTGGCTACAGTAGCATTTGCACCAAGTATACCTACCTAGATGAGCCTGACCAATAGGTTGTAGCAGGGAGAGGGGAAAAGAGTGCAGCCAAATCAAACTTTTCCTTTTCCTAACCTCTTACATGCCTAGGCAACATTCCTCATGTATATTTGAATAGCCACTGACTTGGAGCATTAAGATGTTCATATCTAAGCAGGTAGTATAGAAATACTAATAGCTTCCATTTGATATTATGTTTAGGATGGGAACTCAATGGGACTTGCTCAAAGTGTCACCACTCCAGATTCCTCTCAAGTTCCTGGTGGAGTCACTGGTAACATACCTAATCAAGGAAATGCTGGAAACGTTCTGGTAATGAATGGGAACAATCAGCAGCTTCCTGTTGAGGGTGAAGGAAGAGGAAAGAAGAAAAACCAGTTCCATGGAAGAGGGAAGGGACTTGGAGCCGTGCCCAAGGGCAGAGGACCTCCTGTGCCTGGTTGGACGGGGTCTGGGTTTGATGTGGATGGTAGAAATTAGAAGCATTATATCAGATTCCCTCATTGCGGAAGCCATTGGAAAAGCCTTTGCTCAATCACTCACCAGATATATTTTTTAGTTCATCTTTTTTTTTCCTCGGCTCTGTTCTCCTTCCCTTGTATTCTTTAAACTGTCATTAACATTTTCATATGGGAAGTGCAATCCAAGCTTTCTGACTTCTCATTCGTCCTCACACCAGTGTATCTAACCAGACTAACCAATATCATCTCCGTAAGCATGAATCGAGAACATATGCCCTTGTTATCAAATCTGCAACATGAAAAACTTATATACGAAGAACCATTTTCTTAATGGTCAAGTTATGTGTCGTCTCCCTGTTCTGGGTATCAACAAGCAAGCAGTTAATTGATTAGTGGGGTAACTGGGGTTGATACAATTGAAATCATTTCCCTATTTAATTTAGTACATAATAACAAATGATTGAATCCCAAAGGACATGCGTATGTATTAAGCCATAAATTCTGGGCACTCAGATGTCAGAAAGGTAAACTAAATTTTTTCTTTTATCAATCTAACCAGGCAAGGAAACCTGAGGACCAGAATTATACACTGACATCTATTAAGGAGAATCGAAACGGTACAACTGAAACTTTATAAATAATAAGATGAAGTTCTGGGTTCAAAACATTAATGGACTAGAAATTTATTGTTTCTGGTAATTGTTTCCATGCAGAAACCGTATCTGATATAATTAAAGTAAGATAGGTGCACAACCATCAGATTCTCCAATGTCTACCTATTTTAATTATTAGCAGCAGAAAAAGTTCCCCCTCTTTCTGAATTTCAAATTGCGAGTTCAGTCTTGAAGTTTGGCTGATCCTCCTTAAGTTTGGAATTGTCCGGAGCAACGTTTTTAAAAATTGCTTACTATAATGACAGCTGAGAGCCAACTTTAAAAACCTGCTTTCGAACCTCATCATTCAGAGCAAAATAAATAAATAAAATCACATCATTTCTATCAAGAAAAACAATCTTCTTTTTTTTTTTCATTGTATTTTGTCCATAATCCAAATGAAGGAATAAACAATTTGATTGAACAAAAGGTGTTTTTGGAAATTTTGGCCATATGTCCGTTTTTACCAAAAACTGTGGGTTATATATAGCCCAAGTAATTTTGGTGATTGTGACTAAAATCATATTTTCTCACTTAACCCAAGCTAGAACAATATGATTATTTACAAAACTAGAAGTCTGGAATGGAAGGATTGGTTGGCTCTTTATGTGTTATAGTTCCCATAGCCCCCTCGGCTACTACCTTATTGTTGTGCACAGACTAGACTCAGTGCCCTGAATGCATCGGACACCAAAGCCAGGGGTAGCCCAACCCTGTATAGTTACAATCATAACACTGAAAGACTAGCCGAGCTAGCTAGGGCGAGGATGATGATGATGAAGATTGCTCAGTTGCAGTGGCTATAATTGGTCAAGTCTGTAGGTCTTCAAGTTGTTCATTTATTTTTGCATTAACATGTTTCTGCAAAGTTAGGCCGATCTTTAAATTTTGAGCCTGCAAAAACTCGACCTTACCATCATTTTCACTGGCCACCGCTCTCTGCTTATAATTGTCACGTCAAATTCATCTATCTCAGTATTATTGGTGTAAAAGTAAGTACTTGCACAGAAACGTACCTTTGTTGTAATGGTGAAGTACGTTTTGTCAAGTCTATTTACTCTATCACTATCTAATTTTCTTGTAACAATTACATGCAGTAATGTTCTTCTAATGGCATTATTGCATATATTGTCCCATTCACTCCCATCAATCCAAAGAAACCCATTAAATTGAGCAGCTTCATCATCAATTCCATCAACCTTAATTATGTAGAAAGTTCTATAGTATTCCGGAGTTTTAATATTCCAGAAATGTGAGCAATGTTAGATAGTCATTACTTGCACTTTGTTGTATATATTGAACTAATCTAACTATTAACGTTTATGAAGTTCCGTTACTCCGGATACTATAAACACATCCCTAACCTTTGAAGTTAATTAGCAGAGTCTACACAATTTTCACAAATCCATATCACATACCTCTAGTGGAGACTTAGAAAAATACAGATCCATAAGCTGCAAGACTTTAATGTCTTCAATCTGTTCAAACATCATTAATTGGGATGCAGTCAACTCTCAGATTTCTGCAACATGATGGAAATGTCTCATAATTTAAACCCCAGGCCACATGCATGTCAATATGTCATTTTGTATTGCATTACATTTCATTTGAAATTCCCGCTCAGTTTCTAGATATATCTCTAGCATAGTTTTAGCTCACTGCCAATACTAATCATTTAAGAGTTCTAAATATGTGTAAGATTAGTAATTGCTGAAAATAAATCCTACCCTCTCCAGAAGCTATGTATCATTGAGGGTTTGGTAGGATGTGACATGCCATTGAGCCCCTATATATCCTTTTCTTTCTTTTTTTGTTAAAACAAAAAAAAAAACTAAAATAGAGGATTAGGCGATATTAGCTCCTCGTTAACAGTCATTGCGCCAAGCGCCTACCCTCCCCATAATATAGAGGGGACCACTACACCCGGGAACCCACCCCCCGTCCCTCTATTTTATTTTATTAGAATAATAAAAAACAAAATACAAGATGAAAGAGGGGGACATAAACCAAAACCTCTCACAATACAAAGAAACATTACAACTTGACTGAAATATCCAACCAACATCTATTATGCAAACATGAAATTAGGAAGGCCTGCCAAATCTCGGGAATATGCCGCAAGTGCACAAGGAGGGCAAGAGTCCCACCAATGAACACCAACATGATGTGCCCCAAAATTAGCTAAAGAATCCGCTACCTGATTCCCTATATATCCATTTGACAAAAACAGAGACCAACTTATTCATCTCTCTCATTGCTTCATTTTCAACTCAAGAGGCCTAGTTATTAATTAGGGTTTTTTGCACCAACAGTGTCTGGACACTTGGGTGACTGACAATATGATACCCGAACTTACAAAGTTATCAAAGTAATAACCAGACTTAATTTTTAGTATCAACGTGGTACCTACATCAATTTTCCGTCACCCCTCCGTCAATTAGACCACGTGCGAAGCACGTGAGTCGCAAAATAAGGGTAAAAAGGACTTTTTCACTCTTCCTCTCCTCTTCTCCAACCCAATCACCCTGTTCCTCTCCTCCTCAACACCACCTGGTAATAATAAACCATTCTTTCCCTCCATCAAACCCACATCACTTCCTCCCTCCCCAATTTTGATTTAGATTGGATGACATGTGTTTTGCAGCTGTAGAAAACCACAGCGGAAGCGATTCCACCAAGAATATGATCTCTTCTACAAAATAACCCTACTTACAGAGACAAACAATTACCAATTAATCTCTACAGAAATCAAATTGCAACAACCCAGAGTGAAAATCAAAGCCCCAACACTTCAATTCTCCTCAATTTGAAGGTTACCAAAGACTGAGCTAAGCATCATCATAGCAATGAAACCAAGGACTGAACTAAATCACAGTAGCTAGAGCAGAGAAATAGCAGCATTACCACGCAAGAGGAAAGCAAAGACCAAGAATTGACCAACCAGCATCTTCATGAAACCGAAACCCCAAAGAATGCATCCTCCTCCTCCATCTTCTCCCACAAAAACTCCCGCGTTCCAGACAACCCCGTTTTCTACGCCATCTTCCCTGACTCCTCCCTCACCTCCACCACCATTGCCGCCTCGCTCCAATCCCTCCAGAGATGAGAAACATACAGAGACATCGTTTCCATCGGCGCCGCCCTACGTACAACTCCTCCGAAAACGGCGACACTTTGTTGGACCAAGCACTCAAAACGTCGTCGTAGTCCAACTTCAGCATCAGCCCACACCCCGAATCCTCCTCCTTTGGCGGAAATTCCACCAGCTTCGACTCCACCACCGCTAGTTTCTCCATCTTCTTCTTCTTCTTCCCGGAAAAAGATGGGGCCAACGGAGCCGAAATGGATGGCCGAGATTTGTTGAATCTGGGTGAGATTTCAAGAACATCAACGGTCGGGAAACTCCACCAGTTCATCCCACCAACATTTCCTCCATCCTTTTCCCTCTTCCTCCTCCCCCCACTGCCACGTCATCATCGCCTTTGCAGTCTTGCCGTTCTAATCATCAGGACCAGGACTTGGGTGTCCCAAGCCTAAATGGAGAAGAAGAAGAAGACGATGAATAAGAGAGAAAATTTAATGAATTGAGGGCAAATTAGTCTTTTTAGCCTCATTTAATGAGTCACGTGCTTCGCACGTGGTCTAATTGACGGAGGCGTGACGGAAAATTGATGTAGGTACCACGTTGATACGAAAAATTGAGTCTGGGTATTACTTTGATAACTTTGTAAGTTCGGGTATCATATTGTCAGTCACCCAAGTGTCCATACACTGTTGGTGCAAAAAACCCTATTAATTATTAATAACTCATCCATATTATAATAACTAATATTTAAATTTCGCGTGGGAATCTTTGCAATTAGGTCCCTATAATCTAGATTATTGTCCTTTTCATTCCCTCCATGCTATTTGGCCTCACTGTCCCTCTAAACTGTTATGTGAGATCGGCTGGATATAATATACAGCTAAGAAAGCATGCAGAGAGTAGTGCTTGTTATTAGCTTTGCAGTATGACTAGCTCCCTTCTTCTTCTTCTTCTTCTTCTTCAGCTCCCAATTAACAAGCTAGCTAGCTATAGCATTCCACTTTACTTTTAAGGCCATACTCGATCTTTTAGGCCTGACTTTTCAGGCCATGCCATCCTGACATGCAGTTACGGCAATGTATGTGATTCTGGTAGACAATGTCGTGTAATGATATAACATACACAGAATAATGTTTCATTATTAATAGATAGAGAGAGAGAGTTCATACTGCTCGATCTCTGCTTGTTTACACGTTTTTGGTATGCAGTGTCAGTATGCATAAAGAGTTTGATTGCATGCATGACTAGCTATACTTTTCTTTGGAAAATTACACAGATACAATTTGTTGAATTAGGCTTTTTAACATCATCGATCACTACTCCCTGCAGTTTATTCCATGGATGAACTTGTTAATGCTGAGAACAACTATGTTAAGCACACTAAGCTAAAACACAGAACAGTTAATTAGGCATTGGTAAAAACCAGGAGATTAGGTGTATATTAGTTATTCCTATCCAATTTGGCTTCTGAATTCACACCAGATTCATATATGTTCTGGTTTTGCGCAAAATGACCATCTAATTTGGAGAACAGGATTAGGTTGTTTGGTTAGGATTTTAATAAGTTTTCAAGCTCAGACTCCCATGAGATGCAGTGTAACAACCAAATCCTGTAGGATTCTCATGGCATATACCCTTTACAATCCCAAATATATATAGTGGTACATATTAGTTAGTGGTTACTGGTTGGTGCTGAAACCCAGAAGATTTAAACTAATAAAAACGCATTTATCTTATTTTATTTTTCCTCGAAAATGAAACTTATCCATCAAGTGTTATGTCATCCATATTTTGTATGGGATGGTCAGATGGTGTAGAAACTAATGGATCAACGTTTGCATCATTGTATGGATGAAATAGGCTGTTCGCAATCTTCTTCTTTCACTATTTAATTATTTGTCAATTTATAGTGTAAAACTCAGCAAAAATTTACCATTTGTTGTCAAGATCACTCTATAGAAAGATCATTCATGCATATAACCTGCTAAGCAGTATTCTTCTTTGAATGCTAATTCATAAAACAAAAATTCTAATTACAAAAATAATTTGTAAGTTTTTTTTTTTTGAATATGAATTGATATTATTAAAAATCAAAGTCATAATACAATTTTTTTGTTGCTTCATGTTTTTGGTGTTGTATAATTTGCAAGTTTAAAAAGAGTGCTTCACGTGTTTACTTAGCTTGGTAAAAATAAAATCAATCTTTTTTATCTAATTCATAAATGAATTTAGAAACTCATTATTTTCTTAAAGTGAGACACATATATACTGTTTTCTGTAATATTAAATACGAATGAACTTACAAATCATAATAATTCTAATTTCGTACTTAGACATGCTAGGAAATGATATATCAATGTCATCATTTAGAAATTTGAATACATGCGAGTTCGACACACCCCCCCTTCCACCACTAATACAACAGTGAGTCCGTACTATACCACACATATATATTTATACCAAGTATATTACATATGAGATGTACGCACTTACTAATGAGATGTACGTACTTTGATAACCCAAAGAATACATATATAATTTCGAAAGCTAAGCAGCAATTTACAAATTACAAAAGGCTAGAGATCGAGAAGAAGGGAATGGATTCCTCTGCGGCTCTCTGCCACCCCTGTCGGTCCTCCGAGACCAGACGTGTCGCCCTCTCGCCCACTTTACAGGTCCCAATCTGCACGCGGGCCCCACCACCACCGAGCACCCCCGGACGAATAGCATCTCATCACGTGAACCACCCATGTGACCCCCCCCTGCACCCCATGCACCCTGGTCTAGCTCTGGTCTCTAATGATGCGCTCCCATGCACCGTTACGCCGTCGTTTCAGGGAATTCAAAACCATAGGCACATAGCCGCTTCGTGCACTAGAGTGTCCAATATGTCCTCCTCTATCTCCCTCACCACCCCCTCTCCTTCTTCTTCAAAAGACAAAGCCATTACACTTTGCACCTTCGACTCCGGCAAGTCCTCGTCGATCAACGCGTCGATGTCCTCTAGAACACGGCAATCGGCGCCCGGAAAGCTCTGGATTTTGTAGCACACAATGTCGATCAACTTCGATCCCTTGTAACCAAATTTTGTAACACTAGTTGAGCTAACCCATGGCTTGAGGTTGAGATAGGGTCTCAAAATTTCGACAAGAATATCGTCCACCACATGGAACACTAGCTTCCGGTTGCACCTAAGGCCGAGTTGGCTAGGGTGAGTTGTGGTAAAAGCGGTGAAAGAGTTTTCGAGGTGGTAAAAAATGGAGGGGTCAAGTGGGTGGGACGGAGAGAACCAGTTGGTGAACGAAACTTGTGTGTCTTTATCTATGCCAGTACGGCATAATATTCTCGTGACGTACTGGCGCACATCTGCTGATATTCCAACAACAACACCAGCGCCACCGGTGGTTCTGGTGGCGGCGAGACCGTTTGGTACTACGTCGTCGTTTTTGCCTCGGGCAGCGAGCACAAGGCTCGAGGAGGAGGCTTGATCTTGTTTGTACTGACTCTGCAGCTGCTGGCTCGTGGAACTAGATAACTGTGATAACCCGCACAGAAACATATAATAAGTACTAGGAATTTGCAAAGATAATTTAGAATAAAAAACCGAGCAATATGTAAATTGACAAGCATATAATAAGTCACCTGTTTTTGTGGGAGTTTAGTCGCCGGCGGTGAAGGGTCTTTCTTGATCGGAAGAAGAGTAGGCACATTGTTGAGATTGAGAAGATTGTTCGAGATGAGTTGGGTCTTCTTGCATTGCTGCTGAGCTCTTGTGGGAGCCGTTGATGGACGAACGAAGGCTTCTTCTTGCTTCTTCAATTTCGCAGGACTAAACCCATCGTCAGCAATTCTTCGGCGCTTCTGAATTGATATGGCCTGAGGCGGCTTCTGTTCTTGCAGTGGTTGAGGCTTTGGCTTGGCTTGAACCTTGACATTGTTTGGTTTTGGAGGTAGAACTTGAATTTGGTCCTTGCAAGTTGTTGATGTTGTTGTTGCTATAGTATTGGTGGTGCGTGGTTTGATGGTCTTGGCCTCCGACAATCTGAGCCTTGGGGAGCAAGAAGAAGGTGTTGATGGTTTTCCGGGATTTGCGTCTTGCGTAGCTTTTTTCAATTTGAGCTGGTGATTGAGGAGGTCTCGATCATTTCTTGTGGTATTTGTGACGTCGACCAATCCCATTTTCCTGCTCACAGTCTCCTTGACCTGTTTGACGATTTGCCTAGCATAGTGACTCGGGCTCCTACCACTCTCATGGTCTCCAATAATACTCTTGAGCAGCTCCTTCCTTTTAAAAGACGACAGCCTAGAAAACTCCAACTCCTCGCCAACGGCTATGTTCTCTTTGTTGATCTGAAGCGAAAGGCGGTGGTGGTGATCAACGTCCGATCTTCTGGCAGATGATATTCTAGGAGTCTCCGGTAACGAGCGAGTACTTGCTGCTTTGAAGTCTTTGGTGTTTTGGAGGGGTTGGCGAGAAGGCCGAAGAGGGTGTAGATTCAAATGTGGCTTTGAAATGGAACGAGGATTTGGTGTTAATGATGAAGTAGAAGAGGGTGAGTGAGATTCAGGAAGAAGGTCAAGACCCATTAATCTTGCTACTAGACTTGGAGTCTTTGTTCCTGGTGAGCAGCTGCTGCTATCTGATACTGTGCCTCCACTTGTTTTGATTTGTTGGATTTTCAGAATCTGCATATAAACAAAGTGGTCCTGGGTTAAGTCCTGCGTATATCATTATCTTCATCATTACCACTTGCTTTTCTGTAATGTTAGAGAAAAGGGTGAGAAATCCAAAAAAAGGGAAACAAACTAAAGTATGATGATGTTATGCTACAACAACTTACAGGACTGTTTAAACTTTCTTCTTCTTTTGTGATAGATGACAATGAAGTCCCTTCCTCAGATGAATCCAAGCTATTCCTTGGTGCTTCAACACCTGAATCATATATCAATCAAAATTTCTCCCCTTCTTTCCTTAAGAATACTATATTTAGAGTAGAAGAGCAAGAAAGATGACCTACCTTTGGGGAGAGAGAGATCTTCTGGGCGTAGAGAGTGTTGTTGGTGGTGTAAATTAGGGAACTGAAGTTGATGGAAATCGAAGAGCTGAAAAAGAGCACACATGCAACCAGAAGTGGTGGTGTCTCTCTCCCCTCCTCCACCATCTCCACCACCTCTCTTCGAGGCTCTTCCACCCCAACCCATAACAAACGCTAAGCTATGCAAACCACTCCTTTTGAACAAGGAAGATGTTCCTAGAGTAAAGGCTAAATCTTCTCTAACAATATATGAGAGTGAAAATGACAGAAGGGCCAGTCTTAAAGAGATAATTAAAGACTATGACTTGACTTTGCATATGTTTGAGAGAAAGGGCTAGCTGTGCTGATGTGATGTGAAGAAGCGAGAAAAGCGGATCCATGAAGCATAAATAAGAGCTAGCATTTGATTTTGAGCAAGGGAATTATTTTGAGCAAGGGAATCAAGTAGATATCATCAGCAAGCAAAAGAGTGAGTGAAGGTCTTGGCCCTCTTGGGGTATATCACTATATCTTCTCTCTCTCTTTCATTCACATTCACATTCACAGACACTCAATTTTATCTCCTTTTATCTTTTGTTGTTTTTTGACACTCACTCCCAAGCTTTTACCAGACTCAAAACCAAGAATCAGCCTCTGCTTTTCTTTCTTTCTTTTCTCTATCTCACATTGGGAAGGGAGAACTGTAAAGAAATGGAAAAGATGACGATATGACCACGCACCTCTCTCTTATATTATACAGCAAGAGAGACATTCTCTCTCTCTAATCCAACCCTAACCTATCTTATATCCAGGTGGGTGTAAGTGAGCTCGAATCACAGTAGTGTCAAAGTGATTCACACACCACACCATTTATGGGTCTTGATATACGAGGTGTATTGGGGATCTGCGACTTGACCCTTTTGGTTTTAATATTCTATCTAACCTCTTACAATTTCAGTTTCAGTTACTAACCTGCAGCTACTTTGATTTGATGCTCTTTAACCATGGTTAACCTCATTACTCTTCCCCTCTAACTTGGGGTGGTATAGCCGTATATATAGGATATAGCTAGCTAACACAACCAAAGCCACCAAGGAGAGTACTATAATGGGTCAAGCTCAAATCGAATGTACCTATGTAATTCGATTCAATAATTGAATGGCTATCATACCTCAGTTCATATATTCCATTCAATAATTGAATGGCTATCATACCTCAGTTCATATATTCCTCATCCTGGCAACCAAATCCAAATTTTGAATTTTTTGGTGTAGCATATATATATGCTCTTCTATCAGGTTACAATGTATAGGATTATCTAAGGACTATTGACCTGTTATGTGTCAAACATTAAAAACTATCACGAGTAGTCAAGAACACTATTTAAACCACCTTATGCAGTTATGCATCAACAGAATTACTGACAAGTTTAAATACTAATGAATATAGCACTGAATTCACTGTCGGCATTTTACACAGATAATCTATTAACTACTCATCCCAGTTTTATAACATTTACCTCACATGCATTGAGATTTATATAATTAACTGTGAGATACCCTCTTATTCAAATCTAATTATACTCGCTTCAATAGTAATGCTATAGCTAGCTAGCATCCAAGTATAATTATCATCTATGGGAACCTCTCTTTACCCTAATGTTTACCTTTTATATACATTCCTATGCTAAGTTGGTTACAGATATATCCAGATGGTATTAAAGAAGCTAAGCTAAAAAAGACAGCAATTCCAATTAGCTAGCTAGCTCAGAAGTTGCTTTCAGAAATCATTCAGTGATGGAAACAACGGACCCATAGGACCTTTAGCAGCTAGCTAAACGCATCCATGATCGTCTGGCTGGCCGGCCACTGCGTGACAAATCTCTCTTCCGACATGGAAATGCATTAGAGGACAGCTGGACAAATTAAACCATGCATATATACATACATAATTGCATATGCTATGGACCCCGAAACTAATTCATGCAGTAGTACAGTGAAAGAGATGAGAGATGAGGATCCCACTTGGACTGAGATTTTTCGGAGCCTGAGTTTTGCTTAACCTTCCAGCGCAGATCACATCGATGGGGTGGTGTGTAACATGTATATGTATTAGGGGACCACAAGTATGTGGGTTGAATTAAACCTCAAATGCTCCTGTTCTTTCCTTGACATGACACTTGGGTTTTCTGCATTGTAATACTGCAATTTGAATTATATTATTTTCTCGATAATTAGAGATATTAAAGAAAAAATTACGGATTTGAACATAAGATCTCGTCGTCTCGAATGTACGGATTGCTCCCATATATTCTAGCAAACCACATGTGTTATTGTGTTCTCGTCGTACATTTAGATGCTTTCGTGTGAGCAACATGTAAAACAATTTCGTCATTCATATAATGTGTAATTTGGGTATGTTCAAATATAGAGTATTCAATTCAGATATTAATTAGGGACACTGACCTCAATACCCAAAACTTCAGCTCCTAGAGCTAGAGGGTTTAAGGCCAGAAGTGCTGGCTGGTTCTTGGTTTTCTGTTCGGGCTGATTGCCCCATGTGTACCAACAACAACAAAAAACCATACTTCAGCCCAAGTGCTCTCACTTACCCCACTATTCCCACTCAACCCATTTAACCGTAAAAAGACGATACTGAGCTCCGAAAAATAAAAAATTACACGATGCCACTCAACCCCGCTGCAAGGACGACGAGGAGGATCTCAGCTTCCTCGAAGAGCCGACTGAGCAGGGCCATGACGGCAGCACTATCCAGATTCAGACCAATTCAATGGCGAGAACTACGACGATGCCGACGACTTCTCCGATTTCGAGGAGGGCGATCAGGAGGCATACAAGAAGCCGAAGGTTGACGAGAAGGACGTCGTCTTTAATTTCTTTTGAAAGGGGGCGAACTTCAGCGAGACGATCAAGAAGAACAGGTTCGTGCTAGTTGAGTTCTACGCGCCGTGGTGCGGATACTGTACTTGAAGGTGGATTTGGGGAGGTTCTGGAGGTTTGTGACTGGGAGGAAGAAGAAGTTGGAGGCTCTGAGGGCGCAAATCTCTTTGGCTTTGACGGAGTGTGCGTGTGGATCCGGGAAGTTTGTTCTGGAGGCTATCTCGGAGGTGTTTCCGGTGGACAAGAGGTCGACTAAGATCAGAAAAGTGAAAAGGTAAAATTGTAAAAATAAAAAAATAAAAAATAAAAATCGGTAAGTTTGTTCTGGGTTTGTGAAAAGTCATTTCAAGATAATTGGCCCAAATGGGAAATAAGGGTGAAGAGAGGAGCGTCTGGTGGGCTTAGAGTTGCACTGATCAAAAGGGTGGAGTAGGGACTTTTCTGGGTTGTCTGGACATATTGAGACGATTTGAAATACAGGGACAAACATAAGCAGCTACATTATTGAATATGGGAAAGGAAGAGATTGATAATGTGCTAGAGACTTAAAAAGAATGACAGGTCCCATCCTATTTCAATTTTTTGCATGCCAAAACCATGCTGTTTGTAACACATTATTGAGAGAGAGAGAAGAAAAGAGACTCACTCCCCAAAATTTATTTTCCTCCATGCACAAGCTACTTTCAATTACCAAATTATACGTATCAGACTGCAAATGAGAAAAACCAAGTTCCAACATCTTTGTATTTACCTTAGTGTACAGGTCGATCCTAATATCCTATCCCTATAGGATAATATTGATGTCAACAATTTTAGGTGAATCATAGTCTTCACACCAGAACAAATGAATAAAGGATTGTCGTCAGTCTTCAGTTTCCAGTCTGCAGTTCTGCACAGAACAATAATAGAACTCATTCAAAGCAAATTCAAATCAATCCAAAAACCAAAAGACGCTAAAGTGAAAATCCCCAATTGAAGTAATACATGAAGCCCAATTAGTGTTTGAGCTTGAATTTGAGTCAGTCCAAATACATGAATTGAGTTAATTACACTTGCACCATAACTATACAGCGCTTTGCACTTTTCATGGGGTAACTATCACCTCTTTTTATCTAAACATTAAAGAATTAAAACGAGTTCTGGAGATTGACATGTAAGATCTAAAGTAGGTCTCAGATCGATTTTACAATTCAACTGGCATGTTACTCTTCATTATTTCAAGACTTTAGGTAGGCCTGGCAACGTGCGGGTATAGTGCGGGTACCGTGCGGGTTATTAACGGGTCGGGTTCTTAACGGGCCGACCCGGTAAGAACCCGTTAGCTTAACGGGTTTTACGGGCTAAACTCGACGGGTTTGCGGGTTATCCGTTGGAACCCGTTAAGACCCGTGAATAAATTTTTTTTTTTTCCTTTCAAACCCATTGAAACCCGCAAACCCGTAAGCCCAAAAGCAGTTTTTTTTAATTTTTTTTTATTGTTACTTTTTTTTCAAACTCAATTAATAGACCCTCTGCTGTTTCTTCTATTGTGCCCAGTAACCTCTCTCTCATCATAATCATGGATCTTCCCTGCTTCTTTCTTCTTCCTTTACTTCCTTCTCCGAACTTCTCTCCCTAAAAACAAAGCAAAACCATCGTTTTGGTTAATATCCAACATGGTATGCAGGTTGCCAGGTTATACTATCATTCATTCATTCTGAACATACCGAACCCAAACCCGAAACCCATAATACTCTTTAGCTAACTATGCCAAAACAACCAGAACAAGAGAAACAAAAACTTTATACAACTCAAAACACTCTGTAGCAGCACATACCCATCAAGCAAGGCACACTCAGAAACACAAATTAAAACCCAATGTGATCAAAGCAATTGATCAAAGTCCCATAACACCAAAACCATTCCAACCAAAGCAATTGAAGCAAAAACGTGACATACCCACTATTGAAAACCCAACATGGTATGCAGAATGTCAATTAGCTAATCACCTCAGTAATCTTCAATCAATAAACAGACCCAAATTGAATACAATGCAAATGAGATTGCAGAAATAAAACCCAGATCACGAATGAAGCCAGAAGCGGATTAATCAAAGCAACCTTAACAAATAAAACCCAGAAGCGGATTAATCAAATTATCAAAGCAATAAAGACAGAATATCTCAGCTCAGATTTCTTTCGCAGAAGACGAACATGAACTGATGAAGGTACCTTGTTTCAGAACTTGTTTCCAAATTCCAATCCCAGCTCAGATCTCTCTTGCTCTAAAATTGTGGATGAAGAAGAGAGACGTAGGGCGGAGGCTAGTCGGCTATCTCGAAGTCATTGTTGGATACCTCGGATTGCTGAAAGAGAGCAGAGTAGAAAGAGTTTCAATTTTGAGAAATGATTTAACGGGTTCCAATGGGCTTAGCGGGTTTGGCACGGCCCGGCCCGTTAATTTATGGGTTTTTGGCGTGCGGGTTTTTTTCAGCACGGATTAATAATTGGACGGGTTCGTGCGGGCTTTTAGCGTGCGGGTTTCGTGCGGGTTTACGGGTAACGGGTTCAAATGCCAGGCCTAACTTTAGGTGCCAGTGTGAAGAAAACTTAAACAAGATGCAAACTTGACTAAACCTTCATCAATATTGCATTTAGATTTCAGAATAGTTTTGAAATGTAAAAGTCTTGGATATACACTAACATTAATCAGATACATGCAACTGGCAGGACTTCTGGTCTTCTACATCAGTCAAATACATATATATCAAATAGGATTTGCTCGAAGACAGAGCAATATTATTTATTTCCTTGCACATGTCCAATATCAGCCGAGATGGTGGTGTTGGCTTTCAGAACGTACGTAACACAACTGTGCTATATATTATTCACAGCGCATCACTGGCGGTCCGATGAACAATCTAGTCTCTACCTGATCTGAATTATTAATTGTTTGGCTGCTGCTACTTTGACTACTATCCATCCAGTTATAACTTGCTGCCCCAACTCCTTTTTCTTGAACTAAAGGTTTCTGACAAGGCCTTGCACCACACTGATTAAGAATATCATATCAATTAGTGCAGACAAGAATGAATCAGAGTCATGTTTATCTGTATGTTAAGCAATTGACTCACCTCTGTGTGTAGTTTTGCATTCTCTTCTAAGAGGAGCCTCTCCTGGTTTTAGGGCACAAATTATGATAGATGGTATCAGAACTGAAGCACCACAAAACTAAAACAAGCATCAACTTATAGTTTGTGGCATTGAGTATACCTTTGCTTTTAGTATCTGCTCCGTGAATAGCTGATCCTGAAGGAAGCTAACACTTCCAAGTTAGGTATCTCTGGTTGAAGAAAATGGGCAGGAAAAGAAAGACGCAGGTTACCTTTCTCTCTCGTACAATGCGCAAGCTTCGCTCGAGCTGGCTACTCATCTGATTGACTTCTTCAGAAGAGCAAGGATCCAAGTCATGTCCCAAAAGCCTCCTGAGAGATATAAATTTTAGACTTTAGGAAAACCTACTCTTAATGGAATGTTAGATGTGAGTGCAAATGTACATGAGATGAAGATCAAAGTAAGTCATAAACCGTTGAGAAGCTTCTAGGGTCTCGATCTTCTTGGCCATGTCAGCTGATTCATCCTTCAATTGCTATATTTGCACGATATTTACTATCAGTTGAAAACAGGTGACACAAATAATTTGTCTAACAAAATGAAAAAGCATATGGACAGTTGGATACAGTCATTACAAATCCTAATCCATCTCGGTCAATTTGTGTTAGAGATATCTATCATTTTAGGATTGAAAATTGTTGAAAAATAAAATTAATTTAGAATAATGTTGAGAGTTACGGTGAAAAAAATGGTGACAACTAGTGGCTTCATAGGTTATGCGAGTTAGAAATGTTTAAGGTTATTGTAACGGTCTAATACTTATGTCCGTTGTAATTGTCATATTTATGACATTGTCTAGTGTAGGCCTATAAAAGTAGACTAGTCTAGTTGAGTAAATTGTGTAGAGTATTTTATAGAAGTATTATCATAATAACTTTACTACTAGGTATTTTGAGAATCTCCTTCATATCTCTCTCTAAGAACTCTGTAAATGCCTTTGCGATGTACATCTCCCATATTGTGTGTCATTTATGCACCATATCTCCCTCTCGAAGATTAGTTATCAATATTCACGCTTTCGCTGATATCCAACAAAAATGTTGTAATCTTGGAGACTTTTAAGCTGAAGTTACATTAAAATTTTTAGAGTCACATTAATAAAGTACCCTATAGCTCTCCATGTGGATTTGAAGCATCACATACAGTATCAACCAAACACCTTCACAAATAATAGTTTACAAATACTAATTTACCCGCTATGTAAATCTATGTCTAATTTCTGTATACAATGAAGCATTACTAATTGGTTATGCTTCTGGCTCCCCTTTCAATTAGCTTTGAGGGGTTTTAGATAAAGTTTTATGACTTGATGTGTGTAAATATACCACTCAAATTAAAAGAAAAAGGTAATACTATCCTCCCGTTGTAACATGGTCTTGGACATTGTCTTGGATTACCAAGTTACCAAAGACTAAATTAATCATATAAAAAAGGTCTTATATAAGTAAGTAATTAACTAAATGTAAAATGACCTTTGGTAGATGTTCAAACTCAGAAAAGATGTGGAGAGGTTCTTACCTGCATATACTGTTCCACTTCAGTAGTGTTGGTTAGCGCACCTTTTGCATGTTTATGGTATTTTTTTATAGTCTTTTGTATGCTGATCCATCCATCCAAAACACAAAATGGAAAAATCAAATAAAGCTGATAAATCAATCAACTGCAACAAAAAATATAATTTCCTTTGCTACATGATAATAACAAATATACCCAGAAAACAACAATTAGTATTACTATAAATCCATATCCTAACATGCATACAAAAATCATTCTACCAAAAACAAGACTTTCAATTATACATCTACTAAAAATTACTATATTAGTTAATAACTAATAAGCTAATAAGAAATAAGACAACGTAGTAGACGTATATCAATCTAATATGAAGATTAAGAAACAAAAGAAGGTTAAAATATATAAAGACTCGAGTACAGAAATACCAAATAAGCATCTAGCATCTTTTGATGAAGTAATGTGTCAAAAGGGTCAAAAGTTGCTCATAGGGGGTCAAAATTTGGCCCTGAAGGGTTGATTTTCTTCTTCTAAATAAATAGAAAGCTAGCTAAAAATGTGCATATAAAAGGATGTTCTTACACATGAATGCATATAAACTTTAGAGCTGCAGCTCAATTTTTATCATGTTTCCTTTTAGTGAGTAACCTATATCGGTTATAGGGATGATGATGAACTAGCTAGTCATGACTCATGAGAAAGTACTGGTTATTGGTTATAAAGATTTATGCAAAACATAGCATATGTGGCAAAAGTACAAGGTGGTATTATTGACTACGGAAACTCAAAGACCCAAGCTAAAACTTTCAGCATAAGGGCTGCACGTGTAGAAAGTGGTCCGTGAAATGATGAATTTATATAATTTTTTTGGGACAAGATTTGTGCATAGATAACCAGAGCTTAACCACATAGCTAGACGTCAAGACGAATTAAGACTTTATACCGGTCATGAACTGGTATTATATGAAGAAATGACGAGTTGAAAGCATGAAACCTAGTTTAGCAGTACTACATAAAATCTAGACAATTGAGTTTAGCAGACATGACATAATGCTCCTTCAAATCTCATTATACCATGCACTGTAGCTAGTAAACAAAGTGCTATATGAATTCTTTAATTACTTTTAATGTGATATATATATATATATATTTTTTTTTTTGAGGTAGTTATATATATACTTATATAGTACTTGATCTTAATTAATTAATATAACCACATGCAAATCAGTACTAACAATTGACGAAGTGGTGTTAGCTCAGTGGTTAGAGCACCTACTACCTAATGACGAAGTCATGGGTTCGAGTCACCATGGGGGTAGGAGTGATATCCTTTGATCCTCGTTTTAAAAAGAGAAGAAGAAGAAAAAAAAAAATCAGTACTAACAAATGCATTAATTGAATTTACAGCTGGTGATGTCAAATTCTCATAAAAAAAAAAAAAAAAAAACAACTGTTAACCGCTGGAATAGCAAGTGAAATTAAGGGGGAAAATAGAGAGTACATAGAACAGAATTAAAGGAAAAGGGGGCCAGAAAGTATATAGAAAAATTACAACTTAACCAGTTCTATTGCATCTACTCATATGTACTTGATCTACTGGAAGTGCACTAGCTACTGAACATCACAGTACTGCAACCCTCAAATACAAAGTACAACACAATTACTGAAGATAACAAGTGGAAGTGGCCGGGGGCTAGATCTTGGAACAAGCCCATATATAACTTTCGTGCTTAGTACGCGCAAAAGTTTATATCTATATCTATTTGAAGTTTTTGTTCGATCTTCTGAGAATAATTTATTATTTAAGAGTAATTTCTAGGGGCTTTAAGTTTCAAGAATAATTTAGATATAATAAATATGAAACGTACTCAGAGCTAGAAAACTCATAGAGCCTGCCCTTCGGAGAAAAGATGATGACTGCAACTTCGGCATCGCAAAGAACCGAAAGCTCAAAAGCCTTCTTCAGCAGCCCGTTTCGACGTTTCGAAAAGGTTACCTGCCTGCTTGTCGCATTTTCGATTCTTTTCACCTCAATCTTCCCTCTCACCATCTATACACACATCACAACATCACCATTGATCAGATCCTTAAACTCTTCCAAAAATTGATAAAGGAAGTACTTAGAAAAAAAAGAAAGAAAGAAGAAGATCGAGTTAGAACCTAAACCTTGTCAACTTTACGTTTCTGAAAACAGAAACCAAGGACCCAGTAAGCTAACAAAGGACTGCTCAATTTTCACAGATATGGAAAAACAGATCAGAAACCCTAGAAATAGATGAGCAGTGAAGATGAAACAACGTTTTATAGTTTTATCCGATAGTAGAAGTGCCGATGTTGTACCAACCTCTTTAATCTGAGGCCACACAAACCTTTATTTCCATATTCATTCAATACCTCCTTCCATTATTTACCATGTCTTTCTCTGCTTTGCAAGTGCCTACCCCACAAAAAAGAGAAAGAATGGAATAAACAATTCAAAAGGATGCTCGAACCTCTCATTTAAAAAAAAAATTGGCAAATATTTAAAAAAAAAAAAAAAAAAACACACACACAAACTCTCAACGGTCAGGTGAAGAAAGATATTTTTAGATCTTTCTCTTTCGCTTTTCCAAATTTAAATGGTCAATATGAAACGTCCCAGCTGAGGGACCAATAGAAGCGTCCCAGCTGGCTGTCTATTGGATTAATGAAACATCTAATAATTTACATCGTACAATGACGTGCGTGCGTGCGTAATGAGAAAAAAATAGGAGCGTGCCAGCTTGCTGTCTGTGATCAGCGCCCAGTCGTCATATCAATGAGAATGAAGACAAAAGAAAAAAAAAAAAAATCCGCTTGCGTACAAATTGTGTTCTTCTTTTTCTAACTTTTTCTGTGTTGTGTTTTTAAATTAACACAGAACCTAATGACTTTAAAAATTGACCCAAAAGAAAATGACTTTAAAAAGAACACAATATTTAGGAAAGAGCTCTTGGCACAAGAACATGGAAGAGAATACGAGGAAGAACCAAATTCATTTCCATTTGCTGGAGACAGATATATGAAAGTATATTCAGATCGGCTGTCTAGCAAGGTCAAAGGTGTTTGTTGCAAGTTATAATATGTTGTTAAGGAAATTTTACTTTTTAATCGAAATATTATATTATTATATATTAGTGATAGGTAGGCCGATCGAGACAAAGAAACTATATATTGTTTTTATCGTGTTATCCTAAAATTTTTATTATACACAAGTACTTATATATATATATATATATATATATATATATTTTAAAGATGATCAAATGATTTCACTCCTACTCCCATGATGACTCGAACCTAGGACAATGAATAAAATTTTATTCCCTATATCATTTTAAAATGCCGTGAAATAATGCATTGAGAGTTGGTGTAATGATGACTTACAATAGTAGATGAGGTCCTAAACAAAGGCCCTCTTCCCCGAGAACAAAAATAGAAAAAAATTTCTCACCTTTAACCTTATTTATCTCATTGATACTAGAATTAAAAATCATGAACTATACAAAAGTGAGGCTATATATCTAAAGATGCAGCTAAAGGGAATAAGATGAGACAATTTAGTCAAATGATTTAGTCAAATAAAGTGGTGAATCCATTTACAATCCATAGTGGTGCAATAACACAAAATGCTTGAATGGAATAAGTAGATAGTGAAATATATTTATTTAATACTCTAATTGATGGTGAAGTATGATGCATGATTGCATGCTATTCACCCAAAAAAATTATGCCTGCTCGGCCCATTAAGCCCAAGCTCAAATAGCCCATAAAAGATGGTGAACGAGAGAAAAGAATAGTCGTATGGCTGAAACAGAAACAAGGAAGAGGAAGATGGGAGAGAGAAGAGAAGCTGATTCCATTCCAGGACAGCAACACCAAAGTGGCCAACAATCAAACCAAAACAAAACATTCAGATAACCCGTCTCAAAGACAATGATCTTTTCACTGTAAGAATCCCATTCCATTATCCTCAAAATCTTTATATCTATTCTTCCATTACAAAATTCTGGGTTCAAAATTCATCTTTCACTGGCTTAGCTTGATTTTTTTTTCAATGATCAGGTCCAGAATTTCTTCACATCTGCAGAATGAAAGGCTTTTTGTTAAGGTTGCAGAGTCTATTGGGTTTGTTCACCAAGGAAGTCTTGGCCCAACGAAAGGTGAAGCTTACAGAGATAATGATAGAATCTCTGTGAACGATCCTGTTCTTGCTGATTTTATATGGAACTCTGGGCTCAGCAACTGAATGATTGTTTCTTCCAACTTGAGTGAATGAAATTGCACTTGGTTCCACTTTAATCTCTAGAAAAGCAGGTGCATCAATGCTGACATAGTAGGTTGAGTTGGGGTCGCCAACATTTGGAACATTCCTATGGAAATTTCCCTTGATTTATTACCATCTTCTATACGTAGAGATAAGTAGGGGTAGTTAAGGTCCCATGCCCTGCCAGGCTTGGTGTTCCTGCAATTGCAGCATACAAGGACTATGCAAGAATGTACCAAAAACTAAACAAGTTTACTTTTAATCTCATAACAAGATCAAAATTACATAAGAGTTATGAATGGGGAATCACACATATATAGTAAGAAAAAAAGCATTAGAGTATGTAAAGAAGTTCTGAAAACTATATAGCTAGGAGGTTAAAGTAGAACCAAGTGTGGGTGCTTAGCCTATGCAAAGAAGCATTAGAGTATGTCATGAGTGCAGATTTAATTGCCGCAGGTGACCAGCGTGGGTGCTTAGCCTTCACAATAGCTGCTGCTCCTGTTATATACGTGTGGGCTGTTGAGAATATATACATCCCACATGGGAAAAATGGAACCTTGTCTATGGGTTTATAAGGGTCTTTTGCAACAGGTGACCAAGCCGCAAGGATATCAACACCCGTTGAACGAGGTCAGGCTGTTAATTTTATTTGAGAACCCACACTTGTGAGAACATATATGAAAGGAGTAATGTTTATGGTGAAACAAAGTGATGAATTTCAATCCTAGCAAATCCGCAAGGATATCAACACCCGTTGAACGAGGTCAGGCTGTTAATTTTATTTAAGTACCCAAACTTGTGAGAACATATATGAAAGGAGTAATGTTTATGGTGAAACAAAGTGATGAATTTGAGTCCTAGCAAATGCTGTTTACCTATAGAATATCTGGCACCATTAGGTTAGGTCCTCTGGATGAAAAAGTGGGAACATATGATGCGTGTAGATCCTTCCATGTTTCAGTAACTAGAATACTTCTGGTCTTCTACACCAGTCGAATACATATATATCAAATAGGGTTTGCTCGAAGACAGAGCATTATTATTTTGTTCCTTGCTCATGTCCAATATCAGCAGAGATGTTGGTGTTGGTTTTCAGAAGATAACACAAAACTGTGCTATATATTATTCACAACGCATCACTGGAGGTCCGATGAACAATCTAGTCTCTACCTGATCTGAATTACTAATTGTTTGGCTGCGGCTACTTGGACTACTATTCATCCAGTTATAACTTGCCGCCCCAACTCCTTTTTCTTGAACTAAAGGTTTCTGACAAGGCCTTGCACCACACTGATTAAGAATATCATATCAATTAGTGCAGACAAGAATGAATCACAGACATGTTTATCTGTATGTTAAGCAATTGACTCACCCTTGTGTGTAGTTTTGCATTCTCTCCTAAGAGAAGCCTCTCCTGGTTTTAGGGCACAAATTATGATAGATGGTATCAGAACGGAAGCACCACAAAACTAAAACAAGCATCAACTTATAGTTTGTGGTATCAAGTTTACCTTTGCTTTTACTCGTTCTATCGGCTCCATGAATAGCTGAGCCTGAAGGAAGCTAACACTTCCAAGTTAGGTATCTTGAAGGAAATGGGCAGGAAAAGAAAGAAGCAGGTACCTTTCTCTCTCGTACAATGCGCAAGCTTCGGTCGAGCTGGCTACTCATCTGATTGAGTTCTTGAGCAGAGCAAGAATCCAAGTCATGTCCCAAAATCCTCCTGAAAGATAGAAATTTTAGACTTTAGGAAATCCTAGTCTTAATGGAATGTCAGATGTGAGTGCAAATGTACATGAGATGAAGAGATTAAACTAAGTCACAAACCGTTGAGAAGCTTCTAGGATCTCGATCTTCTTGGTCATGTCAGCTGATTCATGCTTCGATTGCTACATTTGCACGATATTACTATCAGTTAAAACAGGTGACACAAATAAATTTTCTAACAAATGAAAAGCATATGGACAGTTGGATTACAGTCATTACAAATCCTAACCCGTCTTGGTCAATTTGTGTTAGAGATATCTATCATTTTAGGGTTGAAAATCTTGAAATCTCGGAGACTTTTAAGCTATAGTTACATTTAAATTTTTAGACTTCCATTATTAAAGTTTTCAGACTTTTAAGCTCTCCACGCATCACACACAATATCAAACCTAACACCTTCACAATAATAGTTTACAAACACTAGTGTACCAGCTATGTAAATCTATGTCTAATTGTTGTATACAATGAAGTATTACTAATTGGTTATGCTTTTGGCTCCCCTTTCAATTAGCTTTGAGGGGTTTTAGATGAAGTTTTATGACTTAATGTGTGTAACTATACCTCTCAAATTAAAATAAAAAGAAAAAGAAAAAGGT
The DNA here is from genome assembly GCF_958449725.1 of Rosa rugosa. Classification (NCBI taxonomy): domain Eukaryota; kingdom Viridiplantae; phylum Streptophyta; class Magnoliopsida; order Rosales; family Rosaceae; genus Rosa; species Rosa rugosa. The sequence goes on from NC_084825.1 coordinate 50,772,962, forward strand.
AATACGATCCCCCCGTTGTAACATTGTCTTGGATTACCAAGCTACCAAAGACTAAATTAATCAAATCAAAAAGGTCTTATATAAGTAAGTAATTAACTAAATGTAAAAGGACCTTTGGTAGATGTTCAAACTCAGAAAAGATGTGGAGAGGTTCTTACCTGCATATACTGTTCCATTTCAGTAGTGTTGGTTAGCGCACCTTTTGCATGTTTATGGTATTGTTTTATAGTCTTTTGCATGCTGATCCATCCATCCAAAACACATAATGGCAAATCAAATAAAGCTGATATGGTAAAGTCATGGTACGTTAATATTTCTCATACATGTATTATTTTTATGTAATATTTATCACATTAAAGACTCATGTGGTAATTGGAAAGAAGTCCTCATCAAGGTAAATAAGGTTCTTGTTAGAGTAAAAGTATGTAACTAGAAAAAAGTCTCCAATAAGGTAAATAAGGTCCTCGTTAGAGTAAAATAAGTTCTCATTTGAGTAAATAAGTCCTAAAAGTGGTAATTGTAGTAAGTTCTCATTTGAGTAAATAAGTCATAAAAGTGGTAACTGTATATATGTCATATGCAACATAAAATATAATTTCCTTTTCTACCTTTAATAAGCTGCGGTACTTGGAAAGGAAATCACAATGAATATTCACCAATAAATCAATCTAATTGCCAAACAAATCAGTATCATTCTAGGCCTGTATTAAGCGAGCTTTCTTGGACTGTAATGAGTTGCAGTACTTGAATAGGGAGTTGGTTGTTCCCCCGCCAATATCTCTATTGTTAAGTGTTTGTAGTCTGTAACTTATTCATGGATGTTGATCTAATGCATTCAGCTTTTAGTTTTTTTTTTTTTTAAATCAATATCATTCGTCATATAACTTATCAAGGTATAAGGCAATTATGTAAAGATTTTATTACATGAGCATTATGTTATTGAACGATTTTTTTACAATGTAATAGTTTGTTTATATTTTGACCCCCCTATATGAAATTTCTAGCTATGCCATATCAATCTAATATGAAGATTAAGAAACAAAAGAAGGTTAAAATATATAAAGACCTCAAGCTAGTACAGAAATACCAAATAAGCTTCTAGCATCTTTTGATGAAGTAATGTGTGTCAAAAGCTTGCTCATAGGGTTCAAAATTTGGCCCTGAAGGGTTGATTTTCTTCCTCTAAATAAATAGAAGCTAAGAATGTGCATATAAAAGGATGATCTTACACATGAATGCATAGAAACTTTAGACTGCAGCTCAATTTTTATCATGTTTCCTTTTAGTGAGTAACCTATATCGATCGGTTATAGTAGCCATGCACACTTGATGATGATGAACTAGCTAGTCATGACTCATGAGAAAGTACTGGTTATAAAGATTTATGCAAAACATAGCATATGTGGCAAAAGTATAAGGTGGTCTTATTGACAATGGAAACTCAAAGACCCAAGCAAAAACTTTCAGCATAAGGGTTGCATGTGTAGGAAGTTGTCCATGAAATGATGGATTTATATGATTTTATTGGGACAAGATTTGTTCATACATAATCAGAACTTAACCGCATAGACATCAAAACGAATTTAGACATCATACCGGTCATGAACTGGTATTATATGAAGAAATGCTGAGTCGAAAGCATGAAACCTAATTCAGTGGTACTACATAAAATCTAGACAATTGAGTTTAGCAGACATGACATAATACTTCTTCAAATCTCATAAACTAAGTGTTATATGAATTCATTAATTACTTTTCATCTAATATATATAGTACTTGATCTTAATTAATCAAGATAACCATATGCAAATCAGTACTGACAAATGCATTTTACAAGTGGATGACTTTGGGGAAAATCAATGAAATTGAATTTGCAGCTGGTGATGTCAAACTCTCATAAAAAAAACAATTGTTAACCTCGATGGAATAGAAAATCAAAGGAGGAACATAGAGAGTTCCAACCACCAAATGAACTGAATTGAAGGAAAAAGGGGCCAGAAAGTTTATAAAAAAATTACAACTTAACTAGAAATTAGTTAAAACTCAAACCAATCCTATTGCATCTACTCAGATGTACTTGATCTACTAGAAGTCCACTAGCTACTGATCATCACAGTGCTGCAACCCTCATATCAATACAAAGTACAACAAGCCCATAACTTTTGTGCTTAGTACACGCTAAAGTTTTTATGTCTATATCTATTTGAATTTGTGTTCTTCTGAGAATAATTTAGATAAATTAAAGAGTAATTCCTTAGGGGGTTTAAGTTTCAAGAATAATTTAGATAAATTAAATATGAAACGTACTTAGAGCTGGAAAACTCGTAGAGCCTGTTTTTCTGAGAAAAGACGATGACTGCAACTTCTGCATCGCAAAGAACCGAAAGCTCATAAGCCTTCTTCAACAGCCCGTTTCGACGTTTCGAAAAGGTTACCTGCCTCCTTGTCGCATTTTCGATTCTTTTCATCTCAATCTTCCCTCTCACCATCTCCTATACACACATCACAACATCACCATCAGATCCCTAAAATTTTCCCAAAAATTGATAAACAAAGTATTTAGAAAAAAAAAAAGGAAAGAAAGAAAGAAGAAGATCGAGTTAGAACCTGGCCGGATAGTCAAAACCCAGGAAAGGTTTAATTGATCAGCCCCCAAGAAAATATCAAACTTTGGTGTAATCAAAACACAAATCTCAGAGATGAAACCCAGAAGCAAAACCCCTAAAACTGGACAACTTTAGGTTTCTAAAAACAGAAACCAAGAACCCAGTAAGCTAACAAGGACTGCTAAATTTACACAGATATGGAAAAACAGATCAGAAACCCTAGAAATAGATGAGCAGTGCAGAGAACCCAAAGATGAAACAACTTTTTATCGTTTTATCCGATAGTAGAAGTGTCGATGTTGTACCAACATCTTTATTCTGAGGCCACACAAACCTTTATTTCCATATTCATCAATACCTTCCTTCCATTATTCTCCATGTCTTTCTCTGCTTCGCAAGTGCCTACTCCACAAAACAACAAATATATAATTGTAAGCAAAAAAGAGAAAGAAAGAAATAAACAATTCAAGGATGCTCGAACCTCTCTCATTCTCATTGTTTATCTTGTTTTGGCAAAGATTTAATAAAAAAACAGAAACTCTCAACAGTCAGTTGAAGAAAAGATTTGTTTTGGCAAATTTAAATGTTTAATAATCTACATCGTACAATGACGTGCGTGAGGGGCCAATAGGAGCGTGCCAGCTAGTTGTCTGTTGTCAGCACCCAGTCCTCATATCACTCAATGAGAATTCAGACCAAAAAGAAAAACACCTAATCAGAAGCGGCCTTGTCACGTGGCTAGCCTTTTGTGGCACTCGTCTTATTTTTTCTAGCTTTTTTTTCTTTCGTGTGTTTTTGGCTTTCGTGTTTTTTTTTTTTGAAAGGGGTTTGGAACCCAGCCTAGCTGGGAGGCTCAGCCCCACGCCCGATTCCATTTATTGAAGTAATACTTTGCAACGGGGGGGACATAAAACCTGAACCCCGTGCTACATTAGAAAGATTACAAACATCCTCATAGAGAACATCCCGAATAATAACAGGAGTTTCATCTAACCATACATCAGAAATGTAATTAAAACTAGCAAGGTGCGCTAACCTGTTGGCTACACCGTTTGCTTCACGGAAGATGTGACTAACCTGAATTGAGTGAAAAGATGTCAAATATGACTTACAATCATCAATAATACGCCCAATTTCAGATCTATCTTCCACATCACGCTGTAGAGCAGTAACAACAAGGGAGCAATCGCTCTCAACATCAATAACGGTCATGTCCTGATGGATCGCCAATAAGAGCCCAGCCCTACATGCTTCAGCCTCCATATGTAAAGCAGATGAAGCATGTGGGAAATACCGAGCCAGAGCTGCCAAGCACATACCATTTTCATCACGTATCACAACTCCCACTCCACCATCACCGTAATCAGCCCGGTAACTCCCATCCACATTCACTTTCAGACGCCCACTAGGAGGGTTCTGCCATTTGGTCTTTTCCCTTCTACCTTTCGCATTTCCATGCACATGAAATTGCTGATATTCCTCAAGAAATTTACTAGCCCACTGTGCCGCATTAGAGGCACAGAAGAAACTCTCGTTCCACAAGACATTATTTCTTTCAGACCATATGACCCAGAGTGCCATGAAAAAAGCACAACGTTGATTACCATCCAATTTTTCAATGACGTTCAACACCCAATCCTCCACACATGAAGCAGCCACATTCTTGGCCAAAAGGCCCAATTTGGTACACACCCAAAAGCATGTAGTAACATCACAATCTCTGAACAGGTGTAATCCATCTTCTAATGCATGATTACAGAAAAGACAATTACTATCAAGAAGACTAACCTTATGGGAGAGAGCTCTTCTTGTAGGTAAAATGCCTCTGAGTAGTCTCCAAATAAACACACGCACTTTGGGTGGGATGTTGGCCCCCCAAATTATCTTCCAGTAAGTGGCATTAATTCCATAAGACCCATTTGAGCTAGAAGCCCGGTCAGATCTACCATCATCAAGGCGGGCCACATGGTATCCACTTCTCACTCCATAGTTTCCTCTCTTGTCATAGTGCCACACAAAGCTGTCATCTGCTCCTCTAAGGCTTAGAGGGATACTTGCAATTATGCCAACTTCCATTGGTGTAAATAAAGCTTCCAAAAGTGGAATATTCCACTCATAATCGTTCTCCACCATTAAGTCACATACTCTCAATTCTTCATAGCCCAACGCTGGAGAGGAAAATGGTTTGAAATGTATAGGTAGTGGTACCCACGGATCCCGCCATGCAGAAATATGAGCTCCGGTGCCAACCCTATATCTCACCCCTCTACGCAAAAGATTTTTGCCATGCATGATACTACGCCATGCATACGAGGCCCCTTTAGTCACTTCAGCATCCAGGAAGTCACATCGTGGGAAATAGCGAGCTTTATATAACTTAGCTATCAAAGAATCCGGTGACTGAAGAATCCTCCAACCTTGCTTCGCGAGCAAAGCTTGGTTGAAATGAACCATGTTTCGAAATCCTAGCCCGCCTTCTGTTTTGGGAACACACAATCTCTCCCAAGCCAACCAGTGGATTTTTTTCTCATCAATCTTGTCTCCCCACCAAAACCTAGCCATAAGACGGTGCATCTCAGAACAAAGATGTTTGGGGAGTTCAAAACAGCTCATTACATAGGTCGGAATGGATTGCACCACTGCCTTCAACATAACTTCCTTGCCAGCGGCGCTCAAGGTTTTCGTGTTTTTAAATTCACAAATAACCAAATGACTTTCTGCTTCAAAAAAAAAAAAAAAAAACCAAATGACTTTAAAAAGAGTGCGATTATTGCAACTCTATCATTTTCTTAGTTCATCCTACAATATTTAAATTATTGAAAGACCACATTATCAAGTGTAAAATGACTAATAAGTACACTAATTTTTAAAAATCTAAATATGTAAGAAAAAATAAATACATAAGTAATTAATTAAACAGAAATATTACTTAATTTCTCATTGGATAACATTAATCTTTATCTTCTCCACCCAAATTTGAATTTACTAATATTTTTTTTTCTTTTTGTTGTCTCTTCATCCTTAATTCGTTATTCACTTCACAAAACTATTAGTATTAACTTTATCAAACTCTTTGCAATACCCTTTATGAATACCAAAAGTGAAAATTAAAAAAAAAAAATCAATCTCTTCTTCATTGCTTATCATAAATTTACTAATTTTTTTACATGGATTGAAATAAAGGGAAATAAAGAACATTGAAATTGAAAGAAAAAGTAAAAAAATGAAAATAAATCAGATTATGATTTAATTGAGAGATTTCATTAAGAATATTTATTTTTTAATTGGATATGTCATATAGGGTGAAAAGAGAAATTGATAAGATAAGTAAATTTAATAATTGACATTAAAATATAGGGTGAAATAAGTAAGTAGTGTAAAATAATAGAATAACAATAGCCGCACCCCCTTTAAAAATTGACCCCAAAAAATGACTTCAAAAAGAATACAATATTTAGGAAAGATCTCTTGGCAGCAGATCGAACATGGAAGAGAATTCCTCGAAGAACCAGATCCATTTCCATTTGCTGGAGACAGATATATGAAAGTATATATTCAGATTGGCTGTCCATCATATTCGATTTCTGCGTCGCTCTCGGCTCGCATTCTCGGATGAGTCGGATCACAATCGTCTTCTACCTCGAGATTTGTGTCTTTATTTGTTTCAGCTTCGTCTTCATATTTCTGCATGTCTCAATCTCCCTCTCTCTTTAATCGCAGATTTCTTGTTGTTGGTTTGCAGATCGATCCCCTCTCTTGTGCGATTTCATGAATTGAAGTTCAAGTTCCGATGTTTTACCTTAATTTCCCTATTTTGTTCATTCAATTTTATCCATTTAATTCAGTAGCTTTTGTTGAATTTGATTGTAATTGACCTAAGTAAGATCAGTTGTTTCAGTTGGTTTGGACGTCTATATGACTTCTTCAGTGTGTAACAATAGCTCTCAAGTATTTGATTTAAAAACCTACAGAATAATAGATCCAAGGAGTACAATTGGAAGTTATAATATAGCTATGAGTAATAGATAAACACATAAAACTTATAAGAATATGCTGCAATGTTTCAATAAATAGCTTGTTTTTCTGTTTTGCTATGTTTGGAACTTGAAACAGATTCCTATAGAAATCAGAATGTGAGCATGCTGCATGGTGTTTTGGTATGATTATCATCCTGGATTGATTGAGTAAGAACATATACAGTTCATTTTTCGGCTATTGAAATAGTTTAGTTTCTTTCGATCAGTTTTCTGCAATGCTTGTCTATTATCTACTGCTTTGAAGGTTTTTAATCATATTGTGAAGTTTGGAATCATTGCTACCATTTATGCAATTTCTGATTTAGTATCAAAAGCAAATGAACATGGATTTCGGGGTGATTTCATTTCAGGGTGGCACTTTGTGGTTCTAGAATTTGTCTGAGTTACCTCATGGTGTTTCAGGTCCCATGTTTCCTCTCCTGATTGCTAAATGTGTAGTTGATGTTTGTCTGTTCGACTTGCAGATTTCTTTCAAGGCATCTTCTCTCAAGACAATGAAGGGTGTGTTTGGCGTGTTTTTCTGAATGAGGATTTTTGGTGTAGATTGCTGCTGACATGCATCTGCCCAGGCTGCTTTTGTGTGACGGTTACTAGGAGACTAGAATAAGAATGGACAAAGAGATTTGATATCTTATAATGTCTCATTCTCAATGTTTATTCCTGAGTAAGAACAAAATGCTGTTTTTTGCACTTGCTAGTGTGTTAGCTCTTAGAAGTGCAATCATTTACAACTAACCTCTTAACACACTTTCTTCCTTTTCTTTTATTTTATATTTTTGTTAAATTGCAATTAAAAAGAGAAAGAAAAAAAAATCTGCAACCGCAGACTTACTGTTAAAAGAGAAGTTTGAATAACTACTCCCACTTTTGGATTAATATTTTTAATTTTTGTATTGTTAATTATCATCATGTCCTTCATCTACTAAATTGCTTATTTTTCGATTTTGATCAAAGAGGGGTAATTGTTGTGATTTTAAAATTTACCCTTAAGCCTTATTGGCTTAATTAATACTGAATTACTGATAAGTTTTGGACTAATTGACATAATCTGATGGAAGCAAACGCCGCTCTGCTCCAAAAACCTAAAACCCTAGATCGGGCTTCGCCCTTTGATTATCACGTCTCCGGCTATCACCGACACTGGAGTCGCTTCTATTCCTCGGCGATGCTCGTCGGCGTCTTCTATTAGGGTGGTGCCTAGTTGTTTCACTGGCGTAGCTAGTTGTTTTCAATATATGCAGGTACAGAATTTCTTCACATCTGCAGAATCAAAGGCTTTTGTTAAGCTTGCAGAATCTATTGGGTTCGTTCACCAAGATAGTACAGTATTATCATCACCATCAAGATAGTACAGTACTATCTCCTAGTCAACCTGAACTTTTGGGATTTTATGTGAGTTGCAAAGGGATGTACGTTTGATGCATGCTCATCCTATAATCGTGTTTTAGCATACGTGCTTTTCTAAAATGAGGAGAGTGCCGCATTAGATGATCGAGCACCTGATTAGAAGAAGCAAATGATCGATTCATATGAAAAGATAGAATGGTCTCATTCTTGTCTTGTCTAGATAGATACGATATTTGAATTTATCTAATCTAGATGTATCATTTATCTTTCTAAGATATGAATACTTGAAAATAATGCTATTATTTTAGAAACATCGATACAAATAGAGTCGATACCGAGTTTCACAGATTAAAAAAAAATAATAATAAATAAATAAATCACTTTCTATAACCCGAGAGAAGAAAATTGATAATTGGCCCAGATAGAATTAAGGGTGAAAGAGAGGAGCGCCTGGTGGGCTTAGAGTTTCACTGACGACTTTTCTGGGTTGTCTGGACTCTGGACATATTGAGACGATTTGTAATACAGTGAAAAACATAAGCAGCTACATTATTGAATATGGGAAAGGAAGAGATTGATAGTGTAAGAGAGACTTAAAAAGAGTGACAGGTCCCATCCTATATCAATTTTTTGCATGCCAAAACCATGCTGCTTGTAACACATTATTGAGAGAGAAGAAAAGAGACTCAACCCCCAAAATTAATTTTCCTCCTTGCATATCAGACTGCAAATAAGAAGGAACCAAGTTCCAACATCTTTGTATTTTACCTTGGTGTATAGGTCGATCCTAGGCCTATAGGATAATAATGATGCCAACAATTTTAGGTAAATCCTAGTCTTCACACCAGAACAAATGATTAAAGGATTGTCTTCAGTGTTCAGTTTCCAGTCTGCAGTTCTGCACAGCACAATAATAGAACTCATTCAAAGCAAATTCAAATCAATCCAAAAAACAAAAGAAGCTAAAGTGAAAATCCCCAATCAAGGTAATACATGAGTCCCAATTAGTGTTTGATCTTGAATTTGAGTCGGTCCAAATACATGAATTGAGTTAATTACACTTGCATTAATCAGATACATGCAACTGGCAAGGCTTCTGGTCCTCTGCACCAGTCAAATACATATATATCAAACAGGGTTTGCTCGAAGACAGAGCATTATTATTTCTTTCCTTGCTCATGTCCAATACCAGCTGAGATGTTGGTGTTGGCTTTCAGAAGATAACAGAAAACTGTGCTATATATTATTCAGAGTGCATCACTGGCTGTCCGATGAACAATCTAGTCTCTACCTGATCTGAATTACTAATTGTTTGACTGCTGCTACTTTGACTACTATTCATCCAGTTACAACTTGCCGCCCCAACTCCTTTTTTTTGAATTAAAGGTTTCTGACAACGCCTTGCACCACACTGATTAAGAATATCATATCAATTAGTCCGGACAAAGAATGAATCACAGTCCTGTTTATCGGTATGTTAAGCAATTGACTCACCTCTGTGTGTAGTTTTACATTCTCTTCTAAGAGGAGCCTCCCCTGGTTTTAGGGCACAAATTATGATAGATGGTATCAGAACTGAAGCACCACAAAACTAAAACAAGCATCAACTTATAGTTTGTGGCATCGAGTATACCTTTTCTTTTAGTCGTTCTATCTGCTCCATGAATAGCTGAGCCTGAAGGAAGCTAACACTTCCAAGTTAGGTATATTTGGTTGAAGATAATGGGCAGGAAAAGAAAGACGCAGGTTACCTTTCTCTCTCGTACAATGCACAAGCTTCGCTCGAGCTGGCTACTGATCTGATTGAGTTCTTGAGCAGAGCAAGAATCTAAGTCATGTCCCAAAAGCCTCCTGAGAGATATAAATTTTAGACTTTAGGAAAACATAATCTAAATGGAATGTCAGATGTGTGTGCAAATGTACATGAGAATGAAGATCAAACTCAGTCATAAACCGTTGAGAAGCTTCTAGGATCTCAATCTTCTTGGCCATGTCAGCTGATTCATGCTTCGATTGCTACATTTGCAGGATATTTACTCGGTTAAAACAGGTGACACAGATAAATTGTCTAACAAATGAAAAAGCATATGGACAGTTGGATTACAGTCATTACAAATCCTAACCCATCTTGGTCAATTTGCGTTAGAGATATCTATCATTTTAGGGTTGAAAATCTTGAAATCTCGGAGACTTTTAAGCTATAGTTACATTTAAATTTTTAGACTTCCATTAATTAAGTTTTCAGACTTTTAAGCTCTCCATGTGGATTTGACGCATCACACACAGTATCAACCTAACACCTTCACAATAATAGTTTACAAACACTAGTGTACCAGGCATGTAAATCTATGTCTAATTGTTGTATACAATGAAGTATTATTAATTGGATATGCTTTTGGCTCCCCTTTCAATTAGCTTTGAGGGGTTTTGGATAAAGTCCTCTAACTTAATGTGTGTGTATCTCTCAATATCAGACTTAATTAAAATAAAGACTAAATACTAGTTACTCCTTATACTTTATATGTAAAAACAATTCGGTGCCTCACATTTTAAATTAAACAGAATAGTCTTTATTCTCTCAATTCTCACATAAAAGATCCACTCGGTCTAAATGGTCCGTTATTTGGCTAACGTGGAACACATTTGTACATCAACTCAGCACCACGTAAGCCAAGTGGATGATAAATTATCAAATATGCCCTTGCTTCTATTACCTTTGTTTTCAATCAAACCCTAAACCAATTACCCCAAAAAAATCCTAAAATTCAACACCAAATCGGCGGGCTAGGAGTGAAAATGGGCAGAGGTGTGGACTAATTGGAGGTACTTGGCCCTGGTGAACTTGCAAAACGACGCGTTTTGGTTTTGGGTGAGGAAGAATGGATTTGAGGGAATGAGTCGTTAGGGCGTCCAAAATTTGGGTTGTTGAAGCCCTCGAGCATGGTTTTGCTGACGAAGGACTCAAATGCAAAGCAGCGATGGCTCTATTTCAAGCACTCTGCTTCTTGTTCGATGAACTTGATGGCTGTGTCGAGGTCCCAACTCGCAGATTACATTTTCCTGATCATCAATTTCACAAAGCTTCAAATGGATCTTAGCGCCGGCTGCTGAAATTGAGCAAAATGGGTTGCCGTTAACTTCGAGAGGCAAAGATTAAGAGAGGGTCGCTGGACTTGAGCTTGTATTTGAAGGACTGATTGATCGGAGTTGATTTGGGTCTGATTGATCGGTCGGCCGAGAGTGAAAGTGGGCAGAAGTGGTGGCGGCAGAGGGAGGGTTTCAAGCGGCGGCCGAGGAGGAGGTGGTGGCTCAATTTTTGTGGAGTCTAGTGGCTGGTGGTGGTGATGGAGGAATAACTGTTTTTGGGTGTGAAGAAGAATAAGGTAGGAAGAAAAGAAAAATAAAAGGAGTAAAAGAGATTAAAAATAAAAAAACAAAGAGAAAGAACACATAATTATATTGGACAATTCACCATTAATATGACATTTGTCAAGCTAAGTTGGCGTGGATGGATTGCCACGTCATCCACTTAACGACACATTTAGACGGATAGTTAATGGAAGAGACCTATTGGTGTAATATTGAGAGAATAAGAACTATTTTTTTTTAATTTAGAAGCCGAGTACTGAACTGTTTTCATGAGAGCCCTTCTAATGAGAACTATTATAATGAGTACTAGTTGAAGACTTTTGTGTTAGACTCTTTTTTCGATCACATTTCTACGAATCAACCGTTAGATATTTATGTGTTAATAATTTATGCAAATTTTCAACCAAATTGAAAATCGTTAAGACATTCATAATTGTGATTTATCAATTATCAACATGAACGCTTCATGCTTGATAGATTTGGTTCGTCCATTGATTTGATCTAATTTAGTACCTTAAAGATTATCAATTTGGAGGAAAAATTTTAGAAATGATCTACTCAAGCATACATAAACATCTAACGGTTGATTAAAAAGTCATCAACTAGTCCTCATTACAGTGGTTCTCATTAGAATGGCTCCCTTGTTTTTATATCTAAAGTATAAGGAGTTATCCTTAAAATAAAAAGAAAAATAAAAAAATAATGGGTAAAAACTCTAAATGGTACCTAAGCTATTGCGAAAGGTATTTTTTCGTACATACGAATTTTTTTTACCCCAAATGGTACATGAAGTATTGCACCGTTACTAAATATAGTACCTCCGTTAACTTTTCCGTTAGGGTAAAATCCTCAAATGGTACCCAAACAATTGCGAAATGCACTTTTTGGTACCTACAAATTTTCAGAGAGTCTAGTAGTACCTGTAGTATCTCTCCGTTAACCCTTTTAGTACTTCCGTCAAAATTTACAGATATCCAAAAATACATTTTGCAATAGTTTGGGAACAATTTGGAGTTTTTATCTAAAAAAGTATATGCCACGTAGACGATTTTAACGGAAAAGTTAACGGATGTACTATATTTGGTAACGGCGCAATATTTCAGGTACCATTTGGAGTTTTTACTAGGGGTGTGCAAAACATGGTACAAACCGGCCAAAATCGACCGATAAATATGGTTTGGTTAAGGTTTTTTAATTTTAAAAATTGAAAATTGGTTCAATACCGAACCAAACCATTTATGAACTGGGTTGGTTTGGTTTCTCTTGTACTTAAACCGCGGAACCCGAACCGACCGGTATGTTTGAAACATAAGAGAAAAAGTTTTTTTTATATATATATACACATAATAAATATATATTCATTTGTCCGGTTTGTTCTAAGTAAGTTTTAAATATCCAATTATAACTTTATTCTCAAATGATATACTATCATACTGAATTCAAGGCTCAAAGGCCTAAAACCTTAGTATATAATCGCTAAAATTTTTTTGATCCTTTCATATCACATCTCTGATCTCTCAATCTCTCATTCTTTGACCTTTAATACTATCATATTAAGCTAGTATTGATGACTGAGTTTTTAAATAAGTGAATCACTTTGAATCTAATTTAGGTTTTAGTTTTGGACTATATGTTTTGGATTTTAATTATTGAATTTTAAATTTAGATAATTTAATTCATAAATATCATGTTAATATTATATTATTATATAGGTGAAAACCGTCTAACCGACCAAACTAAACCATCTTTAATTGGATTGGATTGGGTCGGATTGAGCTTATTTTTTTTGATGACCGGTTTCCAAAATGCCTAAACCGCTCACTTTGGCATAGAGATGGTTTGGAGTCAAAACCGATCCAACCCAATCCGTGTGCAGCCCTAATTTTTACTCACAAGTAATACTATCCTCTGCTGTAAAATTGTCTTGGATTATCAATTTACCAAAAACTAAATTAATCAAATAAAAAAGGTCTTATATAAGTAAGTAATTAACTAAATGTAAAAGGACCTCTGATAGATGTTCAAACTCATAAAAAGATGTGGAGAGGTTCTAACCTGCATACACTGTTCCACTTCAATAGTGTTGGTTTGCACACCTTTTGCATGTTTATGGTATTGGTTTATAGTCTTTTGCATGCTGATCCATCCATCCAAAACACATAATGGCAAAATCAAATAAAGTTGATAAATCAATCAACTGCAACACAAAATATAATTTCCTTTTCTACCTGATAATAACAAATTTACCTTGAAAACAACAATTAATGTTACTATAAATCCATATCCTAACATGCATACAAAAATCATTCTACCAAAAACAAGACTTTCAATTATATAAATCTAATAAAAATTACCATATTAGTTAATAACTAGACCATGCAAATTTGAGCAAATAAGAAAAAAGACAACAAAGTAGACTTATATCAATCTAATATGAAGATTAAGAAGCAAAAGAAGGTTAAAATATATAAAGACCTCGAGTACAAAAATACCAAATAAGCTTCTAGCATCTTTTGATGAAGCAATGTGTGTCAAAAGCTTGCTCATAGGGGTTCAAACTTTGGCCTTTGAAGGGTTGATTTTCTTCTTCTAAATAAATGGAAAGCCAAGAACGTTCATATAAAAGGATGATCTTACACATGAATGCATAGAAACTTTAGAGCTGCAACTCAATTTTTATCATGTTTCCTTTTAGTGAGTAACCTATATCGGTTATAGTAGCCACACTTGATGATGATGAACTAGCTAGTCATGACTCATGAGAAAGTACTGGTTATAAAGATTTATGCAAAACATAGCATCTGTGGCAAAAAGGACAAGGTGGTATTATTGACTATGGAAACTGAAAGACCCAAGCTAAAACTTTCAGCATAAGGATTGCATGTGTAGAAAGTAGTCCATGAAATGATGGATTTATATGATTTTATTGGGACAAGATTTGTTCATACATAATCAGAACTTAACCGCATAGACATCAAAACGAATTTAGACATCATACCGGTCATGAACTGGTATTCTATTAAGAAATGCTGAGTCGAAAGCATGAAACCTAATTCAGTGGTACTACATAAAATCTAGACAATTGAGTTTAGCAGACATGACATAATACTTCTTCAAATCTCATAAACTAAGTGTTATATGAATTCATTAATTACTTTTCATCTAATATATATAGTACTTGATCTTAATTAATCAATATTACCATATGCAAATCAGTACTGACAAATGCATTTTACAAGTGGATGACTTTGGGGAAAATCAATGAAATTGAATTTGCAGCTGGTGATGTCAAAGTCTCATAAAAAAACAATTGTTAACTTCGATGGAATAGCAAATCAAAGGAGGAACATAGAGAGTTCCAACCACCAAATGAACTGAATTGAAGGAAAAAGGGGCCAGAAAGTTTATAAAAAAATTACAACTTAACTAGAAATTTGTTAAAACTCAAACCAATCCTATTGCATCTACTCAGATGTACTTGATCTACTAGAAGTCCACTAGCTACTGATCATCACAGTGCTGCAACCCTCATATCAATACAGAGTACAACAAGCCCATAACTTTTGTGCTTAGTACACGCTAAAGTTTATATCTATATCAATTTGAATTTGTGTTCTTCTGAGAATAATTTAGATAAATTAAAGAGTAATTTCTAAGGGGGTTTAAGTTTCAAGAATAATTTAGATAAATTAAATATGAAACGTACTCAGAGCTGGAAAACTCGTAGAGCCTGCCACTCTGAGAAAAGATGATCACTGCAACTTCGGCATCGCAAAGAACCGAAAGCTCATAAGCCTTCTTCAACAACCCGTTTCGACGTTTCGAAAAGGTTACCTGCCTGCTTGTCGCATTTTCGATTCTTTTCATCTGAATCTTCCCTCTCACCATCTCCGATACACACATCACAACATCACCATCAGATCCCTGAACTCTTCCAAAAATTGATAAAGAAAGTATTTAGAAAAAAAGAAAGATCGAGTTGGAACCTGGATAGTCAAGACCCAGTCCCCCAAGAAAGTATCAAACTTGGGCGTAATCAAAACACAAATCTCAGAGATGAAACCCAGAAGCAAAACCCATAAAACTTGTCAACTTTAGGTTTCTAAAAACAGAAACCAAGGACCCAGTAAGCTAACAAGGACTGCTCAATTTACACAGATATGGAAAAGCAGATCAGAAACCCTAGAGGCTAGAAATAGATGTGCAGTGAAGATGAAACAACTTTTTATCGTTTTATCCGATAGTAGAAGTGTCGATGTTGTACCAACCTCTTTATTCTGAGGCCACACAAACCTTTATTTCCATATTCATCAATACCAGCTTCCATTATTCACCATGTCTTTCTCTGCTTTGCAAGTGCCTACCCCACAAAACAACAAATAATTGTGAGCAAACAAAAAAAAAAAAAACTGAGAAAGAAAGAAATAAAAATTTCAAGGATGCTCGAACCTTTCATTCTCATTGCTTATCTTGTTTTGGCAAAGATTTTTAAAAAACGGAAACTCTCAACAGGCGGGTGAAGAAAGATTTTTTTAGATCTTTCTTTTTCGCTTTTCCAAATTTAAATGTTCAATGAAACATCTAATAATCTACATCGTACAATGACGTGCGTGAGGGACCAATAGAAGCGTGCCAGCTAGCTGTCTGTGTCAGTGCCCAGTCCTCCTCATATCCCCCAATTAGAATTCAGACCAGAAAGAAAAATACCCAATCAGAAGCGACCTTGTCACGTGGTTAGCCTTGTACGGCAAGTTTTTTCTAATATTTTTTTTATTTTTTTGTGTTTTTAAATTCACTCAGAACCTAATGACTTTAAAGTTTAAAAATTGACCCAATAGACAATGATTTTAAAAAGAATACAATATTTGTGAAAGGGCTCTTGGCGGCAGAGCATGGAAGGGAATACGAGGAAGAACCAGACCCATTTTCATTTGTTGGAGACAGATATATGAAAGTATATTCAGATCGGCTGTCTCGCAAGGTCAGTGGTGTTTGTTGCAATTATAATATGTTTTTGAGTAAATTTTACTTTTTAATCGAAATATTATATTAGTAACAGGTAGACCGATCGAGATGAATAAATTATTTGATGTTTTGACTGCGTTATACTAAAATTCCTATTATACAACTACTTTGTTTTAGTGCATAATTAGTGGTTTCGAGTAAAAGATTTGTATTATTTTCATAGATGGATATTGAGATGAAAAAAACTTACATGCTCGCTTGGTTGGTTGTTTTTAGAGTCCTACAATAAAACTCATATCGTACAAGTACTTTATTTTAGTATATAATTAGTAGTTTCGAGTAAAATGTTCATATTATTTTCATAGGTTTTTTACACTAACAGTGTCTGAACACTTGGAGGACTTTTAAAATGATACCTGAACTCCCAATGTTATCAATGTGATACCTGGACTCATTTTTTTTTATCAATGTCATACCTCCATTAATTTTCTGTCACAAAGCCGTTAAAATGAAACATGTGCTACGCATGTGACTTGATTTTCAAGGGTAAAATTGTATTCTTACACCAATTTTAATTTTTTTTTTAAATAGAAGATGTTTTACTAATAAAATATAATTAATTTTTTTTTTTTTGAAAGGTAAAATATAATTAATTAATATAATTATTATTTAATAAAACCATTTGCCTCTCGTCCCCAACTCCTTCTCCGGCTACCCAGACGACGAAGAGGACGAACTTTTTTGGTTGGTGAGGCTGAAAGACATTTCTATTTGGACGTCGTCGGCGGTGTCGAGGTCGGAGCTTTTCGCCAAAGGAGATGGTGGTGGAGGAGATGATGAGTTTGTCGTGGTGAAGGTCCCTCAAAGGAACTAGCGACTAGAGAATTTGTTTTCTCTCAGATGGCTTTTCTCTCTTGCAATTGAAATTGGGTCGTTTTGGTATTCAATCAATCCCTGGTTTGCAAAATTAATAATGGAAATCATATATGAAAACTGGATTCGCTATGTTTCTGGGTTTGTTGGGGAGGAAGATCTCGTATTGCGTTTTTATCTCTCTCTCTTTATTATTGCAGAGCGTCCCCATTGAGAGGGCGCAATTGCATTTAATTGCTATGAGAGAGAGGGTGCAATCTATCCTTCTCGATCTGTTCTCATACTTCCATTATTTTATTCTACAGTTCCCCCATCAAAAAGTTCCATATCTGTTTCATCTTTATCAAACAAGGAATTGTCCATATCCTTTCAATATCCAGCAAAGGAGAGCCTCCTCATCTTCTTCTTCGTTCTTCTTCATTTATCAGACTTTGATTCTTTTAAAATTTCTCTCTTCCCCATCTATCATGGCTTTTGCTATCTGATTTGTTAAGGCCATCTTTCTGTGAAATTCATTATTTCATGACCAAACAAAAAGATCAGCAAGATTCAATTTTCCTTTCTTATTTGGATCCAACTAGAATTTTCGCAAGAGTTTTGGGGAAAATTCATTTGATCAATTAAAATCATTTATTTGGTTATGCCCAGAATAATGAGAAAGAAGGATGAATAGATCAATGAGAAGAAGAGAGGCAGAGAGGGTAGAGGACGAAGACGAGAGGTGGAGAGGGGGGAAAATGATTAAAAAATGAAAAGTAAATAGGTCTATATATATATATATATATTTTTTTTTTTTTTGAAATAAGTAAATAGGTCTATATATATAGATTAAAAATAGGTAAAATGTCAGATATAGCCCTACATTTGGGGCAAATCAGTCTTTTTGTCATCATTGGGTGCCTCACGTGTTTAGGTTAACGGCTTCGTGACGGAAAATGGACAGAGGTACGACGTTGATAAGAAAAAATGAGTTCAGGTATCACATTGATAACATTGAGAGTTCATGTATCATTTTAAAAGTCCTCCAAGTGTTCAGACACTGTTGGTGTAAAAAACCCTATTTTCATTGATAGATTGAAATGAAGAAACTCGCATGTTTATTTGTTAGGTTATTTTTATCTATCATATAAGAGCATCTTTAGCAGACTCTCTATTTTGGCTCCTTAGCTATTTTAGAGAGTATATTTAGCTTTTTATCTATTTTAGCAGCTGCACCAGACTTCTAAGTGGCTCTCTATTATAATTTTTAGCTATCTCGCTCCTAAATATAGAGAGCGAGATGAGGCTCTCTAAAATTTAAAACATTCCTTTTGAGTTATTTTATGTAATTTATAAATACATATAAACTATTTAATCTTCATTTAAAAAATAATATAAATTCAAAATTAGCTAAAATAGAGAGCACTGATACAGACGAATTTCTAAAGTGGCTAGCCAAAATAACTTTTTAGCTATTTTGGCTAAAATTTGACTCAAAAATGGCTAGCATTGCTAAAGATGCTTTAACTACTATATATATACTTTGCTTTAGTACATAATTAGTGATTTCGAGTAAAAAATTATTATTATTTTCGTAGATTTCAAAACTAGATACATCCATATTTCCAAATGCTTAGTTCTTTTGTTATCCTCAATTCTTCAATCATCACCAGTCACCTACAATTGGACAGAACTCTCAACAATTCAATGGTGGACGGGAGTTCAAGTGACATACACCATTGATCACATAATTTTTTTTTATAGATTCTTATCAATTTCAAGTATGGAAGTATTAGTTTTTGTCAAAAAAAAAAAGTATGGAAGTATTAGTAGTTATATATATCCGATCGATTGACAGCGAATAAAATTTTATTCCCTTTCTAGATCATTTGAAAATGCCGTGAAATATTGCATTGAGAGTTGGTGTAATGATGAACTTACAACTAGAGGAGGTCCTAACCAAAGGCCTTATTCCCCAAGAAGAAAAATACAAAAAAGTTTCTCACCTTTACCTTATTTATCTCATTGATACTTGAATTAAAAATCATGAACTACACAAAAGTGAGGCTATATATCTAAAGATGTAGCTAAATGGAATAAGATGAAGACAAATCAGTCAAATAAAGTGGTGAATCCATTTACAATCCATAGTGGTGCAATAAGAGCACTAAATGATTGAATCAATTTATTTAATACTCTAAAATATGGTGAAGTATGATGCATGATTGCATGCTATTTCACCAAAAAAAAAAAAAGTAAGATGCTTGCTCGGCCCATAAGCCCAAGCTCAAATAGCCCATAAAAGATGGTGAACGAGAGAAAAGAATAGTCGTATGGCTGAAACAGAAACAAGGAAGAGGAAGATGGGAGAGAGAAGAGAAGCTGATTCCAATTCCAGGACAGCATCACCAAAGTGGCCAACAATCAAACCAAAACAAAACATTCAGATAACCCGTCTCAAAGACAATGATCTTTTCACCGTAAGAATCCCATTCCATTATCCTCAAAATCCTTGTATCTATTCTTCCTTTACAAAATTCTGGGTTCCAGATTCAATCTTTCACTGACTAAGCTTGTTGTTTTCAATGTATGCAGGTACATAATTTCTTCACATCTGCAGAATCAAAGGCTTTTGTTAAGGTTGCAGAATCTATTGGGTTTGTTCACCAAGGAAGTCTTGGCCCAACAAAAGGTGAAGCTTTTAGAGACAATGATAGAATGTCTGTGAACGATCCTGTTCTTGCTGATTCTATATGGAATTCTGGGCTCAGCAAATTGTTTTCTGACATCAAAATTCGAAGGGAGGTCGCTGTTGGCTTAAACCCAAATATCAGATTCTACAGGTTGAACATGCTCGACCTCATTACATTAATGCTTTGAGAATTGCTTCTCTGTTTATATGATTTGAATGGTTTGAGTTTTGTTGCATTTTGGGTTCATAAAGTTTGTTGCTTTTTGTTGCAATGAATTTTTAGGTACAAGGTTGGTCAGCGATTTGGGAGGCATATTGATGAAAGTGTTGATCTTGAAGATGGAAAACGCACACATTATACTTTGTTGATATATTTGAGTGGCGGTTTCAAACCGAAAGCAAAAAATGATGTGAGCAGTCATCAGGATTCATCCTCAGAGCCTCTGGTTGGAGGAGAGACCGTCTTTTATGGCTCAAGGAATAGTGTTGTGGCTGAGGTAGTAGGCTCTCTTTTAGTCATACCATGTTGATGTTTATACCTTTTTATTTTATGTTCTACTTTGGTATGATGTATAATCTTATCATTTGTGAAGTTGTTAGGTAGAGTTTCTTGGTATTGCTTGTTGATCCTGATTAAAATTATGCAGGTGGCTCCCGTTGAAGGGATGGCTCTTCTGCACATTCATGGGCACAAATGTATGCTGCATGAAGCTCGAAATGTTACTAAGGGTATCAAGTATGTGTTTCGTTCAGATGTTGTATTTGCATGATGTAAGTGCTTGATGATCTCTGATATAAACTTGTGTAGTGTGAGAGTTTTCTGAGTTGCTCGATAACTAAAAGAATGTAGTAGCAGAAATGTTATTCATCTATTCATTGTTGATCTCAATTTTCTTTGTTCTTCTGATGTTACATTCTTCCAAAGAAATTCACTTAAATAAACACTTTATAAAGGTCACAACCTAGCAGAAAAGAGTAAACAAATGATAATATTGATCTGAATACTTGTTTTCTGGTTGATAAACCAGAAACAGGAACAATTAAATACATGCTTGACAATAGGGAAAATCATAATACTGGTCCCGTACTGCCTTAAGATCTGATAATAGGAACTCTCTAGAGTGGCTCAGTTTATGTGACATTCATTTTACTAACCTAAGAAAGTAGTTTCCTGATCTCAGGACATCTGTGTGCGTTGGTTTGGTGAGATCTGCGTGCGATGAGAGGGATCGTTTAGAAATACAGAT
This sequence comes from Rosa rugosa, assembly GCF_958449725.1. Taxonomy (NCBI): domain Eukaryota; kingdom Viridiplantae; phylum Streptophyta; class Magnoliopsida; order Rosales; family Rosaceae; genus Rosa; species Rosa rugosa. The sequence continues at coordinate 50,794,077 of NC_084825.1, forward strand.
GGAAGCACGGTGTATATTACCAATGGGGATCTCACCATATCTGTTTTATGTATCCATGTGATAGCACCTGAAGTAATTGGCTCCTGTGTTATGTATGGTCCATTAACCTTCACACTGAATGATTGTTTCTCCCCAACTTCAGTGAATGAAAGTGCACTTGGTTCCACTTTAATCTCTAGAAAAGCAGGTGCATCAATGCTGACATAGTAGGTTGAGTTGGGGTCGCCAACATTTGTAACAGTCCTATGGAAATTTCCCTTTATTTATTACCATCTTCTATAGGTAGAGAGAAGGAGGGGTATTTAAGGTCCCATGCCCTGCCAGGCTTGGTGTTCCTGCAAACACTTTTGTCACCTATAATTCTCCTTAGTGTAGTGGTGTTGTAGCTTTGCTTGCAAAGAAAGTCATCGTAATCTTTCTCAGATGCATCAAAAACTAGCCAGGATCAAGTGCCTTCATTGGGTTGAGAAGATCATCCATAAACAAGGAAAGCTTGTCATGCTTTTTTGGGTCTAGGATAGATGCTGTATTGAAAAAGCATTAGACTATGTAAAGAAGTTCTGAAAATTAATCATTTGAAATCTATACCAGTGGTCATGAGTGCAGATATAATTGCTGCAGGAGACCAGCGTGGGTGCTTAGCCTTCACAATAGCTGCTGCTCCTGTTACGTGTGGGCAAGACATTGACGTTCCAGAGTCTACTAGTATTTGACTCTCCTGGTGTCCTAATTGTAAACTGAAGCTTTTGCAACAGGTGACCAAGCCGCAAGGATATCAACACCTGTTGAACGAGGTCAGGCTGTTAATTTTATTTGAGAACCCAAACTTGTGAGAACATATATGAAAGGAGTAATGTATATGGCGAAACAAAGTGATGATTTTCAGTCCTAGCAAATGCTGTTTACCTATAGAATATCTGGCACCATTAGGTTAGGTCCTCTGGATGAAAAAGTGGGAACATATGATGCGTGTAGATCCTTCCACGTTTCAGTCACTAGAATACTTGCCTCGGGTTTACTATGTTTCAGTGGTACAAATTAAGAATGAGCACCAATGTCATGTTGCTAAAACTTTATAAAAGGTCGATTTTGTTGCTTATTCACCTGGAGGTTTTAATGTGTTTCATTACTGTCGCAATTGTTCTGGACTGATGAGCGTTGTTGGAAGTGGAAAAGAGAAGGCAGGATCATCAACAGATTGAAAAGGCATGATGATACCCGCTCCGTCTGCATCGAGAATGCCCCAGCCCATTTGATCGATAGTCACAGAGAACAATTTTCCCCTTTACTTTGTGTTTATTTTAGTCTCCAGCATAGCAGTATTTTGATGCTTGTGCGTTGGAATTAGCTCAATAATTTGTAGCATCTCCTTCCCAAATCAATGGGAACATGGCTCCGTAGACATCTATGTTATTGATAGCACTTCCCTTTGTATCATGAAGGAAACAGGAGCTTGTTAGCATAAGATTACAAAGGTCTTAGAGATGAAACATTCTTGGATGATTATTTATCTTGAAACTTACCATGAAGACCTTTCCATTTCCAAGAGCCAACTGCGACACAAACTCCTGTCAATACTGCTGGCCACCACAGTCGATAGCGATGCGTTCGCGGCAGCAGTTATGGTCAATATCCCTTTCTTTAATGCATGAAAAGCTCCAATTGCCACTGGATCCTCTGTTAAGCCGAAAGACGATGACATTCCGAATGAAACAGATAGACTCAGCAATTGCATATCAAAAGCAGCTAGGAGATCCGCAAGACTACATCCCATTGCCCAGCAAACTTTGTATACAGCCATCCTGGAATGGGGGACTCCACCCCTTGCAACTCCTTCAGGCAATCCATAGATGTTTGCTCCTGCAATTTCTCTTCCTGCTGCAATGGAGGCTGTGTGAGTGCCATGTCCCACCGAGTCCCTCGGAGATATGATCTCAGAATGATCGTAAATTTTTTGGCTATTGTAGTACCGTGAACCATTGACGTTTGTCGAAATTTTAGATTTTCTTTAGTGTCGGATGCAATGAAAAGTAAGAAGTTAACTGGAAAATGTTTATTTCTCAGTTGTTACATGTGAAATTGCCGTTAGTATCACATATAACTTTCCATTTTTTTGTGAATGTCCAAATCCTTCATCACCGAAGCTTCTGATTCTGGCCAATTCCTAGAAATGTACGTGAAAAGCCTTTAGAATTTGTGATTGAAGAACTGATAAACTGATCACTTGAAATGATTATTGCTTCAAGTTTTTGTACGTGTTCTGATCAGCTGATTCCATCACCAATTATCACATCTCCACATGTATGATCTAACAAATTTTCAATGAACGAATTGCTTGCACGTGCAGCCATAAGGAGGCCAAATAAAACAAGCCGGAAATTCAAATATTGCAAAATAAAATAAAATCTTATATCCCTTACATTTATTTGTCAATTGATTTTGAGCTTGATGTATAAGACAAATATTGGTGATTGTATTGTTTATTATCTTTTTCTATGTTTTACCTACATATGCATGCTTGTAATATATGTATTGTTGACTAGTCGAAAAAATATGTGTTGTTGAGACCACATTTATCCACAGCATACAAGCTAGGACTATGCAAGAATGTACCAAAACAAAACAAGTTTACTTTCAATCTCATAACAAGATCAAAATTACATGCATTATGAGTTCACACATATATAGTAAGAAAAAAAGTCTCTGGGTTGTTATCATTACTTTCTCTTCTCTGATCAGTTTACCACTCTGCAATTCAGTCTCACTTCACCATCCTCAATCACCCCAACATTACCTAGTTTCACCATAGAAGCTGCAAACTCTTTAAAGAACAAACTTTGATCTTTGGCATACGATTCAACAATCCATTTAGTCCTGTAATCACCAAACAATGCTTGGTCCGATCCAAACACTCCCTTTCCTCCTATCAATCTCTTGTAATAATCATTATCAAAAATCGAGGATTGTTGTAAAAGGAACATAGAAAGTGTTTCAGAAAATTGAGAGAGCTTTGCTTCTAAGAACTTGAGAGAGAGAGAGTTTAGATGCAGATAATAAGTGTAGTATTTTCTGTTTTTCATCTACTTCCATGTATGAGAAATGGACTACATATGTAGTGGAAGACAAGGAACATATAGCCTAAAATCCTCCATAAAACAAGGACCCTTAAAGTCCTCCTTAAAACATGGATCCCCTAAAACTAGGAAAGAGGAAAGCATCTTCTAATATACAATAATTTACATGATATATCCATAATAATTTACAACACTCCCCCTTGGATATTTCATGTCAATAGTGTTGCCTAGGCTGTGCGCTTTTAAGTTGTCTCGTCAAAAACCTTGCCAAGTAATAAAAACCCTGTGGGAAAAAAACAACCTTGGTCGAAGGAGAAAAAGAGCACAACGCGCATGAGTGTGGAGTAGTAATATCACAGCTTCGGAGATAAGTGGAGTCTTCTTATTAGCATCATAAGTAGGTAGTATGTCTACGAGAGGGATGCATTTAGATTTGCTACACCAAAACCTTGCCCGGTAAACCCAGTGGGAAAAACCCGTGGTCGAAGGGAAAAGATGAGCAAATGCATATATATTGAATCAAAACATCTTCAGGATGTAGTATAAGTGGAGCGACCATGCTAAAGATGTGCCTCGTTAAAACCTTGCCAGGTAACAAAACCCAGTGGGACAAAATAACCCTGGACGAAGGACAAAAAGAGTACACGATGGTCAAGTGGGTATGCTTCTGGATACTCCCCCTGATTTCAACTCCCCCTGAAAATTACATGTTAGGTAATTCAGATAATTTACGTAGACCAATACCTTGTACATGCTTCTGGAATGTAGACTTTGGTAGTGACTTAGTGAAGAGGTCTGCACGATTGTCTTCAGATCGAATCTGCTTGACTTTAATTTTCTGATGCTCCTATTGTTGCTGATTGAAGAAGAACTTTGGTGCAATATGTTTGGTGTTGTCTCCTTTAATGAAACCTGTCTTCATTTGCTCGATGCAAGCAGCATTATCCTCATGGATAGTGGTTGGTTCATCAGTGGTGGAATGCAGTCCACATGTGCTTTGAACATGCTTTGTGATGGCTCTCAACCATATACATTCACGTACTGCTTCGTGAAGAGCTAGAATCTCAGCATGATTCGAAGAGGTAGCAACAAGGGTCTGTTTTGTAGACCTCCAAGAAATTTCCGTATTCCCAATGGTAAAGACATAACCAGTTTGGGAACGCGCCTTGTGTGGGTCTGATAGATAGCCTGCATCAGCATATCCAACAAGGCGAGCATCATTCTGAGGATCAAGGGGGTTTGATCCATTTCTTGATGCATAGGGATAAAATAAGCCCATATCAATCGTACCTCTAAGATAACGAAAAATATCTTTTATACCATTCCAGTGGCGGCGTGTTGGTGCAGAGCTATATCTAGCTAACAAGTTCACATCGAATGGGATGTCCTGTCTAGGGCATTGAGCCAAGTACAATAATGGGCCTATTGCACTTAGATATGGGACTTCTGGCACCAATATCTCTTCGTTATCACCAGTAGAACAATACGGTTCTCTCTAGACTTCGGACGACCATGAGTGTGCTTGCTTTTATCCTGATTAAAGCATATTAACATCTTCTGGATGTAATTTGGTTGATGGACCAAAATTTCATCTGCACTTTGCTTGGGCTCCAGGTCGAGACAATAATTTGTTCTCCCAAGGGCTTTCATCTCAAATTCCGACTTCAGGTGCTTTGCAGTTTCCTTGATCTCTTCAGGAATATCAATCAAATTCATGTCTTTGACATAGACCGCCATAATTGCAAACCCGGAATTTGTTTCCTTAATAAACACGCATAGGCGTAGTTTATTATTCACATATCCCATCCCGATCAAATATTCACTTAGACGGTTATACCACTTCCGTCTAGATTGTTTTAATTCATAAAGTGAACACCTCAAAACTAATGGAGAACACGTTCCGTGGTCTAGAACTATTTGCATTGGGTACCTTAAGTCCTTCAGGAACTTTCAGGTATATCTCTGTATTATGATCCCCCTAGAGATAAGTTATGACCACATTCATAAGCTGCATATTCAGTTTTTCGGAAACTACCAAATTGATAAGGTAGTGGAACGTTATGACGTTCATTACGGGAGAATACGCCTCCTCGTAATCAATCACAGGGCGTTGAGAAAATTCTTGCGCCACTAGACGAGCTTTGTGTATCACAATCTCATTTTTCTCATTACGCTTCCTTATAAATACCCATTTAAATTCTACAGGTTTAACATGGGGAGGTGTAGGAACAACAGGTCCAAAACACCTTTCTCTTTGTCAAGGAATCTAATTTGACCTAGATTGCTTATTTCCTTTTTGGCCAGTCATTTCTTCGTTAACATTCATCAACGGAGCAAGGTTCGATTTCATCTCTTGTTTTAGTTTCGGTGGCCACCGCAAATACAAACACATCATCGATGATAATCTCATTCCAATTCCAAATCTCACAAAGTTTACCGAGATTTCTCTATTCTCGGGAGTGGGTTCAAATGTTGGAGCGTCCCCCAACGTCGTCTCTTCTAGGACGGACCCATAATCCGGATTTATCTCGTGAGATGAATCAGTTTGAGATTGCGATGTCAAGAAGATTCATTTGTGCCGAGTTTACCCTCTTCTGGGGATAAGAATCTTTTGAACCTAATGGTCTACCTCACTTCTGGGCAGGGACATATGACTGGTTAGCCGCTATGGTCGTACCTCGTCCATCTGGGATGACATGTCATACGGGGACGTCTATCCTTACAGGCATATTTGCAGCAGGTATATGTGATCTGGTCACTTTAGCTAGATCAGAGAAAGCGTCTGGCATATTTTGGGCTATACTTTGTAGATCTAGAATTCTCCGCACTTCACTATCGCATTGTGCGGTTCGGGGATCGAGATGAGACATAGTGGGGACATTCCACGTCAATTCACGTCGTTCATCAGGAACGGTAACGTTCTTATCTCCCCCTAACGGCGGGAAGATTGTCTCATCAAAGTGACAATCTGTAAACTCTCCGGCATTATCAGGTCTTATGGACTTTATGGGATAATCCGAGTGGTGATCCACAATTTCATGATCTGGGCGAGAGTTTAGCAAAAGCAGCATTTTCTTGTGGACAATAGTGTAACATGTGATCACTTTGTCGATACATCAACCACAACCATGAAATATTTAAATTGTCCGCATGGTGGTTGGAAAGGTCCACAAATTTTCCTTGCATTCTGTGCAGAAAAATGGTGTGTGTATATACTAGTCTTTGCACATGATGGTCTAGAGTTTAACATTCCTAACGAGCAAGTTTGGCGTAATGTGTTACTAAACACAGGACCCTTATTCAGAAGGGGATGCCTGTGTGATAAGTTGAGGATACGGTGCATCATACTTTGACCTGGGTGTCCCAAATGGTCATGCCATAGCAAGTAGTTGCTCGAATTGGTTAGCTTCTGGCTAACAAATTTCAATTTCTCCAATATACGCTTCTGGCCGCACATTCAGAGGTTATGCAAAGATATTACACTCATTTTTCTTAGGGGTTTCAACGTGATAAATGTTGGTTCGAATATCCTTAATACTCAATAACGTTCTTCTGGAACGTGGAGAATATAAGGCCTCATTAATGGTAAATTCAGTACCATTGGACAACATAAAGTGGGCTTTGCCATAGCCCTCTATCAGGTTGGATTGGCCTGATATGGTTGTCACAGAGGTATGCATGGGCAATAAGTTTGAAACATATCTCCGATCTCGGAGTATGGTGTGCGTAATAGCACTTTTAACCGGACAACAAACTTCCCCACAGAATATGCCTATTCATTTATTTAATTCAATGGATCACATGTATGAATAAGTTTATTGAATTAAATATATTCGAACATAACCACATTTCTATAATCCAAAATAATTGAAAACATAAATCACCAAAATCCGAAGATGTTTCATTCATTAAGATGAAATAGATATGGCACAAGGGGCCAATTATACCCATGTCTTCGAGTTCTAATCCTCGGTATGTTCAGTAACTGCCTGAAAATCCATGATCTCTAGTGTGGAATCGATAGAAAATGACCCTTTAATAAAGTTGGTATTTCGAGTTCTGCGACTGGCGTAATACTCATCTACTGCTTAGGCTATCGCACAACAGGTGCGGGACCAGCAGTCAATTCCTCCACATTGATAACAAAGATCATGCTGATCGATTCTGGTGGCAGCGGGCCGGACCAGTGTTCCTTTCAACTCGGGCTTGCTGAGTTATGGCATCATGGTTCCTACCACGTGGGCCTTGGCCACGTGGAGCCTGATTACATGGCCTCTTGGGCTTTGGCCAAGTGGCAGACGGTCATATGGGCTAATTTCGTTCTGCCAATCATGTCTTGCTTCAAGCAAGAAAATGGTCATTTGATGGTGAAAGTGCTCTTCTAGAGCGACCCAAAGAATCTGTGTATCCTCTTCATCGGATACTCAACTTGGAGTGTTTTCTCCATATGTTTCCTTTGAAGATTATGGCACTCATATTAAAAGCCTCAATGACGACATTGTTAGCATTGATTGTTGATCTCATCTTCTTTGCAATCAGATGAATTTTCACATCTTGAGTTCACTTTAGATAGTTTCTTCTGGAAACCTCCAAAGCAACAAAGTCAAGTTTGTTGAGATTTGGCATTTCTTACAGGAAAAGAACAAATAATCTTAGTGCTTTGGGTAGTATCGTCCATAAGCAACTAATAGGAATTTCAGGTTCTATAACATGGTATGGAAAATCGGATTAAACATGTAAAATCTACTGGTTTTATCATGTGTGGTGAATTTATGAAGGAAACTTCAAGTTTCTTAAATGGCATTATCGAAACTACAGGTTCGATATGTGAATGAACTACTGGTTCATTTAGAACTTCTAGTTCATTAGGTACCTGCATTTTCTACACATATATTCTAGTGCGAAAATTTAGACAAGTAACACAATAATATTGAATTGAGCAAATTGAAATAATCTCACAAATTGGATAAATGGAAATCACAAATCAATTGAGATATTAATTGCATGCTAGTAAAATAACATATTAATTATCACACAATTATGTGAATAAATGCTTCTGGCAATTAATTACACATATTAAATATGGTGAATCTATTTACAATATCAAATCATTTTTCCTTTTATTTGATTCTGCTGGACCAAAGGAGTGGGCTTCATAGTGAAGCCTATCGGGCTTAGTCTGCGGGCTTGTGACCCGACCTTTCATGCGTAATTCAAATGGTGTGTGAGACCTGCTAGGCTGCTAGGTCCCGCAGAGGGAGAGTGGGCCTGCTGGGCTCAAGCTGGTCTGCCAAGGAATGAAAAGTTATTACTCAACCCTTTTGGTAACTCCAATTAAATACGACCAGGTAAGAGTATGAGGTTTGGGTGGAGCGAGGCTCTCTTAAGTACACAGCCTCATTGTATCTTGCCTAGACATCACATCGAATTGGGTGAGCCTACTTAGAAAGATTCATAATATTTCAGTGTTGTCAAAACTACAGGTTCGATACTATATGTGAACTTCTGGTTCAATATTTATGTATGAAATTTTGGTTCAATGTTTATGTGTGTGAACTTCCGGTTCGTTAAGTACCTGCATTCCGCACATATATATTCTAATGCAAAGAATTTAAGCGGGTAAAATATTTAAATTTAATATGAGCAGGTAACACCACAAAACATTATCATAATAAATAATGAAGGAAAGATGTATCATTATCACAAAGTCCAAACAAGTATTTATAGATATTTGTCACAATATACATGAATTAATAGCTAAATTAAAAAGCTATTGATTTTCCTTTTACTCATTCCATTATGCCAATTATAGTGCAAGAGAAATAAGTGTCTCTCATAGATGATTAAGTTAAACTAGATGCTTCAATAAAAGTCATAAATCGTGATTGCAGCTTCTACTAAATAGCAGTCGAAAAACAAACCAAAATCCCAACCAAAACAACCCAGAAAAATATGAAAAATTATAGAGATGCAGTAAACACACAGAGGCTCTAGCATACAAAATTTGGTGAATTTTGGAGTTGAATTACTAGTTTAAATAAATACGGGAACACAGAGGACAGAAGGTAAACTGAAACAGTAAAATCTGTTTTTGCTTGGAAAAACATACTTGGTTGTAGAGCTGGTAGATTGATGTTGATTGAATGATGAACCTCTTCTTTTCTGCAACCCAAGAGTTATTCACCTCTTCTCTTGTCGATCGGCAATCCGAATCCTAGAGCTAGTCGTGCTGATAACGTGTTGTAAAAGGAACATAGAAAGTGTTTCAGAAAATTGAGAGAGCTTTGCTTCTAAGAACTTGAGAGAGAGAGAGTTTAGATGCAGATAATAAGTGTAGTATTTTCTGTTTTTCATCTACTTCCATGTATGAGAAATGGACTACATATGTAGTGGAAGACAAGGAACATATAGCCTAAAATCCTCCATAAAACAAGGACCCTTAAAGTCCTCCTTAAAACATGGATCCCCTAAAACTAGGAAAGAGGAAAGCATCTTCTAATATACAATAATTTACATGATATATCCATAATAATTTACAACAAGGATGTCGAGTCCAACAACTCCCCAGCACTGTGATCTCTGTTTGGTTTAGGGCATTGCTTTCTTAGCTTTAGAGCAAACTCACTGTCCATAGTCGGGTCGACATCGTGGACCGAACTAAAATTGCGAAGACGGGCTTGGAAGGAAGAACAATGCGAAAACCCTAGAGTATGGCCACCGGATAGAGCTACCAATTCTGTGACTCCTAAACCTCTCTTGGCAAAGCTTTGAATCAGTTGGCTTACATTGAAGGTTGGAGCCGGTAGGTTGATGGTCTCGTTAGCCCTCGACACCCTTCCATCTTTTCTTCCTTTAAGCACATTCCAATATGGGCCTCGAGACTAACACACCATTTAGCGAACAACTAAATTAGTAACTTTAGCATTGGTGATACCCGTGATAGTATGATATTAAAACGCAACCTATACTAATACCTACCATGGTTACTACATCTCTTGCAGCAATGCCTATTATATCGGCGCATGAAACTGTGTGTGGACATGCGGCTTCTAGCTTAGCTTTGGCCTCCTCGATCACGTAGAATGATCGGACTGAAATATTGGGAGGGCCATCTTTCTCTGCTTGGTTCCCTGGTGTTGAGTCGAGCAGCAAGGACGCATCACAACCCTAATTAACAAGATAATATGAAAGAGGACGGTCAAAGAACAACATTAATGCATATGTGCACCAAATTCTACAAAGATTAAGAATGCAAATGAGATATAGAGGCGTAGAGCATAAATAATATACCCTTATAAAGCAATCGTGGAAGAACATCCTTAAGATACGAGCTGGGACTTTAGGGTCATGCATGGAAGCATTGTATACCGTCTGAAATATGATTTTCTCGACTTGTGGACATGTTTTATCATAATAGTGAACATCGAGTGCTGCTCTTGATTGTGAAAGCGTGGTTAAAAGAAGGAAAAATGTGCAGAATACGATGGTTTTTGGTGCAAATGCAGCCATTTTTGCCGGGACGAAGAAGATATGAAAGATCGAGAAGCTATTGACAGAAGTCACAAAACAAAGAGATGAAATTCAAACTCAAGGTTAATGATGAGAGACTCTTCCGATTGGGCAGTATATATACGTACGTAAGCACATATTTCATGTACTTCAAAGTCACTTAATGGAGGAACAACAACCTGTATATATATCTGTACTAAAAATTTGACCAAGTATGTACTACACCTAATTGCTTTTAGTCGATCTGTGTGCTTTGAAATTAACCAAGTAATACACCTAAGCTTATATATCCTGTACTCTTGTAGGATCAAAGTTTAATTAGTTGCGTAGATTAAAATGGAAATTTTCCGAAGAAAAGCAAACTTCATATGCAAACAGTGTGAAAATATGTTAAAACAACTGTTGGCTTGTGTCTATCAGGTTGGTTTATGCGTACGGTTGGTGACTGGTGAGAATAATATATGCAAAGAAAGTTGGAGTTGAACATGTGTTCCTACGTATTCATCACAAACTTCATTTTGTAAGTAAGTTTTTCTTGGCATTACTCAGAATATTTTAACAAATCTTAATTGATTGTCCTCTAAGGAAGTTTAGATTTTGTGGGAGGGAGTATGGACAAGAACCATTGGGGTATTAGGAAATGGTATGCATCATACTTACAACATTTTTGTTAGTTATCGTATAAGATCTAGCCAGTTGGATGAGATATGGGATCATTGGCTAGGATTTTTATATCTTAATTATACCGTACACTAACAAATCGGTACATTAATGTAGATTAATTTTCTATAATAGTAAATTAGTTCTTTATAGTTATAGATTAGCTTGAGATTATGTTAAGTTAGTTTATTAATAGAAAGAGTCAATCTACTTATATATTAAACTTGTATACTTAATGCGATATATTAATATCTTGTAGACAAATCTTGAAACACAACTCTTCGAGGGGTATTATATCAACAGTCCTGATCACCTGGTCAGCAACTGACCAGGGATCATTTGCTCAATCACCGACTGATTGAAATCGGACGGTTCACAACTCTCTTATTCTCTCTCATCACTTAGCTGTGAACCGTCCGATTTCAATCGGACGGTGATTGAGCAAATGATCCCTGGTCAGTTGCTGACCAGGTGATCAGGATCGATTATATCAAACACTAAGGCTTAATTTCCATTTATTGCTTTGATTGTGATTGAAAATGTCAATTTGTTCTTATTTTCGATTTTGTTATTTTGGTACAACCGTTTGTACTATACGTTCAAATGTACTAAGCTGTAGGAGGTTAGCTCTCCTTTTCCTCAATTGGAATGTTACCCCACAAAAATCCCACATGACGTGGCACCATCTCAACGGCACATACTGTCGAGGGCAGTCTCCCACCGTCGATAAGACTCCCTACCTCTGAATAAATAAGTAAAGCGTCCGAGGGTCCCCCCTTGGTAGGGTTCGCAAAATAGAAAGAGGATAAGTGGGGCTGCCTCCTCTGCTTCTCTATTAGGGTTTGTTCTTCTATCCCCATCTCTGTTTCATAGCTCACTCTAAATTGCCCAATAGATTTGAATTCTTGCTCTCCATTTGTTCAATGAGTACTCTAATCTAATCATGAACAAAGTCCCAGACCAAAATTCAGCCAAAGTTTCAAGCTTTATTCTTGCTCAATTTCTTCAGCTTTCCCCAAAATTCAAAGCTCTCTAAATTCGTGAAATTTGTTGGTTTATTCAGCTTGGTCTTGTTCGATTCCATCTGGGCTTCCTTGAAATTTCTCAATTCCGTTAAGAAAAAGCAGAATTTTTGATGGAACCAAATCAAAGGCAGAGTCTTGAGGAAACCGACGGGATCACGAACCCATCAGTTTCCGGCCAACAATTTCCGGCGGTGGCGAAGAAAGAAGTGTTCGAAGATGGGTCCCTCTCGATGGGTCTTATCCCGGTTCCGGCACCGGCGATACCGGTGGTGAAGCGGTCGTCGACGAAGGACCGCCACACAAAGGTGGAGGGCCGCGGCCGGAGGGTCCGAATGCCCGCCGCCTGTGCGGCCCGGGTTTTCCAGCTGACCCGAGAACTCGGCCACAAGTCCGACGGCGAAACCATCAGGTGGCTCCTCGAGCACGCCGAGCCGGCGATAATCGCAGCCACCGGTACCGGCACAGTCCCGGCGATCGCCGTCTCCGTCGGCGGCACGCTCAAGATTCCGACGAGTTCTCTGGCGAACCCGAATGGAGAGGTCTCTGAGCTTCCGAGAAAGAAGAGAAAGCTACATTGCAATAGTGATTTTGTTGATGTGGAGGAATTGAGCTCAATTTCGAGTGGCTTGGCGCCGATAGCTCCGGTGAGCTACGGCGGCGGTAGCGGTGGAGCTTTGTTGCCTATGTGGCAATTTGGGGCGAATGTTCCGTTCTTCATGTTCCCAAACTCTGGTTGGGCTATTCCTTCGGATTCAGTTTCTGGCCACACCATTTTCGATTTGCAAGGAAGGCCTATATCGAACTTCCCCGTCACAGCATTGCAATCTGGGGTTCAAGTTTGTGGTGATGTTGATGTGCAGGCCACTTCTGGTTCGATTTCGAGTGGTAGTGGTGGTGGTGGTGGGAGCTGTTCGACTAGTTTGGGAGCCAGTAATAGTAATGCGGTTACTAGTAGTGACACTAGTGCTACAACAGCTGCTCCGATTAGTCATACTCAGTTGCTGAGGGACTTTTCTTTGGATACTTTGGACAAGAGGGAGCTTCAGTTCTTGGGTGGTCTGTGTGGAAATTCAGAAGCTCAATACTCAAAGCCTTGAGTCAAGGAGGGTTTAGGGTGTAGGGTTTAAGTCTTTTAGGCCTTTTTGTAATGCTGCACAGGGTTCTCTGTTTTGGTGATCTGGAAATTCACAAATGCTATATTCAAAGCCTTGAGGTTTTGATCACAAATGCTATATGCAAAGCCTTGAGGTTTTGACTCAATGAGCTACGGTTTTAGTGGTAGGCTTTTAGGCCTTTTTGTAATGATGCACAGAAACTGGTTCTGTTTTGTACTAAGCGGAAGGCCACTTTGTCTTTAGTCTTCGTTTGTGCTTCTTCTGAATTTGTTCATCTTTGCAGTTTTGGATAAAAACCTTTCTGATTTGCAAAGCAAGTGGCAAATGAGTGAGCTTGTGTTGCACGTGTAAATTGGGTCAACATTTGAAAGTTGGACCAAGCACCAAGCCATGGGAATGCGGGTGTTGCTGGCCTCGTGGTGATCCCAGCCCCATTCAAAGAAAACTTACTAAACCAGGCAATGACAACTTAATCATACGAGTTTAAATTTGATGAACAAAGTATAATCTCTGCTCAAACGTATATGAACTTCAAAGCTCGACGTACTGAAAATCCTAAACTTTCAATCTTAAATACGCTTGTGAATAATTTTTTTTTTAAATATGCTTATGAATTATGAGATTCAAATACAATGCACATTTTGATAAAAGCGAAAAATACAATGTACGATAGATGTTTCACATCCTCTCCCAATTTGTTGGCCGGTAACGTATCTACACTTGACATAACATTATGCATTTTGACTCTTGTGCTTGTCAAACCTCTTTTCGATACACTTATTTTCCATTTTGTTTGTTTAAAGATTAGAGGTTTAGGAATGAGTATGGTTTTTCAATTTGTATTCGATCAGTGCAAGATTTGAAAAATTATACATTTCAAATGGGAAACATTGAAACAATGCCTCAAAATGAAGAGAACGAGAAAGCCTAACCCTTTTGAAGTTGCGTTTCACCTCACTCCACAAACCAAAGGGCCTCAATCAACCAAAAACACCGAAGACAAGAAACCAAAGATACGACTTGCCGTTTAGACTCGGTGCTCAAATTCAAAGCAGTGATCCAAGCTGTACTGGCTGATTCAGAGTAAGCAGAGTTTGATCAAAGTTCTCTACTTTCGAACTGAACTTGAAACTTCAATCAAAATTGGACCAATGTGTATGTTCCTCTGGGAATTCCCATTTCACCATTTCTGTCCACTTTTGAAGTTTCTCTCAGAATCTCAGCTTCACTAACCCTTCAACTCGCTCAAAATGAAATCTTTATAGTCGATACAAGCAGTACTATGCATTCTCTGAAATGGGTTCTCTTGGATTTGATTGGTAAATGCAAAACCTTGAGTTGCTTCAAGCAAATCCATGCAAAGACTGTAACTTCAGGCCTGGCTTGCAATGACTTGGTTGCCACCAATGTTGTTAAGTTCTTGGGAAAATCTGTTACCCATTTCGATTACGCTTGTGATTTTCTGAAACAAGTTGACTGGCGTGTGAACTCTTTCCCGTTTAACATGTTGATCTCTGGCTATGCTAATGGTGAAAATGCAGGGGAGGCGGTTTTGGTTTATAGAAGGATAGTTAGAGATGGGTTTATGCCTGATATGTTTACTATTCCGGCGGTTTTGAAATCTTGTGTTAAGTTTTTGGGGATGGGAGAGGGTAGACAGGTCCATGGTGTGGTTGTGAAGATGGGTTTTCAGTGGGATGTGTATGTTCAGAACTCGCTTGTGCATTTCTATAGTGTTTGTGGTGATTGTGGTAGTGCTAGTAAGGTGTTTGATGAAATGCGTGTGAGAGATGTGGTGTCTTGGACTGGTTTGGTGTCCGGGCATGTGAAGGCAGGGTTGTTTGGTGAGGCCGTGTCTTTGTTTTTGAGGATGGATGTGAAGCCGAATGTGGCGACTTTTGTTAGTGTGGTTGTGGCTTGCGGGCGGATGGGGTATTTGAATGTGGGGAAGGGGGTTCATGGATTGATTTTGAAGCATTCGTTGGGGATGGACTTGGTGGTGGGCAATGCTGTTGTGGATATGTATGTTAAGTGTGAGAGTTTGTGTGAGGCGAAGCGGGTTTTTGATGAGCTTCCCGAAAGGGACATTGTGTCTTGGACTAGCTTGATAAGTGGATACGTGCAGTGTAAACGTCCGAGGGAGTCGCTGGATTTGTTTTGCAGCATGCAGACTATGGGAATAGAGCCTGATAAGATTATACTTTCCAGTGTGCTTTCAGTTTGTGCCAGTCTTGGGGCTCTTGATTATGGTAGATGGGTCCATGAGTATATTGATCGTAAGGGTATCAAATGGGATGTACATATTGGAACAGCTATGATCGACATGTATGCCAAGTGTGGCTGTATAAACATGGCATTGCGTACTTTCAGTGAATTGCCTTGCGGGAATGTCTCTACTTGGAATGCATTGCTAGGTGGTTTAGCCATGCATGGACAGGGGCACGAGGCACTCAAAAAGTTTGAAGAAATGACTAGGTCTGGCATCAGGCCAAATGCAGTTACTTTTCTAGCTGTCTTGACAGCTTGCTGTCATTCTGGTTTGATTGATGAAGGCCGTGGATACTTTCATCAGATGATAAGTGCACCTCATAATCTCTCTCCAAGATTAGAACACTATGGATGCATGGTTGATCTGCTCTGTCGGGCTGGACTCCTCGATGAAGCTCAGAAATTGATAAACACTATGCCAATGCAACCTGATGTGCTGATATTGGGAGCTCTTCTAAGTGCTTGTAAGGCCAAAAATGATGCTGAGCTCTCTCAAGAAATATTAGACCGTCTCCTGCAACTTGAGTGGCAAGATAGTGGGGTTTATGTGCTTCTATCAAACATTTTTGCTGCTAATAAAAGATGGGCTGATGCGACAAGGATAAGGAGGTTGATGAAGAAGAGAGGTATACAGAAGGCCCCTGGCTCAAGTGTCATAGAGGTGGACGGTAAGGCTCACAAATTTTTGGTTGGGGATACTAGCCACCCTCAGAATGAGGATATACATGTAGTGTTAGACATCCTTGCTAATACAAGCCAATCTTAAAGGGATTTTCTGCATTCATTCCTGATGAGATAAGTATATACTTTTCACTTTTCAAAGTTGAGGCCGTTTCCTGTATTTTTTATTTTTCAATATCTTTAGATTAGGATGAGTACTCTAATTGTAATTCTAACTGTAGTCTCATAATTCAAATAATCATTTTTACAAGAAGTATATTTGATTATTACTACTTCAATTTTTTTGTTAGAGTTTCATCTAGTTTTTTTTCTACTCTATTTTCTTGTCCCTTTTTGTTTTATCAATTGTCATATATTGGGAGTGGGTGTTGGATGACTCCAACTTAGAATACTCTTTTTAACAAAAATGTTGTAAGTATGATGCATGAAGTGAACCTCCTCCTATTGTCACTTGGTTTTCCCCCCTCTATTTGAGCATACGAAGATAAGATAATTCAGTCCATCTTAAAGAAGTGATTAACATAATTTGTGCAAAAATGATAATTAAGTAACATAATACAAGACTTCACAACAACATCATGAACTGTTTGAAAGGTTCTAAATCTATTTCTTTGAAAATAATGAATGGTGGTACATCTGTTTTCCTTTGACTTTAAATTCCAAATGTTCAAAACTCGTGTGCAAGAATGTTTAGTTTTCTATACTGTGGATCAATTTAGAATAAACATATATAGTTTAAACTTCAATGGTTTTCTGATTAAGAGCTGTATACCTCCATCTCTCCTTCTCCACAAAATCTGCATCTAGGAACTGTGCAACAAAAGCCCAAAGCCTGTATATGTCTTCAAAATTCGATACGAACCCGAGTGCAGCTGTAACCACACTTATTCCTGGACCAGATTTTGCCTTCAACTTGTTTGCAGCCATTCCCTTTGCTCCACTATCTCTTCTCTCTAGGACTCTTCCTCTCTCTTCAGTATACTTATCTGAGAACCAGACATGGTGTAAAAATCCATAGCTAAGAGAAATGTTGTTTCTATCGGCAAGTTTCTGGACAAGAACAGGCTCAACCTTTTCTCCCTTCCAATCAAATACATTGAATGCTAGAGCTGGTCCCCGGTCATATTTGATCTTTGGTCCGTAGATTCTGACCAAAGGAACTCCCTCTGAGTTAGGATGCTTAAGCTTTCTCAATGAACTCACCAACCAATTTATCAGGTACCTTGCCCTGTTAGTGATCAGTATTAACCCCAGAGAATCCACTTGATCCAAGCTCCTGCATGCAACCTCTTGATTCCCATTTTTGCTGCTCTTGGCAAGCCTTTCAGATTCTCCTGAAATTTCCAGTTCTTCTGAGTTTGCACCATCTTCTGCACTGTCAGAGAGTTCTCCTTGTTCTAACCTTTTCGTAGGTGTTCCCCGATGACTGTGATTTGATATCAGACCAGAGAAAGAACGTGATATATCCAATATATCTTCTTGCAAACGAAGTCTAGATATCTCTTCAACTTCCGTGTCAGAGGAGTCCCCTCCTATTTGAAGAAACTCCTGTGCTGGGACAAGGTTTACAATCCCTGTACTTGTAGATGCTTCCAGCACTGGAATAGCTGATTTCTTGACAAAGAGGCATGCAAAGCCAGATGGGTTTTCCCCATAAACCTTGTAGAAAGAAGAAATGAGGAAATCTGGCTGAAAAAGAGAGAGGCCGAAGCTATCCATATCCTTTGGTCCTAAGGCACAAGCATCAACCAAGACGTGCCACCCATTCTCCTGTGCTATAGTCATCCATATATAAGGATATCTAGAACCTGTAACTCTGGAATGTACTGGGAAGACAAAAACCCCTCTTTTCTTTTTCTTCTTCTTCTTACTCCCTATCATCTTCCTCAATTTTTCTGACTGAATCCTCAGCCTTGGCCATGAAAACTCTGCTGACATGACCTGGGCGCCTCTCTTTTCCGAGCTGTTAATCATTGATTCCACTGCCTCGCTCTCATAGTCATAAACTGACAGAAGCTTTCTACTAGTTTTGTACGGGTAAGATTCTGCTACAAGTTTGAAAGCTGATGTTCTGTTGGCGGTGAAAACCATGCTGTAATCATTTTCTGAAATGTTAAGAAATCTCATTATTCTTCTTCTCATTGCAGATTCCAGCTCTGATTCATGGCCGCCATGAAGAAGCTCCGTCTTGAGATTCCCAGTCTTGTAGGATATACTAAAGAAAGGGTAATCTGAATTTCGGGGAGGTGATGGCAGTCGAGAAGTGGATGTAGATGGTACCATTTGTTTTGATGATTCCTGTTTGTGCAGCTGGGAAGACGAGAAGAGACCGATGCCTATATAATCAAGGCAGGTATGATTGGATTGTGTGAGATGGTAGTACTCCTGAGCTCGTATCTGGTCCACGTCTGCTGTCTCATAGTATCTCGGATAAGCCTTGGTGAAGTCAGAGAAGGACTTTTGCAAGGATGGTATAGACTCATGGTTGGTGAACTGGGTGTTTGGGAAGATGGATGATGAAGTTTTGGCTGCAAAGTCACGACGGCAAGCTGCAGAAGTGCTTCCAGACTTTGAGGCGGTGTCTGTGGACTTGAATAAGGGGGAGGAGCGGGAGGAGCAGCAGCCGCTGAGGCATACTTCTGTGACCTCTTTCAGGCAAGGTGACTGCATTTTCTCTCTTCTCTTGTCTTTCAACAATTCTTGTTTAGTATTTTGTGTGGGTGTCTTTGCTCTGGTTCAATCATTATCTAGCAGCGCATGGTTTATAAGGATTAGAAAATTGTAGACGCTTTTCTTTGTCATGTATTGTGTGTTTTGGGGCCCTGGTGGGGAATGGTACGTATGCTTAGTCGGAACAGGTCATATCAGTGAGATCACTAATGCTATAATAAACCAGGTGGCTAAGTTGACATTGTCTATTATTCATTTCATACTTTACTAGCTAACCTTCTTATAAGTTAAAAAGTGTTAATCCCATTCTCATGAAGCAGCATGGTTTACTTCCGACACTTGTCATGGAGGGTCAGTTGATCTGAACCAGTAATTCAGTCAACCAGGCGTGCATTGAAAGATCAATTACAGAGACTATCGGAAACATCATGATGAACTCAAGTTTAGCAACATTTGAGTGGAATGGTTACTACGTTAACGGCGTATGGGTTACATTATACAATCTCTCGGAGTATGTAGATCATCATGATGTACACATTAGAATGAGCTGTCCAAAATGGAATTCTAGTGTTTAACTTTAGTGCTCAGCACTATAATCGTAATGTATGGCTTTATTGAAAGGCAGAGGCGAGAATGGAGAAAGCAACAGGCAAAAGTGGAGACAAGGGAGCCTTTATGTTGTGGCCGGCATTATCAGTGCTGGCCAATATTGCTTCTGTAATCTCTAGGAATGCTTCCAACTTGCTTAAGCCTTAAGTTTGAATATTTCTATTAAGACATATATAATTTTCGCCGATATCATCGAAATTTGCATGCCGATTGTATTAATCGAATTTTCTTTTCTTAATGATGCCAAACGCCTTTGCCTTCAGTATACAACATTCATATTCTCCCATATAATTTCATAGCAACAACTACTTTTCTTTTCTAAATTGTGTGCAGGGTTTCAGTTTTCCTTTATTTTTTTCTTTTTCTTTTTTGTTTAACAATGTGTGCATTCTGTATCAATCTTGCTGTACAGAAATGATTTAATACAGATATACATTGAAGTATCTACTCTATTAAGTATGTTTAACGCGATCAACAAGCTTAATGTGAACATTAGGAATAATTAGGTAACATCATTATTCATTTTCAAGCAAGGAAATGATTAGAGACATGAAAGTGAACATTGATTAGGAACTTAGGTTATACTTCTTTAACAGATCATTGTAGAAAAAAGTAGACCTATACATTAATTTCTTTACAATTTGGAATATTTAAGAATTTTATTGCATCTTTTACAAAGAATTATAGGAAAAAAGAGGAAGTCATCAACAAAGACAAAGTAGCATGACTGTCCTTGATGTGTTGGAATGAGAAGAAAAGCAAAAGAGGAAAAAAGCAAAAGGATAACAGCTGATTACAATCTTGTATTTCAAATCATGTAAATACAATCTAATTATTCCATGCCCATCTTTCAATCCATGTATATTTTTTATGAAGACCACTATATATATATATATATAAAGACCTGCTCACCTAAAGAACTGTTTTTAAGGGACTGTGAGGGACAAGTGAATCTGACGGCTGCAAATAAATGGACAGTTTTAAGTTGTTAAAATTTTTGTTTTTATATTTAATACATGTGGTTGAGATGCATTTGTCCCTCACAGTCCCTTAAAACTGTCCCTTAGGTGAGCAAATCTGTTATATATATATATATATATATATATATATATATACAGATCCAATCCAGAGCGGAGCTCCGCTTTGAAATTAACGTGTGAAGTTCGAGTTTTGGTCCACTTTTCGGTCGCATATCCACATCTCGACCATTCAGTTTTTAGGTACTAGTGTATAGATCATCTCTGCAAATTTTCAGCCAAATTGATTATCGTTAAGGTATCTAACTCACTTAAACCAATGGACGGACTGAATCTGTCAACCTGAACCGTACTAGCTTTAAGGCAATTATCAATGCCTTAACGATCATCATTTTAGCTGAAAATTTGCAGAGACGATCTATACACTAGTACCTAAAAACTGAACGGTCGAGATGTGGATATGCGACCGAAAAGTGACCCAAAACTCGAACTTCACACGTTAATTTTCAAAGCGGAGCTCCGCTCTGGATAGAATCTGTATATATATATATATATATATATATATATATATATATATATATTGTAAAAGTAAATTGAGAATTGGAAATTGGTCTACTCATTTCATTTCATAGTCCCTTTAAATATGGAAAGAATTACAACGGAAATATCAATTACAATGATGACATTAAATGCTTGATCCGTAATTCCTGCTGATTGATGGTAATCGCTAATTCCTTGATGCCCTCTCCGTCAGTCACTTTGACGAAGACACATAATGTGCTTTTCCTTTAACATATATATATATATGTGTGTGTGTGTGTGTGTGTGTGTGTGTATATATATTGACTGTAGACATTACAGACTTGAAAGCAGACTACGTGTGCTTGGAAGATTAGTAAAGAAAATTAGCATCAAGTTTCTGAATGTTGGTGTTGAAATTGCTTCAATTAGTGAATGAAAGGCACTGTTTATCTTTGTTTGGTTTAATCTGAGGTCTCTCAATGGCGAAGTAAGAGGAGCACCAATCACCCCCTGTGCTCTTTGAAATGATGCCTTGTGGTGATTGGTAATGAATCCAAATCTTTATGAAATTTTTGATGGATTTCCATTTTAAGTTACCTTGTGTTTTGCAGGCAAGCACTGCAGCTCTCAGCTTCTGAATAGAAGTGATTTCTCAGTTCTCACTATTTGGAATTGCATCACCTTATATCGCAATATTTAGGTAGGAAAATTTGTAAAACTATTGCCCTCCCTTGTATAGTTGTGTTGGTTCTAATGATATTAAAGATTAAACTTCAAGAACATATGTATTAGATACATTAAATAATTTTCTCTTTAATATCATCGCGATTTATATAGATAAAGATCGACCTAGCTGCCTAACTCTAGAGCCTTGCACAGCAGTTTAGTACAATAAACGACATATGACAAGAAAGAAAGGGCAAGGCAAAAGGAAAAAGAAAACGGGGAGTGCTGTATTATGACTTTTGACCACTCTAGTATTTCTTTATGCTTATTAGAGCAACTCCACCGGTAGAAACTTGACTGATCACCAGCTAGGAAAAACTGATGTGGTGACCGATGGTGGGAGAAAACCAGCTCCAAACGGTGGGCTATTGACCGGGCAAAACCCACCCCCTCTTGACTGAAGCCAAGAAAATAGTCAAGTCCATGACCGACCAAGCCCGTCTGCCAGCTCAGCCCAGCCCTGAACGTGGGTGACGTGAGCACCATCTCTGGAGAAGACGACACGCCGAAGGAGGGAAGTGGACGACAACGTGACGACGCGTGGCGCCGCAAAGCATAAAAGCTTGAACCCAGTTGCTTACGCGACAAAGAGGGGGTCGGCCTTGTCATGTGGAAGATAGCCGTTGGTCCTATTTGAAATCTGGGCCTAACGGTCCATTATTCTCAGCCATTCGTTTCAATTAAATGGGCGATCCTACGGCAAACAATTAACATGCATTATATATGTTTGTAATGTTAATAGTAAATTGCATAATTATGAAATTAATTATCCATAAATCTCCATTATTATAATCTATTTACATCAAATATATTTTAATTTTAAAAGTAAAAAAATAATAATTCAATGAACAGTAAAAACGAACTGTTAAAACACTCAATGAACAGTCTTGAATGGTCAAGAAAAAAACGGGTGGAAACTCATGTCCAGTGGCAGTGAACAATTACTTGACTAGTCGACACCTTGACTTTTCTTTACTACGGGTGGACTTGCTCTTAGAAAAGGAGTGTGACATTTGATTGTTTTTATGAATATAGTTTTTTATTTTATTTTATTTTTATGACTATTTCATGAATATAGTTGGTTGTTGACTTGTTGGTTTTTATTGGATCACAAGCTCTTGCCACCATATATTACTCTGAATTAAAGACATTAAAAAAAAAAAAAAAAAAAAAAAAAAAAGAAGAAGAATAACGCACAAATCTAGAATTCAAATTGAAAAAAATAACCGTTGTTGCTAGCTATCGACATTAACAATTACAACGTAATTGTCTGCATCGTGTAGAAGAAGGGCGGTAGTTGAGCCATGGTTGTCAAGACTAGACAATCAACGTGTGTTTGATTATTGATAGCTCATAGCTCTGCCTTATTCTTAGATTCATTATACCATTATAGCAATTGACTGTGTGAATCATGATCTCTGTATTGGGCTGTGTGCCTGTGTCCCTTGTACTGTTGTTGTGGCCATGTGCCTTCTTAATTGTTTCATCCCTTCGACCAAAAAAAATGTTTTTACTATTATAGCAATACTCATAACTGTAATCTAAAAAATACTTGAAATCAGGGCTTTCAATTTAAAGCGAGTCATTCAGTCCTTTTTTTTACTTTATATCCTCTCTATAGGGTTGTTAACAATCTAATATTGTCAAGAGAAAGGCATAAAACCTAGTTTATATAAGAGATTCAATAGACTTCGCATCCTCTCATAGAAGAAGAAATTTAAATCCAAATCTCCGATCTTGATTACATATCTCTATGCGTTAACTAACCAAGTTTCATTGATTTACGTATATACAATTGTTTTTTTTTTTTCTGAAAAATGAAGATACAAACATACAGTATGTACCTAGGATCAAAGGCTCAAGATCCTCATCAAAGTCTCATTATTTTTTTATGATGCTAGTAATGGTAAGTTGTTTGATGACTTCTGTCAATTTAGCATGAAGCCAATTTTAATCTTAATTTAGATCATATTCAAAGTTCAAACAATAATAATGAAGGAGAGTTTTGGTTATAAAATTTTTGGAAAATTATATAATTTGAAAAGACCTGTAACCAAATTCATTGTGAAAATGAATTGATCGGGAAGGAGAGACAACATAACCTGTTATAATATGACAAGATGCTCTGTTTTTCACCAAAATACAATATGCACCGTTTGCTCCATTTGATGGTTAAAAAATATAAAATAGTAGTCTTTCAATTTCGAATAGGGAGTCCATAATATTATGAATATATGGTCTGTAAATCTTATCCTTAAGTACACTTTATGTTGGTAGCTTCCTTTATAAACTAATTTTGTTTTGTTTTTTTCCAGATTTCTCATTAATGTGGTTGTCAAGGAGTTGGAAATTAGAGGGAATCTGGCATAGAACTTTCAGCAATATCTCTTGCACGAGGCTAATCAGCGCTTGGACCAAGCATCAGACAAATACAATCGTATAGAAGCAAGACATTTTTTGGATATGTTGAGTAAAGAGCTACCCATGTAAGCTTCAAATCCTTGTTCTTTATGAATATGTGCATGAATTCGATGAATGATAGGAATACAATGCTTAGAACTACCAAATATACAATGATGTCTAATATTTTGTATTGTATGTAATTCCTATTGTATTCCGATTTCTGCTGTGATTTGATAGTTGGATGTATGATGACTTCTTGCTTTTGTTTCGGTAATAGGAGATTCAATAGTCTAGGAATGTATTGTTACCTTGAGGATAGATAGTGTTGCACTGCTGTTGAAAATTGTGTTGCAGTAATACTTCATTTTCAGAGTACTTGAAGAGAATATGAGATGTGTATAGGATTGACACAAGCACTCTCTCAACTGCACTATGTTATTTGATGTAGAAACACGTGGGGGGTATGGATCATGTCCTTTTAAGTATTCTCTACTTGCACTGTCAATATTTTGATATCCAAATTCACTGCCATCACTGTGCAATAATCACAACCGCTGTTAGCATTGCCTTTGGTACATTCAGGAATATATGCATTACTGCAGCTTACGGCTTCCATTTTCAAGTCAATTGTAAATTTTCAATAGACTCATCTAGATGAACTCTGATTAACCTGATGGGTCGTTGATCAAATTTTTAAGTCAATTGTGAATTCTTATTAGATTCTTCTAGATGAACTATGATTATGACTATAGCAAGAATCACTGCTAAAAGAAAAAAAGGAGAGGAAATTTTCACATTAGGATCATTGCATACTTTATATTTCTGCACAAGTTAGTAATTGATTGTGAATGACAAAATTAATGTTTTTCTCTATTATGTGCAGACGTATTCTGAAAAATATGAGAAACCATCCTTGTTTACAGTATGATCGGCAGAGGACATTTACAGTGTACAATTTTTGGCAATTTCCTCAACCTTAACAGAGTTGTCCCTTGAGATATTCACTTATTGCATCGAGAATGACATTGATATGGATGAGTTTTTTAAATATCCGAAAACTAGTAATGAGGTGGAGATGGAAAGGAGAATTCGGAGTGTATTAGGAATCGATGTCGAGATTGGAGGAAGTGGAGATATTAGAGGGAAGTTTGAAAGCAAAAACATGTTTGATCTGTTGCAAGAAGGGGATGGACAGAGTCAGGGAGGAGATGAGAGTAGTGGTGGTAATGGCAGTCACGAATGGAGTGATCTTTCTACTGCTGTTGAAGAAGTCAGTGACAAATTCCGCAGTAGAAAGGAAGATCTTTCCACATCTTTCTACTGCGGAATTTGTCACTGACTTCTTCAACAGCAGTAGAAATATCACTCCCTTCGTGGCTGCCATTACCACCACTACTCCCATCTCCTCCCTGACTCTGTTCATCCCCTTCTTGCAACAGATCAAACATGTTTTTACTTTCAAACTTCCCTCTAATATCTCCACTTCCTCCAATCTCGACATCGATTCCTAATACACTCTGAATTCTCCTCTCCATCTCTACCTCATTACTAGTTTTCGGATATTCAAAAAACTCATCCATATCAATGTCATTCTCGATGCAATAAGTGAATATCTCAAGGGACAACTCTGTTAAGGTTGAGAAAATTGCCAGAAATTGTACACTGTAAATGTCCTCTGCCGATCATATTGTAAACAAGGATGATTTCTCATATTTTTCAGAATACGTCTTTACATAATAGAGAAAAACATTAATTTTGTCATTCACAATCAATTACTAACTTGTGCAGAAATATAAAGTATGCAATGATCCTAATATGAAAACTTCCTCTCCTTTTTTTCTTTTAGCAGTGATCCTTGCTATAGTCATAATCATAGTTCATCTAGAAGAATCTAATAAGAATTCACAATTGACTTAAAAATTTGATCAACGACCCATCAGGTTAATCAGAGTTCATCTAGATGAGTCTATTGAAAATTTACAATTAACTTGAAAATGGAAGCCGTAAGCTGCAGTGATGCATATATTCCTGAATGCACAAATGTACCAAAGGCAATGCTAACAGCAGTAGTGGTTGTGATTATTGCACAGTGATGTAAGTGAATTTGGATATCAAAATATTGACGGTGCAAGTAGAGAATACCTAAAAGGACATGATCCATACCCACCATGTGTTTCTACATCAAATAACATAGTGCAGTGGAGAGAGTGCTTGTGTCAATCCTATACACATCTCATATTCTCTTCAAGTACTCTGAAAATGAAGTGTTACTGCAACACAATTTTCAACAGCAGTGCAACACTATCTATCCTCAAAGTAACAATACATTCCTAGACTATTGAATCTCCTATTACCGAAACAAAAGCAAGAAGTCATCATACATCCAACTATCAAATCACAGCAGCAATCGGAATACAATAGGAATTACATACAATACAAAATATTAGACTTCATTGTATATTTGGTAGTTCTAAGCATTGTATTCATATCATTCATCGAATTCATGCACATATTCATAAAGAACAATGATTGGAAGCTTACATGGGTAGCTCTTTACTCAACATATCCAAAAAATGTCTCGCCTCCATACGATTGTATTTGTCTGATGCTTGGTCCAAGCGCTGATTAGCCTCGTGCAAGAGATATTGCTGAAAGTTCTGTGTCAGACTCCCTCTAATTTCCAACTCCTTGACAACCACATTAATGAGAGATCTGGAAAAAACGAAACAAAATTAGTTTATAAAGGAAGCTACCAATATAAAGTGTACTTAAGAATAAGATTTACAGACTATATATCTATAATATTATGGACTCCCTATTCGAAATTGAAAGACTACTATTTTATATTTTTTGACCATCGAATGGAGCAAACGGTGCATATTCTTTCACCCCCTTTACAGATTTACTTGAGGTAAATTCTAATTAGAATTTACCTCAAGTAAACTCGGGCATCGAGTGTAGCGCGGTTGGGTCTCTCAGTCTCGAAGCTGTTTTGCTTGCCCGACGTTTTTTAACTGAAAAACAAACACACAACATTAGAGATATGAATGAAACTGATTTCTTCAGTTGGTAATAGTGGAAGAAGGATGAGCTTTATCATGTTATTCACAAGGTGCCTTCTGGTGATACTCCTTATGTTAGAGCCAACCATGCTCAGTGGCGTGTTAATATGGGGATTTAGTTATTTTCAAAGAATTTTCCCTAGCCTCTTTGGTGTTAAAAGTAAAATAAGAGATTCAAGTGGTGACTCCACTTTGGTTTAGAGCCAACTGACAAGCTTTTAGTTTCTCACACCAGATTAGCGCTTAGTTTCTATTCAGACCAATAAGATTAGCTCAATCCAAGCATAAGGATAAATACTAGGCTTCTCAGTTTCTCACACCAGATTACCTCTTAGTTTCTATTCAGACCAACAAGATTAGCTCAATCCAAGCATAAGGATTAGATCAATGGCGGATCTAGGATTGGAACCTTGGACGGGCTGGATTTCTTAAACAAAACAAAAATTTTATATATATATATATATATTATGGAGAATCTCGACGATGCGGGAGAATTTTATTAATTTTAAAAAAAGGTACACCTAGTCAGGGGGGATGTAGTGAGCCTTACCCCTTAAATGCATATCTATACAAAACTAAAAAACAAAATCAACAACAAAATAAACGTGCAATGCAATACAAGAGCCTAAACTAACTAAATCTAACTCTACGAGTTCCACAAGCTTCAAAGTCTTTGATCACCGATTCATTGTCAACACAAGGAAGCCTAAAGCAATGCTTCAGGAGAAGATCCTGAACCAACAAATGAGGTGCTTAAACTTAAAAACCTGAGCCCATAGTGTGCAGCAATAAATGAACTTTTCTGAACTGAATCATTGAAGCAAAATTTAAGACCATCTCTTAACTTGGTTTAATCTACATGCTAACTAGTTAGTCCCTAATGTTAAAACTTCAAGTACATCGAATAAGAAAAAGCTTAAAACCTAATGTGTGGCAATGCTTCAGGGAAGATCCTGAACCAACTAATAGGTGCTTAAACTTTAAGCCCTGGCCTGAAGCTATCAATACTGAGCAGCAATAAATGAACATCATCACAATAAATCAGTTTTAATCTATATACTAGAGTATCCCAGATTCCCCATTCAACAAACATGTAATCAATTTTCAATTTGCAAGGGGCATGTGACCCATGAAAAAAACAACACTCAAATGTTAAAAAGAAGGAAAAAGCCTAAGGATCCTATAAACACAACCCAAACGGTCCAGGCGTCCAGCAAGGAAAGTAGGAAACCACAAAATCTGAAAATCACAATGGTGAATCATCAAATAAGACTAAACCCAGCCCAGAGGCCAGAGCTAAAAAGCAACTAAGAAGCATTCCTCTATAAATCAGAGCCCTAATTTCAACAAAATCCCCAATTTTACTGAATCAAATCAGCAACGAATCGGTTTGATTACCTGGTGTAATCGGAGATGGAGTCGGGACTCGGGAGAGCCGGCTGAGGCAGGCGGCGACTGACGAGAGGAGAAGGAACTGAGGAAGTGGGAGAGACTGAGAGCGTGACTGCGTCTCCGAGTCGGGACTAGGGTGAGATCGCGAGAGTGACTGGGGTCTGGGCTTAATGGTCTGGACAAACCCCAATTAAAAATAAAAATAAAAAACATACATCTAATTTTTTTTTTTGGCTTCAAAATCTCGGAGCCCGTCCTAGTCTGTGAATGGATCCGCCCCTGGATTAGATGAGATCTTTTACCTTTGAGAGTCTTGAATAGTCACAAACAAAGGAACAGGACTGATGCCAAAGAGGTACCCGACGAGAGCGCGAGAGAGAGAGAGAGCTAGAAAGTTGAGAAAGGAAAAGCATTCTAGTTGCTGGGTAAGAGATACAGAGAACAAAAAGCTACAAAGGTAACAACTTTGAGAGTTAAGCCTTGTTGCTGGGTATTAGAGAGCAGTCTGTGCCCGGTACATAGCTTTTACCAGAGTTTCTTAATGCTGGACCAATAAAGTCTCGACCAAACTCTCAAAAGCTTCTTAGTGCTGGATACCAATAATATGTATACAAAGTTAATGCTGGGTTTAGCAACCCCAGACCAAGAATACAAAGTTAATTTATGGCATTTTGATCTTGTAACAGTGAAAAGATTGCTTTGCTGTCTTTGAATTTGTGCTTTTCAAATGGTTTCCTAAATTAACTCTGCAATTTCTGGGCGCCGACTCCCTCACACTCTCTGCTTCACTTGTTATGGAATTAATAATAGCGACCCTTCCATGATATCCTGTAAAGCTGAGGATATATTTATTTGTACGTCTTTTAAACAAAACGTAAAGAAATTGGACCCCATGCATATATAGAGAGTCTGCTGTTGGCAGAACCAGCTAGCCTAGCCTGCATCTGTGGATTGCTGCCCCAAAATAATAATATTTACAACTTAACTAGATCAGCCTGAGACTGAGAACAAATGTATACGTTATAGATCGAGGTGAATTTAAGTCACATACGTACACTAATTTAGGAGAGAGATATATCTACTCGATCCTGTATGAATTTCTATATGACTATGGCCTCCTCCGTCTTCTCTTCTCCTAAATCAGATTAATATGGCCATGAAGGTATACGTTATAGAGCTCTGATTATGACAGATATGTCTACTCGATCCTCACTATTATTCTCGTATGCATCCAATATTTTTTGGAAATGACCACGAGTGTTTAAACCTTAAACGATTAATCAAATACGTCAAACATATCTTGAATCCTTAATTACTCCAGGACTTGCTTCCCATGAAAAGTTGCACCAAGACCTCGTCGTCTTCGAAATCGTCCAGTAGCGTTTCAAAAGTCCAGCTTCAAGTTTTCTTGAATTCGATAGCTAGCTTCTTCACCGACGTATGTGTTTTTTGTTGCGCACAGCACGGTTAGTTGTTTGCCCTTCCCAAAATGTTTGGTATGATTACGATGATGTACGGCTCACTTGCTGCATAAGTACCAGTGTCACCATGGCATGCAAGACCCCAACATCGAGTTCCCATTTTTTCACATTTACATTTAAAAAGAAAAACATTGCCGCTTAGCCGACGTTGTAGAAAGAATGAGACCAAATGGAAGAATATAATGGGAGCTTGCATGGGCATATATTTGGGATTCTTGGTTTCCACTGAGAAGTGCACGGTGTTTAATTTCAACTAGCTGTAACTGGTGTTACGTGGCTTTCTAATGGAGCTAATAAAGTTGTAATAGAAAAGCCAAAGCCCCCAGTTTGAATGTCGTTTTAATCAAACGCGCGAGATGTGATTTGCTGTTGTCCTCCCTCACATTCTTAATCCCTACCTGCGAAAGTGTCTTTTTATAGGACTCTACTCTTAAGTGAGCAATACTTACAAGTTACAATAGATGTCACTTCCCTTTCTAAAGTCAGATTTGTTTAGTTTGATGATGTCTCGTCAATTTTAACTAAACCAAAGACACGAGTCACATGTATTATGTATAACTGATCGTGTCCGTTACTCAACAGAAATCGCACATTTAAAATTTGCATCCCTTTTATCAACTAATTTACATTATAGGTTTCATATATTTTTGTATTATTTCTAAATAAAACATTACTTTTATAACATCGTTAAACTTTTCATTTATATAAAACGTGTCTGTTATGCTAAAGTAACATGGTGTATGTTAAGAAGAAAATCAATATTTAATGTTATAACTAACTCCATGTCTCCATCATTTAGTATGCATGACACAGTTAAGAAATAAATACATCTCTGTTATGCTAAAGTAACATGGTGTATGTGTATGTTAAGAAGAAAATCAATATTTAATGTTATAACTAACTCCATCTATTTAGTATGCATGACACAGTTAAGAAATAAAAACATGTCTGTTATTCTAAAGTAATGTTGACAAAACTTTTTTATTCTTATAAAGCGTGTCTGGTATGCTAAAGTAACATGATGTACGTTAAGAAGAGTATCAAAATATAATGTTATCACTAACTCCATCTATTTAGTATGCATAATATAGTTAAGAAATAAAAACGAGATTAGTAGGACACTGCTAGCTCTAATATCTGCACTCCAATAGGGTCAAATAAGTTGGCATTGAAATTGAATTCAAACCCATTACTATGTTAGCAATCCTTTTCTCAAAAATAAATAAATAAATAACATCAATACTTGGAATTCGATTCGGACATTCAATTAGCTGGACGATACAACTGAAATTGAAATACAATTAAAAGAAAAAAACAAAAAGACCTCATCGGGTCCATCAATCCCAAAAATCAGAAACCATTCATCTTTCATCATCTCCATCACTTTCTTCTCCCTATTCATCCTCATCTTTCATCTCCTTCAGTTTTTTTTGTTTTTTTTTTTCCAGAATCTCCATCAGTTTCTTGTCCCATTGCTTTTGCTTTCTTCCAGTTCTTTCATTTTCCTCTTCCTCTATTTCCTTCATCTCCTACTTTTCTCCATTATCAGTATCATCACTTCGTCCTCATCTAGTCATCTCCAAGGGAAACTCCAGATGAGATCTGAATCTTCGATGGCTGCTTTGATGTGATGTGCTTCTACCGCAACAACCTCCGTCAGTCAGACACCCGCGACCAATTGGGCCTCCTCTGATTTCCGGCAGCAAAACCGAACGATACCAACCGAAAATTCGGCTTGCCGACAGTCGGTATACCGACTATGTCAGATCGGTGGCGGTTTGAAAATTCTGATACCGACGGAGGTCGGTTCGGCAACGGTTTGGGGAAAAATGGATCGGTTTAGTACCGAATCCAGCCCTACATTCCTTAATCGCTACCTGAGAAGCGTCTTTTTATAGGACTCTACTCTTGCCTCTGCTCATTTCAATAATTACGATAGATGCCACTACCCTTTCTGAACTCTGAAGTCACATTTGTCTAGTTAATTTGATTTGATGATGTCCCGTCAATTTTTAATTTTTAACCAAACCAAAGACATGCATGTAACCACTAGGAATGGGCATGTAACTGATCGTGTTCGTTGACTCAACAGAAATCGCACATTTAGAATTTGCATCCCTTTTATGGTCCCCTTTTATATCATTTTTTTTTTCTTTTTACTTTTTTTTTAAAGAGGATCAAATGATATCACTCCTACCCCCATGGTGACTTGAACCCATGACTTCGTCATTAGGTAGTGGTGCTCTAACCACTGAGCTAAAGAAAGAGGTTAACCTTGTATTGAAATTCAGCAAAGCAAAGCAAAGCAGTCCAAAAATAACCCACCCTATAGGAGTCATCAAAAAGAGCTATTTTACACAGTACAAAAACATATTCGAGTACCAAGAACAAACTCTCAGTACCCCAAGTACAACCACATTTTTGAAAGTCCATGCACATTTATTCTAACAAAAAATTAGTACCCCGAAGTAAAGTAAAATGGGTTTGTGATAATAATGGGAGTAGAAAGTCAAAATTCACCCTCAAATTCCATATCTTTTTTTGATTAAATGAATGCATTCATGGGGCTGAGCCTTCCAGTTAGAATGGGTTCAAAACCCCGTTTCAAAAAAAAAAATGAATGCATTCATACGGAAAATGTTACAAGCCGTATGAACGATACAAACAAGATCCACTAATGGGTAATTTATAACAAGAGTCAAACCAAAAGGCTTGAACATAACTTCCTAATGGAGCTACCAATTCTCCGGTCTTCCTAATGGAGCTACCAATTCTCCTAATGGATTCGAATTCCATATCTAAAGCAGCCCATACCTCGAAATATTTGCAATGCATATATATCAAATCGTTCCCTACATATATAAACATCTGTTTTCACTCCATGCTTCCTCATGTACTCGTGCACAGCCTCTCCCACATCAAGTGAACCCACATGGGCACAATCAGAAAGCACACTGGACACCGTCATCATATCCGGCTTCACATTAATTAGCTGCCATTATTTCACGAAAAACGACTCACCACCTCAGCATGTTGGTTAGCTTGAGAATAACCGGTGGTCATGGAAGTCCAAGAGATGACATCCCTATTCGATCAGCATCCTATCAAAACGCTTTCCTGCATCAACAAAATTTCCAACTTTTGCATATCCATTGATCATGGCATTCCATGATACTACATTCCTTTCACGCATCCAACCAAACACGGAAATGATTTTCTTCCACAGACTTCACCACACAATCCGCAATTTCCCATTCATACATGCCAAAACAACTTTCATCATCGTCACCGGATCAGCCCTCACATTCTCCGTTACTTTCATCGCCACAATTAAAAAGACCCAAAACCTCCTTATACCTACTGCACTGACTATACCCACATATCAAAGAGTTCCACGAAACCAAATCTCTCACACGCATTTCATCAAACACCTTCCGGGCACAACCCAAATCACCACAGCTCGAACACATAATATTTCTATACGTGGCCCTTTACATGGGTTAGTATTAAACTATGAATGGTTTATTTCTATAAGAACTTCTCAAATTTGTCTTATGATAAACGAGTTGTTCATTTGCTGCGTAATATTTCTTTATTTTTTTAAATTTAAGAATTAAGAGAATGATTATAAACTTTGTCGATTAAAGGCTGCGGTCTTTCTCTCAATTAACAATTTGTATATGTAGTAAACTTGAATTCTCCCTTTCCAGTCAACCAGAAAAGAAAAAAATTAATGTGCGGAGAAATAAATACTTGTAGAATAATAACTACTTCGTAAGTATTAATCTTTTTGCCATCAACTTAAGATTCTGAACTACGTTTGCATCTGTTACTATCTTCCAAGAAGTTCATTTGGTAAAACTAACGAGCCACCATTCAAATTTCAAACTGGGTGTAATTAAGTGGAGTAGGTTGTATGATCAGTGAAGGTCCTTGGTTTTTGTTGGTATACCAAATGCTGTAAAGGTAGGACAAGAATCTCTTTTAACGTCAGCTTATTGCTGCAAAATTCTATATATACCGCCTCATTCATTCTTGGATATGGTTTTCTAGACGTGGAACTCCGAAATGAGTCTTGGTGGGCCTGTTGGACCTTGTTGTGGGTAATGATTTGCTCTTTGCTGGCATTTGCTAGACTACTGTTATGGTTTAATTTTGTCTGGTCCCCATTCTTGTTAAGCTTTCTTGTTGGGGATCTCAGCAGTGAATATTGTTGTATGTACAGCGGCATCTTCCAATTGTAGACTATATTCTGAGGGACATTGACGGAACACCCTTGCATCTACTTCCTCCATCCCTCACTCTCCATTTTCTTCTGTGCATCAAAGAATGGATTTACAAGGGTTACTGCATAGTTATTCTCCACAAATATCAACCATCCTTTTGAAGATCCATAAAATCGAGTATTTGGCACACTTAATTGCAAATCAAGAAGCTTATTATCCATGACGTACGTTTTACACCTTCCATGTATCTTCTTTGTCAGTATTAATCAAGAGCATTGGAGGAGGATGACAACACTGCCTTGGCGAGTTTGTTTTTATTATCCTTTGCTACCCAATACCATAGTTCACGGACAACACTAAATCGCAAATAATCTCCCAGTAACGCTAGGCAGACTAAAACTGAATCAAAAAGATAATTAGGCAACTCTTACCTAGCTCCTCAAGTTTTCAGTAGCGCCGGCAGATGGTGTCAGATTTAGATCCCAACTAGCTATTTATAGAAAAACAGTTACTGTCACAGTTGGGCCACTGTTTCTTTTCCTAATTTGGGCCTGGTCTTATATTGGGCTGTCAGGCAAATACCCTAACATCTCCGTCTATTTATAGCAATTGGTCTTCAGACTCTTTGCCTATTGTGTTTTCGGTGCTCAAGCTTTGAGATTCTCAAAAAAAAAAAAAAAAAAAAAAAAGGACCATAAGACCATTTCTCTCCTCTATGCCCTTTGAAGATTAGAAAATCTATCGTCTATTGAGTTGGGGTCTCTCAGTTAAAGTAGAGATCGTTGTAGATTGCCTCCTAAGCGGGTTGGATTTTTTTTTTTTCCTCTTTCAAGAGGCTCTTACCTTTGTTTATTGAGTTGGGGTCTCTTGTTAGTTGTTACCGCCTCTGAGGGGTGCCAAGTGAGGCAGCCACTTCAAGCAAGTGGTGTAATCGGGAAATTCTATCACGGAGGGTCAAGAATATGATCAAAATATCTTAGTATCTTTATATACAAAAGAACTGAATTTTCGTAGTAAACACTAAATAAGTAAGAACAAAACGAATGCAAAGTCTGTTATAAACAATTTCAAAAGAAAAAGTTTACAATTGTTGATAAAGAAATTAGTAGTAAGGGCATAGGATTAAACAAAGAAATTTTATAGTTCACAGCTGAAACGTTGGCAAAATCCAGATTGATGGTTGAAGGCTCATCTTCACTAGCATCGAAGCATTTGTGGAGTCAACCGGTAGAAAGCTTTTATCTTCCACATCATACACACCAAAATCATTAGGACCACGAGGCCCAAATTTACTTTTAAAACAATCATAATCATGATTAAAGTATATGCAATTCCGTAGACATCCTGGAAAACTTGAAGCTAACACCGAAAACGAAGAGTTATCACCTAGGAAGAGTGTTTCACCACCTAAACTGTTTTTCTTGGTCCACTTACACTCATCAAAATTCAATTTGTAAATTATGAATTTTGATGTTGTACGCATGTCATTCTTCCTATCAAAGCTAATGTATCTTTCAACCATCAACAATTCTTTCTTATTTGAATACACAAGATAACTTTTTATGGTGTGATCTCGTCGAAGGCAGCGTGCAGCTAATTTTCGATTGAAATTGAACCTAGTAATTTCGAAAGATAAAAGTCTGCCATTATTTCGAACACCATAAAACTTACCTCCCAGAAAAATGACTTCCTCAAATCCACGACCACGTGAGCTTCCATCAATATAACTCCAAGCTATATCTTTACCAAGTCTGATAAAAGCCAACTGAAAGCCCGGTTGAGTGATGACAACAACAATGCACTCATTTGCATTTAATACTGGGTCTGCTGAAATGGTAGCCTTGTAAACATAACGCTCATGTCCCACTCTAGACATATCTATGTTTTTGATGAGTCGCAACGGAGGAAGATGAATGATAGAATTTTCTTTTTCTACCCTCCCTCTAACCCTAAAGAACGGATTTATTAGAGTTACTGTAAAATCATTCTCCACAAATATCAACCATCCTTTTGAAGACCCACAAAATCGGGTATTGGGCACTCTTACTTGCAAATCAAGAAGCTTGTCAGCCGTGACGTTGTAGACCTTCCATATATCTCCAATGTCGGTGTTAATCAAGAGCATTGGAGGGGGATGACAACATGGCATTTTAACTCGTTTGTTTCGATTATCCTTAGCTATGAAATTCCATGATCTACAAACAACACTGAATCTCACATAATCTGCTAGCAAATCTAGTCTCTCTAAAACTGATTCCAATATTTGATTAGGCAACTCTGACCAATCTGCCAAGACAAACAAAAAAAACATACAAAATTAAATACATTACTGACCAGGGTATTATCTATATATGGAATAGGTGAAGCACTAGTTTGAACGGACCAGGTAGATCCCCAGATTTTTCTTCTAAATGTGTAAGAATATAATTCACCAGAAAACAATCAAAATATCATGCCAAAAACAAAGAATAAAAATAAAACACAATAGCCTCCATAAATGTAAACTTCCCGATAACAATCGGAAGTACATAAGTAAGTAGAAATCATATAGTCGAGAAGGGGTAAAGAGTAAAAAAATTCTAAAGACAAAAGTAGAATTCTGAAAAGACAATGGTTTAGCTAGAGTCTGTTATTCAACTTGCAATTGTGTTAGGAATGCACTTATGGTTCCTAACTTTCATGTTTGGGTCAATAATATTCTTTTTTGGCTCGTTTGTAGACTCTTATGTTTATTGTTTGTTAAATGGTAATTTCACAAAAAAAAAAAACAAAAAACAAGAAAAAAAAGCTAGCAATTGTGTTAGTTTGACTAGACACTGTGGCAATCTCCTTCTTTATTTTATTTTTTTTGGCATTACCCTTCAAAACAAGAAGAAGAAGATGCAGCTTTCATTACTGGAGGGCACACAGAATTAAGAACATGTATAATTTTGATCATGGAAGCGAAATAGTTGGGATTTCACAAATAATATTGAGGCGTCTCTAAGACAACATACCTGGAAGTAGATCCATAATTTGAAACCTGAAAAGTTGAACAGTTTCTGCCCTAGGTCTTGGTTGCTCTTGAGTACGGCCGGCAGATGGAGTCAGGGGTTTTTAGATCTCAAATTCTCAATGTAGCTATTTATATATAAAGAGCTTTTATGACTCTTTCTTTTCCGATTTGGGCCTAATCTTGTGACTCTTCTTCTTTTCTTCGGAAAAGCTTTAAGTTTGTTTTGGGCTGTCAGTCCAATTCCTCTCACGACTTGTATTGGCCCTTTATATTCCTGGAAATACTAGGATTGTCAATTCCTATATTTACAAGGACTCTTCCTCCCCTCTGTTTATAGTAGTCTTTAAACGGGGTTTCTTAGTCATAGATTATCTTGATTTAGGTTCATTTTTCTTGTATTTCAACCGGCCTTGTCTTGTATGAACAATCTTCATCCTATATGTTTTCTGATAGCAAAACTGATCGAGCAATTGAAGCAATTAATCTTTTGTGCCTCTTCCCCTCTGTTTATAGTTAAAGACTAGGAAACCGGGTTTCTCAGTCATAGATTATCTTCATTTAGGTTCATTTTTCTTGTATTTCAACCGGCCTTGTCTTGTGTGAACAATCTTCATCCTATATGTTTTCTGAGCTTTGCAATTATCGCCCAACGTTCCCATGAGTGGCATGAGCTACAACTATAATACGATCTTCTTCATCTGCAGCAATTAAAGATCCACTGACAAGTCAGAAAAGGCAAATATGTATGGAACAGTGGATAAATAATCAGGCAATAACAAATTCATAGCAAAACTGATCGAGCAATTGAAGCCGTTAATCTTTTGTGCTTGAAACTAATGTATCAAGCTTCATATTAATTATCACAGGGGCACCAACTAGTCTCTCTTGTTTCTTAGGACTTCTTCTAGGCTGCTCCTCCATCCAAGCCCCGTGAGGATCATCCTCCTCCTTGGTTATTGCAACAATTGAGGGGCAAATGGATCACTAGAATTGAATTCAGTAACATCGCCAACACCACTCTCACGTCCCTCCTTCCCCAACTCATCTTGAACTGAACACCCCTCCTTATGACCTTAGAGGCCATACTAGATGGTGACATAACTCTGTCTGCTTACCTGTAACAAAGAAAAGGAAACACTCAAACACCAATCCAAGGGCTAGTTCAGCGAGTCGCGCGTCACCTCTCTATTCATTCATGTCTTTCTTTACATTTCTAACTACATTTCTATCAGCATGTTCTATCTTCATGCTAATGTACAACAAGTTGCAGTTCATCCTCTCGTAATAACACAAAAGATAATATCAAGCAGGACATGTATGAGTTTATAAAGAAATTCATTTTGTTCAGCTCTTATTTAGTTGCCTACCATACTCACTCTGCCTATATTTATAAAGGTAGCAAATCACTCTTTTGCAATGAATAGAAAAAAGTAAGATTTGTTACTGAACTACCTAATTAACATTCATTTCCTTTAGCCATGCAATCAACATATTAGTTCAGCAGGGACTCAAGTGCGACTAAATTCTTAATACACTTGGTCATCCACCCATATCTTTGGAAACCTTGAAGAAAGTAACATAGTCTAGACATGTTCTTCTCTGAACTACATTTTTCAATTTCTGCTATCACCAAACTTAGATGTTGTTCCTCTCAAGCTTCTTTGACTTCTGAAACTGCTTAGACGCCAGCCTCATCTTCCTTTCGAGTGACATGTTAGCTTTCTTCTTGTACTGGTTGTACCCAGCTTCATTAAGCATCGTGCAAGTGTTGTCTTCTCCGAAATGATTGTCATATTCTTCCCTTGTTGTGAACCTTTGTCTGCAATGCTTGCAAACTATCTGGTTAACCTGTCAAAAAAGTATACCTCATCAACATATAAATCTCAAGTAAAAGCAAGAACAGGGCTTCCCCTTACAGAACACAAGGACCAAATTCCCACATCCACAATAAGAATTCATATTTTTTTGGATAATCCACAATAAGAGTTTATATAATACAATAGCTAGACAAAGCTGAATTTTATTTCGATCAAATGCGATTACAATAAAAAGCTATGGCATCCTAAATGAAATCAGGAGCATAAGCCAAACTTGGCTTAATGGGGCTTCAAAGGCCACACTAGCTAAACAATGAGCAACCTTGTTAGATTGCCTTAGTTCTTAGCAAAGGGTGACCTGAGGAAGTTGACCTAGCTTAGTTCTAATATCCACAAGGACATGGTGAGCTATTAAATTGTCTACTATGTCAGCATGTACTACTTGTACAGCCATTAAGCAATCAATCACCAGAAGCTCCATTGGAGAAGCAGAGTTGACATGAGTGACATGTTCGCAAAACACTCCACAAACTGACCAAGATTATCCCGAACAATGCCATCAGACCCTCCTAGAGTATCAGCACACAGAAAGCCCCATCCACATTCAGTTTAAGTGTTTCTGGCAGCAGGGCCTACCACTTAATGACGCATTGTCTAAAGAGATGGAATTTTAACCTTCCCATTGGCTTTCACAAACTCATCATACCAGCTCATTGTTTGAGCCACAATCTCCAGTGAAGATTTAGACACATTAGATCGAAGCTTATCAATTCTGTTGCACCAAAGAGCCCAAAGCATCATTAGTAATTGTTCAAGAGTCTGTTTTGGCATAGTATTTGCTCTTTCTATAGCTAGCAATCATTCCTTACCAACAAACAAGTAGTAACTCTCACATGAAAATGAAATGGAGGAGCTTCAAGATTTTTTTTTTTTTTTACGCATAGATCGATGTCCCAATGACTTACAAGGATGAAGGATGTGAACACAAGAGACAATTAAGCTCACCTTAATCACCTTTTGCAAGAGTCATGTCACTATCTAATACCCATCAGAGCAATCTTATTCACTAGCAGAGCTCTTGTTCATAGCATTATTATGTCAATCTCGCTCTACTTTACAAGATTGCTCTACTCTCTAGCAAGAGTTATGTTACCAAGATATTCACTAACAGGAATGAATAAATTATGCTCAAATTTTACTCTAGCAATTCATCGAACATGTATAGGACATTAAATTACACACCATTAACCCACATGTATCAGAGCTATTATATTGACCCACATTAAATTACACACCATTACCCACATGTACTAATACTCCATCCAGCTTGTATAAAAATAGAAAGAAATTCCTGCACACTCAAATTTTACTCTAGCATTTCACCCAAACATGAAAATTACACACCATTAACCCACTGTAGCAGAGCTCTTGAAGCCATTTACATGCTTAAAGATGGAAAGAAATGTGTCAACCCAGACCACTCAAAGCAAAGATCCACCCACATTTCACAACAGATATACACATGTCATGCCATGGATGAACAAAACTAAGAATATCAATTGGAATTTACAGGGGCAAAAGAACTGAAATTACCTGTGAGTCTTTGGGTTGCTTGGTCTGAAGCTTCTTGCCCTTCTTGTTCTTCTTCTTCTTCTTCTTCTTCCCATCCGCCATTTTCAGAATTAAGATTAGCTCTGGGTCTTTTTCCTTCTAGAAGCTACTCTCTGCTACTGAAAGAAATCTTGACGAAGAAGAAAATGAAGAGACTCCCGTCTCGGCTTGGGTATATGTGATTTCTATGGGCTTTTCCTCATGTGGGCTTTTTTCATCGGTTTAGTATGAAAGGGATTATTGGGCGGGCTGGGATCTAGTGGGTCGCCCCACTCACTTTTATATATTTTTTTTTATTTTCTGTATATGAAAAAACGAATAAGTTTATTAGACTTTGCCAATCTCATAGCCAGCCAACTTTGCGTAGTGGCAACGCATGCAAGTATTTTTCAACTCGTTCCAGGTTCGAATCAGCATGATGGGATGATTGGTTTTTCAATTTTTTTCTTTTTTCTTTTTGAGAACATTCTATAGCCTTAGAAGTTAAATTAAATTATGTCAACATAATAAAAATTGTCTAATATCTAAAGCTATAAATTTTACTAATAAAATACGTAATTTTAAGAAAAATATTAATCTTACAGCAATTTTATTCTTATTTTTTATTTTTATTAAAGTGTTGGTATATATTTTAAATTTCAAATTTTTTTTTTCTAAAACTTCTGAGTGTTCCGCTTAATATGAAATTTTGGCTCCACCACTGTGACAAACATATGGGCGTTTCATTCACTACATGGCATTTTTTCTTTTTTCATTCTAATAGAAAAGATTAGAACTTCATTTATCTTTACTACTGTAAATGGAAGTCAAATTTTGGTGTCAAATGCTTCAGCAAATTTTAGATTATCATATATGCCCTTTAAATAAAATAAATTTAATACATATAAAATGATCCAAAATGTCATTATGGTAAAATACTAAAATCAAATAAAAGTTAATTAGAAAAGAAAAAAATGTGGGTTAAAAACGCAATATATTTCACTCTAAAAATTGCTCAGAGCAGTTTTCAAACTTTTATTCTATTTAGCTGCTGAATTTTGAGACAAAAAACAAGAAGTTCATATATTATATTACTCCGGGCATCGAACGAGTATAATGCTAGTACTATTATTAAGATAAGAGAGCTTGATCTTCGTAACTAATTTTGTTTTACAATTATAGCCCTGAAATATTTATAAAATTTAACATAAAATTAATTATCAAGGACAATAGCATCAATACATAAAATAGAA
Organism: Rosa rugosa; assembly: GCF_958449725.1. Taxonomy (NCBI): domain Eukaryota; kingdom Viridiplantae; phylum Streptophyta; class Magnoliopsida; order Rosales; family Rosaceae; genus Rosa; species Rosa rugosa. The sequence continues at coordinate 50,836,132 of NC_084825.1, forward strand.
GATAAATATAAATAAAAAAAGGGTGCTGCTATTCGCACACCCATTTTTTCTATTCACACACCCCTTCTATTATCTATTACTTTAATTTAATTTTTTTTTACAAAGTACCCTAATTACCATCCCTTGCAATTCTGTTTATTTATTTTTTCTTTTTTCTTTTTGGCAAGTCAATTATCCCCAAATCCTAAATCCTTATTTTCCAGACACAAATTACTTCTAGGCTCTTTGCAATTTTCTCTTTTATTTTCTATCAAAAACTTCTCTAGCATAGTCATTCTATCTCTCTAACGTGATGCTTTGAAGTTTAATTATGGTACAACAAGCAACTTTAGACCCATCTTTGGACAAAATTTTACATCTAATTTGTAATAGAGACATGAAAGAAAAATATGAGTTTAATGATCATTCGAGCCCCTATACATCATTCCTGGTAAGATTCTACTAAAATTATTTGGTGTATTTCAATCCATCGCTCTCCGCTAAAAATATCAATTACTTAGCGATTCGGTGGATTAAGAGCTTCAAATGTGTGCGTTCTGTTCGTCTTAGTTTGATTTTGATATGACTTGCTTGCTAATCATGGTTTTGACTTGAGTTGATTGATAATTTTGAAATTGTTGACGCTTTGATTTCATTTTGACTTTAGTCATATCATCACTTTGCAGAATGCTGTGTCACTGGGAATGGAATCTTAAATCAACATTGCTTAATCAGATGTGAAAGATTTTGGATCTCCTTTAGTTTGGGTGATATGCTTATAGTTTTCTTCAGTTTTGTATAGCAATCATGACAATACCTAAATCCCCAAAATCAGTTACATAGTGATTTTTCATTTGAGCCCTAAATGTTGCCGCACTAATTGCAGAATTTTTGACAGATTGCACTTCGTCTTGCCCAACATTTTTTTTTTTCTAAATCAGCAATGACATTCATGAGAAAAAATTAATTTATTGTATAATGATGTTTAATTCATGATTGACTTGCCAAATAGAAACAAAAAAAACATAATTACAAGAGAGGGTAGTTATGGTAATTTATAAAAAAAAATTGTATTAAAGTAATGGAAAAATAGAAGGGGTGTGTGAATAGAGAAAATGGGTGTGCGAATAGCACCACCCTAAAAAAATCAAATGGCTATATACATGGAGGAAAAAAAAAAAAAAATTTCCCACTACTTTACCATGGAGAAAAACACTTCTCACTACTTCATATCTCCCCACACACATAGGGTGTGGGCCCTGCTATTATTCTACTAAAGTTTGTTGATTAAGGATTTAAGGCTAAGGTGTATGCGAATATGCTATAAACTAGAAGGGTAATTCTCCCTTGTTTATCAAAATAGAAAAAGTATTGTGAGGAAAAGTATAACTAGTTACTTTGTTACTTGTCGCGTTGTCGTAAGTCATGATATAATCTCGATCTGTAGTCTTAACCTATAGGTTGGTATCACCTTAAGATTATGTAATTCTTTAATTTCCATCTATTACTATCTTCCAAGAATTTTATCGGGTAGACTAAGAGCCACCATACAAAATGGGCAAAAAAAAATTGAAGGGATGTAATTCTAATCATTTATCAACTACATCACTCTTTAATTAGGTTGTCCACATAGATGGTAATTATATTTTGACTGGAAATTTGTGACATACTGTCGTGTAGAATCTTGTATTTAACCTGTCATTACCAGAATGCATGTCACTTTAGAAAGTTTACAATGTTAAAATGTGGTGGAAATACGTTTCAACATAATGTACCTCATTCATTTTGTCGAAATTATTCTCTTAATTTCTTAAAAAGGGCTCTTTCACTAAGGGATCTTTTGTTTTTCGTCATTATAAGGGATCCTTTATGAGACCCATTTTTCGATCACATCTGGGCATCTCGACCGTTCAATTCTTAGGATTCCATGAATTGATCATTTATGTAAATTTTCAGCCAAATTGATGACCATTAAGGTATCGAATTAGATTAAATCAAATGACAAACTAAATCTGTCTAATATGAGCCGTTCATGTTTATTATTGTAAATCAAACTTATGGATGCCTTAGCAATTATCAATTGGGCTGAAAATTTACAGAAGTGATCTACTCATGTAGACCTAAAAATTGAACGGTCGAGATGATGATATGTGATCGAAAAGTTAGTCTAATAAGCGATCCCTTAAAATGGCAAAACAAAGAGATCACTCACTAAAAAGACACGTTGATTAAATAGTTCCAATTTTATGAACTAGAGGCAAAGATTTATACCCCCTATACTTTAAAGTTTGAAAAACAAAAAATTGGCTTCATTGCTATCGCAAAGACTTCGAGCCTTTGGTGTCAAGAAGCTAACCGCAGATGATCAAAATGTTATACTTAATTATCCTCGTTTTATTGAGGTTCATCAAAAAAAAAAAAAAGGGTATGATGTGGTCTCTTATATGACTTTTAATGTGTAAGCCAAAAAATGTACTTGACAATCTTACAAAAGTGATATCAGTCCAAAAAAAAAAAAAAGAGTGATATCAGTCACTAATTACATGTCATTAGGAAATTTTGTAAACACCATATGAGGTTTATGTAGATCCTAGAAGGAGCCTAGAGGGGGGTGAATAGGCTCACAACCAATTTTTTCGTTCAAAAAACTTTCTCATGGATTGCAACTGGGTGATCAATCCTGAGTGCTGATATTGAACAAAATGTATTGAACAATCAACCAAACCAACTAAAGCAATAAAGAACACATGTTTTGTTGACGCAGTAAAACCCTATCTAGGGAAAACATCTGCGTGACATTTACTCTTGAAAGACCAAAACCAAAACCAAATCACAAGATTACAACACAGAGGTTACACTGATCGCGGCAACCTTTCTAGACTCACTCACTAGACTGTTTGTACTCAAATCTTGCTAATTGTTTACACAAGTGAACAACTCAGAAATCTTACTAAGACACAAGCTATGAACGCAGCAAGTCCTTCTTGAAGATTTTACCTTTGAAGTTTGCAATACCCAATTGACCTCATGGGAGGCAAGAGATGAATATGCATGAATGGTTTTGTCTTTTTCAAATTGTTTTCAACATGGAACAAGACACTTTGAAAAGCAGAAAACCAAAGAGACAAACTCTTGATAAACAAAGGGACTGAAAAACAAAAGTATTTTCAATGCCGAGAATGAACAGAGTACCCATGTATATATAGGAGGAAGAGGAAGGACAGTTCACTCAAAGACCCCTTAAGCTCAATTGGAGTAGGTAACCCCATCCCCTTAATTTTAGATTGCACATGTAAACCCATTCCCCAAATTTCAATTTGGAAAACCTTTAGAAGCCAACTCCTAAATTCCTTAATCAAGGCTGACACAAGAAGGGAACCCAAGAAAAACCCATGACTTTTTGAAGGAGATGCAATGCATGAGCTTACCTGAGCCATGAGGAAGAGGAGACTTCTTCTATCTTCAAGTAAGGTGTTTAGACATGACAGCAAGTTCAGATGGGGAAGCAAGACAGCAAGCTATGATGAGGTAGCAAGTTGCAATTGAACTAATCTTCAAAACTTGGTCTTGGTCTTCGACGACAAGGCGACCCCCAAAGAGAAGAAGAAGCAAGTTGCAATTAAACTATCATGCTAAGATGGGGAAACTGACAACAAACTGATCTTCCACTTTCGACAGCAAGACAAGCACAAAAGTGAAGAAGATTGCAATTAAAGAATCATGGTGTTGGGCTTCATACCTGGGCTTCTTAATGAGTAGTGTTTTGTTATAAGAGGGAATGCCAATTATAACTTATAATAACAGTTTATCCACTTGTACTCAAACTCTTGAAGAAAAGAATTTGTTCTTCCTAGATCTATTACACCATGACACCATTTCTGTTCTTATGTCCTGCATTGTTCAAAACCACATGGTAAGCTACACTGCATTTTAGTCACGTCCTGCATTGTTCAAAACCACATGGTAAGCTACATTGCATTTTAATCACAAATAAGTGCAATAGTAAAAAAAATAAGAAAACTTCAATATCTAAAGCATTATTGATCTATGCTTATAGGAGTACCAGGATCTACTTAGCACATAACCGATGTGGGAAGGGTATTACTCAGGACTCGAGGAGTGCTGGACTGAATGCGGTTGCAAGGTTATTAAGCTAAAGCAATCGCAGGGCAACTCTCCTTTGGCAGGTCATGAATGAAAGTGATTGTAAACCTCTATATGTTACACCAATCACCAGTGCCTGCCAATAGGGAGGAGCCCTATGACTGGTTTGCTTATTAATTGACAACTTCTATTTTTCAAGCCAGTTGCTCACTTGCTTGTAATAGTACTCCTCTGGTTTCAATGGTGGTCTGGCGCAAGCTGTATATATAAGCGCTCCATTTGGGTCAAGGCTTCAAGAGATGGAGATGGAATAAACCAGGTGACTAGAAAATAGGATATCCGAAGGATTATGCTGTGAACATTCTTCAACGGCTGCTTTTCCAGGTTTTTATTGGGGCCAGGGACATTCAATTCTGCTGCTAGATGAATTTTTCGGCTCCTTTTCTGATCCTTGAAAACGCTCTTTCTTTGCATAAGAGATTCTTCCACTCTTATTGTCCATGCATTCAAGGTGAAAGGAGAAAAAAAGCAGATGAAAGGAGATGCCTTTCCTTATTATATAAAGAGCTGAATAGCCTTATAAACAGCATATCCTCATCTTGTTCCTTCTCTTCCTTTTTCTTTCAATGTGGAATTTTTTTTTTTAATTCAGAAGAAAAAGCCATAAATCTCACTATTATTATGAACCATCATTATATGAATCTTCAAGTTATATTTTCACTTTGATTTGCTGGTGTACTTGTACATGTGTTCAACTGAGTTTTGCTGTCAATATCTTTAACTTTACTCCTCTCTTTCCAACCATGCCATGATTATGTACTATATATATGCTTTCTTTCAAAGTAGTAATTATTTCTCAACCTTCCTTTTACAGATCATGTAAGAAAAATGATCACAACTAAAGAAAAATAAAGCCTAGCACGGAATTTTGTGATGCTAAAGTTAGATGCCAATTGATCAAGTTGTAGAAAAATCCATGAGGTTAGTTCAAATGGTGATGGAGAGTATGAAATAGTATTAATTAGAAGAGATTAGAGGCTTAATTTCCTGTCTAACAAAAGGTCTAGAAATGCCTGCAGTTGTACTTTCATCCTCAACTCCCTACTTGCCTATTCAACGCATGCAACTAATTAGGCTCTTAACTGAAAAAGTTTTTTTTTTTTTTTAAATGACAGAAACTTCTTACTTAAGTGTCTTAGTTTACTAAATATCAATAAACATAGCTAAGCTTATATGTAATTAGGGGACCTTAAATCACAGATAATACCATGTGATCGATAACAGAAAAGAATAAGGTCTACCTAGCATTGCTCATATTTGGACACCAACAGCTTGATTCACTAGGATGATTCACAAGTCATAGAACATTCAAATAAGATCTAACTCTATGAATTCAAATCTACAGAATATTTTAATGTCTAGAGACATGCACTTGATCAATAGCTATTGACATCATGTACTCATTCAAATCAAGAAAAATTCTTACGTACGGTGGCCGTGCGGCTGTCCAATCAAAATCCACCAAACTTTATATGTATTTCGAAACAGCCCGTGTTTTTTTAAAGTGAAATATCTAAAATACCCCCCTGCTAAGAACCTGATTGGGCAGCCCTACCACGTGTCATTTACGCATGCCCTACGCAAGACTTTCTCTCAAATCAAAACACGAAAACTTCGGGATAGGATATACCTTTCCCCCACATACCTGGACCACAGTAAAGAAATTGATTATCAACTAATTAGTATATGATTTCATGAACAGATATTTTTTCATATGTACTTGCCTTCCGAGCAACAGGACAACAGCTTGAGGAATTTTTTTTTTCTTGGAAACCAAACGCGAACCAATAATTTAGTGCAGCATGATGAGGTATAAATAAGGACAATTCTTAAGTTCACCCTTAGGGTGATCGAGCATATTCACCTCCATTGTCGATTAACATACTTTTACTTAATAAATTTATAATCCAACGGTCCATATCTTAAATTAGGCTTTAAAAATTATCTCTGTAAAAAAATCAACCGAATCGCAAATCGTTTAGTTATCCAATTGAATCAAACAAATGGATGGTTCTAACAACACTTACTACTATTATAATAAACCGTTCATGTATTTCATAGAAATGAATAACTAAAATGTCTTCAATTTGATTGATTATTTACAGAGCTAATCTTTGTATTACGTTATACAACATGAATGGTTGGATTATAAAATTATAAAGTTATTATGCGTTAATCGTAATAGAGGGTGAATATGCTCATTCACCCAAGGAGTGAACCTAATAATTGTCCGTATAAATAATACAAAAGATATTGTAATACGGAAGAATAGCTTAGTAGAAACTTGAAAGATCTACTATAAGTAAACGCAAATATAAGTTTTACTTGGAGACTTCTTGTGCCTTGGAAACCAGAAGCAGAGAGTTACAGTGAAGACCAGGACCAAGTTGAGGAAGAGAATACTTGAACCTTGTTGTACTCCTTTTCCTGTTTTGGGCCTCTATTTGAATCCCTTTTTTTATATGATTGTGAAGTTTGGGCCACACCTGGCAGCCCAATACAAAACGTTTGCATGGTTATAAATACTAGCATGTCGATACAGGGTAAGGAAAGGGGTTTAGGGTCTGAGCGTCGGAATTCGAAGGCCATGGAGGCTGAGGCGGATTGGGTCTCGACCAAGTCGCTGTATATATGTAGCATGGAGAAATATAGGGACAAGAGCGTGCGTACACAGTGTTACAGTGTCCAGGCCATCAACTTGACCGAGTTGCTCTCCTTTTCCGATACTCCGATTACCATCTCTTTTTCCAGATCTCCACCAATCAAAGCTATGGGATCTCCACCAACCAAAGTCCAAGACCATATCCGGCGAGAAGTTGATTTTCTTCAAGGCAACGACGTTCCCCACTAGATGGGTTTCGGTGTGTTTGGATCTCAGATTGTTTTGGCCGGCGGACTTCAACTTCCGCAACGACATCGGACTTCCAAGGTCTATGTGCTGGACACCTTGCCAGGTAAGCCCAAGTTCATCAACCGCAAAGCCAACAAACCCAAAGCTAAAGCTCGTGATCATGGTTTTCCCGAATTTCAATCACCAAAACGTTTTCCCCAGCTGATGGAGATCGAGGGTAAACTGTACGCTCTCGACTTACGGCCTCAACAAGGCTTCCCCATGAGCCTGTCCTATGATCTTTTTCTCGAGCTTGTAGCAACCATAGAGGTGGATATTAAATTTGATCCCTCCTCAATCGGTTTTACCCATCTTGGTGGTCAAAAAGTATGCTTTGTGTTCTTGCATTGGTGGATTTTTGATAAGATGCGTGGGTTTTCTTCACATTCGAATATTCTTTTTCGAAATCTGCTGCTAGTGCTGACACTCGTACCAGCAGTTGTGGTGATGATCCATATTTCCGTGTATTTTACCCCTCCAACTCGAATGGTAGATCCTTCTCCGCCAAAACCCTGGGTTGGCGCACCTTTGAATACCACTACTGGTCTGAGGACGCTTCTCCCATCTTTACAGAAGTGTGCGGTTTAGCTGTGCTCCCACTCCATCACGGTCACCGTGTAAGTTCTCTGGTTTACTTGATGATGCGCATTCCATGTGTCATGATTTGTCTTACTTTCTGTTCAAGGGTAAGTAATGTCTTAATCAAGCGTTACATTAGGTATACATTGTTCTGTGCTTTGTATATATTTTTCTGGGGTAACTATGCAGAGTAAAACTTTGTCAAACCAAGTTCAATTAGAAGTTGTTCTCTTCATTATTTCATTACCTTATAGTTTGAGTGTTTTAGCTAATCAACAAAGTTAAGCTTTTTGAATATTGATTGAAGGAAGGCTAGGTCTAGGGTCTGTTGTTAGATGAAATGTAATAGTTGAGAGTAAAAAGTTATTATGGGATTAATATGAAAATATACCTAAAAACAAGAGTCAATTAAGCAAAAATAAGATAGGGTACCTTGCAATAAGAAACACTCGGCGTAAGGAAGTCCTTTCAAGACTTGTACAGTTTTAATTATATGAATTTGTTATCTACTCTGCATTTGCCTATTTGCCCATTACAAAAACTATCAGCACTAAGGAAAGATGGACATAACTCTATCCTACAGCTATTTTACATGATTCTAATCAATCAAGCTAACTTTCACACACACACACACACACAAGTACGTATATGCATACAGTTTTTAGCAAAAATGGTTGGAAGTGTCTTCCTAGCTCTGATGGCTTTATTTATTCTTCCAATTGCTATTTAGTATTGGCATTTGGGCTAGTTTAATGGTAGATTATGGACATCCATGGAATCAGCGACCTTGATCTATCCTCATTGATCCTTATCATTGGAAAGGAAATTCTCTATCCATTTAGCTGCTGCTCCTGCTTATGATCAAACTATGGAGAGAAACAAACTATCTTGTTTTAGGAAAGCAATGCCCTTTTTGTGGTGGTCAATACAGTTATTAACACTATCGGATGCAGATTGCGCTCTCTGACTAACCTTACTGTTATTCCTTTCTAGTTGTGTTTGGTTTTATTCGTGGGTTGATGATGAGTATGTTTGTTGAGCAGGAGGAGGAGCAGCAGGGACCCTTCCGCTGCAAAAGTTGCCAATTCTGCTTTAGCGCTAAAAAAAATTTGAATTCTCACTTATCTATCAGTGAGTGTTGCAGATCTGAGCAACGACTCGTCCAGTGCAAATTCTGCGGATGCAACTTTTCCCATCAAGAATTGTATGCTCACTTCAATAGCAGCGTGAGTTGTAGATCCAATTTTACAGGTCATATTTGACCGCAGAGACAAGGAATATATATAGAAGATGAAGCTAGCTAAGGCTAATCCTATAGCTCATCTTCTACAGGTTGGCTGACACGTTCAGTTGCTAAATTGCTATAGGAGTAGTTAGTGAAATCAGTTAGTCTTAGCTTAATAGTGAGTAGTATAGAAGGGGCAATTTTCCACATTTGTGTAATCAGAAGCCTGTACAATTACCAAAGATAACAAACAGAGAAAAGTAGATCAGTTTGTTTTGCTTCACAATTTGTTCATAGCTTGTTTTTCATTCTCCTCAATTTTTCACCATATCTGAAAATCTAGCAAACTCTTGATGCCCTCGCTGTTAGAATTTGGGCTTCTGACATGTATTTGTAAGTTGTAACACACCACAATCATAAACACAGCTTGATTTGTTTAGATTGAATTGCAGTAGCAATGAAGCATGAACGAGAACAGTTGAAAAAACAGTTTCAGCTTGATATTTTCATATCTAGTTTCTTGATTTTACAACTACTTAACCCTTATATAGGGTACCAGATTAACCTAACTAGCTAGCCAAACATGTGGCCGAAAATCAAAGAGATAATTAACTAGATTATAATGTACTTTAGACACAAAATATCTAGATAATTGGGTGGAGAAAACTGTAATGCAAGTGGATGTAGAAAGTCTTCTGCAGCAGTTTCCTAGTTGGATCAGGAAATTAAGGGTTAATAGTACTTCGTGCAAGAGGAAATTTGTGATGTAGCTTTAACATGCCCATTGGTCAATTTTAGAAAAATTCTTTAGCTTTGTTCAAGTGGCGGCGGAGAGTGAAAGTATGAATTAGTGTTGAGAAATATTAGGATTCAATTCAGTTGTACGTTCATCGTCGCAACCCGACTACATTATTTGATGTAATTAATCAGGCCCTTACTTTATCAAAATAAAAAATAAAACAAAATAAGAAAGGCAGACACGTCTTAGTTTTAGTGTCTTACTTTACTCATGAACACGACAGGAGCAAACTGCTGGGAATTAACTATCAATAAAGATGGCTTACAATGTAATAAGGGGACCTTAAATCACACATAATGCAAGTGTAACAGAAAACAAAAAGGTCTTTCTAGCATTGCTCTTATTTCTACACCAACAGCTTGATTCACAAGGATGATCCACGTACAGTCGTAGAACATTCAAATAAGATCTAACTCTATATATTGAAATCTACAGAATATTCAAATGTCTTGGTCTCTACTCTCTTGGAGACATGCACTTGATCAATAGCCCATGCACTACAACAAAACTGAGCTATAAACACCATTGTGAATGGTGTGGATTGAAGTAAAAGACAACCATGATTGGTGTGTAATGGCAATAGCCACCATCTTAGACACCAAAATTTGAAGGGTTGCCCGTTGCCATTGCTGGCGTGACAAAGACTCAAAAAGGCACTATCACTTTTTTAGTGACTTTCAAACTGTGGGCCCCATCACCAGAAAAACACTATCTAGCAATGATGACTGCAAGATTTCATATTAAAAAAAAATTAAAATTAATATACAAATTCAATTCTCTGAAAAGAACAATTCTTGGCAGCCTTAATTCTAGGCATGGTATCTGCAATTTCCTCTTCTCCTCCATGGATGACTACATCAAATAAAATGAAAGGAATATTTAGAATATATAACACTTACAAAGCCATAATATGAAATATCAACTAAATTTTTTTGTTGTGGAACAATTGAAATTCTGAAAACACAAGCTTAAGGAAATGGACTATGTAATAATATCAACTTGAAGCTCATGTAATCGATTATCATGAATATGGACTATGTAATAATATCAACTTGAAGCTCATAAACTAAACAACTATCCTAGCTAGGGTAGAATATAAAAGCTAAAACAATAAGACAGATTTACAAACGAAGACTGAAGCTCAGATGACAGGTAACTGCAGCAGCAATTGGGCAGGTACATAAGTTCATATAAAAGCTCCCTATATGTTATGGATCACATACTTTCTTTCATAATACCAGATATTGCTCTCCTCTCTTCTGATGTATGCATTGCAAGTCCATATCTTTTCCTGCAAGCAGGAAAACACACAAGTTAGCCAGAAAGTATCCACCTGCAATGAAATTTCTTTCGGGCAACAAACTTAAAACGAACAATTATCATTTACATTGACTATGTAGTAAATTAAAGCTGGTCCAATTAAACAGCTATTGGCATGGTTGACACATAGAAGGAAAAATCTGAAGCCAAAAAGTAGGTTATATTGAACAATAGTATTCTATATATGCATCAAGTTTTTAAGCACTTGCAATTATACAACCATAATATATCAATGGTGGTATTAGCCCACTTTTATGGAGGAGCATACTTAATTACAGATTCTTATCCCCTTTATTTCATAATTAAACTTGCATGTTGTCGATAATACAACATATTCTTATTAGACTATGCTTTCAAAATCAACCATGTTCAAGGACTACTTAGGCCATAAATATGTTTTCTTGAACTAGAACTATACATCATTATTCACATTTACAAAAGAATAGATTTTAGGTGTACCTTATTGAGTGAACAACATTTTTTGTCTCCTCATTCATAAGCTCTTGCAGCTTCAATTTCATATTACAACCCCCTACAAAATAATAAATGCTACGTGTCAATTTAACATATAGGACATACATTAAAAGTAGTCTTGTTATGCCACATAACTCATTAAGTTTAAAAATCTACAAACCAGATATAAACTAGCAATGAAATTGCATATAACCAGTCATTTAAGAATCTTACTTAAAAAGTTCAAATAGATTGATGGTGAATCAAGGACAAGATGATATCCTCATGATTGTATTTCCTTTCCAAGAGCTTCCCATGGAGTAGTTTAGCCTTTGACTTTGACAATCATATTGACCTCATCCCTAGTACAGTGATATAAGTTAGTTAACAACAGGCCTCAAAAGCTGGAATGGGCTAGTTAGAAAAATATTCTCTATTTGGTGTAAAGAATACAAAATTATAAAGGAACTGCATTTGATTGATAAGTTCATAAAATTAATTTCCCAGCAAGAATATACACAGTCACATTTAAGACTGATACAAATGTCAGATCTACAAGTAAATTCAATAAAAGCTGAAAGTAGTAAGCATTTATGAGAAACCAATGCTGCAATCGAATAAAATTAAGGTGACATTACAAGATGCACCAGAGCCCCATTAAGTCTGACAGTTCTCCAAAATTATGAACTTACCAGGAGGGTATACAAAGGGACAAAATCACCAGATAAGCAGTGCTAAACAGCAGTCACTTGAACAAAAGGTTTACTTACCTTAGATTTTTAAGGACAATCAAAAGTCCAGCCACACCAGAGTCGATTCTGTACTCTGCAATTTCATGAAAAGTAGACAAATGTCAAAGTAAATCAAGCTTTGCAGGAATATTCTTGGTATCGATAAAAAAATATGTAAGTTTTAGAAAAATGATCCAGTAAATACAATAGCAAAAAAAGACAACCATTGTGAACCAAAGTACTTTTGAAGATGCACTCCTTTTATTTCATTGTGAGATATATATTCTTGAATGGATAAAAAGAATTACATAACAAAGGATACCATTTTCAGAAATAACAGAAGAATGAAACTGGGAATGTATCTGCTAAAGACTTTAGTAACAATTGCTCTGCAAGAAAAAAAAAAAGCGAAGTTAAAAATTTGCATCATCAAAAGATTAAACATTATCTCAAACAAATAAGTTCAATATGCTTATTCCATACAACAAAAAATAAACCTGGTTGAAAATTGGAATAAAGTAGCACAAATCTGGACAGTATAATTTCGGAGATGCCAAAAGACTTGCACCATACAAGATATGGTATAGTGTAGCCAATGATAATTCAAAAAGGTTCAAAAATTGAGCAAATTCAGAGGAATTTTGAACTTAAACACATCTCACAAATCAAAATCAACACAATGAAGAATGGCAATAAGCAATCAGACATGCATGAAATTTATAGATGTTGGTATGTTGTAGCCATTGGTAATACAAAAAAAAATCAAAACTGAACAAATTAACTCAAGTCAATCTCAGAAATGATGTCATCACCATGAAGAATGACATATCTAAACTGAATTAATGAAAAGACTCGACCTTTAGCTAGTCAAAAACAATAAAATTTCAGCAAAACAGAATTTTCATCAATCTAATTATTTCACCTTTCATTATCCTAAAGATCATGAAAAGGTCCATTCTTTTTCTTTTGTTTTGACCAGTGCGAAAAGCTTCATTCCAACCCAAAAAAATTAACCCCAAAAATTCAAGTTCTGTGTTCAAGAAAGAATTCATGCAAGAGCCTAAAATCAAAATCAAGAAAGAATCATGCACAAGAAAAGAAAAACCCAATATCCTAAAATTCCAAAAGAACTATTTGTTGTACCTTTGGTGCGAATATGAGATTTGACTCCGTATGGGTATGCTTTTCTCGTCATTTTGATGGAGCTCAAACGTAGATCACATAGAAACCACTCAAAATAAAAGACTAAATCCGATTTTGTACGGTACAGGTGGTCATCGGAAGATTACTGCTCTCTTCATTCTTCACACACACACACAGACATTGAGAGAGAGAGAGAGGAGAGAATGTTGTTCTGCACTGCAGAAAAAGAAAGATAAGAATTATAAGAAGATAAAAGAATTGCTGATTTAGTCTAAAATAATATTTTATATCTTTAAACGCATTGGTGAGGCTTGAACAGTTTTAGTTTTTGCTTTCATTGATTAAATAAAAATAAAAATCAATTATAGAGACACCATTAGAAAGATTGGCGAGATATAGTTTGGGTCCCATCACCATTACACTAAACGTGGGTAAGAAATGGTGTCCAAAGCCCACTTTTGTGGTAGTGGCCACTGACATTATGTACTCGATGAATTCTTTTGTTCTGATCTTCGGGATAGTTATCTCTCATGAACAATCCTTTCTCCCACATACCTACAACCAGGACAGAAATTGATCAGTTAACAACTAATTAGTATACGTACATTTTCATGAATAGATGCTTGATCGTATATACATGCCTGCCAAGCATCATGACAGTAGCTTGTTGTCCTCTTTTGCCTGTTTTAGGCTTCTATTAGAATGCCTTTTTTAATAAGGATATTGTGAAGTTTGGGCCACACCTGGTGGCCCAATGCAAGACGTTTGCATGGTTATAAATGCAGGGAAAATCCAGATTTAGGGTAAGGAAAGCCATGGAGGCTGAGGCGGATTGGGTCTCGACCAAGTCGCTGTATATATGTAGCATGGAGAGATATAGGGACGAGAGAGTGTTTACACAGTGTTACAGTATCCAGGCCATCAACTTGACCGACTTGCTCTCCTTTTCCGATACTCCGATTACCATCTCTTTCTCCAGATCTCCACCAACCAAAGCTATGGGATCTCCACCAACCAAAGTCCAAGACCATATCCTGCGAGAAGTTGATTTTCTTCAAGGCAACGACGTTCCCTACGACATGGGTTTCGGTGTGTTTGGATCTCAGATTGTTTTGGCCGGCGGACTTCAACTTCCGCAACGACATCGGACTTCCAAGGTCTACGTGTTGGACACCTTGCGAGATAAGCCCAAGTTCGTCAAACGCAAAGCCAACAAACCCAAAGCTCGTGATCATGGAATTCCGGAATTTCAATCACCAAAACGTCTTCCCCAGCTGATGGAGATCGAGGGTAAACTGTACGCTCTCGACTTACGGCCTCAAGGCTTCCCCAGCTCCTCGTCCTTTGAGGTATTTGACCCCCAAACCGGATCATGGGCCGCTCTTCCGGATCATCCTCCCCCGATTATCCAACGTCGTGGTCCCCTCTCTTGTGCAGTTGTGGGCACCAAATTCTTGATCTCTGACTGCGATACTCCGGTCTACAGCTTTGACGTGGCGGAGCCTACCCGACCATGGAATGAACTCTGGGTTCGTCATGACCGCCATAAACTGTACAATTATATTGACCCCAGAGCCCTTCCCTTTCTGCGGGTTTTGGTTTTGGACTTGGAGGAGGAAAATAATAAGATATTATTTTCCTCCTGTGGGAACGATATACTAGTCTTCCACATGAACCTGTCCAATGATCTCGCTCTCGAGCTTATAGCAACCATAGAGGTGGATATTAAATTTGATGAGCGCTCAGTCAGCTTCATCCATCTTGGAGGTCAAAAAGTATGCTTTGTGTTCTTGGATTGGTGGATTTTTGATAAGATGCGTGGGGTTTTCTTCACATTCGAATATTCCTTTTCGAAATCTGCTGCTAGTCCTGACACTCATACCAGCAGTTGTGGTGATGATCCATATTTCCGTGTGTTTTACCCCTCCAACTCGAATGGTAGATCCTTTTCTGCCAAAACACTGGGTTGGCGCCCCTTTGAATACCACTACTGGTCTGAGGAAGCTTCTCCCATATCTACAGAAGTGTGCGGTTTAGCTGTGCTTCCACTCCATCACCGTCACCGTGTAAGTTCTCTAGTTTACTTGATGATGCGCATTCCATGTGTCATGATCATTTGTATTACGTTTTGTTCAGGTACCTAATGTCTTAATCAAGTGTTACATTAGGTATATATTGTTCTGTCCTTGATGAGTAACTATGTAGAGTGAAACTCTATCAAACCATGCGCATCATTTCATTGCATCTAAATGTTCAATTTTAAGTGGTTTCTCTTCATTATTTCATTTTATGCTTATAGGTTGGGTATGTTGGGTAATCAAGTAAGTTAAGCTTTTTGAACTGCCACTGAATATTGATTGAAGGAAGTCTAGGTATGGGGTCTTTGTTGTTAGATAAATCAGCATAAACTATGTTTGTTGGGGGTTGAGTGTGCTTCACTCTGGGGAGTCAGAGGTTAGGATTGAAGAAATGTCAATTTAAAGTTTCAAACATAGTAATAAATCATCATTTCTTTCTTCTGTTACTGTGAGCTAATCCTTTCTCTTTGAAATTGTCTATAGATTTCAATATGACTCTGTGTTTCTTTCTGTGGTTTGTTCCGCCTCTTCTATCTTAGGAATAAGCAATACGTACCCTTTTGTGGTGGTCAATACAGTTATCAACACTATCAGATGCAGCTTGCATTGCGCCTCTTTGACTAACCTTAGTGCTATTGCCTTTGGTTTTATTCGCCGGTTGCCTGATGAGTATGTATGTTTGTTGAGCAGGAGGAGCAGCAGCAGGAACCCTTCCGCTGCAAAAGTTGCCAGTTCTGCTTTAGCAATAAAAAAAATTTGAATTCTCACTTATCTATCAGTGAGTGTTGCAGATCTGAGCAACGACTCGTCCAGTGCAAATTCTGCGGATGCAACTTTTTCCATCAAGAATTGTATGCTCACTTCAGTAGCAGTGTGAGTTGTAGATCCAATTTTACAGGTGAGATTTGACCGCAGAGACAAGGAATAAAGAAGACGAAGCTAGTTGAGGCTAATCCTACAGCTCATCTTCTCCAGGATGGTTGACACGCTTTCTGTTGCTAACTTGTTATAGGAGTAGTTAGTGAAATCAGTTAGTCTTAGCTTAATAGTGAGTAGTATAAAAGGGGGATTTTCCTCATTTGTGGTAATCAGAAGGCTGTACAATTACCAAACATAACAAACAGAGAAAGTAGATCAGTTTGTTTTGCTTCAGAATTTATTCATAAGCTTGTTTTTCATTTTCCTCAATTTTTCACCATTTCCGAAAAACTAGCATACTCTCGATGCCCTCGGTGTTAGAATTTGGGCTTCTGATATGTATTGGTAACACACCACAATCATAAACACAACTTGATTTGTTTAGATTGAATTGCAGTAGTTGATTTGTTTAGATTGAATTGCATTAGCAATGAAGCTTGAAGAACAGATGAAAAAACGGCTTAGTTTCAGCTTGATATTTTCGTAACTAGTTACTTGATTTTACGTACAACAACAACTTAACCCTATAGGGTACAAGATTAACCTAACTAGCCAAACTTATCAAAGAGATAGTTAACTAGATTATAATGTACTTTTCTTCAGCAGATCAGGAAAGCATTAAGCTCTACACTTAGTTCACTTCTGCAAGTCCTTTGGCTCTCTATTACGTCCGCAATTACATAATCTATTGTCTTATTTTCTTACCTTTGAGAAAAATAAAGAAGATTGATTTTAGGACTGTTATCAACAATTTCAGGAAAAAAAAAAACAAATAGCTTATGAATTTAATCAGTAACTGATAAAGACATAATTTATAGGACCAAACTTACACAAGAAATTTTAATTTTACAGCAAAATCCAAATTGCTGGTTGATTGCTCATCTTCACTAGGGGACGCAAATGTGGTACGTGTTAATAAACCTGATATCAGTCACTAATTATATTTCATTAAGAAATTCTGTAAACAATACAAGGGGTTAGCAACTTAGCATTAGCGAACACATATATGACATGATAACAAGTGCATCCTCTCAAACTCTTAAAAACTAGGAATCTGTTCTTCCTATATATCAGGTCATGACACCATTTCTCTTCATATGTCCTTGTTTGAAACCCCATGGTAAGCTAGTTTGCAAGTTTAGTCATAAAGAAGTGCAATATCAAGTAAATAAGGAAACTTCAGTAGCTAAAGCATTATTGATCTATGCTTATTGGAGTACCAAGATCTCTTTAGTCGATGTGGGAGTCAGGGCTGGACTGAATTGTGGTTGCAAGGTTATTATTAAGCTAAAGCAATCGCAGGGCAACTCTTCCTTGGCAGATTATGAATGAAAGTGATTGTAAACCTCAATATGTTACACCAATCACTAGTGCCTGCCAATAGAGAGGAGGCCTATGACTGGTTTGCTTATTAATTGACAACTTCTCTTCTTCAAGCTAGTTGCTTGTAGACTTGTAGTAGTACTCCTCTGGTTCCAATGGTGGTCTGGCGCAAGCTATATATATAAGCGCTCCATTTGGAGTCGAGGCTCCAAGAGATGGCCGGAGATGGAATAAACCAGGTGACTGCTAGAAAATAGGATATCCGAAGGATTATGCTGTAAACATTCTTCAATGACTGCTTTTCGGGGTTTTATTGGGGCCGGGGACATTCAAATTCTGCCGCTAGTTGTATTTTTCAGTGCCTTGAAAACGCTCTTTCTTCGCATAAGAGATTCTTCCACTCTTATTGTCCATGCATTGAAGTTGAAATTAAGGAGAAAAAAGGCAGAAGAAAGGAGATGCCTCCCCTTATTATAAAGAGTATAAAGAACTTATCGAATAGCCTTATAAACAGCATATCCTCTTCTTAGGATTTCTCTTCTTTTTTTTTCAATGGGGGATTTTTATTTTCTTTGGTAATTAAGAAAAGAAGGCGATATCACTCAATTTCTCTATTATGAAACATCACTATATGACTCTCCAAGTTATATTTTCACTTTAGTTTGCTGGAGTTCGACTGAGTTTTGCTGTCAATATCTTTAACTTTACTCCACTCTATCTAACCATGCTATGATCGATTATGCAATTGCAAGATTTAATTATTTCTCAATCTTTCTTTTACAGATCATGTAAGCAAACTGATCACAACTGAAGAAAATTAAAGCCTAGCTAGCAGAGGAAATTTGTGATGTATTAAAGCTACGCCCATTGATCAATTTTAGAAAAGTCCTTCAGGTTGTTCAAGTGGCAACGGAGAGTGGAAGTATGAATTAGTGTTGGGAAACATTAGAGATTCAATTCAGTTGTACGTTCATCGTCGCATCCCGACTACATTATTTGATGTAATTAATCAGGCTTTTAACTGATAAAGTAAAAAAAAAAATTATAAAATAAAATAAGAAAGGTAGACACGTCTTAGTTTTAGTGTCTTACCTTACTTATGAACACGACAGGAGCAAACTGGCAATTAAATATCAATAGAGATGGCTTACAACGTAATAAGGGAACCTTTTTTTTTTTTTTTAGCTGAAGCAAATAAGAGGCATGCCCCTTACTTGAATTTAATAAAAGAGGTCTATCTAGCATTGCTCATATTTCTACACCATCAGCTTTATTCACTAGGATGATCCACCCACAGTCGTAGAACACTCAAATAAGATCTAACTCGATCTATAAATTCAAATCTACAGAATATTCAAATGTCTTGGAGATATGCACTTGATCAATAGCCATTGACATTATTACTCTCAATTCTTCTGTTCTGATCTTCGGGATAGGTATCTCTCATGAACAATCCTTTCTCCCACATACCTACACCACAGGAAAGAAACTGATCAATTAATTAGCAACTAATTAGTATACAGTTACATGGATAGATGCTTGATCGTATATACTTGCCTGCCAAGCATCATGACAGTAGCTTGGGGATTAGTTCCTGGAGTCGAATGAAATGTCGATCCATCAACAACCCTAAGTGAATCAACACCAAGCACCCTGTATTCTTTGTCCACAACCCTACCAACTTGACAACCTCCATGATAATGCCATATGGTCATCACTGTGTCTATGCAAAATTGTTCCAAGGAAAATGCAGCATTTGCATGTCTTCGCCTATTGTTTATCGGCAAAGTCAGCATTAGGTTAATGAGAGCTTCGATTGGCATGCTTTTATAACGGAATTTCGAAAAGGATTTGGAATTGACCACACTGATAATGGTCATCATACCCTCAATGCACCTCCTCAAGTCCTCTGGCTCTTTGAAGTAGTTAAATGTGACAGACGGAGTGTCATCAGGGTCTAGGTTCCTGAGCTCTAGATGACCTGTGGAGAGTGGACCTGTGATTTTTTCGAGTATGACTCCAGCTCTGAGGGTCCGATTCACAACTGCGTTTACAGTGTCTACAGCTATCGCCATGGCTTCTGGTGGAACTTTGAAAGGCTCATAATCACCCTACAAATCCCAATCAAGCAAATGCTCGGTCAGGTTTCTATTTATAGAAATGGGCTCTGCTTCACTTATTTTTTGCTTACTTCAATCATAATCAGGGTTTATAAATCCAAAGACCACGATGTTATAGTACAAAACAATCATTCAAACCAGTCAACCAGACTTTTAGGCACTAGATGCTAAAAGTTGCACTTCAAAATAATTGGGGTGGAAAACGGTATTATGGGACTAGCCCATTTGAATCATATTTTCCTAGAGTATTTCTATAGACACCCTTAAATTATCTTTTCACCCCCAATTTCAATGTCACCCAATAACTTTTAGTAATTTTTAGGCACCAATTTCTAAAGAACGAGAAAAGTTTATGAACTAACCTGATTCAAGATGAGCCTAAAGCTTTTAGCAAGCCTTCGAGCCAAAGGATAAGCCAAGCTGAGTCCGCTAGCTCCTTCAATGTAGGTATCAAACTTGGTTATGCCCACAACTTGAACCAGAGACACCTCAACCGGCAGAGGTGACGGAATGAGGAGGACGTTCATTGGGTTATCAGCCATTCCCTGCCCCACCAAGGGCTGATCCACCACCACCTGAATACCGTGGGTCCGAAGATGGTAACCCGGCCCAATGCCACTCAGCATCAGAAGCTGAGGGCTCCCAATAGCTCCAGCTGTTAATATAATCTCGTTCTTGGAGTTATTCTTTAGGTAAGCTTGGTGCCTCACTCCATTTGCATCTTTATAAATCACACCATAAGCTTGCGGCCTTGCCCTTCCTGCATTAAACAAATCAAACCCACGTCAATATAAAGATCGTAACCGACATGTTTACTGTCACATCATTTGGTGAAAGCGGTACTAAACCCTTACCGGGAATGTGTCTAAACAAGATCTTGTGCACAATGGCATGCAAATAGACAGTGATACTGCTGGGGTTTGCATACTCAAGCAAATCCGCGGCGGTGTGTCTATGACCTTCTTTGTCGAAAATGGTACCTCCGACTTTAGTACCGTACAAATGGTTGTAGGTAAAGCCGTTATTCGGCAACACTCCGACTTCAAGCAAACCATCTCTGAGAGCAGTCTGCCACTCCATCAAGGGAGGTTGAAATGCCACAACTTTCTCAACCCATTCATAAGCCTGTTCGACAATTTTTTGGTTCCAGCCCATTTCCTTGATGTAGTGCGTGCTGGCACGCGAGTAAAACCCGGCGTTGATGGCCGAGCCGCCCCCGAGGATGCGTGCCCTTGCATTGTAGACACCATCCTCGGAGGTGAAGGGCTGTGCCGGAGAAGTGGGAGACCTGTCCAGAAGAACAGAAGCGAAGTTGTCAATGTTGGTGATGTTAGGATTGGTGTAGGGTGAGCCACCACGTTCCAGGACTAAGACGGTTGCGCCGCCGTGAGAGAGAGTAGCAGCTAAAGGACACCCAGCAGTACCGCCGCCGATAATTATGTAGTCGTAGGAAATCACTGGCGGAGCCGACGTTGCTTCTTTCACAAATGTGAAGTCTGGAGCTGCACACACAAATAAAGTAAAGAAAAAGCATTTTGTTTTCTTTGATCTTGGGTCAGGTTAACATTATAGTATTATACAATATACATACAAATCCATACCTTTGTCTGAGCAAGAAAAACGAAGAAAGAAGAAAACCCAAGAAACAAAAGCTCCAGCGAATGATCTTCTCCACCATCTGAAATCCATTCTTCTCAATATGGATCTCTGCAGAGCTAGCTAGCTAGTACGTACAATGCAATCTCTTCAAAACTAGACTGGTCTCTTCTTTAAATAACCTAAACCCTAAAGCATAGGGACCGAACGTTCTTTGTGCACAAAGCAAAGCCGACGTTTTTGCCTTTTTCCCACACTTTTCTAGTTGAACAACATTAATTTTTACCTGCTCATGTAAAGATACAATGTCTTTGATTAATATAATTAATAATACTGGCACCATCTGTAACACCAATCATGTAGACCTTAATTAATTAGTTCATTCCCACGATGAACAAAATCATTAAATATTGTTTTTTTTTCAGGATTATTAAGCAAAATAATATATGGTAATAGAGAGGTTCTTGCGTGGGACAGCCGCACCGCCACGTGGTGCGACTGATGCGGCTGTCCAATCAGTGCCTAAGCAGGGAGATATTTTGGATATTTCACATTAAAAATCAGGGATAATTCCGAAACAAAGACAAAAAATTCTGAGACTTGATTGGGCAGCCGCACCGTACACGTGGTGCGGGTAGCCGCACCTAAGAATTAGTCATGATGATGATAATGGTATGGTTTAGGCTGACCTAGGGAATCCAATCAATCCATGCCATCTCTTATTAATTAATAGCTTCATTCTTGTCGATCAGGAAAACTGGAGAAGAACGTAATTACAAGTGCACCGACCACTTGTTTTGCTGATACATGTATTAACTTTTGCCTTAATTCCTAGGAAGCTCTCTCTCTGAGGGATAAGAAAGAAATGGATAAATATTGATAGAAGGTTAATTGGATAATTGAGTCATAAACGTCCCCACTATATGGTCTTAATCAAGTTTTTATGATTCAAATTAAACTCATTGACTGCAGTCTACAGAATTTTAGATGCGGAGTAATTTGATATTATGATCACAAGTACACAATCTTTGACACAACCCGTAACGATTTTATGTTCTCAAACAAATATTCATACCAAACGATTACGAGTACATTAGAACATTAAAATGGGTTGCGATTGAAGTATGTTGTAAATGTCTTTCTAATTATTGAACAGAATTGAATGAAAGTAAATTTTAACATTTCCTTCAATACGACCGGCTTTGTGTTAAAAGCTCTTGCTAGTCCTACAAAAACACAATATCTCTGTATCCATCATACTAGCGCTTAAGTACTCTAGGGTTTTTTCAATTTCGGTTTATTCACCCAAAAAAAAAAAAAAATTCGGCTTTCTCAATTTATTAATTAGGCTAGAAAGGAAGAAATTTTATATATTGGGCTCCAATATTAGTCTTTTGTAGGGGCCCAATACCCAAAGCTCAACGCTTTCCATTTTTCTGATACGGCTCAACTTTGTCCTTTCGGGCGAGAGAGTCGGCTTTATCCATGCATAGTGGTGTAGGTAGAAGCTTGAAGCAACATATAACACGTCTCTGGTTGTTTTCTGAAGGAAGGCATCAACATGAAACATGTAACATGTAACATGTTCACCAACCTAAAGTGGATAACGGATTACAGTCCACGCAAATAACAACGAAATATTCGACGTATCGTCCATAATCCTTCCACGTTTATCACATCGTGATACCTATATGCTAGCCCTCCGGCCATTTCTCGATGATCCATCAAGGTCTTGGTGTCAAAATGTTAGCAGTTTTGCAATAACTTCAGGGTGAGGCTAATTATACTAGAGATCGTCAATAATGTTCAAGTCGAGCTTCATTCAAATACATGAGAATTGAATTAGAATTAGATTTTAATATATGAATTAAAAAAATCAAATTTTGATGTAAGAAAATAAAATCAAACCCTATCTGAATAGAGAAACAAAATGGTCCAATCAAGTTTAACGGACATGTCAAGTACCATAAGTTATCATGCGGTCGGTCTCTTCTTTCATGCACATAGAACTTACCAAAATAGATTTCTGCGTAAAATTTTAAGCCTGCTTATGAAATACCCAGTACGACAAACATGTATGATGTAACTGCAAACACGTAAAAATGTTGAACTTGGTAAAACGTCAAACGGTCAAAACTGTTGAATTCTTTAATTAGTTGTTGGCTGCTGATCGATGAGGCTGCTTTCTCTAATTTCCAAGTTCCAGCCGCATGCCCATACCTTTTGGCTACCTAATTCTTAATTTAACTGTTTGAACGAGGAATTAATATATATATATATATATATATATATATTTTTTTTTTTTTTTTTTACTTCAAAAATTATTGATAAATTTGGTGTGTACGTTCTTCTCCAGAAAAGAAAACTCACAGTCAACATAACTCCTCCCAAGAACAAATAGCCAAAGAGAAAGAGAAACCGAAAAGGAGAACAAGATGGAAACAAATTAAAAGTCATTAATAATTATCCTTTACCTAATAAATTAAATTCACTATTTTTGTTTTGCAATAAGATCCTATTTCGAATTGAATGAGTCAAAAGTATTGGTAGAGGACTAAAAGTAAAACCGAAAAAGGCCATGGAAAAGTCACAGTCTGCATTTAACAGTAGCCATATATAGTATGCATGAGTGCATGACTCATCATATATTTGAACGATATAATCAAAGCTTATAGAAATATTGAAATAAGGAGGAAAAAAAAAAAAAGTAGTGCAAGGTAAAATTGGATTTCTAGCTGCAGGAAAAGAAGTTCATGATTCAGTTCTGTGTATATTTTACAACTTAAAAAGCTTGCTATGGCTATGGAGAAGATGACCAGCTAGACTAGTCTCTCAAAACTACGATTATACCACTAATTCAAATTTACAAAAGCTTGAAACTAATTGGAGTGTTTGGAACTAGGAGTGATCTTGATGACGAGTCCGGGGAAAACATCATCCGGGTCATGGATATGCGGGTTGCGCTCCACGATGAACGGGTCACCGCACTTGTCACTGATGGTGTGGAGGGTCTCACCTTCTCCGACGACATAGATTTCGTCGCAGGGACGGTTCGTCCGCAAGAACTGTTTCCCTCGGACGGAATCATCGTCTGTCGTGGAATTCGAGCTCTCTCTTATAGAAGCCAGAAGGATTAGGGCTAGTAGAATTGTAGCGCAGTACCATGAAGCTGCGTCCGCCATGGATGAAGCTTTTATGGTTTTCAGAGCCATATAAGTGTTGGTTTTAATGAATGAACAGAAGAAGTCTGAGTTTATGTGTATGCGTGAAGAGGTATATATAGAGATATGGAGGGAAAGGGGAATTTATGTGAGGGAGGGAGAAAGGCTTTTTGGTCGTTTGCGTAGAGAGAAGGTTGGGTTCAACGTGGACATTGGGGGTCTCGAATTTGAAAGTGAATCGTTTAATGGCCTTCCTATTGGATGCTTTGCCGATTGAATTACTGAAAAGGACAATACTATTATCAAAGGGTTTTTGGTTTTAGGATTAAAGGCGATTCGGAATGGATTTTGTTTTTCCCTTATCATTTATGTTCGATAAATACATCTATGAAAAAAAATAACTATATCATTTCATTTATATGAAGGTACGATTCAGTCATTTTAATTTTATTTTTTATCCGACCCTTCCTTCATTTTAGTATTTTGCTTCCGTTCTTATCCAAAAACCCTCAGTTTGCTAATAAAATGATCACGCCATCCTCTCTTTTCCATTCAGTAATAGCATGTTGATTTGTCTAATAGACAAGAGATGCCTGCACTAAATAAGTTTGTCTAACATATATAGATAGATAACCCTTCTTCGACTTCTTCTAGTAGAAGTAGAACGGTTACAGCTTACGACACTATAAAAGTCCAAAACTAATCCATTTTTTAAGGCAATGGAACTAAGAAATAATTTATAAAATTATATAGCAGTTGGAGAGGATAGAAAAGATTGAAGATAGGTACGTAGTGGGGAGAAGAAAATGTGGGGGTGGCAATTTGAGCGTGGAGAAAGTGGCGAATTGCGTGAGGAGATTGTGGACTTTCCCCACTCACTCACCACCTATAAGAAACCTGTAACTATCAGATATTATGCGTCATCATCGGTCTGCATAAAGAACCCTAAGGCAACAACTAACCAAACCCTACCGGCCAGCAGAGATCAAAATCTTCGATCATAAATTAACTAGTAGAAAGCACGTACAGTATGTAATAGCCTTTGACATTCTTGTTTACCAAATGGGGTTTTGGGACGTTTTGGATTTTTGCTTCCTGGCGTGCACAAGATGCAATAGCTTTATTACCTGCGTATTGGACTATAGATGACCAAGTCATACATATTGGCAACTGCAGGGACCGAAAGCTAGATCATCATCCTAACTCCTAAGAGTGAGGCTTTCAATTTTTTCTCATTGTCCTCTAATTAGTTCCTTTCTTTATGGGTTGGACCAAAGCTATGTACGTATCATTCATTCCCATATCCCCATCTGCAACCAATGTGCGTAGCAATTAAGTTAGATGACAGGTTTGACATTTTTGATGGGTTCTGTCGATCATCAATGTTAGAAAAAGTCCATTTTAGGGTTTTGTTGATCATAAATGTAGGAAATAGTCTACTGGGGTTTTTGTCGATCGATAGAATACAATACTTTGCATTAGGGTTTTTGTCAATCATACGTTGATGATCATGTTAGATAAAAATAAAAATAAAAAGGTTGGGATAAGATTTTTCCGACGATCACTGTGATGTTACAAATAAAGATGGTTATCTTGTATCCATGTGTATGAAATTAGACACAAAATCTTTATCTATAGATAAAATTAATGTCGTAAAAATCATCATATTATCCATGCAAAATTTGAATATAATTCCCGAACCAAAATTTATAAACCCTAGCAAATTAACTAGTTAGGAAAGCCAGGCGTCTGGTAATGAGATGCTTAAACAATAGTTAGTTTGGCAAATTAAAAGTGGTATTGCCCCATTACCTCCTAGTTAATCAAATTCGATGACCAATCAGCATCGTTCAATTAATATCGATAAACCTCTTTCATAAGCTTAATTTTTCCAGCTAATAGATGCGCAATCTAGGAGTCGAGCAGTACCATTCCAAGGGTTTGGTATGCATAATTATGAATTCCTCTTAACATAAAAGTATAGTACTACACACACACTCGATTTCCTCCCTCACCAACCTTCTACTTATATCATATTTATGAGTTTAGCTAGCCATCCAAATCTATCACCCACCAAACCTTTAGACCAAGTCCCTCTGAACTTAGCAAGTACAACAAACCTAATTCCATGGCGATTTGAGCTAAAGTCAGAGCTATATATAAAGGGCAAGTCGGAATTAGTTTTATCAAGAACGTACAGATTTTAATTAGGGCAACATGTGGATTGTTGGAGTACTAGTGGTGCAGATAAGGTTATGTTTAGTGCTGACCAAGTATACTAGATGCTAGCCACAAAAGGATTAGCACATTTCTGATACAAAGAATGGTTATGGATTGGTGTCACAATATTCCCCATAATTGGCATCACCATCCACCATTAACCAATAATAATATCTTAATTATGTATGAAAACATAGTATGGCAACGGAGTGATGGGTATATTATATAGTATTGCAATGAAATGATGGGAGGCAAATATAACACATTTAAGGTGTATTCATATTCACTTTATCACTTATCTTCATTTGGCGGCCAGTGGCCACAGTCGCAATATCAATTATGTTGAAAGTTTGAAACATATTTCCACCACATTTTAGCACTTTAGACTTTTTGAAGTGACATGCATTTTGATAATGGCCGGTTAATTACAAGATTCTAACCGACAATATAATACAAATTTCCAATCAGGGAATAATTACTATCTCTATGGATGACGAAATTAAAGAGTGACTCGATAATTGATTAAAATTACACCCTTGAAAAGTTTTTCCCCATTTTGAATGGTGGGTTTACCAAATGAAGTTCTTGGAAGATAGTAATAGATGGAAACGTAGTTCAGAATCTCAAGTTGATAGCAACGTACATGTGAATAGCAAAGAGATTAATGTGACAAGTAACGAAGTAGCTATTACTCTACCGCACATTCATTTTTCTTTTTTTGATTAACTGGAGAGGCCGGGAGAATTCAAGTTTATGGCATAAACAAATAGTTAGTTTTTCTCGATAAAATTTATAATCATTCTCTTAATTGTTAAATTAAAAAATAAGGAAATGTCATCCAGCGAATGTTCCATACTTGTTAAAAGAAAAGAAAAAAAATTGAAAAGTTCATGTACAAATGAACCATTCATAAACTAAACCCAACCCATAATCACCAGGGCAAGTTCAAATTTTTTGCCTCCACAATTTTTCTGTTACTCATGAACCGCGCAAAACCCATTTCGCGCCACCTGAGCACCACCGCGGCGCCGCCAAAACCACCGATCTCCACCTTGGCCTCAGCCAAAGAGCTTCACGCACACCTCATCAGAACCCACCTCCACAAAGACCCATCTTCAATCTCCGACGTTCTCAGATACTACGCACTATCTCCACCATACTTGAACAAAGCCCGTTTCGTCTTCAATCAAATCGAGAGACCCACATTGATGGTTTGGAACCTCATGATCCGCGGACTTTCACAGAGTGAAAAACCCAGCGAAGCAATTCATATGTATAGCCGAATGAGGCGAGAAGGATTGGTTGGGAATAATTTGAGCTTTATATTCATTTTCAAGGCCTGTGCTCGTGTTTCGGATGTTGTATGTGGCCAAAAGGCTCAAGCTTGTGTAGTGAAACTTGGGTTCGAATCGTATCTTTATGTTTCTAATGCTTTGGTTCATATGTATTCGAGTTGTGGTGATTTGGGTTGCGCCCGGAACGTGTTTGATGAAATGCGTGAGAGAGATTTGGTTTCGTGGAATTCTTTGATATGTGGGTATAGTCAGTGCAATAGGTATGAGGAGGTTTTGGGTCTTTTTGAGGCGATGAAAGTAAAGGAGAATGTGAGGGCTGATGCGGTGACGATGGTGAAGGTTGTTTTGGCATGTATTCAGTTGGGTGAATGGGAAATTGCGGATTGTATGGTGAAGTATGTGGAAGAAAATCGTGTTGGTGTTGATGTTTACTTGGGGAATACGATGATAGATATGTATGGACGGCGTGGTTTGCCGCATTTGGCTCGGGAATTGTTTGATCGGATGCGTGAGAGGAATGTAGTATCATGGAATGCCATGATCAATGGATATGCAAAAGTGGGGAACTTGGTGGATTCAAGAAAGCTTTTTGATAGGATGCCGAATAGGGATGTGATATCTTGGACGTCCATGATCACCGGTTATTCTCAAGCTAACCAACATGCTGAGGCGGTGAGTCTTTTTCGCGAAATGATGGCAGCTAATGTGAGGCCGGATAAAGTGACAGTGGCTAGTGTGCTTTCTGCTTGTGCGCATGTGGGTTCACTTGATGTGGGAGAGGCTGTGCACGAGTACATCAGGAAGCATGGAGTGAAAAAAGATGTTTATGTAGGGAACGCTTTGATAGATATGTATTGCAAATGTGGGGTGGCTGAGAAGGCATTGGCAGTGTTTCAAGGGATGGATAAGAAAGACTCGGTGTCATGGACTTCAATAATTTCAGGCCTTGCGGTAAATGGTTTTGCAGATTCTGCTCGTGGATTCTTCTCACAGATGTTGAGAGAAGGTATTCAACCAACTCATGGAACTTTTGTTGGGATTCTATTAGCTTGCGCTCATGCTGGATTAGTGGATGAGGGATTGGAATATTTCGAAAGCATGGAAAAGGTTCATGGAATAATGCCAGAGATGAAACACTACGGGTGCATTGTGGATCTTTTGAGCCGTTCTGGTAAAGTGGAGGAGGCATATGAGTTCATGAAGAATATGCCTATCGTTCCAGATGTTGTAGTATGGAGAATTTTGCTGGGTGCTTGTCAAGTTCATGGAAATTTGGCCTTGGCTGAGATTGTGTCAAACAAGCTTATTGAATTGGACCCTTCTAACAGTGGGAACTATATTCTCTCATCAAATAACTATGCACTTTCACATAGATGGGATGGCGTTGCAAAAATGAGAGGATTGATGGACGAGAGCAACGTGCAGAAGCCATTTGGTAGTAGCTCCATTGAAATTAATGGTGCATTATCAAATTACTCATCTAATACATAGAGGATCATTAACGATTCATCAACATACATAGATGAATGGTTATTTGCAGTTGGATTTCTTATCTTAACCTGATCACATCACAATGACTGCGAGCTGGTCTTGAAACAGAGACCAAATACAATCTTACCCCTGACGTTTGTAACAAGAGGAACTGCCGGCAAAGTTTTCGAGCCTTTGACCGCACAAGTTGTGATGGATTGAAGTTCTTATCAGTTATGAAAAATGGGCTGGTTTTAGAATTGGTGAAGGAAGCTTTTATGATGTCGGGTAGCTTAGCTGCGATGTCGAAGAAACCTTGGTGACATACAGAGATAGATGTATACATGAAAGAATACCAAAAATTGAACATAGAAAAAAATTTCAGAAGCTGTGGCATCATTTGGAGGGAGACTAATAGTTTGTTTAGGTTTTAAATTTCGAATTGATTATGCTCATACAAAATAGAGAATGGCTTCCATTTCCTCCAATTTCAACTTAGATCGTAAGAGTCGCTCACAGATTAGAAAATTTTCGATCAAGTTAGTAATCAATTTTCACGTCACAAAAATTGGACAAATAGGTTAGTGGACCAATTTCACATCAGTTATTTTTCATGAGAATAACGAATCCCTATTAAAAAAAAAATCTAATCGGTCCAATAACCTTTTTTTATCATTTTATGATCCAATTTTTGTGACATAGAAGTATAGAACTCGCTTTTGTTGAGGCGTGGCAGAAAACAAAGGCGGGTAACAGCGAGCGGCCATGTAACCATGGGTGAGGGATCTAAAGCTGATGTGTAGCCAACTCTGGATAGAGATTGAATTTTTTAGCTTAGAACTTTGTGACTCATGAGATGAGAACAAATCACCAGCAGACACTGAACTACACTATTGTTGGATTTATCTGAATGTTGGGTGTTGAGAATATATACATCCATAGTCAAGGTCCTATTTTGAGAATATATACATCTCACATTGGAAAAATGGGCCCTTCCTATGGATTTATATATTCTCAACATTGGGTTCTCATTTTGCTGTGACCACCACACCAGAGCTTGACCAGATTATAAACACACTCTGTTCACTCAAGAGTATCCAGTGTCTGATAAACACTGATAGCAAAAATGGGTAAGGGAGGGAACATGGAGGAGAACATGGCTGCTTGGCTTGTTGGTATCAACACCCTCAAGATTCAACCTTTCAAGCTCCCTGATCTTGGTATCAGTTTCTTTCTTTCACTTGAAGCTTTTGATCACTGTTTTTGAGATGAAACCTTTGATTGTTTTCCTTGACTGAATCATTTGGGACCCTTTAAACTGTAGGACCTCATGATGTTAGGATTCGGATGAAGGCTGTTGGGATATGTGGGAGTGATGTTCACTACCTCAAGGTTCTAGTTTGTTTGATGTGTTTTGGTTTATGAATTTAATTCCTTTAGTTTATGATGATTTAAGGTGCAAGTGTTTGATTGCTGAAAGAGTATATAATCAGATAGAAATAGTTGAATCTCCAAATTATGTTTTATGTTCTTTACTCGCTGTTTTGATTGTTGTTTGTCACTTCTAGGCCATGAGGTGTGCAGATTTTATAGTTAAAGAGCCAATGGTAATTGGGCATGAGTGTGCTGGGATCATAGAGGAAGTTGGGGCTGAAGTCAAGCATCTGGCACCTGGTGACCGCGTGGCACTAGAGCCCGGTATCAGTTGCTGGCGATGTGAGTCCTGCAAAGGAGGTCGCTACAATCTATGCCCGGATATGAAGTTTTTCGCCACTCCACCAGTTCATGGTTCACTGGCAAACCAGGTAGCTAA
The DNA here is from genome assembly GCF_958449725.1 of Rosa rugosa. NCBI lineage: Eukaryota > Viridiplantae > Streptophyta > Magnoliopsida > Rosales > Rosaceae > Rosa > Rosa rugosa. The sequence continues at coordinate 50,867,409 of NC_084825.1, forward strand.
ACATACTTGCAGCATTTCAGATTCTATATGGCAATTGTTAACTTATCAAAGTTGTCATGCCGACTTTATGTCAGACTTGATTTGTGCATACTATAGTTCAAGGGGTTTTTGGATGGGGCAATTTGAATTCAAGGTAATTTTTTGTTTTGACAGGTTGTCCATCCTGCAGACCTGTGTTTTAAACTGCCAGAGAATGTGAGTTTGGAGGAAGGGGCAATGTGTGAGCCCTTGAGTGTTGGTGTTCATGCTTGTCGACGAGCTAATGTTGGCCCAGAAACAAATGTTTTGGTCATGGGAGCAGGACCTATAGGGCTTGTTACACTGCTAGCTGCTCGCGCTTTTGGGGCACCCAGAATTGTCATTGTGGACGTGGATGACCACCGTTTATCAGTTGCAAAGACTCTTGGTGCAGATGAGATCGTAAAAGTTTCAACAAACATCCAGGTTGCTATCTAATATGTGCTAAATTCACTACCATCATCCTGACTGGTTTGCAATCTTGATTGTCACTTTGTTATATTGATTTCACCGTGCCTAAGAATTCCTATATATTTCTGATTCCTATTGTCTCACTCATCTTAAAATGTAATTGTTCACTGGTATCCTGAAAGTTCTCTAATTGGCTTCGAAAAGTGTACTTTTTAACGAGTGGGTGTGCTTCTTCCTTCTTGTCTTTTCATTCTTTTGTAATAAGCCATTTCCAAGGATCTGTCAACCTCCATTATATGGCCTTCAAGTTAAGCTCGTTGCTTTCAAAAGAGAAAAGAAATTTGGAGGACAACAGATGTCAAGCCCTTCTTTTTCAGTCCATATCTTATGCTCCCCTTATTAGACCTTGGTTTCTTTGAATTGATTATGGAACTGTTTTACAGGATGTAGCTGAAGAAGTGGTTCAGATAGGTAAAGCTATGGGAGCTGGAGTGGACGTGACCTTTGATTGTGTAGGCTTTGATAAAACCATGTCAACAGGTCTGCGTGCTACTCGTCCTGGTGGCAGAGTTTGCCTTGTGGGAATGGGTCACGATGCGATGACTCTCCCACTTACTTCAGCTTCTGCCAGGTATACACTGATTCCAGTTATTCAGCTAGCTACACACACTAATAATGAACAAATCACGTGAAGCAAAATGAACAATAGCTACGTGAGGATTACAACTTTGTTAAGTATTGTGGATCAGGTGTGAATTTGCAAACATGGGTTTACTTGACAATTGTTGTTTCCTCTTTGACTTAGGGAGGTAGATGTGATTGGAATTTTCCGATACAAGAACACATGGCCTCTATGCCTTGAGTTTTTGAGAAGTGGTAAGATCGATGTGAAGCCCCTCATAACTCATCGGTTTGGGTTTTCTCAAAAGGAGGTGGAAGACGCCTTCGCAACCAGTGCTCGTGGAGGCAATGCCATTAAGGTCATGTTTAATCTGTAAAAGCAGCTGCGGCTTTATGTATCAGATCTAACGCTGTAAAGAATAGAGAAGATTACCAACAGTATGAGTGAATAAATATCTTCTCGTTCAAGTTGTATCTGTAAGGTCAGCTACAAAATGACCTCTCTACTTCAAGCTAATATGAGTACAGACTTGCTATGTTACTAAAGTTTGGAGAATTTGTAGTATATTTTCTTGGTTTAGATTTTATATTGATTGTTCTTTGGTTCAAGAAAGGATGATGAACTTCAAAAAAATGAGAAAGAATACAAACTCAGGATTATGGCAAAGCTACCAAGAAACATAGCACCAAGCCACAAAATTCTTTCTACTCCAACGGGAAGAGGAAAGAAAAACATGACATTAACTTCAGAGCTGCATTGAAATGGTATATTGTCCAGAGTGATAATATACAAAATATAGTACATGGGATATTTCTCAATCAAAAATTATTAAGAACCTGAAACCCAGAATGGAATAAATTTCTCAATCAGTTACCCTTTATTGTTTTCTAAAAACAGACAAGTGATCGACTCTAATGCGCTTGCCCAGGTCTGCTGCCAATGATCACTCATAAAGAGCAATATGATCCAACAACAATCACAACTCTGTTGCAAACAGCATGTACGTAAACGCTCACTCTTTACGGAGATCTGTTCTGCAGTTACAACTTTGCATGGGCCACGAAGCTTCTTTATGTCCATGGCACACAGTACGAAGGAGCGGACGAAGATGATGCTCCCGGATCCTACCTCTATATCTCATAATTCCACTCGGACTGGACACAAAAACTAGGTGTCTCTCCCTCAGACTACGCTTACTGAAGAACCCAGAATAAAATGTTAAAATACAATACGGCCCAAATAAATAATATCCTCTCTCAGGCAGTTGCAACTGGTTCGGCCAACCACTTCCATACTCTCACTTGTCCAGTTCCATCGCCAGTGAAAAACAGGCCACCAGGGCCAACCTGGATTGCTCGTATCTCCTGTTTTGAGAAAATTTTGCCCCTCTCGGAAAACCTGTTATAATAGAATGAAATGAGCAATTACAGCAGAGTGATCAGGAAACAATGAGAGTAAAGACTAGTGTTTATTGTTTAAAGGCTCACGATGGCAAATCATAGAGGCGGACAGTGTTGTCATTGCATGCACAGAGTAAGACTGGCTTGGCTTCTGAATCATGCATCCCGCAAAGCGTAAGCAAAGGCTGCAGCAAGGTCATAACATAATCAGACTTGACATCACATCTTAACTAGTAATTTAATGATGATACATGACAGTAGCAGGTCACGGAAATTAAAACAAGCCATATCAGTAGGTACCATTCAGTCATTATGGGAATCAAAATTTATGGTTACATTATGATGTTGCAATTATACTTGCTTAACAAGCTAAGTAAACCTAGAATGCTGACAGATATTACTTGCATTAGAGTTTCTAAATTATTAGGCTATGGAGTTTCAGCCTCAAGCATTTTCTGGTGAAATCCTAAAAATAACCCAGCTTGTTCTTAGTCCATGCAGGAACAGAGATATAACTTTAGAATCAAGACATTCAAAAATGAACATACATGGTCTTCTTCGTGAGTATATGTTACTTCCAAGTTTCCACTTTGAGTAGCAGCCCAGATCTGCACAAACAAAGAATTGTAACGAGATATGCTTACAGTCCTAATGCAAAAAAGTGAATCAGTTACCATAAACACATACACCCACAAACAGCCTTATAATTTATAATTAAGGAAAGTGAGACGAACCTTTAATTTTTGATCCAAAGAAGATGATAAGAGAAACTGATCCCAGCAAAGAACGGACATCACAACTGACGTATGCTCTGTTAGTGTTTGTATACATTGCAAGTTCTCTAGGCTCCAGACCTGAAAGAATACATAGCAAGAGATGAAGGGAACAAGTCAAATGTCTGAACTACTCTTGAGCAATTAAAGACCTCAAATGACTTCCACAGGAAAGAGTTGGTGCTTATATACGGTTAATATTATACTGAACTGGACTTACCCTTATAGAATGATCCATTGAACCAGAATAAAGCCTGTTTGCTCCAACTACTAATGATACAACTGCAAGGGTGTGACCTTTAAGTGAATAAGCCGGTTCGAAGCACTTAGTGACTGTATTAAACTTCCAAGCCAAGATAGAACCATCCTGCATCAGACGAAACATAACTTTTTCCACAACATTACAAGAATATGCTGATGACACGCATGCACAGAAGAAAATGGAGAGTGAGGGATGGAGGAAGTAGATGCAAGGGTGTCCCGTCAATGAGATGTAAACTGTCCTCCCTCAGAATATAGTTTACAATTGGATGATGCAGCTGTCCATACAACAATATTCACTGCTGAAATCCCCAACAAGAAAGCTTAACAAGAATGGGGACCAGACAAAATTAAACAATAAATGTAGTCCAGGAATTACCTGCGTACCAGCAAAGAGCAAATCATTGCCCACAACCATGGCATAAACTTGTCCAACAGGCCCACTAAGACTCATTTCGGAGTTAGCTTGGGTGTTCCACGCCTAGAAAACCATATCCATGAATGAATGAGGTGGTATAATATAAAATTTTGCAGCAATGAGCTCACGTTAAAAGAGATTCTTGTTCTACCTTTACAGCATTTGGTATACCAACAAAAACCCAAGGACCTTCACTGATCATACAACCCACTTCACCACCAAGATTAATTACTCCCAGGCACTGTAAAATACAGACATATAAGAACATGGATTATTTGTCTCATCCACTGGACTGAAAAGTACAAGTGGAAAATACTATCCAACAATCTTGATTAAGAACATGATCCTGTGAATGGTGAAATGAAAAGACACGAGAATGAAATATATGAGAACATTTCTCTAGAAACTCTCCAGTCTCCCATGGCAACAACTCTGATAAAATCCCTCCTCCAGATCTTTATGCAACCAACATTACAAGCCAATTTTCCTTTCCACGAATTTTGCAACTTATAAGTTCACAGACTCTCTCATTACAACTTCCATCAGTCTAACTATATAATTAAAAGATCATGCAGCTACATTCAGTCAAAATTCAATGGAAACTACATTATACAGACCACATCCACTTAGTATATTAAGCTTACAACAGACTGTGATCATTTAAGTTTCTCGACAGAATTATTTGAGGACATTAAAAAAAAAAAAAACCCTCCTATTAGGCAGTGACCTTATAACTATAATCGATACGAAACCCCTATTCTCGTGCTTCGAATTCAACTTTTTATCCACTAATTAAACACTACACTTTCACCTATCAAATAACAAGGAAAAACTAACCGAAACCAAAAGCGAACCGTTACCTGACCAGACTGGCAATCCCATACTCTCACAGTCTCATCCTTACTTCCAGTATAAAGCTTATCAGACCCAGAAGGCAATGCAATCCCACTAACAACCTGTTCACAAAAAAAAAACAAAAACATCAACCATCAAATTTTCACAAATGCACAGAAACAATGACAATCCAAGGGTCCATAACTCACATTCTGATGCCCCTCAAGCGTCGTCAACAAGCTAACACAGTCCCCCATGCTCCAAGAATGCAAGAACTTACACCTATCGCCATAGCTACAGTTCCCCTGAACCCAATAATTACACACCTTATCCATCTTCCTAACGAAAACCCTATTACCCCCTCCGGTCCGCCCCCACGTGTTCGAAGCTCCGCCGTTGAAGTTATTCGGACCCCGGCCACGTGGCCCCGACGACGGGCCGTCGGTGGCGGCTGCGAAGCCGTGTTGCCGCTTAGACGACGCCGTTCCGTTGAGCCCGCCAGGCGGCGCCGGTAGCTCTCGGTGGAGATAAGGGCAAGGGTGGCGATTGCACTTGCCCGCTCTCCAATGGTAGCATACCTTCTGATTCTTGTTCGGGTCGGATTGCGGCCCGCCCAATCTCGTGAAGATCCGCTTGCTTCCGCCTCCGTCTACATCCATTAGCTTCGGATTTTTTCAATTCCGGGATTTCAATTTGGGTGAAATTGAGTTTTTCGAGGTTGATCGGAGTGGATTTGGTGATCGGAATCGGAGTATGAGGGAATCGGAGACCCTAGATTGGTCGCCGGAGGAGCTTGAATTTCAGAAACCCTAAAAACTGATCTGAGACTAGTCGCTCTCTGATCAGAGTTCTCTCCGGAGGTGGTGATGTACAGACTATAATTTGCGTCATCTCTACGAGGAAATGTGGAATTACTTCTGTGCCCCTGGTGGTTAGAAAGCGCGGCAGAGTGGCTCAGGGATTTATTTGTCTTTTTGTAAGTGCTTTGTGTTTACGTGGAGCTTGAATTTACTTGAAAGCGGTAGTTGTTTGGTGCGGAGCGGTGCCGTTTTGGTTGATTGAAGTTTTTTAGGTTAATTGAGGTAATTGAGTTAGAAGATGGAGTTAATTAGGTTGATTTAGTGAATCATACAATGCTAATGTAAGTTTGGGACATAAACAATTGTAAATTGTTCGGACTCTTTTGAACAATGTTCAAATATTCGGTTATCAATGTTTGAATCATTTTCACTCATGCTAGAGCTCAAGCTTTGGAAGAAACGCCCATCAATCTCGGTTAGAATCTCATGGAGTCAACAAAATGGCTAGGTATAAAGTTTGAAATCATGTTAATTGTTTTTTTTTCACTACTAAGTCTTTATTTACTTTCATCCAAAACAAAAGCTCAAGATTTTCAAACATTGTATATATTGTTCGGACTCTCTTGAATAATGTTCAAATCTTTGGTTACCAATGTTTGAATCATTTTCACTCTTGCTAAAGCTCAAGCTCTGGAAGAAACGTCCATCAATCTTGGTTAGAATCTCATGGAGTCAACAAAATGGCTAGGAATAAAGTTTGAAATCATGTTAATTTTTTTTTTTCACTACTCTAAGTCTTTATTTACTTTCATCCAAAACAAAAGCTCAAGATTTTCAAACATTGTGTGTGTGTGTGTGTGTGTGTGTGTGTGTGTGTATTTGCAGATTTAGCTCATATTACATAATTGATATTACAGTGCACGGACACGCTTACACTTAGATTTTACTATTTAAGCAAAAGAATTTTCAGGATGAATAACACGAAATGAAATGCAAATGAAAACGTAATGACGAGTGTTATGAAATGTATCGAAGTTAAACACTCAAACGATTATGAGACACCAAACATCTCTCACCGTCTCTCTCTCTCTCTCTCTATCTCTCTTTCTCTCTCCTCTCCTCTCCCTCCCTCTCTTTCAAAGTCTTTCTCTCTCCTATCACCCCCTTTTACAGTGAGAGGCTGAGAGCCCTGGTATGTGTGAATATGAAAAAGAAGACTAAAACGACATGCAGTTTCCAACCAAAAGAGCAAAAGGAAAAAACGACAGTCTCCATGCCACGTGGCGTAACAAAATTGAAACTTTACATTCTTCGTTTCCTTGGCGCAGGAATCCGGCATCCACAGTAACACCGCGATCCGACCTTACTATTTAAACGAGAGCCCCTCTCTCACTCTTGATTTCAAAATTTTCAAAATCTAGCTCTCTACCTACTCTCTCTCTCTCTAAGCCTTTTCCAGTCACAGAAAAAGAGCTCTCATCCAAATGGCGAAGAAGAAGAGAAAACCACCGAGCAACACCGACAAGGTGAGAGCACCTCTCTTTGTCTCTCCGAATCAGTTCTTCGGTTCTCTCTCTCTCTGTGCGAATTAGTTATTCGGTTCTTCGAATCACTTCTTCGGTTTTGCGAATCGTTTCTTCATAATTTTATAATTAAGGAATCCGTACGGCTATTTTTTGAATTGAATTTATCTTTGATTCAATGATGTGATCTTCGCCTATTCTAAGATGAAATTTATCACAGAATTAACTCAAATGCATGTAGCACTAATTCAAATTCTTCATGATCAGATGAAGAAGTGTCCAAATTGCAACTATGTGTTCGAAGTGAACTGTCTGGATGCTCACGTTCGGATTGCTCATGTGATTGGACTTCAACAAGAGCATGATTCCAAGGGCAAACTCAAGATGTTCGTGTGCATAGATTGTGGACCTCTTCCCAGGCTGTTTGTGTAAGAACAACTAGACTCTAAGCAAAAGCGCTTCACAAACTTTCTCAAAATCCCCTTGTTATTCAATAGCAAAAGTGACTTGGCTTAAAAAGCCATTACAAATAACAGAAACACGAAAATGCAGCTCACGTCTTTTACAAGGTCTAAGATCGTGGTAATTAGCTAAGTAAATAGTCAAGTACTAACAGAAACAAAATGTGCTCCTAAACAATAGGAATTATTGACTGACTTGGAATGGAAGAAACCTACCAAACCACAAACTCTAACAACCAGACATTCAAAACTTTCAAACGTCTCCAACATTTCCTCCCCTAAACTGGAATTGCCAAAAGCAATCAGTTTACCTCATCCAAAAACTTCATTCCTAGCAGCCTTAGAAGTTTTACAAAGCTCTCCAACTTCAAAGGTTTTGTCATAATGTCTGCAAGCTGCTCACTCGTACCACAATATTTCAATTCAACAACACCATCCTTCGTGAGATCACGTAGGAAGTGAAACCTCACATCTATATGTTTGTTTCTCCCATGGAAAACTGGATTTTTTGACAACTTAATAGTAGATGAGTTATCGCAAAACACAGTAATACACTTACTTTGAAAAGGACTGAACTGATTGAGCACTCTCTTCATCCAAATACTCTGACAAGCACATGCCGCTGCAGCAACATATTCTACCTCCGTTGTAGAAAGAGTTACAATCTGCTACTTCTTTGAAGACCAAGCCACAACGCCTCCACTCAGCACAAATACATAGCCTGAGGTGCTTTTGCTATCATCACGATCACCGGCATAATCGTTGTCCGTATATGCAACCAATTCAATTGCACCTTCTCTTTCATAGAACACACCAGGCCCTCGGTGCCTGCTTTAGGCCATATAAAGCCTTCTTGAGTTTGTACACCTTCTCTTCTTCACCTTTTTGCTCATAACCTTGTGGTTGTTCAATGAACACAACTTCCTTTAACTCCCCGTGCAAGAAAGCACTTTTAACATCCAGCTGAAACACCAACCAACCCTTTTGAGCATCCAAAGCCAAGACCATTCGAATCGTATCCCACCATGCCACTGGAGCAAACACCTCGTTATAGTCTATCCCATGTTTCTAAGCATAACCTTTCGCTACCAAGCAAGCTTTGCATTTATCGATCTCCCCACTTTCATTTAGCTTAGTTTTATACACCCACTTAACCCCAATCTTCTTTGCTCCAACCGGCAGATTCACCAACTCCCAAGTTTCATTTTTCATAATGGCTTCTATCTCCAAATCCATCGCATTCCTCCACTTCTCACTCTTTGCAGCCTCTTCATAGCAGGTTGGATCTTCTTGTGAAACAAACAAAGCAAGATTCTGCATATCTTCCTCTTCAGAGAGACCTTCCCCGCTCACGTAATCTTGCATCCATACGAGAGTTTTTCTAGCTCTCTCTCTTCAGGTGAACTAGAAAAACTATCTTCAGATGAACTTTGTCCGCTACCTTCATTCGAGTCGGTCTGGGCAGGTGATTCATCTTGGTTACCCTCTTCTTATGTACCTTCTTCGTTCTCATCAAAGCCACTGAACTCATGCTCACCATCTCCCCAATCAAGTACATCGAGCTTAACCTCTTCTTCACTCCTCCCCCAGTTCCAGCTCTCATTTTCTTTGAAAACCACATCTCTGCTGGTTACAATTTTCTTGGCAATGGGATCGAAAAGCCTGTAAGCTTTAGACTCGTCACTGTACCCGAGAAGCACACATTTATAACTCTTGTTGTCCAGCTTTGATCTCTTGTTATCTGGTATGTGAACATGGCCGATGCAACCAAAAACGCGGAAGTAATCCACGGTTGGCTTAATTCCACTCCAACACTCTTCTGGGGTCTTATCTTTCACCACTACAGTAGGGCTCCTGTTTAATACATGTACAGTCCACCGAACCGCTTATGGCCAGAATATCTTGGGCATTTGCTTCTCTGTAAGTAAGCATCGAACCATATTCATGATTGTTCGATTCTTACGTTCTGCAACCCCATTTTGCTGAGGGGTGTACGCTGCCGTAAGCTGCCTTTTAATGCCATGAGCCTTACAAAAATTATTAAACTCATATGAGGTGAATTCACCACCTCGGTCAGTTCTTAAACAACATATACTACTCCCTACTTCTTTCTCAACAAGACTTTTGAAATTCTTGAAAGATGTAAATGCTTCACTTTTTTCAGTCAAATAGTAGACCCAATTCTTCCTACTATAGTCATTGATAAAGCTCAATATGTACCTCTTGTTGCTGTTCGACATTGGTGTGATGGGGCCGCAAATATCGGCATGTATCAATTGCAGCCTTTGCGAGGCTCTCCACTGACTTTTCCTTGGCATAGCCTCTCGATGTTGCTTTCCGATGTTACATATAGTACACACCTCTAGAAGAAGAAGATGATGAAGATGAAGATGAAGATGAAGATGAAGATGAAGAAGAAGAAGAAGAAGTAGTAGCAAGAAGCTTCTGCTCCAGCTCCTCCAGCTGCAATGGTAGTACTCACTCTTAAAACTAATTTTGTTCCCTGTGTTTCTATGAAATCTCAGTTCGTACTCGTATGAAATGATATAATTAGACTTCATTTTGATTTTGATTTTGATTTTGATTTTGATTTTGACTTCGATTTGATTTGATTTTGATTTTGATAGCTGAAATGTCCTAATTGCAACTACATGATGAAAATCGAAGATCTAGATCCACATGTTAAGGCAGGCTGTGTGAAGTCGATTGGAGAAGCGCGGGTGGCCATGATTGGTACCACTCCGACCGGGAAGAAAAAGGTTTATGTATGTGGTGAATGTGAGCTGATCCCAGAATCATTCTGTAGCCAGGACGGTTTATCTCACGATGAAGGCAGCGTGTGAGAAATCAATAGGAGGAGCTCGGGTGACGATGATTGAGACAACTTCGACAGGCAAGAAGAAGGTGTTTGTTTGTGGTGAATGTTGGTGCCTAAATCATTCTACAGTCAGCGTGCTTTATCTCAACACAAGGATGACAAGCACGGCAAAAATGGAGTTTAGTGAACTAGTTTTTCTAATGATCAACACATGAAAAGCAGAAGCTATGTGTTGCTAATGATGGTTAATTGAGTTAGAAGATGGAGTTAATTAGGTTGATTTAGTGAATCATACAATGCTAATGTAAGTTTGGGACATAAACAATTGTAAATTGTTCGGACTCTCTTGAACAATGTTCAAATCTTCGGTTACCAATGTTTGAATCATTTTCACTCATGCTAGAGCTCAAGCTCTGGAAGAAACGCCCATCAATCTCGGTTAGAATCTCATGGAGTCAACAAAATAGCTAGGTATAAAGTTTGAAATCATGTTAATTGTTTTTTTCACTACTCTAAGTCTTTATTTACTTTCATCCAAAACAAAAGCTCAAGATTTTCAAACATTGTATATATTGTTCGGACTCTCTTGAACAATGTTCAAATCTTCGGTTACCAATGTTTGAATCATTTTCACTCTTGCTAACGCTCAAGCTCTGGAAGAAACGTCCATCAATCTTGGTTAGAATCTCATGGAGTCAACAAAATGGCTAGGTATAAAGTTTGAAATCATGTTAATTTTTTTTTTCACTACTCTAAGTCTTTATTTACTTTCATCCAAAACAAAAGCTCAAGATTTTCAAACATTGTGGGTGTGTGTGTGTGTATTTGCAGATTTAGCTCATATTACATAATTGATATTACAGTGCACGGACACGCTTACACTTAGATTTTACTATTTAAGCAAAAGAATTTTCAGGATGAATAGCACGAAATGAAATGCAAATGAAAACGTAATGACGAGTGTTATGAAATGTATCGAAGTTAAACACTCAAACGATTATGAGACACCAAACAACTCTGATAGGTAATCGAAAAATAAAACAACTCTAATGAGAATCTTAAAGTCTAAATCTTTATTTATTTTCATCCAAAACAATAGTTTAAGATTTTCAAATATAATATTATTTTTTTATCCAGATTTAACTCATAGTATGTAACTGATATTACGGTGCACTGATAAGGGATAATTTAAGGTGACATCGTATGTGATAAAGTTTTTGATTTGCAATTGGAATTTCCAAATGAACTTTGAGTTTTCTAAGGGATGGTTAAAAATTATGGATGAGAATTTCATGGTAACCCTTATAAATTCATTCTCTGTCCTCAATGATTTTTTTTAAAAAAAGGAGTTTTTTGCTGTTACCACTTAATTCAAACCAGAGGAAGAAATTGCAACCGTTGCAAGATTTTGAACAAGAGAACGTCATCAAGAGATATCAATGATCTTATGATCATAAAAACTATTGATGGTACAGAGGTATCTTTCTCTTAAACATCGCCAACATAACCAGCGTGGCCAACTATGACAATGAAATTCAAACTTTTTAAATTTAAGACTGATAAATACTAATTTAGGTGATGATGTTCCTCTCTCTGTGGGGAAAAACTCTTTGATATCTTTGTCGGCTTCATATTTGTTAGGATGTATGTTGATGCCAGACTTTATATACGATTGAGATTTTGTAGCTCGCAAGCGATTGAGATCTTATAGCTCGTAAACAACCTCGTGATTTTGGTTTGTATAACATAAAATCTAAATTTTCTTTACCAATTGACAACAAAAATACGACAACCCTAATCAAGATAAGCAATTGAACACCAATTTGGACCGTGGCAAACATCAAGTTGTAAAAGGATGTTTTACTAGTTAATTTGTAAGCATGCTTGTGTTTTGTGCATTATAGTGACTAGACATAGTATATATCTAACAGCATTCAAGTATGGATGAAATTCTTTTCCTTTTTACTGTGAAATCATCACTCTCTCTTCATTTCCTTCTTATCCTTCAAAATATGCCAAAAATGTCGGAAGCCTAGAGAACTCTGAGACAAAAATACCTTCTTTGGATCGGCAAGTAGGTTTGCTATAGCAGCATCCATAAGATCCTGAATTTTGATCCTAGAAAACCTTTGAACAAGAAGGATGACATGCTCTTTCTCTACACACTTCTCTTGTAAGTTTTAAATGTTCAAAGAATTCATTCTTGTGGAAAAAATGAGCAAATGTTTTTTTTTTTCCTTATCAGTTCACAACTTAATATCTCCATTTGCCAATGTTAAACTCAACAGTATGTTGTGAATCGACAAACAAAGACCTCCCAATTTGAATCAAGACAACAGTCACATTGTGAAATTCCCATAAGTAACGAATAAAGAAATTTGGTTAGTTTTTGCGATGAAGAGAAATTTTGTTAGTTGATGTATACCAGTCACATTGTATTATTATGCAATAGCTAGTCTATACGAAGTGCACCAGTAAACCCAAGAATAAGATTTTATGGCACAATATATGACACTCACAATAGCAAATGGAGGTTTGGAGCTTCTACCATCTGCCTTAAAAGTACCCTTCTCCCATCACCCATATCGCCTATACTAGCAAGAACCGACTATTACAATATGAATTTATTTTTGTTCATGTTTTCGCCTACGTTACAAGACAGTAATTCAAATTTTCTTTATGTTTTTGAACTGATCAAAACACAAAATCCAATGGATTGAGATCCTCTTAAGTACTGCAGTTGTGATTTTCATCAAATTTGCATCCATAAAGTAATCCATAAGTTATTACATTTGCCATGTCATCTAATACAATCACTGGTTTTTTTCCTGCTAAACTGGCGTTAAAGTGGCTATGTCTTAAAATGGATGACGCTCATCAACTGGAATTTTTCAGTGTGGGGATATGAATATTTCTTTTCTCTTACTAAGAGATACGATTCAATAGCTCATTCTTCATTTAAACATAAAACCCATTATATATAACAACTCTGAATCAAATATAGGCAACAAGATTACAAGAAAAACCCTAGAAATCCATTGTTTGGGTGTTTCTAAATATACCCAGCAAAAATCTTTATACACCCAGCCCTAACAAACATTTGTCTAATTTCCATATTTGCCCCTTTCATTAAACAACTAATAGTAACTGGAAAAAAAGAAAGAAAAAAAAAGAACTTGCAGTGTGCATCGTCTTCCCCATAGAACTTGTAGCCATCTGCATCCCCACTACCCTTTCCCCCAATACGAGCCATCTGTTTTCTCTTCCAATATGAGAACTAGAATTAATTTCCAAGAACTAGATGCTGATGCATTCCAAAGAACTAGATGCTGATGCATTCCAAAGAAGAATGGAGGAATACGTAAATATTGATGATATACTCATTGCTAGATATAAATTACAGAGATAAGAAGCCCAACCAAATCTTCTCTTATATAGAATAATAGGAGTAGAAAGTTAGAAACTGAAAATTGAATAAAGAAACCTTCATCTGGTTTCTTGTTTAACAAAAAAATTCTGAAATTTAGTGATGAAGTGTAGGCTGTGCAGCAAACTTTTTTTTTTCTTTCAAATAAAGGATAATATTGGAATAATTGGGTTAATTTTGTTAGGGCTGGGTGTAAAAAGATTTTTGCTGGGTACATTTAGAAAGACCCCATTGTTTCTAAAGAAAGATGAAGAAAATATGAGAAGGCCAAATTGGGTAGGAAGGAAACAAAATGGAGGCAATTAGAAAGTGATCGTAAGATTGAAGATCTCAAATAGCAATTAGGCCAAACAACAATCTTTTGCAGAGAGGAAACAAAATAACAACTCAATCCCGGTTCTTGAGAGGAAGTGAGGAAGCAAGATTGAAGATCCGAATTGGAGTTCTTGCATGTGGTTCAGTCCAGTTGGAAGGGACGGCGAGAAGTACTCCCTAATTTTTTTTTTGTTCTAGAGTCAACGGCAAATTAATTTGGGTTTAGACAAAAAATAAAAAATTAATGGAAGAGTGATTTGTCAATTATCAGGACCTTTAGATTAGACTGAGAGTCTAGATTTCATGAAATTAAAGTAAATTCACATCCACCTCACTGTATAGGAGCCAGATCCAAATCTAACACATAGTTGATAGAGTCTAGTCAAATTAAATTGATTAATGATAAAACCCAACACCAATTTTTTTTTTTTTTTTTTTTTTATAAATCAAACCCAACACCAATTTTGAATATAGCAAACTTGGTTGGATCCTTGAATCCTTGATCTCGTTCCGGACTAAATTACCAGTCAATTCTCAAACTCTCTAGAATAGTAGAAAACTTTTTGGCGTCTAGAAGACGACACATTCTGCATTTCTTATTTTTTCAAGCAGCCATGAATTCAAAATAACAACATGCACGTTCTTCCGTCTTCTTTCTAGGTCAAATAATTTCAAAAACAAATCAGATAAAAAAAAAAATCAAAACAAAAGAAGGAAGAGAGAGGATAGAAGAAGCTTAGGAGATAAGAGTTCTTCAGGTAATTAATGTCCCGGTCAGAAAGGCAGTACGAAAAGTTTAGATAAAAATTGAAAACCAATCATCTTCTCTAGCCTCTACATATAATATACTATATTACAAATGATATCTAAAATATAATCAATATCTGATAGTAGTCATTCTCTATAGAAATTTTAATGTTAATCAAATTAATTATATTTAAAACACAGTAAGTATATAGTTACCTTGATCGAATTCGCTACTTTTGTGGTGAAATAAACCCTATTTTTCTTCACCTAAAAAAAAAAAAAAAAAACAGAGAGAGAGCTACAGGGTTGTTGGATTGATGCGAGTGTCTTCGATGCAACCGTTACAAAGTTGCCCGAAACGGAAAGTTGCTTTTCTTGTTTGCATAGGAAGCTATTGGAAAAGGAAAGTGGTAAGGAGGGCGAGTACTTGGGTATTCCTAACCAACGCGCGAGTAGAGAATTAGAGAATCCCTCTATTTTGAAAAAAAAAAAAAAAACAAAAAATAAAAAAAAGGGGAGGGAGCTAGATAAACTAGGACAAGGAGAGCCAAACCCTCAACATCAGAAACAAGAAGAAGTTGAAGCTGACTCAAATCCAAAGCAGAAGAGAGAGAGAGAGAGCCCACAGGACAGAAACCTCTGTCTTGGGGAGCTCAGCAAACCACTGCTTCCAATTTGTGCTCTCTCTACAGGTACTTAGCCTCTCAAAACCTCTCTGTTATTGTATTTGGGAATGTGGGTTTTTGAAATTTTGGGATCTGGGTTGCTTTGTTTGAAGCTGAATTGTGATGGGTTGTGTTGAATTTGGGGGTTTGTTTATAAAGTTGGGAGCTTTGTTGGTGGGTTTTGGGAATGTGGGGGTTCATTTGAGAGTTGGAATTTGTGTGGGTGGTGGGAAATTTGGATCTGGGAGCCTTGGTTTGAGCTGAATTTGTGGTGGGTTTTGTTT
This sequence comes from Rosa rugosa, assembly GCF_958449725.1. Classification (NCBI taxonomy): domain Eukaryota; kingdom Viridiplantae; phylum Streptophyta; class Magnoliopsida; order Rosales; family Rosaceae; genus Rosa; species Rosa rugosa. The sequence goes on from NC_084825.1 coordinate 50,883,186, forward strand.
GAATTTGGTATTTGTTTGTAAAGTTGGGAACTTTTGGGTTGATGGGTTTGGGGGCTTTGCTTTTTGCGAGATGAATAGGGCAGATTGTGGTTGTTATTGATGATTATTTGATTGATCTGTTCGTATGAATTGTGGAAATAGTTTGGTTTGTCTTCTTTGGATGGTGTATGAAGAGATCTGTGGCAAAACTGAATTTAATTTTCTAATGAACTGTTTGGTTTTGAAGCTCGATAAGTTCCAAAAACATAAACAGTGTTAGTAGAAACCAAAGGAGTATATTTTTCCCAAAAGTCTTGAATTTTCTCTATTGGTTAATTGTTGAAAATCGGTTTACTTTTCAGTTTAATCCGGGAGACTGAGTCTCGGCAATCAATATTTCCAACCAGATCCGGGTGATCCAGTCATGGTCAGAAGGAATTCCCAGCTGAAAGTTTGAGCTTTTGTTGTTCTTACTGTTTTAGTTGGAGCAAGCGTAATCTTCAACTTGTATAACTACCTAGAAGAAGCTCCTCTTCTGATTTTGACTCATTATGCTTTGGGGAATACATACTGAAGCAAAAGAATCAAGATATTGACTTAAAACTTGGGCCTTTTTCTGTTCAGTTGGAAAAGGGCGGTGAAATAAGCTGCATACTTGGAAAGAACAAATTCTGAGCGAGGATTGTCAGATTCTTGGCTGGCTGAGGAGCTGGATATCGGTATGGCTGTTGCCAAGAGCAGCAGCAACAGGGAACCATCAACACGGCTATGCAATTCTTACAAAGTCTCGAGCTTAACGTCCTCCATCTTGGATGCAAATGAGACCTCAAATCTAAAAGACCAGTATATTCTTGGAGAGCAATTAGGTTGGGGTCAATTTGGTGTTATTAGGGTGTGCACTGATAAGTTTACGGGAGAGGTTTTGGCATGCAAATCAATAGCTAAAGATCGATTAGTGACCTCAGATGATGTCAGTAGCATCAAGCTTGAGATTGAAATCATGACCAGGTTGTCTGGGCACCCAAATGTTGTAGATCTCAAGGCGGTTTATGAAGAGGAAGAGTACGTTCATTTGGTGATGGAGCTCTGTGCAGGAGGGGAGCTTTTCCACCAGTTAGAGAAGCACGGGCATTTCTCTGAATCTGATGCAAGGGTTCTCTTTAGGCATCTGATTCAGGTAGTTTTATACTGTCATGAAAATGGGGTTGTCCACAGAGATTTGAAGCCTGAGAATATTCTGTTGGCCACAAAAGCCTCCTCATCTCCTATAAAATTGGCAGACTTTGGTCTTGCAACTTACATCAAGCCTGGTACTTCCAAAGTTTCTTTGCTTTTGATGAGTTTTTTATTCCACTTTTGGTTAGCTGTTGCCCTTAAACTTTGATGTCAGATATTTGACAATATTTTTGTTCAAGCAGGCCAGAGTTTGCATGGTTTGGTGGGAAGTCCGTTTTATATAGCGCCTGAGGTACTTGCCGGGGGCTATAACCAAGCTGCTGATGTTTGGAGTGCAGGGGTAATTCTTTACATTCTTCTCAGCGGAATGCCACCATTTTGGGGGAAGACAAAGTCAAGCATATTTGATGCTGTTAGGACAGCTGATCTGAGGTTCCCATCTGATCCCTGGGATGGCATTACTGAATCAGCTAATGATTTGATTCGAGGAATGCTCTGTAAAGATCCTTCTAAAAGGCTCACCGCTCACCAGGTTTTAGGTAGGTTAAATAATGATTGCAGTAACAGAGTTTGCTCAAATGCTGATCTCAGATGCTAAAAGTCTGTAGCTGTTAAATACAGTTATTCCATTTTGGATTCCTGTTTGCATATTTGAACTGTGGGAGGTGATAACTGAAAATTCTTTATTCTCTAAAACTTCATCAAAATTTGGTAATATAGCGTTAAATTTTAGCAGAGGGCCTTATTAGAAATTTAGAAGCATGACAAGAAGATTCCTTTTTAATTGACACCTTACATAAGATGGTGGGTAGGGAGTCTTAGGAGCAAATATATACAATGATATTGCATCAACATGTGGTCATTTATGAATGGCTGCAAATTTACTGTGCAAATTAATATAAATTGATCTTTTCCTGAAAGCTGTAATACGTCTGAGAAAGCAATATCTTGTGAGGAAAAATTTGTGCATCAATGAGTTCTCCAAGTCCGCACAGTGTCTTTGTGTTGCACCTTTTTTTCCCCCTTCTTCTTCTTCTTCTTCTAATCTTATTGAATAATAACTCTTTCTGATTGTAATTGGGAAAACTCTTTCTAATCTTCCTTCTTTCTTTTTTTTTCCCCTCCTTTTGCAGAGCATTCCTGGATGAGGAGTACTGAATCCCTTTCTAAACAACCTAGTCAATGTAAAAATCTAGGTTATAAAGAATGTGATGGGGGCAGTAGCTCATTTACCACCTCATTTATGTCCAGGAGTCAGGACATCAGCTTTGGTACCGCATCACCTAGTATATGTGAAGCCCAATCCCCTACATTCACAAGCAGGTCATCTTTTTCTCCTTTGCTGGTAGAGCCATCTACTCCTTGCTTGGCATCTGGTGGGTTGTCATTCCGTAGCACTGACGTCTCCAATTGCCTGGAATTCTCCTCCCCTATTTCCTCAATGCCAAGCTTTGCATTCTTCAGCCCCAGTTCTGTGGTTGAGGAACGTAGTTGTTCGGTGGAGTTCTCAGCCAGCATAGATGCAGTTCATCAAGGTATTTTGAATTGCATTTTCTAGCTCCCTGCACTAGTCATCAAAAATCTCATATAATATCATATTGATGTACTGTGATGCAGAGACAAGCTCAGGGAAGTTGCTCCTATTATCAGATTCCCTTTCATTTAGGCTTGAAGCTAGAGGAATGATTAACAGACCAGCAGTAGCTAAAAGATCCGGGGTGACAACTGGGTCTAGGACATTGGGCATCCACAGCAAGAGGAACCGCACAATTGGACTCGGTGAGCACGAGCAACTAGATTTCATGGTCAACGAATCAATCATCCGCTGGTCATCATGCACACATCTTACCACTTCTCTACGATCGTCTCTTGTTTGTTGACCTGACAGTGTATCATGTTGCTAATTCCTGATGCTTAGTGCCACTTTTGATGTTAGTTGCAAGTATGATGATGATTTGGCTTTTACCAGTAGGTAGGAAAGAGTAAAAAAAAGGCAGTGTGCCGAATTAACACGCTCGAGTGAGGTATCATGTTCCCAATGGGCTGATTGCTGATGCTTGGTGCCACTTTTCACTAGCTTTGTGTAGGAGGTGTGATAAGTGATGTCTTCTAAGTTCTAATGGTTATGGAGAGTGATTTTTGGATTTTAGTGGTAGGTTGGCGGAGTACCCAGTTATGGACAATGAGCTTGGCCCTTTTGTATAAAGTGATTTTTCACATAATGCTTTCCTAGTTTGCAATCTTACTATCTGGTCTTTCTTTACTTTGCTATGTAGGCAAAAGAGATCATGTGATATTATCCATGGTTTGCTTTCCTTACTTTAAAAGACACCATTCTATCTATTACCCATTTCTTGCACCAAAAGAAAAGTTGCTTATTTCATCATAGACTTGAAACTATTACAATATGCATCAATGGAAGCTTTGGCCAGTCAGATGCCAATGTCTCTCTTTGGGGACTAGTACCATATTTATTATTTGTTTCTTCCTTAGGTTTGTCTATGCCCAAGTGTCAATTGCTCAACCAGTCACTATATAGATATTAATTATCCCATATAAGGATGAGGTTTTCTACTCAAAACCAGCCTCAAGTTTTTCAGTGCTTCATTTAAAAAGGAAAACTGAAACAGAAAGGGAATTGTTACACAGTCAACTCTCACAGCTTCTTCAGAAAACCCAAAACCTTCCACTCTACCTTCACAAGACCCAGAAGGAGGTACTGGCAAATGGGTTGCAAGATAAACAACTCAAACCCTCCAATTCTTTGGAAGATCCCAACCAAGCAGCAGAGGCCTAGAACAAAAACCATCTCCTTCTCTTCCACCACCACAGACTCTCAAACCCAATATCAAAACTCTAAGCTTTACACTGTCAAGTTCAAGACCTTGAGCGCCTGCAAGCTTGGCATAGCCAGATATCCCGATTTTGAATACAATGCTGAAGGTGGCGGAGGAACCGGGTCTGGAACAACAGGAAGCAGCAACTCGAGTGGTGAAGTTTCAGTGTCATTTGACATTGAAACACTCTACATCCCACCATTGCAGACTTCAACAACAAAGTTTCTTGGATTGCCATTGCCACCGTTTTTGAAGATTGACATTGTCCCGGAGCTTTTTCGTGGCAGCATCAATCAAGAATCCGGCAAGGTAGACACTATGTTGCACTCACTATGCTTCAACCAGAGTCATTAACTAGAATATTTTTGAAAATGCAATGTATATGATGATGGCACTGTTTGTAGGTTGATCTTGAGTTCAAGGCCAAGTTCTGGTTTTCGGTTGGAAGCATCTATAGAGCTCCTCCGCTTGTAGTGGAGACGGTTTTGACATCTGAGGAATCGAAAGGAACAATGAGAAGTGGAAAAGGGGAGAGGTTGGATGAACTAGGAAACTGCAAATTGGTTGGAGTGGCAACTGTTGATCCCATTGATGACTTTTTCATTAACACCTTCCTTGGCCTCCCTACTGAATGCCTTGCAGGCATGAATGCTATTATTTCTTTGTCTACTTCTTAGACTTAGAATTTGATTTTTCTATAATGTGGAACCAAAAACTACTTGGTCTGTGTATGAATCCAAACCAAAATACTATATACGATTTCAATTTAACAAGCACCAACAAATGGAGCATGCTGTTAAAATGTTTATGCTGTATATGACCTTTCTACTCAAATTCTGTGGGTTTCAACTGGCACAATAACAAAAACATCCATCAATGGAGTTACAAAAACAACACCGATAACAAATATGTCACACATGTGTCTAATATTAGCCCACGACCGTTTTGTGCAGTGGCCTAAGTTTCCCTTTCATAAGCAGGAGTTCTCAAGTGTGAGTCAATGTTTACAAGATTTGGCACCAATAGGTTCTTTTAATGTGCGGAAGGTACAAAATTTTATTTCTGATTCTTGTATAATGGTAACCACAGTATATAATGTACATTAACATATAACTGGGTTTGACTGCTTCATATAGGGTAAGAAAACTGCTCATGAAAACAATTTACAGCAAATCATTTTTCTGCGTTGAGTCACTCGAATGCAAGTCTCTGAGTGCCAACCAATGAAGCATATTGACCTTTCTTGGCCAATAGTTCGGAGTGCGTCCCTAGTTCAGCTATCTTCCCCTCAGAACACAATGCAATTTGATGGGCATTTTGAACCGTGCTTAACCGGTGAGCAATCACCAACGTTGTCCGCTGTTTCATCAGATGATTCAATGCATCCTGGACTAGGCGCTCACTAACTGCATCCAATGCACTGGTGGCCTGCATTCAACAAATAACTTAAATGAAGAAGCCTAATCTCGGGTTGGCTTAGAAAAATCTACTGCCACAAAAAGGAAAGCCGAAGAACATGGAAGAAAAATGTTGAGAGTCATTTGATACGCTACCAGATTCATTTGTCACTAATTTACCATAGTTCGAAACAAGTTTGTTCCTCAACTATTACACACTAATTTATAAATAGATAGATTAGCGAGCATAGATTTACCTCATCAAGTATAAGGATTGGGGAATTCTTAAGCAGAGCTCTTGCAATTGCGATTCTCTGCAGAGTGAAATAAAAAGCAAAAGTGTCAAGCAAATTGAAATTTCTCATCCTCTCTCTCAGTCTCTTGAAACTTCTTCTCCCTACCTGTCTCTGGCCTCCACTAAGTAGACCTCCACGTTCACCAACTAGTGTGTCATAACCCTTTCAAGATTTAAAGAAGCATCAGTAAACAACACAAACTAGCAGAGTAAAACATAACGTGCTGTAAGGTGGTTTAACCTGTGGAAGTGAAATTATGAATTCATGAGCATTTGCAGCTTTTGCAGCCTTTATTACGTCATCTTTGGATACATGATCATCTGGAAGCCCATATGCAATATTTTCTCCAACTGATACCGAAAAAAGAACAGGTTCCTGTATAATTACAAGCGGAGAAAGGTCAAAAATACTATTCTGCGCCTCTTAGCATTATTCAACTTTGTTCTGCGGTGGATTTGTTTGCCATCAATGCACAATAAAAGTAATTATTGGCACTTCACACTAACTATAGACCTACCCAGTCAATTGGTCCTTCAATGAAAAGAGAGGCACACAGTTTTCAATTGAAAAGGAATGATATGTTTGCAGGAATCAATATGACCAATCTACAAATAAGTGCATTCATCAAGAACTAATACGTTTGTACAATTTAGAAATGCAAGCTAATGAAAAAAGAAAGAAAAAAGGTATACAACATAGGTAACCTTCATTGGATAAAGACTATGATCAAAATCAGTCAAAAATGCATTAACCTATACAATTTGAAGGACAATGAGAACCCTCAAATACTAATCCAAGGTAACTTAGGTTGCTATCCATATTCTACAATTTGACGAGTTGTTACACCAGCAAATTAGACACTAGGATATATGAATCAATTATAGCACCAAAGGAAAAAAATATGTTATATTTTTAATTATGTATTATGTGAAGTGTTATATCATATCTGAGCAGAGTAAAGAAGTTACTTGGTTCACTATAGAGACGACTCGTGCCCATTCACTCTTGTCAAATGTTCTAGCATCCTCTCCTCCAACTGTTATACGACCTGAAGTTGGCTGCAAGGATACTTAAACTCATATGGGTTGTCATCTATTAAAGACGAGTCAAATGAAAATAATTTTTCGAACATTGAAAGATAAGAGAAAGAAAACCTCATAGAAACGTGCCAATAGCTGTACAACAGTACTTTTTCCAGCACCGCTTGAACCAACTAGAGCAGTTACAGTTCCACACTTTAGCGTTAGATTTAGACCATTCAGAATTTCTACATCAGGTCTCAAAGGATAAGAGAAATGCACATCTGCAGAATGAAATTAGGTTACTCATTGGCACATTGGAACACTGCATATTTTTTATAGGAAACTAAGCAGTAAACAGTACACATTTCATATAACAATATTATGGGAAGCCTTGTCTTGTACTCTCACCTATTGAGACATGCACACATACACACACAGACACACAATGCAAAATAAACACACGGAATACTTAACAGTCATTGCACCTCAAAGAGAATGTATGAAACTGCATTCTAGATACCTTCGAGACAAACATCGCCAGACCAAGCTAAGCGTCCAACATTGCTGGCTGATTTCAGAGCTGACATGTAATGCGTATTTACCGACTGGTTTTTCTCATTGGAACCATCAATGAGGAACAATCTGTAATCTTCATCAAGTACTTTCTTTTGTTGCATTTCCCTTTCTAAGCCATAAGCAAGGGCTTCATCGATTTCTACCCCAGATAAAACAGAGTTAATCCTCTCCACTGCAGCAAAAGTTCCACGAAGATCTCCAAATGTGTTAACCAGGCCTTGAACCTGAGAAGCAGGTTACATCAAACACTTATCACAAGCCATGAGAGGATATCACAAAGGTATAAAAAGCATAAGGAGGTGACCTACGGCGAATGTTAATGTGAAAGTATAACCAATGAAAGAAGCCACAGTTCCAACAGAGAGTTCACCCTACAAGCAGGAAAAGTTCAGAAAAGAAGTTGACTGTGAGTATGAGTATAATAAATAATGATTCAAGGGCTGTTTCTACTTTGCCTAGTGAGATTAACAAAAATTAGATTAATGGGGGATGTCATCAATATCATAAGATAAAGTATAAGGAAGAGATGGCAAGAGAAGGACTGAATCTGAATCTGAATCTGAATCACGCTTGAGAAGGGTTACAAGTGCTTACCGCCTTCACTTTGCTTCCTCCAAGAGAATATAAGGCTAATAGAGATATATACACAACAACTCTAGTCAACGATTCATTAATGGATTTGAAAACCCCAAGCTTTATTCCACTGCGCTGGTAAGCAAGCACCTGCCAAGCTCATAAAGAAAATGCTAAGCACCTGAAGGGCTTTCCGGTTTTTATATTTACTAGTTTGTGTTATTTTACCTGTTTACCAAACATTAGCATTTGGCGCTTTTCCCCACCAAAGGATCTTACCTACAACAGCATGCAGTTACCATATCAGTCATAAAGTGTATAGAAATTCTTAAATGACACTCCTTTTCTGAATGAAGAGACTAATTTGTAAAGAAATAATTATTTTAAAATTCAAATGGTGCAAAAAATATGTAGTCAACAATTTCAGACAACTTACAGTACGTATGGCAGAAAAAGTTTCCGTCACACAATCAGATATGAATGCTTGAGCCATTCCATGTGCCTTGAAAACAGGCACAGTTGATCTCTTGTACAAAGCTTAAGAAAATTGATAGTAGTCAGAATCAGGGAAAAATATGTTTCAACCAACAAGACACCAAAATTTCCTGCTTAAAGACTACTGTGAGACAGTCTCAAAGACAGTCTTGAAGACAAGATAAATACCAACTAAAACAGACACGGTGAGCATCAGAAGGCCAAGGATTGGTGCAAGTTGGGGAGCCAAAACAAAGAGTATGCACATTGTTCCAGTAACCTACAAGAACAAATAAACAGGAGATTTAATGGGCCTACATGAATATGGGTACTACTTTGAAAACTGAACCCAAAAATAAGATTCCTTTGCATAGGATTACTTTTGAAGTTCCATTTCGTAGTACAAAAATTTCATTTGTACAATTTTAGTAATCACATGATTCACATCCCCAAACAATCACACAATGTCAAAACAAAATCTGATTATCGAGAATTTTTTTGGTGCTGTAGTGGTGAAAAATGAAAAAGTGAATGCCATAAGATCAAAATCAGGTATTACATGCTTAAATGGAGGCAACATAAAGCCCCCTTTGTGTTTGGTGTAGAGTTGCTTGCCTCAGTAAGTGCCCTGAATCCGCGGTCCCTTGAAATGTTTTCGCTCACAACATTTTTAAGAGAACCCAAATCAGACGTTAACAATCCCGTCAATTCACCAACCTATATGAAGCAAACTCAAACTCAATCATATAGCACAGGAACACAGGATCATACAAATTCCTCAAATAAATACACAATACATACCTTGTAACGGTCAAAAAACTCGACCTACAAGCATAAACAAACAAAAAAACCACAATGAAACAACAAATGGTAAGGAGACTTCAAAGCCAGCGGTACGAAAATGCAATAACTGAATTCTACCTTCTGAATCAAAACCCTGCCGAAAATCTGAGCTCTAAGCGCGGACATGACCTTTTCCCATACAGTATTCATATTAACAACGAAAACAACAGTTAAAATCGGCTCCAAAGCATACAAAACTCCGACTTTACTCAGCAATTTCCACAATGGCTCTGTTCTCTTCCCTATCAGAACTTCGAAAAACCGTCCTACGATGCAAAAAAAATAAAAAAATCAACATTATTGTTTTCGAAATTGAAATTCACGAACTGAAATTCTGACTCTCTCTGTTACCTGAAAATATCGGCATTGAAAGAGTGCAAGCGCTGCAGCCGACGAGGGCAAAAGCGGAAATTGCCAGTCTGAGCTTGTGCTTGAGCAGAAGGCTCAAGAGTAGCCCCCAGCTAATCACACTCGGCGGCTGGACTTTTGACTCCGGCTCGTCGAATTTCGGGTCGGGCTCGGTCACAATAGGGTCGGAGCCGGGTCCGGACACGTAGGCGGAGGCGGCGGTGAGGTCAGGGAGGCGGTGGAGTGAGAAGCGCGGGAAGGAATAGGATTGGCGGAGAGGTTGGTAGAGGGAAGCGAGTCGAGGCTTGATTGTGCGGAGGCGCGTGGGGGCGGGAGTGGGGGGAAGAGAGAGCGTGACGGAGGTCATGACGGCGGTTTATCGGCGAGAGTTAGATAACGGCGACGAAACGTTTCTTACTTTGTCCAAAATTTTGGGAGGGATTATTATCCGATTTATCTCCCTTCCCTCCAATCTCACTCGCGCGGGATTTCCTTCCTTTTTTTGGGTTTTTACCTTTTTCACCTACTTACCTCGTTATTTACCTTTTTGTTACTGACGCTCTATTATAAATTTTAGAGGTTATGTGGAGCCTTGTAAAACTTAGGATTTGTAAAAAAATAGATGATTTGAAAGTTCATATATGGCGCTGTCAAATTTTCGCTCCACATATGATTGGTTTGGATGGATTCGTCTTTGATTATATATAATTTTTTTTAATTTTTGTGATAGTTATAATTCGGATGATTTTGCATTAGGTTATCCATGATTCTTGTGATCATGATTTTTCATTTACTGAATTTTAGTCCACGAGTCAACTACAGTACACCTGTGTGACAATGATATTTTGCTAAAAATGCATAAAATGATGATGCTATAATTACTTAAAAGACAAAAATGAGGAAAAAGGAATGTAAATCATAAGAGACTTTTTTTTTTAAAGGTATCAATCATAAGAGACTTTACACCACCCGAATTTTTGTCATCCTTTATTGCCGGGTTGGATCATTTCATTTTTAATCACCCATAACTCTTTATTCTTGTTATTATAGTTGGTTTGAATAATTTTGTTCCACCTAACAATTCGTGTGATTCTAGATATTCATTCATGAAACTCGTGTTCATAATCAAAAAAATGTACATAACACCTCATTGCAGCAACGTAAAACTAGCAATTGCCGACAATGCATGTAGAAAAAAAAAATTATAATGATAAATGAGTAATATTTAATTATGTGTAGAAGTTTAGCAATACGAGTTTTATCTAGAAGCATACGGATTGTAGATATTCGTTTATCAATGTATATATAACACCCAAGTGTGACAACGTAAAACTAGCGATTGCCAAAATCATCAAAAAAGTGAAGAATTTTTTTAACACGAGTCTAAATCTACAGCGGGTATCTAGAAGCGTCCGAAGGATATTATTTAATTTTCTGGAGCTCAGAGAGAGAGAGAGAGCATATCAGCACGTCCAGCAATCCACGCGTCCCCTCGAGAATCGCCACAAACCTCACTCACGAGATTCTGGTCTCCGCTGCCTCGATTCACCACCAGAATCGCCCCCAGCTCAACTCGCTCTACCTGACTCACTGAGGCTCCTTTTCCTCACCTCAACTCAACTCAACTCGCTCCCCCAACTCACTCACCTCTCTATCTCTCTGTGAGTTCAATCAATCTTCGATTCCATGGGAGCCAACATTCGTCGTCGCCAGCTCTAGAAACCTCGAGAACTTTCCGTCTTGTTGACTTTCGGATCAGATGGCCCCCCGCCTCCGTTGCATTCTCTTCCTCGCCGCACTCTCCGCCGCTCTGCTTCCGCCGCTCCTCGCCAGCTCCGGCGACGCCGATCCGATTTACCGGTAACTTTTCCGTTCTCCGTTTCCATTTCCGTTCAATTTCCAAGACGAAAGAGCTTGCTTGAGTTGTTCGTTTTCGTTTGTGGAATTTCGCTTTCGTTTTCGTTTTCCTTGAGCTCTTCTGCTGAGAAAAATCGAGCGACTTTTCTTTTGATTATATGAGCTCAGTAATGCTTGTACTGTTTGATTGATGAGGTAGGTTTAGTTTTTGATACAGAGAAATTTGATGAGGTCCTTAGTATTTTACAGTTAGAAACTCAGAAATCTGGAAATAGGCTACGTATTATTGTGTATGATGTATTTGTGGAATTTTTCGCTTTCGTTTTCGTTTTCCTTGAGCTTTTCTGCTGAGAAAAATCGAGCGACTTTGCTTTTGATTATATGAGTTCAGTAATGCTTTTACTGTTTGATTAATGAGGTAGGTTTAGTTTTTGATACAGCAAAATCAAAGAGAAATTTTATGAGGTCATCATATTGTACGGTCGGAAACTCAGACATCTGGAAATAGGCTACGTATTATTGTGTATGATGTACTTGTTAGTTGATGTGTTCAACTGATTTATTAGGGAATGATGGAAGTTATATATGATTTAATGGTAGAATGAAAATTGAGGTTATAAATTTGCTTTAATAACATAATGGAGGTGATATTAATGACTGATTAATTAGATACTTATAGCGTCATGCTGTGCATTTATTGAAAAGAAAGAATGAAGAAGAAAAAAGATTTGCATTATGATTTGTGGTCCATTCTCTGAAAAACAGTTATTTGGTGAAACGGTAACTTTTTCGCTTTTCGGTTGATGTGGAATTGTTGTGATTGTGATTGTATGGTTGTGCCAGGTCTTGCGTGGAGCAGTGTCAAAAATCTGGATGTGTAGGGGAGAAATGCTTTCAGCACTGTAAATTTTCATCTGATGGGAAACCTATTGATGGCCCTTGGTATATCGAAGAACCTCTCTATTTGCGCTGGAAGCAATGGGACTGCCAAACTGACTGTAGGTACCACTGCATGCTTGCGAGGGAGGAGGAAAGGGGGAGACTTGGTGACAAGCCTGTAAAGTATCATGGAAAATGGCCATTTTGGCGTGTTTATGGCATTCAGGTTTCCACTCAAGCTCAGTAGAGAAAGTTCATTGTTGATCTAGTTAAGCTAATTTTGCTTGCTGGCATGGCCTAATAAATTTCAATGAACTTATTCATGTTTTCAGGAACCTGTTTCCGTTGCTCTCTCTGCTCTCAATCTTGCCATGCAATTTCAAGGTTGGATTTCATTCTTTATCCTCGTATACTACAAGTTGCCTCTGAGGCCAACTAGGAAGACTTACTATGCATATACTGGCGTGTGGCATATCTGGGGGATCTTATCAATGAATGCTTGGTTTTGGAGCGGTGTATTTCACAGCCGGTAAGTGGTTTTGTATTCCTTTACTATGTGGATGATTAAATACAATAGTTTCTTCCAAAAATATGAACTTTTGGCTGAAAAATAAAATACATAGCAATTGCACAGTACGTTAGATTCACAAGGTCACAATTCATGAAAGCAGGAAAAAAATAGATTCCCCTCTGCTGTTTAGTTACCCACAATACCAAGTTAAAATTGCAAAAGCAAAACTATGCTATAACTTGCATTACTGATGTTGCACCAGATACAAAATTTTAGTGAATTGATTGTGCCTAGAGTCAGGGGAGAACAAAATTCTCATATGTTCATCTTAGATCGAATGTTGATTATGTTCTTAACTTTTTTGTACAATGCAGGGATGTGGAGTTGACAGAGAAACTAGATATTTCTTCTGCTGTCGCATTACTTGGTTTTTCCCTCATTGTAGCAATACTGAGAGCTTTCAATGTCAGAGATGAGGCCGCCAGGGTCATGGTCTGTGCTCCACTGATTGCATTTGTGACCACACACATACTGTACCTGAACTTCTATAAACTTGATTGCGGTAATACATTTTTCTAGAAGCCCCATTATGTGAATGATGAAAATTGGTTTCCAAAAGCAATTACCTCAAATGCAATTGCATGTAAAGGATTGCCGTACTAAATATACCACAACTAGAGTAAATTATGTGGTAATTTAGCTGTTTGTAGATTGCACTTGCAAAATCCTTTTGCTGCCCTGTCTTTCACTGCACTAAGTTAATTTCTTCCTTCATAATAGTTTAGTCACAAGAAGTGAAGTTACTGGTTCCATCAGAAACAGTTGTAATATTTTGGTTTTGTTTTCTCTATTAATGAACCTGTTACTGGTCAACAGTGCATGAAATTCGTTACATTTCTTTCAATTGGGGTATCATGGATTGGGAGATATGTGTCTAAATTTTGGTTACAGTGGATGCATAGAAAACATTAGAAATGTCTTCTTTTCTGTGTTGAGTTTATTTGAAACAGCTTCTGATGGAGACACAGATGTTTTAAATGCATTTCCATGTAGTGGCTTCGATCATCATGCCTAATGAATTCTAGTATAGCAGCCAGGACAAGCATCTTGTCAGAAATTCAATTTAATCTTGTTGGTTTTAACAGTATTTGCTGTGGCGTAGTTGTGGGATTCCAATATTTCTAGGAAATGAACTCATACAAGTTTTTGCAGGTTTGAATATGAAGGTTTGCACGGCCATGGGCGTTGCTCAGCTTCTTATATGGGCAGTTTGGGCTGGTACTACCCGTCATCCATCACGCTGGAAGTTGTGGGTGGTTGTTGTGGGAGGAGGCTTTACCATGCTCTTGGAGATATACGACTTCCCACCTTACCGAGGATTTATAGATGCTCATGCAATTGCAAACGGTATCACCATCCCTCTCACATACCTTTGGTGGAGTTTTGTCAAGGATGACGCTGAGTTTATGACAGCAGCTCTCCTTAAGAAAGCAAAGTAGTAGTCCTGAATATGAAGTGGTGCTCAGATGGTGGATGGTATCAAGATACACGACATGTTCACCCCCGTTAATTCATCAATTAATATTCTCACTCTCTCTCTTTTTTCATGTGTATGCATTTATCTGAAATGCTTACCATGGTGGTTCACGTGGTTTTTTGCATTTCATTGGTAGATGTCCAATTGGTAGATGTCCATTTGTTTCCACCGAAAGAATCCAAGTTTCCAGGTCATTGTGTTTGTGGTTTTTTCCTGGAAAATCTCTCAATTTGTAGATGTGAGGCTCAGTAACTGAGTTTCTATATTGTACTGTAAATCTTTGTGGATACAATTTAGCATGTTGTGTTATTTGACTTATTTCGGTCCATATAGTGAGGCTATATATGCTTATGCAGAAAGGGTCATAACCATAACAGATATTGGCAACAAGTATCTATAGGCCGACGTAATGTGCTTATTGTATGACATCCTCGTTGTTATATTGTTAATGAACCAAACTGAACTACAATGATGTTTCCAATTACTAGCTCTCTCCAACCTTGGGGTTCAGGCCTTGGCTTTGACACAATGCTGAGGGGTTCGAAAGCAAAGGTGGTAAACCTTGGTGTTTGTACTCAAACCCCAAATCCCTGAAAATAAAATGGAGTTTTTAGAGGAGATTCCCTAGTACAGTTGCTGTCTAACTTGGCATGATTTCGACTCTCGAGAAGAATTTTACCAATCAAAACTCATTGGTACGTGTGTTTGACGATTATAGTTAAAAGCATTAAGAGGTTGAATTCTCAGGCCCTAGTCCAATACCTGACTAGTACAAAGTGGTAAAAGTAGTAAGAAGAGTCCTTGCAAGAAAAGGAACAATATTTTTTGGCACCAAATATAAAACCACACTATAGCCTAAACATTACAAAGCGTATATATGCTTGGGCCCTACTTTAGGGTTTTAGCCAAGCCGCCAAGCTCTTACCAGTCCATCGGCAACCAAATCAAAGTTGCAGCGGCGCCTTATCTCCTCCGTCACTTCCATATCCGCCCTCCTCTTCTTCGATCAGCTCCGGCCGGCAAAGCCGTAAGTGAAAATCCACCGCCAAATCATTGCCGTAGATTTCATCGCTTCATCAGTTTATATCTAACTCAGGACTGTTCGATTGTAGATGGACGCTGGAATCGAAGACCCGGAGAAGAAGAAGAAGAAGGAAGAGAAGGTTTTTTTTACTTTTAACCGATTGTTTCTTTGTGATTTTAGCCTGAGGTTTTGTTTTGTTTTTTTTTTTTTACTGAAGAGAATTGTTGATTTTAGGCAAGAGAGAAAGAATTGAAAAAGCAAAAAGCGTTAGAGAAAGCTGCCAAGTTCCAGGTAAATTGGATATCGAGTGATTTTGGATGCGATTGAAATTGCCATTATGGTGTAGTGATGAACTGCTGAGGTGTTTAGGGATTCATGTTTTGAAAAATTGATGTGGTTTTAGGCACAACAAGCGAATGCTGCTTTGAAGAAGAGTGAGAAGAAGAGTGTGAAGCGTGGGAATGAAGAGGATGAAAATGCAGCTGATTTTGTTGATCCTCCGACTCCGGTTGGACAGAAGAAGCAGATGTCTAAGCAGATGGCCAAACAGTACAGTCCAAGTGCTGTCGAGAAGGGGTGAGTTTCGTGTTTGCCTTTTGCTATTTTGCTGTTGGTTTCGAATTGTATATTGTGCATGTTGTGATTTGTGCTTGATGGTTTTTAGGTGGTATCAGTGGTGGGAGGAAGTGGGGTATTTTGTGCCAGATGCTGAGAGCTCTAAACCTCCGTTTGTGATTGTAAGTGTGGTGTCGCGCCTTCAAAAGTGTGTTCTTGTGTTTTAAGTGATTTCAAATAGCAGAATTAACTGGTTCTTACATGTGTTGCAGGTTTTGCCGCCTCCCAATGTGACTGGCGCGCTTCATATAGGCCATGCCCTTACTGCTGCTATTGAGGTCGCGTCTGTAGATAAATTCCTGCACTTGTTATGTTCATTGGTGGTTTCCAAATGTTGTCTAAAAAACTTAATTGACGTTATTTCGTGACATGCAGGACACTATGATTCGTTGGCGAAGAATGTCGGGTTACAATGCCTTGTGGGTGCCTGGAATGGACCATGCTGGGATTGCAACTCAGGTTCTGTTCCATTCCGTTCATCATCAAATATAGATTATCTTCTATACAGATTTTGTTTATTTGCTGGCTGTAACTTTTATATGCTGTTTATAGGTTGTTGTAGAAAAGAAGCTGATGCGTGAACGCAATTTAACCCGACATGATATTGGTCGCGACGAGTTTGTGTCTGAAGTGAGTTCAAACTGATATCTAGTATTAGATTTCATGATACTTTTGCTGTTAAAAGGTTATCCAATTCATTCTTACCTACTGATACTGTTGATTGTTTATCTTGTTTGTGAAAGGTTTGGAAATGGAAAAATAATTACGGGGGCACTATACTACAGCAGCTACGTCGTCTGGGTGCTTCATTGGATTGGTCCCGTGAGGTGAGCATTTGAGTTTCCTGTAGCTTGTATTTACTTTGCTTGAATTTGACATGGTCCAAAAGATCTCTCTCTTTACATGTATAATGTACATAGATATAACTTATTTCCTTTATTTTTAGTGCTTTACAATGGATGAGAAGAGGTCAAATGCTGTGACGGAGGCTTTTGTGAGGCTTCATAAGCAAGGGCTTATCTACAGGTATGCTTTATTAAAAATCAGATTAATCTTGCACTTAATTTGAACTGCTTTTTTGTTTATTTTGATTTTTTCTCTCATAGTTTTATGCTAATATGAGTATCTGTAATCCCTATTGACACGAACATCTTGCAAATTCCTTCAGGTGGTAATTTAAGATGAGACTATAAGCTGCCTTGATATATACAATTTATGTGATACCTTGTGGAAAAATTGGATAAATAAGACTTCAAGATTTTATTGTGTGGGGATGCCAGCTCTATATCTGTGGTTCTAATTTGATTTCGTATCCATGTTTTGCTTATATCTTCAGTTTGTTGGGGTTGAGTCTTTGGCGTAAAGACCATTGAACTTGTTGAATTAACACAAACTAGTGTGATAGAATGATTTGTTATATGTTGATCCATGTCTCTTTTTTTTTTTTGAATAAATTGATCCATGTCTCTTTGATATGCTTTGGTTGGTTGTCTTCTCCAGTAATCTACACCTATATGTTGTTCAGTAATCTACACCTATATGTTGTTCTCTTGTCTTTCTGATGATGTTTTTGTTTTGTAGGGATAACCGCCTAGTGAATTGGGATTGTGTCTTGCGAACAGCAATATCTGAAATTGAGGTCAGCACTCTCCTTTTGGTTGTGTAATTTTTCCAAATATTTTCAGTATTGTTGAATTTCTTGCTGTATGTGTAGGTGGACTATATAGATATAAAAGAAAGAACATCTCTTGAGGTTCCTGGATACAAGAACCGTGTTGAATTTGGCGTTTTAACATCATTTGCATACCCTCTGGAAGACAATTTGGGTGAGATAGTTGTGGCAACCACCAGAGTGGAAACTATGCTCGGTGATACTGCTATTGCTGTACATCCAGATGATGACAGATATAAGCATCTTCATGGAAAGCATGCCATTCATCCATTTAATGGAAGAAGGATTCGTATAATCTGTGATGCAATTCTCGTTGATCCAGAGTTTGGGACTGGTGCTGTGAAGGTGAGAGCTAGACATAATAGCATATATATATATATATATATAGGATTTTTCTCAGGTAAGGATGTCCTTAGTTTTTCTTATGGAACGGATTTACTGTTTTCACCCACTTTCCGATCACATTTTCACATCTTAACCGTTCAGTTTTTAGGTCCTAATGTATGGATCACCTCTGCAAAATTTTAGCCAATTTGGTGATCGTTAAGGCGTCCAAAACTGCAATTTACACGAACGAACCGAATCTGTCGAACCGGAACCGTTCGTTTACATTGTTGTAATTTGCAGTTTTGGATGCCTTAATGATCACCAATTTGGCTGAAATTTTGCAGAGGTGATCTATACATTAGGGCCTAAAAACTGAACGGTTAAGATGTGAAAATTTGATCGGAAAGTGGGTGAAAACCGGAAATTCGTACCTAAGAAAAACTAAGGACATCCTTAGTGTAGCTGGACTGTATATATATATATATATATATATATATATATATATATTTTTTTTTTTTTTTTTTTTTTTTCCTTTCAGGTTTATGCTTCAGTATGTAAATTTAATCTTGGTGTTTTGTGTCACTCAGATTACTCCGGCCCATGATCCTAATGACTTTAACGTCGGAAAGCGCCATAATCTGGACTTTATAAATGTCTTCACTGATGATGGAAAAATAAACCAGGATGGTGGAGAGTTTGCAGGGATGCCACGCTTCAAAGCCCGGGAGGCAGTTACTGAAGCATTAAAGAAGAAGGTACCATCTATTAAGTTGTGACTGTCATTTAATCTTTGGTTTGAGAAGTGCTTACCATTATCGGTATTTGTACACCTTTAACACTATTAATATGTCTTCTCTATCTTCCAAGTTTCATATTGTTCTTTTCAACTTGATACTCTTCAAACAATGAAATTGAATTGGCTGCAGTCCCTTCATTCCATAATTAGCACTACCTACTTGTAATTGCATCACTTATCAGTGTCACCTGTTTTTCGTTGCATATTGTCATAGTAGTTGGAGGGTACTGTCCATTTACGTCAAGTTCTCAAAGCTGTAATGAGTGTTTTGGTGACATTATTCTCTTTGCATTTAGGGCCTCTTTAAAGAAGCAACGACAAATGAGATGCGTCTAGGTATATGCTCTAGAAGCAAGGATGTTGTTGAACCCATGATAAAGCCCCAGTGGTATGTCAAATGTAGTGGTATGGCCAAGGGAGCCCTTGATGCTGCTGTAGATGATGATAATAGAAAGCTTGACATCATTCCGAGACAGTATAATGCTGATTGGAAGAGGTAGTCTTTTTTCCTTTACTTTGCTGAGAGAAATTTCTACTGTGTTTATTGGTAATAAATATTACAATTGGTGACATAAGCTGCTGTTTTTATCATTTCCACATAAAGAAAATAAAAATAAAAAGCTTATGTTTTCTTGTTCATAGATGGCTTGAGAACATTCGTGATTGGTGCGTCTCACGGCAACTTTGGTGGGGTCACCGCATTCCTGCATGGTATGCCGTTTTGGATGGTGACAAGCCAGAAGATTTTGGATCATTAGATGACCGATGGGTGGTTGCAAGAAATGAGGAAGAGGCTAAAGCACTGGCTGGTCAAAGATATGAGGGAAAGGAGGTTAAACTAGAACAGGATCCTGATGTGCTTGACACGTGGTTTTCTTCTGGTCTCTTCCCATTGTCCGTGTTGGGTTGGCCGGAAGATACAGAAGATTTGAGAGCTTTCTATCCAACTTCAGTTCTTGAAACTGGGCATGACATTCTCTTTTTCTGGGTCGCTCGTATGGTAATGCTTGGAAGTACATTGGGTGGTAATGTACCTTTCACAAAGGTGAGCAATAAATGGACAAATAGATGTTTGTGCTAGCTAGTCAACTTGTAGCTAATTATAACTCACAAGTTGCGACTGCAAAATATAAGAGCAAATGTTCCTTTTTAGTGGTTTAAATTTATAGAAAATAAATTATTTGCATTCTTACTAATCGGTAGCATGTTATTCCTACTGTTAAACTTCTATTTTTCTTCTTGTCATCATAAACAATGTATTGTGTCTGCTGGTGTTAGGTGCCTTCTCTAATATAGTTGATTGGATTTGCAATTGTAACCAGTGGAGTCAAGCTTCATGGAAGTAATGTAGTATTCAGGCTTCCTGACAAAATATAGTATGGTTGATTATCAACCTTGTCAAAGCGCTGAGAATACTTCTTTCCAGATTCAAATTTGGAGGCCTTTGTTATCAATTCTTAACATAAGGTTGCTCTTGACCATAGGCCAATGGAAATTCATAAATTTGCGATATTGGAATTTATGCTCTGTTTCTTATGCACGTACAGATGACGGATGTGTACTTTCTGCTATTTATGCATATTTTGGGTGCTGATTTTTATATATTGATTACTAAGGTGATTGGTGCTGCTCTGCAGGTGTATTTGCATCCAATGATTCGTGATGCGCATGGGCGTAAAATGTCCAAGTCCTTGGGGAATGTCATTGATCCTCTTGATGTGATCAATGGTATTTCGCTGGAAGATCTACACAAGAAGCTTTCAGAGGGAAATTTGGACCCGAGGGAAATAGCTATAGCCAAAGAAGGCCAAAAAAAGGATTTTCCTGATGGTATTGCTGAATGTGGTTCTGATGCGCTACATTTTGCTCTGGTCTCATACACTGCTCAGGTTTAGGTTTCTGTCTTTCTATTTTTTTTGGGCGACTGTTTTTTCTTAGATGGATTGGTAACATATTTTGGTTGTCTTTTTTCAGTCTGATAAGATAAATCTGGATATCCAAAGGGTTGTCGGTTACCGGCAGTGGTGTAATAAACTTTGGAACGCCGTACGATTTGCTATGAGCAAACTTGGGGATGATTATGTTCCGCCATCAACAGTAATCCCGGATGTGCTTCCATTTAGTTGCCGGTGGATACTCTCGGTACTTAATAAAGCCATCTCCAAAACTATTTTGTCATTGGAATCGTACGAGTTTTCAGATGCAGCCACTGCAGTGTATGCTTGGTGGCAGTACCAATTGTGTGATGTGTTCATTGAAGCCATAAAACCCTACTTTGCTGGAAACAATCCAAAGTTTGCATCTGAAAGGGGTTTTGCACAAGACACGCTCTGGTTGTGTCTGGATACTGGACTACGGCTGCTTCACCCATTTATGCCTTTCGTTACTGAAGAACTATGGCAGCGTCTCCCATCATCCAAGCATCACAATAGGGCAGCATCAATTATGATATGCGACTACCCATCCATCGTGGAGGTTGTTTATTTATCTTTATATTTTATTGGTGTCTAATGTAGTCCAATATTAAAAAGGAAAGGATTAAGCTATTTGGTATGTGGGTAGTTTTTCTGTGGGTGGACACTTTGCAGGTGTCCTATTAATAAGAGGCAATTATGTTAATGTCAGATAACTGGAATCATTTAAGAAGTCTTCGACTGGTTTTGTACTACAGGGGCTTTCTTCATGCACATTCATGTCCTTCATTCATATATTTCATGTTTTATATTTAGGTTATTCGCTCTGCACTTCGACAGTTTTCCCCGTTATTGTAGTTTAATGTTTGTTTTTATGTCATACATGGGGAATAATTTTAATGTTTGTTTTTGATAGTTGGGTGATGTTGCACTTGCATTATAGTTGTCAGGCCATAAGTAGGTGCTTTCTGGTTTTTATAGATGACCATGTACACCTATGAACGGATATGAACTTAGTCTGTGTAGTAACTATCTTTCTATATTTTATTCTTCCAGTGCTGGACAAATGAAAGGGTGGAGTCTGAAATGAGTCTTATTGACTCTATTGTTAGATCTCTCCGGTCACTGTCTCAAGAGAGTCGTGAAAGGTAATTCCGTAGTGCAGTGTGACATGTTTTCTTCTGCTTGACATCTGCAAACTTTTCACTTTAATGTTGCAAATTGATATATAATTGAGTTCTCATCCTGTCTGTTCTGTTTCTGTAGACGACCAGCTTTTGTGCTGTGTCGATCAATGTCAGATCGAGAGATAATATGTAGACAACAACTAGAGATTGAAACTCTTGCCAATCTGTCATCTCTGACGGTAAGTATCTGTCTTGCATGATTGTAGTTTACTCAATTCTGTTTCCTATTAAATCAAGGTTAAATGTTAAATTCCTGTAGTTGATTTGTATTTAGATTTGATAAATTCGTATATCCACAGGTAATCAGTGAGAATGAAGCTGCCCCAACTGGATGTGCTGTGTCTGTTGTAAACGAAAACCTATCTGTTTATCTGAAGGTTCTAGGATCTCGTTCTGCAGAAATAGATCTTGAAAAGATCCGGAAAAAGATGGAAGACATTAAATTGTAAGTTGGAAGTTTTAACTTAATTTGATACCCTGCAGTTCTCACAACCACCAGCTTTTATGAAATTGAAAAACTCAGCTTTGATTAGCATCCCTTAAGGGAATATAGTTTTACAACAAGGTATATACTTTAAAGATGAGTATAGTATTAGTGCAATCTTAAGAGTTAGAATACCTGATACATAATTGGAAAGTTTATTATGAATGATAATGTTGAAAGATAGTTCAGTCATGAATTTCTTTGGATTACACGGGTTCAACTTCTTCGTGGGTAGCAGTGAGTAAAATATAATGACATCCGAAATATAAGTTTAAATCATTCTAACAGCACTTTTATACTCAACAGGCAACAGGAGAAGATTACGAAGGTGATGAATGCTGCTGGTTACAAAGAAAAGGTCCCCGAGAAGATTCAAAAAGCTAATGCTGATAAACTTGAATCCCTCGAGAAGGAAAAACTGTCTCTTGAAGAGGCAAGCCAACATATGGAAGTGCAGATATCAAACAATAAACAAGATTGACTTTCAATTTATTGTACAACCAACTTTGCAGACTCATAGAAAAATGAAAGGCTTTTAGATTCTGTATTCATTGTTTTTGGTATTGAGGCTGTGGATGCTAATGTTTTAAACAAGTTGACATTTGCTTTTTCTACAAGGAACCTGCTGCTTGACATGAATTACAGGAGCACAGGACATTGTTGTACTATTGCTTGTATCTTTAGTTGCTACAATCCACTGGTATACAGCCTAACATACTTGCAGTAAGTAAGCCAATCATCTTCCACCATGCAAAAAAAGATCACGTGATTTATTGGCGCGAATAAATGCTATTGGCCACCGCTAAAATGAAACCGGAGCTGTTTTTTTTTGTTTTTTGTTTTGGGTGTTTTAAAACCCCAGAATTTTAGTCAAACCTTGTAGAATAGAGAAGCAAATTCAGTTTCTCTGTGTGGATTATTGAGCTCTTACTAGTTTATGGGTTCAATTAGCTACATACTATATACTGTGTTTGGGTAACTTTGTCTACCTCATCGGTTTGATAAATTTTCAACGGTTGAGCTGTTAATGCTAGAAAATATGAAGAATTAAATAACCCCTTTTGGGTTGGGTTCAAATATGATTTTTCATGGCTTATCTAGACCCTCGGAACTTCATCTTTCTGGTACATGTATCGGGGTTCTGTTCTTTTAAGTTGTTTATCAATCACCTTATTTTTCTGTATCAAGATGAAGTTGAGAGAGAACTTATAACAGGTAAAGGCTTTGCTATCTAATTCTTCTGGGTTAGTAAATTTAGTAGAACTGTAGAATTAGTTGTGTTTGCTGATTTGACATCTATTGTCTCTCCTTATCTATAGTCATAGTATAAACCTTTGTTAGGGTCTTTTTGCTTATCAATGCTAAATCGTAGTCCTCCGATTTTATAGGTAGACCATGGGGTGTTCGTAACTTGATAGCTCCCCATGTGTTGATGAGTTTTGTGCATAAGATAGACAGACATACATTTATATGCATGCAAATGCATTGAAGAATTTTGATCATCATTGAGTGGTACATTGAGTTTTTATTTTACTAATTTTGATTCTAAGGGTTTGTGTATCCTTGGTTCTTTACCATATTAGTTTGTAGCTAGGCTTAAGATTGTTATTTCTGACTCTTGACTGATTGTTACATTTAATATGTGACTTCCTGTTGTTTGGTATTCTGGTGCATGGTTTTTCTGAATACTGTTCCTTTAAAGATTGAAACTGGAGATGAGGCAGAAGGTCTGGGATGGACCACCTAGTTTCTACAACTCATCAAAGTTTATGGTCTCATTAAAGAGAAACGATGTGAAGAAGAAATATTTTTCTTATCATTCATAGTATTGATTACATGCTATATACATATGTGTGTGGCAATTTAGATCCACCTTCTAATCCTAAATTAAAGCATAATCACAAACATAGCTATCTGGTAGTGATTGACAGAATCAACTTCCTGATTACACGTGATCATTTCCTTCAATACTCCCCCTGAAGTTGGAGTGTATGTTGATTACACTCAACTTGCTAAGTAATGCCTCAAACTGGATTGAACTCAGAGGTTTAGTAAACAGATCTGCTGGCTGCTCTGTGGTGCGCACATATGCAGTGTTAACTATCCCTCTTTGCACCTTTTCACGAACAACATGGCAATCGATCTCGATGTGCTTCGTGCGCTCATGGAAGACTGGGTTTGATGCAATATGAATAGCAGCTTGGTTGTCACAAAATAACTTAACTGGCTGTGTATGATCTACATTCAAATCCTTTAATGTGTTGCGTAACCAAGTCACCTCACAACACGTAGTGGCCATGGAGCGATATTCCGCTTCCGCACTTGAGCGAGCTACTGTACCTTGTTTCTTTGTTTTCCACGAAACTGGTGCTTTCCCAAGAAGAATACAATATCCTGATACTGACCTCCGTGTATCCTTGCAACGAGCCCAGTCAGCGTCGCAATATGCCTTTAACTCTAAGGACCCTGTGGAAGGCAGAAGAATCCCTTGACCTGGTGCTTGTTTAAGGTACCTTAAAACCTTATGCGCTGCATCAAGATGTGGTTGCCTGGGCTTATCCATAAACTGACTTAGTAAGTGGACGGCATAGACAAGATCAGGTCTAGTGATGGTGAGATATATGAGCCGTCCCACTAACCTGCGATATTGTGAGGGATCAGTTAGTAAATCTCCATTCGTTTGTGTGAGTGATATACTTTGATCAACAGGGAAACGTGACGCTTTGGCACCAAGGAAACCGGTGTCTTCAAGAATCTCTAGGGCATACTTCCTCTGACATAATGCAATCCCTTGCTTTGATCTGGCCACTTCTATTCCCAAAAAGTATTTGAGCTGTCCCATGTCCTTTAGCTTGAAATGACTGGCAAGAAATTGTTTGGTGTCTATGATGTCCTTCAAACTATTTCCTGCCAGGATTACATCATCAACATAAACCAATAAGGTCGTGAATTTTCCTTGATGTGTTCGGACGAATAGGGAATAATCAGACCAAGATTGATGAAATCCTCCTGACTTGAGAGCTGTTGAGAGCTTAATGAACCATTGTCGTGATGCTTGTTTTAAGCCATAGAGCGACTTGTGTAGCTTGCAAACCCTAGTCTCCCCCTTTCGGTCGAACCCAGGAGGTATATGCATGCACACTTCTTCATAAAGATCACCATGAAGAAACGCATTGTTCACGTCCAATTGATGTAAATGCCAGCCTTGCAGAGCGGCGAGACTGAGGAGGACTCTTACTGTTGTCAGTTTGGCAACAGGGGCGAAAGTCTCACGATAATCAACCCCTTCAATTTGACTATATCCCTTAGCAACTAGGCGTGCTTTGTATCTCTCAACAGTACCATCGGGATTGAGTTTGATCTTATAAACCCATTTGCAACCAATGGGCCGTTTATGTGGTGGTAAGGGCACCAAACTCCAAGTATTGTTGGCTTGGAGTGCTTTAATCTCCTTGTGCATTGCCTCTTTCCATTGTGGACTCTGTACTGCTTGGGAAAAAGAAGTAGGTTCTCGCAGGAGGGTAAGTTTAGTGGTGAATACTCGATGGTGAGAAGAGAGTTTATCATAAGATAAGACATGAGAAAGAGGATGAGCGGTACCTGAAGGAAGAACCACGTTCGTTGAAGGTGACGGGGTGAGTCGTGAGGGGAGAGCAGCCTCTACATGGAAATCCTACAAATATGAGGGAATTTTGGTTGTCCTGGAAGATCGTCGTGGTGGTGAGGACGGTGTAGGAGGCATAATGGTGGTCTCGGTTTGTGAATTAGGAGAAGAAGAGTGTTCAGTGGCAGAAGGAATGGTTAAGTCCGATGAAGGAGGACTGGTGGTGTGAGAGAGTGGTTGACTTGCAGCGGAAGTAAGATCATGAGGAGACTTTTCAGGAATGGGATCTTCCTGATGAGATGGAGGTAAATCTGGAAGATCAAAATCGAGATTTGAACCTCAAATGATGGCGGAAAAATAGGCATGGTGGATGGAGAATTTGTTTTGGTGTTGGACTGAAATGGAAAGATATCCTCAAAGAATAAAACGTCTCTGGAAACAAGGACTTTCTGTTTGGCTATGTCATAAACTCTATACCCTTTTTGACCATGAGGATAACCTAAAAATATGCATTTGGTGGAACGAGGATCAAATTTGGTCGGTTTGGAGAAGTGAGTGGACACAAAGCATAAACAACCAAATACTCGTAAATGAGAATAATTTGGTATCTTATGGAACAATTTTTCGAAAGGTGTCTTTCCCTTGAAGAGTGGTGTTGGAGTCCTGTTGATTAAGTATGTCGAGGTGAGAATGGCATCCCCCCAAAAACATTTAGGTAAGTGAGCTTGAAAGAGAATGGCTCGAGCAACATTGAGTAGATGTCTATGTTTGCGCTCAACAACACCATTTTGTTGTGGTGTGTTGACGCAACTGGTTTGGTGGATGATCCCTTTGGAGGAATAAAATTGTGCAAGCTTAAACTCAGAACCATTGTCACTACGTACAACTTTTACCCTCTTACCAAATTGGTTTTCAACCATATGAATGTAGTTAACTAGGAGATTCCGTGTTTCTGACTTATGTTTCATACTGGTGAAGACGTGGCTGCTGAATGATCTTCTGATCTTCGCCACCTGCCATGGAGGTTTTGGTTGTGGTGTGATTGTTTCACGTTTTAGGTCTCAGATCGTTTGCTCTGATATGTGAAGAAGAAATATTTTTCTTATCATTCATAGTATTGATTTACATGCTATATACATATGTGTGTGGCAATTTAGATCCACCTTCTAATCCTAAATTAAAGCATAATCACAAACATAGCTATCTGGTAGTGATTGACAGAATCAACTTCCTGATTACATGTGATCATTTCCTTCAATACTCATTGTGTCATATAAAAGCTATTATTATATCTGGTTTCTTTCTTCTGAATCCAATGGTATTATCAGGAGAAGATTCTGAGCAAAATGCTTCAATTGCAACTGATCGATCCAATGGGGATCGGGACCTATATATTTTGTACTGTTCTTGAGGTAGGCTGTAAATATTCATTTAGTTAGTGCCCTTTGCATCAGTTCTTTTAAGTCTCAAGAAGATGTGCCATTGATGACATTTTGAACTCCATTGCAGCTTCAGATCAATGATCAGTGCTTTAAGGATGCAGAAGAAATGGAGCATGACAATGACAGTTTATGGCCTTGATCTTCTTTCTCCTATCAATATTTCATCATCAAACCTTTCGCCCCATTTATGGGATACTGTATGTCCCTTCTTGTGGTTCTTTACACATCTGCTCTCATGTTTTCCTGATATCTTCCTATATTACCTTCAAAAGGCCATAGTATTTATAGCGTACTCAGGTAGCTAGCTAGGTAGTCTTAAGTTTTAGAAGTCATTCATCTAATAATCCTCTTGTGAGATTCGTAGCAGTGTTATGATTTCCATTTAATTCATTTGCCTCATGTGAAAGCCTTTGCAAGTCATACAATAATAAATTCCGATATGAAGTTCCATTTAATTATTTATCAACAAATAATTTCCATAAATATATGCATACAAGTAGAAGTTCCAGAAATTTCAATTTCTCATAGTGAGAAGTGATCTCATGGTTTGATATTTGACAATTTTGCAGGCGCGGAGTCATCTCATTTATGAAAGAAAATGCCTGGTTCCCCTGGCAAATTAAGGAAAATATATAAATTAACCTATATCGGACATTTTTCATTTTCCAATTTTTGTTTTTATAAAACTTCACTTCCATGTCTCTTCTTTGCCTGTGTAAGGCAATAAGAGTGGATGACCTGTTAGCCTACTGCGTGTGTTTATGAAATGCACATAATCTGCCGGTGTCGGTAATCTCTCTAAAACTAAATCTAATACATCCTTAGGCAGCTTTGCCCAATCCAGGGAGTCCATAATTTGAAAACCTTGAAAAAAAATTTGATCGAATAATCTCAAGTTGTTAAATCCGAGATTAGCTTTTTCTTCTTGGCCTTTAGAGTTCTTGATTTATGTGAAGCAAATTCCTCCCTCTCTATATTTATATAAACGTCCTTTACTAGTAGTTCAAAACTTGTCTCCCAATAAGAACGAGCTAGGAAACCCGTTCCCCATTCCCAGTAGGAATGGGTACTGCCAGTCCATTTGATCTTCCAAAAGGAGATTTCTCCTTTTTTAATTGGGTAAGACATCTCTTCTATGTGATACGTGGCTTTCGTGTAGATTAAAGTCATGTCGTGTAGATTAAAGTCATGTTCTAAATATCTAATTTATTCAATTTTTCACTGGGTCTATGTTATTTTTGTGAATTCCTTTGGTTTTTGGCTATTTCTATCTTTGGCTGCTTTTCTCCATTGCACTGCAGCGATCTTAGAAAGCTATTCAAGGCAATCTTCCTGATGTTCTTCTTTGTATTTTTTTTTCCTTCTCCTTTTTAGGGCTGTGAGTGAATTTTTCAATGTGATGAAATTCATAATGATGCAGCACTTTGCATGTTTAGGCCTTGTTCTACGGGATAGTTAACCAAGGATTTGTGTATTTTATTTTTGATATCATAACATTATTGGAAAAGTGCAAAAGTTACAAATTAAGGAAATATGAAATGTTTAACAAGCACAAACACATCCTTGGCGTTGGAGGGTTCAACATCTTGAGCCCCATGATAACCTCCTTCGATAAACTGACTCACCACTTGTACACCTTTTGCCTCCAACATCTTCACCAGCTCAATCTGACGATCGATCAGCGGGTCTCCATCAGAGCCACTCACCAAGATTTTCCACCCAAGTGCTTTCACTTGATCAAAGCCATTAGAATCGCCACGCGCCATTGGATTGCAATACTCGTGATCACGGTCAGCCCCGATAGGCAACGACAAGTCCCACATGAGATCACAGACACTTAGCGCCAAAACAGGGTTGTTCACCAACCTCAACTCTGAACTAGTCCTTCGATTCCCCCCGAAATACGGTTGCACCAATATCAGCCCTCTAATCTTCAACGGGTGGAGAAGGTCAATGCCCTCAGCAGCCGCACGAAGTCCCGCATTGTAGGCTATGTTACCCCCAGCACTGGATCCCATAAGGAAACAATTGGAGAGGTCAGCGTAGTCTCTCAACCAATCATCTTGGCTGGTTTTGATCCAGTGAAGCGCCTCCACTGCATCATCATAAGCCGCCGGCAGCCGGTGCTCAGGAGCCAACCTGTACTCGACAGATGCGACGATCACGGGGACGCCGGCTGCAAAGTTGAAACAGAAATCATGGAAAATGGTTGAGGCTGCGCTAAGTAATATGAAGCCTCCACCATGGTAATAAACGACGAGAGGGAGCTTGGTAGTTGGTGAGGTTTGGTCCAGTACATGGCGGGGGAGGAACAGTCGAAGCCAGGTGTTATTTGATTGGTTGATGGGGATGTCTTTGGTGAGAACTGGAGTGGGAAGCTTGGGATCAGATGAGGGCGGGGCGTCTGGACTTTTGAACAAGCGCGTGATGCTGCCGTCGGGATTGCGTGCTATCTGGAGGCGCTGGTAAGGATCAACGCCGGAGTTGGGATCGGAATCCGCTGCTGCACTTTCATTTGACATTGTTGATTAACTTCTATCTTGTGCTTTCCTGATTGATTGGATGAAAATATTATAAAACATGGTCTCACTGCGCATAATTATATAGTGTCACCTCATCGATCTCTTACCAAAGCTAGAATAAACAATTTAAAGCTGCTGATTATTGGTAGAATAGCAATCACTGACTCAGAGGTGCCCCATCATAGCTAAGAGTCAGACCTACCATGCATACTCCTTCTCACAAGGAGTTTTATATGGCGATTTACGTAGGTATTAATTAGTATTACACATATTGTAATCACCCTACAATTTTAATCTTAATTGCCGGTGAGCTTTGACATGTTAGTTATCTAGAATAACAGATATCGTGGAATTAACAGGTTCAAATCTCATTAGCATCAGTTAAGGGGTAGGGTGTGGTGAAAAAATAATGATAATCCTAATTGATACATGTAGCACAAACAACGGTCTACTGACTCAATGCCAGCCAATACCACGACACAAAATGTAGATGCAAGAGCCCTTCACTCATTAACTTCTGCTTACATTGACCTTGCTTATTACTTTCTCAATCCTCGCTTTAGAATGAAGTGATGAACTTGGTTGATACTTCAAAAAATAGTTTCTTACTTTCAAAGTTTTGATGATTGATAATCTTCATTTGAAAGAGCAATAGAGCCATAGCAATATATCATTGCCTATAAAAAGAAAAAGAGTAGGCATTCATTGCTTTGGTACAATTTTTCATCGAGTATTTTGCTCATCGATATATGCCCTAAAAATACAACATTTTTGTAATTATGTTCGAATCCTCATTTTCTTTCTTTATAATATACACACATATTTCCAATCTTTATTTTTTTGTTGGATACACACCAATTTTTCACATTCATGCAGTGTTATTGACACACAAGTTGTCATGGTTTGGAAATAACTGACCCGTCCAAAGCTCCGACTTTATTTGTCATCATGAAAAATTTCATATACCAAGTGTAGAAACTATGTACGTTTTAAACTAAACAACAATTTAATAAGTAAACACACACTATACAGCGGAAGACTAAAACTAAAAGTACACTCCCACGTCCAAGTTACGACAGCAACAAACCTCAACTTCAATAATGGTTACTCTAACCTGCATAATAACCTTTACACCATGGAATAATGCAGCGGGTTGAAACAACAAACCCGGTAAGCTTTTGCAAGCTTGTGTGAGTAAACCCTAATAATTACAAAACACATTTCCGACTCAAGGACAACTAATCAACACAATGATTATCTCTAAAAGCAAAATCTTTTTCTTTTTAAGGAAAACACAAGTCACCACCGTGAGAAACCAAATCAATTGAAAGCTCAACAACAAATCAAAGAAATCACTCTTCTTTCCTCTCAACAGAAAGCATTTATCACCACAATGACGTGATAAAACATTATTAAACTCACTACGAGTCTCATCCACAATTGCACTCACAAATTAAACTAAACAAAACTAATAATCCCTGCATAGAAAATTAGTTCAGGAGATCACCAAAATCAAACAATAGAAATAATACTGATCCCTGCATATATATGATTTAGTTTAGGAGATTACATTAAAACCAATCAATTCAGAAAAACAGTAATCCCTGCATATAATTTAGTTCATGAGATTAGAAAAGAAAACAAGCAATTCAATAATAGAAATAAACTATAAAACAATACACACTCAATCATTGATAACATCAATAACTCAACAGCCACAACCAATGTCATTAATTTACACAAAATCATCACGCAGATCATCACACATATCACCACACTGGTTATCACATAATATTATTTCCTCATCTCCAACAACCTCAAAACAATAACGAAATCATTTTTCAAATATTGTTTTCTCCACTCAAAACCATCACCAAAATCGTATCTACTTTCAAAACTCAAAGCCAACAAAACCGTCTTTTCTTTCCAAATTCATTTATTTTCCTCAACATCACATTTCACAACAATAGTGAGCTGAACACACAATTCCACCAAGATATATATATTTCACAGAAAAAGGATCCCTTAGTGGAAGCCCTCTATATATATATATATATATATATATATATATATATATATATATATATATAGAGGGCTTCCACTAAGGGATCCTTTTTTTTGGTCTTTTATAGGGATAGGCATTAGACCAACTTTTAGATCATATTTTCACATCTTAACCGTTCAGTTTTTAGGTCCTAATGTATAGATCACTTCTGCAAATTTTCAGCCAAATTGGTGATCGTTAAGGCATTCAAACGGACAGAATCTGTCGAACCGGAACCGTTCGTGTTTATAATGGTAAATTGCAGTTTTGGATACCTTAACGATCATCAAATTGGCTGAAAATTTTCAGAAGTGATCTATACATTAGGACCTAAAAAGTGAACGGTTAAGATGTGAAAATATGATCGAAAAGTTGGTATAATGCCTATCCCTATAAAAGACCAAAAAAATCGATCCCTCACTAGAAGGGCCCTGTATATATATATATATATATATATATATATATATATATATATATATATATATATATATATACGTAGTCATCCACTCAAGGATACCACTAATACCAACTATTGTTCACAAATACAAAACCCGTGAAAAATTATTTTTATAATAAAAACTTCATTTTACTTACCTATGAATCATAGATGATCAAGTTCATATAATTTAAAACAAATATTTATTTCCAAAAATGATTTAACAATTAAACAAATGATTCAGAATAATAAAGTAATTCCCTTCATAAATGAACCTCGTGAGATTTACTCACCTCTAAATTCTGTTGTGTCTTCTCTTACAGCCGAGATAGAGTACAAAACACTCTCCGTCAATCACATAAGTAAAATAGGTCTCAACTTAGTACGCGAATCACAAAGCGATTAAAGTTCAAATCCCTCATTTGAACTAAAACCCGAAAGTGACTCCAATCAAGGCGAAACTACATCTGAGACCACCCAAGGTTTCCAGAACACTTCTAGGATCAATATGTCAAAACTACAAGTCGATCCAACTGTCGGATCCTCACGGATCGAAAATCGAGAAAACCGAAATTACGTTAAATTTAGCATTTTTCCAATGATTACAATATGACCACATAACATATCCACGTGCTCGTATTGATAAGTAGAACACAACAAAGGAAACATAAGCACGAAGTTGGCCGGACCCCCGAATTGGGTCATAAAACCTATGCCAAAATGTTCACTACAATAAGCCCAACAACTTCTTCAACTATCACAAAGTCCAATTTTAACTATAGAAGCCGAAATTTACCTCGAAAGAAAATGGGCTGATTGAAACCCTAGAATTTCAAATCCTCGATTCGACCTCCACACTTCAAATTTCTTCAATCCGCTTGGAGGGATTCATATACGTCTCACAAGCTTCAAAAGCCCTCAAGAATCGGCGCCGGAGGTGGCCGAAAACGTGAGAACTCACAATGCGTCGAAGGTCGCGCTGCCACCGCCTTCTCCGCCTTGCTGCACCTTCTACGGATCAAATAATGCCATCAAACCACCAGAGACTTGAAGAGGGGGATGACATCTTTCCAACGATACCTGTGGCGCTCCAATCGGTGGTCGGACGACGAAGATATCGCCGGCGAAAGAAAATGGGTTGGGTTCAGCGATGGGAGACAGAGAAAGGGTCGAGGTTTCCAAATTTGGAAACCTAGGTTTTTATGATATTTTTTCCAATTTTTTCTATTTATCTAAAAATGGAAACTTTTTCCATTGGCCATAACTTCTTCATATGAACTCCGATTTTTGCGTTCCGCATGTCCACAAATTTGTATCGACGCGCTCTACAACTTTTGTGAAAAACGTGTTCAGAGAAACTCAATGAATAAAAAGCCAACCCTTTGACCCCTCGAAAATAAAACGTTTCGAGCAATTATTCATCCGAAACACTCCCGCTCCACCCTCGAACCACGAAAACGTACTAACGAATACTTTATTAATTCCCAAAAATTTGAAAAAAATTAATACTAAATTTTCGGGGTATTACAGGAAAAATAGTTCAATCTCTATCTGCTAGTGCTATAAAACATCTTTCAGTTTAATACTTGAAAATGGAATTATTTTGATAAAGGAAACAAATAATTTGTAGCCTAATTTATGATCTCAACTAAACAAGTGATCATCATAGAAAAAGAGATAAAAGTATGATCTCAGTGGAATTTCTCATACAGCTGACAAATTTGCTATACTGGAGTAGGGTAGTAAGATATTAAGAAGTTCTAGTACAGACAACAAAGTGACAAGCGTGATACATATCTTCAAACAAAGCCTACATGTTCACAAGACCATTTTGATAGGTATGGATAGCTTTTGGCTCTTAATACTTGCCTATAATTTTCCACAGGTAACAAAAGGGCTCTGAGAAATGTTAAACATGTCTAAATGAGTTACAAAACTCTTTTGACTTTTCACCTCCATCAGTATAAGCAAGAGTTTCAGTAATAATAGAAGAAGAAACTAGCACCGATTGATCAGATTGATCAAACACATCCTCATATTAAGAACAATAGACAGATTCTGCAAACCGATTGCCCTCACTACCAATCAGTTTTTGTTTTTGTTTTTGTGCTTGTTCTTGAAGTGTTGTTCTAAATCCTCTTCTCTGCAGAACAACTTCGCATCTGGAAGACACTCGGAGCAGTGATAGAGCTTCCTGCTATGCTGATTTGTTATGAACTCCTTCATCATTGTCTCCCTTTCGTGGATGACCTGAATGTGTTCGATCTTATCCTTGGTTGTTATCTGACAGTCTTTGCACCAGTACAGTTCATTCTTCTTCACTGTGACCTGATACACAGACCGAAATTGAATGCAAATTAAACTGAGGAATTCGAAATTGAGACAGAAATTCGAAATCTGAGAGTGAAATTTTGAAAGATAATCACCTCAGATAACTGACGGCATTTCTGAAGTAGGGTGGTAAAATACTAAGAAGTTCTAGTATAGCCAACAAAGTGACAAGCCTGATAAATATCTTCAAACAAAGCCTACATGTTCACAAGACCATTTTGATAGGTATGGACAGGTTTTGGCTCTTAATACTTGCCTATAATTTTCCACAGGTAACAAAAGGGCTCTGAGAAATGTTAAACATGTCTAAATGAGTTACAAAACTCTTTTGACTTTTCACCTCTATCAGTAGAAGATATTATAAGAACGCTGATGGCAAGTTTGGTAAGATATTATAAGAAAATAAAATCTATTAAATACCAAATTCTACGTTCAGAGACATTACAACACTAAGTGTGGCCATTACCAAAGTGAACATTGAAAAGTCATGATGGTCGTTCGCCAGTTATGCATAGTAAAGGAATTTTATTCTTAGAATTCAATTTGTAATCAATCGGGTCTCAACAATTAAAGCTGAGATTGTATCTGTTTCATTACCTTTATTCTGTACTATAAAAAGGGGTCGTAGACATCTTTGTTAAAAGGTCCACGACCAAAAACACAACAGCTCAATACAAATTCAACATTATCAAATTTTCTATCGCATCTCTACACTCTATCAATCTACAATATCTCTCATGAATTATTGTTCTTACTGGTGTTGTTCTTATCGTTCCTGCACTTTACATTCTTGTAATTATTTTGTCGTTCTTTATTTCTCTTGCTTGTTATTATGCCTGCACTTAATTTCTTTGTAACTACTTTTCTACATTTAGTTTTCACAAATCAAATTAAAAAAATCATAAAAACTTTCTTAAGGACAGGTGTAATCCAAGAAGCCCTCAGCTGAGTGACACGTAGCAGAGACTATTTTTGAGCGAACACCTTATCACACCATAACTAGTTCTGATTCACATATCCTCATACCAAAATTAAACCAACCTTATCACACCATAGCTAGCTCCGATCATATATCCACATATTAACCACATAGCTAGTTCTCGGGCTTCAAATCGCGGTGGTAAACACCTCTTTTGTGGCAAAAATCAACAGCAGTGATGAGCTGTTGGAAGTGATTCCATGCAACTTCCTCCTTGAGCCTTCCTTTCTTTATCTTTTGAAAAAGCTCACCGCCTTTTGCGTATTCCATGACAAGGTAGATCTTGGCCTTAGGAGGCCATGACTTCATATAGCTGCACTATGTTTGGGTGTTTAAGCAATCTCATAGCAGTAATCTCTCTTTTGGTCTGATCAATCAGTCCAGTTTTGACAACCATGTCTTTGCTGATTACCTTAATGGCTACACTCTGATTGGTTTCAAGGTTCAATATTGCGCTATAGACCTTTGCAAAGTTACCTTGCCCTAAAAGTTTCTCAACTTTGAACTTCTGCATCAGCACTGACTTCTTGTCCATTCTTGAACTTTAATGGACAGCAGTAAAACTAGTTTCCGGTACCCTTTTCAGAAATTTCAACACAGCGAGATCACGCGAACACAGGTTTAGCAAAGTTGGAGTTCACTGGAGAAGACAGAGAAAATCTCTAAACTACATTGATAATTTGATCGACTGAATTTACAAGCATGAGCAAGTGCTTTTATAGAGAACAATAGGACACCAACAGAAAACGGTAAGTAACTACTATAACGAGCAAATAATCTTAACCAACAGTAGGAAGTATACTAACTTGGCTTTAAAGACAAGTAACCTAAAAGAAACTGGAAACTAGAAAATTACCAACTCTAATAGGTGCCTATCAGGTTCCAGACATCTTCACCTTCCAAGATCGCATTCACAACCGCTTGTGCATCCATTTCTAAATGTGTTGAAAGCCAAGTCCCAATACTAATTGTAACCTTTTTTCACTTTTCACACATCATTTTGCAACTCAAATATATCCAAACAGAAATACTCCTTTTCTCTGCTCATATATCATTACAACTTTGACTGATACACATAGCTAGCTAAGCTAAGCTTCCTTCATAACTTTCACTCCCCAACCCACTCCTTGATCATTCCTGAAAACACCACCATAATATCCAACACATAAACCTCTTCACCAAGCACCAGCAATATTAACCTTCACCCATTTGGAAGGAGGAGGATGCCAATTAACCTCAAGAACTCTAGGAGCTCTACAAGAATTACAACTTGCCCCAAAACACTTCAAGACTCGAAGATCAGTAATAGAGTTATGCATGATTCTAGTAACAAGGCGAGTAGAAGCTTGAATATGCCCTACAATAACACACTTCATTAGCTACAAGGCATGCTCACCTAAGAGATAGTTTTTAAGGGACTGTGAGGGACAAGTGAATCTGACGGCTGAAAATAAATGCACAGTTTTAAGGTGTTATAATTTATGTTTTTATATTTAATGCATGTGGTTGAGATGCATCTGTCCCTCACAGTCCCTTAAAACTGTCACTTAGGTGAGCAAACTTGCATTAGCTACTACTTAAACTGCCTAAGCAAAAGGTTTTCACACATCGTTTTGCAACTCAAATATATCCAAACACAAAAACACTTTTTTCTCTATTCATATATCACTGCAACTTTGACTGATACACATAATTTCTTTTTATTACATGACATCTGAGAATACTAGTCACGATCTCCTATTTACCAAAAAAAAATCTTATGCCACTAGATTCAAACAGTACTAGACTTCCCATATACATAACTAAGGTAATTACTAGCTAAGCTAAGCTAAGCTTTGTTCATAACTTACACTCCCCAACCCACTTTTTTTTATTTATTTATTTTTCTCATATATGCAATCCGTACTTCTCAAAAGAAGTTGTAAGTACGGTGAAAATTTGACTTTTCTGAATCAAATTCTCCAAAAAAATCCAATACTAGTCAAGCTAAATGGAGTAACTCCACAGTGACACGTCAGCATAACCTTCCATGTCATCGCCGCCGTAGCCATGATAATGAGGAGGTGACAGTAGCATCCCTTCCGCCATGTTTGCCAGCAACCCCGGCATCCCAAACACATCCTCCTCGTCCATACAAAACACCGGTTCCGATTCCGCTTCCACCGCCGCGACCGATCCCGAAACAACTTCCGATTCCTCCCCGGTCGGCCGGAACGCCTCCGCCGCCTGAGCAGCCGCCGTCTGTATGTCCTTAGCACTAGTAGAAGCCGGTACCGGCAGCCGCCACGCCGAGTCCGCGAAATTCAAGCAAGCAGACCGCCCCCTGAAGGTAATCGCCGCCACGTCGTGAGCACGCGCCGCCATTTCTGCAGTGGGGAAAGTCCCTAGCCAGATTCTCGTCTTCTTATTCGGCTCACGAACCTCGCAAACCCACTTCCCGGAGTTCCTCCTCCTTACACCGCGGTACACCGGGTGCCTCGTCTCCTTGAACTTCTTCCTTCCCGCCCTCTTCTTCGGGTACGTCGCCGCCAGCATGACCTCCTCGTCCGACAAGTTCATCCTACCAACGCCATTACCGCTGTTGTTGTCAGAATGAGACGATGATTCCAGCAAATCCGAACCAAATGGGTACTGCGGGTTATGATCATAGTACTGAGGGAAAGCT
Organism: Rosa rugosa; assembly: GCF_958449725.1. Taxonomy (NCBI): domain Eukaryota; kingdom Viridiplantae; phylum Streptophyta; class Magnoliopsida; order Rosales; family Rosaceae; genus Rosa; species Rosa rugosa. Next base: position 50,921,532 of record NC_084825.1, read on the forward strand.
GAAAATCCACCATCCATTAATTGCTGCTGAACCGAGCCGAAGATAGAAGCTGAAGACTTACGTACTTGACTGAAATTAATGAGTAGCAGCTTTTGAAACTTATAATTAAGTACAAGTTGATCTGAGATTCTATGTACTTAATGGATTCGTGTGTGTATATATATATGTATATATGTAAGTGTGCTTTTCAGGTTTTCTTCCTGCGAAAAAACGCGAACACGGAATGGGTGATAAGCTGCCAGCTATGGCGGATGGGTTAAGAAACAGCTGGCTTACTTAGGCCAGGTGGCTTATTATGGGTTTGGGGGTTTTTGGCTGTGTCTGTTTAGTGTGGGTTCAGTGTTTTGACCGGTGGATATTATTGTACTATATGCTAAGGAAAGTGAATCTCCAGAGAGGAGGAGACGTCACGGTCAAATGGTCGGTCTCCATCACTCGTGAGTCGTGACTTGGTCTAGTTCTTTAACATTATTTTTGCAAGCCCAAACTTTATATCGTTATCTATTTGACTACTTCTACCTCCTAGTTGTACACTTGTTCTACTTGGAGGAGACATGTATTACTCGCCGATTCTTATATTTTGTAGTATTGTGCGTTCTAGTTGCTTCTAAATCGTGTTTTGATTTGTCTTACTACTTACTATTTAATTTACTTGTCATGTAACTCATATAGAATCGAGCAAATATCATAAAGTAGTTTGTTGAAGTGTGTACACAAACTTAATCATATACAGTTGTCTGTAAAGTTTTGACTCATTGTTTATCTTAGTCCATAAAAATTGTCTATTTCAAATAATAATGGAATGAAATTTGAGGTTACACTCTAAGAATTAAGAATTAAGTTATTAACTAAAGTTTTGTGTTGACGACCATGATCACTTTTGATTGTTAATTGTATTAACTGAATAACTTATAAGAGTAAAAATTGATAAACAAACTCGTGCACATGTATTTTCATTATTTTTTTAGTTCACCTCTCGCCAGTGATGCTAATTGATCCTTTAATAACATCATTAGGCCTCAAATATAATTATACATAAAATAATCATAATACAAATGAGATTCATACAAAATCGAGAAAATATCAAAAAGTAGCTTATCAAATCATGTACGCAAACTGAATCATATATTTTGTTGCATACCATAACAGTCTGTAAAGTTTTGACTCATCGTTTGTCTTAGTTGATGGAAATAATCTATTCAAGACATGATGAAATTCAAGGCTACATTCCAAAAATTAAGCGATGAAATTATTAACTAAAATTTTATGTTGACGCGTTTTCTTTCAACTATCATCTATATTAAGAGCTAGAGCAACTTGTAAGACTAAAAATATATGCTCTCGCCAATAGTGCAATCTAGTTGTTAATAATATCATTGGACCTCAATACAAAAATTAATCATGACACAATATTATAATTAGACGGTGATGAAACACAAGCTTGAATTCCTTTCACACATAAATACTCAATAAGTTAAAATAACACATTAAATCAGTCTCTCAATGATTTCTACTGACAAAGAAATATAACCAAGAGTGTGAGCATATCTTTGTAAAGAAATTGGGCGAGGGTTGACCGCCGAGGAAATGAAAAGATCGGGCAAGTAGGGGAGACTGGGAGAGGGAGCGTGCAACGAGCGTCTGAGAAGGTCGTTGGAAACTACGGCGGGAATGGGGTGGTGGTGACGTGGCGAAAAGTACAAGCAAACCTTTTGGCAAATGAATCTAAAATAACTACTATCCACACACGGTTTTGGCAGTTAATAACGGCCTTTGGATTACAGTACCAATCCAGTTGGGATTTCATTTCATTTTTCCCGCGTAAACGCGTGAACCTCGTGCTCTATTGAATGTTTCATCCAACATTACTGGGTCCTCACCCAGATTTCCCATTTCCCTTATCGTCCTCTTGTTGGGCCCTACCCATTCCTAGATTGGGACTTCGTTGGGAAGTTGAAGAGAAAGTGGGAGTGTCAATGTCTTCACTCTATTGGCGACTTTGATGAAGAATTCAATCCTTATCCTAATAGATAGATAGATATACATACATACATACATACGATTATTATATTTAACACAGAAAATTATTCTATACATCATCGGTGCAAGCGGACCAACAAATGTAATAGATGTCAGTTCTTGATTTGATAGGCAAACTTTTTTTTTTAATAATAAAAACATATACTTGATGTTATCAAACTGTCAATTCTTCTTAGTGCAAGTACACGTCGGTGCATTGAATACTCTCTCATTAAACAGAACATCTCCAAGAGTAAAAATCATTTTCTCAATTAATTTGTCTAAAAGTTAAATATAGCTAGCGATTTTTTTGTTTTTACTTTAGCAATCTGACTTTTTGTTACTTTCTCTCTCCTTTTCAGTTTAATTTAATTTTTATATATGTATTCTGTTGGAGACTTGGAGTAGTAAATCAACTAAAATTAGTCAAATTTGTAGTCTTTTGTTAAAATAGCTAGTTTTGTTAGATCCTTGATCCTTTAGGTCCCTGCAGCTTGTGGGGGAGTTTTTCGTGATGCATCTGGAGTTTATTTAGGGAGTTTTTGCCAACCTCTTGGTCGCAATTCTTCCTTTTATGCTGAACTTTGTGCTGTTATTGTGTCTATTGAAGTTGCATTCACTAGAGGTTGGACTACTCTGTGGTTGGAAAGTGATTCTATTAGTGTATTAGCATCTCTCTCCTCTAATTCTTTCTCTCCTCCATGGGACTTGAGAGTTAGATGGCAAAACTGCCTGAAGAACATTCAGCAAATGCAATTTCGTAGCACTCATATCTTTAGGGAAGGGAATGCAGCAGCAGATAAGATGGCAAACTTAGGTGTTTCAAAACACTCATTTACTTGGTATCCTAGCCCTCCTGCAGAGCTTCACAGGTACTTGCAGGCTGATTTTTTGGGACTCCCAAATTATCGCTTCACAGGTTGCTGAGATGATTATGTTGGCCTGTCGTTTTTGCCCTCACCCTCTCAGAGGCTTTTCTTCCCAGAAAGTTGTGCGCAAAGTTAGCTTCATAAGCTTCTACATGCTGGTGCAGGGGATTTCCTGGCATATTTCGAGAGCCAATTTTTCACTTATGTGGCTGATTTTTTCTTCTTTTAGATTTGTTCATGAGGGGGAAGTTCTTCTCTTTCGTTGTTTTTTTTTTTTTTTTGTTTCTCTCTTGGACGATGTATTTTTCTTCTTTATTATTAATAAATTGAGTTGGGGGACGGGCGGTGGGTTCCCAGAGTGGGGCAGACCCTTCACCTTCGGGTTTGAGGGTGGGACAAGTGCCCTGCATTGTCTGTCTCCGAGGAACTAATATCGCCTAATCCCTTTCTCCTTAAACAAAAAAAAAAAAACAAAAAAAAAAAAAAAAAAAAAAAAGGCTTATGGCCTTATGGGTCATCGCGTCTCGTGTTGATGGGGATACATGATGAGGATGATGATGCGGAAGGGTCAAAGATTCACATTTGCTAAATTGGGCTGTTGGAGAATCCGTTCAAAGCCCAATATTTGATTCTGGGCTGACGACTGGGACTTTACAGGTTTGGAGAAACTACAGGGCTGGCCTTCTACAACTATTGGGCTTTAATGAATCAATATTGTTAGGATATGCCTATTAGACTTTGCCTAAAGCCCGAAAAGAAAGAGATCATTAGAAAAGCACACCCATGCCACCTACTTCAACTAAATGTGCATCAAAGTTCTACTAAAGTGGAGGCACCGAAGACCTAAGAACCCCTAGCTCGACCAAGGCTATAACGCTTCCAATATCGAGTCTTTGCAGCCATCTACATTTTATTTCACCCAATCAGTCCACGGAAGGGGGGAGGTTTGATGGTATTTTAGCATTTTATCATTCATTATATTGTCCAATCACGCCCTTCAAATAAGTCGGCATAGAAAAATTAGCCCAAAAATTAGTGTCATTATTGCACTAAGGTCACCATCCATGGTCTCTGTTCTTTTCTATCTTTTCTAGCAAAGTCATCATAAGCCTCAAAACCAAATGTGTCAAACACGGCCTACTTCCATTTCAAAAAAACACGGCCTACTTCAAGTTCATGAACGAGTTTGGCAAAGCAAAATCATTCGAGTAGACTTTTTGAATTGGAGAAAAATGAAAACCATTCAAGCTTGAAATTAACACTTAATTTTTTTGTTTTCTTTACGAAGAGTGACTTTTATGAGCCACCAATCCCCCAACCCTCTATCTTTTGAAACTTTCAATCCGATCTCGATCATTTTAGTCCCTTGAGCCAGGAAAAATCATTGGTGAGTTAATGTCACTGGTTCAAGTAAGGAGTAAGAGGTTATAAAAATTTTTGTGTTCGGCAGGTAGATGGAAAGAAGCTAGTTGTTAGCCTCAACTCCCGAACAAGTTGTCCTCAAATCATCTTCATCTTCATCACAAAAAGGGTTTTTGTCATAGGTAGGGTCTAAACTTTTACGAACCAGACAGAATGATACCTGAACTTTCAAAGTGATCAAATAGGTACCTGGACTTCCAAAACCACATCAATAAGGTATTTTCATCTATTTTCAGTTATTCCTCCGTTAAGTGCAAGGACAAATCATACATTTCCGAATACTTTGTTGTTTAATCACCTTTTTTTTTTGTTCCTTAATTTTACTTCGTAAAAATTAATTGCAATTCTGGATTAATTTTTGAAGAACAATAAAAATTATTCAAGAAAACATGATGTTGGAATGTTGGATATTGTTATTATTTATCGAGAGACAGTAATTGGAGGTAAAATTTGATGGAAAGTTTCACATGAATAGTGTTGGGAGGAAGAGTCAATTTCTTTGGAGGGAACGTAAGATAGGAAGGAGGAAAATGTGTTTATCTCACGTCATATGAGGTTATGACTGTCATTTTAGCGGAGGGATAACGGAAAATAGATGGAAGCAATGTGGTTTTGAAAGTCCAGATACCAATTTAATTACTTTAAGAGTTCAGGTATCATAAAGTTTTCTGTCTTTTTCCCTTCTAACTTTGTTTTGCTGTTATGTTTTCCGTCCACTGAATTGTCCTCCAGACATAGCTTATTGGCCGCTATAGCAATAGTGGGACTGCACTGATGAAAAGAAAAGCAGAGACAGAGACCAGAGACCCAATTGTAATAGTTTCTAAGATCCGACAAAATTTGGAAAGCATGATGCGTTAGTCGGCGTAAAGCTTCCGGCCCCTACACGACCAATGCCACTACTCCTAACATTTAACCTGGTTGAACTTTGGACCCCATCTTCTTCTCGTACCCTAGGTTTTGGACTTTTGGCCAATTTTCTCGAGTTTTCATGGAAATGTTTTTCCCTAGAAATTTAATAACGAGTGCCATCTATTAAAAGCATATATAGTGTGAGAGGACAACACATTTCGCATAGATTACTTTGTTGTAGGACATGGTTGATCTCATTCTTTTAAGAAATTATCTTTTCATATAGGCGGATTGCAAAGTTGTAGATATATAACTCAAAGCGAATTATTATTTTTGGATTGCAAAGTTGTAGATATATAACTCAAAGCGAATTATTAATTTGGCAGAGTAGGCATATGGATACCATGCGGGAAGTCGGGAAAATAAATTAAACCGACAATTCTCGCATGACATAAAATTTAACCGACAATCTTCTTATCACTTATATCGAGTGACGTTACTCACATGCGACATACAGATAATACGTCACTCAATATAATGTATGTCAAGTGATCAACAACTACTTTGAATCTTTACTGGGAAAACAATTTATCAACCACAGCGGAAATATCTTATAGAATTCACCCTAGCTATGACTAGTGAGAGAAAGAATAGATCGATCAATATGCAATTATTCAGAAGTTACTATTTGAAATTTTGGGGTCAAGCAACACACAATTCAATCATAATATACCAAGACTGTTAGCTGCCCGTTTTTTTTTTTGTTTTTGAAAGGGAGCTGGTGCGGCTGCCCTCAAGTCTTGATTAATGAAACTGTAGAATACAAGGGGGACGTAAAGCATGAACCCCATATTACAATAAGCATCAAGAGAACATCCTCAAATAATATCAAGTGTCTCCACTAAATCTATGTATTCTAACAAACACCAATTAGTAAAGAGTGCACAACTAGGTACTCCATTTGCTTTAACAAAGCGGCGACATAACTGAAAGATTACTCTATCTCGTCTCGTATAAAAAGTCAAACTTCACACGACCCCCTAAACTGTGAAATTCGAATAATTACACGTACGAAAACCATTACACTTCACAAACAACCTACGAATAAAGCACAATAACAATTATTCGTACAACTGGTCCATTAATAATTACTAAAATTAAATAACAGAAATCCAAGTCATCACAGAAACCTATTGATAACACCAGATCCGGCCACCCCATTGCCTCCCTCTTACAGACCAAGTGTCGTTCCGTCCATGCGGTTGAACCCGATCCACCCATCACCACCATCAAACCAAACCGTCCTCGCAGCCTCCCAATCCACCAACTAGCCACCGGAATCTCCCATGACACCATTCTAGATTAGAATGAGGACTTAAATCATCCAACAACCGACCCCAGAGATTTTGAGGAGCGGCGACCAACGAAGAGCCCGTCCAACGACAACGCACAGGGGATGTGCCGTCGGACAAGGCAAGGGTTTGCGGCAAAGCACTCAAGCGGGTTCTCGTAGGGTTTAGGCTAGAGAAAAGTTTCTTCAAGTTAGATCCTGACCCTTTTTTTTTTTTTTTTTGAGAAGTTATTCACTTATTTGTTCTTAGTTGGTTGTTGAGAATTTGACTGATCGAATTTTGAAAGGGAGCAGAATAAAGAAACTAATTAACTCCAGGAAGAGAAATGTTTGCAACCTTCCCCATTCATTGTCTGCCAAGTGTACTCTAACTTCACTCAAAACAAATAAATTCAATGTTGTGAAAGTCAATTTTGTTTTCTTCCGCATTTGCCCATAATTAATGCAATTTATCTTTTACAATTAATGAAAACATCTTAACTTTTACGGTCTTCTTTTCCATTCGTTTTCTCTTCTTCTCAAATTCTCTCCCTCTTACCATTTTTTTTTATTTCAACCTTTAAATAATGAAGCATAATTATAATCTACTACGTTCCTATTCTAGTGACTCTACATTTGTTTTTCAAAACTCAATTTTTTTAGAAATCTTACAGATCAAATCATTGCTAAATCAAGATTAAAATGATTAGTCAAACCCAATTCTATCATCTTATATGTATCTCAATCGAAGTGATTGTTAGTCTGCCTTTATTATTCATCAATTCTCTTTTCTTCTTCTTTAAAAAAAAATGAAAATGAATTTCAGAATGGATGCTAGAGAAATACAAAGAGATAAAAATTTGAGAGGGAGGGAAGGAAGGTAGTGGATGCTAGATGAACTCAAGAAGAAAAAAACCCCAACCCAGATCCTAAAATAACAATTAAAAATGCAAAATTAATTAAGAAAAAATAAATGTAAAATTATCAAACATCTTATGGAAAAAATGTAAAAGAAAGAAAGAAAAAAATGTGGGACATTTATTAGAAGGGCAGACATGAAAAAAATAGAAAATATTTTTCAATGTAATAAATATTGAGTTTTATATTGTAGTGGAATTCATGTGTCATTTGTTGAGTGAGAAAAGTTGAAAGAGAAAGGTAAAAATGGAAGGTAGCTAGCATTCCTCCTCCAAGAATTACCAACTCGTTGCAGCACACTATATTTGTTTTAGTTAATTACCAAATACATTGTTCTGTTTCATAACTGTTGAACTACCCAAAAAAAGACAAATTAATTCAAACATACATATTTGGGGTCGCATGAACAACCCAGAAACGCATAGTTTCTTAACATACATTTTAGGATGTGATCAGCTGTTAACAGAGTCGAATATGGCAGGCTGGTAGCAGCGTGTTTCTCTAGCTCAATCTTATGAGTGAATTCCAAACTGTAGCGAGCTAGTACCGATTATCTTGTTTGTTGTTTTTAGCTTTGGTGTATATATATTGGAGTTGGATTCCAACAGTACGTACACATGATCGTGATGATTGAAGAAATAGAGCAATCTGTTGATTCTTTAAGAGCATATTTAGCAATGCTAGCCATTTTTGAGTCAAATTTTAACTAAAGTAGCTAAAAAGTCATTTTAGCTAGCCGCTTTAGAATTACGTTTGCATCAATGCTCTCTATTTTAGCTAGTTTTGAATTTATATTATTTTTTAAATAAAGATTAAATAGTTTAAATGTATTTATAAATTACATAAAATAACTTAAAATGAATGTTTTGAATTATAGAGAGCCTCATCTCGCTCTCTATATTTAGGAGCGAGATAGCTAAAAGTTATAATAGAGAGTCACTTAGGAGTCTGGTGCAGCTATTAAAATAGATAAAAAGCTAAACATGCTCTCTAAAATAGCTAAGGAGCCAAAATAGAGAGTTTTCTAAAGATGTTCTACGAGGATATGTACTGATGGAGAACGACAAGGTTGTCAGCGACAATCATGTCCGCCACCAACGTTTGCTTAATGAGTGACCCTGTACCTCCGCACTGCAAGTCTGCATCTACCTGCTCCAGTTTGTTCATCGTCCAGCTTCCTGCTAGGTTATTAGTTCTGCCAAAAGACTCAAAATTAGTAACCAAATAATAACCCTATGTGGTTCTGGGGTTCAAAGCTCTGCAACATAGAGGACTAATTTATCTTCTTCTAGCATAAAGTCACAACAAGAAATATAATTAATCCACAGTTCTGCTCTCTACTAAACCCTTGACCCTTATTCATCGATCTATTTCTCCCTTTTTCCGAAGATTGAACAATTGAATCAAAGCAACAGTGACTAGCTTGTAAAGTATTTAATTTGGGGGCATGAAATCATGGGCACAAACTTTGCGTCTAAATGTCTGGAGACTTTACTCAGTAGTCGGTACTCTTACCTTATACCTACGACCGGAGGACCGAAAGGTCATGAGTAAGGTGCCGTTATAGGTGTAATTGAAAAAGGAAATTAAAATTAATTAATAATTAAAAGAATTAAAGGAAATCATTCAGCAGAGATCTAGATTTGGTTGTCGATCATTGTTCAAAAAAAAAAAATTGGTTATTCATCTGACTCTCACTTAATTAAACCACTCCAAAGAATCAGTACTTACACCCTACCCAATCCGATGAAGAGATTTAAAGATCGGCACTTTAATAAAATAGGCAAAAACCCGATTCACTTAAACAAATCAGCAGCAAAATTGATCAGCTTACCATTTCCTAGCTACGATAATAGACCCTCTAAAATCTAAATACAAAAGAAAAAAAAAAACAAAAAAACAAAAAACAAAAGCAAAAGAAAGCATGGTTATGATTTATGAATATGGCGACTATTGGTACGTATGTTCAGTCGGGCGGCGGGCGGCCGCCTATTTTGAGTTACGAAACACAAGGCCAAAACATGCATGTGTGCCGCCATATATATACACAGTGAACTAAGGTATGATCTGAGTAGGGTCACCTATTATCAATGGGTTTCTGAACTAATTTTAGGAGTGCATGCATGCAGGAGTCAACTGAGGGAATGATCTGAGTGAGGGTGGTGTCACATATTTTCAAGTTGATCTAGTCACCACCTCGACACCTCGTAGCTATAATTATAATGATGCACTTTCTAGAAAAACAAAAAGGGCATGGTAACATATATACACAGTGAACTGAGGGTACGATCTGAGTGTGGTCAACTCTGATTTGGATGTTTTGAATTAATCGTAGGACAACATGCGTGCAATAGTCTATCTACAGTAGCAGCTGTTTTTTAATATTTAAAAACAGCTGTAAAAATACAAATAAAAATTAAGAAAAAAATTATTTAGAGCAGCAAAATACTGCAAATAGACTACTGCACGTATGTTGTCCTACGATTAATCCAAAACATGCAGATTAGAGTTCATCACTATCAGATCATACCTTCAGTTCACTGCATATATACCTTAACATGCCTTTTTTGCCTTTTCTTTTCTCACTTGTTCTTGAATGATATGATGGAAAGTGAAGGAGCAACCTTGAAGAAAGGGGTGAAGCTCATTTCAAGTTTCAATCCATGGCTGCCCTATTTATATACGCTCTCGTCTGTACGTTTATTTCCTTATATATATCTATATAATTGATGGCGGTAGCCGCTTTAGCAACAGTAGTTGTCGATCGACCTCAAAACTAATGGATGAATTGAACCTATCTATATCTAAATATCCATATCTCATTCATTGGCCATTATTCGATCCGACAGCTGACAGCATTTGGAATTGAAATTGGAGCTGAGCTTTTTTCTTTTTTTTTTTCCTTTATTAATTTTATATCATTTCAGTACCCAATGTGTCTTTTTTTTTTTTTTGTCAACTTACCTAATGTGTCTTTGGACCACCATTCTTCCATTCTCATATCCTCCTCTTCTAGCTAGACAAGTTCGACCAGAAAAAGAAAAAGAAAAACTAAACCAAATTTTCAACAAGTTGATGATCGATCCAGATATGCAACTTCTCTCTGCCTACTCAAGAAACAGTTAAGCTAGACAAGACAAGTCGTCTTTTACCTTGAAAAAGAATTAATCATGATCCTGACGAAGTCCTTCCATATCTTTTTTACTGTTTTTCTGAACAGAGAAAGCTAATGAATGCTTATAGCATAAGCTGAAATAAAGCAGGGCAGCCGTACTAATAATGCAGTAAATTTTTCCTTTTTCCCCTTGGAGTGATTCCTTGATAATATTGTACGACATGGTCGGTTAGCTCTCATTATTCGATCTCTTAAGATATTTTCTGCATCATACAATCATGTCATACCATCGAACATGTATAATTCAAGCAATTTTAATACTCGTCTGACTAATTATTTATATATGTGGTCCTCCATCTGAACTCTTGTGAGGCAAGTTGGGGGCAACAGAATTATTAAGAGCCCTCAAACTCTAGCTAGAATCAGATCGATTTTCGATCAGGTTTACCAATTACCAGATCCGGCCATCATCATGAGACGAAGAGCTTCAGTGTCGTTAGATCGAAACAACTGAAATCATTGTCGGTACAAAATGTTAGACGAAAGCTTGTGTTAGTAGTACCTTTATGATGACCGATAAAACACAGTTTCTTAGCTAGAGAAATTATTGAAAGTGTATTCATCCTTTAAAACTTTTTTCTTCAGACAAAAAAAGCAAGAAGAGAGAGATATGGCATATGTCTCATGTCTGTATGCAATTAATTGAAATTTGTTGGCTTCGGGAATTAGGTTAGTTATTGCGGAGAGAAAGCGAAAGATGAAACCACCTTTAGCTTTAATTGTTGACTGTCATCCTGGCTCTCGCTCGTTAACCGAGAAAGTAACTTTTCCGGCCTCTGCCTCTGTGCATATTTGTTCTTAATTGACAGAAATTCTATGCTCATATACGTGCATATTCTACTCTTAACATAGTTTTAGTCAATTATACGAGTCTCAGTGTTGCTTCAATGTATAGATGATGATTGTGGTAGTCCACTCTAACTTATTTGTAACCACTGATTAATTTCAATAAAACCAAACAGATAGTGGATGAATCACGTATGTATAAATTTTGTGACGTTATGTTCAACTTCTCATGATTTTAAAGATTTTATTTTTAAAGTTTACATATCAAATTTGTAATTTTAATTTATTATTACGAATTGTCTAGTTAGCCGACACTTTACATTAGTTCAATCATTGAACGTACATGTATACATATAATCAAGTATTGCATCTTTCATAACTAAATCCGAAGTGAGACTCCTTACCTCATACTAGTCTGGCGGTAAATTAGTTCATTCACCTGTAATCAAAGATTGCAATCGCATCTCCTCAAACCAAATCCAAAGGCTCTGGCCTCAATGAACCATGTTTCATTGTTTTTAAGTGCAATTTTAAGATTTATTTTTACAATATGAAGTATAGAGTTTGAAATTTTGGCACTGGAAACGTCTCCTAGCATCGATTTCATCGCCTAGAATTTGCAGCATGCTTAAATACAACGACTAGAAAATATCTACTCCAGAAGTAGAGCTTTGGAATCTTACCAAATTTGGATGGCTGTGGGAGAACGACAAAGCCACACTCAGATTGTCAGTCAGCGGACCCCTCCACACACGTGGCAGTATGTTGTATTTTTGTGAGATTTCACAAGGCAGCGTGATGTTCTTGTACATATATATACCAGCCTCTACTAGCACTGCAACTACTGAAACCGACTACCATATTAAACACTGCTTATCATCACCTAGGTCTAGGTCGACTAACACTGTTTATACACTTACGTACGGCACTAGCCCCAGGCCCCTAACCTCTTCTAGCTGCATCCATCACCTGCATATATTCTTCTCTAAGTTGTTCGAGACAAGTCAAAAACCCACCCACTTCTAGATGAATGGAGATATTCATATCATGAGAATTTCTAGATCTGTTTTTTACAAACTTAATCTAATTGGTATACATTACATGTTAACTATCAATTTTTCATTTAATAATCAGTTATTTGTTATAAGAAGAAACAAACAATAGAAAGAAATAAACTCATAATCGTGAATACACAATAAGTATCCGTAATTTTGATTTCTCTGCTTCACTAAACTCAATGGAAGCTATTTCTGATTATCTGATGACATTTACACGGTTCAAAACACTTTCAAGTTGACTCACCTTATCTGCAAGCTATATAATTTGTCCTAAATAGTGTGCAGTTAAAATTTAACACATCTAAATTTTATCTTTCAGACAGTTCAATTATGTTTTTGTCATAGCACACCAGCCCCCTAGCTAATTCATACATAAAGATGCTAGCTAAATGTATCATCTTTGTTTCACACACAGTGTTAACCTTCAGATGCTATGTATGTTTCTGTGTAAGTAAATATCTACCAACATGTGGACTGCTGTACACTTTCAGTTATTCAGTTTTCCCATCTCTTTCACAGGTGATCAACAAGTCCAAGCGGACCAACAATTATATATATATATATCCACCATGTATGCCCTAAATCCCGGGCACAAAATTTGCCTCCTGTCCGGAAACTTTGACTTCTTCAGTTCTTCCTAGCTATATTGAAGGAAATATAAGAGCAAAAGGAGCAAATTTGGTCTGAATTAAGGCATTTGGTCAAGAGAATTAAGCAGCAAAGCACATACAATCAACTGATAAAACAACAGCAAATGATAAATATATGCATATCATATATATAGTCATGATAATTGATAAGGTAGTAGCAGATAGTATGGCAGCTGCTGCAAAAAATAAGAGATAGATTGATCGAGAACTGAACCATAATAGGATAGCAGCTAAAGCAGAAGCATTGGCCAATAATTGCTGGCTAGTTCTACACGCAATAGTACAAATTAATCAGCTGCAGAAAAAAGCAGTATACATATATAGCTAGAGGCAGCAGCTGACTGCAGATCGATTTCAAACCCATAATTATCGGTCATCGATCCGGCCACCAAAGAACACACAGAAAGAGACTCAGACTCAGACACACATTTACATCCAGCCAAAGCCAAAATAAAATTATGAAGTCTGCACACACCAGCACCAGTACTCAATTAGCTAATAGCTACTTATTAGTAATGCAAATCAATCATATGTATCATCACAATACATACCCTTAATTTTGATCGATCCAGAATGATGTTGATTACTTGAACAGTGAGACCTTTCAATTTGAATGAGCTATGGCCAATTGATTAATAGCTCCACAGACTTTCTCCGTCCGAATTTCCCGGCGAATCATCAGCCGGATCTCTCGGCGGACTCACCAGCATTCCCTCCGCCATGTCCGCCAGCAAATTAGGCATATTCAGCAGCGCTTCCTCGTCCATAAACTCCTGACAGCCGCCACCGTCATCTGACGTCACTCCAGTACCACGACCACCACCTGACCTATCCACATTTTCAACCCGACCCGCCGCACCACCGGATGAGCTCTCTCCCGGCCTAATGTTCTCCGCCCTAGACGCGGCTGCCCTAGCTGCCGCAGCCCTTATGTCACTGGCCGCCGAAGAAGCCGGGATCGGATAAGTAATTAGGGCGTTGGGGAAATTCAAGGCAGTATCAGGCCCCTTAAGGGCTATGGCCGCCACGTCATAAGCCGCGGCGGCCATCTCGGGCTTGGCATACGTGCCCAGCCATATGCGGGTGGACTTACGTGGCTCTCGAATCTCGGACACCCATTTCCCGCTCCGGCACCGGATCCCTCGGTAAAGCGGGTGTCTCCCTGGAGAAGAAATGGACCCACCGGTCGGAGAGCGGAGGCCCAAGAGGTCGTGATGCTGTTGATCATTGACATCGGAGGAGCTGCTGGTTGGAGGAAGTTGAATAAAGAAAGGTGGGTTGGAGTTGGATGGCTGGTCGTCACTTTTGGGCACGTTGCCATACGGATCCGCCATAAAAATTCACCTATCACGTACGTACTTATATAAAATATGAGTCAAATTTCAAATTGACTGGCGCAAATTATATAAAAATGGATCTGTGGGAGGGTTAGGTTAAAACTTAAAAATGATGCAATATATACATACATTAACGGGGTTGGAAGGGCTATGGGGAAGAAGCGTGGGAAAGTCGCGGGAGCTAGGCTAGCTTTATATTTTGGTTCTTATTAAACATGATTTATACTTTTTGATGTGATAAATTAATGAGGCTACAAAACGCACACGTATTAAGTTTTTAACCGCTGGGAGGAAAAAGTAAAGCAATTAGCTAGTGTCTGCTGTATTGCCACCAAGATCATTGTTTGTTTCCATTTTTAATTCTGGTTCTTTGCTAGTTGCAATGGTTGAGGATGATGCTGTTTTGCCAAATGGGGGATTTTGATCATAGTTTAATTAGATGGATCATGCTCGCCACTTAGCTACTTGTATTTGTTTTGGTTGACTGTACAGATATTGTGTTCTAAACTATGCCAATAGAGATTTATCATTTATGCACATGTTACGATCTCTTATATTCCCATTGAGAGAATCTCTTATTTGAGTTCAAATGTTACTTATTTTAGTAGCTTCAATTTTTCATCTTTGATTTTGATCATTATAAGATCAATTGATACGGTGGTTGCTTTGCAATCATACCTCCGAGCATTAGTCATTTGATTATCCGATCCAAATATTTGGAGCCTCGATTTAATGATTTAACAATTTATATTCTAAGAATATTAATTGCTTTTATTTCACCAATTTAGTAAAACATCAATTTCTTGAGTTTTACAGACTCGACTTTAGTTTTTTTGTTAGAAAGGTCCCTTAATTGAGTTCCATTTTCGTTAAATTAGAGTTTTAAGAAAGAAAAAAATTTCCTACAGCAAAACCGTACATGTCTTTAGTGTTACCTTATGAAACTAGCAACGTGTAATTTACCAATACCATCTGCTTTATTTTGGACTTTTACCCATATAGGGTAACAAATCAATACATGCACTATGCGCGTTGAAGTAATGGGATTTAATAAGATTACATCAATAAACAGTAATTTTCCACATATAATTGAATAACAAAATAATAATAATTCCTATATTTAATGAATATTCTTATTTCACCAATGGCGGCGTTGGTAATCCAGCTAAGTTATGACATGTGATGTCTAAATATAGACTATGCAGTCTCCATTTTCCGTAATTTAATGCCACCAATTGTAAAGGCCGGTTCCCCTGTATCAAAAAAGAAAAAGTTTGTAAAGATTCCCACTTGTTCTATACTAGCTACTAATTTGTCATTACTGGAGAGTGGATTTAGTGCTCCAATTACATGTACAGTATACATTAAATTTAATATGTCTTGCATAATATCTTTAATTAAAATTAATCAAATAGTAATGAAAAAACAAGTAAATAGTCAAACAAATAAAATTAGATTATGACATATAATAAATGATCGTTTAATCAAAAATAAAATAAAAATATAATTAACGAATATGGTTCTCACGATTTTCACTTTTTTTTTTTTTAGAAGAGGTTAGCCATTTTATTCAATAAGAAAAAAATCACATTAAACAGTGACCTGCCCTAGCGGGGCAGTCAGAAATCGACACCGCTAAACGCAATATCACTTCACCTATTGAGTGAAGCTCAGGGAGAGTAAACTAATAAGAAATTGACGATGAAGTTTTTATGCAGCATCCATCAACAGAGCTGCAAAGAACTTCTGACCAATAAGTAAGGGTGGGCAAAAAACCGATTTGGACTAAAAAACAGGCGGACAGGAATTCCGGTTCGGTAACTGAACCGCTTGCAAAACACTGAAAACTGCATTTACCGAACCGAACCGGAAAGATCCAGTTCAGATCCGGTTTTGTCACTTAAACCGACCGGAGAAAATCGAACCGCCTGGATTAAAAATATATGTATATTTTTTTAATTTTCTGTCGAATTTTTAGTGGGCAAGGCTTATTTCTGGTGCACCTTACCACACACGATCTTAACACCTATTATAAAAGCTAACAACCTTGGAAGCTTCTCTCGATCATTTCCTCACCTCATCCCTCTCTCTAGCGGTCTCAGCCGCTTCTCTCTCACTAGGGGTGGGTTCGATTTTATTCGGTTAGGTTTTGGGCCAGAACCGAACCGCACTTAAATTCAGTTCGGTTCGGTTCGGTTTTCCCTTTTTAAAAGAGATCATAGCATGTGCATAAACCAGTCTCAGACTAAAAAAAACCGAAAAAAATGGTCCAAAACTGAAAGACGTAAAACTTGGGCCTTCAAATTGGTCCAAAAATTAAGGCAACTTAAAAGGAAAAATGGGCCAAAACTGAAAGTTTGGCGACCGGAAACCAAATCGGACCGACCGGAAATTCGGCCTAACCGAAAACTCGGCCCACTCATTTTTTATTCTGTTGTCGGTTTGTAACTAGGCCCAACAGACTACTTCAGGTCGGAAATGGTTTGGGTTTCAAACCGAACCGGCCCGACATATGCCCAGCCCTACCAATAAACCATGCTATTCCTCGTGGGTATTGATCCCATAAAAAATAACAAATTAGGTACCATATCGAAAATCATCCTAGATCCCAAATTTTTATAGAAAAACCACCAGAATCCCAAATTCGAAAGGTGGGCCCAATTACTACTGCCATAGCCTAATAAAGCATAATCCCAAATCTGAAAAACATATTTGGGCTCAAGCCCAATTAAGGGGTCCCGTAATAGCCAATCCAACAGAGCAGTTGCCTTTGTCGCCGCCGCCGCACCAACTCTGCACCTTGGCTCCTGCCCGCTAACTATAGAGATCCATAGAGCTCGAAAAAGGAGAATCTAACCCCTGCACTAGCAAGCGACCTAGCCCGAATGAAGCCACACAATCCAGTAGCAACTTTACAAATAACATAGAGGGAGTGAGTTGATTTGAAACCACGTCAACTTTTGTCGACATTTGAAAAAATCCCTAAATATGGGGAATGAATTTAAGGGAATAAAGTGACAAAGGGTTCCAAATTTGAAACGTAAAACATAATAAAACACCCCAAAAATCTTCAAAAAATCTCTAGAAAGCGTCTCCGAGTTTCTCGGAGAGACTTTGGATTCGAAACCTAGGTTTCGACTGGCGGCGGCGTTCTTCCTTCAGGCAAGGCGGCGTCCGTAGAGCGGCAAGATACTGCGGCGGCGCAGAGGGGGTCCTCAGCGTCGATTGTGGGTTGCGGCAAGAGGTTTCTGAATTGGAGGTCTCTCTGACTGTGTTTTTTTCTTGGTTCGATTCAGCCCTTGAGTGCCCTGCGGCGTCGGCAGTGATTGTTCTTCGATCTCTATCGGATCTAGCAGGCGAGGGTCAACGTCATCTCGCAGGCGAGGATCAAAGTCGGGGTTTTTATTTTCTGGGTGGCTGGCTTCGGCAGGTTTGGAGGTAGTGGGTCGAGGGCAACTTTGATCTCTTTGGTTTCGGCCGCTGTGTGTTAATGCTTGGATCCGTGGGGATCTAATTAACGATAAGTAAAGAGAGAGAGAGAGAGAGAGAGAGAGAGAGAGAGAGATTGACACGAGATGTATAGTGGTTCACCTCCCGCCTTAGCGGGAGACTACGTCCACTTGAATGTGTACTAGTGTGTCGAGCCTTGCGGCCTAACAAGATTACAAGAGATGTAATGGAGTGTTGTTTAAGTGGGAGGAGGCATTCCTTTTATAGGTGAAGGAAGCCATCTCCTTTACATGATTTTCGATGTGGGACAAGCAACCACCATCTCTAGTCTAGAAAGCCTATTTGTGAGGGCATGTTGACGAGGCCGGAAAGGTGGCTTCCCGGCGACGGATTTGCGACTTCCGGATACCGTAGCGTAGCTTGAACATAGGGCTTCACGATGCATGTCTCGGTTGGGCCTCACCATGGCTTGTGGGTGTCCCAAAATGGGTGTTACTTATGCTTGGTGATGTAGAGAACTAGCTTGCTAATGTAGGTATGAACAAGTCCCCGAAGTCCCCGAGTAAGAGTAGCTTCTTGGTTGGGGAGTTCAAATCATGAAGTCATCAAGCATAAGTAATATCCGAGAGGCGCACGGCCCCTACAAGTCCCCGAGCTCCGCAAGCAAGAAGGGACTCG
Source organism: Rosa rugosa (assembly GCF_958449725.1). Lineage (NCBI taxonomy): Eukaryota > Viridiplantae > Streptophyta > Magnoliopsida > Rosales > Rosaceae > Rosa > Rosa rugosa. Next base: position 50,940,076 of record NC_084825.1, read on the forward strand.
CTATCCTGTATCACAAAAGACAAAAATTCGTATATGTAGTTACATCGGAGGTGCACTAATGTATGAAGTACATGAGATAATGGGGCGTCGCCCTGCCGCATGGCGGTAGGTCGTAGACCATAGACTCGTGGAGCCCGGAGGCTAGACCATATGTAAGAAAACGTGAAAAAGTGTGGTGCCCGGAGGCTAGACCATATGTATGAAGCATTGTGAGCCAAGAGCGTAACTAAAGCATGTTGGATAAATGGAGCGAGTTAGGTGTTCGAGCAAGTTGGGTGTAGGCGCTGTATGAGCGTGCGGGGCGTTGCCCAAGCGAGTCGCGGCCATGCTTTGATACCCAAGCGAGTCGTAACCGTTTCGTAAGAGTCTATCCGAGCATGTTTAATTGAGCTATAAGTGTCACAAGGTTCTAGATGAATGTCACATGAAAGTGAATTTAAGCATGTATGTGTGTAGCATGTACTTGTAGAAAAGTTGCTAATAACATGTTGTAGGCATGGTTAAGGGTTATAGAGACATGTATAGCTCAAATTGCAAGAGCGTAAGAGATAAGATGAAGTTACTTATCTTATGCCAATTTGGAACGAGTTGGAGTTGGAATTGATTAAGTGCCCAAATTATGTTGGAGTTGTCCTAGCCTCGCTAGCAGAGGAATATGTCGCCGCCGGACTTGCTATCGGAAAATGTGGCCGCTGGACCTGCTAGCGAAAAATGTCGTCGCGGACACGCTGGCGGAAGATGTCACCGCCGGACATGCTAGCCTCACTGGAGGAATATGTCGCCGCGGACTCGCTAGCGGAAAATGTCGCCGCCATCCTGCTAGCGGAAAATGTCGCCGCTGGACATGCTGGCGGAAGATGTCGCCGCCGGACTCGCTTAGCGGAAAATGTCGCCGCTGGACTCGCTTGCCTCGCTGGAGGAATATGCCGCCGCGGACACGCTGGCGGAAGATGTCGCCACCGGACCTGCTTAGCGGAAGATGTTACCGCCGGACATGCTGGAGGAATATGTCGCCGCGGACTCGCTAGCGGAAGATGTCGTCGCTGGACCCGCTAGCGGAAAATGTCGCCGCTGGACATGCTGGCGGAATATGTCGCCGCGGACTCGCTAGCGGAAGATGTCGTCGCTGGACCCGCTAGCGGAAAATGTCGCCGCTGGACATGCTGGCGTAAGATGTCGCCGCCGGACTTGCTTAGCGGAAAATGTCGCCGCTGGACTCGCTTGGCTCGCCGGAGGAATGTCGCCGCGGACACTCTGGCGGAAGATGTCGCCGCCGGACTCGCTAGAGGAAAATATCGCCGCCGGACACTCTAGCGGAATATGTCGCCGCGGACTCGCTAGCGGAAGATGTCACCGCCAGACACGCTAGCGGAAGATGTCACCGCCGGACCCGCTAGCGGAAAATGTCACCACCGGACCCGCTAGCGGAAAATGTCTCCGCCGGTCATGCTAGCAGACCAAAAGTTCAAGGTACGTGACGAAGCCTTTGTGTTGGCTTCCCACAGACGGCGCCAATGTTAATGCTTGGATCCGTGGGGATCTAATTAACGATAAGTAGAGAGAGAGAGAGAGAGAGAGAGAGAGAGAGAGAGAGAGAGAGAGAGAGAGATTGACACGAGATGTATAGTGGTTCACCTCCCGCCTTAGCGGGAGACTACGTCCACTTGAATGTGTACTAGTGTGTCGAGCCTTGCGGCCTAACAAGATTACAAGAGATGTAATGGAGTGTTGTTTAAGTGGGAGGAGGCATTCCTTTTATAGGTGAAGGAAGCCATCTCCTTTACATGATTTTCGATGTGGGACAAGCAACCACCATCTCTAGTCTAGAAAGCCTATTTGTGAGGGCATGTTGACAAGGCCGGAAAGGTGGCTTCCCGGCGACGGATTTGCGACTTCCGGATACCGTAGCGTAGCTTGAACATAGGGCTTCACGATGCATGTCTCGGTTGGGCCTCACCATGGCTTGTGGGTGTCCCAAAATGGGTGTTACTTATGCTTGGTGATGTAGAGAACTAGCTTGCTAATGTAGGTATGAACACTGTGCAAGTACTCGGAATTTGCAAAGCGACATCATTGAGTTGCCGGCCGCTGTGCAAGTGCTCGGATTGGAGAGCTTCTATTTTGTGATCTTTGCAGGATTGATTTGGCTGGTGGTCCTAGCTTTGGGCTGCACCGGTCTTGGGAGGTCACTGATGTTGTGGCAAAGAAGGCCGCCGAAGATCTAGTTGGAGGCAGCGGCAGCAATGGCGGTGTAGCAGAAGATGGTCTGTGCTTCTGCTAGGGTTGCTCATGTTTAGGCTTGGGTTGTTGGGCTTGGGCTCAGATATGAGTTTCTTGGGCCTAATCGATGGGCATTCGAGGAGGGTGTCTTACCACCCTCATCTATCACTCAGTGATGAGGGTGAGCCTGGCCTAAGAGGTGGACCTTCTTGGGCAGCTAAGTCATGTAGATGGTCCAGGACCAATCATTGTCAAATCAAGACTGTTGTGGGAGTTGGTAATTATCTAAAATAAGATTTGCGCTAGCCTGTGTGAGTTTGGATAAGCTTATATGAGTCTTCTATGACATTTCTAGTTTCTTACTTGTACAACAAGTGCGTGATTGGCAAGGGAGGGCTAGTTGAATGATTTCATTTCCGTAGAGGGAGAGGTTTATTCATTCTTAAATATGTTTGCTTAAAAGCGAGCGTCTCACAGATTTTAATGAGCTGCTCTAACTTAGATAGGTTTGTTCAAATTGTCTTGCCGAATTTTGCTTATATAAATTATGATAGACTCTAGCCTTTGATTGTTGATCTAATGAATTCAACTTCTATTTCAAAAAAAAAAAAAATTAATAATAAAACACCCCAGATATTTTAGGGCCCGAACGTAAATTACTGATTTTGTTCTGCAAAACTACTGTAGAATAGACGACTCACCACTGTAGTGACCGTTAAAAGTTGGATAATCTAAACCACTTACTTGTTTTGGTCAAATTATCTGAAACACCTGAACGCTAAACACATACAAGATACAAGAACCGAGCTCATTCAATCTCATCCATGGAGACCATTCACTCAACCTTTTCAATTTTCCACACAAACCCAGTTTTCTTCACCCGCAAGCCTCTTAGACCCATCAAGGTTTCCATCAAACCTCCACCACCAGACTTCGATTTCAGGTCAGAAATATTGGAAGACTCGAGAGCCACAATCGCAAAAACTTACCCTGAATTGCTTGATTTGGCTGAAAATGGGAGCTTGTTCTTGGTCGATAAGAGCCGGTTCGGCCCGGTTCCCGCATGGAGAACCGAGTTCGTTGAGCCTGAGGCGATATGGTTAGTTGGAACCACTCATATTTCTCAGGACTCTGCTCTGGAGGTTGAGCGTGTAGTCCGGGCAGTGAAACCTGATAATGTGGTTGTGGAGCTATGTAGAAGCAGGCAAGTAATATGACCAGATTTAGGGTTTTAATGATTGGTTTAGATATGATTTGCTGAATTAATGTCGACCCAATTTCTGAAATTACTCTGTAAATTATTTTAAGCTATGATAGACTAATGGTGTAAGAAGGGTGACAAAATAGAGTGGATGAATTTATTCAATCCACATCGATCTTAACTTAAGTTGTTGCAGAGCCCATTTTCAGAGCTGGGATTATGTATGCTTCCATGGATGATGAGTCCGGTCAACAATTGAAGTCGAACATGTTCTCTTTGAGTGGAAATGGATTCTTTGGAGCCGTTGGTCGTAGCATAAACTTGGGTAAGAAGTAAATTTCTGATTATAATGTCCTTGATTGCTTTGACATACAAGCGAATCAAACGGTGAAAAATAATGTTTACTCATAAATGGTAAATGGAGAAACTCATCGATCTGAAGGTTTAAAACAGGCCGACCTTTATGTCATACCGACCAATATGGTGGAGATTTTCGTCGTTTATGTGATCATGAATTACTCAACTGTGTAATAATATGGCAGGGGGTCAAACTGCTCTGGCATTACGCGTACTCTTGGCGGTTTTCTCTTCAAAGATCTCATCAGATACCAACCGTCCTTTCGGTGATGAGGTAGTTGGCTTGAGTTAGGAATATTTAAGAATATTAATAGTGTAATGTACGACTGAAAATGGAACTGGAATTGTTAGATTGTAGTCATGAACTCATGATGATGCACTCTGCATATCAATTATGTATATGACATTATTGGTGAGCTTTAATTGAATTGATTGCAGTTCCGCGCTGCTCGTAAAGCCTCTGAAGAAGTTGGTGCTCAGATTGTTTTGGGGGATCGCCCAATTGAAATAACTGTATGCACAAATTTAGACACTTTCAATGTTTTGGTTAATGCTATATATAGTACAGCTTAAATTCTGAATCTTGGATGTGGAAGTTGGATTTGCAATACTTGTTGACGACATTAAAGGACAATATTGCTTCATTTAGTTATATACAACTTGTTTTTGTAGCTTGAAAGGGCTTGGAATTCTCTGACATGGACAGAGAAACTGAGCTTAGTGACGTCGGTTTTTCGTGGGATAACATCACCATCTGATATGTCCCAAAAGAGTCTCAAGGTTATTCTCTTGCTATTCTTGAACTAGAGACGGTCAGCAATTTATGGTTTCACAGCTAAGAGGAATTATTACAACTAATTAAGTGCACTGAGTGATACAAAAGAAGCATGAACTTATTATTTTTGAATGTTTTGCTTCTATGTTGTTTTGTAGGAATCAAGTACAAGTGACAGCACATTTCAGCTGTATGAGCAACTAAGTTCTTCATATCCCTCACTCCTGCAACCTCTTATACATGAACGAGACACCGTAAGTATCTTTAACCCTTCATAACTTGACCTTAGTGATTGATATGCTTTAACCCTTCATGAACAAGTCTTAGTTGTAATGAGTGACTATTTAACAGTAAAAAAATGCTTAGAAGTTGCGTGCATTCTTTTGTGCTATTGTCTTTTCAGTACCTTGCATGGTCTTTAAAGAGGAGCAAAGCTGTTAATAAGAGTAAGAGAGTGGTGGGGGTTATCGGAAAAGGCCACATGAATGGTGTAATCTATGCACTATTAGCTGACTCAGGAGACCTACGGTTTCGAGACCTCGTAGGAGGACAGAGGCCTTCATGGAGTTCTAACGATGCTGCTTCTAATGGCTGGGTTGTCAGGTTGCTCAAGGACTTGGTTAGAGATACTATCATTGGCATTGTCTTGTGGGCATTATATGAGCAGATCAAAGATGGGTTATAGAGTAAAATACAATTTGCTGGTGTTAAAAACATTTTTATACTGCACAAAGTTGTTTTGGAATCACAAATTGGTGAAAACTTCTGTCTAATAAACAAATTTTCATGAAATAATGGGATACAGTAAATTGGGGATTAATTGCTGCATCCAAGCTTATCATGTATGGATATTGTTCATGTATAAATTGTTTTCATTAGGCAAACAAATTACCTGTTATATTGATACTAATACAGCAATTGAAATCAATGGCATATATGAATGGTACCAAAAGAATATACATTACAACGAATATGGAAAATGACCCGATTCATTTCCATAATTTAATAGCTACCAAGAAAATTGAAATTTGAAACACCCTCAAATCCTCGACACACCTTCCAAATTAATCAGTTCCTCCTTATCCAACAAATTCATACTTGAAACTATGTTTATACTACTTTCTCTGGAAAATTATTCCTTCACATGACTAAGCATATGAGTAGTATTTTTTCCAAGAGGACTTTGCATGCAACTAAGAAATTCTCCTACTTCCTAAACTGGAGATGTACAAAACAAAACCTGGGATAAGAGTAATATTGTAAGATTGGCCGATTGGGTACAGATTCCTGCTGTTCTGTGACAACTTAAAAGGGACAAGGCTGTTATATTTGGTAACAAAGCCATACTTATCTGGTAATTATAATCGTTTAAACTTGAATCTATGGGCGGATTTGTGGCTTTCCTATTTAGGTTTTGGCCAGCCACTGGTATTATGTGAGGGATAATCCAATGCACCATGTAATTAATTATGGGATAAGGATGTAATTAAACCATATATGTGACAGTTTTCCAGCCAGGTAAGATGGTCAAGTTTAGAATGCAATCAGAGCTCCAGGATTGTGAGTGATGTGACAAGTAATTGTGTTGAGAGCTATGCAGAGTGTTCCTTCTCTGTGACAAAAGGATGAAAGAAAAAGTTGACGTAGGTAACTGGCCCTTTAAATTTAGTGCGTTCAGCGGTTTCGTCATTCATGTGAGTATAAACAATAGATGCTGGTATTGACATTAACATCTAGTGGACTTCTAAAACCACAAGCCTTTAGACTCTAAAACCACGATTGATGCTAGATTCAGTAGTTTGAATTTGGTGGATTTCTAAAACCGTGTCGGTTTAGTAACTGTGGTTTTAATAGAGCCAGCCAAATTATAATGACTACATAGTAACTTTAATTAATGGTAAAGTTATGGTGAGACGGTGAGACCAAGCCAACGACACCAGCCCGCCAAATGGAAGAGTTCACTCAGCTGGTTGTAGCCAAAGTATGCCTGACATAGATTCCCACCGATTCAAATCTAACGTTTCTTCCTGAGGTTGTAAAGTTCACATTATCAAAACCAAATTTTACCAGCAATTAGATTCAACATTGAGAAAACAAAATCAAAAGGAAAAGTGGAATTTTCTTCACGTTTCTCGCACTGCAACAGTGGGCTTCATTTTCGACTTTTACATTATGATTTTAGTTGTCATTCACCTTTTTTTTTTTAAATAAAAGATGTAATATTAATTGTAATGCAAATGTACCCCTAAATTTGTTTTTGCTTGCTTCCCTAGTTCCCTTGGGTTGGTATTTAAACAATCAATGGCGGAGCTAGGATTTTAGAATGGGGTGGGCTAAAAAAATATTTTCATAAAAGTTTACTAATTCTTTTAATTTTTTTTTTTAAGTTTTACAAACCACATCTTATATTAAAGACATATTTTTGAATAAACATCATCATAGAGATTTCATTAATAAATAAGGTCAGGCCAGAGCAGCCATTACATACCCTCCCGCTGCCATCTATAGACAGACAGAGAGTTGTGAAGATAACACGGTGGTACATAGGATAGGTCTACTTATTCGACATGTCTTGCTCACTTATTTGAGTAAGCCTCTTCAACTATGAACTAGTCATGCATAGTAATAGGCTAGCTAACAAACTAACGAAAGAATGGGTATAGAAACCCCTTGGTTACTTTGGACCCACAAAATCCCGGCCCAAAATCCATTTGCAAAGCACTAGGCCCAAACAACGGCCCACCAAGGACGAAACCTAGCAGCCACCAAGCCATCATCGGAATGGACGTCGGCCGGTCACCCATCCAGCAGTCGACCCCTACAGTCCAAGGCTGCCGCGCCGCCGTCTTCGTCGCAATTACCGATATGGAACCTCGGATTTGAGCCCAGACACTGCACATCCACCTGACTCGCACTGATCTGGACACCCAGATCCAATTGTGCCTTCGAGCCCTTAGAAACCAGTCGCCGACAACCGCAACCCCGCTGTCAAACATTGGTAGCACATCCCGACCGGCCCTCATCATAGTCTCTGATGCGAACCAGTCAAAACTCGGTGCCCCAATATCAAAATCACCGTCGTCCTGTCCTCCTTCGAGATCGGGTTCGAGGCACCAGTTCAGCATGCCATGGTTCTTCAGCCGCCGCCAAGATTCGGGAGAGACGAAAGCCAGCTGCAACCAGAGGCGTTGAGATCGAAAGCAACCAACCCAGGGGGGCGGTCCAACCCTTGCTGAATTCAAGATACCATTGAAAGGTAAGGGTAGACTGAGAGGTCTTGAGAGAGATTGGCAGGAGCCGTTGTGTGCATCACCGCATAGGAGCAGCGCTAGGATCAGCGCTATAGAGATCGTCGTTAGGGGAGGGCTAGGGTTTGCCATCCTTTGTTCAACAGTGAGTTTGTAAGACATGAAACTTGTGTTTGTTAATTAGTGTGTATATTAAAGACATATCAAACAATCAAATAGCTAACTAATTAAAAAAATGAACATTATAACGTTTGATAGAAACTTGATAACTGAAGTCTAAGACAAAAGAACGTACCTACTCAAATTACACCTTACGCCCGTCATTCTCCATCTTGTTGTTCAATATTGTTTTGATATGTTTCATAGCTGTAATGCTCTTTCTGTAGGTGCTGTAGAAACCGGCAAATAAGTGACATGATGATGCTCATTAGTTGCAAGTGGTGTACTGCTATTCTGATCTTCTCTTCTTTCTTGAGCCATGAATCAAGAGTTTTTGCTTTCTTGGTTGGTCGATTATGATCAGACATTATATTTAAATATGTAACCATCACCAATTGACAAATGCAACAATAAAATCAAGTAATCAACTATTATAAAATCAAAAGTTAAACAGAAACACTACTCTACCGATTCATTAAACGATAAAACAAAGAGCCAACTAATCAGCAAAAAAAGCAAACCCATAATCCCAAACCTTAATTGAAAAAGAAAAATACAATTTAAGAACTGATAAAGAATCCAACAATACATATGGAGTAAAACGTTGGTCAATAAAAAATATATATACTAGTAGCATGTACACCTCTTAAACAAAGTCAACAAACTAAATTAGTATATTAATCAAGTAGCAATAGCGCGATAGGACTCAAATGGATTTGATTAATCAATTGTGAACTAAAAACAAAAAATATATGAATTAAAAGTCGAAGAGGTGCAAAAAATCATATACGTACCCAAGAGAAATAAAGGATAAACTTATACCTGAAGAGTGAAGAGGGAAAACGACAGTCGACAGAAGAACCAAAGCTTTTCGTCCGGGTCTGATTGATTTTGGAGAAACAGCGAGAGAAAAAAGAGAAAAAAGTTGATCTAGTTTACTAAAAAAAGCAAGCTTTTTATGCGGCTATACCTCTTAAAGCATAATAGAAAATAAAATCAAATTAAATTCCTCAAGAAAATAAATAATATATATATGATCAAAAAATGAAAAAGATAACATATGGACTAAGTTTAATAACATATGGGCTAAGTATAGAAACTTGGGGTGGGCTAATTTTTAATATTTAATTTTTTAAACTAAAATTAAGCTACAAAGTAATTTTTAGCAAAATTTGGGGTGGGCTGTAGCCCACCGGAGCCCGTGTGTAGCTACGCCTTTGTAAACAATAACTTTGGCAGTAATTTTCAAAAACCCTAGATTGCTGGTGATGGTGGTGATTGACATTATATAATACTTATGAAACATAATAGTTCTTCTAATGAAGAGCTTATTTTATTAAGTAACGCATGGTGCCTAATGCCACCGCACTTGTGTGAGACAAATAATTGATCGCTAACAGTTACGTTGGTTAGGTCGTTAGTTGTTGGGATACTGTCGGTAGTACTTAACCGTAAAACTTTTGTTAGATCACTAAACCGGCAGTCTAGGGACATTCCCTTATCTTTTACTCTCTTTACGTCAACTAGTTCATGTTTTAGTACATTGACACAGCTTATTTAAAATCAAGATGGTTTAACTCAAACACTACTAGAGATGTGAAAATTTATTTCAAGAAGAAACTAGCTAGTTTTGAATAGGAACATATGTAACAAAACGTAGATACACTAACTCAAGATGTAAGAAGTAACTTGTTTGACCATAAATTGGAACATTCATATTTTCTTCAATAAAACTAACAAATTGCTAAACACACTCTCTACAATTTTAATCCCACCCAATTATTCAAATGTTTACAATAAAACATGAAAATTTAAATTTTTACTCCTAAATTGGTATATTAATTCTATTTGGAAGAATGTAAATTAGAAGATTGCGAATCTTCTTGAGGAAGAACTCTATGTAAGAACCTCCTATCTTTGGTAAAAATGTATTAATTTCTTTTTTTCACTCTAGATTCCTCCATTAATTAGTGTGCAATGTGAAAGGGGGCGATTCATGCATATCCTCCCTGTATCTCAATTTTTGCTGCATGCAATCTGTCTGGGAAATACAGTGGAAATAACTCAGATTTGATTTTTTTTCTTTTTTGAAACAAAAGAAAAAAAAAAACAGTAGCCCTTTTACACTTGTAACAGCTTAATTTGGTGTGGCACCAGACCTAAGCATCTTCTTGTATTATATATAGCCCTCATTGGGGATCAAAGGGTGCACCAAAGTCATACAATTTAAGCATAAATGGATGCAGAGGGAGTTGTCGATCGAGGGAGGCAGTACTCTGCCAATATCAATATCTTGCTTGTCGACGATGATATCACCACTCTAAACATAGTTTCTGCAATGCTCAAAACATGGAGCTATGAAGGTATGCACGCTATCTATGAGCACTCCACAATTGGCTTAATTTGTAGATCTAGCTTTCTTATGAAATTCTTTTTGGCTTTTGTTACTCAATTCGATTTTTGCTTCCGATTTTGATTAGTTAACCTTAATTTGCCCAAGTACAAGAGTAGATTGAGACTTTATGTCATGAAACTGGTGTTCTTGTATATATGTTTGTATTTAGCTAGTTCAATTCATGAAAATTTCATTTTTAATCTTCTCTTTGTAATGGACTAGTAATTAATTTAATTTGATTTCTTCTTAGAATTATATATTGGTTTTTTTTGTTGTTGTTGTTTTTGTTTGTTTGTTTGTTGTTGTTTTTTTTTTTCCATGGAATTTCTAGATAACCTGTGTGATTGTTCTTGTCAGTTTTCATAATGTGGATCTTCACCACATCTTTAGCACGATTTAATTCAAAAGACTTTTGCATGTCTTTAGTTCTTCACTATAAGCAAGATTTCGATTAATGTTTTATGTTCTTAATTCTTTATAATTGAAGTCGGTTTCTATTATGTTTGGTCGATCAGCTGTGGTGGTTTTATAAACTAATTACACTTTCCCCTTCATTAGATCTTAAATCTCTAGTAGATATATTTGCGTGTGAGTGGAAATTGAGGATTTTGCAACATCTAGTCCCTTTTTTTAATTGACTTGGTGGATCCAAAAGAACTTTTCATTGTCAGCCACCTTTTTTTTATAATTTCTTTATTATTATTATTATTTTAGAACTCAAATTTCTTTATTCTTTAATAAAGAGGTGCAAGCTCTCTAAAACATTCGAGGATGAATGAATGTGCGATCAGACATTATTTTCTGTAATCTTGTGTGATGATGATGATTGCCTTCATTGTACTTTTTTCCAGTAACATTGTTTTGAAACCTTTTTTTCTTTTGGTAAAGATAACAGCATAGTTCATATTATTTAGATCGATGTTATGCCCGCAGGGAAATTTAATTCGAATACATATCAATTCTATTGTTGATCCATTCATGCATCCGATCCACTGTTACACATAGATTTAAAATCATTCATTTTTCCAACTGTAATATTTATCATATTTTTTTTTGGACAAATATTATACCCTTAAATAATAATATTCGATCAATTGTTTGTTAAACTATTTACACTTCACACAGTAATATCTTTTGTTTGCCCTCCATGATTTCAGTTGTGACTGTTCCGAACCCTATAGATGCTCTTTCCATCCTTCGAAAGGGAAAATGCTCCTTTGATCTAGTTGTTACAGATCTCCACATGCCTCAGATGAATGGTTTGGAATTGCAGAAGCTAGTGCATGATGAGTTTGAGCTACCCGTCATTAGTGAGTTCATGTCTTTAGTTTAACTCAGCAATTGAATTAATTTCTAGTCTAGTTTGATCGATTAATTTAATTACTCAATGGGTGCAGTGATGTCTGCGGATGACAAAGAGAGTGTGATACTGAAGAGTCTAGAGGGAGGAGTTGTGTACTATATAGTAAAGCCTGTGAGCAAAGATGACATAAAAATGGTGTGGCAGTGTGTTGTTCAATCCAGGAAGAGCAGGTCCTCCAGTGTCACCATCGAGGAGATAGTGCAAGGTGCTTCGGGAGAATTTGCATCCAGCCAGCTGCTGCAGGGTCCTGGTGAGCTCGAGGACTTAGATTGCATATCCTTCAACAATGACTTCAATTATAAGGAGGATCACAAAAAGGAACAGTCCAGAAAGAAAAAAACGCGTAAGAGGGATAGGAATGTGGACGATGAAGAAGATGACGGTGAACATGATCGGCGTGTGCTTGCCAAAAAGAAGGCAAAAGTGGTGTGGAGTAATTCACTTCACAATCACTTTCTCTTGGCCATCAGACATATTGGCTTGGACAGTAAGTTTATATTATATATTTCACTGTCTGATTAATTTTAGGTCTACTAATAAGTAATAACTATTGTTTACCTTTTGGCTTTACATACAGAGGCTGTGCCAAAGAGAATCCTCGAGTTCATGAATGTGCTTGGCTTGACTAGGGAGAACGTAGCTAGCCATTTGCAGGTTTGTTACTCTATAAGTCTATATATAAATTGATAGATGTGTATAAATTTAATGATTATATATATGCATGATAAGACTTCCTTTTTAAGCCGTATGGCTAGCTATTAACACGAAAATTTTTCTTTTGAATAACACCAATTCATGCCACTTCCCATTTCAAGCAAAGAAAGTTAGTATATTTTTTTTCTTTTGAATTGTTGTTGATCATTTCCGTATTCATCAGAAACATAGAAAGATCGTTTAACAATGGTACATGAATGCCAATTTGCAGAAGTACCGCATGTTCTTGAAGCGAGTTGCGGAGAAAGCTAGATTGTCAAAGTGCTTGTCTGAGAGGGTATTCAGGTCAAGCTTGGCATTTGGCCTTCCAGCCACACCGTCTTTCAACCATGCCCAACGGGAACAATATGCCGAATACCTCAAACAACAACTGCAAATGAATGACCTGGGACTCACACCGCCGTTGCAGAATACCCTAGCACCTCTTGGCACTGCTTCCCACCTTGGTTCGAGCTCCTTGCAATTTCCGCTGAATTACAATCAGCAACCAGCAGCTCTAAACCTAGCCAGCACCAGCAGCGGCCCTCAGTGCCACCAACTCTTTGGTTCGGGGCAGTCGCATCTCTTGGTAAACAATACTGTTCAGCAACAACGTCTAATCCAGCTTGGTAATGGAATGAACACCTTTTCTCAAGCAAAACACGGCTCCGATTTTGGAATGCAGCTGATGAACAACAACGTTGGACGCATTGGAAGCTATGGCGGTCTGATGAATAATGGTGGAAATGGCCTTATGAATGGTGGTACTAATTGGATGGATATCTACTCACAACAAAGTCAAGCCAAGCAGCTTCAACAAGCACTCAATTTCACCTCTAACCCGTTCAATTTTGGGACCACACCCAGAATTTCATCTCCAAGCATTGACAACCTGATGAGTCCCTTTAACAATGCTAATCTGGGGCCAAACTTCGGCGGCAGAACCAGTCAACCTGCTGGTGGATTCAACAACATTATAAACGGTGGATATAATGGATTGGTCATCAACAATGAAGTTGTCAATGGGTTGACGAACGGAGTTCGTAATGTCAACCTAAATGGTACTACTTTCAATGCACCAACACTGGGGCATATTGGGAATAATGCTTCTTCTTCTTTGTTTGAGACTGGTAGTGCAAACCCATTTGCACCAATTCTCCCTAGGACCAGTCAGCAGCAACAAAATGCTTCACTATTGTTGTCACCACATGGGCTGCAACAGAATCCGTATGGTATGTCATCAACTTTTGGAGGGGGAAACAATGATTTTTCCGTTAGTGCTCTCATGAACAACGCCACGAGAAACATCAACAACATTTCTCTGGCCAATGATGACGATGACATCATGGTGATCAATAATCTGGTCTTGCAGCAGCTCGACAACTGCCAGCCTCCTTCTCATCAGGTGTATATGAACTTAACCAGCTAGATAAACATTATTTCTCGTTTTTAGTTTCAAATGCGTACATTATATTGAATGCCTATAGTTAAATCTTGCCATATTCATTGTGTGTAGAAACAATGTGGGGAAGAAGTTCCTGTCAGCTTCACTAGCATGTTATATCAACATGAAGATCCTGCACCTACTCCTACAATCGATGCACAAGTTCAGCTGAACACTAATCGTGCTGCAAATGGTCTAGTTCAGCTGACCCCTCATGTTGCAAATAGTCAAGTTCAGCTGAACCCTAATCCTTCTTTGAATGGCGAAGTTCATCAGCTTAACCCTAATCCTTTTGCGAATGGTCAAGTTCAGCTGAACCCCAATCCTTTTGTGAACGGCCAAAATCAGCAGAACCGTAATCCTGATGCAAGTAGTCAACTTGAGCTGAACCCTTCACCTCTTCCTACTGTTAACTCCCAAGTTCAGCGCAGCCTTAACTCTGCTGTGAACGATGAAGCTCAGCTGAACCCTAATCTTTATATGAACGATGTAAACACTAATGCTGCTGCAAACCGTCAGCTTGACCTGAACCCAACTGCCAACCAAGTTGGGAACCCTTACTTGAGCTCTAGTCCTGCTGCTAACCGTCAGCTTGATGAGCTGAACCCAACCGCCAACCAAGTTGGGAACCCTAAAATTTTTGGCTTAGGCTCGTACCATATGGAAGATAATGCACCTGATGAAGAGCAATCTTGGAGCCTGGTAATAAGACATTGCACCCATTTAATTTATACATCTCTAAATGGGGCATTCCGAACCCCTGTCATGTATCCATATTGTTTGTGATATACTAATTTGGGCAAATATACTATAACTGTGCAGGAGGAGCAGGGTGGTGATCAACAGATACTCAACTCCGAGTTCAATAGCAACATGTTTCAGACAGATGACTATTCTAGTCTATTTGATCAACAATTCGCTGCTCAGGCAAGTCAAGGACTCAAACTCTATACCGTAAAAATTACTAAATATAAAAAAATCGGATTTTATAAGTACTAGCTACTTCAGTAAATACCAATTAGTAGTTTCAACAAAAAAAATTACTTTTAGCTCTTCTCATTAGTACTAATGGGTTTGCCAAATTCATGTCAAACCTGATCAATTTTCTTTAGTATATGTTTCACAACATCGTTTTTTAGCCAACTCTGAGTGACCCATTTTTTGTGATGCGTGCCCGCGTGCGTGCGCGGGCACACACACACACACACACACACACACACATATATATATATATAGGGCTTCTCAGGAACGGACCCTTAGCTAAGGAACGGATTTCCATATTTGACCACTTTTCGATCACATATTCACATCTTAACAATTCAGTTTTTAGATCCTAATATATAGATCACTTCTGCAAAATTTCAGCCAAATTGATGATCGTTAAGACATCCAAAACTACAATTTACCATTATAAACACGAACGGTTCAGATTGGACAGATTCGATTTGTTCATTGATTTAATCGAGTTCAATACCTTAACGATCATCAAATTATTGGCTGAAAGTTTGCAGAAGTGATCTATACAGTAGGACCTAAAAACTGAACGGTTAAGATGTGAATATGTGATCGAAAAATGGTCAAAATATGAAAATCCGTTCCATAGCTAAGGAACGGACCTCCGTTCCTGAGCAAATTCCTACACACACACACACACCAAGAAAGCATGGAGCGGAGAAATCATAGACTTTAAAGTGGGAGCTTTTATATATATTGAAACGTCGATGTTTTTGCTAACGAGCATTTCGGTTTCACTCATCTTGCAGGAGGAAGATGATGATTTCCTAAATGCCCTAATTGGTTTTGGTAACTATTGAAGGGAGTATGAAGCGGGCAAGTATCGGTCTAAATTCAGTCCTGGAAAAACTTACTTTAATATTAGATTGGATTTGGATTATAAAGAACTACAGAATTAAGACGTATGTTGAAGTACAATGTTATATATAATAATTATAGTCATTGTAGACTAGTAGAAAATTTGAATTTGGTTATGCCTTGTTGAGGCTTTTTTTTTTTTTTTTGGTTAAGATAGGAGTCGGTAAGAGCAAGTGCTCTCCCACCCCCAAATTTATTGAAAAAAAGATAATGTACAATCTAATAGGGTGGCACAAAAGCCAAACCCCTGGAGAACAATGAGAATGACATCAAATTTAAACAATACCACTAACATAAAGAGGAAGAACAAATTAATGAAAACGAAAATTAGGGAGACCAAGCTTATCTCGTCGACATTGGTCCTGAATGACATGAGGAGGCTCGTCCCACCAAGTCAATGCAGACAACGATAAACCAGTATTAGCAAGAGCATATACTTGTATGACATGGAGCATATACTTGTTGAGGCTTAATTAGTGTGCTTAATTTCTTTTCTATATGTATTATATATGACATGGAGCATATACTTGTGCCTTGTAAAAAGTGTTTGCTCTCCCCCTCTAGCTCTCTCCTTCTTTATGCCTTGTACTTTGCTTGGATAATGCCCACGCATTATGGTAACGCAGGTTGATAGAGGGAAACAAAAAAGAATATAAACAACATTTTTCAAATTTTGTCAATTAACTTAATTATCAATTATATGTGAATATGTATCAGCTAAGCTTCCTTGTAAATTCTCTCCAAACGTAATACATATCCGTTGCTTAACAAATTAAGGACACCACAAAAGTTTCCAAAACCAATAAAAATTCTTCAAATACAATGGTTGTGAGGAGTAAGAAATCTGAATTGAGAAAATTATACCCTAATTATAAGTTCTAATTAGACAAACTTCCTAAAAAATATTCAATTTGAAAAAAATAGCCGTTGCAATTTCTCTCCATATCTAACACAAAATCCACACAAATAACATATTCATTCCCTCTGAACAAATCAAGACACCACAAAATCTTTCTAAAAGATCGATTTCTTTCTTGAGGAAGAAAAAAGATATTGTGAGTGAGATTTTGGGAATCCTCTCTAGATTTAGAATAATGGTTAATGGTCGGTGCGCTGCTTGCAAGTATCTGAGAAGGAGATGTCCTTCAGATTGCGTATTCGCTCCCTATTTTCCCTCCAACAATCCTCAAAGATTTGATTCTGTTCATAGAATCTATGGTGCCAGCAATGTTGCCAAAATGCTCGAGGTACTGTTCATTGAACACTATATGTACTCATTTGCAACCAATAATACTCTATTGCATTTAGTCATAATTTATGTGCGGTCATCATCAATCTCTCACTAGAGCAATGTACTTGGGAAGCAATAAACACATAACCAAACTACATTATTCTTCATACTCAGTGCTTTGGAGAAATTGAGTTACATTTTTATCATGCTCTGATTTTCTCTGTGATTGATCAGCCACTGTCACCATATTTTCGAGCTCAAGCCGCCGAGACTTTATGTTATGAGGCTGAAAGTAGAATACAAGATCCTGTGTATGGCTGCGCTGCGATTATTTTCCAATTACAGCAGCAAATATATAACACAGAATCTGAATTAGCCAAAACACGTGCTGAGATTGCAGTTATTAGATCTAATGGAAAAGGAAAAGAACCAGAGGTTCAGCCAAGTACCGATCAAGTTCATGATGGTAAGCTGTTTCTGTACGTTGAATTATACAAAAACTGGCTGCTAAAATGATAATGACAGAGAAACTAACTATGCGTATTGTTTAGGGTTTAGGGCCAGCCCTCAGAGTACCATGATGAGACACTTACTTCCCCCTGAAATGGCTTCATTAGATGTAGTGCAGAATATGGTAAACAATGAAGCTATGGTTGTCTTTCCTCAACCGGTGGTCCCTTATAGCTATGCACAAGCTGCTGCAGGAACATCAAATGGCCAGGCTGCACAATCTGAACCTCCTTTTTCAACCTGGACTGCTGTTTCTCGCTGGCGTGGTAGCGGTGCTGGGAAAGTCTTTGCTGGAAGAGGTGCTGGTAGTTCCACCATGGGGAACCGCACTTTGCGTATCAATGAAGAAGGTAACAATCAACCAAGGGATATGCGAGCTGTAAACAGAAATGGCAGTGTGATTGGCCTCTTTGATCGTGAGATTGTAAGTACTCTTGAACCTTCTAACTTTAATAATACCATGAATATACATAATGATCTGCACAGCATAGGAAAGAACTTTAATTAAACCTACAATTTCAATAGTCTTATGATATGTGCCCAACCTTTAACGTACGTATTCTTGATTGCTATATCTCTGTTGGAGAACTAAGAGATAGATTGATACATCAGGATCAGTTCCAAGGTGCAAATGAGGAAATTAATCTTGATTTGGACTTGGCGGCTAACCACAACAGTATGCTGCTTGATCGAAACAATAGTGAAGGCACTGAGGAGGACCAGTTTGTTGAAAATGCTTTAAAGGACCCTAGCTATGATCTTTGAGGAGGCCCTGGACTTTTAAGAGCCCCAGGAAAAAGTCTCATCATATGATGCAAGACTTTGATGATGAAACTTTGCAATTAATGGATCCAGCTCTGTTAACAACCTCAACACATGGAGATAATGTGCTGGAACGCCCTTGTGGTAATTCACCGGATGGTTTTGTGTCCCAAACTAGATTTTATGATTCTGCCCACCACCTAGTTATATATCTTTTGTATCTTAGATATTGGAGCTTCCATTGATAAGTCTAGGTCCTTCTAAGCTATGTCTTGATGTACACCTTTTGTTTTGGAAATGTCGGTTAATAAAAACTCATGTTGTCGATTGGCATGAAAAATTTGTGCATTATGTGACTGGAAAATAACTCAAACCACTCCGGGTTTGCTGCCTGTGTTTATATATACCCTCACAAAGAAAACAGCAAGCACTTTAATTAATTGGCAGAAATCCTAACTTACAAATTAACTTCAGAATGATGAATCTTGGTCTATTATGGGTGAAAAAATAAGTAGCTCTTACACTTGTAAAAAGCTTCATTTGATGTGGCCACCTAAGCATCTTCTTGTATTATGAAGAGCCCTCATTGGGGATCAAAGGAGTGCACCACATTCATACCATTTAAGCATAAATGGATGCAGAGGGAGTTGTTGAAGAGAGGCAGTACTCTGCCAATATCAATATCTTGGTTGTGGACGATGAAATCATCACTTCAAACATATTATCAGCATTGCTCAAAACATGAGCTATCAAGGTACACACACTAGCTATGAATATGAAGACTCCACAATTGATCGACTTTATAGATATAGCTAGCTATCAAGGTAACGCAGGCTGAATTCTAAGGATGATATTAGGAAACAAAAAAAAATCGAAATCCATACAATTTGAATAAAAAGTAGCTGTTGGAAATTCTCTCCAAAACCTGCTAATAGTCTAATACATATATATCCTACGCTTAGCAAATTAAGGAAACCACACAAGTTTCTAAAATCAATACAAATTTTACAACTACAATGGTTGAAAAGAGTAAGAAATTTGAAATTGAGAAAATCATACCCTAATTGTAAGTTCTAATTAGACAGACTTCCCTGAAAATCTTCAATTTGAAAAGTAGCCGTTGGCATTTTCTCTCCATATCTAACACAAAATCCATACAAATACCATAGTCTTTTCTTCTTTATAGATCAAGACACCACAAAATCTTTATAAGAGATTTCTTTCTCAAGGAAAAAAGATCGAAAGAATCTTTGTGAATGAGATTCTGAGATCCACTCTAGATTTAGAATAATGGTTGGTCGTTGTGCTGCTTGCAAGTATTTGAGAAAAGGATGTCCGGAAGATTGCATTTTCGCTCCCTATTTTCCCTCCAACAATCCTCAAAGATTTGAACATGTTCATAGAATCTATGGTGCCAAGAATGTTGCCACCTTGCTTAAGGTACTATATATATATATTCATTGAACATTATATGTACTTGGGTCATTATCAGTCTCTCAGGTACTTGGGAATTAAGCAATTTAAATTTACCCTGATGTGTTATTCCTTATGATTTATCAGGAATTGGAATCACTGCAACCGTATTTTCGAGCTCAAGCCATTGAAACTTTATGTTATGAGGCTGAAAGTAGAATACAAAATCCTGTGTATGGCTGCGCTGCGATTATTTTCCATTTACAACAGCAAATACATAACATAGAATCTGAATTAGCCAAAATACGTGCTGAGATTGCAGTTCTTAGCTCTAATGGACAAGGACAAGGAGCATCTGAGATGCAGCCGAGTACTGAACAAGTTCATGAGGATCGATTTGGTTCTTCCTCTGAAGCTCCTAATTGGTTTATTTGATGAAGACAAGTTACCCAAAATAATGAAATTAATCAGCTACCTTACTTTTGTTTTTGAAAATGTATTTCAATCTAGAAGTATAAAAAAGTTGGCTGATAATAAACATTTATATGAAACTGTATCTGCACTACATAGTCTTCTGATGCCCAACCCAACACAATCGCAAAACGGGCGTAAACCAATATGAACCAGTGAAGCCAATAGACAATAAGGCCCAGTCCATTGAGTCCAAAGTGCTTAACAGGGTCTTCCTTTTATACTCCTCAAGCCTTAATTAAAGTAATCAAATAAATTTCATTTATCTTTTTTTTTTTTAACACACAATAATTTAGAAACAAATTGTTCAAATTTTGATGAAAAATTTATAAAAAAAAAAAAAAAAATTGATAATACAGGACAGAAGGTACAAATATATTGAAAGTACAGGGCCTTTTTCGACAATATCCAAATTTCCAAAACGTGGATTTTCTCCTTCTACTATTTATTTCACTAACAAGTAACAAGGGCTTTATTTCGGTCAAATCAAAGAAACTGATACTTTCTTCATCGCTAGGGTTTGAGCTCCGTCACTTTCAAATCGCCGGCTCTGATTTGAGGTAAGAACCCACCGGAATCCGATCTCTATTTCCTTAGCTCTCCGCTTGATTCCCGGTCAAAATTCGAAACGAAACGCTTTCTTATAGCGTGCTTCTTTGTTCGCAAAATTGGGATCTGGCGATTAGGTTATGCATAATCGTAGATCTGACTTTTCTCTTGGCTCAATTCGTTATCGGATTCGAGTCTGTGTTGTTTCTTGATCTGGTTTTGGATTAATGTTGATTTGCTTTCGTGGTTTTGATTCTTGAATTGGGAATTGTTTTCGTTGTTTAGATTGATTGAATTGTAATTGCTGTATATTTTGCTCCGGTTGAATTGAATTCGGAGGTCGGGTTTTAGTGTAGGTGAGTCTAGCAGAGTGATTTTCAGTAACTGTTGAGGTTTTTGTGACTGCTGTGCTAGTTTTCAGCTGAAGAAGATTACGATATGAGGTTTTGATTATGAAATTAGTCTCGTAATGTAGCGGTCTGTTAAGAAAATTAAAATTTGATGTAATTCTGTTTTGAGGAATGATTGGTGTTAGGTTTGTTTTTATATATATATATATATATATATATATATATATGTTAATTTAGGTAAATGCTGAATTGTTAGTTTGTTCTCGTTACGATATGATATGCTTATGGTGGACTGATTGCAAAGTGATGTAGGTCTTATTTGAATGGTGTGAAATATTATTTAGTATGTTGATGAACAGTTCATCTTGTTTGTTCCAGGAAATGAGGCCCATTTTTTGTGGGAATTTTGAGTATGATGCTCGACAAAATGATCTGGAGCGGCTTTTTGGAAGATATGGGAAGGTTGATAGAGTGGATATGAAGGCTGGTGAGTTCTTTTGCTCATCATTTCTTGGTTACCTTTCTATCTGTCTGAAGCTTATTATTTATTAACTGTTGGTCTTTCTCATTTCCATGTTCTGCTTATTTGGCCAAAGTCACCCTTTCCTTCACTTGCAATAAAACTAATAAGTTGCAACTCTTTTGAGATAAGAGAAAGAAAAAAAAAAAAAACGAAGTGAGACATTTTCATTAAAAATTGTACTTTAATCTGTATTTTTGGGCTATTAGGTTTTATTATAAACATGTATGAGCTTCCAAAATCTGGCATTTATTTTTCACCAGTCTTGATTTGCCTATCAGAAACCATTAGGAAGGTTAGTGTGTTGCTAATATAATTTTGGAGATTTGAAGAATCGACCTCATTTAGGTTGTTTGATGTAGTAATTACTCATGTGTCTGGTTTGCTATTAATTTCCAAACAAGGGATCCAAATCTGTGCATATGCATGTAATCTGCACTGATTGTCCATTGATAGTAAGGATTCTGTAAAACTATTATCCCCTGGAGGTTACAGAAGCAAGGCAATTCATCCGAGCCGTATCCACCCGTCTCACCCATGCCCTGCTTCCTCGGCAGCCCAACCGAATAATCATCCCGAACACATGCTCCGTGGCAGCCGTCTTCCGTTGTTGAGTTCCTGTGGGGGTTCAGGATACGTTTAAGAAACAAGCATGTATTATATGACGCATAAACCCCCATACTCAACATTTTCTTTGACGCAGGATTATCTTGGGATATCCATTCTCTTCCAGGCTAGTGGATGGGCTCTACAGAATTCCGTTTCTTGCCTGTGACGAGATCCCTCTTCTTGTTTTCAAGAAGAGTCATTCTGACCTGCAATGGCACTACCACCATTCCACATTTCCACAGTCACCATTGTCTTTCATTCCTCATGACTTTCGCCCAGCCCTCAATGTCAGACATGTTTCAAGATTGAAACACTGCTGATTCCACAGCAAAGGCAGCAGATTAGATGGAGAAGGCACCATCTTTACACTGACCCACCATGAGACATTCACTTTTGGATTCTTGCCCCTTGACATCACTTAGTTCATTATACAAGGTCTGTTACTAATTTTATTGGTCACTTAGTTTATAGATTTCCAGGAGGTTGCCAAACTGTTAAATAGGATAGAATTCTGGGTGGCTTGTTACATTGCCGAAGGGAAGAATGCCGTCTGTTGTTGAAGAATCCTTGTCGGGGGAATTCTTACCTTCGTTTCGTACAACAGATATGGGATTTGATTTCAATCTATTCAGAGTATTTTACCTTACTATTTTATAGGTTTTGCATTCATTTACATGGATGACGAGAGAGATGCTGACTATGCAATACGGGGACTCGATCGGAGAGAATTTGGTCGAAAAGGGCGCAGGCTTCGTGTTGAATGGTCAAAGGTATCCAGTGTAAGTACCCTTCATCACTTTTTGCTATGTAACTGGTTGTCAGGTCTGTTTCAAGTGTATACAGTCTTAAGTACATTTATGTTCGTTGCAGCATGAGCGTGGTTCTAGAAGACCTGGTGCTTCTAGAAGGTCTTCAACTAATACAAGACCGTCAAAGACCTTGTTTGTTATAAATTTTGATCCATATCACACCAGGACCAAGGATTTGGAGAGGCATTTTGATCCATATGGGAAAATAATAAGTGTAAGGATCCGAAGGAATTTCGCTTTTGTTCAGTATGAGTCACAGGAGGATGCTACTAGGGCACTGGAGGCCACAAACATGAGGTGGGCATTTGATGATGCAACTTTGTTTTTTTTTTCTTTTTTTTTTTTTTTCTCTTCTGGAATTGGTGTTCTTGCTTAGATGCCAATATTAGAGCAGGCTGTGATTGTTCTCCCCTGTTAATTCTTTACTAAGTTCAATATGAAGTTGCACTAATTTTTGTTTTCTGGATTTGTCTTCATTGCAGCAAGCTGATGGACCGAGTTATATCGGTTGAATATGCAGTTCGTGATGATGATGAAAGAAGAGATGGCTATAGCCCTGACAGGAGAAGTCGTGATAGGTCACTAGAGAGAGGCCGTGACAGAAGAAGATCCCCAAGTCCCTACAAAAGAGAGAGGGGAAGCCCTGATTATGGCCGTGGCCCTAGCCCTGGTCCATACCGGAGGGAGAGGGGTAGTCCTGATTATGGACGTGGCACAAGTCCTTACCGAAGGGAGAGAGCAAGCCCTGACTATGCCCGTGGGCGCAGCCCAAGTCCTTATAGGAGGGAGAGATCTGATCGTGGGAGGGTCTCCAGTCGTAGTCCCCGAAAAGAGAGGGTGAGTGTTGATCATGGCCGTGATCGCAGCCGCAGCCGTAGTCCTTATGTTGGAAGAGATAGGGCTGTTGCTGAAAATGGCCATGCTCCAAGTCCTAGTCCTCCACCTTATAAGAGAGCTAGAGTTAGCCCTGAAAATGGTCATGGTCCCAGCAGTAGCCCTTATGAAGGAGAGAGGGCCAACAGCCCCGAAGAAGGTCGTATTCCAAGTCCCAACTCTGTGCCCGACGGCAAGGACAGCCCCAATTATGGTGGGCCTGAAAGCCCCATGCATGAGAGATATAACAGGTTTGAATTTCAATCCCGGCAACTAACTGGAGTTGTCATAATTATATGCTTGCATATCTTTTGACTTGTTATTAACACATCTCTGTTTGTCTATTGTCAACTGCAGCCGTTCACCCCAAGCTGAGGAGGAATGATCTTGGTGGTCTGTATTAGTGTCTGGTGACGTGTGGAGTCAAGATTTGTCTGTTGCAATTTGTAGTTCCCAGGACAATCCAATGTGGGTTTGATCAAGAGATACAGCTTATGTAGTTTCGTATAGCCTAGTTTTAGCTTTTAGATGCTTATGTGTTGTAGCTTCTGCTTAAAACCTTGAAGGAACTTACTATTTTCAGTTATTGTTTCTGAGCAAGACTCCTAATACAGAATTTGCCCCCATTTGGCACCAAATTAATGACATTTTATGTCGGATTTGTTAAGTTTCATTTGCTGGAAGTTGAATAGTTGATGCTCTTGCTATATTGATGTTTTCATAGCCAAAACTGTTTCTACCACTACACACGACCCTTGAACGGTAGAACCAAGACGTCAACTATGACTTGAGATGTAGTATCATTGCATAATTTTGTCATAACCATTATGACAAGTACACACTTTTACATTGAGGATCTTAATTTTCGGTTTCCACTATTCACTATGCAGTGCATCCGAATTCTAACTTGAAGGAAAGAACCGAAGACGCTTTTTTTTTTTTTTTTTGATCGGGAAGTTAGGAGGTTAGTAACGCACACACCCATGCAGTGGTACACACCGTCATTGCGGCAAAAGCCAGACTAATCCACTGCACCACAGACACACGAACCCAAAGGGTCCCTCAAATCTGCTTGCCACGGGATGAAACTGGGATTCGAACGCAAGACCTGTGGGTTCCAGACTAGGCTGTTCGACCAGCACACCACACCACGTGGTTAACCGAAGACGCTTCTTTTAAGAATCTCAGTTCATATTCTCTTGTTATTACCTTTTCCAGGTCGGCCAATGATTCTGTGGCAAAGAAAATGACCGGTTTACGCGTTTCCGATCAGATAACTTTAAATATGAACAAATATATTACGGACTGCTGACACGTGCGAATTAGCCATGTGTGAACACTTACCAATCTTATCGTTCCTAATCGTAATGATAATTCCAAATTCCAAATTCCAAATTCTCTTCCCACACCCTGTCTGAGTGTGTCTCTTCCCACACTACCAACCAAATGGGAATGGCTTTCGGTGAAGAAGACAATAACTACAAAGTGGCATTAACAATGGCTTTTGTAAAGATGACCAAGTCAAAAAAGGAATTCTGAGATGCTTCTCTTCGAAGTGCTTCTTAAGTTAAGATGAAAAAGCACTAGAGTTTAGTTTGATAAACTTGATATATATCCTTGGTATATGACTGAAACTTTAAGACATTGATCTAGATAACATCCCTAATTTCTTTGACCAATCAATGTTCAAGCTCATAAAGATTATATCTAATCTGATCTTGACCCCCTAGAATTTGGATCCTTAAAATTTATTTGTTTTGTTAATGTTCGATTCAAATGTGAAAGAACCGACTACGAGATTCTGATGACTCATTACCTTTCATTAAGCTTATCGTTTACTCACTAACTGTTAAGATGTATAGCTTTTCCGACATTGAAGACGAAGAATGACAAGACTAAGAGATTATAGTTGAACTAGCGGTTTGCACAAGAGAGCTTTGCTTACTTGTAATCACGCTATTTGTCTAAGACTGTATCCTAATTAGTCTAAAAATGATTTCCTCCATTGTTAAGATAATAATAAGATTATTTTTACGGCTGTTACATAGGATTTAGTTCATTATTACAACTTTCTTGGATCATGTTGAGATCATGATCAGCTTTGGAACCGAAAAATCAAAGTTTGACAGAAGTTTCAAAGTCTGTAGCTTTTGTCACTTGGTGCGTGGTTTCTGTTGCTATCGTTCTGGATCCCTTTGATTTTCTGAGGATTGCTCGATTATGATTGATATTCATACGAATTACTCAATTGGGTAGCTCGGAGAAAGTAGTCAAGAAAGTAAAAGAAATACGACTAAAACTAATTGCTCATATATAAACATCATTTTCATGTATTTATTTCTACTGTATAAACTATAGTTTGCTGTAAAAAAAGTCTCTCTAAGGTCAACAAAGAGTTATCGAGGATCTGAGACATTTTGAAACAGATTGAAACGAGTGCCGTTGCTTTTCTTGCATGCCCTAGAATTTTGTGGCATGCATGCTTATTGTCGGCAAAGATTCATTATAACATTTATGTATTATAGGTTTTAGTCGGTGCTAAATTGCTTGAATCTGTCATCTTCATTATCATTAGGGTTTGAAATGAGCCGATTTTATTGGATGCCTTTGAGTTCCACAATGAAAGCATTTCTGTCTTGAGGTTTGCAGTCAAGACCAAAGCAGTCTTTCAATGTTTGTAATGATACGACACCAAGTATTAACCGATGGGATTTGATTTTTCTGCTTTTTGGGGTAACAGAAGCAGCAGCTAGAACATGTTAAGCCAACATGGTCTTTCACTCTTTCCTTCTTTGGACATTGACAGTTCTGTTGATTGTGACTCTTGTTTTTGCCATATTTAGCGATTCCCATGTCTCTCCCATCTCTATATTCTTCTTTTTCCAACTTTGGCTTCTAATCTCTATCTTTTTCTTTCGGGGAATGCAATCAATTGCCTTTATTCTTTTCTAGCTTTTTTTTTTTTTCAATCAAAAATTAAATTTTTGTTCATTTCCAAGATCACTTTTCTAAAATTATTTCTAGCAAAAGTAAAAAAAAATCCAACAATTATCAAAATACGAGACTCTTATTGGATTATAAGTTGGATTATAAGTAATCAATAACTTCCGTTTATGATATAGTTAGGTGACGAATCGATTTTTAATTTTGGTGATTTTTTATAACGATGATCTTTAATCGGTAATCTTGAAAGTAAGTTGTTCAAATTACAAGAATACAACACGTACATAATGAGAATGAAAAATATAAGGTATCAATGTAGAATGTTGAAAAGCGAAAGTTGCTATTTTGTTAATTATTTTTTTATGACCTTTTTCTTGGTCTATTAGGGTATCTTCTAAACCTTCACACTAGGGTTCAACCGAAAGTTGGACTCATATAATGACAAAGAGAGCATGAAGAAACATTCTGCTAACAACTACAAGAATGAGGTCGATCGGACGCACGATTGCTCATACTGACACCAAACACATTCAAAAACATGGAACCCAAATCTCGGGGGTCAAAGGCGATGTTAAAGACACTGAATATGAAGCATGTGTAGAATTTTCTACACGTTTTTATGACTTAAAGACGATGGTTTGTCTTAATAATTTGACTCCGAAAAGAGGGCTTATCACTCGTGGTTTTACATGCACTTTTCATTAGAGTTTTAGAACCTCTAAATTATTTGATATTTATAAACATCTAGAAACAGTGAAAGACCAACCCACTCAACACTCAATTCATGCCGTGTGGAACCATGAATGCCATCCACTTGGCAGTGTTTCTCTATTGAGCAGCGATACAACTTTCAACGGCTTCATCAAATTTATATAAAAAAGACTTCAAAGGGGAAAAAACCCAACAAAAGCTGACTTTTCTCTTTTCCATTTTCATTAAGATACTTGCCATTTTGGTAATGGGGTTCAACCAAAAATAGTGCCATTCAACCCTATATATTGTCCCATCCCCCAAAGGGGAGATGAATTATTGAATTAAGATACCCAATTTCGACATGGTTTTGAATGAGCGGTTCCGTATGAGACCCAGGTACTTGTGAAGCCTTACAGGTACTTTCAATTGTTTAACTCGGTGCCTGCAGTTGAGAGTTAATGAAATGCTAATTACAAATAGCAAAGTTGAAAGCGATTTGGACTCTTAAAAGAGACGGATTCTATATTGTTTACTTACTTAATTATTAATACTTTAATTTTTTTAAGACATTTCATCCAACACATTTTTTTTTTTACTTTAAAACTATCACGAGTTTTTTTACTGTTACTAACAGATGAACGGAGTCCTTCTTTGGACTTATCCATCCATCAGTCATAAACTGTTGAAATAAAAAGTAAAAAAAAAAAAACCTTGTCAAGGCCAAGGTGGTGGAGCAGTGCAACTGTGCAAGCTTTGCATTAAGCCAAATGTGTATATCCATGAAGCAAATTAGCAAACAATTCTGGGCT
Source organism: Rosa rugosa (assembly GCF_958449725.1). Taxonomy (NCBI): domain Eukaryota; kingdom Viridiplantae; phylum Streptophyta; class Magnoliopsida; order Rosales; family Rosaceae; genus Rosa; species Rosa rugosa. The sequence continues at coordinate 50,968,345 of NC_084825.1, forward strand.
GGCAACAGGGTGTAATATATTATTCCCCTTAATCCTTGGCTTGTCTAGCTCAATATTTTTCGAAAATTTTCCCTGCATCATAAATGGGTCCCTAAATCAATGGGCTTATTTGGCTTCTACCTAGAAATCAAGTCCAAGTATAACTGGCCAAGTCATTTTTGTCTCATTTCCCTCTTGTCTAATCTTTCCTAACCGAAAACGTTACAAACTTTGACCTGATTAATCAATCTAAATTGATATGTAATTAGTGTTGGGATTTGAGGACATAAATTTAGAACAAGAAACAAACACACACCAGCTTATAAATTAGATCTAGCTCAGCAAAATCTTAGTTCAGCAGAAATATACTGTATTTCTTATTTTTTATTTTTGCTCATGGTGTTTGAGAAATGAAAGTGGATTTTACACCCATCTCTCACTAGGTGTTGCTGACTTGCTGGCCGGTCATTACAAAGACACAATAGTCCCTCCAAAAAAGCACCCACTATATTCAAAGCTCATCCCCTCACCCCCCCCTAAGCCCTATATAAACCCCTTCACAGATCTCTCTCCATCTCATTCTCCCTCTCTCTCATTTTCTTAAGCTTGATTCCAATTGATCCTCCTAAACCCACAAACACTTATAATAATCATAATGTGCAAGATGACATCTCCTCCTCTCTGCTGCTCATGCAATGGCAATTCAGACTTTGTGTCAAACTCAGAAGACCCCAAACCCCTTCTCAGCACCCCATTGATCTCCAAAACCATAGCTCATCCCAGAAAGGAACAAAAACCCCAAACACTACAAAAACCCCAGAAATCCCATCTCTCCTTGGCTCTGAAAGAAGCAAAATCCATAGCTAGTATTGCTTTCCCTATGATTCTTACCGGCCTTTTACTCTATTCCCGGTCCATGATCTCCATGCTCTTCCTCGGCCGCCTCGGTGACCTGGCCTTAGCCGGCGGCTCCTTGGCCGTTGGCTTTGCCAACATCACCGGATACTCCATCTTATCCGGTCTCGCCATGGGAATGGAACCTATTTGCGGCCAAGCTTTTGGTGCCAAAAAACATACTCTGCTCGGCCTCTGTTTGCAAAGAACAGTTCTTCTCCTTGTACTTACCTCCATACCCATTTCAATTCTCTGGCTCAACATGAAGAAACTCCTAATCCTTTGCGGCCAAGACGAGGCTATTTCCATTGAAGCCCAATCATACCTCCTTTGTTCACTTCCCGATCTTCTTGCTCAGTCTCTGTTACACCCTTTGCGAATTTACTTAAGATCTCAATCCATCACTCTGCCTCTGACATTCTGCGCAACTCTGGCAATCATCCTTCACATTCCCATCAACTACTTTCTGGTTTCGCACCTAAATTTGGGAATCCAAGGTGTTGCCTTAAGCGGCGTTTGGTCGAATTTCAATCTCGTAATTTCTTTGATACTCTACATCATGATCTCCGGCGTGTACAAGAAAACTTGGGGAGGTATTTCCATGGAGTGTTTCCGAGAATGGAAGACTCTTCTCAATTTGGCCATACCAAGCTGCATTTCTGTTTGCCTTGAATGGTGGTGGTACGAGATCATGATCTTGCTCTGTGGTTTGTTACTGAACCCAAGAGCAACCGTTGCATCAATGGGGGTTTTAATCCAGACCACTGCTTTAATCTACATCTTCCCTTCCTCTCTGAGCTTCAGTGTGTCCACACGTGTTGGGAACGAAACCGGAGCAAACAACCCGAAAAAGGCAAAGCTCGCGGCCATTGTGGGGCTTTGTTGCAGCTTCATTCTAGGCCTAACAGCTCTCATCTTTGCAGTGATGGTGAGGAACATATGGGCCAGCATGTTCACTCAAGACAAGGAAATCATAGCCCTCACATCGTTGGTCCTGCCCATAATTGGGCTCTGCGAGCTGGGAAACTGCCCGCAGACAACCGGCTGCGGCGTGCTGAGAGGCACGGCGCGGCCGAAAGTTGGGGCCAACATAAACCTGGGGTGCTTTTACATTGTGGGAATGCCGGTGGCGGTGGGGTTGGGGTTCTTTGCCGGATTAGACTTCATGGGACTATGGCTCGGACTTTTGGCGGCGCAGGCTTCCTGTGCTGTGACCATGTTGGTGGTTTTGGGTGTTACAGATTGGAAGTTTGAAGCCCAGAAAGCCAAACAGTTGACAGGAGCTGCTGGAGTTGTGGATGACAGCGCAGAGGTTAAGGAAGACAAGACAGACAAAGCTGAAATCAAGGGAGAAGAAGATTGTTTATTTTTATTAGGTGATGAATTAGATTTCGCTAATGATAATGACAATAATGAGAGTAGTAATAATAGTGATTCCAATGTTTAGTTTATGATTTTTTTTTTCGGTGTATACTGTATAGTAGACTAGTAGTCTCTAGGTGCATCAGTGCATGTAGATCAAGAGCAGGGGGGTCTGTCTTTGTTTTGGGGGAAGGAGGTTATTTGTGTCTGTCTCCATGAGTTTCATACTTGCAGTGAAATTCAACTCTAAGCTGTAAAATGTTGAATTTCATATGAAGTATAGCTAGAGAACGTACATGGTCATCTCCACCCTTTTTCTGTATCTTGTACTCGGATACAGTCATTGAAGAAGAATTACTTTGCAAACCACAATCTGTCCCTTGGTTTGAATTTGATTATAAGGAACAGAGAAGCTGCCAACTGTTTTCAATTGTTTTCTTGCAGTTTGATAGTTGATGCAGTGGTAGTAGACCAGCTGCAAGAAGTTGGCTAGCTATCACTACATGGACGGTTTTGAAAGTGATGTGACTATCATTGCATCGAAGATTTGATATTAATGTATCGATCTATTAATGTACCATAAAAATTTTACTTACTAAAATGTAAGAGTTCTAAATTAGATATAAAGTGGAATACTGACTGATAGATAGAACAATTAAATATTTTGAAATATAGAAATATTCAAAAATATTTTAAGTTAGATTAAGTCTTTACGGACAAGATTCTGATATCATTGTAAACAATCATTATATTCTAAATATATAAATTAATTTAAGTTCTCTAATTGACCAACGGTATATATTAACACTACAAGAAAAATAGTCTATGACAACATCATATTTACAACATGCTGTAAATGCTCGTTGTCATCTCTAATATTCTACAACATGCGCAGAAAGAGTGTTGTATTAAATTATTTACCACTACATGCATCATTTGCATGTTGTTAATTTCGTTATCGATAACTCAGTTTGCACGTTGTTGTCTACTTGTTGTCAATTAATGTATCAACAAGTAGGAGTGCATGTTGTTAAATATTTTCAAAACAACAACGTGCAGCTAACGCGGTCGAAACTTTGAGATAAAAGATTAAAAAAAAAAGAAAAAACAAAAGGGCCTGTTGACTAAAGTCAGTAAAAAAAAGAAGCATCAGCTCTCTAAATCCATCATAGACCCAAAACATATAAAATCCTGGGCTTGAAGAATTGAGCTCTGAAGCTCTCAATTCTCAAACCCTAAACCGCCCGAAACGATCGCTTCCCTCCGTCGCCACTCTCAATTGGATCGACGACTTCACTATGGAGCAAGACTGCTTGTCCGGCGTCGCCGCCGTCGAGCACGTCCTGCTTAGCCGACGGCAGGGTCGAGTTTGCCTTTGGCTGAGCTCCTCCAATCCCTCCCGTAGTCCCATACCTCCCAAGCGCCGCCCAGCGTCGGCTACGTCCTTACTAGTTCATCCTCTGCCTCGGCTCCGTCGACCGCGCCACTGACTCCGCCGACCTCGGTTGTCAATCTCTAATGCATTTCCGGCGTTACGGCTACGAAGGTACTTCTTTCTTTCTTCATATTACCTGTTCCACCGTTTCGCACCTTTAATTTCATCATCTAGCTAGGTTCCTATTTCATTCTAATCATCATGTTCTTGTTTGAAAATTGTTTGATGAACTCAGGTTTTAGTCTCGCAGATGCAAAACACTGTTATTCATTCGCTTGTTCATGTTTTGCTTGTTCTTCCTGATTTGGCATTTTGTCGAACACTTGGTGTGCATTGAAAATAAAGATGATTCATGCTAGATAGTGAGTTTTATGTAAAAATTCGATAGTATCACTAAATTGTAATGATTTATAGCCAATATTGCGACTTTCTCAGTGATAAAATATGTTTTGTGTTTCTTCTTGGGAGGATTAGATTTGCATAATGTATAAGGGTTTATTGGTTTCTTGGTTGTTGAGAAATGGTGAGAAAAGAGAACAATATGTCTAGCATGGAAGGTCACCAAGTAAAATATGTTGTAAGAGCATTGCTAAATAGGGATCTACAATTGTGTCACTACTCACTACTATTTTCAGCAAATGTGGTGTTGATTTTAGAATTAGTATGAACAACACTTATATGATGTCTTAAGGTCGATCAAAAGTGGTTTATATTTGAATTAGTTGTGAGAATTTGTAAAACATATCCTAAATAAGGTACTTAGTAGGATTTTGTGGGTATCTCAGAAAAAGAAGATGAGAACCTGGGTATCTCATACATGTTCCACTGCTATTTGGTTAGTAGATTTCAGAAATAGTTAATTCGTTATACCTAACCATAGACCTCTTTACCAATTTTTTGGTCTGAAAAAGTGATGGCACTATATACATTACTATAATGTTGTTTGAGTGTTAACAGAAACATAAAGCCTTGGTGGTTAGCAAGTGCTATTTTCATACTTTTTTTAAATATTGACATGAGAAAAGAATGCAGCAGGGGATGTGATCTGAAAGCCATAGACACACCAAACCCTACATTAATTATATTATCAAAACAGATTATGCCACCACAAAGACAAAGTAGTTGGTTTTATTGCTTCTGAGGTCATTGCCAGAGAAGGAATTAATTATAGTTTTCAGCAATGTCACAACTTCAAATCAGTGGCACCTACTAAACTGCCAAAGTGATAGCATCCAAGACTCAAATTTGTATGATTGATTCGCTAATATAACCGAGGGAAAATTCATACCCTAAACCAAGGCTAGTTTCCTGATTCCTAAAACAAACTGGGATTTAAGCTATCAAACCTATAACGTGCACTGTGTGTCTATGTGTCTGTCATCTATTGCATTGATTCAGAACCCTTGCTGTAAATTCATTGTTTCTTTTCCAAGTCTTTTTCTGTTCACCATTTCCCTCCTGGTTCTTTGTTTGGATCACATTGTTTCCAACTTCTTATCTCTATGTGTTTGGGCAAGCATACTCTGAATCTATACACCCTTAACCTTGTGATCAAATAAATTTTTATTTAATCTCCTTGAGTTATCATTTTAAAAACCAAGTAGATATTAAACTACTTGAATGGATTCTTCTGTACATATTGATCCTTGAGTTATATGCTTTTTGTCTAAAAGGGATTGGGGGGTTTCCTTTCTGGGCCAAATTCCAACCCCATGAGACAAACAAATAGCTACTTCTTGACTACTCCTCAGCTTATAAAGTCTTTTATTGCTGTCAAAGTCTTTATTGATCGATTTCATTTTGATTATGTTGACATTTGCTGCTGTACTGCACTGTTATTGTTGATAAGTTGGTGAATGCCTACATAATTCTCAATCTTCTGTGTCAAAAATATATGATGTTTCATTATTCTGGCTTTCCTGCTGTGTGTAGTTTTTCATTAAGAGACTCTACAGAACAGGAATGCAATAAGTCAGCCATTCTCAGTCACTGGTATCATGTTGCATAATGAAATTTACAACTATTTATTGAATTTCCTTTTCCTTGATAATCTTTAGAAAGTTCTTATCATTCATATAATGTCCACATAATTTCCTTTTCATTAGTCTTCTTGTACCTTGTTTTACAGAAAAACTACCATCGATTCATGTATCTTGGTTGTTGCACTGAAACTTATTCTACAGATTATTTCAATTAGAATGCATGTATTATTATTTGTGATGACTGTAACTTGTGCTTCTGTATCTGTGTAGTTAATACTTGTCCTTGTCAAAGTGTTAATTAGATTAGAAGGAATAGCAATTGAGTGGTACTGTAGTAGTGGTTCTAAGTTCTAAGTTCTAAGTTCAGAAGGACTAATGTGCCTACGCTATATATGATTTCGTGCCTTCTAGTTTGAGGTACAGTTTCTGTCAAGATGGAGAAACAATGGCTGCAATTTGATAGAGAAAAGGAACAGACAAAGAAGAGGAAAAGAGGTGATGAAGAACAGAAAAAGAAGGGGAAAAAGAAGAGGAGGAAGTGGACCAATCAATGCTCCAAGCAATGATCTTGAAAATAGCAGATGTGCACTTTTGAATTGGAACAATTATGAAGAAGATGAAGTGGTAGCTGAAGGAATGATCTCTTCAACAAATCCAAGTACAAAAGTTCATTGTGTGCCTCTTGGACGAAATTGTTGGAAGGTTTGGGTTGATGTGGTGTTTGATGAGTATCAGACTATGGAAGTGTACAGATTAACCATGGATGCCAAACAACTTGGTGAAGCTATAGGAAGCACTCTTGCATGGCCCAAAAGCTCCATTGAAATGCTTCCTTAGTAGTTGAAGTAGCAGGTACATTTTGCTTTACTAGAGAATTTATGTAGGTCAGGAAGTACCATGCATGTTTTGTCAATGCTGGTGAACAAAGAATCCAGTACTTTGTCATGCATGTTTTGTAAAGAACATATGTATAAGAGAATGTGGCACTCCTAATGAAATGTATATTTTTCATACATGGTTAGTGTACGTGTACTAATATTGGCATGTGAATGTGTTTAAGTAATGGTGAATGTTTATAGAGGTACAGGAAAGCATAGCCCAACAAATTGGGTGCAATAATATATGCTGAAACGTTGTAACAACGTATGTAATATGACAACATACCATGTATGCTGTCGAAAACTAAAGACAACATGCTGAGAGTGTTGTTAAAACTTACAACATGCACTTGAAACGTTGTTGAAAATTTATGACAACGTGCAGAGCTCATTGTTGAATAATTACAACAACGTGCTTCACCTCTTTTTGACAACATGCAAAGTGCGATGTTCAGGACTCGAGGACTTTTAATGACTCTGGCATCTACAACATGCGCCAAACGTTGTCAAAAGTGATTGACAACGCTAATTGCATGTTGTTAAACATGTTTTTTCTTGTAGTGTAAGCTATGTGATACAAATTAGCATTATTTCCAAAAAAAATTTTTTTTTCATTCTTAGAACATGTTTACCCAAAATAACAATGGTTCAAAGATCGATGTTTGAGAAAAATTGTTTAAGGTTACCAAATATTTAGAAAAATTGTTTATACCAAAACCTATTTTCAATTGGGGTGTTAAGTTCTTAATACTTAAATGCAATATTACCCAATCAAATGAAGGATTCAGATGGATGCTTTCTGGGACTTGAAACTTGATCAATTGGTCTGCATTGATTGGCCGGAGTCAGCTGACCGGTGCAAAAGGCCGGCCGGCTACATTTGTCGGACTTGGTCTGAGAGGTACATGATCGATGCACGTTTTTAGGTAACATGATCAATCATGATGTCGTCATTCACATGCAATCAATTAATAAGAACAACATGCAGTCTAGCTAGCTTTGAGTATACATGAAACCAGGAATCTTACTATTACTACTGCAGATCGAGAAATGGTGGCAAGCGATAGCCAAAAGGAGCAAGATGCTCATCAGAAAAGAAGTTCCAGTTGTACCTCAACTTGCAAAACTTGCCTCATCCAGAAGTAGTCATAACTCCACTCATTTACAGATCAGTTTCAAGACTTGACTGGACCTAACTCCTTCATCCCCCAAGCTCTGATCTGTTGCTTTTTCTTTGTTATTAATCACAATCAGATTGCACACATAGGAACTACGTGTATATATAATTACACACACACACACGCGCGCCATTATTCTGTGTTTGACACCTATATGCCATTATAGCTACAGGAAGTTAATACCAAAACGCATAAAACAATTTTGGTCTGCCGATGCACAAATCGCTTATTAGTTTTGAGTTATATGCATTGGCTGACTCTAAACAGGGTGCACACGAAGATGAATTATTTTCGCTCTAATTTCTATGACCTAGTAAGCTCTTCAGCAACTCGATCTATATTATTTGACATTTTAAAGTGTTTAATGAATTATTTCAAAGAATTTAAAATAACTATAATTATAGACGCAAAATAAGGTAGCGTGTCAAACTCATTTATCTTGTTCTCAACACCAAATACATGCTTTAATTAACTTTACACCAAATGAGAGAAGGTATTGAAAGAATATTCTTATATCAAGAATCTTATTTATTTATTAATTAATTTTAAGTTGAATACACTAACTTCAACAATTATTCCTTAAATAGCTGAATTCATCATTAAATTGAGCAATGCCACATGCTAAACCAGAGAGTGAGTAACAAAGAAAGGTTTTATAGATTAATAGATGTTTTTTAATTGATTCCAAAGTCCTCCCCCGGCCAATATAAAAAGTTATCATGAAATTCATTTGGTTTTCTCATTTATTATTGTCATGTAATAATATAGTTCAGTTATTCTATGTTGAGCCCCCATAACAGTAGCAGTCATTCAATATTGAGCTGAGCGAATAACGACAACGGGGTTTGACTTTATATTGGATTGTTGGGTTACACAACAATTTGACTGCCTTTAGGTTTATATATTTTGTTGCATATAAGATCAACATCAATAGCACAGTAATGAAATTTCAGAATTAATATTATGCATGCTAAGGTCAGAATATAAGATAAAAATTGCATGTTGTACTAATTAATATTAATGACGACTATAATACATTTTTACAAAAGATTCTAATGTAGGGTGCATGCATCAAATGAAAATCGTGAATTATACTGTTGTTCTTTACTTAAAAGACTATTTCATCATGTGGTTGGGCTAGTTGATTTGTTCTTTACTTTCTATTACTTGAAAAACTCAAAATAATATTTACTTTCAAGTGTATAAGTAATAAAAAGTAAATATTATTTTGAGTTTTTTTTTAACGCAAAATAAAATATTTTACTACGTTTTGAGTATGAAGTTTTACGTTTTTAAAATATATGTAATTGATACGATGGACATGCCATGTAGGAAGATCGTTTCATTAAAGACTTTTTTCATTTACTTATCTATATTTATTAGTATTATAAGATGTGTAATTGTATATAGAATTGTTTCAGCGTACGATTGTAATTTTCAGTAATGATTAATGGTGGTGGAGTGACTTTTACTTCTGGGAATTAAAATGACAAGGACACAAGCTAGCACTCCTAGCAGTGCATGTTTTGCATTATACGTAGTTGACTGATCGAATTGTATTATGTTGGTGCCGATGTCCATTATTTTAGTGAGTGCCTTGCCTTGCCTTGCATAAAAGTTGGTCAAACTCAATTGAATTATAGAGATCCATCCCCATGCAGAGATAACAATGCTAGCCAGCAAACACTAACAAATGCATAAGACAGATAATATATAGTCCCCATGGTTGACTTTGATTTGGTTTTTCTTATATAGTATGATGCTAGTTGTCTGTAGAAGAGAATAATTATACAGATTATAAAATACAGTACTAGACATGCATGCTTGGTAATATACACTAATACAATATTTTCTTTCATTAGTATTGCGCCATTTGTAATGATCTCGTGTAGTTCTAAAAATTTGCTCTGGTCTATGTTCATAATCATCAGCTTCATTGTAATTAAGTTGTTATATATACTTCAGTCCGCCTGACCTTGACTTGCTTTTGGTATTTGTGAGCAGTTGATTAAGTTGATGTTAATGATAAACATTTATCTACTTATGTTGGTTGACAATAAATTGAGTGACCCAAACCCACAGACAATGTTCCATTTTTCTCATAACACGCCGCATCACGTGTGGTGAATTTTCAAGCCATACACATAGACAACTTTGGATGACGTGGAGCCCGTGTGGCCGTGAGGCATGCACACGTGAGATAACCTGCTCTGATACTCTAATAAAGTAATATGGAGTTCACATCCAAAATCAATTGGCAATGGATAGAGTGGCTCAAACCCTTATAAATCCATAGACAATGTCCAATTTTTCCCATGTGGGATCACTGGGATGTATATATTCTCAACATGAGCCAATTCCATCAATCCCTACATCGGTATAATTTCCACAATATCCCAAAGATCTCTCACAATGTTCTTTGACTAGCATTATTCTTGGCTAAATTTAAAGATGATTTACGTTTGGACGTGCTTAGATTAGAGGGCTGAAAGCGCAGATCATGCACCAGCCTTCCTACTATCTATATCGATATGATTCTAAGTGCAAGATCTAATGTGGAATATACAAGTTGAATCCTGAATTGTCGATGGTATATATATGTATATGGGAAAGGGTCCTTTATCTCTTATTCAAAAGGTTAGGGACAGTCAGACTCAGACCTAATGATGAAGTGCATTATGGAGTAGTGGGTATGCAATAGTACGCAGCTCTTAAAAGCCACGAAAGTGATTATGATCGAAGGACATTGTCTATGGTAGCAAGGGTACGTATGTGATTGCATATACTTTGTCATTATATTACAGGACAGCTTATGATGCATGGGGATCACAATTAACTATTAGGTCATTTGTTTGAGTCAAAAGAATATGATGATATTAAAATAATTGCACTAATCTTAGTTCCTAAGTACTAAGATTGACAATAGATGAAGTGACTCAAACTCTTATAAGCTTATAAGGAAGGTTATATTTTTCCAATGTGGGAGTTATATTTTTCACATTCTCAACACGCCCCGCACGTGTGGCGATTTCTCAAGCCATACACGTCACACGTGGACAAGTTATATTGGGTGACGGTGAGCACGTGTGGCCATAGCTGAAAACAAACACGTGGGTAACCTGCTTTGATACCATGATAAAGTAATATAAGGTTCGCATCCAAAACCAATTGGCAATTGATGGAGTGACCCAAACTCTTATAAGCCCATAAGGAATGTTATATTTTTTCAATGTGGGAGTTATATTTTTTACATTCTCAACACCGACGCACATCTTTTAGTTAAAAACTTAAAAATCTAAAATCTAAGTAAGTTAATAGAATTAGAACAACAAATCTGAAGAGAATTAAAAAAGAAGAAGAAGAAGCAGAAAAAAGACGATACGAACATGTCGAGAATAATATATATCAATTGTGGGCTGCCGCCCTGGTATGTACATGAAACATCTAGCTATTTGTCTGTTTATGTGCTTTTCGATTCCCTTTGCTCAATGAGCAAAAAGATTTGAGAAGTCCACATGGGAATAGGATTAGAGTTTGATATTAACATGACGTTTTATTAGCTTATGTGTTGTAGGAAAACTAGCTCTCTCGAGTGCGATCGTATGTGTGATTCAGAAAAGCTTGTAAGCTTTTAGAATGGAATTTGCAGCATTCCGAACTGTTTATATCTTGTCCTGGTTGAAGTCCATGTCATTCTCCATTCATATATGATATATTCAAATTCAAAAACAGCTGTAATATTTGAATTTTAAGCCCAGATTCTGCCCTCATACTGCATTTTAATTAAGTTTAGATTGAATTTTAAGCAGATCGACTTGCATATACAAGTCGCTGCACCATTTAGACGCTAAAATAACACATTTCGAAGAGCTCATGTTGTCCTACTATAAGACCATGTTCGTTTGTAGAAGTGAATTATGCACAAAAAGGGGGGAAAATGGAATGAACTTACTAGAATGACATTCTTGTCCAAAACTAAAATGAAATGAAAATGTTATCGATAACTCTGAATAAAACTTTGACACAAACTTAGTAGTAATTAACTACTACTAAAATGTTATTTATGCATTGTTATTTTGCGGTTCAGGTTTGGTCCTCAGCTCATACTTTAAATCCTTTGTATTGGAATCGATCTTTTTTAGATTGGCTTGATCATATTGGGAATAATTCTGCTTTGTCCTCAGATCATTTTGCTTCAAGTCTCTACACTGCTTGGGCCATTTGGCATAGCAGAAATAAACTAGGTTTTCAGAATATTAATTTGTCTCCTGCCTCGTGTGTGTTTCAAGCTTATGCTTTGAGCTCTAATTATTTGAAAGCCAATCCCAGGTTCTCTCTCCCAAAGATTTCGAAATACTTTCATATTAAGTGGCAACCCCCTAATGCTAATCAAGTGAAGTTTAACTTTGACGGTTTTGTCAGGAATGGTTTGGCTACTCTTGGGTTTGTTATTCGCAATAAGGATGGTAACCCTCTTTTTGCAGCTAATAGAAAAATTGGCAATGCGTCAGTGTTGGTAGCGGAAGCCACGGCTCTACGAGATGGACTCCATACAACTTTACTTCAACATCATTCTAACATCATTGTGGAAGGCGATTCAAAGTTATTAATAGAATGTGTTCAAGGTCGTTGCCAGTTTCGGTGGCGCATTAAAACATTATTACATGATATTAACGAGCTTACACTACAGTTTCGTTCAATTATCTTCAGACATGTGTATTGAGAGACTAATTTTGTTGCGGACCATCTAGCATCGGCATTCTTCTCATAATCCATCTGTCTGGTTTTTTTGTTTGCCCCTTTCTGTGTCCCCAGCGTTCCAGTTGGATCGGCTGGGAGGGGGTGTGGTGCGTGGGTTTGTTTTCTAGTTTCTGTTTTGTTTTTCAATCATCACAAAAAAAAGACTAGCTAGTATGTATCCTTTTTCATTTGGAAATCCTTGAGTTGACCAATGACTCTGGTTAATTTGGAATTTGTCCCATTTCATCGTCCTGACGATTTATTCAACTTGATTAATTATGATGGTTTAGTAATTAACTATGACGGTTACCACTAATACTAGGGTAGGACAGTGGATATATGAGAGATGTCCACAGAGATATAAGTTATCTACTTTTAAAGATTAGGTCATATTTTTTTCAACTTTTAGGATGCGATCTACACTATTAGAACTTACCTTTGGACGTTAAGAAGGTCTAATTAAGAAGTTTACGTTTTGTTCAATAATTAGACAGATTTTAACATTTCCTACACAGTCTACACTTATAGATCTCAATGGCATGATGTAAAGACAGTCAATGTCTCGATGACATGAGACGCAATAGTTGAGACGTACACAATTGAGTCCAATTTCAATTCATGTACATATCGTTTTCAAAGTTCTGGAAAGATAATGGGCCACAACGATATTCACCAGTTTTAGTGCTTAAATTTTTTTAGGCTTATTAATTAATATTTTACCTCAGAGTAAGTGAGTAATGAATATCTCTATCAGTCTTTAATCAGCTGACATATGTTACCTGTGAATGCTTTAGCAGTTAATTAGCCACAAGCTTTTAACTAAAACAAATAATTACCTACTAGCTGTTGAGAATGTGAAAAAAATATAACTCTCACATTAAAAAAATATAACTTTGCTTATGGGTTTATAAGGGTTTGGGCCACTCCATCCATTGTCAATTGGTTTTGGATGTGAACCCTATATTACTTTATCACGGTATCAGAGTCAAGTTACCTACGTGTTTGGTTTCAACGATGGCCACACGTACTCACCGTCACCCAATATAACTTGTCCACGTGTATGTCTTACATGTTTTGTTTCAGCGATAGCCACACGTGTTCACCGTCACCCAATATAACTTGTCCACGTGTATAACTTAAGAAATCGCCACACTTGTTGAGAATGTGAAAAAAATATAACTTTGTTTATGAGTTTTTAAGGAATTGGGTCATTCCATCTATTGTCAATTGATTTTGGATGTGAACTCCATATTACTCTATTTCATCCATTGTCAATTAGTTATGGATGTGAATCCCATATTACTTTATTACTAGCTAACTTGAATCCTATCCAAATCAAGCTATCCCCGCTTTCTATTGTACTGGTCATTGTAAAAATGGTGGAACCAACTGATTTTTCATAATCTTTATAGATATTCTGCAATCTTATATAGTGCTTATAGCTTAGTTCATATTCCAATAAGAATTAAGGGGACCGTTCTTATATTTGTTTCAGTGATGCGACATTGGAATCTACATTTTATAAAATTAACAGTTTGTTTCTCTCTCTCACACACAGAGACACACACACACACACACATATATATATATATATATATATATATATATATATACGGATCCATTCGAGAGCGGACGTCCGCAACCCAGAAAAAGTGCGGACGTCGCTGCTCCGGCCTCGATCAAGCGGCGACGGCGCGGCGCGGCTTGCCGGAGGGATGCTGGGGGTCGTGCGGAGGGGTCTGCGGTCCGATGGAGTCGCCGGCGACGGTTCTGCTGTGCTGCACAGAACCTGCAACTGCAGGTGAGGTGGCTGCCCAGAAACCGGCAAGCCCGACCTCCTCCGACCTCGAACGCCGCCTAGAAGAGGTCTGGGACGCCTCCGGCCTCCCTCCGGCCAGCCCGCGCCGCCGCCTGAAAGCCGCCTGCTGCATCGACGTCCGCACTTTAGCGACAGTGCGGACGTCCGCCCTTGATCGGGCCTGTATATATATATATATATATATATATATATATATATATATATTACCATTACATTGCGATAAAATTTATGGACTATAACATGGGGTTCTAACATGGGCAACCTGTGTGACTATACGTACAGGACCCTGAATCTTACAAACCCATCAACTTTTTTTATTAAAAATTATTATTATTATTAGCTTATTGCTTATCTTTTATTTTAGTTAACAATCAAGGCCGACTCTGGTGCCTTGTTATTCCATATGACTTAAAATCTTATAAAACTAACCGCTTCTTCCACTAATGTTTTATTATGATCGATTAGTTTGTTTGTATTTTATCTTACATTTAATAATAATCAAAGTCCACTATGATATATATCATAGGTGCGACTCCATAGATTTTGAATCTCTTATATAACCGATTACTTATTTTAGGAAACTTTCATATCAGTGTTTTTTTGTTTTTGTTGGACAACGTACTCTGATCATAAGTAATACAAGGAAAAAGAAAGTTCTCGTTTTTTTGCCGTGTAAAAGTCCTGTAATGTCAATCCGAATAGTTTGAAATATTGTTTTCATCCATACATTCGTTTGATTTTTATGGAGGTGTATATTGCATGAGTCTGGATTCGAGCAAATCTAAAAGCCTAAAGGAGCCAAAATTGAATGGAACAGAATCAATGTCAAATTGTCAACAATGGCCACTAAAACTGACTGATTGGACCGAAAAAAGGGAGAAGAGAAGGCGGTGGCATCCTACTGAGGAGACAATTTGGACGATGAAACCCTAAACCAATTAATCACCACCACCCAACCCAGGGAATGATAGCTTTAGCTCCCCATAAACCAAACTGGAAAGATCATCGATGCCAGTACTATATAATAAATAAAACACATAATGGCTTAATACCAAGTATCTTTATCTTGTTTGTTAATTATTTGCTTAATGCATGTTTGCATATTGGTGAATCTGAATGGCCACAATTCCGTGTCAACTTCAACTTCAACTTCCTCTTGGAGGCCATCAAAAGCCAAAAGCCATCTTTTCTTTTGCATTCTTTATACATCTTTTGGCACAAATTCTACATTTCTATATTGAACTTATAATCTTGTACGTAATATACTTAAGCGGGTGTTGCCGGTGCAATAGGTAGTTGATTTGGAGTAGAAAGTGGAGGAGGATAGAGGACTAATTAAATTGCTTAATTAAGAAACAATATGCATGTTAATTATGTTTGTAATCAGTAAAAGGCATGTTACTTACATGCTTCATGTGGGATTTGGGATGGTCGATCTACAAATTAATAACTAAGATATGCATCCTTAATTTACTTTCTGTAGTTCATTGCGTTCTATATAATATACATGCTCTTCTAGTGAGGGATTATTTTTTTGGCCATTTTAAGGGATCGTTATATCCACTTTTCGATCGCATATTCACATCTTAACCGTTCAGTTTTTTTTATATATTGCATATGGCATGCATGACGTTAGTGATCATAATCTCTGTAGCATTTCCAAAAACGTGTCATGCAATCAAGTGGGGGGGGGGGGGGGGTGTAATGTTCATGTTTAAGGAATTAATCAAATGCTCCGACCATCCATTATGTTTCAATTTTCTTGATGATACGAAAAGGATTGACAATGCAGGAATGACATTTTTAATTTTGGTTTCAAACTCCAATTAAGACAGAAAAGATTAATTACACAATTAAAAACAAAGAGATATAAAATTTTCATTATTAAAAAGCAAGAAAAAACGATTTCAAACTTTTTAGTTTGCAATTGGATCTATATTATTCTCATTATAGAGCATGCATTGCTATAATACATGTCATGTAATGAAGTGGGGCATATATATAATAATGTTCATGTTTAAAGAACTAATCAAATGCTCCAACCATCCATTATGTTTCAATTTTCTTGATGGTACGAAGAGAATTGATGGCATTTTAAACCATCCATTATACAATTAAAAACAAAGATACATAGATTTTTATTATTAAAACGAAAGAAGAAACGGTTTCAAATTTTCGAGTTTGCAATTATTCTCATTAATTATAGAGCATGCATTGCTATAATATATGATGTGGAATCCCCTGTCCCTATCTGACGAGCCAGACGACTTGAACTAAGCGGTGATAAACAACTCAATGAACCCTAGGAAGGCAACTCCATCGTATTATATATTAGACTGTAGAAACTAACTGCAAACCATAGTTTCACATTCTAACTACAAACCATAGTGTCACGTTTGAATGAATAATAGTGGAACCTTCATCTGCTGACATAATAATTCACGTCACTACGAGACCCAGTAGAGGTGAAGTCGGTGTAATCAATTAAGTAAGTAGTCGCTGGGATTTGGGACTCGAACATTTAATTAATGACTAAATTCAGTTTGCCCTCTTTAATTTTGGGGCAAACATCAGTTTGGTCCATGATCTTTTTTTTTAATCATGATGGTCCTTGCACTTCTATTTTCCATCACGCAAGTCTAAAATTCAAATTTAGCTCGAAATGTGAAGTCATATGCTGAGCTGGACCAGACATCCGGGCCCAATTTTTAGATTTTAAATCACTAATAAGGGCAAAATAGACATTTCTAATTTAATTTTATTTCTTTTTTCTTTTATTATCTAATTTCTATTTTTTTTTTCTTTTTTCTCTCTATTTTCTCTCTCTTTAGCTTCACTTTGCCTCTCTCTCTCTCTTCCCGACCTCTCTTCTTCTTCTCTTCATCTACCATCACTGCCATCACCGGAGACCACCACCTCCAGCCACCACTTCACTACACAGCCATCATCATCTGAACCACAACTGAAAACCCGACCAAGACCCAGTCTTTTCATCGTCGATCAAGACCCTCCGGTCACCGCACGCGACCTCCAAACCTGTGATGCCACTGTTCCACGACCCTCAACGGTTTCCGGCCATCTCCTCACCACACCACCATCACCACTGCACTCAGCAAGCAATGGAGAAGAAAACCCAAAAGTTTCATTGCCACCCGAAGCCGGACGACACCGTATGTGCCGTCGCCGGAATCTAGGTTATGCAAGGGCCGATTCGTCTTTTCCAACCACGTCCGATATGCACGACCACCCTAGCTGGAATCAGAGCCTCACAATTCATCAAAACCCCTTGGTCCTGACCTTTGTTTGCTACCAGAGCCGCCGCACCCGTCGCCGGAGCTTATGGAGAAAGAAGTGGGCACTTGTTCAGTTCTTCAGCCACCGCAAGCCCTCCTCCACCGCCTCCTCAATTGCACGCCCTCCTCCACCGCCTTTCATCTTGCACAGATCCGGCCTCACCTCTCGTGCCGACATCATCTTCATCTTTGCATCTTCATCTTCGCATCTTCAACTTCATCAAGGTTTGGGTAAGCAATCCAAGAAATTGGTAATGAAATTTGTTGGGTGTGCAGATAGGGGGTTTGACATTCCCAGACCTGTCCAGGTGGTGGTAATGGGTTCTAGTGATCGACCCAAAAGTGATGAAAGGGGTGGTGGAAAGAGGTTGTTGAAAGCTGGAGATTTGATTTCGGGGTCATGAGGTTGTGGCTGCAATTGACCCTAAGCAGCGGTGGGAGGGTTGTGGGTAAGGAAGAGAAAGGAGAGGAGGGTTTAGTTTTTGATTACTGGTTTTCGATCGTGTAATGGGGCCATAATTGACTCAAAACAGTAACAAGGGTTACTTAGGACATTTCGCACAAAATGAGAGGACAAAGCTGAAAAGTGGGCCCGGATGTCTGGTCCAGCTCAGCATATGACGTCACCTTTCGAGCTAAATTTGAATTTTGAACTTGCGTGATGGAAAATAGAAGTGCAATGACCATCATGATTAAAAAAAATTGTCAGGGACCAAACTGATGTTTGCCCCAAAATTAAAGCGGGCAAACTGAATTTAGTCCTTTAATTAATTAGGGGACTTTTGCAGGAGAAGACATTTCAAAATCTCCAAGCATTGCAAGTAGCTAGAAGTAGCCAGCTGAAACATTCAATGTTAATATTAAACGAACTACAAAGTCCCACGTATTTGATGGAACCCTAGCTTATAAACTGAGTCTGGGTGACACGACACCCACACAAACACTAGCCAAACTTGAGAACATTCTACGGCGCCGACGTCTACTTTTCAGAGCAAAAAGATGGGTGCGCTGAACACAACAGGGGCTGCAGCTAGGCCTAGTTTCTGCCGTTTTAAATTCACTTTGCAGCACAGAATGACTGGACTAGAAGATGACCCTCCCTTATAAACCCTAATTAAAGTACAAAACGTGTTTTATTTTATTTCATCAAGACACAAAAAGCATGCAGTACGAATTAAATAGATGGATGAGGTCTTGGCTAGACTGATACTAGTACGTGCAAAGTAATTTTTACACGTTAGCTTAGCAACACCTACTCATATCTTCTTCTTTGATTCCAAGTCGAAGATATGTATTGGGAATTTTCGGTTTGAAGATTTGATCAATAACATACTGTACAGTACTTTTATCATTTAAATATAGTATATGATCCGATCATCCATAGTTTTCTTTTTTTAACTATAATTATTTGCTGCCTCCTTTGATGCTACATGCATGAATTTGTGTTTAATCTATCACTTTCATTCTATAGTAACACCTTTATATCTTATATAGATATCGATCTTGTGCATGTTATGTTTATCGTTAAATATATTTGTAACTTGGGAGATAGGGATTTGTTGTGCCTAATAGAATGATCGAAAAGCCAATTGTTGTAGTACTAGTTCTAATCAAGCAGAAATTTGTGGAAACAAATATATATATATATATATATATATATATATATATATATATATATATATATATATATTAGCAGAGATTACTTTAACTTCAATTATTTGCTGCCTCCTTCGATCCTACACGCATGCATTTGTGTTTAATCTATCACTTTCATTCTATAGTAACACCTTTGTATCTTATATATATCTATCTTGGTCGTGTTATGCTATCGTTAATTATGTTTGTAACTTGTGCGATAACCCCAACAAAATGATAGAAAAGCCAAGCAGTACTAGTTCTAATCATATATTTTTGTTTTAGAGAAACGGGAATTGAGAGAAAATTGCTGTGTATTCTCATTGATAATAGGGACCTCTTTATATAGAGGATTACAATGCATAAAATCTGAATCGTACAAGGAAAGGTAATCATACATTGAATGGATATCTCTAAGATTTTCCGAGATTATCTCTAGTTAATAACCCTATTACCACGAGGTCAAGTAACCTAGAGTTTGGGCCAGACACAAAATAGAGATTTACTTGAACACTTCTCCTTTGTTAGAGAGGAAAGATCTCACATTGGAAAAGTGACAAATAAAATATAACTTATAAGTGGGTGGATCTCACCCAATTGTACCGAGACCTTTTGTGATTAAAACCCGACACCTATTGGGTGGTTAAGTTGGGACAGTATCAGTACAATGGTGGGCCACGGGCCACGCTTGTCGCTGTTTAACATGGTATCAGAGCGGGTCATTCTCCAATTGCGTCTCCACGTAGGCACGTATCATGAGCCCAAATTGGGGTTCCTTGTATTGCCATCGAAATATTACCAAGTGTCCAATGTAGGCTTTGGATTGTATTGACCAAGTCTCCGATATGAGACTTGTGTCCCAATTTCCAATATGAGAATTGGATTAATTAATTTCACGTGCAGACCTAGAGTTAGGTTGCACGTGAGGGGCTGTGTTGGAGAGGAAAGATCCCACATTGGAAAAGTGACAAATAAAATATAACTTATAAGTGGGTGGATCTCACCCAATTGTACCGAGGCATTTTATGATTAAAACCCAACACCTATTGGGTGGTTAAGTTGGGACAATATCGGTATAATGGTGGGTCACGGGCCACGCTTGTCGCTGTTTAACATCCTTTTGTCGCCCAAACGCGGTGCTCCTCTTGTTGCCTCATTAAAAACCTTGCCGAGTAACAAAAACCCTGTGGGACAAAAATAACCTCGGTCGAAGGGGAAAAAGAGCACAACACACCCTTCACGCACTACGCCAATAATACGATCAGACGACAGTTTTTCGCTGTAGTCTGATACCCCTCTTTGTTGTTGACTGAGTGGGTGCCGTCTGATATGAGTATCAGACAACAGCAAGATTCTGTCGTCTGAAGAAAATTTGGACAAGAGCAAGAACTAACAAACCTGTTGTCTGAACACCAGACTAGACAATAGACAACTTAAAGTAGCTGTTGTCCAAAGTGAATTAAGTCAGCATAATCTAAAGAAAAGTAACTTCTGAGGTCATTAAGACAACATAACTTATAGTGTAGCATTGTCTGTTAAAGTTTCACACTCTATTTTTCTCAAAGTAAACTCTTGTGTGTTGTTTGCTCAAACAACAACTTTCTAGGTTTTGCAGTTATTGAAGTTTATTTCTAACCATGGTTTTCCTACTTTGATGTAGTGGTTAATGAAGTGAGACAATAGAATATATATACCTTTGACATTGTGTTTTACAATGTTGGGCAATAGAACCAGTTTAAAAGATATTGTTGTTATGTTGTACAGACAACAGTTTTTTTATTTGATTTTTTTGTGCTCAATTGTCAGACAATGGTTTTCTGGTGAAATTGCATTGTTTGAGATTGGATAACAAGACATACATTCTGGATATTGCATCTAACAAAAACCTATCAATCAATGCATCCACAAACACATCCAATATTGATACCAAAAGCTTTCCATTAAATCCAACAAGATCTACAATATTCCATCAGCAGTAGGTTCATCCCAATATTAACACATACTAACCTTGCCTATATACTTAAAGGCCAAAAACATAAACTTGTCGATAAATGTGTCCAATGCACATTAACCATGCCTATATATACCTAAAGAGTCTAAATACCAAAACAGATAAAGGTAAGAGGATCTCCACAACACTTCAGTTCCTATTAGCAGCTGCAACATCTATTGGCTTCAAACCCTCCTGTGGTGCAATAACAAGTCTATCAATTAGTAAAAGGACAGAAATCATGATTGTTGCCTTATAAGGTTTCACTCATAATAATCTATTGAACATAAGCAAATATCTAACTACAAAGCAATCTGGTTATAAGTTTAAGCTTTGTGAAGCATTTCCCAACAAATATCTAACCAAAGCAGTCCATAATAATATGTGGATATGTTCAATAATATATATGTGTTTATGTGTATCTAACAAAATATCCAAGTTATATATAGCTTCAGAAGCTATTGAATACAAGATTAGTAACTAAACTAATTATAATAAGCACTCTGGTAGGACTTCATACCAGTGCTTCTGTGACCTTGCAAAATGTTATAAAATCCTGGCCACCTGTCAGTACAAACCTTCAAGGCCCACTCATGATCTGATTACCATATCTGCCAAATACAACATAAATATTATCATTTTAAGAAGTTGAAACGGGATCGTAAAAGATACATTAGAAGAGGAAAGTTTGTTCATCCTCTCATGTCCATAAAAGAGTCTCAAGAGTCGCAATTATATCAGCATTATATAAGGAAGATGATGATGAGTACTAAGTCCTGGTTTACAAAATCAAGTATCAAGTAAAAGAAAAATGACTTCAGTTATTTAGTGAGAACATCTCTATCAGAAACAATCGGACTTTGAATCACACAGCAAGACTTAAATTAATGTATTGAGCAGGTGTCAGCATAAGAAATAAAAAAAGCAAACAACAATTCTTCTATGCTTTAACACTAGAAACAATCCACATCAGTCCATATGCTGTAACTAAAATAATAACAAACCATATATATTAATATAGATTAAGATCTACACTATCAATTTAAATGCAAAGCAATCTCTTGTCTATGAAAGAGAAAATACAAAATGCATCATGTGCTCCACAACCAAAGAGATTTTAATCCAAACTGTGGTTTTCATAAATACTTTTAATGCCAGACTGTTCATAGATCCTGTATTTCAATCCTGATTGTATTATATTCATTACAAAAATGCATCTAATTTTCACTACTTTTGTACTCTAAAGACTGTTCACTGTGTAACCTATGTGTTTGTAGTCATACAAAAGAAGCCTTCACTTACCAATCTCATTGCCAGCTTTTGCAGAAGCAGGATATAGGACTTTGCCTTTGTCTTTCCTATTCTTAGGGAGCTCTGAAGCCAAAACCTTGGCTGTTGCTGAAGATTACAGTTTACAAAAGAAAACGTATCAAAAACAAAAGATAGAATAAGTGATCCCACAATATTGGGTCATCTTGAACAAAAGAAAATAACAATAAACCACTTGGTGCAAATGCATAGATTCTATCGTCTCACTTCCAAGTAAAA
Source organism: Rosa rugosa (assembly GCF_958449725.1). Taxonomy (NCBI): domain Eukaryota; kingdom Viridiplantae; phylum Streptophyta; class Magnoliopsida; order Rosales; family Rosaceae; genus Rosa; species Rosa rugosa. The sequence goes on from NC_084825.1 coordinate 50,991,078, forward strand.
GAAATGCAAGACAAATGTCAGGATGAAAAGCTATCCCCAGTGTAGCAACTAACTACCACCAAAACGAAGTGGCTGAAGGGCCACCTGGAAGTATCAAAATCAAACTAAGCAATCCAAAACCCATCAGGTTTCAATAGAATCTAACTCCAGCACAATAAAACCTTTGCAGGCCTACTCAATGCATTTTCATTTGGAGAAATTTCAGTTTAATAGTAATCTCCAGTACTTTCCAAATAGTCTTAATGCCATGATGTTTTCTTTTGGGTCTTCTAATTGACTGAAGGAAGCATAAGAGGCAGTACTACTATGTGTACAGAATTAGATGCTTTCCTAGAGTAATGTAGAAGCATGACATAATCACCTTTTGATGGCACAAAGACAAGACTGAGGGATTTCTTTGATGACTGCAGTACTTCCTCAAAGACACTTGTTGTACCAGCCCCCACGACACCTACCTTAACACTTGGAGTTCCGGGCAGCCCTAAAGACAAAGAAGAAGCTTGCTCTCATTTTGGAGAATAGAAATGATCCAAAATGATCATGGAGGAATGGAATATAAAGGACCTTTTCTCTGTAATTCTTCTGGGCACCATAAAATTTTACAGAAATTAACCAAACTACAGAGTAATCGTTCAAACTAAACTCCCAAATTTGAAATTTCACATAAAGGGGAGATCTTTCTTAATGTTGACAACTCGAGAATAGTTTCAAAACCAGAGAAAATACTGAAATTGAGATCCCATAGAAAGTCCTTTCACATCACAAACTAAATAAAGATCATATGTCGATGCAAAATGCATGCTAATCATAGATTATACTGAATTTTGGGATGTAGAGGTGAACTTGAAGCAAAGAAAAGATTCATACACAGTGAGCAATGACGTAAAAAAGACACACTAGTACACCTTAAAGAAACCTGAAGCAATTGAGTCTTCCAATATTGACTGAGAATAGGTGAAGCAAGCTTTCCGAACACGTACATATTAAGAAAAACATAACAAAGATTCAATTTGACAATCAAAACAGTAGAACAAGTATCTAATCAATAATTCAGCTTTTTAAAAGAAAAATATAGATTCAATCATTTCTGTCACTTTCTACAAAACCATTTGCTACTTTGCTAGCACTCTCAACAAAACCATTACTCCATTTTCATTTTACAACAAATCAACCAGCTATATTACAACTAGGTCAGTCCACTACAACAAATCAGCAGAAAAAGAAAAAATAGCAGTGAACAATAGAACAAAGAATCAGTAAATGTGAGAATTGACAAATATGAGATGAATACCGTTTGGAAGCATTGACAATAAGTAGAACTTTCCCCTTGTACACACTAAGATCCGCATCATTGCCATTAGCATCCTGCATTAACAAATATAACAAGTCAACCATCAAAGGGACTGCAAACTGATTGAATATGAAGCTTGACCTTGACAGTGAGATCATAAATTGAATATCACTAGTCGCATCATTCCTGAATAGCAGTTAATAGAAGTCTTACTTAAAACCCAAAGACTACTAGAGTTAGAAAACTAGAAAATTTACACACACACACATATAAATATATATAGAAAATTTACACATACACATAAATATATATATAGTACCTCGTTAACAAAGAAAAACCCTAGATTTGAAATAAAATCGAATCGAATTAAAGAACCCAGAGGTTTCCTTACATTTTCTCGACTACGCAGCTGTCTTAGAAAGAGTGGTTCTTGAATTGGGTATGGGGACTTGGATTTTCTTGATGAATCCATAGTACCTGAACCCACAAATTCACACAATAGTAAGAGAAGGAGGCACAGAGAAAACAAAAATAGATGATGAAAATCTGCGATTAATCAAAAATGAAAGAAATACGCAATAAAAAAATTGCAAAATTCAAAGAGGAGAAAGGAATGGCGGTGAAGATGAAGCAATTTGATCGTTCTCACGGTGGAGGAAATCGTATGACTTAATCTTTTATGTTCTGAGGCTGAGGAGGAAGAGAATCGAACGGAATCCGTCACTGCGGTGGTCGATTGGCAGTCGCTGGTCACTGGGTGAGAGAGAGATAGAGAGAGGCGAGAGCTCGGGTGTTTTGGTCAAATGGAGAGGGAAAAGTTAAATTTTTGATTTTTGTGTGTTGAAGTGGTATGTCAACCCTAGCTAAAACTCAGCTTGTATCGAAAAATAAAAAAATAAAAAAAAATCCCTAAAATTCAGACAACATCAAATAAGGTGCATTGTCTGAAACTAATGTGACAACAGACAAATTAAAAACTATTGTGTGAAACACTCAAATCAGACAACATCTTTCAACAGACATTGACTTAAAAGATATCAGACAACAGACACCTAATAACAGTTGTGTGATTGAAAACAATCAGACAACAGCAAAAATCAGCCATTGTATAAATGAACCTTGGACAACATCACATAATAACTGTTGTCTGAATTAATTCATTCAGACAACATCAAAAAAATCAACCATTGTCTGAAATGCTATTACACAAGAGGTAAGAAAAAACCATTGTTTGATTCAAAAACTTAGACGATAGAATATTTCTTGCTGTCGTCTAATTATTTCAGACGACAGTTAAAATGTTTGCTGTTGTCTGATATGTGTTGTCTGATTCCGAAATTGGCGTAGTGACGTTTCGAGACCATACATGTCTGCATCTCCCCCTGATGACTACGGTCATGAGAGTTCAGATAACTTCCGCAAATGATGCTACCAACATGTTTCTTGAAAGTGGAATTTAGGCAATGATGTATCCTTGGTGTTGTCGCTTTTGATGTAGTCTTGCTTCATTTGTTCAAAATAAGCAGCATTATCCTAAATGCTCATAGGCTCATCTATGGTAGACTTTAAACCACAATTGTTCAAACATGCGTAATTATGGATCCAATCCATATACATTCACGAACCACATCGTGAAGAGCAATAATCACTGCATTGTTCGAAGATATAGCGTCTAGGGTCTATTCTGTAGACCTCCAAGATATCATGGTCTTTACCCATGGTGAACACTTAACCAGTTTGGGAATGACCTTTGTGTGGGTAAGAGAGATACCCAATATCAGCAAAACCTTCCAAAACACATGTTGTTTTGGGATGGGGATAGTGGACGCAAGCCAGTGTTGGCGGCGTTCCTGGTGTGTGATGGGTCCGAATCCATCATCTCTCTGTAGGGATAGAACAAGCCCATATCAATCGTACATCTCAAGTACCGAAAGATATCTTTTACACAAATCTAATGGCGTCGTGTTGGCGCAGAGCTATATCTTAGATAACAAGTTTACTGCAAATGAGATGTCTGATCTTGTGCATTGAGCTAAGTACAATAATGCGCCTATTGTACTTAAGTAGGGCACTTTTGCCTCTAGCACATCTTCGTCATCATCCTTCGGACGAAGATGATCATTTTCAAGATCAAGACTACGGACGATCATGGGGGTGCTTGAAGGCTTGACTTTGTCAAAATGCCTAAGCATCTATCAACACAATGCTCAAGTTCCAAACCGAGACATAATCGTGTTCTCCTAAAATCCTTCATCTCAAACTCGGATTTCAAGTGTTCAGTGGTTTCCCTTAACTCTTTAAGGGCTTCCAATGAAGATCATGTCCAACATGAACCTCGATAGAATCCGAAAATTGTTATGGAAACACGTGGGCATATCCCTTCCCAATCAAGTAGTCACTTTAGTGAGCACTTCAACCTCTTTGTAAAACGCGCTCCGTGGTCTAGAGCCACTTGACTTGGGTAAATGAAGTTCACCATGAACCTTGATGTATTTTCCGTATCTAGATCCCCATATAGATACGTAGTGACCACATTTGTAAGCTGCATGTTCAGTTATTTGGAAACTACCAAACTGACAGGGTAATGGAGTACACTGACATCCATTACGAGAGAATATGTCTCATCGTAGTCGATTCCAGGGCGTTTTGTGAGAAGCCTTGCGCCATAAGGCGAGATTGCCATCTCTTTTTCTCATCACGCTTTCTAACGAAGACCCGTTAGTCAATAAGTTTTATGTTAGGAGGTGTTGGCATCACTGGCTCAAAAACCTTCATCTTTGTTAGAGAATTCAACTTAACCTGGATCACATCTTTCCATTTAGGCCAAATTTCTCTACGTTGGCATTCATTCATCAACGGAGTGTGGTTCAATATCATCAGACTCAACAAACTCATGCACAACGAAATGCGCAACTACATCATCAGTTATGATGGAGTTTCTATCCCACGTCTTATGTACACTAGTGTAATTTTCATAGAGCTCTATATTCTCAGGAATAGGTTCTGACGTCGAGACGTCCCCCAACGATAACCATAACCCGAAAGATACTCATGAGACGGATTTTGAGTGTCGATGATCAAAGGATTGGAGTGTGTCAAAGTATCATTCGAACCCACGGGCCTCCCATGCATCCTAGCTGGGGCCATGGCCTATAACGCCAGAGTACCACTCTCTTTGGCGTTGGCGCCATGCCTACCTCCTTGTAGGGTGGCGCTACGTCCTCTCGTAGGGACGTTCATCCTTGCAGGCATATTTGCAGCAAATATGTGTGATCTCGTCACTTTAACAGGGATCGAGATGAGACATAGTGGGGACAGACCACGACAATTCATGTCGTTCCTGTTGAACATCCGTGTTTTTATCTTCCCCTAACGACGGGAAGACTGTCTCATCAAAGTGACAATCCGCAAATCTAGCGGTAAGAAGATCGCCTAGCAAGGGCATTAAGTGGCGGACGATTGTTGGAATCTCAAATCCAACGTAGTTTCCCATTCGTCTGTAAGGACCCATCATAGTGCGCTGTGGCAGCGCAATTGGCTCATAAATGGCACACTCAAATATGCGTAAGTACGATACTGGTACCCAGTCACTAGCTGTAACGCAGTGATAGATTGAGTGGTGGTGGGTCGTAGACAAATTAGCATAGCTGCATGCGATATTGCATCACCCCAAGCGGATATAGGGAGATTGGTGCGCATTACCAATGTACGGACTACCATCGTAGTCGTTTCCGCGAGACCATTTGGGTGTGTTTATGGGAATATGATGTCCAACATCAGTCTCATTGCAATAACCATCGAAAGTCTTCGATGTAAACTCTCTAGCAATGTCAAATCCAATTGACTGAATAGGATGATCCAGGGAGTGAGCTCGTTGTCATATGATATGTGCTAGGAGTGTAGCATAAGCAGCATTTACAGGTGGACAATGGCACAACACGCGACCAGGGTGTCAACCAACATCATGAGATATTTAAACGTCCGCAAGTTGGTTGAATTAGTCCACAGAATCCCCATGGATTCTATGTAAGAACAGAATGAGTATTTTCATATCCTTTGCATAGGACGGTCTCAGTCCTAATTTCCCTAAGGAACGGGCTTTGTAAAACGAGCGAGAGGCCTTAGAAGCAACCAATGAAGATTTTGGTTGGGCCTAAGCGTCTGAGACGCTATTTGAAGCAAAGTTGGTGATTGCAGCATCACCTTGGGCGCCATCACCATGATGGACGCTATCCATGGCGTCATGGATAGGGACTGTGCCAGCCCTAGGCTGGTGGTGGACTGTGGCGGTGCCAGAGGCAGCAGCAGCGGTCACACTTAGTCCAGGAATCAACTTTTGATTCATGCTTCGTTTCGCTCGAGAGAAAAGATGTCCATGTGAAGTCTTTAGTAGACGGATCATCATATCATGACTAGGATGACCTATCCTATCGTGACAAAGTCAATATGTGTCTAAATCCAAGAGATCTTCTCTCATAACTTTATTGGATTTAATAGCTCGAATAGTGACATAGAGTCCACTAGAGAGACACATAAACTTCTCTAAGATGTGCCTTTGTTCGCAATCATTAGAGGTATTTCAAATGAACTCATTTATGTTCTCTACATGCATTTTCGCATGGAATCCGTTGGTTATTCATAGGTGCGATTTGCCCTAGGAGCGTTGAGACTTTCTGTGACAGTAATCAATGTGCCATTTGGCAAGGGGAACTTGGGCTATTCCATGTCCTTGAATTAATACTGATGGCCCAGCCATCGTAGTCACAAAGTAATATGGTCATAATCAAAATGGAGTCATAATGAAAAGAACTCGAAATTTTATTCATAAGCCAATGGAGTACATCATTGTTTCTTAACCATTAGGAGAATCTAATCCAAATATTAGCTAATGCAAAACAAAGGTATAGTTGTTTGACTTCTTTCGGTAACTCCAAAATAAATATGACAAGGTGAGTAGAGAGATATCGGTGGAGCAAATCTCGCTTAAGTACCACTTATCTCAAAACCTTCCTAGACATCATACTCATTTTGGATGAGCCTATGTGAAGAAAAACTAAACCAATGACATATCTTGGAAAAATAAACAGAATTGGCGATCTATTGATCCCAGCCAAATTTATAGTCTTCAACCCTTCACTCTAGATCATCTTCTTGATCTTCTTGTTCCACATAGTGAGCTTCTCTTGCTTCACAATATGCTTTGTAGGCGGTGACAATTTCTTCACAAGCTCTACAAATGTGTGCCCAATGACCGAATACTCCACATCGAGAACATTCATCTCTTTACTCAAACACCATTGATTGAGGCGCTTTGAAAGCGTCATTTAGATGGCTCTTAGTGTTGGTGGCGCCACCAACATGGCCAGAGGCGTTGCCTCCCTCTCTCTTTCCACGTTGACCTCTTCAGTTCCTTGTTCGCCTATTTTGGCGGTTACCTTCCCAAGTAGAGAGATTATATGGACCAGGACGTCCAGAAGTATCCTTAAGATTAGGGTTTCTCTCTTGGCGCCCTCTCTTAGGGGTGAGACTATAATTGGATTCCAGAATATGCTCTGTTTCCACGGATCTCGAATTATAGTTCTTCACAAGGATGTTGTCATGCTTTTCAGTGACATTCATAGCTCCAATGAGCTCATGAAACCTTGTGATCCGTCCTGCAATAACATCGATTCGATAGTTCTTACCAACCATCAATGCAGAGACGGGGAAGGTAGAGAGAGTCTCCTCAATCAACATCGCATCTGTGATCTCTTTACCACAGAATTCCATTAAGAATTTAATGCGAAGTGTTTTCGAGTTATAGGCAAGAACTGACTTGAAATCACAGAAGCGGAGGCTATGTCATCTCACTTCTAGGTCAGGAAGCAGGGAGTCACGGAAGTTGCCAAATCTTTCTTCGAGTGAGACCCACAGCCTTCTAGGGTCTTCTTCATTCATATACTCGTACTGGAGCGAATCATCCATATGACGAGTCATTAGGATGATGGCTTTCGCCTTATTTGCCTCTAAGGCTGCTCTATTTGCTTCCAAAGCTTGAGCTTGCTCAACAGTTAGCACGTCCTGGCCAGGCTCGAGAATCGTATCCAGGATTCCATCGGCCTTGAGATGCTGGCGAATATCACGAACCCACTTGTGATATCCAGAGCCAGTTGTTCCCAATGGAACGAAGTCCAGTTTGTTTAGGTTACTCATTCTGAAAGAGAACAAGAAATTAGGGTAAGTTTCGGAGCAAAAAAGGCTATCACGAAAACAATAGAATTTCTGAGCATAGTCGCTTCCAAGAAATTAGGGATTTCTGAGCGTAATCGCTTCCAAGAAATCCGATTCCAAAAGGAATTGGATTAGATCGAAACAATGATGTGTTTGTGGTCGATCATAACTTCTCAACAAACTCTAAGTTTGGAGGACTCTACAAGCTCCAAGCTTGGAGTGAGCACGAACCCCCACAGTTCAGTTTTTTGGTCTCCCCTATGAAGAAGAAAGGGGGGGGGGGGTACAAGAAGGGAGGTTGCAAGTCCCCGAGAAAAAGAAGAAAAACTCAAAAACGGGAACTTTTAGTAAAACATACCTCTTAGGATTGCAGAGTGTATTCGATCCTTGTTGTAGGATTGCAGATGAGCTTTAGTCCTAAGGGAACAGACTTGTAGGATTGCAGTGTGGTTCTCGATCCTTGTTATAGGATTGTAGACTGCTATCAATCCTAGTTGCTGAAACTAGTAGATGAGAGGCGCGCGGGGCTGCTGCGCGTTGGGCAGGTGAGGTGTGTTGTTTGCGGTGTATGCTGCGTGCTGGTTGCGACGTTGGGTTGTAGAGATATGATATCGATCCTAAGGTAGGATTGCAACAGATTTGCAATCCTGGTCTGGGCAGATGGTGATGTAGGTGCTCGGTGGATGCGGTGCTTCAAGGGCAAGTGACTGAACTTGTGCGTAGGCTAGTAGCGGCAGAGGCTTGCAGCAGGAATAGGCGCACGGGCGAGCAGCAGAGGTGCACAGCGAATGGCAGTGAACTGGAACAATGATTTTTGGGTTTTTGTCTTCTTGAAACTAGGGTTAGGGCTCGTGCTGATAACCTGTTTTAGAGAAACTAGAATTGAGAGAAAATTGTTGTGTATTCTCATTGATAAAAGGGGTCTCTTTATATAGAGGATTACAATGCATAAAATTTGAATCGTACAAGGAAAGGTAATCATACATTGAATGGATATCTCTAAGATTCTCCGAGATTATCTCTAGTTAATAACCCTATTACCACTAGGTCAAGTAACCTAGAGTTTTGGCCAGACACAAAATAGAGATTTACTTGAACATATATATACACGGAGAGGATCGAGAGCGGACGTCCGCAATTTCGCTAAAGTGCGGACGGCGACGCAGCAGCTCGGCTCGCGGCGCGACGGAGTGGCGGGGCATGCCGGACGGAGGCCAGGGGTCGGACGGACTGGTATGCAATCGGGTGGAGTCGCCGGCGACGAGGTTGCAGCTCTGCATGTCCAGTTGCAGGTCGGGTCGCTGCCTAGAAACCTGCAACCCCGACCTTCTCCAACCTCAATCGCTGCCCAGACGCGTCTGGGAAGCCTCCGTCCTCCGTCCGGCAAGCTCCGCGCCTCTGTCGCTGCTTGGAACAACCTGCTGCGTCGCCGTCCGCACTTTAGCGAAAGTGCGGACGTCCGCTGTAGATCGGACCTATATATATATATATATATATATATATATATATATATATATAAGGATTTTCTCAGGTAAGGATGTCCTTACCTAAGGTTTAGGTACGGATTTGGTGTTTTCACCCACTTTCCGATCACATTTTCACATCTTAACCGTTCAGGTTTTAGGTCCTAATGTGTAGATCACCTCTGCAAAATTTCAGCCAAATTGGTGATCGTTAAGGCTTCCAAAACTGCAATTTACACGAACGGACCGAATCTGTCGAACCGGAACCGTTCGTATTTATAATGGTAAATTGAAGTTTTGGTGCCTTAACGATCACCAAATTGGCTGAAATTTTGCAGAGGTGATCTATACATTAGGACCTAAAAACTGAACGGTTAAGATGTGAAAATGTGATCGGAAAGTGGGTGAAAACCTGAAATCCGTACCTAAGGCTAGGTAAGGACGTCCTTAGTGTAGCCGGACTGTATATATATATATATATATATGAGGCCCATTTTAGAGAGGACCTCATTACTTTAAAAATTTGAGGATTTTTGTTATTTTACACAAGTATGTGACATAATTCAATGATCTCAGCCGTTGGTCATTTAGATTCCTATGCAAGAATGATGTCTAAAAAAAAAAATAACCAAATCCATAATCATTTGGTCATTCACAATTGTGTAAACAAATGTAATCCATTAGATAAAATTAAAACGAACATTGTGCTAATCAAATGGTTTCATATGTGTGTAGATAATTAGCGAATGAGTAGTTGTGATTATTAAAATACATCCTAAAAAGAGAAACATCCTCACTTTTCAAGTTTAAGGAGGTCCTCTTTTGATCCTATATATATTCACTAATTTTAATCACAAATAAATATCTGAGTTGAAAAGATAAAAGTGAAACTAAAGGTAAACATTAGATTCAAATTATCATCTTTCATCTTTATCATGTACGTTGATGCATAATGAGATAAACTAAGAAGAAACCGGAGAAAGATCTGTGTGAGAAATTGATAATATAATTTCTAAATAGCAAATATATATGTATATGTGGGATTTACTCGAGAAGAGAGTAATAGAGAATAAGGGATAATGGTCGTGATCAGAGACGACGTCAGGCCATGGATGGTGGAAAAGAATAAAAGAATAGAATCTGGAAAAGTAAATAAGACAATGTTAGTGATGAGATTAGGTTAGGAGATTGATGTTAATGGTAATTAGAATAGTTATAACGGGGAACGGGGATAATGGCAACAACAGAGGTCGTGGCACCCTCTGTGGAGACAAATGCTAACACGACACCGTACGGAACGAGCGCCACTTAGCCCGGCTCGGTGACCGAAGTAGTGACGCGATCCCGAGGCTCCGAGATCCAGGCTTGGTCGTCGTCATGGAATTCTCAGACAACTTTAAACTCGATCAACCATGCCCTTGATTCCGTGTCAACTTGGGCCTCCCTTTCTTTTCTTTTTGTTTTCAAAAACAACCCAACTTGTACCTCCTTTTCTCAAACCATTGTTTCTGTTAAATATCTGAACTTGATTAGATTAGAATGTTCTTTTGGGGATGCTTTTAGGATGAACTATGGCTTTGCGATCACTATGACACCTTGTGGTGTGAAATAGACAGAGGACAGATTCATGTTTAAGCGAATAAAGTGTGTGTGATAGTGTTAGAAAAATTAATGAGAAGTTGAAATTATGAGTATTTAGAATATATAATTTGATATTGGAATTTTGCGTTTGATGCAAGAGTAGTTTTAATAGTTTCTCCCTTCTCTTGTAGTAATCTAAAAATCTTAGGATGTCTCGAACTTTGTAGTGAATTTATATAAGCATGAGACATTCTATATACTTTTTATTCATCTAGTTGATAAATAAATAAATAAATAAAATCAAGAGTTTCGTCCAGATATTCTCATGTTCATGGGACTAAGTGACTAACGATGGCGCCGGCAATTTTTATTGATAGTTGTCGCTATGTTACCAACTTACCATGAGAAAGAAATGGAAGAAGGACACGACCTGTGATGTTCAACTTTTACCCTTTCAATTTAATAACAACAATCAAATAAAATTCATAACTAATAAAGAGTAAAACGAGACACCAAAAACATACTACAAATTTTTTTATAAAATAATTCAAAAGTTGAGAATAGCTAGCAGTTGGCTAGAGTCAGAATGAATTCAGACAAATATATAATACCTGAAATTTTGATTTTCAAACTTTGCACGTATATCTTTGCCAAAAAAAAAAAAAAAAAAAAACTTTGCACGTATATAATTATACTTACTGCTAGAATACAACATTGTCAATCGCTAGGTCCAAGATTGCAGTGATAAAGAGGTTGAAGAGGAGAATTTGAGTTGCATAGGGATTGGGGGACATTGATTTTTGAAAACAAGACTTGGGGGAGAGACATTCATGGTCAAAATATGCTATTGCTGTTCGTTCATTTTCAAGCAATCGATTTCCCTTTCCGTTAAGTTTTACCACTACACCGATCGAATCAGTGCGCTGATGATCGATCTGCGCGTGGTTTCATCATCATTTTTTGACACTTTGATCGTCTCTGTGTGCTGCGATATTGCACGTCATTGTTTGGTTCCCACTTCTCGATCATGACAAAAACCACCACCTCCATCAATATTATAAGGCAGTTTCTTAGCATCTTTAGTTTACTGAGGTAATAATTCATCAGCATGCACTTGCTTAGGTGCTTAATGGCTAATGCATGGTAATTCACAGTAAACGCTTAGCTCAGGCAGGCTTAAAGAGTTAAAGTCCAATATCATACTTATATTATGGAAGCCAGCCTAATCTAAAAGGCTGTACCTACTACAGCAATATAGTAAATCTTACATCTCTCCAATAAGATTACGAGTTGGTAAGGAATGGATCAACTGGTTTAATCTGCCGGCAACGATGTTCATATAAATATCATGAAAAAAGTCGGTGTGTCAGCTAGTTATAGGTACATTGAATGAGATAGATAATGCACTTAATCATTTAGATTTTGAAAAAGGACTTCTGCTACTTACAGAAAGACACATACAGACTGAGAAAAAGGGATTTCACATGGATCTAAAACCCTAATTCCTTTCGAGGCCGGCTATGAACGTCCAATCTCCAGAGACTAGAAGGTAGGTGCAAAGCAAGAACTAATTTATAAGAGCAATATAAGGCTCGTTAATTAGGTAGTTTTATATCTTTGGTTTGGTAAGTATGATGTCGTAATTTGATTCCGGTCACCATTTCTGGTTGAGGACTAGCTATCACTCCATGATCTTTGTTTATTCTAGAATGTAACAACATTAAAACTACAGGGAAAAGAACATTGGAAAAATTATAGTTATCATCTTTTCTTGGATAATTTTCTCTCCAAAGGTAGCGGATTATAAAAGAGATGACTGTTTGATTGAAAGATTAGAGATGTTAAGAGGCAAAAATTTTCAGATAAGTAGATAACGTACTAGGATTATGTGAGGAACTAGCCATGCATAGGCGAGCTTGCGACGTCATTGAAGACCTTGTTCATGGGAAAATATATTGATCATATATCAACATCAATATGAGTTGGGCCTTGGAGTAGTTAGCAGGCCATCTAAGTGGTTGAGCCCAAAAGTAGAAAGTTAGAAACAATGCCATCCACATTACTACCGAATAATAATGGATCGATGTTTTATAGATGGTGGAATTAAGAAATAGACATTCGGATGAATGTTTGATATAGCATGATTCCACCACCCTCGCTTCCCTCACACTCGGGCAAGCCGGAACAAGCAGAGACTTTGTCTGGGTGAATCAAGCTTACCACCGCCACTTTTCAAAACCATAGGTTTCGCCGCTACTCACTTCCGTGCATCAAGTGCATATATTTGTTTTCGTGTGAAATAATGAATAGGTGGAACCTGTATGGCTGGCCGGGCAGACCAGGCTATAGCCCAACAAAGATTATTTAACGATATGGTTGAGCCCAACTATCCAGTTTCCAAGCCCATTCATATAGTTGAGCCCGCCCACCTTCACTGTATGATACGAAACTCACTCCCTTCCTGCGTTACACACGAGCCACGAGGCCTAACCTCAAACTAGCATCTATAACAGCCAGCCATCTAAGGAATATTCAGGTGTCTCACTGCTGGATTGCTAGCTAGCTTCACAATTCAGGTAACCTATCTATCTCCTCCGTTCAGTTGTTAATCTCCGATTTTCTCTGATTCTATCTTCTTCATCTAATTTTCTTGAGAGCAAGATTGGTTCTTACAGTGATATATGTAACACACAACTCGGAGCCTTTCAGTATGGCACACATTTTCTAGTGAAGAACAATCTACACCCTAACTTAGAAAGAGAGAATCTGTCCGATCCAATAGTTTTCCGATCAGAATGGTAGAAATTTCTTTCGCAATATCTGTACCCGAAACCCCCCGTTTCATTTTGGATATCTCACAACTGACTGCACTTGTTTAAAGGAAGGAACCGGCAGAAACAGAACCAACAGGGAAGTAATTTCTACATTGAATAATTTGTGAACTTGAATGTAGCAAAAATGGAGATTATGCACTAACATTCTTTGCAAGCAATTGAAAATGGTGGGCTGTCCAAGACCAAGCAGGAAAAACAAGGTTGAGAGTTCACATCAGTATGCTTGTATGCTCGTCTCTTATTGAAAAACTTACTATTTTCAGCACCATCATATCTTACTTACATCACTAAGAAACAATTATAGTTGGGTCAACTGTTTTTATCATCACTACTATGGCCCTGTCTGATTAATGCACTATATCTTATTAGCGTAGTAGTTATGATAGCCTCAAGCTTTATTTGGATTCTGGACGTTAAAACAAGAAGAAGGTTTCTGATAATGGAAAGGGGAGTGTGTAAAATAATCATAACCAAGGACACAACTTCTCTAATCGAGAATAGTTTATGCAATTCACTGAAATCATTGGAAGGGTTGTTAGTCAACTTATTTCATTACTAGAGCATATAGCTTTCATCAATACCTTTCTCTTTGTCAGTTTGTAGCCGCTGCAGGAAGCAAGGTATAATTCATAAACAAAAATTGCAAATGATTGAACTGCTTTACTGGATTTCAAGGAGCCCTCAAATTTCTGAGACTAATTGCTCTAGTAACGAATATACAGATAGCCCAAGTTTATAGTATGGAAAACCAAACCACAGAGATGGAATTCAAAGAAAAAAGAACAATATTGATATTAATAATCACTATTGGAGTAACCCCATTTATTTCTGGTGAACTGAATGACAGAGAGTAAAAGGGGTCGAAAACATTTTCTAAGTACAGAAAAGAATGTAGAAGGGAAGGCAAACCATTTAGGATACAATATCAAAGCACATCCACAGACACACACACTCAAACACAAACAATAGGTATACGGCTTACTCGAATGACTCCCAATTAAATTTAGGGTAGGCAGAACCATTGGCTGCTGAGGTTGTTGATGTAGATGTTGACGAGATTGGGATCAATGGCGGCATATTATCAAAAGTCTCCCACTGCGTGGTAACGATTGGCCCTGATGTAGAATGCCTGGATGGTTGTTGTTGTTGTAATTGCTTTTGCCCTTGCTGCTGATGTGTAGGTAAATTCCCAAGTGAATTCCTTGGTTGCTGCTCTTGAATTGGTGTTAGGATACGCCCATTGCCGTTGGAATGATTTTGTCTATGACTATGAGCTTGCTTTGGAATATGATCCCCATTGCTACTAGGCATGGAGTTTTTAACTTTCAAAACATCCAGAGTTTCAACATACTTCTGAACTCGTTTCACCTACAAAACCATCCATAAACATTATCTAACCTTGTACTCAAAATTCAAATTGAAACGAACAAGACCATAGGTCCATAACAATCAAACTTACCTGCATTTTCCTTTGCAACTTCACATCTCCATCCCCCATAATTCCGTCTAATTTAAGCAACTGATTCATCAACTGCTCGATCACTTTAAGCACATCCTGTTCTGCAACTTTTGCACCTTTAGTAATAATTGTTTCAAGAGCAGACACCTACAAAATTCCCAATTCCCAGTTCACTTGTCCGAAACAAGATGATTACAGTACTAGTGACTTGTACTTTTGTAAAGAACTGAGCACAATACCTGACCGGCGAGCCGGTCTACTTCCAAGCTGATTTCGGAGACGGACTTTGATGCCTTCTCCATTTTGGCATTGCGCCTCATCTCAAGATACCGCTTTTCTTGGCTAAGAGGGTCTTCAACACACACCATCTTTGATCGGTCTTTCACCCCGGAAATGTCAAGAAACGCCTTGGAATCCCTCTCCTTGTCTTTGAATATCAGCTTCATATCCAGGTGGTGCAAACCCGTCGGTCCGACCAGCATTTTCTTCAAGTCCCCTGCACGCAAAAACTTACATTTTCACACACACACACCACACCACACCACAAACACAATTCTCAATTCTCAATTCTCAACACACAACAACAAAAAGTTGGATGAAACCTACCAAACGAAGCTTGGGCGCCAATACTGATTTCATGGTAAACAGACCCGTGCTTGACCCGGACCCGAATTGTCGGCGGTGGCGCCAAGTTCCGATCAGAGTCCGGATTCCGTTTCTGGACCAACATTCCTCCGGGCCTGACCTCCCACTCCCCCGGCCCAGACTCGTTCCCACCATTCATACTAGACATTGACACTTCCACCCCTGAACTCGTCTTGTTCTTCATTCTCATCATCTTCTCACACCTCTCCAATTCCCTCGAAGATCTGCTTCAAATTCCACCCAATTGAGACACACCCCTTCTCACAGCACACACCAACAACAACAACAACAACAAGACACTGTTCTTTAATTCACCGAACCCCGGCATATCACGCCAGCAGCCACGTGTTTTTCTGACATACGACACACACACACACAAAAAAAACCAGTCTTTGCTTTACACCAGAATCAATGGCGTCTTACAAAAGGAAGTCGAGACACCCCATGTATTCCACCTAATCCAAAGCCGATGCCTTCCCCTTAAAGAAACAGAAAAAACCAGCAAACGGCTCTGACCCAGAAGAGTCCGAACCCTTCTGAGATCTCTGCGGCAAAATAATGTAGTCCCACACAAGTCAAACAGCTGCGACAGAAACTTTGCCGCAGAGATTTAACATAAAAAGTGAAACCCTGAGGAGAAAGAAGAAGATGAGGAGGTTTGAACCTGCGGCGGTGTGTACAAGGATGGGTGGCCGGGAAAACCAATGCGAAAACAGAATCAAAAGAGTTCTTCTGGCTCTGTTTTTTCTGGTTCTGGAGGAGTCGAGGAGGGGAAGAGAGAAAGTGGAAAATAAAAATGAGGTAATATAGAAGAAGCGAAAAAAAAAAAAATCAAGTGGCTGGCCAGCTAAGTGAGCTGTTGAAAATGAATATTATATAGGGGAATTAAATGATTAAAATATAGCTACCATAATTATGCGTAAATTATTATTATGACGACATTAAAAAAAAAAAAAAAAAAAAAAAAAGTGATAGCCGAAGCCATAGAAGCCGCCAAATGGTCCAAAAGGTTAAAAAAAAAAACACGGACGGGAAACTTGGGTTAGGTTCGGGTACGGGTAAGAGTACTCGTGGGAGAAGGTCCGGAACGGTGGTAGGGGTTGACACGCGTCGAGTTTAGGGTAGTTTGGGAAATGAAAGGGTGACTAATCATTGACTTGCGTGACACACGTGGGAGATAAACCTGGAGGGCGCGGCGCTAACTTTGTGGTTACACGATGGTTGGCCAGTTTAGTCTCGGCGCCACACGTGTTTCCAGTTTTACTTTTAGTATAATGTTGAAATTTTCTGTTTCTGTCCTTTTTATGTGGCTGAAAATTCAATGTTTTGATAATTTCTTATAAAAAAATGTTTTGCTAATTATTTTTTCATAATTAATTACAACTATATATACGGGTTGATAAAAAATAAAAATAAAAACTAAGAGAGTATTCAGTATACCAACGTGTACTTGCACCAACTGGAAGAACAGTTGGATAACATCAAGTATATTTTTTTATTACTAAAAAAATACATTATTTATAAATATCAACGTCTCTGATCTGTTAGAATTGTTTGTTCACTTGTA
Source organism: Rosa rugosa (assembly GCF_958449725.1). Taxonomy (NCBI): domain Eukaryota; kingdom Viridiplantae; phylum Streptophyta; class Magnoliopsida; order Rosales; family Rosaceae; genus Rosa; species Rosa rugosa. The sequence continues at coordinate 51,008,128 of NC_084825.1, forward strand.
CCGCTGTGCATAGACAAATTTTCCTATATACAAGAGATATGAGCAAAAAGACATGAAGAGTTTCTAGATTTTCAACTCGTTTTGAAATTCCTGGCTTAGTGGATCATTCTCCATTTAGAGCCATAATTATATATATAAAAAAATAAAAAAAAGAATAACACAGATATTTACATTGACAACTTGAGATCATGAAAGATTCTGATAGATAAAGTGATGTTTTTTTGTTAGATATCATTAGTTGAAAAGTTATATCATTTCTTCTTCTTCTATAATGTTTTTTTCATATTTTTAATATATTCTTCAAAATCATGAAGTTCATCGGTTTAATTGATGCGTTAGTTGCTAACAGTGTTGATATGGTAGCCGGAATAGACCCTCCGTCATGCTGTAAATTTAGTACAACAACTTTTATAGCTTTAGTACAACATTATTGTGAAGAACTTGGCTTGTCGGTTCCTAACTTTGCATCTTTTTATAAATTTTAGTACTACCACTTTTGCAAGACAAGAATAAACCTCTTTTCTAATGTGATTGCAATATATTCATAATTTAATAACACAAATATGGAAAATGAGCCAAAAATTATTTTCCCGGGCCAAAAATAAGCGCACACGGCGCGGTCGTCATTCGCAGGTAAAGTACATACCAAAACAAAGTAAACAGTCCCCCAAACAAAAACACAAAAAGACCAAAAAGTCCACCGTACTCTCGCACCGACAATCCCACACTCGCCAAGATCTTGCCACGTGGCGAAAGGCAAAGCCATAGAGATTAGGAGGCAGACGCCGCCAACTAGGAACCCCAAGAGTAGCTGCGGTTCGATGGAGATGGTGCAACCTACGTATAATTATGATTTTCTTAATTTTAATTTATTTTTGATTAGCTAATTACTTAAGTAATGAGAAAACTTAGTCAAGCTTAGAATTTAATTATTTCTGGGTTTTTGGGAGTAAAATAGGCGGATCTTGTTTGTGATTGGGGAGAGGAAACCGACCATTGGTTGTTAAATATTTATGGAATAGAGAGGACCGAGTTTATTGGTTAGGGGCCTTAGGGCATAGCAGTGGTTTTATAGAATTTCTGTGGGTCAAAATTGTGAGGCACGTGAGAACCAGGACAGGCACAGCTTCTAGCTCGACGACAAGAACAAGTCTTGTTGTCCTTGTTGTGGCTTGTAGGGTTTTCTAGAAAGAAAAGGGTTTTGGACTTTTAAGATGCATGGTCCCTTTTGTAAAAGGACTGAAAGCTATATACTTAAATAGTTAAATTCAATCGTTTTAATTGTATTACTCGTTTATTTTTTATCATGAGTTATTTAGTGAGTTTTATCTTAAACGTACAAAAAAGAAAACAAAAGAGAATGATTGAAAAAAAAAAAATTCTCCAAATTAGCATAGCATACGGATCGTTTCCTGTCAATAATCGAATGCCCTATTGTGAATGTGATTATGTATGTATAGAAAATTACTCAAACAATTCTTTCTTGCTTATTTCTTTCATTTGTTTTGTTTTTGAAGGGTTACTTTACAGCACCCCATCATTTGGTGGTAACGATCTTTTGGACACGTTTCCACATAAAACTTAAGGAACAAGGCAAAAAAGCCAAGCTATCATAATAGGGGCAACGGTAAAAGGAGGGAAGCGTATAGAATATACATGAGGTTTTATAAGTGTCACTCTCAAAATATTATAAGTAGTTTACAAGTACCAGCCGGCACCAACATCCACACACAAGAGTCTGCAGTACGATACGATACATATTCATAAACACATAAACTTGTATATCATCATCACATTCATCGCAAAATGATCACAGTACGTATATAGTAAAAACATTCGATCATGGCCATTGATGAATAACTTGGGCAAGTTTAGAAGTTAAAAAGTAGGCTATATATAGCTAAAGCTACATATTTCAACCCGTTTTGGGTATACCTTTTATCGCACACGAATTATAACTTATAAGCAAGGCAAAGTAATCATTTGCTGTTCATATACATGTTAGTATGTTGCAGAGCACTACCAGAGAAATGGGGCATGCATGCTTTCAGGGCTCCACGCAGACGGGAAACCGTAAGGATTTGGTGGTGTTTTCCAAATTAGATGGAGGCACGTGGAAGGTGCAATGGTGCATGCGTCTAAAGTCTCAAAACTTTAATTATTCTTTGCTATATATATGTATACAATGGGAATGATTAGGGTTCTTCACAAATTATAATACTCTCTCCTTAATTAATCAGGACATATAATTAGTTGACTATACTCTAATTGTTTTGTTCCATTTTTAAGGTTTTATAATTATGAATAATGGATCGAGGGGGCATTTCTCGACACATGTTGTGTAAGAGTTAGATTTGTATTTGCTAATTGTGTTAATTATATGTAGGGATATATAGATACATGATTTGTAGAATCAAAGGATGGTGGAAGGTCTCTGTAATGGTTAGTTATCCTTATAATTTGAAAACGAATACCCAACTGCTCAAAATTATTGAAGAATACAAATCAAACACGAGGTATATATATAGCTAGCTAGCTTAGCTTCTATTTTTTCTGTGTTACTGTTCTGTTTCGAAAATGATGGGGCACTAAATTTGAACCTGCAAGGAAGAGCATCGCTTTGGTTGAAATGCTTCACACACATGCAATCTAAACTCCACCCTTAACACTCAAGTCAAATAATACGCCAGAAATAGGCTTGGTTTCTTTTTAAAGCTTTACAATTTTGGTTTAAAATGCTAGATTGATTTTGATGTTCTACATGTTTTGTGGTGCGCTATCAAATTCTGACACCACAAAAATCATATCAGGATGAATGACTAGAAACCACTCTTCCCTCTCTCATATTCTCATAGACTTTTTGGCCGAATTGAAAATAGGGATGAATTCATTAAGATAATCATGTAGGTATAATGTCATGTACTTATAAGGAAGCGACATCATCATTGGTAAATGAAGCTATTGGGTTACCTGGGGGTCTCATTAGATCGCCTCCTTCTCGAAGTAATTGGAGGATTAATTAATATAAAAATATTTGCTTCTTTTGCATATACTAATTGCCTTCAATAATTATTATTCATACCAAATTAGGTCTTTTTTGACACATGGCCAACTTAGACTTGTTAATTAGCGGTTAATATGTGATATGAGGATATAAAAATGCTTGTCAAACGTCAAATCTCATCATTAAGAGTTAGTTTAAGCGTTGGTAGGAATGACTAATCCATTTTAGTTATCATATCATCATGTGCTTCAAAGTAAACTGAACATGACTATGATCCAAACGAATTTGACTGTGTGTGTTGATCAGAATGTACAATCTATTTTTGCAAATTTGAGAAGAAGAATTTAGATACGAAAAATACTCATATTTGCTATTTAGAATGTACAATTTAGTTTTTCTATTGGGACATCCATATTTGCTTATTTGACCTCTCATGCTCTTTACACCTCTTATTTGCTTTTTAAAAAGTAAAATTTGCTATCTAAACCTCTTTCAAATACCTAACTTAACCTTACTTATAAATAGAATATTTCGAGCATTAAAGATGAGTTTTAATGCTTCCATAATTATTTGTTTGCCACAAAAAAGAAAATTTAAAATAATTATTGAAAAAAAGTCATAGCTTGATAACTAATTAAAAAATATTACCACAATTGTTTTCAAGCCTAATTTTTCATGTTTTATGGTTATAAAAATTAAATTTGCTCATCAACACATGATTCTTACATATCAATATTTCTCCCATCAGAAACCCTAATGCGACTTTAGCCGCACCCAAACCCTATTCTTCGTCCCCACGGTGGTACACCCTACGGCCCCTGTTTACTGCACAATGACGTCCATTGACGACGTTACCGCAAGCTTCGCGGCATCTCTCGCCCTAGCGGGCTCTGATGTTGTTGACATCTCGCACTTGAACAGCTCCGACAGGCGTTCAAACTCTCAGGCTTTTCTTCTAGCCAAACCACTGACAAAGAAACAGTTTGGCAATCAGGATCTCCAGCGCCATTTCCGACGCATTTGGGTCATTGATGGAGCCTTCAAGGTTCAAGACAGTACCCAAGGCCGCTTTGTTTTTTCTTTTGATCTGAAACGTGATCGAAATAAGGTTTTAAGGGGAGGGCCGTGGTATTTTAACAAATCTCCGATTCTGCTACAACAATATGATGGCCTGGAAGATCCTCTCGTCATCCCCATGAATCTACTCTTTTTTTGGGTCAAAATCACAGGTATTCCGCCAGCCCTAGAAGAGGAAAAGATTATCATGAATGTTGCTTCTGTGGCGGGTAAGTATTTGGATTTTGATCAAAGACTGTATGACAATAAGGGTCAAATTAGGGTTCATGTAGCTCATGCTATTTCCCATCCATTCTTCTTGAAAATGACTCTCAAGATCATTCCTGGAGGCTAGAGTGGTGAAAGAGATTACTTTTTTCTATGAAAATTTGCATGGAATATGCAAAGATTGCCATCTTCTGTTTCATGAACAGAATATTTGCCCTACTGTTGATGCACAGGCTGGGCAAGACACCGCTACACGATCGGAGACATCAGGGAAGTCGCTCACATCCCATTTTCCAGGTTTGTCTGATCTTCGTTTCCAGAGTGGAGCATTCCGATTTCAGGGCCTGCAAACACCGCTACTGCCTCCAGTAGTGCGCAACCTATTTGGCACTTCTGCTATGAACAAGCACCGCAAGCCTATTGTTGTGCGTAGTGAAAACCTAAGGCCTGCTGAGGAAGGAAATGCCCTAGCCTTAGTTCCTGTGGACGTGGAGTCATCAACTGTGAAAAGAAATAGGCCTGCATCACCGTATACGTCCCCAAAGAAACTGAAATTTCTGTTTAATGGTGGTGAGACTGCTGCTAGCTCCACTTTGATGCCCAAGAAACTGAAAGTTCTAGAGTTCTACACCAAATTCTCTGCTAAATCACTGGGTCTCATTGAAGCTCCCGGAGGTGTCTTAGTTCCTAAGGAAGGATCACTCCCTAAGGAATCTATGCAGCTGGTCAAAATAGAACAAAAAAAGAAAAGAGGTCGGCCTCTGGGCTCGAAAAACAAGAACTCTTCAAAGAGTAAGAAGATTGCAGCTGAAGAAGTGCTTAGCATGCTTTGCCCTGGAAAGCCTCCTAACCCTAGTGTTAAGGGCAGGGAGAAAATTTAGTTTTTTTTCTTTTGAACTAAGCCTATTTACTTGTCATTGTAACATAGTTTCTAGGCTTTCTTTGAATAAGTGAGCATGGGTACCGTCAAATGATCGGACCTAATCTATGTATCGCTGTGGTTTTCACCACAAACTCTTTATCTACCCAGAGATGGTAGAGGGAGGATATGTAATGGTCCTTTCTGGCCTGAGAAATATTAATATATCGACATGATATTCTTCAAAAAAAAAAATTAAATTTGCTCATTTTATTATTTTTATTTAACTTTATCTTATATGCCGCTTTACAGGCTTATTCGATTTAGTTTACACGATGGCTCTCTATCCCTCGTTTCATGATCTTGTTATACTAATAAGAAGAACATTTATCTAAGGGCTAAATACTAGTTAGTACCCTGTGGTTTAGGTCCAAAATCAATTCAGTCCCTGGACTTCTAATTTCATCAAAAACACCCCTGCACTTTCAATTTTGATCTAATAGGTCCAATTCGTTAATATTCTGTTATGGGTTCAAGTTATAGTTGGATTATTTGTTGAAAAACTATTTATTTTTAATAGTAGGACTCACTCCTAAATTGACTGTGCAGACCATCTCGACACCACATCATAAAACATAGGCCATATATGAGCCACATTAACAAGTTAAATAACTCAATTGTCAGAAAACTAACAAATTGGACCTATTAGATCAAAATTGAAAGTGCAGGGGTGTTTTTGATGAAATTGGAAGTTCATGGACTGAATTGATTTGGGACCTAAACCACAGGGTAGTAATTTGTATTTAGCCCTTTATCTAATAATTGTCTATTGCATCATAGCTTTGTTCTTGTATAATTCACCAAGTAATTTTAAATGCATTTTCTTTTGAATCTTTTTAATCTTCGAAAGCTTTCATGAACAAATAAAATCATAAATGAGATTTGAAAATGGAAATGAATAATAAAATTAGTATAAAGCTTTAGAGAGATAACAAAAATGTATATTTTTTCTTAATATTTTGTTGTCTGTAACAGTCTTTCCATATAACTCATAAGGAATCAAGGATAAGATCATGATCTCTTTACATTAATCAAAGAAGAAACCACTGAGTTGTGCCATCAAGGTCTTCTTAATTCGATTGTTTTCCGTTTTCGTTTCGAGTTATAGGTTCATATTTTGTTTCGAGTTTGTGGGTTTACCATTTGGTCGACCTTAGTATGATCTTCTCGTTTCGCTCTTCGATCCTCTTTTCGCTCTTCTCGTACCTTAGGCTTAGAGGAATCAAATACATTAATTGAACTATTGAATATCTTCATCAATTCCTCCCGTTTCTACGACCTCATTCCTCTAAGCCTGATTAGCCCCTGAAAGCTGTACTGGCTTTACATGAAAATAAGAAAAGGAACTACTTCAATCTGTTTATGATTGTTTTTGTTGACTTGTACCCACAATGTTATCAATATGTTTTAATAGTTCCAAAACATGTTGAAAACTTTTGTTAATGAGGTCGTAAGGTTGGCTAATCGAATACCTTGCTTTTGTTGTGTAGATAGTGGTAGTGTTGGAAACTAGCAAATTTTTATATAGCTTAAACTAGCCCAACTCATTTTCGATTCCTGGCTACGTCCCTGATAAGTAGAATAATTTGGAATATATCTACATGTGTTTATAAATAGGATTAATTTCAATTTACTCCTCTGAGGTTTGGGCACCGGCGGATCCACATAGAGGCCAGCTTAGGCACTTTCCTAGACTGGATTTTTGAGTCTATACAAGTTTGGTATAAGCAAGGTATGTGAAATTGACAGAAATAGGGCAAAATCAAGTGAATTGTTGAAGAAAATGGCAGAAATAGGGCAAAACCAGGCAAAATCTGGGCAAACTTTTCACAATTGCCTCCAAAATCTATAGCTTCCCTCTAATTTTCCTCCCTTCCCCTTTTCCTTCAACCTGCCATTGTCTTGCCTTACTTGAAAAAAATTTCTGGATCCGCCACTGGGTTTGGGGGTGTCATCATGTCACCCCCGATACTCTTAATTTTAAATTTTTATCCCCCGAGCTTTTCAATTTTCCTCAACCGTGTCCAATGTCTCATTCTCCGTCCAAATTGGACGTTAAGTCCGACAATAGGGCCCACTTTAAGGGCTAAAAGGGTCATTTCAAGACAAAAAAAAAAAATCATTCTTGTTCTTCTTCTTCCCCTCAGCTCCTCTACCTCCCAAAATCCGACCCTAGGAAACCCATTACCATCATCTCCAACTCATCAACACCAACTTTTCTGATTAACAGATCTTGAACAAGTCTCAAACACCAATGCAACTTTCTCAAATCTCAAAAAATTTGTTTCACCTTCTCGCATATACACACACAAATCGTAGACACAAAATGGTGACTCACATAGCCATTGAACTGTCGAGCAGTTGCTTCTACTTCCTGAGCACTCGACATGGTCACAAACCCGAATCTCCTGCTTCTCCCAGTCGTCTTGTCATATATCACCTACAAAATCCACCAAACAGCCTCTATTAATCCAAAAAAAAAACATTGAACCCATAATTTATCTCCATTCAATTCACAAAAAGATGCAAAATTTTGAACGAAAAACAAAACCATACCTCAACCATCTCAACATTTGTAGCACCTTCGAAGAGCTCAGTTAGCTGAGCACTGTCGACAGTGAAGGGAAGGTTTCTGATTAAGAGCTTGAAGTCAGGCGGGAAATTGAGCTTGCCGGCGTCGTCGCTAAGAACCTCCTCATCCTCCTGGTAACCTCCGCCACTCTTCTTCCTCCGCTTTCGAATTCATCATTATCCGAATCCGAATCGGACTCCAACCCAACAACCTGAAGCCCTTGTGGAGCCAGAAAGTCACCGAATTCAGAGCCGGAGCCCTGAGAATTTGACTCCACCCCGAATTGGAATTTGACCCCGATATCATCGCCGTCGCCGTCGTCACCTTCGATTTCCAATTTGGTCACGAACAGATCCGAACCGAAGATGAGAACGCAATCGGTCATCGCCGCCCTCATCCTTCGCCACCATGTAGAGCTCGTGAAGCTTTTGGACCAATTCGACGATGTTTCGATCGGACAATCTGATGCTCGATTTCGCTTGCTGTGCCGACTCGAATTGCTTCTCTAATTCCACCAATTCGTCATCCAGTAAATGGGCATCAACTCACCCAATCTGAACTGTGAATCGAACCCGACACTTCCGCCTCTCTCTCCCTCAACATTCGCATGCTCTTCTTGGCCGAGAACCGGCCCCAACAAGGTCGGAATCAAGTACGGCGAGTATGTACCCCGACATCCCATTCCCTCAAGGGCATAAGAGGTGGAGAGTGGTTTGAACGATGAAGATGAGAAGAGGAAGGCTAGATTGATGAGTTTCAGATCGTTAGGGAGAGGAAAGGAGGAAGAAGCAGAAAATTTCTTTCTTTCTTTTGGTCGAGTTTTTTTTTTTTTTTTTGGTATTAAAATGACCATTTTAGCCCTTAAAGTGGGCCTCATTGTCGGACTTAACGTCCAATTTGAACGGAGAATGAGACATTGGACACGGTTGAGGAAAATTGAAAAGCTCGGGGATGGGGGGGGGGTAAAAATTTAAAATTAAGAGTATTGGGAGTGACATGATTACACCGTCAACTCTCAGGAGGGTAAACTGAAATTAATCCTTATAAATAACAAGCATTTTCTAGAAGATTTTTATTCAATTGGACATACAAAATTAGAATATTCTGCATAAATTTTTTAATTTTTCCTAAGCATCCAGAGTGCACAAATTCATGAACTGCTTCCAGATGCAGACCAATACGGTAACACCAAAATAATGAGCTACTATTTTTAATCTTTCACATGAGGTCACAAGACTATTAATCCTATACGATTCAATTGTTTACACGAGGTGCTTGAAATATACATATACTTACAAGTCTTCGTCAACAATGATATTAAAAACCAGTTTGCTAGCTAGTTGCAGCTCATGGACTCATGGAGCTTACGTGCTTCGTTATTTCTTGTATCCAAGAAAATCAAATTCACAAAACTACGAAATATCATTTTGTTGACAATTACTTTGCTTCTTAGAAATGAAAACGCCCTACCATTGACCATTTGTTTGCATTATTCCTCTATCAGGAGGTCAGCACTTAGCGTCTAATAGTTACACCACCAATGGAAAAATGCCAATGAAAAATAAGCAAATAAAATGAAAGCATGTGAAACCGGAAAACAAATGTTGCCCTATTCCTTGAGACACATGCGCAACATGGCCCCAAAAGAAAAGAGGCACAAAGGAAAACATGCATCCCTGTCATTGTCGATTGGTCACAGTAAGTCCTTCCAAACAAGACCAATCTACAGCGCGAGAACCTTATCTTAGAGAAAATTGACTGCACCATAACCATATGGCTAAGGAAAATAGGCTTATCATCTTCCTGTGAACATAGGCACTGTGTTTGAGCTGAGAAAAAGAAGCCATGGTAGCTTTGAGCTGCCAGTTTCAACCTGTGGTCTGCAAGAGTTATCGAAATGGTAGAGCTAGACCTTCTGCCCTTTGCTCAATGCAACCGTCTCAAAACAATATCAAGGTTACATGTTTGGTTCTACATGAAATGCTCTCTCTTTTCTCTTTAACAGTAAAGATGCATTGGAAAAAATCAAATAAAATGTATTGCTATAGGTAATAATAAATGGAGCTGCAAAGGAAATAGGGAGGGCAGCAGTGATTGCCGTGACCAGAGCTCGAGGGATGGAGGTGGCCGGTGCAGTGGATTCGTATCTTGTAGGAGAAGATATTGGGAATCTATGTGACATGGCGGAGCCACTGGAGATACCGATAACAAATGATCTCACCATGGTCTTAGGTTCCATATCACAGGTGACAAACCAAAATGACACCTATGTGTGTAATGAGAGTGTGGTTTTGTTCATTCTGTCAATCTGTTTATCGTGCCATTGATATCGATTTGCAGTCTAAAGCAACAGGAGTAGTTGTGGATTTCACTGACCCTTCCAAAGTTTATGACAATGTGAAGCAGGTAGAGGCCACATTCATGAACTTTTTAGCTTCCATCGGTTTATTTTTGACAGAGATTTAATAATTAAGTACGAAGCATTACCAAATTGTAACTGTGTTTCATCATTTTCTTTCCTACTAGGCAACAGCATTTGGAATGAGGAGTGTGGTTTATGTGCCAAAAATTAAGTTAGATACAGTATCAGCATTATCTGCACTCTGTGAGAAAGCCAGCATGGTGAGCACAGGGTGAGATGCTCTACAATAATAAAGTTTTCATAAGATTCTGTGTTTCACATCCCCTTCTTTGGATTCTAAGTACCATTGAGTTTCTGGGGATTAAACCATACTTCTCTTACCTGATCATGAACTTGTTACTGTTGTCAGGGTTGTCTTGTCGCACCGACTCTTTCTATTGGATCTATACTCCTCCAACAAGCAGCAATTTCAGCTTCCTTTCACTATAACAATGTAGAAATTGTAGAATCAAGAGCTAATACAACGGTAAACTCCGTCTCTTTTAATTGCAAAAATCAGATAATATTGGTGCTCTATGCTTGAGGAAGTTTGCAGCAAATTTAGTTCAATTCCATACAAAAAGCATGAAATGTATTTTTCAATAAGATACTTTAGTTGGCGAGCACAATAAGGAGATAAGACTTGCAACATTTTGTCAATCAATGATTTTGACCTGAAAGGTCAAGAGTAAATTTACTTTTATTAACATCAGTAGTTCAGTACCCAGCAGGCTTAAGAGATGCAGAAAATACAATCTCTTGCAAATGATGTTGCTAAATTCATCTTTCGGAAACAGGATCTTCCATCATCAGATGCAACCCAAATTGCCAACAACCTCTCTAACCTTGGCCAGATCTATAACAGAGAAGACATTTCAACAGATGTTAAGGTAGCTAAAATACAAAACTTAGTCTTTTCATAGTGTCATTTTATGCCTTGGAACTCATTCTTGATTTGTCCAATAAGGCAAGGGGTCAAGTTCTGGGTGAAGATGGAGTTCGTGTGCATAGCTTAGTCCTTCCAGGGCTTCCCTCCAGTACAACAGTCTACTTCTCTCGCCCAGGAGAGGTGTGTTTCTGAGTTTACTCATCTCTTCTCAATTCAGAAGTGTACGCTTGAAAAATATACCTATAAGTGAGTCGGACAAAAAAAGATAAAGAAGGTAAAAAAAAGCTCTCGTGAGATGATAATCTGATGAACTAGCATTGCTTGTGACAGGTTTACACTCTGAAACATGATATCACAGATGTGCAAAGTCTCATGCCAGGCCTAATCTTAGCTATCAGAAAGATTGTTCGCATCAAGGTAACAAAATGTGTGCAACAGTGCATTCTTAAAATTTTTCAAGCATTCTGCTACAGTCAATACTAGCTGACTCTCATCTCTTAACTGTTTTCCTTTATTGCAGAGCCTGGTGTATGGCCTGGAGAAACTTTTATGAAACTCCAAGCTTTCTTCAATCTCATGGATGTGTACCTTAACATCATATATGCCCCCCACACAAGGTTCCTAAATGAAAGCTTAACGGGAGATAGTTTGTTAAAAGAAGCAGCAGAGAGAAAAGAAAGAAGATTTTGTTGACTAACTTTCTATTGATGTAAAGTATTCAATTGTTTATTCAAATGTGATCAGTGAAATTTTAGGGGAACCGTTGTGATCTTCAGTTTGTACTAGGGATGTTGAATGATATCTTAGTATGTCCATTCCAGGCAGCAACTTCACATGGTTCGGCATCAAACGGTTGCTGGCAAACCTTAGGGCAAACAGAACAGATTAGACCTTTTGGCTTAGCTCTCATTGCTACTGAATCATGGAACAAGAGAAACGTGAATATCATAGAGAAGTCACTTAAACCCAAACCTAGCTAATCCAATTGTTTGGCATGTGTTATGTAGGAAAACAACTTCAGCTTCAGTAAAATAAACTTGTGGTTATATGAACTATCTTGAAAAAACTTATGAGAGGACACACCTTTCTGTTGACAGTAGTTGACATTCAAAGTGTTGTAGCCTATAGATATAATACAGAGGATTTCAAAATTCAAGGCCCAATCTCATATCTATTCCGAATGTATCAGAGCAAAGAAACATAATGAGGGCAAAAAACAGCTTTTAACAAAGGTTGCTGTCTAAGTTCAAATGTAAAGAAGTTCAAAATCCTTTACAAATCTACATATATCTTTGTACCTTCAGTTTTTTATGGTGAGAGCTCCAATCCAGGCTAATTATTTTCACTTGCCACCGAATTTGTTTGCAAGAGCTCCAGCCCAGGCTCTATCTTTATCACTATATGCATACCTCATGCTTGAAGCCAACAAGACAAATCCCTGAATTTGTTCATTTCCACTGTCATTTGGGTTCAAAACTTGCAGCACTGGTTGTACGAGAAGTGAACGAGTCCCCTTGGGTAGCATCTCCCAGAGTCCAGAATCTGAAACAATGATCAAACTTGTAAAGTAAACAAAGTGGTGTCAGAACCATAGCTCTAGAATTAATTAACAAGTACTTGATCTGGATTGTATCACTCCAGCAAGCAGCCTTATAGTTAGCCTCTCTTATTTCTTCTTCATCATCAGAACATGCATTAAGTTAAGAATCTACATAGAACCCCGCCAAGTAGATATTCATGCATCATAGAAGCGCGCGCACACCTCCCAGAAAAAAGGAAAAACAATAAAAAGACCCTTGCAGGCAATATGTTATAATAGGTTTCAGTTGGACAGACTACTTCTTTTAAAGTTCTTCGTGCAAACCAAAAGCACAGAGAAAGTTGGACCTATGAAGTGACATATGGAATTTGCCATACTATTCAGATTAAGAGTAACTATACAAGTCAAAAGGATCAAACAAGATCAGATCTTCAAATAATTAGAAATTGTACGTTCTTAGTTTTGAATTTGAATATCTATTGTCTTTCTAATATATGCATGGACAAAATTCTAATCTTCATGTGAGGCTAATTAATATCTGCAAAATTCCACAATTCTAACTACAATTACTTTCTGAAAGATATAAACAAATGTCATATAATTGCTACCTTCAATTTGAGGAAGGTATAGGGTTTCCTTCAAATTAGAGAGGCCAATGCTTTTGATCTGTTTCTCAAACCAATCAAGTACATTGGGTTTTGAAACATCATCTGGTATGCTCCAGTAACCACGCACACATAGTTCATCTCGAACTGATATTATCTGGAAAATCAGCAAATAACATTTTTGATGAGCTTATGACAAAAAATCTAAAATATATAAACATTATTTATTTATTTATTGGATTCTAGTGTACCAAAACAAGTCACATTTTCATTCAAATTAGTCGACTTTTCCTCTGGTTCTCTCTGCCAGTATACCATTTCAACTGTGTAATTCCAATTTATAATAAAAACCTGCTGCATACCACTGATATGCTGTTTGTATTGCGCAACAAAATGTACGTAGCCCAAGCCAAGTCCTCCTTCCGAGTATTTGAGGTAGTTTCTGATATCATAAATATTTGCTCACACCCCTCTGGGATACTCGTTTGATCCATTGGAGTAGCACCCTATAATAAAACATCAAAAATTATGTTTTAAAATATGCTGAGCAAGCAATGCATACGCACAGCTATTGCCATATTCTAACACTTCTGTGAGATAAAAATACTAGTTCTCTACCGATTTCAGCATTTGAGTATATCATAAGTTGTTTCATCTTAAAAATGAAAATGGAATTGATGGTGGTTTAAATCTCTTTCACAATACAAGAGGCTTATAAATCTGAATTTTACCTTCACAATCCTATACTATGAGCTTTAAGTGCAAACTTTTCACAGCTCTAAAAGTAAAAAGGTAAACAAAGAGGGAAAATTACCTTGAGAAACTTTCCAAGATAGGGAAGTGCTATGGAGAAACCAGCCAAAGATAGACCCAAGGCCTCTGTTCTCTATCCAAAACACAAAAGGAATTCACAAAAATCAATATAAACCCAGCAAAATATGAATCATACAAATTAAGAAAATGACTTTATCTTCTTACAAGCTGTGCCAGGGTAGGTGAACCAGAACCAGCAAAATGGTTCAAGAGCAAAAGTGAACCGAACCCGTATCCGATCCATCTGGGTAAGTAGGACTCGTCCAGCCCAGGTATTCCTGCACCACCCGCAATAAACCCATCAATTTTCACATGCAAATCTCAGAGAGAAACAGAGAGATAGAGAGAGTTACCGAGTGTGAAGCGGAGCACAGAGAGATTGAGTTGTGGGTCTGTTGGGTTGGCCTTGGAATTGTCAAGACGAGCTGAGAAATTGGCAGTTTTCTTTTTGGCGCGAAATTTAGGTGAGGCTTTCAACTGAATTAACGGATTCGAAGACAGAGTGGTGCCTGCGGAGCTCATCTTTTCTTTTTCTTTTTGTTTTTCTGGGTTTGGGAGCTAAGAAAATATATGGAAATTCATGTCAAAAAAGGATTTATGATTTCTGGTTTTAGCTAGGAGACTTTTTTTTATTCTTTTTTGTTAAAAAGAATGTAACCGCTAGCTTAGTTCTAACTCGATAAATTTCCAACTCCCATCACCATTTGAGCTAACCTAAAATGCATACCCCCAGTTAAATATATATAATTAATCATCTTATACAAGATGAAACTAAGCTTCTTTTGGCTATTATGTTAGGAGCCATCTTTTTGCTAACTGAAAATCTTTAATCTTTAGGAATGCTCTACAAAATAGTAAATAGTTTGGTATTCATACCAGTAAAGAAAAATAGTTTGAAAATGTCTTAGTCTATACAATTAATTAAGAGAATATGATCGTACATAACTGACTTTTTTTTATATATAAATAATCTTGTATATATTAAAATACTTAAGAAATCTGAAACAAAACAAAAATCAAAATTATAATTATACAAAATTACTCTCACGCCTTTTACAACTTGATGCTTGCCAACACTAATATTGGGCAAACATCTAAAATAGGAAGCCAACACTAATATTGCAGAGTTCTCCCCCACAAAGAGAGCATTATCACCTAAAGAGTTTATCTTGATCCACTTATGCTTATCAACATCATATTTAAAAACTTCAAATTTCATTGTCGAGCGACGACTACGTGGTGGGCCAGTATGATATAAAAACCTGTGAACCATCAACAATTCTTTATGATCACTTGACTCCACCAGATATCTGTTTTTAACAGATAATGGTTCTTCAAGAGTTTCGCCAACCAAATATGAGTTGAATTATTTACTAGTAATTTCAACACAAAAAAGTTGGTTAAAGTGATTGAGGGCATAGAATTTATCTTCAACATAGACAACGTCCATTATTTGTTGAATATTTTCATCGATATAAGTCCATCTTGTGTCTTTATTAAGTCTAATAAAAGCTAGTTGACATCTTTGACCGTGTATGATCATAACAATGCAATCCTTTGCATTTGAAATAGGATTTGCTGAAATTGTAGCTTTGTGGACGTAATACATATATACCTTAGGCCCCCATGGCTTTCTACTCTTCTCTGTAAGGTTCAGTGCAGGAAGCCTGATGAATGAATTTTCTTCCACTATCCTCCCTTTAACCCTCGAGAAGGGATTTATAAGTGTTACAGTGAAATTCTCATCGATAGTTATCAGCCATTCTTTAGAAAACCCACAAAATCGTCTATTTGGCAAGTCCAATTGCAAATCAAGGATCTTATCACATGCAATGTCGTATAAATTCCATGTGTCTTCTTTGCCTGTATAAGCCAATAGCATTGGGGTTGTGCGTTTCCTTAAATTGTCTTCTGCCACAAAATTCCATGACATACAAACAACACTAAACTGCAAAAAATCTAATCGTGACGGTAATCTTTCTAAAACGGAATCTAATAGGTGCTTAGGCAACATTGCCCAATTTGAAGACTCCATAGTCCATACTGTGAAACCTAGAAGAAGATTTGACCGAACAACTCTGGGTTGTTGATAAGAAATTGGCGAGTGTTCGGGATTTATTTTAAAAGAGCACAAACCTTTTCTTCTCAGCCTTTGGAGTTCGGGCATAAATCTCCTCCTCCGTCGATTTATAGATGATAGATGAGTAAACTCTACCCAACTCCTTTTGTGTGAACTGTGAAGGAGAAGATAAACGAATAAGGAAAAACTTGCATATACCTCCAATAACAAATAGGAAAAGGTTGTCTGCAATAAGAAAGAAAGAAGTTGACTTCAAAGTCTTCAATAACAAATAGGGAAACCGAGTCACAGTCGGAATCACTAATCCTTTAGTTTTGTAGTTTAGCTGGGGATGTGTTGTACACAAACTTTAAAAGTGATGGATTTTGAAAAGAATTCATGAATTTCAAAATTTATGGAATTAAAGTCGATGGATTGCACAATTATGTTTTAAAATATGCTATTGCCATATTTTAACATTTCTGCGAGATAGAGACATACAATTATTGATTGTGATTCAACATGAATAGACAAATGTTAAATGATGCAAGTCATCACATAAATTAGGGTCTTACACTCACATAAACTCATAAAGAAATGTTATTTCTCTACCGATTTCAGCATTTGAGTAGATCATGAGTTGTTTCATCTTAAAAATGAAAATGGAACTGGTAGACTGGTAGTGGTTTAAATCATTTTCACCATACAAGAGGGTTTATAAATCTGATTTTTACCTTCACAATCCTATACTATGAGGTTTAATTGCAAACCTTTCACAGCTCTAAAAGTAAAAAGGTAAACAAATAGGCAGTGCCTAGGGCCTCCAAATGTAGTGGGCCACTAAATTTTAAAACTCACCTATAGAACCTTTATAAAAAAAAAAATTAATAATAATAATAATAAATTAGCATATTCTTCCATCATTTATTAAAATAATAATAATAATAATATTACTCCAATTATCAGATTTTATGAGCTCAAATTACGATTTAATTATTTTTTTGTCATTTTTGTGAATCCAATTTTATTTTTGACTTTTCTAATTAACTTGTTAGTATAAAAATGATTAATTACCTTCCATTATGAATGTGAGGGTCTTGTATTTTTAGATAATTGACTAATGAAACTTTTTGTTAAAATTAATTTTTTATTTTTACAGCTAAGGCCTTGACAAACACAGGGCCGACCCTGCAGATAGAGAGGAGAATTACCTTCAGAAACTTTCCAAGATAGCTAGGGAAGTGAGCAGCCAAGAGGATAGACCCAAGGCCAGGTTCTCTATCAAAATCCCAAAAGGAATTCATAAAAATTAACATAAAACCAGCAAAATATGAATCATACAAATTTAGAAAATGTCTTTATCTTCTTACAAGCTGTGCTAGGGTAGGTGAACCAGAACCAGAACCACCAAAATGGTTCAGGAGCAAAAGTGAACCGAACCCGTATCAGATCACTACTAGAAATGTGGCCTATGGCCACAGCCCAACAGTGAAAATTTAATGCTCCGTCCCTATATTTGTACACAGGGTCAAAATTTGCGACGGTTAAGGTCTAGCTGACCCCTGGACATGTATCAGCCACAGTGAAAAGCAAATTCCGTCGCAAAAGATGAAATTATGAGCAATAGTAGGGAGAAAATCAGTTTTCCGTGGCAAAATCACGCGCCGGCCCCACAGTTTATGATAATATCCAATTATCCATCCATTTTGCTAAAAAAAAGAAAAAAAGATAATAATAGTTTTCATCCTCTTTTTGTTCATCTCTCTTTCATTTTTGAGTTTTCAACTTTTGCATGATCTCCTCCCTCTCACTGCCAGGCGATGAGCGCGCGATAGCCGATCTCCTGTCTCATGCATGGCCGCTTCATTTTCTTAAGGTTCATATCTTGTCTGATCTCCCCTCTAAATGTTTATTGATTAGATCCGACGAAAAGTAGCCCAAATGCGAGGTCGCTAGGGTTTCAAGTTTTAACTTGGGTATTTTGGATTGCACTCCTCCTTGTGTAGGGATCTCAGTTCTTTCTTGATGTTTTTTCTTGACGTTGAGCTATCACTCAAGTATTTCTTTTACATTGAAGGTTGTGTCTTTGAGGTTTCAGGGTAGTCCACTAAAGAACTCTAACTTCTTCTGTGCAGCTTATTGAGCGCCCCTTTACGCTGCTTGAGGAAGAACCACAGTCTAGAAGACAAAGCCCTATATAAGAGTTGAAAAGATGTTTGAAAAAAAACTCAAACTAAGCTTCCAAGTCCACCTGATTTCATTCTTTGCGTTTTACCAGAGAGGAAAGATTCTTATATTTATGGTACGGTATTGTTATTTACAGTGGCATCCCACCTATCCCTTGCTATGATCATATAATCACTTTGTGATATTCTACATGGCCTTGGAAAAAAAAAAAAAAAAAAGAGTCTCAAGTGTTTTCAGGATTGTCACACAATGCATTTTTCCTTCCAAGATTTATCAAATATTACCTTACCAATGTGCTTCTCAAAATCAATTCTAAGGCAAGAACTAAATCTTGATATCCATATCTCTACTTTTCTAATTTGTGGACGCCTATTGATTTCTCCTGTCTGTTTCTGTTAACCTTCATAACTTGGAGGAATAAATTCTTTGTTGGCACTAGAGCACTCCTCACATGTCCCTCTGATAAAAGATACTCCTACCATGATTTTGTGGACATTCCTTCTGTTGCAGCGGTAATCACAAAGCTAGTTTCTTTCATTATGTATTAATTACTTACCAATTGTTGTTTCCTAGTAATGTCAATGTTTTTGGACCATACAGGTTTTAGGCTCTCGAAGTTGGCCACTTAATTCAAGGTACAGAGCAGCTGTTAGAACACAATCTTAGGAGACTATGCTTATTATTAAGCCATTGTTTATCTTTAAAGATACTCACATATTATCTGCTTGTTAAATTGCATGACTCCATTCACAAACCATCTGAATTTTATAATGTTGAAGAGCTTTATCTATTAGTAGATATTCATGTTAGCTTTTTCATATTACAACACTAATGCTATGTATCTGAAATGCAGTTGGATGATTCAAGCAGAAACAATTTGACACGTTTGACAACTCTTAAGTCCCCAAACTGAAGAGATTGGATCCTACACGTTCCGATAGGTGATCTCTACCAGGTATTTACACATTTGGAAACGCTCTTGATGTTCAAAATTATTCATATGCCTCAGTACTTTGCTGATGGAATTGTTAATTCATTATTTGGTTCATCCACTCTGAAGATTAAACTTGAGCAGTGCTAATGTGTTTTACTTGGTAATTGTCTGTACAATTTGTTCTCCTGGCCATGCTTACGAAGGATAGTAATTTCATGAGATGTACTTGGTCATTGCTTTCTTGTAACCTATATAGAATGGGATCGCTTTTGGTAGATGGAAGTTGTAATCACATCTTTTTAGATCCAGTGTTAGATATCTGGAAGTTGTAAAGTGTGCAAGAACTCTTAGCATGGAGTTGATATATAGTGGAATGAGAATGAGCTCTAATTCAGTTTATGTTGTTGCAGATGTGTTGGAATTGTTTTAGTTTGCAGATATGTTTGAATTCATACTTGGCATTTGATTTGAACTATAAAAACTGGCTATCTTTGAGAATTTTATCCCAGCAAGAATTACCAGGAATCAATTTTGTTACCATAAAACAACTTGGATGGGGTCCATGGGTAAAACCAGAATGGAATATCTTCAAAACCATAAATGGTAATTTTTGTGTATTTCCCAATAGTACTTTTTTTTTTTGGTAATTTGGTACCAATTGGCCACAGATGAAAAAAGAGTAGTAGCAAACTAGCAAAAGAACCAAGCGTGTGAGGAGTTGAGCAGGCAATGTTATAATAATATAAAACAGTGAGTACTGTTCATTGTCAGAAGTAAACAGTACAGCGCGTGAAATTGTTAGGGGGCTGTGTACCTTAGGAGCGACGGACAGTTTGTGCTGTGGCTAGTTGGTTAAAATCCATTTGGAGTCAGTACAAATCGTCTCGGACATCCAATCTGTGGCCAAAGACCAGTAGGCACAGTAATCCGTCCCTAATAACATCAATGGCCATGAAATAATGGCTGTCCCCATAGGCCATATTTCTAGTAGTGGATCCATCCGGGTAAGTAGGTTTTATGTGAACTCTAATTGCAAATCAAGAACCGAACCCTAAACTACATTATAAATAGTACCCATCTACTATCTTATAGATTTTATATCTTTTACTTCTACTAACTACTAGTATTTAATGAGCTAGTAAAAGTCTTTATGTGTGAAAGGTCATGTAATCCTAACTAGGTTGTAATTCTAGTTTTTTTTTTTTTTTAAAGCTTGGATAGGTGAGGAAGAGATCATTCCTATCCTCTTAAATTAAGAAAAGGAAATCAGAGTACAAAGGAGGGGGACCAAAACCAAAACCTCCTAAATAAATCAGAAAAAGGAAACATGAAACTAACGAAAACGAAAGTTCGGAAGACCCAAGTGGTCTCTGTTACAATGTGCAAGTATAAAGGGTGGATCATAAAGAATACATACGATAAGATGTTGTACAAGAAATACAAGAAATGAAAGAAGCATGGTTCCATCCTTGTATACCTCAATAGGACGTAAGATGTTTAAGCCAATTACTTGTTTTTAATATCACCTCAATATAGAAGTTGGAACTTAAGAAGAAAAAAAAAATGTGAATTGTATATGCACGTTACAAATAAGGAGTGTTTTGAATTTTCCAGCTAAAGAGTAGTGCCGTAGCATCGTGTGCGGAAGGTAGCACACAAAATCAAATGTAAAGCGCGCGACTTGTCACTAGTTGGTCGATCTCTATACCGATTCCTCACATATGGATTTATTATAAGGTCCCTATATACACTATTATTCTGCGTGCATGGCAATGTAGCATTACGTCCCTTTATATTGTAGTCAGGCAACTGTGGTTTTCCAACAACATGAGCAAATCAATTGTTTAAGACCTTCGATCGATCTTACGTACTCATGTTCATACGTATTATGTGAACATATCATGACATGAAAATTTTACACATTGAATTCTTTCGTTAACTTGCTCAAGAGTATAAAGAAACCACAGGTAGCAGCTTCCAGGAACTTGTTCGATCAAGGAGAAAAACCAATTCATGAGTAGAAGATCGATCGATCTTACACTACCACAAAAGTGGGCTTTGGATACCATTTTACCCCCACGTTTTGGTTAATGGTGACAGCAACCAAATTTTATCTCACTAATCTTCCCAAACGTGTGTACCGAAAAGAAAATCCTGGTCACCGTGGGGTCAAGATACTGTTGAAATGTCACCAATGTTAGAAAGTTGAATTGCCCCATTAAAGATTATCTTTCTTTTTCTTTCCTTTGCAGTGTTAACCGTAAACTCTCTCTCTGCCCTATTGTTTCTCCATCTCTCAAGTGTTGAAGAGAGCAGCAATCAGACATGGTCTTCAAGACGGATTACCTTCAATTATCTGTCGAGGACGAAGAATCAGTTTGCTCATGAATATAGAAACACTAGCTTCCATGATCAGTAGACGATATTGATATCCGAGTCGACGAATCGGATTACAAGGGTTGGGTTGAAGAGAAATAGGAAAGGTTCGGTTTATCAAGTTTATGTGGTAGATCTGATATAACATTTGTGATTTTGCATTATGGATTTGATGTAAGATTTTCTATTTTGCTCGCAGATCGGTGGGGTGGGAAAAAGAAGAGGAGAGATTCAGCTGTTGCTGAAATTTTCATCGATTTTGGGAGAAAGTTTTGAGGAGAAGCACAGGTATGTGTTTGACTTGTTGGTAGCGGAGGCACCGTCTCTGGGGTTGGACAGTATCTCAAATCTCAAAACCCTGATTGTAAGGTAAAAATCTCTTAAAGTTACATTATCCATATATTCATTTATTCGCCATCACTGCTTAACCCAATTACCCAATCGATCACTTTCTAATTTCCATTAACTATGTGTGGGGATACGGACTAGGGTCATCCCATTTGCAGACAAGAGTTTTCAGGTTTGCACCGCTGTTCAAGTCCTCTAAGTAAATTTTGTTGATTCTCCTCCTTTAGTTTATGGGTTTGGTGATTTGGATTGGATTCTACACTAAAGTTTCAGTCTCGAATTCAATTGGGTACTTTAGCTTTTGTTCTTTGATTTCTGCTAATTTATGCAATTGGGTTATATAGCACAACAAGTTTGGCAATGCTTATGCTTTAAAGAAAGTCTGGAAAGGGGTGGAGCTAATAAGAGAGAGCTTGCCCACATTTAGCTTGGGTGTTAGTTTGTTTAGTATGTTGGGGATGTTATAGTTAGGGAATTAGTATGTAATAGTTTGGGATAAAATGAGCAATGAGATTACTGTTTTCATGCTCCTTTTTAACTCTTGACATGATTTCAGGTGATAGAGGCTCATAATGTTATGGGCTCAAGTAGGGTTGATGAAGATGCTGAACCCATTTTACAATATGGACACAGGTAGAAGCCTGTTGCTTTCAATTTCTATAATTTAAGGTCTTCAGCTGATCCAAATTGGTAGAACTGTGTTGTTAGAAGTTGAGTCTCACTTTCAGCAGGTAACATTCGCTCTTTCCTCTTTTATGTTTTTGTAATGTTGTTTTTATTCTCTAGGTTGTGCTCATCACTTATTTCGTCTCTGTTTCTGTTCTCTGATTTGTGTAAAATATATGTTATTTGATGGTTGAGTTTGCCCCTAATTTTTTTTTTTTTTTGTATGTGCATGAGCTTATGCTATGGTTTTCTCTGGCCCTTTATTTATATACACATATACTGTACACACACACAATTGTAACTTGGCAGACTTGGAGACACTGAACTATGTAATTTGGATAGTGTTTTAAAATTGCAGAAATCACAAAGGTTTGCTGATATAATGCACGTGTGTTTCAAAATGACTCATTTACTTATTCGCGGCAAATGTTTTGGTCTCCATAACTTTTAAGTCTCTATAAGTTTGAATTATATCCTTTCACTGTTTTATTTATCATTTGTTTCTCATCCTGTGTAGTTGTTTGAATGTTTCTTCAGTTGAATTGTATCATCGCAAAATAGGATAATCCTTTGTTTTAATCAAAGAATAGAGAATCCGGGGATGAATCAAAGATATCTTTTATGAGAGTTGTGAACTGAAAAGATTTAGTTATATTTAAAGTTGAATAGATATAAATATTGCTTCCCCAAAAGTAGACAAATACAGTATATCTGTATATGGTATTCATCATTCATAAAATTTCTCAATGTATGAGAACTGTACATAAAAAAATTTTAACGGCAATTGACATACCACAAAAATAGCTTTTTATTCATTAGACGTCTGTGTATAAACTGTATTAATTGTTTCTCTATGCTAACTGGAACTTGCATGTATTTCTCTAACTTTTGTTTTAGATGAATTCTATTTATGGTAGTCTACTGCTTGGTCTCATGCCCTTTATAATTCTGTAGTGGTATTAAATCAATTGAAAGTAGTTTTGCTGTTTAGTATCAAGTTGCAGAAATTGAAGAAAGCAATGGTCCAGCTCTTGCTATAGTTCCACATTGTAGGCTCAAATGCTTGGGATTGAGGAAATGTAAGCTTCCTAATTTTTAAAGAATTTCCGACTGTCTGTTGAGGTACCTTATGAACTAATATCAGTTCCATTCTGCAGGTTGACAGACTAGAAGTTGGAGCATTCGTCTCTATAAGAGCAATTGGTCGCATTAATTTGCATCAAATTTGTGCAGGTGAGCAAGGGGGGGGGGGTTGGGGGGGGGGGGGAAGGGAACTGGACTGGGATATATGATATTCTGTCATAAAGTTACTCATACATGTAATTATTCTATTACAGGGGAAGAATCACCACTGGGTTTGCCTTTGATGGGTCGATCGTTTATCACAAGGTCTTACTCTCAGTAAATTTGTACCAAGAACTATATTTAAAATGTGAAATGACTTATTGCTTCCCCCACTATAGCTTGTTTTAGTAGTCTCTATTCTCTGACAATGTGTAGGTTTGTCTTTGCAGCATTTCCAGGAAAAGAGGTTTATCATGAGCTAAATTTGATGGTTTAATGGGTTTGAGCTGTTAAACAGGCAGTACAATCTTTGCAAAGTAAGGTTCTTAAGTGGTTTATGTCATATATTCTACAGACTTTGCTGACTTCTTTTTATGTCATATATCAAACCATTTAGGGGTTCAGAAAGGTTTACTGAGATGGTTCAAAGGATATCATTTGTTTTAAAGTTTATGAGCTATGTAACATTCTTTATATTGTTTAAATATTGTTCATTTTATGTGATGTAGTTGTCCATTGAGGAGTAGAGGAGAACGCAGACATCATGCCTATAATTAAGGTCTTTGCAGAATTTTCTTTTCTCATTTAGTGGTTTGATTAGAATTACTGTTATTGTATATTAATTTTAATTTTTTTTTAATTTGAAATATTGTCTGTCACTATTTTTCAGATTGGTGGGTGTATTGTATATATACAATAAATATATCAGATTGCTTTTTAGTTGTGGGACCCACAATTTGTAAGTCACCAAAAAAGTAATAGTGGCATCTTGGGTATATGTCACGGCAGCAATGGGCACCATCAATAAATGGTAACTAGAATGGTGTCTATTGCTCTTCAACACCATTGATTGGTGTCTATAAATTCAATACACACCATTGTTAATGGTGTTGTTAGGTCAGTTTTGTGGTAGTGTTACGTACTCATGTTCATACGTATTATGTGAACATATCATGACATGAAAATTTTACACATTGAATTCTTTCGTTAACTTGCTCAAGAGTATAAAGAAACTACAGGTAGCAGCTTCCAGGAACTTGTTCGATCAAGGAGAAAAACCAATTCATGAGTAGAAGATCTGTGCTAATGAACAAAGCAAGGCTATCCAGTTATTTTATAAACAAGTCAAAGTTAAGGGACTCGCATGCATCATATTGATTAATTATTATTCCTTCAATTCTTCTTTTTAGTAAGGAGATGCCTTTGTGACCCAATTAAGGAGACTACACTAATTTAAAGGATCAGTTGGACCATTCCTACTGGGAACGATTTCCTAGTTATTGGAGATCGATAAGTTTTCTTATTCTTTCTGTCTCTACGTACAACGGGAATAGGCTAGGTTTCCTCATATGTATGGGAAGAGCTAATATGTACGGGAAGACGAAGATTCCTACGCCTTAAAGGAGTAGGACTGGAGGACAAGGAGTACCAGACATCTATAAATAGAGGGACGGCTGGGCTTCTCATAGACACCAATTAGCTAATCTCACATCTAACAATTGCTTCGATCAACCTTCTCTTGGATTTCAAGATCATGGACTCCTCAGAGTGGGCAAAGCTGCCAGAGCACCTATTGGATTCAGTTTTAGAGAGATTAACATCACCATTAGATTACGTGAGGTTCAGTGCGGTTTGTATGTCATGGAATTCTGTAGCAGATGATAATCTAAGCAAACGCACAGCTCCAATGCTCTTGTCTTATACTGGTGAAGAAGAGACATGGAATTTATGGGATGTCGCGGATGATAAGGTTCTTGATTTGCAATTAGAGTTGCCGAACAAACGATTTTGTGGTTCTAGAGGATGGTTAATAACTATGGATGAGAATTTCATAGTGACTCTCATAAATCCTTTCTCTAGAGTTAATGGGAGGAGACCGAAAGAAAATTCTATTATCAACCTTCCTGCACTCTGGACCCGTGGGAAAAGGGTTAAGCAATGTGATCATGACTTCAATGTCTTCAAGGCTACAATTTCGGCGGATCCAATCTCAAATGCAAAGGATTGCATTGTTATGATCATATACGAGAAATCATGTCAACTGGCTTTTATCAGACTTAATAAAGACACTACGTGGACTTATATTGATTCACGACGTCGCATGATTGAAGATGTTCTTTATGTTGGAGATAAATTCTATGCTGTTGATTATAAAAGCCAACTCTTTTCTATTGACATTACTACTCAATTTGACGAGGAGGAAGATGTTATATTGGTTGCAGAAGAAGCATTTGAACAAGATAAGAGAGATTCAGTCAAAAATTATCTGGTGGAACTAAGTGAGAATGAACTATTGATGGTTAAGAGGTATATGTTCTTTGCTCCTGGTCAACATGCTCATTTCCGTATAACATTGAATTTCGAACTTTTCAAACATGATCACGATAATTGTGAGTGGACCAAGATAAACACTTTAGGTGATGTTGCTCTCTTCATAGGGGATAGCTCTACAATATCAGTGTTGGCCTCAAGTTCTCTTGGATATCTGCCGAACTGCATATACTTCCTACATGATTGGGATCGTCAGAGAATTGATTTTGGGAGTCGTGGTCCACGTGATTTTGGTGTGTATAACATTGAAAGCAAAAAAATTTCACGGGATGTCACCACACATGCTGCGGCTCTAATGAAGATGAGCAATCGAACACCTATTTGGACACAATGGACTGTGTTGTAGAAAGAGAGAAGAACTACTTTGAGCTTTTTTCTTTTTCTGACTTTTTTTTCCTTTAGTTTTCTTCTCTTAATTAGCTCGACTTATTCAATGGTATTTCCTAATTTTTGTAAGTATAACATTTGAAAGGCTTATATGAGTGCATTATCCGTGCATTTGAAAATGTATAAATATTTTGTTAAAAAGTACCATCAAGTCTATTCTTAATTGAGTAATTTACCGATAAGGTAAATTAAATAACAAATTACATATAAGTTATTGACAAAAGATGACTTAACAAATACATCCATTAAAGATTGAATTAAACATATAAGGACTAAATCTTACAAATAAGGACAATGTGCTCTCCACTTGCCACATGTTATGAGCTAATTTACTTTTTTACCCTTAACTACTTCTTTTGACTTCTAATCTCTTTACAAGGATTATCTCTTTACAAGGATTAAATCTTACAAATAAGGACAATATGCTCTCCATTTGCCACATGTCTTGATTTAATTTATTTTTTTTATTTTTAACTACTTCTTTTGACTTTTAATCCCTTTATGTAACTTTTTTTTTTTAGAATAATCAATTTATGTTACTTTTTTTTCTGAGAATAATTCATTTATGTTACTTTTTATTTTTTTTTCTTCTGAGAACAATCCATTTATGTTTTTTTTTTGTAAGAACAATCCGTTTATGTTACTTTTTTTTTTTTTTTTTTTTTTTTTTTTTTCTGAGAACAATCCGTTTATGTTACTCTTTTTTTTTCTTGAGAATAATCTCTTTATGTTACTTCACAAAACTTCACTCTCCTACTACTCTTATCTCATCGCCTAATCCTGCTACTGCACTCATACTCGTCCAATTCTGCTACTGCACTTGTACTCGTGTTCTACTACTGCACTTGTGATCGCCTAATCCTGCTACTGCACTCATACTCGTCCAGTTCTGCTACTGTACTCGTCATCGCCTAATCATGCTACTGCACTTGTCCAATCCTGCTACTGTACTCATACTCGTCCAATTCTGCTACTGCACTCGTCTAATCGTGCTACTGCACTCGCTGCATTCATACTCGTCCAGTTCTTGAGAATAATCTCTTTACGTTACTTCACAAAACTTCACTCTCCTACTACTCTTATCTCATCGCCTAATCCTGCTACTGCACTCGTCCAATCCTGCTACTGCACTTGCTGCACTCATACTCGTCCAGTTCTGCTACTGCACTCGTCTAATCCTGCTACTGCACTCGCTGCACTCATACTCGTCCAGTTCTGCTACTGCACTCGTCATCACCTAATCCTGCTACTGCACTCGTCCAATCCTGCTACTGCACTCGTCCAATCCTGCTACTGTACTCATACTCGTCCAGTTCTGATACTGCACTTTTTCCTACGTGCCGGAGCTTTTTTTCTCACTGGTTTTGTTCGATTATTTCTTGTATTATCACCCTTTTGCACCTCCACACAATAGCCAATTTGAACCATAAACAATGAAAATCATATCATTAACATAAACAATAAACTATAAAGTAGCGGATCAATTCAATTTGAACATTAGCAGATCATATCATTGACAGTAGCCGATCATATCAAAGTAAACCACAGAACCTTAGTGATACTAAATTCATGAATCTGCTCCTCATGTATATCAAAGTAAACTACAGAACCTTTGTTACGCCCGGAATCAAATTTTTCATGTTTAGTTGTTATTAAACGAGGAATGACGATTTTCTATACAATTTATTTAAGTTTCGATATTTTAGGGGGGGCCCTGAAAGTTTACTTTTTGACCGGGTCAAAATTTGAAAATTTTTTCTTCATGAAAGTCGTAGAGGACGTTAAACCGAGCGCGTGCATATTTGGTTCGTAAAAATCGGACTTCATATGCAAAAGTTATAAGCGAAATACGAAAGTTACTGTTTATGGTAATTTGGAAAGTTACTGTGGGTAGGTCAGAAACCTACCCAGCCACTTTTCTCTCTCTTCTTCCCCGATCTCTCACTCTTCCTCTCTCTCCCCCGCGTCGGCCCTCTCCCGTTTTTCCTTGATTTCTCCGGCATCCGGCAACCAAACGGCGCGCCACCACCCATAAAAGAACCGTCTCTTTCTCCTCTACACGTTGGTACCCGTGGGTCACGGCGATTTGGCCAGAAAACCATCAATTTTGACCAAAACCGTCACTGTAGCAGTTGTGTTCTCCAGCAAAATTCTCCATTTTCCGGCCACTTCCAGAAGTGAAATTGATCCTATTAGGAGCGCCTCGAGTCACTGATCATCTTCCCTCAAAGCTTCTAGCTGAAATTCTCACTGTGAAAGGAGAATTTGAAGGATTTCCAAATCGGTGAGTTTGGAAATTGATGAAACTCGATTTAGGACAGTGGCAGTGTCGTAAATTATGATGAAACTCGAGTATTTTAGTCATTTGTCATTAAAATTGGGAATCAGGCTTGATTCATTTGGCTTTTGGGCCTGGGCTCATGTCCTTATTTGTATAAATCTTTTTGCAAGTAGGTTTTTTGTGTTTACATCTTTGGTCATGTGCTACTATGTAATTTTCTATAAATTAAATGGGCTCAATCTTACTATCATGTGTAAAAGTCATCAGCAGATTTTCCATGCAGACACATTGATGCCAACAAAAATGTCTAAAAAATTAATGAAAATTACAAAATTGCCACCACAACAAACTCACAAGTCAGTTTTATTTGTCTTTTCTCGCTCTAATCAAGTTTAGAAGACAAAGACCCTAGTTTTCAGTGTTTATCATTTGTCGCTTTATTGTTTTACTTTAACAAATAAGATAGTATAGTATCAACCCATTTTATTAACAAAAAGTAGTATGAAACTCCAAATTAGATACAGTTGTTTTGAGGAAAAAAAAAAAAAGGTATAAAATAGACTCCGTACTATAAGTTCATAGAAAATAAAACAACTAACCCTCAATAGTTATCTGTTACTGATCTCAAATAGCAAGTGACTATATGTCCTCAAGAAGATAAGAATAAAGTTATTGATCCTCACCAACAAGTAATGCTAGTAGCCATCAATAACAAATACTGAAAGACATGAATAAGAAAAGCCGTATTTGTACAATGAACTAGAAAAACCTATGTGAAATAAAGCTACTAACCCTCAATAGTAAATAAGGCTATTGATCTTCTAGCAAAAATGGCACTGACCCTCAATATCAATATAATGGTATTGAACCTTAGAAATTTAGAATGTTATTGACTCCAAAATGAACTACGAGGGTGTAGTCTATCACCTTAACACAATTTAGAGTGATATCAAAGCAAGAACAAATAGATCACTGACCTTTAGGGTTGCTGTATCTTTTAGTGACCATGATGAATTATGATATATGCTAACAATAAATATATCCACTGATTCTCAATAGTAAATAATGAAACTGACCAACAATATACTAAGATTTACAGATGAGCAAAGAAAAGCTCCAATTATTACCAAAATAAAGACTATAATTATTGATCGCATCAATATTCCATTACAAATAGTAAATTATGAACCACAATCGACCAAGTCATAAAACATAGCCAAATATCAAAACCCAATACAGAGGTATCGCTGAAGCTTTCAATTACTTACCACCACCTACCAATTGTGTCCTATGGCAATTCACAGTCGGTTGATTAATTCATATGCTGATCTGTAAAGCAAGGAAAATCCTGTTGGATTATAGGAGCCAACCTTTTGTTACTTATTATACTTTCATTCATAATTATGTGTTACGATAATAACATTTACACAAATTAAGTTTATTTTATTCATAGAGTGTTAATAGTAATTCAAAATTTAGTGAAGTTTTTAACACCAAACTTTGGCTTCCATGTATACCATAAATATTGATATGAAATTGAGTTTCTCATCCACTCTTTTCTTTTTTCTTTTTCTTTTTTGAATAAAAGGGCTGTTGCGGCTGCCCTCAAGCCTCGATTAATGAAACTGTCGAATACAAAGGGGGGACATTGAGCCTATACCCCTGATTACAATAAGCATCTAGAATATTTTCTGAAATAATATCAGAAATCTCTACAGTAGACTTGTATTCTAACAAGCACCAACTAGCAAAGAGTGCACAAATAGCTACTCCATTTGCTTTAACATAGCAGTGACATAGCGGAAAGATAACTCGATATGTACCCCTTGTACAACATAGCATAATTGCCTGCTTTAGCACAGCTTTCCTCCTATGTTGCCGCCGAAAAGTAAATCCGACAACACTTAGTCTCACCCTGCCACTAGGCGGGAGCGCCCATTTGACGAAGCAAATAACTCGCCGCCGGCCTAGAGCAGACAAGGCACGTAGAGTGCATACACAGGCACATAGCCCACTTAGGCCTACACAGTACATGTAGGATATTATTGCTGGCATAAAGCCCTTGATAACTAATAATAACAAAAAATAATAAAACAAAATATAAAAGGAGTGTGGGCCCAGAGCCCAAACCCAGGTCCAACACACACTTAGCCCAATCCAAAAGAACAGTAGACAGCTGCCTCCTCGTCCCCGACCCGCAAGCCCAATCCACGGCGTCCATCCACCAGCGGCTGACTCGCCGCGCCGAGCGAACTCAGGCCTACCCGCCGTCCCTCCAAACTCCCTAACCCCCTAACTGGCCTCGCCGCCACCCCCAGCCACCCCTCTCCACCGGACGGCTCCAAGTAACACAGACCAAATCGGGTCACCCCGATCCGATCTGAGTCCCTCAAAGCCCGCCCTCTCACCACCAGGCAAAGCCACCAGCCGCCATGGGGAGGCCGACCCCAGCCCGACCCATAAGCCTCTGCGCCCGATCTGCACTTTTCCGGCATGATCACCTTGCGGTTTGGAGAACGAAGCCACTGCGCCACCTTCTAATCGACTGGGTTTATTCCACGAACAAGCATCTCCGGGCACTAGGTCCCCTTTACCCCTTCCGACGACGCCGCCACGAGGGCGTGCCGTCGGAGGGTTCTCTCGCTGCTGCTCTTGGCTCTCTAGGGTTCTCTCGCTCTTGGCTCTCTAACTCGAGAGTTCTCTTTCTTTTTTCTTTTTAATTTCCTTTCGTTTGATTTTGGTAATTTATCATAATAACATTTTAGATTTTTTTATTTTATTCAAAGACTAATGATAATTCAAAATTTACTGAAATTTTTTACACCAAACTTTAGCTACATTTAAGGATTTGTTACTTATTATACTTTCATTCATAATGTTGCTCTAAGCCACACGAGGCCCTTTTATCATACGTGTCAGCCACATGTGCCAATTTGATGGTCTGTCTCTCTCCCTTAACCCCCTAATCCTATGGTACAGCTCGTTCATGATCTGACTAATCCTATGCCAATCGCGTGGCATCACTCCTCATTTTCGTCATTGAGGAAGTTTGAACGGTACGACTCTAGAGTCTAGACCTACTACACTAGAATATTATGTGGTTTAATTTGTAACATTAATAAACTTTTTAAGTGTTACAATGTAATGTTATGTAGTTTTTTTTCGAAAGAGAATGTAATGTTATGTAGTTCAAAAAATAGAATTACAATAGCAATTAAATGCATGTAAACATGAGGAAAATAATGATGGTTTGACGAAGTTGTATTTTCACTGATTTCTAGTGTAGAGAATGATGGTAAGTTGGTAACAGACCTTGGTTTTAATCTCCAATTCCGGTGATGTAACATTGCGGGAATTGGAAGTTCGATCTGGTGATGTAACAATACTATAGGTCAGATAGAGTTTGCTTATTTTCCATGATTCTTGTCCTTGTGTTAAATACTTAATTTTATTGAATGCTGTCCCCAAGTCCCAGCTAAAAAGCATTAACCTTTTTACCCAGTTAGTAAAAAAATTGGCTGAAAGTTACAGTCCTAATTTATTGAGTGCACAATAAACACATAAACAGAAGCACTTGTTCACAGAGAAGATCTCTCTTCTCTATATAGCAATGTGCAATAATGGTTACTGCAACACAAAAGTATAAAGTATTTTATGAAGACAAATGCCCCTAGAAACTTCAACCTCAACCTCAAGCTACTGTGATCATGCAAGCTTTCTGTTGGAGATTAAAATAATAATAATAATATTACTCCAATTATCAGATTTTATGAGCTCAAATTATGATTTAATTATTATTTTTTTCATTTTTGTGAATCCAATTTTATTTTTGACTTTTCTAATTAACTTGTTAATATAAAAATGATTAATTACCTTCCATTATGAATGTGAGGGTCTTGTATTTTTAGATAATTGACTAATGAAACTTTTTGTTAAAATTAATTTTTTTATTTTTACAGCTAAGGCCTTGACAAACACAGGACCGACCCTGCAGATAGAGAGGAGAATTACCTTCAGAAACTTTCCAAGATAGGGAAGTGCTACGGAGAAAGCAGCCAAGAGGATAGACCCAAGGCCTCTGTTCTCTATCAAAATCCCAAAAGGAATTCATAAAAATTAACATAAAACAAGCAAAATATGAATCATACAAATTTAGAAAATGTCTTTATCTTCTTACAAGATGTGCTAGGGTAGGTGAACCAGAACCAGAACCACCAAAATGAGCTAGTAAAAGTCTTTATGTGTGAAAAGATTACATGACCTAACTAGGTTGAAATTCTAGTTAGAATTATCAACATGTACGTGTAGATCGAGATCATAAAGAATATATACGATAAGATGTTGTACAAGAAATGAAAGAAGCATGGTTCCATTCTTGTATACCTCAATAGGACGTAAGATGTTTAAGCCAATTACTTGTTTTTAATATCACCTCAATATAGAAGTTGGAACTTAAGAAGAAAAAAAAAAAATGTGAATTGTATATGCACGTT
Organism: Rosa rugosa; assembly: GCF_958449725.1. Lineage (NCBI taxonomy): Eukaryota > Viridiplantae > Streptophyta > Magnoliopsida > Rosales > Rosaceae > Rosa > Rosa rugosa. The sequence continues at coordinate 51,041,501 of NC_084825.1, forward strand.
ACAAATAAGGAGTGTTTTGAATTTTCCAGCTAAAGAGTAGTGCCGTAGTATCGTGTGCGGAAGGTAGCACACAAAATCAAATGTAAAGCGACTTGTCACTAGTTGGTCGATCTCTATACCGATTCCTCACATATGGATTTATTATAAGGTCCCTATATACACTATTATTCTGCGTGCATGGCAATGTAGCATTACGTCCCTTTATATTGTAGTCAGGCAACTGTGGTTTTCCAACAACATGAGCAAATCAATTGTTTAAGACCTTCGATCGATCTTACGTACTCATGTTCATACGTATTATGTGAACATATCATGACATGAAAATTTTACACATTGAATTCTTTCGTTAACTTGCTCAAGAGTATAAAGAAACTACAGGTAGCAGCTTCCAGGAACTTGTTCGATCAAGGAGAAAAACCAATTCATGAGTAGAAGATCTGTGCTAATGAAGAAAGCAAGGCTAACCAGTTATTTTATAAACAAGTCGAAGTTAAGGGACTCGCATGGATCATATTGATTAATTATTATTCCTTCAATTCTTCTTTTTAGTAAGGAGATGCCTTTGTGACCCAATTAAGGAGAATACACTAATTTAAAGGATCAGTTGGACCATTCCTACTGGGAACGATTTCCTAGTTCTTATTGGAGATCGATAAGTTTTCTTATTCTTTCTTTCTTAGGCTAGGTTTCCTAATATGTATGGGAAGGCGAAGATTCCTACGCCTTAAAGGAGTAGGACTGGAGGACAAGGAGTACCAGACATCTATAAATAGAGGGACGGCTGGGCTTCTCATAATCTCACATCTAACAATTGCTTCGATCAATCTTCTCTTGGATTTCAAGCTCATGGACTCCTCAGACTGGGCAAAGCTGCCAAAGCACCCATTGGATTTAGTTTTAGAGAGATTAACATCACCATTAGATTATGTGAGGTTCAGTGCGGTTTGTATGTCATGGAATTCTGTAGCAGATGATAATCTAAGCAAACGCACAGCTCCAATGCTCTTGTCTTATACGGGTGAAGAAGAGACATGGAATTTATGCGACGTCGCGGATGATAAGGTTCTTGATTTGCAATTAGAGTTGCCGAACAAACGATTTTGTGGTTCTAGAGGATGGTTAATAACTATGGATGAGAATTTCATAGTGACTCTCATAAATCCTTTCTCTAGAGTTAATGGGAGGAGACCGAAAGAAAATTCTATTATCAACCTTCCTGCACTCTTGACTCGTGGGAAAAGGGTTAAGCAATGTGACTTCAATGTCTTCAAGGCTACAATTTCGGCGGATCCAATCTCAAATGCAAAGGATTGCATTGTTATGATCATATACGAGCCATCATGTCAACTGGCTTTTATCAGACTTAATAAAGACACTACGTGGACTTATATTGATTCACGACGTCGCATGATTGAAGATGTTCTTTATGTTGGAGATAAATTCTATGCTGTTGATTATAAAAGCCAACTCTTTTGTATTGACATTACTACTCAATTTGACGAGGAGGAAGATGTTATATTGGTTGCAGAAGAAGCATTTGAACAAGATAAGAGATATTTAGTCAAAAATTATCTGGTGGAACTAAGTGAGAATGAACTATTGATGGTTAAGAGGTATATGTTCTTTGGTCCTGGTCAACATGATTTCCGTATAACATTGAATTTCGAACTTTTCAAACTTGATCACGATAATTGTGAGTGGACCAAGATAAACACTTTAGGTGATGTTGCTCTCTTCATAGGGGATAGCTCTACAATATCAGTGTTGGCCTCAAGTTCTCTTGGATATCTGCCGAACTGCATATACTTCCTACATGATTGGGATCGTCAGAGAATTGATTTTGGGAGTCGTGGTCCACGTGATTTTGGTGTGTATAACATTGAAAGCAAAAAATTTTCACGGGATGTCACCACACATGCTGCGGCTCTAATGAAGATGAGCAATCGAACACCTATTTGGACACAATGGACTGTGTTGTAGAAAGAGAGAAGAACTACTTTGAGCTTTTTTCTTTTCCTGACTTTTTTTTTCCTTTAGTTTTCTTCTCTTAATTAGCTCGACTTATTCAATGGTACGGATGAATATCCATTTCCTAATTTCTGTATGTATAACATTTGAAAAGCTTATATGAGTGCATTATCCGTGCATTTGAAAATGTATAAATATTTTGTTAAAAAGTACCATCAAGTCTATTCTTAATTGAGTAATTTGCCGACAAGGTTAATCTTACTATCATGTGTAAAAGTCATAAGCAGATTTTCCATGCAGACGCATTGATGCCAACTGTTAATGTCTAAAAAATTAATGAAAATTACAAAATTGCCACCACAGCAAACTCACAAGTCGGTTTTATTTGTTTTATTTTAAGAGCAATATACCAATAGACACAATCACACAAATCCCAATATTTTTCATTATGATAAAGAAACTATCATATCTTTAGGTGTTGAAGAAGAACTGAGAAAATTAAAATGAATAAACCCTTTAAAGAAGATAATATCATATGAACAATGAACTTGGTCCTTCACTAATGTTTGACATATGAACAATGAATATGCATAAGACACAAATACTTGTTCTCTAACATAGGCCAAACTCAAAAGAAATTTAGATGTAATTAAGACGCTCTCAAGACAATTCTTCTTAGATTTAAGATAACTACTAAATAATTGTAATCAATCAATTCAAAAGAGAAAGTTACATACCTCAAATTGTTAGAATCACAGAGCTTATTTCCTAAATTTCATCTCTCAGTTCATCTTCAAAACAAAAACTGTGCAATTTTCTTTTTCATCTTCAAAACAAAAATTAGTTGAATGGGTTTTAGTAGTCCGAGTGGGCCTTTTGGGCTTACCACATGGGAAGTAGCGAAGTGGGCTCTACTTATGGGAAAAACTTTGTTGATATTGTAGTTTGTGGTAATTTGTTATAATAAAAAACAAAAATGAGCAACAGCTGATATAAATTCGTGTTTGATGGAATAAGATTTCTTTCTTTTTTCTTTCCTCTTTCGGTCTGGGTTTGGTCTTATCTTTGGGTAATTTTTAACGATTTATTAAGTGGATATCTCCGTAATTAGCCAAAAGTAAGAGACCTAATACCTGAACATAACAAATCATTAGCCCCTCATACCCGTGCAATGCACGTGTTATTGATGAATGAAAAAAGAATGCCGAAGTTTCTTTATCACCCACTTCTTCAATTTTTTCATACTCATGTTTCTTTTTTTTTAGTTCTTAGATGATTTTTTTTTGGAGTGGTTCTATTCAGACCTCTCAATTTGGCATGTAGACATTCTTTAATGATAGAAAAATAGATACACAAGCAGACAGACTAGCCTTTGAGCCGTGCTTTTGCCCGAAGAAATAACTCGAGAACTTTGATTTTTTTTTTTCCCTCAAATTTTAGTAACTAAAAAGAATAAAAGCTAGAAATTGAACTGCCCGCAATAATTTTTGGTTTAAAATTGAGTTTCTCATCCACTTTTTTCTTTCTAATTTCCTTTCATTTCATTTTGGTAGTTTACGATAATAACATGGGGAAATGATCATTTACCCAATTTTAGGCACCAAATTGCCCACTTGCTCCACTAACATTTTTTAAACCCCATTTACCCAAAACACTCTAAGGGATTATTTCCCTAATACCCAATTAATTCTTTTTTTATTATTTTTAATTTTTTTTGGAACTTTTTTGCCCTCTCCTTCTTTCTCACTTAGAGAGAGAAGTCATTCTCCACCTTGCTGTGCTCCGGTGACCAGTGGCCTGCCGCGGTCTCCTGCGGCCGGTGACCGGATTCCGGCAACCGATGGCCGGAATCCGGCGACCGGTCACCGGAATCTCGAATCCGATTGCCGGACTGGTGAGCGGATTCCGGCGTCTGATTTTATTACCTCCCAATAATCATATTATTGCCCCCCAATAAACTTGTTATCGGGGGTCAATAATTAGTGAAAAATGAAGATGTTTTGAATTTTGAAAGATTTCAGAGGTTTTTATCTAAATAAATAATTTTATTATTGCCCCCCAATACTCTTATTATTGCCCCAATAAACATTTTATTGCCCCTCAGTAATCTTATTATTGCCCTCCAATACTCATATTATTGCCCCAATAATCATATTATTACCCTCCAATAATCATATTATTGCAACTCCAATAATCATATTATTGCCCTCCAATAATCATATTATTGCCCTCAAGTGAACCAAAATGAATACACTACAGACACAATTGATCAATTTATATGTTCAATTGTAAACGTTCAACTTTTTTTTTTTTTTTTCCTTCCCCATTCTCGGAGCTCTTCCCATCGAGATCAGAAAAAAAAAAAAACCAGCGAAATCAGAAAAAAAAAAAAAAAAAAAAAAAAAAAAAACAGAATTTTTCTCCGGCCACCCAAACTTCCCCTGTGGACACCCATGCTTCCTGATTCCGGCACGATTCCCAGCCAAGAGAAACTGATCTCCGCACCCAACAGCAGGACCAGAGCAATTGATCTCCGTGCTGCCCTTGAGACCCGATCTCGACCTCATGACGACTGCTCTGCACCGTTGCCGCACCCAGATCAGATTCGACAGCCCCCCATCGTTGCAGTACCCAGATCAGCGACGACGTAGCAGCCCACCCGCCACCTCGCTGCCCAGCCCTCGGCCCCCGGTGCCTAGCGTGCTCTGCCCATCGCCGCCGGACACCAGTGCTCCTCCAGATATCGATCTACCCAGCCACTCATTAGGTCTTAGAGGTTCAAAGATTTGGCCTTTGATGGCAGATTTCCGGTTCTGCGAAGCGAGAGGAGGATGGAGAAGAGCTCCGGGTCTCGATCGACGAACGGAGGTGGGAGGTGAGCTGAGGCCAGTCGGAAATTTTGGAGAGAAGAGTTTGGGCTGGCTAAGGTTCGGGTTTGCTCGGTGGTCTAAGGGGAGTAGTTAATGAGGGCAATACTGTCAATGAATGTTAGATTGGGTAATTGAGGTTAAAAAACTCTTGGTGGAGTAAGTGGGCAATGTTTAGACTAAAATTGGGTAAGTGGTCACGGCCCCTAATAACATTTACACAAATTAAGTTTATTTTATTCATAGATTGTTAATAGTAATTCAAAATTTAGTGAAGTTTTTAACACCAAATTTTGGCTTCCATGTATACCATAAATATTGGTATGAAATTGAGTTTCTCATCCACTCTTTTCTTTTTTCTTTCTAATTTCCTTTCGTTTGATTTTGGTAATTTATCATAATAACATTTTAGATTATTTTATTTTATTCAAAGACTAATGATAATTCAAAATTTACTGAAATTTTTAACACCAAACTTTAGCTACATTTAAGGATTTGTTACTTATTATACTTTCATTCATAATGTTGCTCTAAGCCACACGAGGCCCTTTTCTCATACGTGTCAGCCACACGTGCCAATTTGACGGTCTGTCTCTATCCCTTAACCCCCTAATCCTATGGTACAGCTCGTTCATGATCTGACTAATCCTATGCCAATCGCGTGGCGTCACTCCTCATTTTCGTCATTGAGGAAGTTTGAACGGTACGACTCTAGAGTCTAGACCTACTACACTAGAATATTATGTGGTTTGATTTGTAACATTAATAAACTTTTTAAGTGTTACAATGTAATGTTATGTAGTTTTTTTTCGAAAGAGAATGTAATGTTATGTAGTTGAAAAAATAGAATTACAATAGCAATTAAATGCATGTAAACATGATGAAAATAATGATGGTTTGACGAAGTTGCATTTTCACTGATTTCTAGTGTAGAGAATGATGGTAACAGACCTTGGTTCTAATCTCCAATTCCGGTGATGTAACATTGCGGGAATTGGAAGTTCGATCTGGTGATGTAACAATACTATAGGTCAGATAGAGTTTGCTTATTTTCCATGATTCTTGTCCTTGTGTTAAATAGTTAATTTTATTGAATGCTGTCCCCAAGTCCCAGCTAAAAAGCATTAACCTTTTTTACCCAGTTAGTAAAAAAATTGGCTGAAAGTTACAGTCCTAATTTATTGAGTGCACAATAAACACATAAACAGAAGCACTTGTTCACAGAGAAGATCTCTCTTCTCTATATAGCAATGTGCAATAATGGTTACTGCAACACAAAAGTATAAAGTATTTTATGAAGACAAATGCCCCTAGAAACTTCAACGTCAACCTCAAGCTACTGTGATCATGCAAGCTTTCTGTTGGAGATTAGAATGAGCCGTTGATTCATAACCCTTTCTAATAAACCGATGACGCTGACCTGAACCTTGGGATTCCGGTGGGTGATGCCCCGTGGTGGAAGGCACGATGACCAATTCTAGTGGTTCTTTCAGAAGCATGGCAATCACACTGTCCAGTCTGGATACAAACTCGGAATGGAATGCAACATCCAAGGTTTAGGAAGAGGTGAAAGCTCAAATACTGAAGAGGTAAAGAAAATGATGGGAAGCCGTCCGGAACCTCAAATTAAGTTCCCACGGTAGATTTGTTTCTGATGTGGCAAGAATTTGAAAACTAGAATCCACACCTTGATGAACTGCATATCCCCAAGTGAGAAAGTCTCAGATTTCACTCGCAGCCACTCACAGTAACAATCCTAAAAAAACTAAGCTCTTTGCTGGCTTGTTTCTACAATTTCAAAAGCAATAACAGAACTGATCCAACTATGCAAGAGTCCCTAAAATCAGAGCCAGAAAACATAGACCCAATAACTGCAATTGCTCTGGACCAACCATGCCACATAAATTTGATAACATTTACTGCAAGAACCTTCAGCAAGGAAAAGGGTTGCTTACTTCTGATCAATCCTTGTTCACTGTCAACAGAACAACACACATTGTCAACTTAATTGCGCAAAAAACACAGCCTTTGAGCACACTTTGGCAGTTGGCAGCAAGGTTGACTTAGGCATGATTTTTTTTTGTTTTTTTTTTTGTTCTTTCAAAACTCAAACAAGTTATTTCATATAGGCATGATTGCAATGCTGTAAACTAGTACACGATGAGAATATACATATATAGTTTAATAGCCAAGGTATTTCAATGTCAAACGCAAAACATGATCGAAAGAAGCAGTAGAAATTATAATGAAAATCCAGAAATCTGTCATCAGAATGCACCAAATGAATCAAAATCTCAGACGAACTTTCCAATCGAAACCCTCAGCATATATATATATATATGGTACAACAAAAATGCAAAGCATAGAGTAGTGACATGAAAGACAATCCATGTGTAAAAGCAAAAACTAGAACCCAAGTCGCCAATTGAACCATCACGAAAGCTTCAAGTCACAAAAGAACCAGTTGATTGAAAGTCAAATCACCAGAATTCAAAACACCCAAATCCACCAGAATTCAAGACACCCAAATCAGCCGATTCAAGACACACACCCAAATTTGATAACATTTACTTCAAAAAGTTCAAAAGCAACATACCTTTACAAGGTTTCAAATTGCAGGAGCCTCAAATTTGCAGGAAATCTCCAGAAACCCATATCATGAACGACCTAAAGCTTAAGCCCCCATATGTACGAACGCGGTGTACAGTACGCGTTTTCAGAGAGTGTCGGCCACTCTCACCACCCTCCTCCGGCCTCACAACTCCTTCTCTCTCCTCTCTCTCTCTCCTTCTCTCTCCTCTTTAATTTTCATCTCTTTCCCCAACAACTTCGTCTCCCCATTTTCTCTCACGATCACGAAGAGGGGTAGATTTGTAGAAGAGAGGATCAGGGCAAGGAAGAAGAAAAGGTAAAAGTTATACCATGTAAGCATATTTACTTACTGTTTAACCTGATACAGCAAATTACAAAAAGACCCATTGGACGTTGGTAAACAAGATAGAAAAGACAAAGGACCTTTTAGGAATAAAATGGTAAAAATTCGAAAATGGGTCTCACGCACATTATGTGCCGAGGCGGGAAAGTCCACCCACACCCACTCTGAGGTTCAGAGCATCAGAAACCCTTCGCTCCTCTACTCTATAAAGTAGTAGTCCCCAAATCTCAGAAAAGTAAGTTAGTTTTGGAGAGAGAGAGAGAGAGAGAGTGTGTGTGCAAAATCAAAATGGCAACGAAGAAGAAGATTGCCAAAAGCTGCAACCTCAAAGACAAGATCAACGAGGTAAAATTCATTTTGATTCATCTATTATCTCTCTCATCTCTTTCTTCCATAAGCATATCATTGATTGATGTTAAGTGTTAACTCATTTCTTCTCTCAGGAACTCAAACAAGAAGTGAAGCAAGGGTATTGTGTTCGTTGCAAGAATTACTTTCTGGACATCGAGGGACATCATACGGTCCTTCATGAACGCAAGGTGATGAGATGTGATGAGGGGAAGCGGTTTCACTGTCCGATTTGTCTTCCAGAGACAGCTCTCTTCATCGATGCAGATGCTCTGATCAACCACGTCAATGATTACCAGCATAATTAAGGAAGCCAAATGATATAGGTCATAGTTCGATGCATGTAATTTGGATTTGGATTTGCTTTATTCGGTTTTGGTTTTGGTTTTGGTTTAGAATTGGAATCGATCGTGCATGTAAACACATAGTTCTATGCTCATAGTTCGACGGATGTCTTAATTAGTTCTCGATCTACCGTAACTAGCTTGGATTTGGATTTGGATTTGAATCTATATTTGTGTTGGTTATAATATTTCTAATTTTCTATCGTGTTAAATTTGCTTTATGTGTGTAATGTGAGTGTGGCTTTGGTTTATGGTGCCATTGATGTCGATTGGCAGTCTAAAGCAACGTACGTACAGGAGTAGTTGTGTCTAGCTTCCAAAGTTTATGACAATATGAAGCAGGAAGAGGCCACAATCACGAAATTTTTAGCTCCATGGGTTTAGTATTGACAGAGATTTATTAATAAGAACCAAGCAATAACAAATCGATACTCGTAACTGTGTTTCTTCATTTTCTTTCCTATTGGGCAACAGCATTTAGAATGACAAGTGTGTGGTTTATGTGCCAAAAATTAAGTTGGATACAGTATCAGCGTTATCTACATTCTGTGTGAGAAAGCCAGCATGGTATGTGAGCACAGGGTGAGATGCTCTGGATCAAGTTTTCATAGGATTCTGTGTTTCACGTCCCCTTCTTTGGATTCCAAGTCATCAATTGAGTTTCGATCTGGGAATTCAGCCACACTTCGCTCACCTGATCATGAACTTGTTACTGTTGTCAGGGTTGTCTTGTCACACCGACTCTATCCGATCCATTGGATCTATACTCCTCCAACAAGCTGCAATTTCAGCTTCTTTTCACTATAACAATGTAGAAATTGTAGAATCAAGAGCTCGATCAGGCAACGGTAAACTCTGTCTCTTTTAATAGCAAATCAGATAATATTGGTGCTCTATGCTCTAAGGAAGGTCGCAGCAAATTTAGTTCAATTCCTTACAAAAAGCATGAAATGTATATTCCTATAGGACACCTACAGTGGGAGAGAACGATAAGAAGATACATAACACTTGCAATATTTTGTCAATCAATGATTTTGACTCGAAAAGGTCAAGAGTAAGTTTACTATTATTAGCATCAGTAGTTCAGTTCCCAGGCTTAAGATCGAGATACAGAAAATATAATCTCTTGCGAATGATGTTGCTAAATTCATCTTTCGGAAACAGGATCTTCCATCATCTGGTGCAACCCAAATTGCCAACAACCTCGATCTCTAACCTTGGCCAGATCTATAACAGAGAAGACATTTCAACAGATGTTAAGGTAGCTAAAATACAAGACTTTGTCATTTGATATATAGTGCCATTTTATGCCAACAAGGTGAGGGGTCAAGTTCTGGGTGAAGATGGAGTTCGAGTGCATAGCCTAGTCCTTCCAGGGCTTCCCTCCAGTACAACAGTCTACTTTTCTCGCCCAGGTGAGGTGTGCTACTGAGTTTACTTATCTCTTCTCAATTCAGAAGTGTTGACTTGAACAATGTACCTATAAGTGAGTCGGACAAAAAAAGAAAATAGCTCTTGTGAAACATGATATCACAGATGTGCAAAATCTCATGCCACGCCTCCTTATCTTAGCTATCAGAAAGATTATTCGCATCAAGGCATAGAAATATGTGCAACAGTGCATTCTCAAAACTTTTCAGGCATTCTGCTACAATCAATACTAGCTGACTCTCATCTCTTAACTGTTTTCCTTTATTGCAGAGCCTGTGGTGTATGGCTTGGGAAACTTTTATAACAATCCAAGCTTTCTTCAGTCTCATTGATGTGTACCTTAACCTCATATATGCTCCCCATACTTGGTTCCTAAATGTGAGCTTAACTGGAGATGGTTTGTTAAAATAAGCGGCAGAGAGAAAAGAAATAAGATTTTGTTGACTAACCTTCTACTGATATAAAGTATTCAATTGTTTAATCAAGTGTGAGCAGTGAACTTTTAAGGGAACTGTTGTGATCTTCAGGTTGCACTAGGGATGTTGAAAGATATCTTAATATGTCCATTTCAGGCAGCAACTTCACATGGTTCGATCAGCACCATATGGTTGCCGCCAAACCATAAACCAAACAGAACAGATCAGCCCTTTCGGGCTTCGGCAACCTTTAAGATAAATTTGATTAGCTTTCATTGCTACTGAATCATGGAACAAGACAGACATGGATATCCCAGACAAGTCACTTAAACCCAAACCTAGTTAATCCAATTGTTTGGCATGTGTTATGTAGGAAAAGAACTTCCAGCTTCAGTAAAATAAACATGCAGTTATATATATGAACTTCTTGATCAAAAACAGATGAGAGGACACACTTAATTATGCTTTATGTTGAGAGAAGTCTACATTCTAAGAGTTGTAGCCTATATATATAATACAGAGGATTTAAAATTCATGACCCAATCTCATATCTATTCCAAATGCATCAGAGCAAACAAACATAATGAGGTAAAAAATAGAGCCTTTAAACAAAGATTGCTGTCTAAGTTCAAATGTAAAGTAAGTTCAAAATTCATTACGAATCTCTACATATATGTCTGTACTTCCAGTTTTTTTGGTGAAAGGTCCAACCCAGGCTCACTATTTTCACTTGCCTCTGAATTTGTTTGCAATAGCTCCAGCCCAGGCTCTATCTTTATCACTATATGCATACCTCATGCTTGAAGCCAACAAGACAAATCCCTGTATTTTTTCATTTCCACTGTCACTTTGGTGCAAAACTTCCAGCAATGGTTCTACAATAAGCGAACGAGTCCCCTTGGGCAGCATCTCCCAGAGTCCAGAATCTTGATTGATCAAAATTGTAAAGTAAACAAAGTGGTATCGGAACCATAGCAATTAATTAAGATGCACTTGATCTGGATTGTATCACTCTAGCAAGCAGCATTATAGTTAGCCTCTCTTATTTCTTCTTCACCATCTACACATGCATTAAGTTAGAAATCTACATAGACCCACGCCAAGTAGATATTCAAGCATCATAGAAGCGCGCGCCTGCCTCCCAAAAAAAAAAAAAAAAAAAGGAAAAACAATAAAAAGACCCTTGCAGGCAATATGTTATAATAGGTTTCAGTTGGACAGACTACTTCTTTTAAAGTTCTTCGGGCAAACCAAAAGCACAGAGAAAGTTGGACCTATGAAGTGACATATGGAATTTGCCGTACTATTCAGATTAAGAGTAACTATACAAGTCAAAAGGATCAAACAAGATCAGATCTTCAAATAATTAGAAATTGTTCTTAGTTTTGAATTTGAATATCTATTGTCTTTCTAATATATGCATGGACAAAATTCTAATCTTCATGTGAGGCTATTTAATATCTGCAAAATTCCACAATTCTAACTACAATTACTTTCTGAAAGATATAAACAAATGTCATATGGACCTTCGATCGATCTTACGTACTCATGTTCATACGTATTATGTGAACATATCATGACATGAAAATTTTACACATTGAATTCTTTCGTTAACTTGCTCAAGAGTATAAAGAAACTACAGGTAGCAGCTTCCAGGAACTTGTTCGATCAAGGAGAAAAACCAATTCATGAGTAGAAGATCTGTGCTAATGAACAAAGCAAGGCTAACCAGTTATTTTATAAACAAGTCGAAGTTAAGGGACTCGCATCATATTGATTAATTATTATTCCTTCAATTCTTCTTTTTAGTAAGGAGATGCCTTTGTGACCCAATTATGGAGAATACACTAATTTAAAGGATCAGTTGGACCATTCCTACTGGAACGATTTCCTAGTTCTTATTGGAGATCGATAAGTTTTCTTATTCTTTCTTTCTTAGGCTAGGTTTCCTAATATGTATGGGAAGGCGAAGATTCCTACGCCTTAAAGGAGTAGGACTGGAGGACAAGGAGTGCCAGACATCTATAAATAGAGGGACGGCTGGGCTTCTCATAATCTCACATCTAACAATTGCTTCGATCAATCTTCTCTTGGATTTCAAGCTCATGGACTCCTCAGACTGGGCAAAGCTGCAAAAGCACCCATTGGATTTAGTTTTAGAGAGATTAACATCACCATTAGATTATGTGAGGTTCAGTGCGGTTTGTATGTCATGGAATTCTGTAGCAGATGATAATCTAAGCAAACGCACAGCTCCAATGCTCTTGTCTTATACGGGTGAAGAAGAGACATGGAATTTATGCGACGTCGCGGATGATAAGGTTCTTGATTTGCAATTAGAGTTGCCGAACAAACGATTTTGTGGTTCTAGAGGATGGTTAATAACTATGGATGAGAATTTCATAGTGACTCTCATAAATCCTTTCTCTAGAGTTAATGGGAGGAGACCGAAAGAAAATTCTATTATCAACCTTCCTGCACTCTTGACTCGTGGGAAAAGGGTTAAGCAATGTGACTTCAATGTCTTCAAGGCTACAATTTCGGCGGATCCAATCTCAAATGCAAAGGATTGCATTGTTATGATCATATACGAGCCATCATGTCAACTGGCTTTTATCAGACTTAATAAAGACACTACGTGGACTTATATTGATTCACGACGTCGCATGATTGAAGATGTTCTTTATGTTGGAGATAAATTCTATGCTGTTGATTATAAAAGCCAACTCTTTTGTATTGACATTACTACTCAATTTGACGAGGAGGAAGATGTTATATTGGTTGCAGAAGAAGCATTTGAACAAGATAAGAGATATTTAGTCAAAAATTATCTGGTGGAACTAAGTGAGAATGAACTATTGATGGTTAAGAGGTATATGTTCTTTGGTCCTGGTCAACATGATTTCCGTATAACATTGAATTTCGAACTTTTCAAACTTGATCACGATAATTGTGAGTGGACCAAGATAAACACTTTAGGTGATGTTGCTCTCTTCATAGGGGATAGCTCTACAATATCAGTGTTGGCCTCAAGTTCTCTTGGATATCTGCCGAACTGCATATACTTCCTACATGATTGGGATCGTCAGAGAATTGATTTTGGGAGTCGTGGTCCACGTGATTTTGGTGTGTATAACATTGAAAGCAAAAAATTTTCACGGGATGTCACCACACATGCTGCGGCTCTAATGAAGATGAGCAATCGAACACCTATTTGGACACAATGGACTGTGTTGTAGAAAGAGAGAAGAACTACTTTGAGCTTTTTTCTTTTCCTGACTTTTTTTTTCCTTTAGTTTTCTTCTCTTAATTAGCTCTACTTATTCAATGGTACGGATGAATATCCATTTCCTAATTTCTGTATGTATAACATTTGAAAAGCTTATATGAGTGCATTATCCGTGCATTTGAAAATGTATAAATATTTTGTTAAAAAGTACCATCTAGTCTATTCTTAATTGAGTAATTTGCCGACAAGGTAAATTAAATGGGCTCAATCTTACTATCATGTGTAAAAGTCATAAGCAGATTTTCCATGCAGACGCATTGATGCCAACTGTTAATGTCTAAAAAATTAATGAAAATTACAAAATTGCCACCACAGCAAACTCACAAGTCGGTTTTATTTGTTTTATTTTAAGAGCAATATACCAATAGACACAATCACACAAATCCCAATATTTTTCATTATGATAAAGAAACTATCATATCTTTAGGTGTTGAAGAAGAACTGAGAAAATTAAAATGAATAAACCCTTTAAAGAAGATAATATCATATGAACAATGAACTTGGTCCTTCACTAATGTTTGACATATGAACAATGAATATGCATAAGACACAAATATTTGTTCTCTAACATAGGCCAAACTCAAAAGAAATTTAGATGTAATTAAGACGCTCTCAAGACAATTCTTCTTAGATTTAAGATAACTACTAAATAATTGTAATCAATCAATTCAAAAGAGAAAGTTACATACCTCAAATTGTTAGAATCACAGAGCTTATTTCCTAAATTTCATCTCTCAGTTCATCTTCAAAACAAAAACTGTGCAATTTTCTTTTTCATCTTCAAAACAAAAATTAGTTGAATGGGTTTTAGTAGTCCGAGTGGGCTCTACTTATGGGAAAAACTTTGTTGATATTGTAGTTTGTGGTAATTTGTTATAATAAAAAACAAAAATGAGCAACAGCTGATATAAATTCGTGTTTGATGGAATAAGATTTGTTTCTTTTTTCTTTCCTCTTTCGGTCTGGGTTTGGTCTTATCTTTGGGTAGTTTTTAACGATTTATTAAGTGGATATCTCCGTAATTAGCCAAAAGTAAGAGACCTAATACCTGAACATAACAAATCATTAGCCCCTCATACCCGTGCAATGCACGTGTTATTGATGAATGAAAAAAGAATGCCGAAGTTTCTTTATCACCCACTTCTTCAATTTTTTCATACTCATGTTTCTTTTTTTTTAGTTCTTAGATGATTTTTTTTTGGAGTGGTTCTATTCAGACCTCTCAATTTGGCATGTAGACATTCTTTAATGATAGAAAAATAGATACACAAGCAGACAGACTAGCCTTTGAGCCGTGCTTTTGCCCGAAGAAATAACTCGAGAACTTTGATTTTTTTTTTCCCTCAAATTTTAGTAACTAAAAAGAATAAAAGCTAGAAATTGAACTGCCCGCAATAATTTTTGGTTTAATTGGATTGATTGATTTGATTCAATTAAACAAAATTGAACTTACAAAATTAAACAAAATTGAACTTGTTCATCAGTTGATCTCTGACTCTCTGAGAGAAGTGGAGAAGGGAGAATTGGCTGAGCCACAGGCGGCGAGAGGAGGAGGAAGTGGGAGAGAGTGAGACTGTGAGAGACGATTTTCCAGTTGACCAGTTCGAAACTTCGAATAGGCCATAGACCCTAGTCGATGAGTGGACTAGTGTAGTCGGGAGAGCCGGCTGAACCGCAGGCGGCGAGAGGAGGAGGAAGTGGGAGAGAGTGACTGAGTGAGACTGTGACTCTGTGAGAGAGTGAGAGACGATAGACGATTCACTGGAGAGTGGAGATGACCCGTAGTCGATGAGTGGAGTGGGGAGTTGGTTCAGGTCGGCTACTGCGGGCTTCTATTGTCTGGACAAACGCCAATTAAAAAAAAATGCATACATCTAATTTTTTTTTGGGCTTCAAAATCTCGGACAGGCTCAAGCCCGTCCTAGTCTGTGCATGGATCCGCCAGTGGTTACGAAGAAGCCGTTTCACAGCAGCCGTTGCAAACCTCAACCCCATTTCTTATCTCGGTTAAGGCGCTCGGCCAACACAAGGCCGATGTCCATGATAAGGAGAAGTGAGGCTGTTGAAAATCATGTTATTTCTTGGCTTCTTGAATTTTGATCAATCTGACGTGATTTCATTTGAAACTGGATCAGGTAGTAGTTTGTTTCACCAAGGTCTAATGTGCTCATTTCATTGAGTAGTTATTTCCATAATTAGCCAAAACAAATCAAAGAAATTCACTATGATCATGGTATTCTCTTTTAGCAGGATATTATTTGATAAGTGGGTTGCGCTTGATTTTGTCCAGAAATCCAAACCGGAAAAAAAAAAAAGAGTTGGGTCTGATTATGTCCCAAGCTCCAAAACAAAACTTTTGAACCCAACTCAAAATTTTTATTTTAGTCTAGGTTCGAGCCCTTCAAAGTTTGCAAACAGGTAGCCGTATTTTAGTCAATGATTCTCAAACTATCCGGGCCATTAGGCCACCTTTAATCATGATCACCCTCTAAAACAAAATGAAGCTTTTCCTTTTTTCATAGTTATCTCTGCATTTAACTCACATGAAAAAAAAAAAAATTAACAACAAATAATCTATCAGAAAATTTGTTGAAATTATCTATGTTATTCATATTCAAATTAGAGTTTTGTATTCAGTCAAGCTGGAAAGTTTAACTTTACGTAAATTTATTATAAGACGAAAAATATCTACAAGAAATTATATACTTGAATCTGAAAGGTAGAGTTTGGCATAATAGTATAAACAATAACAATAATTTAATCAGTCGTGTCTAATTTCTCCTATTCCGTTCAAGTTGGACTTTAACTCTGACTTTTGAGGGGTAAAATGGTCATTTCAAGACAAAAAAAAATAAAAAAAAATCGTTTTTTTTTTTTTTTTTAATGTTTCTTCGTTATTATTATTTTTTTTTGAATTTTATTTTGTCTTCAACCTATACACCACAAGTTATAATAGGTTTATAAAAATAAAAAAATACTCTAGGTGGTTAAAAGTCGCTCGCTGGTCTACGATATTTGTTATATATCTCCGATAAAGTGAAGAATTTTAGGATATATCCCCAATAAAGTGAAGAAATATCTGTAAAAAATAATTTTACACTTTATCTGTAAATAAATATCTGTATATCCCCAATAAAGTGAAGAAATATCTGTGTAAAATCATTTTTGGTCTACGATATTTGTGATATATCTCCAATAAAGTGAAGAATTTTAGGATATATCCCTAATAAAGTGAAGAAATATCTGTAAAAAATGATTTTACACTTTATATGTAAATATCTGTATATCCCCAATAAAGTGAAGAAATATCTGTTTAAAATCATTTTTTACAGATATTTATTTACAGATAAAGTGTAAAATTATATTTTATAGATATTTCTTCACTTTATTGGGGATATATCCTAAAATTCTTCACTTTATCAGAGATATATCACAAATATCGTAGACCAGCGAGTGTGTAAAATCATTTTTTACAGATATTTATTTACAGATAAAGTGTAAAATTATTTTTTACAGATATTTCTTCACTTTATTGGGGATATATCCTAAAATTCTTCACTTTATTGGGTAAAAAAGTGAAATTGAGAGTTTGGGGGGTGAAATGATGACACCCCCAAACCTCAGGGGGGTAAACTGTAATTAATCATTTTAATTTTATTTGACATGATTTTCACATATACTTTTGATCGAAACATGTTAATTTTAATGCTACTGATGCGACATGGGAGAATAATTCCATGTTAGGTTTCTTATTGGAAGAGGTCTTCTGGCCCATTATTCAAATTTTAGAGTTTCTCATGTAAAGTGTAGAGCTAATAGTTTAGCACACAGTTTAATACTGTATTACTGTTATAGGGTAATCATAGAGGTGATATTTGTATGCTTTTGAGTTTATAAGCACGTCATCTTTAAGCGATCTTAATCGCTAATTTAATGTAATTAAGATCTCCGTAGTTGGTCTTAATAAGGCTCTAAGCCATACG
The DNA here is from genome assembly GCF_958449725.1 of Rosa rugosa. Classification (NCBI taxonomy): domain Eukaryota; kingdom Viridiplantae; phylum Streptophyta; class Magnoliopsida; order Rosales; family Rosaceae; genus Rosa; species Rosa rugosa. The sequence continues at coordinate 51,059,082 of NC_084825.1, forward strand.
AGGCCTTGTTCTTATACGTGTCAGTCACACGTGCCGGTCTGACGGTCTGTCTCTATCCCTTATATGGTAAAGCTCGATCGCCCACAGGTTCATGATCTACCAAATCCCACACCAACACCTGGCACTACTCCCCATTTTCGTCACTGTAGAAGTTTGAACGGCACGACTCTAAACCTACTACACTACAAGTGACCGCAGCAGATCACTTTCTCCCTAGGGCTCATCCAGGCACTGCTATCCTCACTGTCCATCATAAGTAACCTAGAGATCCTCCAATCACGCCGCGCCACGTCTCCTTGGTCTTCGGGTCGACATCGCGGCGATTTATCACCGACTACATTCCTCACCCAAAACACCGACACGTGTCCCCTGATCCAAAGTGCCTAGCCGGTAATATAGGGCAAAAGCCCCACCTACGCAGCCGGTCACCCCCGTCTGCAATTCCCGCTAGGTATATAAACGGCGTCGTCCTGTTCTTTCTTCCTCCGTTTCTCTCTGCAAATTTTCGCTTCCAAAAACTAAAAAGCTTCTTCGTTTTAGCTCTCCCGAGTTCTGAGGTCAGTCGCCGCCTTACATTTTTCTCATTGCCCCAATTTTATTTTTCATTTCTTCAATTTTTGTTTTTCACTAACTAAAAAATATTTATCTGCTCCGATCGAACTGATTTTTTTTTGCTTAATTTTGGTTTGAAATTTGTTCGTGCTTCTCGATCTTCTTGTGTCCTTGCTCAATTAAGACTTTCCCGAGTGTTAATTTTACTGCGAGTTAAATTATTGTGGTCATTTCTTGGAAAAATTTTGGGTTTGATTTCAGTCTTTGATTCTCAGTCTATGAGTGGTGAAAACTCAGCTAAGACCTAATTGGGTTGATTTGATTTCAGTTTAATTGCTAATTGAGCTTAGCTGCTTTGCTTTTCGATCTCTAGCAATGTTGGGTCCGAGACTGATAGGGTTGTGTTAGTGTTTCTGGAGTAGCTCAGCTGCAAAATTTAGGGTTTTTTGGGGGTTAATTAGAAATTCAAGATTTTGTTGCGTTTGGGATTTGTGTGAGTCGCTGATTCTGTGTTTGTTGGTGTTTAATTTTGGTTTTCGGGTGATTTTTGTTGAGGAATATGGTGTAGTTTGTGTTTTCAGATTTTAATGTCATAGTGCTGATGCTGTTGTTTCTTGTTGTTTATGTTAGATCCCCAATGAGTGGTGATATTATTGATGTGCTGAAGTGGGGGTTCTGAAATTGTTTGTTCTAGTATCGTGGGGATATTTAGGGGTGTTCTGTTTGTGAGAAATTTTGAGGCTTTTTTTGCATTGGTGTGAGTTCTTTTTGTTGAATTGAGTGGGGGGTTTGAGGGTATTAATTATTGTAAAAATAATAGTCAGGCCTGGCTCTGGAGAGCTACTTAGACTCTGGCCACCAAAGGGCGGGGCCTCCTATGGTGCCTTCACGGGTGGCTGGAGGATTAACGCAATCTTCATCGAGTTCTGGAATTTTCTTCCAAGGGGATGGGCAGTCTCAGTCTGTAGTTAACTCTCACTTGAGCTCATCTTTCGGGAACTCTTCTAATTCAATTCCTGGAACTGGGCGTTCAAATTTGGGTCCGGTTTCTGGGGACATGAACAATGCAGTTTTAAGCAGTGTGGCAAATTCAGGTCCAAGTGTTGGGGCAAGTTCTTTGGTCACAGATGCAAACTCTGTACTTTCAGGTGGTCCCCATTTGCAGAGAAGTGCAAGCATCAATAACGAGTCCTACTTACGCTTACCAGCTTCCCCTATGTCATTCTCGTCGAACAATATTAGCATGTCCGGATCATCAATTATGGACGGCTCTTCTGTAGTGCAACAGAATTCTCAGCATGACCAGAATTCCCAACAAATTCAGCAGGGTCAGCAGCACCAGCACCTGCGGCAGCAGGGGACTTCTAGTGCTACATCCTTGCCCACGTCCCAAACTGGCCAAGTTTCCCTTCCCATGGGAGCACGTGTTCCTGGAACTTTTATTCAAGATCCAAATAATTTAGCCCACGTCCAGAAGAAACCACGGTTGGATATCAAGCAGGAAGAAATTATGCAGCAGCAGGTGTTACAGCAACTACTGCAAAGACAAGATTCCATGCAGTTCCAAGGACGGAATCCACAGTTACATGCCTTGATTCAACAGCAGAGACTACGGCAACAGCACCAGCAACAGCAACAAATTTTGCAGTCCATGCCTCAATTGCAGAGAGCACATATACAGCAACAGCAGCAGCAGCAACAGCAGTTGCAGTTGAGACAGCAACTTCAACAACAAGCTTTGCAGCCAGCATCTTCCATTAATAAGCGTCCATATGATGGTGGTGTTTGTGCTCGTAGGCTGATGCAATATCTGTATCATCAGCGGCAACGACCAGCTGTGAGTTCCCTGTCATTTACTTCATTTGGAAAAACTTTTTTTTTTTTTTTTTCCTTCCAGTTCCTCTTCATATGGGTTACATTACTTTTCGTGATGTATCTGAATATTACAGATTGAAATTGTCAGTCAAATTTATCTAATGATGTGTCGATTTAAATTATTGACAGGACAATAGTATTGCGTATTGGAGGAAGTTTGTGACAGAGTATTACTCTCCTCGTGCTAAGAAAAGATGGTGCTTGTCGTTATATGACAATGTTGGGCATCATGCGCTTGGTGTTTTCCCCCAGGCTTCTATGGTCAGTTTATGCTCTTGTTAGTGCTTCTAGTATATTAGAATTGTCATACCACAAAATTTGACTTATATGGTAGCATATTCCCATCATAATCTTCTGTCTGTTGTATGACATGTTTCTCATACTTACTTGTACAAAGGATTCTTCTATTTTATGAGTACTTCATCCACTTAGAAATGATTTTTGTTTATGTTACCTGCCAACATGGTCGTCTCACATGTGTATCTTTCTTGTTTTTCTTTTTGGCCAGGATGCATGGCAGTGTGACATTTGTGGTTCTAAATCTGGAAGAGGTTTCGGTAAGCAAATGTGCAGTTTTATGTGAATTCTGCTTTGCATATCATGGTTTGGGAAATTTTATCCTGGTTTAGCTCACTCTGGTAAAAATTGCATAGTAAATGGTCTTATGTGTATATACTCATGGGAATTTTTTGTTTGACTCAGTATAGCCTGTCATCTTAAACTTGATTTAGTTTCTTTCGCCTGTGTGGGGATACATCTTGGTAGTAAGGAACAATTCAAATCACAAATGCAAGTCAAGTGAAGATTGTGATACTGTTACAAAACTGTAGGAATTAATATGGGAGGAGATAACTGTAAAACAGTTGAAGCCTGGGAGAATTGCAAACTGGGACATGGTTTAACATGGAACTGTGAATGTGTTGCTTTCTGGAACTGAAACTCTGAATAAAAGACTTAAAATTTAGATTTGTAATTAAAATATATACCTTGTCAAGGGTTCTTAACACCAGAGGATACAAATAGTCGTGAGGAGTCTGTGGATGCAACTCTTTTGCTTAGGAATCTCATGTAGCATCATCTTTTTTTTACATTTGATGTATTTTATAATTTATTAGATTGAAGTCCTAATTAGTTTCATGGGGGCATGTCTACAGAGGCGACCTTTGAAGTACTCCCTAGACTTAATGAGATCAAATTTGGCAGTGGAGTCATCGATGAGCTTTTGTTTCTAGACTTGCCAAGAGAATGTAGATTTCCTTCTGGTGTAATGATGCTGGAATATGGAAAAGCAGTTCAAGAGAGTGTATACGAGCAACTTCGTGTTGTTCGCGAGGGTCAGCTTCGTATCGTGTTTACACAAGATTTAAAGGTTAGATACCTGTTGTTTGTTACTGGGTTCTGATTCTCATAAAAATTTCTTCTGCTAATATGTTACCCTACACTTTTTCAGATATTGTCTTGGGAATTTTGTGCACGACGCCATGAAGAGCTTCTTCCTCGTAGGCTTGTTGCTCCACAGGTACTGTTTTTCTGTGCCTTGTTAAGTTTTGGCTTTTATTGTGCAGAATGTGTATAGAAGATGGTAGAAATATTTCTGTTATAATAATTAATTTTAATTGGGGCTTTTCAATCTTGCGTTTAAAGAATAGGCGATGTTTAATTCATTGATTATAAGAACTATGCAATTGTAGAACCTAAAAAGAAATTGTCATAACACTTGAAATGGACTTAGCCCTGATCTTTGTGAAAGCTGTCTTTTGAGATTGCAATAATTTGGTAAGGTAGTGTCTCGTTCTTTGCTTTTTCCAATGAGCCATCTTAAGTTATGTTTTGTTGTAGTTCTGAAATTTTACTTTGATAATTTCTTTGTGTTTTTGAAAGAAACAAATGTGCCCCTTTTTGCCAGAATTTCAAATGTACTGTGTAATTAAGTGATGAAAACTGTGTAATTAAGTGATGAAAACCGATTAATTAAGTAGATAGAACTGTGACCTAAGAAACAAGTAGATAAGGTTAAGTATAGACTGATGTGGTGAACTTACAAGGCATGATATTTTCCAGGTCAATCAGTTGGTTCAGGTTGCACAGAAGTGCCAGAGTACGATTGCTGAAAGTGGATCTGATGGAGTTTCTCAGCAGGATCTACAAGCAAATAGCAATTTGTGAGTTTTTTAGGCGATCAACCAGTTTGGTATTCAATTTTAATTTCTCCTCATAAAGAAGTAGGGCTTCACTGATGTTGCTTGTTTCCTTCAGGGTTCTGACAGCTGGGCGGCAGCTTGCAAAGAGTTTGGAGTTGCAGTCACTGAATGACTTGGGCTTTTCTAAAAGATATGTGAGGTGTTTGCAGGTATATTTTATTGCATTCATGGACATGATTGTTGAGTTAGAATATAATCTTCTGTTTCAATGTTATGTATGTCTTTATACTTAAAGTTTATTTTAGTTGCTGACTTTCTAACTTTTAACAGATATCAGAGGTTGTGAACAGCATGAAAGATTTGATCGATTTCTGCCGGGAAAACAAAGTTGGCCCAATTGGTATTGTCCTGTTTTTTTTTCTATTCCTCTTTCCATTTTGTAATTCTCTGCTGCTGCTTTCCATGGTAGTTGAGCATATTGGTAGTAATTTGATTTTTTGTTTATAAGTTGGTGCATATGTTTTTTTGTTTTGTTTTTTTTGGACTGGAACAGTTTTGGTTTTGGTTGTACTACATGTGCAAATCATGTGCCACGTTTAATACCATCTTAGACAGATTCTTGAACAAACCATGATATTGTTTATGACACTGATATCCGCTTGGTATTGCTTGTAGCTTTAATTTACTCATTCCATGAGTTAACTATCTTCTTCTGAAGTAGTTATACTGTTCAATTTGGAGCTAGTAGCATGCTTATTGAGTATTATGTTTAATTAAGTTAATGGAGGTTTTGGACATGGTGGATCTGGAGTTGACTGGAATCACCTTGTTGTCGTCTTCATATCTTTCCTGTAGGAAGTAATATCGCTCTTGTTTCTTGTATTTGATATATAATGCAGTGAAGTTGGTATTTGGCTACTTATTTCTTGTTCTCATTGATTCTTTCTCATTTCCTTCCCCGTGCTAAACTTTTTGTGAGCTCCTGTATGTTTGCTTGTTGCTTGTTTCAGTTGTTGGTTTCATTTCTTTATATTGATTTCTTTGATTGATCGTATACTGAAAATTGCAGAGGGCTTGAAGGTTTATCCTCGACATGCGAATGCAACCAAGCTCCAGATGCAAAAGATGCAGGAAATGGAGCAGTTAGCAAATGTTCAGGGCATGCCAACTGACAGGAACACTCTGAATAAGCTAATGGCGTTGCATCCCGGACTAAACAATCAAATGAATAACAACCAGCACATGGCCAGTCGAGGAGCTTTGAGTGGCCCAGCACAAGCAGCTTTAGCGCTGACCAATTACCAGAATCTGCTCATGAGGCAGAACTCAATGAATTCAAATGCAAATTCTCTTCAACAGGAGGCATCTTCGTCTTTCAATAACTCCAACCAAAGTCCATCGTCACCTTTTCAAGGTGCTGCTTCTTTAATACCGGGACCAATGCAGAATTTACCCGGCAGTGGCTATTCAAGTCCCCATCTATCCTCACGACAGCCACATCAGACACCGCAGCTGCAGCAGCGGTCACTCAGTTCTAACAGCTTGCTTCAACAAACCAATCCGCAGAACTCCCAAGGCAACCAGGCCTTGCAGCAACAGATGATCCAGCAACTGCTGCAGGAGATGTCTAATAATAACAGTGGGGGACAACAATCTCTTCCCGGACCAAATTCTAATGGGAGTTTGACAAGGAATGGGTTGAGTTTTGGAGGTAATAATTCAGCGGCCGCTAATGCTACTCCAACTGTGTCTGGAAGTCACGGCCCTGCTCCAAGCAGGAGTAACAGTTTCAAAGCTGCTGCAAACAGCGACTCTTCAGCAGGTGGTGGTAACAATGCATTCAATCAGAGAGCACAAGAATTACCCTCAAACCTTCATTTGCAAGAGGATATGGTTCAAGACATTGCCCGTGAATTCACAGAAAATGGCTTTTTTAACAATGATCTTGATGATAATATGGGTTACGGCTGGAAGGCATGACTAACATAATTTGGCCTGATTATTGGCTCCAATTTGGTAAGTGGCAGCATATATTTTTGTACAGCACATTTTTAAAATAACTGTTTTTCCTATCCTCCCCTTCTTTTCTTGGTTTCCTTCTCTTTGGCTTAGTATGGAATTTGTCGTGACATCGCACACTTGTACTTGAGTAGTTCAGTTGAGTAGGACTTTAGCAATCGTTTTTTCGTTTCTTTGTTCGGAGGGTTTTCTATCTCCATGTCTTGCAAGTGTAATCTATTGGATACAGAACTCCGAGAACTTCTCTAGTTTCTGAGTAATATGATATTTACATGTTTTTAATTATGTGTTCTTCATAGTTATATTCTGCTCAAGATTGGATTATTGTCTTCAGAATACTATTTGAAGATGCAAAATATTGAACGAGGTAGAATGTGGAAATAATAGTTTAGAGGAGCCTCAAAACATGGCATGTGAAGTTCCACACTCCCACTAGATCTGGTTTCTTCTATTCTTTTCTAAATGACTTGGGGGTCGAGGGACACGACGACACTTCTTACTATTTCCCTTCGTGATTTAGGGAAAGACTGCATCAAGAACAGGGACCTGAACCCGCTCAAATTAATATGATACAAAAGCATATGGAAATTAATGGCATCGACATTACTTTGTTTCAGTTGTAAATTACATATATAGATACTAAATATGACATATTGCGTGGTTTTGGTTAGAGGTTAGCTGCTTATATAAAGTTATAGACTACATTTCATTAACTTTTCCTAAACTTGGTTGGGCATATTAACACGGAGTCTAAGCAGAGGCCACCTTTGGTGTGTGTACAATCAATTTGGGTCACTGAAAATTTGATCTTCATCGGCTTAGGACTGTTGCTGACGAAATCACCAACATGGTAGTGAACCCAGCTGCATCGTTCATGCAAATAACACTCCGATAAAGCGTGCTGGCCGTCCGACGTTGATAAGTGGAATCGGACGGGCTTAATGTCCCAGCCATGCACTTGATCAGTGTTGCATACTCGTCGGCCGAATCTTCCTGAACAAGTCCTGCCAAGCTGAATCCGAAAATATAGGCTATAGTTTCCCGGTGGAAACTCGAACTCTAGTTCCCCTTGTGCTTCAAGCCACCAGATTTGTTTAAGATATGCAACTCTGTTAAACCTATACATTGCATATGATCAGAAACAAAAGCCCATATTAATCCTCCAATAATCTTATGATAGATCATATATATGCAAAGTTTCTGTAAAACAATGACGCTTGAATCTTTTAAGTTTGTTAATATGAACAAGGGAAGTTGACAAAAGTTTCTTTTTCTTATCATGTTACCAATACGTCGGATTTTCGTAAACACGTAACTTGGTAGTTAGGAGACTCAAAGCTATTGGAAGACAGCTTTCGTTAAACCAAAACTATCTCTTCAAAATTCGTGTCGATTATGCTTTGTGATCTTTAGGAAGGCTCAAAACGCAACGAATGATTACATGGGATGATGCCAACCATGGAAATTAATTTATGTAAAGAACTCAAAAATTTCTCTCTAGCACAAGGCAAGTTGTCATATAACAAATGGAATCAAATCTTCTTAATTAGCTTAGACTATGGATGCAATGAAATCTTCAAAAAGGAGCCCACCTTAGAATAGCTTGCTATCCGTTATTCCTAGGTGCTATGCTGATTCTCACTCTTTCTCATACTACAGGGTTTTATATAGTGTGGAAAGAAAAGGGACAATCCAGACTTGTGGAAGTGATCAATGTCAAGAATAAGAATTAACAAAGAGAATCAAACCCATTTTGCAGGAATTCTCTGCAAGGCTAATGGGAATTCTAATAGTTTAGGGTTATACCCATGAGTCTAAACGGAAATATTATAGAAGTTTTGGGTTAGTCTCACTGGTGAGAGAAAACCGGAAATAAGTTAGAATTAGAATAAAGGTTGCAATTATTGAGGCTTGGTGCATGAACTATCCACTTCATAAATGTAGAGGTCTGATAATCTGATAATGGAAGATTTGCAGAGAAAACCCAATTGATCCATTTGATCGAACTTCTCAAAGTGTCATGATCATAATAATTGAAATCTTGGCTCTGCAAGTAAGTACCTCGATTCCTCGGTTGGAATATTACTCCAATATCTTCGATCATCTATTCCTGTTATCCGCAATGCCTTTGATGAAATGGACAAACAAACCTGTGGATGTGATCCACAACTCTTGTCCAACCAAACTTCCTGTTAGTGTTGCCAAAAACAAAATCACAATTAACTTATCCGCAAGCTAGATCTAACCGTTAAGGGCTCCAAGCAGTACTTCAATAAGAAAAAAGCATATACGGTTAACTAAGAGATATATAGAGTTATAATACTGTACCTTGGTGCCATTGTCAAAACGATTTGGCCGACATAATCTTGCGTATATATCTTTCTTCGGAATACGGTTACTATTATGTTCGCCGAGGACTAATGATTTTTCGACTAGAAACTTATAGTTTGATGGGAGCTTTGATTGCCAGACAAAATCAGTAGATGAAGCAGCCCGGAAAACCCTATTCACCTGCGCAAGTTTACAGATCTCCGGCGGATCCAAATACAAAAGAATGTAAGAGATACAGCTTTCAGGTAGGTCTCCGAGACCAGGATTAGTTTGATCCGGAGGATGATCGGGAGAACCTGATCTACTGGTATCCATTGAAGACATAGAGGAACCAGCCCCCATGAACGTTATTGAGCTAAAGCTAAGAAGAAGAATCGATTCAAGTTAAGAGAATATGATATATGGAGTGCTGTAAAAGGTAGAGAAGGAGGTGATGGAGCAGATGAAGAATAGGAGGAGGAGGAGGAGGAGGAGGAGGAATCACCATTTTCTTCATGTATAAGGAGAGAAGGTCATTGCGGTTGGCATTAGGCAGCCCTGTGGGTTTTAGAGAGAGAGAGAGAGTTTGGCTTTTTGATTAACTAATTAATTAAAAGGAACGTGCATATGACAAAAGGTGCATGGGAATTGGAATAATACATCTTTCTGGGCCAAATTTGGGAATTTTTGTGTTATATACCAATCATATATACTCTTTTTTTTTTTAATAAGAATTGATAATATTAATAATCAAAGTCATAAAATAGGTCAGAGTCTAACATGCACTTACATAAGAGATCTGATAATAAACAAAAACCTATTTAAGCCAATACTAAATTTATTAAATTTCAAAGGGACGCTCGTTAGAAAACAAGCCTAACCAAGCAAGAACAGAACAATCTCGCTTCCTAAAGAAAAATCATTCATCTAGTTTAAATCTGCTAGCACGCACTTGTGGTATAAATAACAACTAGAAACATTTAAAAAAAAAAAACTCATAGAGATTACTCCTACTTTAAAAGACTTGTAAGTAGATGTCTAATAACATAGACTTAAGAAAGTACTAGCTCATTCCCTTTAGGGTTGGAATCAGCACCATCCTTAGCCTCTTCACCAGCCAACAACCTCGGCATCAAGTTTGTCTTTCTGCTCTTGTTTGTAGTCTTTTTGCCCGAGTCAATATCACTTTTGGCATTCTTGCCCTTCCCCGCATACCATAAGGCAGCTTATTCAAACTTCCCACAGGGCGGCCTCTCTTCCTCTTTGATTGCTCAACATTTCCAAAAAGTCCCTCCTACAATCTCATAGTCACAACATCCAAGTTCTTTTTCCCAACAGCTAAACTCAAACACAATTTTTTTCAAAGAAATAGTTACCTCATCACCATCCCTAGCTCGACGTTGTCTTGTGATAGCAAGGTGCAACACTTTGACGCGGCTCCACAAGCTCTCTAATCTGTACTGGTCAGCATGCCTAACTCGCCGCTGCCACCACCTGAGGAAGGAAGAAATTCGGAATGCTACGGGTGTTGGAGAGGACATATCCCACATTGGAAAAGTGATAAAATATAATATAACTTATAAGTGGGTGGCTCTTACCCAATTGTACCGAGGCTTTTTGTGATTAAAACCCAACACCTAACGGGTGGTTAAGTTGGGACAATATCGGTACAATGGTGGGCCACGGGCCACGCTTGTCCCTATTTAACATGGTATCAAAGCGGGTTACTCTTCAATACGTCGCCATCATGGACCCGGATATGGGTTCATTCATTAATTGATTCACCAATCACTTCTCCAATCATGGACCTAGTTTGGGTTCATTAAATTGGCCGTCGGAAGTTTCCGATTGGATTATTGCCAAGTGTCTGATGTGAGCCTTGGATTGTTATGTGATTGGTCAAGTCTCTAATGTGGGACTTGTGACCCAATTTCCAATGTGGAATTGGGTTTGTCAATTAATTCCACGTGCATACCTAGAGCTAGGTTGCACGTGAGGGGGCATGTTGGAGATGACAGATCCCACATTGAGAAAGTGATAAAATATAATATAACTTATAAGTGGGTGGCTCTTACCCAATTGTACCGAGGCCTTTTGTGATTAAAACTCAACACCTAACGGGTGGTTAAGTTGGGACAGTATCGGTACAATGGTGGGCCACGGGCCACGCTTGTTGCTATTTAACAACGGGAAAATATGTGCCTTGAAAACCAGGTTTGTTCATTTGCCAAAACCCTAGCCGCAATGGAACTGGCCCCCAGTTCATCACGTAGTACAGCCAACACAGAGGGTTGCCCTAAAACACCGGCGACCTCCTTACTGTCTTCCTCCAATTCTGGACCTGAACATCGAAGTTCGACGTGGGTAACGAAACCACAGTGCCCACACCTCCCAAACAACTTGTCGTATTTGAATTTCACCAAAAACTGAACACTATCCTCCACCCAGAAATGTTGTTTAAATAGTAGTGGTTTGGCATAGTCGATTTCTACTCGGATGCACAACACCCTTGTTCTAAAAGCAGGCTTGTCATACTCTTTGAAATCACCTAACATATTGCCAATAAGTCGCATAATTCTTTCAGAGTGAAAAGCAGGGGGAACACCTTGCAATGCCATTCAGTAGGATGACGTTTTTAGTTGCACCGCCATGATCTGTTAGACTCCATCATAGTCTGCAAGTGCGATCGGAGCTCTGTTAAAGCCCCATGTCCCCCTTTCCAAACCCTACCCTTATCGGCCGGATCTGAAAATGAGAAGACAACACGATCATCTTCACCAGTTTCTTCAACCCTTAAGGTGCCATTCACCCTCCAAGCAGATCGGAACATTCCCAAAAAGGATCTACGTGTGTAATTCCCGATCATGAAAACCTCATGTTGTCGTAAACCCTTGGATAGATGCAACTCAACTGGTCGCTTCCCTTCCGCGATTCATAGGGAGGCGGCGAGACGAGCAACCATTACATCAATTGCAATTGCTTGGTGAGAAATATTGCTGCAGACGACAAACCCTAACCCAAGAGATTTTGAGAGAGAGAGAGCGGCTGACCTAGGTTTATCTCTTGACGCTTTACCAATCATATATATATATATATATATATACACACACACACTATTACACTTAAGTGTAGCATCAGATCCATATATATTGATGAGACTTGCACCCAAAAATTGGGATAAAATTGGGTGCTTCTAACACTAGCACATTACATATTTCTGTTCTTAATCAAAATTAATTGTCATAAAAAGTTAGTACGTACCTAGTTATTGTTATTGTTATAGTTTGCACTTTGCAGTTTGAATAATGTTGTTTATATACACTCAATTGATCACATTATATGTAGTATGACGCCACACTAACTAGGTTACAAAGGTCAGATCTGTTAATGAAACTTGTTAACAGAAATATATTTCCTAGCCTAGCATTGTTCATTTATGCTTGATCAGCTAGAAAAGTTGTTACATTTCTGTTATAATTAGTGCTTAATTAGTCTTGCTAATTAGGGTTAGTTCATGCTTAATTAGTTAGTGACCTACAGCTGTCTGCCACGTGTTGCTCATTTTTGCAGCTCAGCTCTAGGTATAAATACTTATACGTTCTCATTGTAATGTAACGCAGCTCATTTTTCTTCTCGAAATTTTTGAGTTTCTCTCATTTCTCTCTAGCCTCTCTTCTCCGCTACCATGGTATCAGAGATAGGTTACCCACGTGTGCATGCCTCAGGGCCACACGGACTCCACGTCACCCAAAATTGTCCACATGTATGGCTTGAAAATTCGCATACGTGCGAGGGAGTGTTGAGAATATATACATCCCACATGGAAAAAAATGAGACTTTACCTATGAGTTTATAAGGGTTTGGGCCACTCCATCTATTGCCAATTAATTTTTGAAGTGATTAACTAATATGATCAATCAATTTTATGTACATAATTATAACACATGCAACTCTTATTAGCTTAATAAACGTGTAATTTGTGAGCTCAAAATTAGTGGGACAATCTGGATATAGTGGAATATTTAGGATTCTTCAATGGCTAAGTAGTGACTAGGGTGGTATTATTAAAAACCACGACCACTGCCTAATTAATTAGATTTAGTTGTTATAAAGCTGCAGCAAAAGCTGTTTTTATCGTAAATTAGATTAGTTCAGGATTAGTTGCACATGGCCGCGAAATTAGTTTAAAGTAAATCTCGTACGTGTTTTTATCTTCCTTACTTTTTCCTCGTGTGGCCAATTAACAAAGTGCTTATTTCTTATGCATGCCATAAATTAATTCATCTACTTTTTTTTAAGAATGAAATTCTCACTCCTCATTTTATAATCACATTATATATATATATTTTTTAGTATCATAAATTTTCTCTTTTTGTAGTGTGGATTGTAAAATTGTGATGTTAAAATATTAAAAAAGGAAACATGAAGTTTTTTTTTTTTTTTTGAGTGGAAGACGTCAATAGAACCAACACACACACCCATGCAGTGTATCCCAACATAGTCAGACCAATCACTGCACCGCAGACGCACGAACCATTGGGTGTTTTAACTAACCCAGGTCCCTCAAATCTGCTGGCTACGGGATGGAGCTGGGATTCGAACTCTAGACCTGGGGGTTCCAGACTAGGCAGCTCGACCAACACACCACACCACGTGGTTATGAAGTGTTAATTGTAAAATGGAGAGTGTGAATTTCACTCCCTTATTTTTTTTTTTTATAGGTGTGAAAATGATCTCTTAGACTAATTAGGCGTGGCTAACATGCATGTTGATATGATAATTAAGATCATGGCTGGCTTCAAAGTAACGATCCCACATGGGGTAAAGATTGTTATGCTTTCGATTCCGACCTTGATTGTGCACGAAATTAATTAGTCTATGTTTCAACTATAAAAATTTTTAGGTGTCGTGGTTAGATCTTGACTCTTGTGTGTTATGCTCTTTTATTCTCTATCAGAATGGCAATGTATATGAGTGGATGCGTTCCTTCCCCTCTATAAATGGATCTCGAAGTGTATAATTCTCAATTTATATCTTATTTATTAGCATGGATGTTCTTGAAGAATGTTCTGAACAGATTGATTCCAATAATGCCAGCTAGTAGTTACAATATGAAACGGTCGAGAAGAACAGTAGACGATACTGCTTATATTCATTCCTCTTAGTAGGACATGGTGTCCCCATGAATGTATTTGTTCCTCTGATTTAAGAAAATATCATTCTATGTTTTGTGTTTTTAAAATCTGTATGTACCAAGATTTTAATCATAAATCGGGTTGAAATTACCAAACAAATACTCAAAAGGTTCTCACTTCTCACCACCCAATTATAAGGGAAAAAAAAAAAAAAAGTAAGTTGCGGTAGATAACGAAAACGATATAACTAGGATTTTGAATGATGGGGGAAGTAAATTAGGGAAAAGTTGGGGTGTTTACTGAGTGAATTTATAGTGAAAGTAAACCCATGAGCATGAGATTAAGAAATTCGAAGAATTTATTTCTCTAAAATCTTTATATGTCACTGTCAATGCCTTTTTGAATTCAGAAACAAACCTTACCATATTTTGAAACAGGTAATGTCGATCAATCATAATGTTAATGTTTTGGTAAGAAAGAGATCCAAAGTCATAGGATCATGGCAGGGTCCCCTCAATTCTTTAAATCCTTGATCGGGTAGGAAACAAACGTGTATTTGACCACATGATTAATTAGTTTAAGCTAGGTACGAAACACATGGAACAATTATAAACTTACAGCTGGGGACCGGTTGGTTTGTCTCTCATGCTCTCTGTCCACTAATTATGTCCTAAGCTAGCTAGACTGAGCATAAACAAATCATAAAGCATGATTAATAGGCTATTGGCTTATTGCACATAGTTTATTAATATAAACCTCTTTCTAATTACGTTCGAAATTTGCGTCCACTTGTTCACATGAATCCTGCTACTGAAGTGTGGCTCAAGTACCGCAAGGAAGATTTTGAAGAATTAATGTTTGCTTTGAGGTTCCAGAGTCGTGTATGGTTTATGATCCTCCATGCATGACAGGGGTTGTCTGATACAGCTTTGCCTGAATCAAGGCGTAGTGTTGTCGGCCCCATTGAGATATCTTCTTAAATTTGGCTGGTAATAAAAAAATTTGTATTGTGGATGTCAATGCATCATAAGCCTCTTGAAAGTCACAAATCACTTTGTTCAAGTTAAACTTCAATATTCCTGGCCCTTATTCAGTTGAAACTTTTGTTTGGTTTTCTTCTTTCCGGGGAATCTATAAGAGCAAGTGCACCCGTAGTTAAGAAAAGGCAAAGTCGAGAAGTCGAGAATTCGACCAGTCAAGTTACTATTCACTGCCACTGGACATGGGTTTACACCCGTTGTTTTTCTTGCCCGGTCAACACTGTTCATTATTATATAATTTTAGGGGGGGGGTCTCGAAAATCGACTTTTTACACATACATAATTTGGGAAAACTTCATTCATGAAAGTTATAGAGATCGTCGATACGAGTTCGTACATATGTGGAATGCAAAAATCGGAGTTCGTATGAATTAGTTATAAATTTTTGAAAATTTGAAAATTTTCTATAAATAGCAAAAATTTCTGGCCCTTTTTCATAAGGACAGATTTTTCTGCTTTTCTTCACTTTCACCCCTGAAACTCTCTCTTCTCTCTCCTCAGCCGAGCTGGCAGCCCTCACCCCCAGTCAAGAATTTAGTCATTTGCTTGCCCGTTTCTTTGGCCTTGGTCATGAAAAGGCAAGGCTTGCCTGGTCAAAGATGGACCGGTGGAAGCAACAAAATGACTTTGGCTGGTCAACACATCATCATTCCCCCAATTTGCCCGGGCAAAGTGCAACCGCTGCACTTGCTCTAAAGGTTTAGCACTAGGGTCAACTTGGATTTGGACACTAGACTTGGACCTATCTTCATATTTGTCGGTCCAAAATTCGTAATACTTTGCTATTTTTTTGTATGATGAGCTGAAGCAGCCAGGTAACCTTTTGTTTTTTATCAATGAAAATGTGGAAAATTTTATTATACATACTTGTATGTCATACACACATTTATAAAAGTGACAACAAATTTGTTGTTAAAGTGGTAATGTTGAGTCCTATTTTGAGTAACTTAGTTCTATTGATGGTAATTACACCACCTACGACCTTGTTACAAATTTTTGAACAAATTTGTTGACTCAATATTGTAATTTTTGTTTAATTATATGTAAATAGTGTAAATGAGTATGATAATTTTGTTCTCAAGGTTGTAATTTTAATTCATAGAAATTGTAATTTTTATTCAAATAGATGTAAATTGAATGTATAATAAACATCACAGTACCATAGCTTGTCTGAATGTGGAAAATTTAGTGTGGTTGCATTCTTTTTCTTTCCACAGAGTCCCCTATTTCATCGAACATTTATTAATTACTGCACATTTCTTAGAGCAAGAAATTCACGGAGGTGGACGTGTATTGAATCAAATTGTAGGTCTACGAAGCAACTTGGACGGCATCCCAGTAAGAGTGAACCTACCAGAACCTACTCGCTGTGTTGAACAAAACCGTTTTGATTCTTCGCTGTGTTGAAACTCAGCAAACATGAACATAATTGCTCTACATTAAACATATAAACATGACAGGAAAATATAATGAAGAAGAGGACATGTACACTTGGATATATATGATCAACCAGTTCTAACAAGTTAACTCAAAGTGGTGAATCCATGCATCAATGCATGTCCATTTATCTCAAGTTACACACCCTCTGATGACCGAGGGGTCAAAAGAGAGGAAGATAGGAAGTAAACCAAAACCAAAACCAATACCTTATACCTCTATTTCCAGTTAGTCTCCTTTTTCTGCTTTAGTGAACCAAATTCCAAATATCTACCTGAAAATATAGATGCGATTTATTCATACGCACTAGTAATGGATATGACTGCAGCTATTGGATTGTTTTCCTTGGGAAAGAGCATTCTGTGTTATTCAGGAGACCGGAGCTAAAGACATTTGTGGCTTTGCATACAAATGAGGTCGGCTTTCCGTTAGTAAACTTGTCGAAGATCTGGTAGCTGAAGTCCAGAAATTTGAGTCTTTGATGCACTTATACATTCTAGGCAGGGAAAGGAGGAGAGTTATCAACTCATGAAGCTAGTAGTATTGCTGGTGCATTGGATTTGACACAAAAAACTGCATGTCAAGGATGCTATATATGTCGACACCCATCTCTGAAACCTTTTCTCTGGATGTAAATTCCAAACTCAACATGTATGTCCAATATTTCCTCCCTCTTTTATTTCTTTGAATCTTCCAAGTACGTTTACGGCTACTTTATATTCTGAGGCAAACAATGGGTTTAATCAAGGGCAAGGGTCACAGTTGTGTACCTGTACTATTCCGGCAATATTCCCAAAAACATTATAGGCCTCATTCTGGTAAGCAGCTCCAAGAACTGAAATTGTTAGAATCCCAATTCAAGAGATCAGCTATTTCATGAGTTATTACTTATTACATAACCTAATATTCGATCTGCCCGGTTTACGTTAAGAATCTAGTCTTCTGCCGCCCTGAAGATGAAACTCCAGTGAAGCATTTGATCGCTATAAGGAGAATGCCAAGGTATGAGAAGTTTTCTCATTGATTATTAATCACCATAGAATGTAATTGCACATCATGTTTGTTCTGTTTTTGCTGCAGATACCTAACTCGATCTATATAAGCACACATATTCTGCCCAACAGGGTCTTATGACTAATGGCCATTGTAATATTGTATGATAATAATGATATACAGGATCAGTTCATGAAAGGTAACATCCATATGGCTGTGGTTGTGAAGTGTCATAAGAATGCTATCACTGAAAATGATGCAGTATCAAAGAGCAGCATGATATGTTAATTTCACGCAAACAGAGTGCAAAGGAAAAACTTCAGCATTGAAAAATGCAGCTTCTACATCAGTAAGCATGGCTTCAACATCTTTTGGACAACTTGGGCTTTTCAGTGGTAGAAAATGGGCCACACCATATGCCCAATTAAATTTTCATCTGTAGGGCTAGTGTTTACATGGTACTATTATATACAACGGACTCATTCGTTACACTAAATATCCACGGCCCAACATTACTCCATCTTTATATTTTGTCTGTTGGTGAATCCATGCCGATACCAATAAGGCAAACTAGAATACAGCAGAACCTCAGCTAGCAACAAGAAACAAGTAGATGTTGCGATCATGAGATGTGATCATTAGAGTAATGAGAATGATTCAAAGTGATCAATATAAGTCCGACGGTAGATAAGATTGAATTTAGAAGACTCGCAATAGGAAATTAGGAATGACCCTTTTTTTTTTTTATTATTATTTTTTTTTTGAGAATGAAGGAAATTAGGAATGACTAACATTCTTGAATCTACCGTAGAGAATAGAAACAACCTCATTAGCATCCAACTCAAGATAAAATATCAACATGTACGCATAAGAACAACCATGATTTCTATAATTACGGTTATGTTTTGCAAGAAACTACCTCTTAAATTCTCTTTCTAGTGATTGAACAGAAAGTAGTTTAAAACTAGAAAGAGAGATCGACCAACCGTCGACATACACAAAACTAAGCTAGTGCATGCAACTAACATGTTAAGAGTGAAGGGGAATTTGGTTTTGATACTTCATCAGTTAATAATCCACATAATATGCCAGCCAAGTTCACGAAATTAAGGAGACTGAAACGTTTCCTAGGCGTTTCATGCATATTTTGGAGAGCTATTACCTCTTGCACTCAGTTGTTATGGATACCTAATTAAGTAGAGCTAAGTTTGTACTTTGTACTGAGTAGACTTTGCTCAGTTGTGTAGTCCTTATTCCTTAATGTGTACGATGGTGTACTGCACATGACAACCACGTGGTTGACAACTCGATCTTCAATCGAAGTTGATTGAAATTATCATTGACCTTCTCTATATATCAGCTCAATTTTCAAAAGTTGACAAACCAACTTCACCACGTTAATTCCATACTAAGAACTATACTGGTTGCAAGTTGCCCACATACACATCGACCATTAATGGCTCTTGGTTTGTGATGGCTGCTCTCATGTATGGTGGGAATTAGCGGTTGTCAAGTAGCCTTAGTTTGCAACTAGGAAATTGTAGTTAATACTATTTGTATTCGAGAAGAGAGAGTAAGGATAGATTTATAATAATCTTTTTCGGTCTTATAATAGATCGTCTTTCTCCAAGAAAGAGGTTGGACATACTTACCTCCGATTCACATTTGAAACTAAACCATTAGATTTGTTATCTCCTATTTGCATTTTGTGAAAAGAAAAGGAAGAACGTACTAAAATGAAGGGTTTTTTCATCAACAATAACGAGTTGGATTTCCCATACATATTTCTTTTAAGTAAGCAGGCTAACGATAACAAAGGCAAGCGAGGTGTATAGTGACCATGGTAAGTAAGGCTAATATTCTCATGTCTAAGGAAACTAATTAACACTGCCAATAACTAGTGAGACTAACAATATCCATGTCCACGCTCATGCAAGTGAGCTAAGATCAATTCCCATGCCCATGCAGCCATGCTTACGTCCAAGAAAGTGAGGCTAATGTTGTCATATGCGAAATTTTAACTAAAATATAACTAGCATTGCTAAATTGTTTTGTGTGTGAAAAATGCATCTCGATCAATCTTTAGCAACATCACATTAGTAAATTGACTAATCACGGCTTTAGTAGCATCTTTTGACGGTGAAAGAGGAAATGCATCTTACATACAAGGGCTAATCTTTGCTTCGTTCAAACTCCAATATCTACACTCACTTTAACATAAATTCACATAGTAAAAACACATATCTATAGTAATTAACAAAATTCACCTATTACAGATGTTGTACAACACAAAGATATGCTTATAGAGTGTTCTGTGTTGTTTAGCCTGCTTGGCTTTGTTTTTGCCTTTTGATGGTTTGTATTAATCAAAAGAAAGGAAAAACTACAAATGGTAGAGGGTTAGACTTGATTTGGAAAAGGACCCATTACATTATGCATGGATCAGTTGCCCTCGATCGATAGGGTTTATATGAGTTGACCCAGGAGAGGAGCGGAAACAGAAAGCACCACATTAATGTGAACGAAGACATCAACTCATTGCAATACTTTACGAAGAAAACCAATATACATTATTTCAGTTTCAATATTATATAGCTAACTTCAAGTAGGGTACGTTTGATCCAATACTTTAGAGAATAACGCACATTCAATCTCATATTTCATTATTTCAATCAGAAATGACGGTGCAAGAACTAGTTAAAGGCAACGTGCGTTGTCGTCGTGCATGTGGCTTAATTGGCTAAACCAACTACTAATTAAGAAGTAACTACTAAACCATATATAATTACATATATAATATCAATATATGCAGTATGTCACGTTGATCTACCGACAGTTCTGTTGGGGTTAAGAAGAATATTTAATTCAGATTGGTTAAGCCAGTACGATCCTAATTTAGGGAAAGGTTTAATTAAGCACTTAACCCCATGACAATATGTACGAGCTTATTTCCATTATGAAAATTAAAAAATTGTTTGTTCTGGGAAAGGTTTAAGGCAAAAGTATTGCTCATCTGGGGAGTAATCTACTAGACAGGAGCTAGGACCACATCTGATTCCAATGTAAAACTAGCTAGATTATTTAACAAAAACATCCTCATGGTTTTGTTTACCTAATCATAAGTAATTACAGAATCTTACCTTTTGATTACGTTCCCAAATCCCTGACACGAATCTCACTCCATTCTTACACTAGCATGTATCTATTCTCTTCTCTTTTTCTTCTCTGAATCTCTAGTATATATGTACTTACCTACATTAATTGATAGAAAATTAGTTTGATGTTAGGATCTCATCGCCTAACAAGACATTTTCAATGTAAGTAGGGAACTCGTCAGTCATGATCAATATGCATGGTGATCATCCAATTCTAATGACAGAAAACAACCTAGTTTGTACTTGTATGTCTGATCGTGCTGACCCAAATGTTAGTGAGGAGTGCTGAGAATCTGCTTTGTAACAATTCTTTTATAATTAATTATGTTTTCAATATTATTTGTTATCTATTATTTTCAATATTGTTTTAGTTTATACTAAGTATTATATCTGAAAAACTAAAGAATTGACCAAATTTAAATGAATCATCATAACAATCAAATAGAAAGTTCTTTATGATAATCAAATTTCTGCGAATTACCGTACTAGCTAGAATCAATATTTTCGAAAACATTCAATGATTACCCAATTTCTGATTCACTAATTTTTTTAATTATTTTTTTTTACAAATACACCTTTGATTATCCAAATAAATGAAAAAACTCAATCGCAACTAAAATCTTTAGTTATGGTAACGTCACATATATTCATCATATTATACTTGATAGTTGATAAACAATAGTTCTAATTTATGAAATTATAAGCGTACACATAGCTGACATTAATTACAAAACTTTTACCCAAAAATTATAAAATTTATTATTCTCTGTTTGCCAGAAAATGAATAAGCCAAATTAATTGCCAATAAGTAGCTGGCTGGTCAATTCATATCTGTATATAAATTACAAAAAAATCGTCTTCCACATGACCTACTTGATTTAGAAACGTATTTGTTTAACCCATCAACCTCCCCACCTCTCATCCCACCTCCCCCGCTAACCTCACCTCCCTCAAATCTAAACCCTTATATTCAAACCTCAAAACATCGATCAAATCAAATCACCATGGCTTCCTCCGAAGACCACCATCCCTACCGCCCCACATCGAAACCCTCCAAGCCTTTTTCCCTTACCAACTTTTCCACATGGAAAATAAAACCCAACAACGCCTACACCTTGCCACTCATCCTCTTCCTGTGCATCTTCTCTTACTACTTCGGCCTCTGGCAACACGGCAGCACCGCCCCAGCAACCACCACCACCGCCGGCCTCAACCAACTTCCATGTAACTCCCCCGACACAACCCTAGCCAAAAACCCTCAACAAGCCTTAGATTTCACCACCCACCACAACCCTAACTTCGCCATCAACATTTCCAAACACAACACTCCAAAAACCTACCCTCCCTGCGACGTCAAGTACAGTGAGTACACCCCATGCGAGGACGCGAAGCGATCCTTGAAATTCGAGAGGGACAGACTGATATACAGGGAGAGGCACTGTCCAGCTCAGGATGAGCTGCTCAAGTGCCGTGTTCCGGCACCTCACGGCTACCGGAACACGTTTACTTGGCCCAAAAGTAGAGATCTGGCGTGGTACGCCAATGTTCCGCACAAGGAGTTGACAGTGGAGAAGGCGGTGCAGAATTGGATTATATACCAAGGCGACCGGTTTAAGTTCCCCGGCGGTGGAACCATGTTTCCGAATGGCGCCGATGCCTACATTGATGATATTGGGAAGCTGATCAATCTCAAGGACGGGTCCATTCGGACCGCCATTGATACAGGCTGTGGGGTAAGTATGATATCCTCAGTTTAATACTTTCCTTTTTAATCGTGATTTGTTTATGGAAATAATTAATTCTTAATTTTGGTTGACCCTATCATTCACTCATTGAGTTTATGTGTAAATCAAACGGTTTCTTTTGGGGATTCGGTGATTAATGTAGTTCGATTCTCTTCTATATTTAGCTAGGTAATCATTAATGGAGATTTTCTTATAACTTTATAAGGTGATTTTAGATTCTTATGAGGTGATTTTCTTTAAAGAGTTAATAGAGTTCTGATAACAAGTGCATTTTGTAATTTGGGCCGTAAATCTCTCAATTGAGCAATGAGGATCTATGTCAAATGACATGCTCATCATACAGGTTGCTCATCAATTGAACTAATTTGGGCCGTAAATCTCTCAATTGAGCAAAAACCATTATCTCTCATTAAACTATTTTCATTGCTTAAATAATGGTTTTTTGACGTGGCAGTCATTTGACGTGGATCCTCATTGCTCATCATACAGGTTGCTAGTTGGGGAGCTTATCTATTGTCCCGGGATATTCTACCAATGTCTTTCGCGCCAAGAGACACACATGAAGCCCAAGTCCAATTCGCTCTCGAGCGAGGAGTACCTGCCCTCATCGGCGTCATTGCGTCGAAAAGACTTCCATACCCTTCTAGAGCCTTTGACATGGCTCATTGCTCTCGTTGCCTCATTCCTTGGGGACAATACGGTAATTTCGCCTTCAAATATTTATTTTTCTACATTTGACTGTACAAGTCTTCTTTGCTAAACAAAAAATAAAAAATGGGTGTACGGCAGTAATGAATCCTAGATGAGATGCACATAAGATCTAATTGATCAAAGTTTGAGGCGGAGGTGGCGAGGTAGACCTCACCATTTTCAAATCGGATCTTGTTGTCTTTGATTCGGATCTACAAATCACGTACGTATCCTTCAAAGGAGATCGTGTGTGTACGCTATGTGTGTTTTTTAATGAAAATATGGATGAATGTTTAGAATTATGGACGATAAGGTGATAGGCTCCACATTAACCATTTTGAGCAAAAAAAAAAAATCTCAAGGTTGAGTAGGTAATTGATACATAGCTGATAGCTACAAGAGTGAAGTGATACTATATATGCCCTAATGTTTTACACATGATACTAGGTCACTCTTAAATATTCTAATCTTGTTTCTTTTTGGATGGTACGTATATACAGATGGAGTTTACTTGACGGAGGTTGATAGAGTTCTGAGGCCTGGTGGGTACTGGATTCTATCCGGCCCACCAATCCGCTGGAAGAAATACTGGAAGGGTTGGGAAAGAACACAGGAAGACTTGAACGAAGAACAAACTGGCATAGAGGATGTAGCCACTAGCCTTTGCTGGAAGAAGTTGGTGGAGAAGGACGACATTGCAATTTGGCAAAAACCAACTAATCACTTAAACTGCAAAATGAACCGAAAGCTTGCCAAGAATCGCAACTTCTGCCCTGCTCAGGATCCTGATCAAGCTTGGTTTGTGCTCTAATCAACTTACATATACTATACACTAATGTAGTTTCAGCTGTTTGCTTAAGTTGATCCTTTTTGTGTTTTTTAGGTACACAAAGTTGGAGACTTGTTTGACTCCTTTACCGGAAGTTTCTGGCGAAGATGATGTTGCTGGTGGGAAGTTGGCAAAGTGGCCGGCGAGACTAACCTCAGTGCCGCCGAGAATTAGTAGGGGAACTGTGAAGGGTGTCACAGCTGAAGATTTTCAACAAGATTCGGAGCTATGGCGAAAAAGGGTAACACATTATAAAACAGTGAATAATCAACTTGCGCAGCCCGGAAGGTATAGAAACCTTCTGGATATGAATGCTTACTTGGGTGGATTTGCTGCTGCCCTAGTTGATCTGCCTGTTTGGGTCATGAATATGGTTCCCGTCGACGTGAAGATTAACACACTCGGAGTCATCTATGAACGTGGATTGATCGGATCATATCAAAACTGGTAAGTTCCAACAAAACTAAATAGGTCGGCTGTGACTGCTAATATATAAAAGTCTGTTACTCACATAAATGATTTGATCTTTTTGTTTTCAGGTGTGAAGCAATGTCTACATATCCAAGAACTTATGACCTCATTCATGCTGATACAGTGTTTAGTCTCTACAAGGACAGGTAAGATCGTTACCTATACATATAAGGCCAGCCAGTTGGGCCGGCACTGCTTATGAAAGTGCTAGAAGCAATAGTTTTACATGATCAATAATGTTAATTTGTGTTCGATTTGAGCTGCAGGTGCGAAGTAGAAGACATTTTGCTAGAGATGGATAGAATTCTAAGGCCAGAGGGAAGCGTGATCATCCGAGACGACGTAGATTTGTTGGTGAAGATCAAGAGCATTATCGACCACATGGATTGGGATAGTCAAATTATTGATCACGAAGACGGACCTCATGAGAGGGAAAAGCTACTATTCGCGGTGAAAAAGTACTGGACTGCTCCCGCTCCGGCAGAATAAGAAGGATCCAATTCTTAGCATTTAGCATTTTGTTTCGCTATTTGTTGAAAGTCTGTATAACATTCATGATTTTTTTGTGATAGTACGTTTGTTCTCTGTTATGCTCTCTTCCTGCTAAATGCACTCATGTAAAGGAAGGGATCTTCTCCTAATCAGAATTTATTGACGACGCTTAAAGATTAGGCTAAGTGATGACTGATAACATGGTTGTGGAAGCCCAATCTAAACCTCTTTGAAATGTACGTACGTAATGACTAAAATTCAACAGAGTTAATCTGATCAGTTACTCTTGGCACTCAAAGGTCTATGAGATTATAGTCGAGGTCATTTCTTTTAGTAGAACATATTAGAGCTTGTCAATATTATCATCTAAAATCAACTTTTTTATAGTAGCTTGTTAAAACTTTGTTAGGAAAACATCAAGCCGTTTGATACAAATAGTTTCAAATAAATGTATACTGCATATTGAGCCAAACGGTAATAACCCCGATTGCACCTTGTTATATAAGGAAGTAAGGAACCAAAGCCTGGAAGAGTTGCAAGAAGAGTAAGTGAGTGATTTACATTCAAGAAAGTTACTATCTCTAAACCAAACAATAATCTAGATAAAAGAAAGGAAAAAACAAATAATTCGTAGACCGTGAAATCTATGTGATAGTCGATTCCCCACGTAAATTTCCTCCTCTAACGTAGTAAGCTAGCCCAAAACTATAGTAGGTGCTTCATGCAAAGAGTGATCACCTCATGTTTACAATGACCAACTATAAATTGACCTAATATCTCATGACATTATCATAGAGAATCACAGATCGACATAAGTTCTTAGCTAATTTCACAGCTTAGACACTACTCATGGCAGGCTTCAAGTCTATGATCATCAGCTCCCAAGCTGCAGCACTACTGCTTGTGGCTTTGATGGGCCTCGCGCTGGTGCATATCCAGATGGCCGAGGCTCAGGGCAGCTCGTGCGCGGCCGTCCTGACCAATCTGAATGTGTGTGCACCCTTTGTGGTTCCGGGGAGTAACGACAAACCAAGCTCCGACTGCTGCAATGCGGTCCAAGCTGTGGAAACGAGCTGTATTTGCAACACTCTCAGGATGGCTGCTCAACTTCCCTCTCAGTGCAATCTCCCTCCCCTCTCTTGTGGTGATTACTTTTGTGGTTAATAATTTCCCTCATATTTACTGTTATTTTTTTTTCTCTCTAGCTTAACAGCCTCTAATTTCCTCTTATAGGTACAAACTGATCATACAAATTAAGATCTCGCACGCGCTGCATGCCAAGGAATAATGTTGAAGTTTCACTGTTGTTCTTTCGTTTACTTTCTTTTCCTTTTGCCCTTTTGCTTCCTTAAATGTACGTGTCATCTGATTGTCATGTTACGGCGATCAAATACGAAACTTAATATTATTAAATAAAACAGATGAATGTTTTTTCATCCTAAGAATAAGAGGTTTTTGAAATTGCCATCGAAGAATGAGATCGAGCCTCTGAGCATGCATGTGGCACATGAATTTTGGTGGAGCTAGCTTATTGCTCTACGTTAGAATCAAAACAATATCGATTCAATTACAATCAAACCGTGTTAATATCATTTGCTATTTGTAACAAAAAGAACTATAAGAAAATGAAGGCCAATCATTAGAAGCTTACAAGTTAATAATTAAACCATCAAATGTAACATCATCATTTTCGTTTCTTACTCTAACCACATTATTCTCTTTGTTTTCAAGATCAGTTACGTGAACAAGTTGTATGTGTTCAAACTTCTATGTGAAGTACAAAAATATAGTAGATAAAATTGATAAATTAGTGACGCATGGCCTATTCAGGTGAAACATAAAGTCTCGATCAAAGTAAACAATTATATAACAGTATAAATTAGAATTTAGACAGTTATAATTGCAAGTGACTCTAAATAGTCTAACATGTATGGATACTTAATCATCTAAAATCAAATTATTATTTTTGTTTAAACACTGTTTTTTATCGATCGAATGTGCAGTAAGTGATATGTTACTCGTCTTTTGACGTAATGATCAAACATCAAATGTTAAAAAAAAAATAAAAAATTCTATCAAACTTTTCATAAAGACTTAAAAGCTCATTTTTACCTCTATTAAAGTGTTTTTTAACGTACATCTCCTTAGGTAGAGCCTAAAATATTTATATATTGAAGAAAACATGCTCTACGAATCATTCCTTTATTGTTTTTCTCAACAAAAGTAAAAAGTGATTTAAATCTAATAATAAAATCAAATTTTTACGAGCAACAATTTTATCATAAACAAAAGTCGTTAATTGTTAACTCTTTCTTCTTAAAAGAAACATATGAAACTTCCGGGGGGCTGAAGAACGCGCCTACACGCGCTTTGACCTAAAAACACTGTTCCTATTCTCGTCCGCCGGCACGCCCTTACGGCGCCGTCGTCGGACGGGCCGTTTCGACCCAGATTGGGTTTGTCGTCAGGCGTAGGGTCCTCGAGTGTTGCAGCCTCGATCGGATTAGGGAGATTGCAGTCTCGATCTGATTGGGGAGAGTGTAGAGTTGAGGGACAGGAAGATTGCGATGGCTGGGGGGTCTTGGATCGCTCCTTGTTGGCCGGGTTGGTGGATTGGATGGGTGTTGCGAGGTCTGAGTCGGGCTGGTGGTGAAGTGCTGCTGATGGCAAGGCTGGGATCGGTTGTTTTCCAATCTGATTGGAATGACCCGATCGGGTTGGGGTCTACTGATTCCGATATGGGGAGCAGATGGATTGGAATAGGTGGCGCTCCTCATACTAACGGGGATGGTGGATCGATGGGGGCGGCGTTTCGGCAGAGTGGCTGGTCGGAGGTGGTCATGCCGG
Organism: Rosa rugosa; assembly: GCF_958449725.1. Lineage (NCBI taxonomy): Eukaryota > Viridiplantae > Streptophyta > Magnoliopsida > Rosales > Rosaceae > Rosa > Rosa rugosa. The sequence continues at coordinate 51,086,813 of NC_084825.1, forward strand.
GTTTGGGCCAAGCTTGGTCGGTCGTCGATGGTCTTCCTGCTTCCTTGGTACAGGCTTGGGTTTGGGCCCTGCATGGGCTGCTCTCTGTGAGGGCTATTTTGTGTTTTGAACCTTTGCAGCAGGGCCCTCTTGATTAAGCGAGACTAGGCCCGAAATTGATCAAAGGTTGAACCTGAGAACAACTTTGTTGTGACTAGCTGGGTGGTAACAGCAGCTTTTTGGCTTGAAGATACCAGCAGCGATTGGCCCAGGTGATAACAGCAGCAACTGGAATTAATTCAAATGGAACTTATAGGTGGATGTGGTGTGGGAGCTAGATGCATGAGAGTTTAGCAGAGAGGGAGAATTCCAGCAATGGCATGATTTCTGGATTTTGGGTTAAGGTTGGTTGGGAAGAATTGATGGCTAGGGATTCAGAGATAAAGCTTGATCTCTTGCTTGATGTTTCTGGGCTGTTGTGGCTTGGTTTCCTACGGCAATGGACTCGCCCTTTATAGCGGTGATAGACGGGGAGGATTTGCGCCAAGAACCAGAGGCTTTGAAAGGGTATTCTCAGTTTTGATGGGATCATTCTAAAACTTTCAGCTTTTGTTTTCCCCATGAAATCAAAAGAGTGAAAGCTTGCTTTGGCTAAGTGGGTAAAGACCTGTGGCGCAGGTATAGGACGGTGATGGGGATCCCAGATTTCGTGCTGCTGTGATTTTGGAGAGATCATAATCCCTTGATTTGTGCTATTGTAAATTGTGATCACAAAAATCTAAGGATTATTGGAAATTGAGATAGGATTTCGGAGGATGAGAGTTGGGAAGCTTTTGTATAGACTTGGGGTTCTTACCAGAAATGGGTGGAGTAGTAATCCCAGCAACAACTTGATGGAACAACGTTCCTGATTTGGGGAAGACGACTCCAACGATTTTTTGGGCTACCGGTTCTAGTGTAGTGGACTTTGGGTAGGGGAATGACTCTAGTGGGCTCTAAGTCTTGTTGGGCTTGCTTTCATCTCTCTACTAGCCCATGTTAAGATTTTGGTCCATCAAGCATGAATTTTGGTTCCCAAGTCCAAAATTATCGATGGGCCTTATCGTAACAATGGGCCTCACAGGATCCGTTACCTTCCACACCACATCCCGCCGTATAAGCCCCAAACGTAGCTTGGGTCTACGCGTATTGCATGGTAAATAAGCGTGTTAGCTCCTTTGAAAATGCATGTCAATCGTTTGAGAATTTGGGCTTCTCGTATAGCTTGCTAAATAGAGAGCTTCATTTTGACGTGAAATGGGCTTGCTTGAAGGCCCAATTAGGTTACGAGGTTGATGACTTGCCCTCTTCGCTTATCACTCATAGAATTTGAACTTGTGGAAATTTGGGTGTCAACACTTTCCTTATCTGTTTTATTAGTTTTATTTACTTTTATAGTTTAATGTTGTCTCGCCTTTGGCGAGTAATAAGCTCCTACAAGTATTCTGTAAGCCTAGTCGGGCTAAATGCCTGTGTATGCACTATATGTGCCTTGTCTGACCTAGCGAGGCGACGATCCATTCTGATTAAATGGGTGCAACCTCCTAGTGGCAGAATGAAACTAAGTGTCGTCGTATTTATTTTTCGGCGGCAACATAGTAGGAAAGCTGTGAAATTAGTAATTATGCTTCGTTGTAATCGAGTTATCTTTCCGTTATGTCACCGCTATTTCAAAGCAAATGGAGTAGCTAATAGAACACTCTTTGCTAGTTGGTGCATGCTAGAATACATATACTTTATAGAGACTCCTGATATTATTTTGGGACGTTCTCTAGATGTTTATTGTAATTAGGGGTTTAGGCTCAACGTCCTCCCCTTGTATTCGGCAGTTTCATTAATCAATGTTTGAAGACAGCCGCACCGGCCCTTTATTTCAAAAAAAAAAAAAACAAGTCGTTAATTGTTTACTTTAACTCTATCACGTGTCCATCAATATTTATTAGAAATATGAAGTAATTATTGTAAAGTTTAAAAGTATCACGTATTTGAAATCTCGATCAATATGATGAATATATCAACGCCACGTGGTTCAATTATACTAGCCCTGTATTATCTAGAATTACAATTTTAAAAAATCACAGTAAACACCACAGATGTTTTCAATAACTATATTTGAACCCCTCAATCTTTACAGAATTTACACTTTTCTATTTCTTCCCCAAAAAAGCTCAAACCTTTACGCAAAATCAAAGCTCCTTTCTCTCAACCAGTAGCTTCACCACTACAAATTGAGCTGAATATTAGGGTAATGCATTGTCTCACGCATCGGAAACCGGTATCCAAATTCGACTGTTAAAAGGCTATGGCTTTGCAGTTGCCTCACTCTTAAAGGAGGAGTCTTTACTCAGGTAAGTGAATTTGGTCCTATTCAATGAGCTAAAACACTACATGCAATTTGGAATTTGAAATTCTGAAACCCTAATTTGTTGCAGATGTGAAATTTGGCCACCTGGATTCGGCATTGAAAGGGTCAATGCCAGAACCTGAGCTTGCTGTTTGTGTAATGAGCTGAATGCAATTTGCCCAATTGGGTGTGGTCACTTCAGCACAAGGGTCTGTGTATATAGAGTTTTGTAAGGTATGAGTTCAATTCTCACAAATGCAGAAATGTAGTTTTACTTTTCATGGCTTCCCCTGTTTCTAGTGAATTTTAAGACTTTGAGCAAACCCAAATTGGCTAATTTATGAAATAGAATCAATAAAGTTGGAAATGAATTAAACCAATTTTATACAATGCAGCTGCTGCAATTCAAATTTTCAGTGTCCAAATTTAGTAGTGCAGTATAGGAAAGATTTTGGACTTTGCTGTTGTTGGACATAGAATTAGTGACTGATTTTCTCTGTTTCTTTCAATGTTTGATGCTTTATTCGTGTTATTATGAAGGGTCGATGGAAAGGGAGGAAGGCGATTTTATTAGTATTGTTGAGGAAAGCATAGATTTTGGAGTTGAAACAAACAATAGTTTGGACTTGAATGTAGAGCAGGACTGTCACAACCTGAAAATTGTTCATGGCAATGGCACTGTGTCCAATGTATCATCTACAAATGACCACAGTGTCGATGCAGTTGTGAAAGTTGGTACAGAGTTTGAGTCTGATGAGCATGCTTACAGGTGTTATAATAAGTATGCTAAGTTGGTGGGTTTCAATGTTCGGAAAGATTGGGTGAATAGGAGTAAGGTACATGGTCAGGTGGTATCTAGGAAGTTCACTTGTTCTAAAGAGGGTTATCGGCGGAGGGATAAAAGGGATGTTACTGTAAAGAAACATCGAAAGGAAACTAGAACTGGTTGCCTGGCGCATATGGTCATTACTCGTCAACCTGATGGTAAATATCGGGTTTCACATATTGAAGAACAACACAATCATGACAATTTAAACGCAAGTATGGCTCAAGTATTACCACTGCAGAGGGAATCCAGTATTTCTCAAGCTGCTGATGCTGAACTGGTAGAAGGTACCAAAGATTTCAGAACACTGTCAAAATTGGCATCTGAATCGATGAATAGACGGTTTAGAGTAAGGGAATCTCTCGATAATGTTTCTTTAGGTTATAACAATCATCTTCAATCTGAAAGGACCAGAGATATGAAGAAGGGAGAAGTTGGACGTTTGCTGCATTACTTTCAAAGGCAACATGTTGAAAACCCATCCTTTTTTTATGCATTACAGGTTGATACTGATGATAAAGTTTGTAACATCTTTTGGGCCGATGATAAGATGGTATCAGATTATGATTATTTTGGGGATGTGGTTTGTCTGGACACAATTTGCAGAACAGACAAGAATTGTCTCCCATTTGTACAGTTTATAGGAGTAAACCATCACAAACAGGTGCTGATCTTTGCTGCCACACTTTTGTATGATGACACCATGGAATCTTACAAGTGGCTATTTCAAACCTTCTTGGAAGCAATGTCAGGGAAGAAACCAAGGATCATTCTAACTGATCAAGATGCAACAATTGTTGAGGTAATCGATTCAGTCTTACCAGAAACAGACCATCGTATATGCACATGGCAAATGTACGAAAATGCTCTCAAACACATTAGCCCCATGGTAAACGATACCGGGTCTTTTGCCAATGATTTCAAGAGATGTATATACGACCACAAAGATGAAGATGATTTTGTTTCTGCTTGGGGGGATATGCTAGATAAATATGGTCTTCAGCAGAATGACTGGTTAAAATGGATGTTTAGAGCACGAGAGAAATGGGCTGTGGTGTATGGTAGGAATACTATTTTTGTTGACAAAGGCGCACATTTGGTCGAAAGTTTATTTAATGATCTGAGAAGTTGCCTATACTCTGACACTACTGTGCTTCAATTCTTTAAGCATTACGAAAGGATGGTGGATGAGCAACGGTCCAAAGAAATAGAAGCTAGCGATGAAATGAACAGCTGTTTGCCAAGGCTAATGGGGAATGTGGTTATGTTAAAGCATGCAAGTAATGTATACACCTCAAGGGCATTTGAAGTATTTCAGCAAGGATATGAGAAGTGTTTAAATGTTGTTGTTAACCAATGTAGTGAGAATGGGTCATTGTTTGAGTACAGAGCTAAAACATTTGGGAAAACTCAAGAACACAGTGTCAGATTCTGTTCCTCTGATGGTACAGTTATATGCAGTTGTAAGAAATTTGAGAGTGTTGGGTTTCTATGTAGCCATGCCCTTAAAGTGCTGGATCACAGGAATATAAAGGTACTCCCCGCCAAATATGTCTTGAAGAGATGGACAAAAGATGCAAGGTTAGGGATTGCAAGACCGAGTGATGTCTCCACCGACAATGATAACCCTAAGCTTATTGTGGCAAGCCGTTACAAAGATCTTAGCCACAGAATTCTGATGTTATCTACCAGGGCTTCTGAATCTGGGGAAGCATTTCAATTCGCTGTTAGACAACTCGACCAAGTGATGGACGGGGTTGAGAAAATTTTGACATTAAAACCTGAGGATGCTCAAGCTGTCACGTCAAGCAGCACAGGTACAACTACTTCTGATAATGAGCATGCAGAAACTTTTCTAGATGAGAATGCTTTTGAGAATCAGGGTGAGAATGGAGTAAAAGGAGCAAACGAACAAGGGAGTGCTGTCCTCGACAGAGGTGAATTAATGAATGTAAATGGAAACTTCTCTAGCACAAACAGAATTCAGATTTCAGATGCATCCCCGCAAAGTAATCATTCCTACATTTCTTCGGAACCCTTAACCGGAAATCCCATTACACAGGTGAGTCTTGAATTGCACTTTTGGCTATTGTCAATGTTTAGTTTGCTGAAAGTGTGCAAGTTTTGATCCTTTCATGTTTACTGCACAGGGTTTGTACACTTTTGAAGAGAACCCTGTAGTCAACTGCACGTACGCGCAAGATAATGCCATCTTGTTTCGACCTCCAAACATCTTTCCTAACCAACACGATTCACCTTCCCAATTGCAATTGCTTCAGGTAGTTTTTTTTTTTTTTTTCAGAGAAAATTACATATTCACCTGATTCGAGCTTTTATGGCCACCGTATCTGAGTTGTTTGTATACTAATTCTCATACAGGAACCTCTTATCAATGGCACATACCAAGAACCCATGTCTGAACTGAGGCAGGTAATTACAAGCAAAGGTGAAATAGTAAAGTTCTTATTCAAAGTAACCAGTATCCATGCTAATAATTTTACTTCATGGTCACACTGTAGGCAATGGATCTCGATCTCGATCTCCACCCTCCACATTCACCTTCATTTTTGCTCTGACCCTCGCATTCTTTGACTTAAGTCATCGAAATACAAGGATCAAATGAACTAATCTAACGACTCCCAACTTCCGAGCTTTAACTATAAAACAAGGGAACGTCTTCCGTGCTCGGAGCATACGGTGCTCGAAGTTTTGGGGTCCACCCACGTGATTTTCACGTGACTGTTTATTAAAATATAATGCATATAGGAAAGGTTTAGCCGGTTAGTCGGTTCCCAGTTCCAAGTTTTACACAGACTGGGTTTTGTGTGAAATGAAATTAATGCAGACCAGGGTGAATTGATTAATGAATTTATCTAGGTAGAAATGGATCTTGGATTGAGTTCTCGTGGGAGTGTTCATCACCATGCTCCTCACCGTAAGTATAACCATATCTCTCCATTCTTCCAAACTCATTTTCACTGTCAGCTGCAGAATTCAGCCCGGATTTGACCAACTCACTCACTCGATCTGATCTTGAATTTCACACCAAATTCAATTCCCATTCAATATTTGACCTGCAATCGAATTTCGAACAGGCAGAGGGAGAGAGGGTGGCAGAAGGCCTCGAAAAAAATTAATAGAGAGGTGCCAAATTCTCAGCCATTAGTTTGGTTAGCTGATGGGTATCACCAATTTCATCGTCACCTCTTCTTCTCTGCTGTTCTGCTAAAAAATCCAGAAACAGAATGGAATGAATCACAGAAAGAAATATGAGCAACGTGGAAGCTCCACCTGCTCACGGCCTTAGTTCTGCTCGAAGCTCTCTGGCACCCTTGCACTCCGACATCGGCGGCAGCACCACCTTCATCTCCGGCCAAGACCTTGCAGCCATGAGCCGACATGATCCTCATGAGATTGACGGCGGAGGCCAGGACGGCGTCGATGTGGATGACGGACGTTGTAGGGGAGTTCCTCGACCGACTTGATGAAAAGCGCCGGAAATAAGCCATCCTTGTCCTCGCTGGTGTGCCGCCGTGACGCCGCCTAGCGCCGGAGCTCCGGTCGGGTCATCCTTGCTTGTGTCCAGATCGAGAACTTGATCTCATCAATCTTTGGAGCCCAGATAAATAGTTTCGATCAACGGTTCAGATCAAACAGTGGAGAGTGGACGGTCCAGATGGCACCTCGTAAAAAAAATTAACAAATATTTTCTTCTCAAAAAAAAAATATTTCTATATTTTCTAAAAATAATTTTTAAAATTTTTAAACTTTGAAAAATCTTAATAAATAGCTGGGTGTCCGTAAAAATTCCCAAAAATTCTTAGAGACTCGTCGTGATGTGTACTCTAATATTGTGTCCCAAATCTTGTATTCATTAACGATCTAGTCATTCAAAGTGGGAAGTTAATAAAAATAAGAAAAATACCTTAGTCAGTTGCCCGAGTGGATCGACGTCATTATTATGACGGAATTGTCTGAATTTTGAAGCCGAAGCCTAAAATAATGTACTTGTTATATCTAACGGACAGTGTCTCAAGTGTACGATCCGATGACACCCTTGCTCTTTGATGCTTGTAGTGAAAAAATATAGGCTTATTAAAGCTTAATCGGTTGACCGAGTGGATCGACGTCATTACTGTTACGGAATTGTCTGAATTTCAAACCCGAAGCCTAAAATAATGTACTTGTTATATCTAACGGACAGTGTCTCAAGTGTAAGATCCGATGACACCCTTGCTCTTTGAAGCTTGTAGTTAAAAAATATAGGGTTATTAAAGCTTAATCGGTTGACCGAGTGGATCCACGTCATTACTATCACGGAATTGTCTGAATTTTGAACCCGAAGCCTAAAATAATGTACTTGTTATATCTAACGGACAGTGTCTCAAGTGTACGATCCGATGACACCCTTGCTCTTTGAAGCTTGTAGTGAAAAAATATAGGGTTATTACAGCTTAATCGGTTGACCAAGTGGATCAACGCCATTACTATCACAGAATTGTCTGAATTTTGAACCCGAAGCCTAAAATAATGTACTTGTTATATCTAACGGACAGTGTCTCAAGTGTACGATCCGATGACATCAAACAAAGCAGTCAACCCTTTAATAACCCTATTTTTTTCTTCTATACAACCTTCTAAGGGCAAGGCCATCATCGGATCTTAAACTTGAGAATCCTTCCGTCAGATGTGTCAAGTATATTATATTAGGCTTTAGTTCCAAAAATCGGACAAATCCGTCATCGATCGGATGTCGATCGGCTCGGTCAAACGACTAAAACTTAATAACCCTATTTTTTTTCACTACAAGCTTCAAAGGGCAAGGCCATCATCCGATCGTACACTTGAGAATCCTTCCGTCAGATGTGCCAAGTATATTATCTTAGGCTTTAGTTCCAAAAATCGGACAAATCCGTCATCGATCGGATGTCGATCGGCTCGGTCAAATGACTAAGTCTTAATAACCCTATTTGTTTCTATACAACCTTCTAAGGGCAAGGCCATCATCGGATCGTAAACTTGAGAATCCTTCCGTCAGATGTGTCAAGTATATTATATTAGTCTTTAGTTCCAAAAATCGGACAAATCCGTCATCGATCGGATGTCGATCGGCTCGGTCAAACGACTAAAACTTAATAACCCTATTTTTTCACTACAAGCTTCAAAGGGCAAGGCCATCATCCGATCGTACACTTGAGAATCCTTCCGTCAGATGTGCCAAGTATATTATCTTAGGCTTTAGTTCCAAAAATCGGACAAATCCGTCATCGATCGGATGTCGATCGGCTCGGTCAAACGACTAAGGCTTAATAACCCTATTTTTTTTCTATACAACCTTCTAAGGGCAAGGCCATCATCGGATAGTACAGATGAGAATCCTTCCGTCAGATGTGCCAAGTATATTATATTAGGCTTTAGTTCCAAAAATCGGACAAATCCGTCATCGATCGGATGTCGATCGGCTCGGTCAAACGACTAAAACTTAATAACCCTATTTTTTTTCACTACAAGCTTCAAAGGGCAAGGCTGTTATCAGATCGTACACTTGAGAAATTCTTCCGTCAGATGTGGCATGTACATTATTTCAGGCTTCAGTTCAAAAATTCGGATAAATCCGTCATCATTAGGATGTTGATCAGCTCGGTCAAACGACTTAGTTTTAATAATCCTATTGTTTTTTCACTACAAGCTTCAAAGGGCATGGCCGTCATAGGATCTTACACTTAAGAATCCTTCCGTCAGATGTGTCAAGTACATTATTTTAGGCTTTGGGTCAAAAATTTAGAAAATTCCATCATTGATAGTATGCCGACGGCTCGGTCAAACGACTAAGGCTTATTTAGCTTTAATCGGTTGACCGAGTGGATCGACGTCATTACTATTACGGAATTGTCTGAATTTCGAACCCGAAGCCTAAAATAATGTACTTGTTATATCTAACGGACAGTGTCTCAAGTGTAAGATCCGATGACACCCTTGCTGTTTGAAGCTTGTAGTGAAAAAATATAGGATTATTAAAGCTTAATCGGTTGACCGAGTGGATCCACGCCATTACTATCACGGAATTGTCTGAATTTTGAACCCGAAGCCTAAAATAATGTACTTGTTATATCTAACGGACAGTGTCTCAATTGTACGATCCGATGACACCCTTGCTGTTTGCAGCTTGTAGTGGAAAAATATAGGCTTATTAAAATTTAATCGGTTGACCGAGTGGATCCACGTCATTACTATCTCGGAATTGTTTGAATTTTGAACCCGAAGCCTAAAATAATGTACTTGTCTTATCTAACGAACTGTGTCTCAAGTGTACGATCCGATGACACCCTTGCTCTTTGCAGCTTGTAGTGAAGAAATATAGGGTTATTAAGCTTTAATCGGTTGGCTGAGTGGATCGACGTCATTACTATTATGGAATTGTTTGAATTTTGAAGCTGAAATTTGGGAATTTTATAAAATAATGTAAAAAATTTGGGAATTTTATCTCCTCAATGGTCGGCTCCCCTTAGGGAAGTAGAAGCTTTTAAAGGGTTGACCGGTTTATTTCGTGTCGATTTGACGGCGGATCGGGTTAATTTTTTTACACAATATCTATTAATACACTATAATTAGATGGGTAATGTCAAATTTATCGATTTTCAATTTCGATTGTTTAGATCGCACAAGATCCTTATATATGTACTAATGTGTTGTATCAAATAATATACCCTCCAAGAGGAACAATGTGGAGGAAATAGAATTTATCAAAATCGGCCGTCGGATGTTATCATGATAAGAAGATATAATTATGGTCAAAATTTCAGCTATTTTTGTCATCGTTTGGGTCTCGATCTAGTAGATCAACCCTAAACTTTAAATACCACATAAAACTAATATGCTCATAACCACTCACTCGTAACTTATTTTTTCGATCGGTCAGCTCTCATGCTCTCGTGGGTAGGAGCTATATCAAATAATGTAAAAATTTCGAGAATTTTATCTCCTCAATGGTCCGCTCCCCTTAGGGAAGTAGAAGTTTTTAAATGGTTGACATGTTTATTTTATGTCAAAATGACGGCGGATTGAGTTAATTTTTTTACACAATACCTAATAATACTCTATAAATAGATGGGTAATATCAAATTTATCGATTTTTAATTTTGATCACACAAAATTCTTACATGTCCACTAATGTGGTATAACTAACTTATTAATTGTAATGAAAAGTATACATTTCATGAGCAACAATGTGTAGGAAATAGACTTTATCAACAAAGTGTACATTCCATGAGCAACAGGTGACTAGCGCCCAGACGCCTAGGCGGTTTTATATTATTTTTATTTTTATTTTATTTTTATAATATATATATAAAGAAAAATAAAATAAGAGAAGGAAAAATATATATTTAATTAAATTATTAAATTTTTGTTTAACATAACATTTATTTAATTGAATATTTGTTTAATTAAACAAGCAAAACACCGAAGTAGCATTTTAATTATTCTTTGGCTTGCACATGCGTCACAAACATGTCCCTCTTCTCTCGCTCACTACACGAACAACAGCCACACATTTTTTTAATTCTTTTCTCTCCCTTTGAAACAAACTCACACCACATACTCTCTCAAAAAAAAAAAAAACTCACACCACATACAAACGAACTTATCAACTCTCTCTCTCTCATTAGTTCTTTTGAGCAGGCTGCTATCCAGAAGAAAAAGATATACTTTCCGTTCTGTTCGCAAGTCTACCAAAAGCAGGGCTCCAAGGAAGCAATTGTTTGCGGCTGCCAGCGATTAGTTGAAGACCGAACTCTTGATTTTGGGGATCAAAGCATCGTCGTCGAACTGGTGAGATGCAGAAGACGAGGAGGAGAGAGAGAGGGAGTAGAGTTCTGATTGGGTGGAGAGGCGGAGGTCGACGACGGGGGCGGAGTCGAGGCCGGGTGGAGGTGGAGGTGGAGGTGGTGGTGGTCGACGGTGGCCATGGCATTGAAGAGAATAGCAATGAAGTATGGTCATAGCTGAAAGTGAGGTGGAGGAGGGTGGTCGGGGATTGGGTCGGGTTTGGCCCTGGGTTTACAGTATATTAAACAACGATGTCGATCGAGGTCAGAGTCTAAGGTCCCAACCGCATCGCATGGGTTTGATTTATAGTGAAAGATCGAATTTTGTTTTGGACTTCTGATATTTGGTAGATTTGGGCCATGAACCGGAATGAAAGTTCTTGCTCTCGATCTTGATCTAATTGAATTGGGGACCCTGGGTTTTTGTTAGTTATGAATTTGGGGAGTGAATCTGTGGATGATAACTAACCAGTGTCCCATTGTGTTGGTGTTGATGCTGATGATGGCATAGTGTTGAAAGAAAGAGAATGGAATAACAGGTCACCCGGTCAACTTTTTCAACCGTTAGATTTCTGACTTTATATCCAACGGTCCATAATAAGCTGACGTGCCCAAGCATAGCAAGCTCGGAGCATTGTAGAATTTCCGATAAAACAAGCTAGTTACTTCATTCGGTACCATGTGGTCAAGTCAACAGAACAAAACAGATATTTCTATCTCACCAGTTTAAATGTGTGGGCCCCCACCTGCTAACTACCACTAGACAAAAAGGTGGAGGCGCGTGTTGCAACACCCCAACCAAGCGCGCGTGGTGTTAGTTTTCCCACTATTCCAAATTCCCCAAACCAAACGCTACTTAAGGACGGAGTGTGTGAAACATGAAGATAAGTATCTTCTCTATCACTCCTTAATTACACACTTGCTCCTCATCCGACCGCCAAAGTCTTCAGCTTTTTGTCATGTTCTTCCTAGCTTAGCGGTCCGGTCCCGGCGAGCAATGAGAAATGGGCTTTTTCCGGCGACTCTTCGGCCCGAAAAAGCCCAAAAAGAAGACTAACAAAGCCGAAGCCTCCACTTCAGCTTCTCAAGAATGGGGCTTGGACGCCAACAAGCACGCAATAGCGGTGGCGGCAGCTACTGCCGCCGTGGCCGAGGCAGCTCTCGCGGCGGCTCATGCTGCGGCGGAGGTCGTCAGGCTCACTAACGGCGTTGAGACTTCGGGGAACGTTAGCTTGCCAGTTAGAGTCAGCCGTCACCGCCACTTGGCCGCCGTTAAGATACAGTCAGCTTTCCGGAGATACCTGGTTGGTATTTTTTTTTTTCTTCTAGATTTTTCCACTATTGCCCCTGAAACGTAGTCGAATTTACGTTGCTAATGCTCCTAGAAGTACAAAGTTCGTAACTTTTTGCATGATTCTCTTTGCTTTTTTACTTGCTTGGTTTCTATTGAAGCTCTGAAAATTCAGGATTTTAATGTTGAAAATGGCTTTAGTCTTGGTAATATTAGTATTAGTATATAACCCAAGACAAATTCGAAAGGTTTTTTTTTCTGGGGAATCAAACATGGGGTTAAAAAGAAACTGTTTGTTTGAAGCTTCTTGAACATAGATTTTCACAAAAATAAATAAACAAAGTATTAAACTTGGAACTCTGCCGACACTGTTTGATGTGTCAGTGTCAGAGTCTAGGAGAAGAAATTCTCTGCTTGAATCTGTGTTCCTAACAAGAAGGTTACTTTGGTACTTTCTGGACATGGATTTCCAACCTCCCAATGCCACATTGCAGAGGGAAGGACAAAGATGTCAATCTGCATTGAAGTTTGACCTTTTGTCTTTGACCACAACCTCCATTTACTTCCAGGCTTCCAGCTTGGCTTGTTGGATGGACCTACAGTTATTTTCGGGTGATATGATGGCCTCTAATTGCAGAAAACTACTACTGTTAGTTCCCTACTTCTCGATTTTAAACCGTGGGCAATGCACTAGTTTTACCACTTTGTTGTGTAGCTTGTAATGCCTGAGATTGGGTTTGTATTTAATGTAGTCTAGCTTAGCAATAGGGGTAAACACAGGGTTGTAGATGGGGTTTGTTGTGCTCATTAATTGAATAGAGATGGTAACATTAATCAACTGGATGAAATGGGGATTGGGTAGCCTGCTAATTTAAGTTTCAGAAAAAAGATGTTTTGTGACTTAAGAATTTATTAGTTTGGTTCTTTCTTTTCTTTTTTTATTTTGTAGCAATTATGCATGTTTGAGGTGATCATGATTATATCCACAAGCATCTATCTTCCTTTCTAAAAGTTGTATGCCAGTCTGTTCCATATGATTTAGCTTCGGGTGTAACTGGAAAGCATTGTTTAGGTTAAAGATAAAAATTAGTTACATGTTTCTTTATTCTATGGGTACTGAATTATATTGGTTGGTATGGGGGAGACAGTGATGATTTGATTCTCACAAACTTTTGGAAAATGTGAAAGGCAAGGAGGGCCTTAAGGGCACTTAAAGCACTGGTGAAGCTTCAAGCATTGGTGAGAGGCCACATAGTGAGGAAACAAACGGCGGACATGCTCAGGCGCATGCAGACACTGGTTCGACTCCAGGCCCGTGCACGGGCAACTCGCTCACTCATGTCAGAATCAGTACATTCTAGCAGCAAATCCTCCCTGTCTTACAATCCTGTAAGCAGACCTTTTTTGTTAAAATTATGCATGCTAGTTGGTTTTCGCTTTCTATCTGCATGCTTTATGCACTTTTGGACAAGTTCACATCCTTGGTTGATTGCCAGGGGCAAGGCAAATCTTTATACATAACGATTAGGCGGTAATTCATTTTCTATAATTTCTGCTTGCAGCTCCCGGAAAGTCCTGACAAACTTGGATCCCAGCACCGTGTTTATAGTAGCAAATTTGATGGGCCCTCATTGCTGAAGGTATTGACTTCAATGCCTGCCTGCGTAGAATTTGATTGTTATCTCCCACTGTGTCGGTTGTTTAACATCTAATTGTTGAGTACCTTCCTGCTAAATGCAACTCCTCTGGAAGGCACTTTTTTGTTGAGCTTATTTTGCTTAAAATAATCGTAATGTCATTTCATAGTCGTTGTATGGTACTTGGAGTTTAATCATGTTATTCTGTTTCATTATCCAGAGGTGTGGTTCAAATTCAAACGCAAAGGATGCCACCAGTCTGGACAGAAGACGTCTGGCCTCAGGATGGTTAGATCGGTGGATGGAAGAAAGTGTGTGGAACAACCGCCGTGATGCTTCATCACTGAGATATGTGCAAGCAGATAATGAGAAGGTTGACAAAATCCTTGAAGTAGATACTTGGAAACCTCACTTGGGCTCCCAACGAAATACCAGAACCTTTCAAACCGCACAGCATGTTATGGCTTCGGATAATTACAGTCCAATGTTTATGACATTCGATTCCCCGTCCAAACGCACAACAAAAGAACCAAACTTGATTCCTAGTCAATCTTCCATGGATTACTTCTCATCGAGCTCAATGAAATATCCTATAGGAAAAGATGAAGTACCGGCTTTAAGAACCGCACAGAACAGCCCACAAGCATTTTCTGCCTTATCGAAACCTGGAAGTAGTAGTGCTAGAAGAGGCCACTTCACGCCGACAAGGAGCGAGTACTCGTGGGGTTTCTTTAGCAGCTATGCCGGTTACCCTAGCTACATGGCTAACACGGAATCATCCCGGGCTAAGGTTCGGTCACAGAGTGCCCCAAGACAAAGGCTCGAATTTGATAAATATAGTTTGACAAAAAAATCCGTCCAGGAGTTTTGCGAAGCAGGCACATGTTCAGAAACAGGTTTAGCTCTAGATACGGATTTCAGGAATAAAGCGTTTCTGAGCTCTAGCCACTCGAATAGACTACGGTGATGGCTGATATTTGCATGTTTTTCTATTTGTGTGTATGGCGGCAAATGTTTGAGTCTTAGCTAGCTGATCTTGATGTACAACTAAAGCTTTCGCGCCATGGATGTCAGAGTGGACATAGTTTCCAAAACTGTGACTAAACCTTCATGGATTAAACCTCGGTTTAATGTAATATTGATTGTGCTTGTATACAATGTATATAGATTTCCTTTCCTTTATACCTTTGGATCCTTGAGTTTCCAACTGGCGTTTCACATTCCAATTTAGACTGTAGATTCACGGTGATAAGCTCTTAAAACTTTATGAATCACTACCTTTTCCCCTTTGGCTTTACAAGAAAATGATGAGAATGGACTAGTTCATTCACCCAAATCAGATCAAATGCTTTCATTGGATCCCAACCACGAGTGTGATAGCACACGCGCAATTTGGGTGGACTAACAATAAATTATATAAAAATGAAAATAAACAAAAGTGGAAGATCTTCTCCAATATCTTATTTGTAGCGAAAGGCTTTACCAACGATTATACTTCGCATAAAGCATGTCTTAATTATTGAACTTTGTCTAAAGGAAAAGTAATTTCTCATGTCTTTTTTGGGTAACTTGACATGTGATTTGTTTTAACAAAAGTTAATACATGATTGTGTTAGTTTGCACTCATTTGAGATGAATCATTGAATCATAACCACTTTTTCTTAAAGGTAACGGTTAACAAACTAAATTTTGTCGACAAAAGGTAGATTATTACCCTTACAAAAAGAAATATTTCAGATACAATGATTGTCTTACCAATATTGCCATTCACACAACTTGACTCCCATTTCCCAACTTAAACATGGTTTTAGTCTTTTAGAATCTCCAACCAAAGTGAACTCTTCACATTAAAAGAAGAATGTTAATGATCCCTTACTGTTGATTGCATTTCCCATTTGGGCATAATTCCCAACTCATGGTATCCTGCATTATGATATAAACTTTAGAAGCATAACTAAAAGAGAACATTAACAAGATTTTCGATTGCTAAATCGTCTCATTAAAAGTAATAAAGCATTAGAGTTAGAACTTACAAGTTGCAATCAGTGTTAGGATCAATGTTAAAACCCAAAGAGACCTCACAAAGGTCGGGCAAAGTAGCAAGCGCATAGCCATTAGGGTTGTAAGTGGAAATGAGGCTCATCAAGCATCTACAAGTAAATCTCCGATTTTCAACAGTGGGATCGGAAACCATTTTGAGACTTACCATGGAATGACAGCATGGAGACCCCGGAGAAGGGTCCGGTGAGCCATACGTTATGAAGGTGTAGCAAGCGGATACAAGGGCCGTCACGCTGGAGCACTCCATATCTGTAAGGCTAGACACCAATGTCACACTCGATAGCAACATTACCAATACTCCTATCATCAATATTTGGCTCCCCATTTTGCAAACTTTCACTATGGTATTCGTACATTAACAGCTTCATTTATAATGTTGCTATCTTTGGTTTGGTGTGAAGTAAAGAACGCATGGTGTTCATGAAGGTTGAATGAGCCACTAAGTGTGGGCTGACCCAAAATAGAAGGTTCCGCCTCAAAGAAAGGTACATTATATATATTTATAGTCTTGTGGTTTACTGCCATCAGGGTTTCGTGGTGTAGTTGGTTATCACGTCAGTCTAACACACTGAAGGTCTCCGGTTCGAACCCGGGCGAAGCCATCCATTTTTTTTTTGCCCTTTCAACTTCACTTTAGATTTCTCTAACCAATATTACAGATAGAAATAGATAGTTAGATACCATAGGGCATAAATTTGAATATCTAGTCCACAAGCAAACCAGTTTGTAACACTAACTAGGCATTTACATAGGAATCAACCAAATCTAGCTAATAGAAGTCTCTTCTCTCTAATATGAGTGTTAATTTTCTTCACACTGCCATCTAGATGTGGGAACACAACTGAGGTAGTGACACCAATGGCAATGCTCATTTCCATTCTCGCCCCGAAACAGCATCACCAGTGCAACTGTAAACCTGTTTCATTGCATCTTAGTTTTAGTTTAACTGTATCAGTTCATGATGACAAAGTGAAAAGAAAGTAACTTACCCAACAATCAACAGAGTAACCGAAAGAAGCCATAACACATATTGGTAGGCCTTGAATTTGGACTTGACATTGGCATTAGCACCAGCAGGAAAATTCAGCTGTTCCAGCCATCCGTATTGAGGACGGGGCATCAACACAAATCCAATGAGGAATCCGGTCATAAATCCACCAATGTGGGCAAAATTATCAACGCGTGGCAAAATTCCAATGCCTAGGTTAATGAGAATGATGACCAGAAGAGTAGCAAGAGCTGCAACCTATGTGATAATGTGAGCAAAGAAAGAGTAAATCAGCATACATGAAAATGTACTCAAAGAATATAAACCAAACATCACAATTTTCTTGACCTTGTTGGTATAAATAGTCCAATTCGTAATTAGTTCCGAAAGCATTGATCCAAGAAGACCAAAAAGAGCACCCGATGCACCAACAGAAATGTTCTTTCGAATAAAAAGAGACGACATGATGCTACCCCCAAATCCAGACAACAAGTATATAATCCCAACTCGCACTGACAAAATGTCCATAGTCAATAGGATACAATAAGATATAGCAAACCAAGATAAACTAACAAGATCATGGAGAGATATATACCAAGCCCAAATTGCTGCTCTATACGAATTCCGATGAAGACCAAGCTGAGCATGTTAACAATCAGATGTACTACTCCAGCATGTAACCAAATACAAGTAACAATTCTCCATCCCTGATGCTTATGGACCACTTTGCTCCACTCCAAAGCTCCCAACTTTTCCAATCTTCAAACACAATAACCCCAAATTAATCAATTTCCCATATATAGCAAAACTTTAATCTCAAAAAGAGCGAAAAACCACAAATTGAGAAAAGAAAAGATTATTATTACGTGGAAGAAGAAGGGCCTAAGAGGGGGTTCTCCTTCAACGGTTGAAACGAGAACCTGCCAAGAACCCTAGCCACACACTTGCCTTTGATCCCAGAACTGTGGTTGGGGCAGTCATTCATAAACATGGCCACAAGGAACACAAAAAGGTTAATCACAACCAACATGGGCACCAACCAAGAAGTCCATTGGGTCTCTGCGTCATCTGCAACATACTTAGATGATGAGTAGCTCTCTCCGTTTTCTCTGTGCTTCACTCCTCCTCTGTTGTTTTCCAAGTCTTCAGCTTCACCAGGCATTTTTTGTGTTTGTGGGTGCTTGCTGTCTTTCTGAGTTGATGAGGTTTTTGTATGAATTTTTTAGATGGAGTTGGTGGAAGGGTTTAATGCAAGGCACAAAGAAAGGAACTGGGACTCAAAGCTTTAAGCTTTTCACTGAGGAAGTTCCGTTTTGGCTGTTATTGAAAAAAGGACGTCTTAGTTGCTTCAACGCGGTTTAAACCGGAATGGACCCAGATCAGATTACTCAAACCGGGGTGGACCCTAAAGCAAATCATCAAAGAAGAAGGTAGACCACCAAGGATGAAGAAACTAATCACAATGGTAACCTCTTAGGACTCTTATATATTGAAAGAGTACTCGTATCCCTCTACACTCGCGACTAAAATTCAATATTAAAGACTCTTTTTCAAGTGAAATAAAGAAAAAATGGCTAAGAAGTTTTAGTTTCAGACCCTCCACAATGGTGACAATTGTAGATTTGTAGTTTTATTGTAATGAAAATATATGTATAACAAAACAAGATTATTTAGAGGGTTTGACCCACTGTGTTGATAATATTTAGATCATTATACAAAGAGCACCATCATCGATCTTTGTTTTCATTTCCTTTCACCTAATGCACTAATGCAATATTATATGCTGATTATGATCTAATCGAATGTGATTCTTACGAGTAGTACGTGTCGTTTGATATTTGATATTTCTATCTTCTTACACTTTTGTAATATATCCTCCTGCTTGCACCATTAGCTGATTGAACTTTAGTCATCTTCCTTTACATACATCTTATATAATTAATTCTTCATGAAATGGTTAAATTTTTGAACTACCATATATGCCCTCACATAATATAAATATTAATAAATAAATTATTTTTATATGAGGATAAGATAGTCAATACATTATATCATATTAAAAAATTTGCTATATCTCCCATGAAAAAATGAGAAGCTTTCCTAAAATTGCCGTAACTTTTTTAATTAAAAAAAAAAAAAAAAACCAATTGGCATGCATGTGCTCCGCACATGTTAAAGGGATAATATATAGTAAAACTGTAAAAGAAAGAAGATAGAAGACGAGCTTTGTGGAAACGAAAGGAGGTATCAAAGGAATAGAAGGTGAAGCAGCCAATAAAAGTAAAGGTGAAAGAAGATCAGTACTAGATATCCAGACAAGAAAATATGTCCCTCCATTATTTATGCAGACAATACTAGACCACAAATGATCGACATTTCATGGAATTAATTACGAATAAAGAATTGCAAAACCTGGTACTACTTAATTTGAGAAAACATGATCTAATCTCTGAGATCTTCGAGTAAGTTTGTTTATCGCTTGCCCTTAGCTCCTCCAGCGCCCTTGGGGCCCTTATTTGCAGCACCACCCTTTGGCAAGTTACCCTTGCTTTGATTCTTTGTTGACCTGGCCATTACTTCGGCCTTCTTCGCCCTCTTTTCATCCTTGGTTTTCTTGATCCTCTCCTTAATTTCACTGCACAAACACCATTTGTATGCTTAAGATTCTTAAAAGTGAAACTCAAGAAGCAAATGGGAGGCATAACAATATATATACCGAAGAGCAGCCTCTCTTGCAGCATCTCGAACTTCAGGTTTTTCACTTCTTCTCTTCTGTATGACCTCCAAAGTAGCACCCACGATGGATCGAGAGTAAGGCTTTTTCGTGGTGCGACGCCTCTTCTTAATAGTTTCTTGAGAAATGTCCTGATTGTAATGCACAAAATTAGCTAGCAAGCAAAGTAACACTAACTGTAAACAGATTGATTGGATCGCAAGTTATCACTTCTCAATCAATTAATGTTTTTCTTCTTTCTGCTTGTATATATAGGTATTACCTTCTTGTGTTGCTTTCTGTACATGGCTGTCCAAGCAAGTTTAGCTGGCTTCAGTCTGTTGTGGAAGTACCTCTTGTTCTTTGAGTTTGCAAACAGGAACACCTTAATTGATCCAAAAACATAATGAAGTTTCAGAAAACATGGGGAGGCAGCAAATGAATTGATACTAGAACAGTCAAAAACAGAACCAACGTAATGCTGCATATCTTATTAAGTTGTGCCCCTTTTACCTGAGAATCAGCACGAACAAATCGGATGCCCCTACCTGGGTAGATCTTAGCTCCACTGAAGCGGCATAGTTCAGTCCTGACATCCCAATTAGAACAATAAATTATTGCATACCGGCCTTACCACAATTGTGATTCACGAATGACACAAATGCTAGCTAGCTTCCCAGCTACCACAGTAATGGTTACATAAGAAAGTTGCAAATTTCAGTGCACTATAAGTCGCTCTGTGTCTTAATGCGGACATACACCTAAACAAGTTAATTTAAGAGTACTCAAGCAGTGCTAAATGCTCATTAATCAATTTTGATACTAATTCATGTTCATTTCTTTATAATCAGAGAAACATGTTCAGAGATGATGAAGCAGTCAGTATGTGGATCAAATCAATTACTATTTTCAAAATAACACCTAGCTAACCAAATCAACCACAAGTCCACAAATTCGATCAAAACCCACATTCAACCGAATTCTCCAGCTCGAGAAGTAAAGGAAATTTTGATCAGATGACCTACTCCCACTAAAACCACCGATAGTACAAATTAATTTGTTCCATTAAAAGTGACCCGAAGGACCATCCACAACCAACCCAGAAAATATTAGACACAGCCATTAACTATGACACTAAAGGTGCTCAAAGATTTCATTTTCTCTCTCAACAACCAAACCGAGTTATAGAGGGAGGGCACTCCTCAATAAACATCAAACATTGTCATCTATCCACCATCATGAATATGAATTCAGATGATGATGATCCACACGTTATGATCGATCAGCTAAATACGCGTTCATCATAAAACCCTAGAAATTAATCAATCAAGAATATAAATGCAAAAGAAAATAAAGAATGATATGAGGGTAAAATGGAAAAAGGAACAAAATGAGAGCGTACTTGAGAACCATGGCGGTAGCTTGGTCTCTGCTTCAGAGAAATAAAACCCTAGAAATGGTGAGAGTTGAAAGCTTCTGGTGACGAAGAAGATGGAACGTCCAGAGCTATTTAAATTTTCGTTTCATATAATCGCGGAGGGGGGTTGGACTTTGACCACAAATAGTTATCAACTGAATGTGGGTCAGATCCGAATAGAGAGGCCCATCTATAAGTGTTTGAAGCCTAGGGATTGACTAGGTAAACATTCTGTGGTTGGAATATGAGAATTTGTTCCCACGGGCAAATTTTGTTTTGCAATTTGATTTCAATAAAAGTTCAAACGCTTTTTGTCGACGAACAGTCGTCGGAATAAGTTGTTTCTCAATTTAATTTAAGTAAAATAGTTAAATAGAAAATGAGCTTTACCGATAAATAAGCCGTCGGCAAAAGTTTTTTTTTTTTTTTCTTTAATTCAATTCAAATAAAAGTTTAAAAGAGCTTTACCGACATATAGGTCATTGACAACATTACTTCAACCTCAAACGACAAATAAGTCATCGGTCAATGTTATATTCAATTCAATTTAAATAAAAGCTCAAACGGCCTCTGCCGACTAACAAATCTGTCTTCTCTTCCAAAACATATTTTGAAAAGGAAAAATTTCGAAACCAAATATCAATGTAGTATATCATACTAGGAAAAAAAATCCTTTTTTTTTTTTGGTCAAGTTAGGAAACAAATCCTCTTACCAAAGATTAAGGATAAGAATGTATTTGTAGACGCATATCACTGGATAAGCAAAATGTATTTGTAGACGCATATCACTGGATAAGCAGTTGTCAATAAGAAAAGAAGAATCCTAATGGAGAATCAAATTAATTAATTGAGTGTCCTATTATGGCAATCTCTATATTATATGGAGATTTTCTGTTTGATTTACTTCCAAATATGAAGAACTTACCAAATAATCACCGATGATGACGTCCTGTATTCAGACCATTCTGAATTTTAAGATTATACCAGGGTAATTGTAAAAATACAAAACTTATAAATATGAAGTTGTTAGTACCCTACTATGCATGCATTGTGTTCCATTTCATAACATTAAAATCAACAACATAATGTGTATTGTATGTGAAGTTGCAATCTTGTAAAAAATGAGTACAAAACTTGTTATGTAATAAGTTTAAATATAATTAAGTGAATGCAAATGCATGAGGGGATTGAGATGATTGCAAATTTGCAATTGATCGATTGAAAACCACACTACATAGTACATTAAAATCAACAACATAATGTGTATTGTATGTGAAGTTGCAATCAATATCAGGTAAAAAATGAGTACAAAACTTGTTATGTAATAAGTTTAAATATAATTAAGTGAATGCAAATGCATGAGGGGATTGAGATGATTGCAAATTTGCAATTGATCGATTGAAAACCACACTACATAGTACATAGATTAAAGCTTAAATGTGTTGGATATTAATCCCTTAATTCCCATATATGCATATATTTTAGTGAAGGTCTAAAGGCTACTATCATATTCTCACGAGTATTCTTGAATTAGGGATGGTTCATGAACCTAATAACAAGTTATGTCAAACTCCATCACAGCCTTTTACAGGGATGATTTAATGATGCTAACCAAATGTAAAAACAAAAAAAAGGCCTCTAGCTAGTGTACTTAATTATTATTATTATTAATTTTTTTTTTTGAGAATAAGAAACCTTTATTAAAATAAACCAGATTACATAAAATGGGAAAGACCGGTGGTGAACAAGAATTCCCCACTCTCCTCCTTGAAGCCTAAACCAGTTACGAGTTCGTCATGAATGACCTCCATGAGCCGAAAGGGCCCAACCTCTAACCACCTATATCGCTCGACCTCTCGGGATATATAGAATCCGGAGAATATCGATACTACCTCATAGACAACCGCCAGAAAAACCAACGCCCTCTTCCACAGTTCCACACCATGTCCCAAAGGTACCAAACCACGTGCAAGGATTGCTCGTCAGCACATTGACCATAAGATAAAACCGACAATAAAATTTTGCATTTAGTATTATGGAGAAAAATTTGGTAGTGTCAACTCATAACATTATTCATTTGGGATATGTGCAAACACAAACATAAAAGGAAAATGTGAATTCAATTTTGGTCGGTATTCAACAGATTACATACCATATAAAAGTTATGCATGCACAGTTACAGATTTACATTCCATCGGATGTGACTTTCCATTCAAGTAATATATTCCATAAAATTACACCATGAAGACAGATAAGAATAAGAGTGAAATATGTTATCTACTCGTAAGAAAAGCGTGTGAGTTCACACTAATAGAAACAAATTAAAGACAATAACTACAATTTCATTTTATATTTAGCTAACGGTCTAACGTCGCGACAATTCTCAGTTAGTCTTTGCATGCGATTCACGTGCAAGAAAATAGTGTTTCTGATCGTTAAGATTTGGACATGATTGACTACTACAAACACTATAATGTCTAAAACAAAAAAATTCAGTTGTTTTGTCAGTTCAAAATCTGTATCAAATCGTAAGAAATAAAAATTTGAAGATAAAATGGGTATTACAATTTGGCAAATTTTTGCGGCTGATTTTATGAGATAAGGAGCAAGGGGAGTGATGTAATGTACGTACCAAACCCTGCAGCCTAGGTGGGGGGCATAATTTAAGGAATCAACACCACCTACTCCCTCAAACTCAGGTAAAATTACCGTTCTGTCCTCCAAACTGACCGCCTGATTGGCCGCACGTAAATCCAATTCCACCCAAAACCATGTGCTCCGCTGCACCCGATCATACCACCGCCAAGGCAAAAGGTTCTAAAAGAGTCTCCAAAAATCTCTCACACGCGCCGCGACACGCGACGGGCGGATTTCACGATTTCTGTGGGCCCCACTCTCTCCCTTTATATAACCCCCCCCCCCCACTATTTATGCATTAACATATTGCTCTAGAACCTCTCTGTCTCTGTCTCTCTGAAGGCTTTGGTTAGTGAGATTTGGTGTGCATGATTAAGAAACCAAAGAACCCACTATTTGCAAACTTTGGTTTCAGAGTTTCTGAAATTTGATTCTTTTCAATCCAAAAAGAAAAATAGTATTAAGAAGAAGAGCTTCATTGACTCTTCTGATTCTTCTTCTTCTTCTTCTTCAGAGGTCCATGTAAGTCAGCTCCAAAAAACCTTTCCCCAAGTCCTTGTTTTTATTATTATTAATGTTTTTCATTGATATATTAGTTTTATATAAATATTTTATTAATCTGTCTCTTTCTCTTCCACAATCCACAGATCCCAGAGAGAGAAGGATCTGAAAAATCCATTAACTTCTTTGTTGTTGGACACAAAGACAGGGGCTTTAGTATTTCTCACTGTCAAAACTTAAAGGTAAAACTGGGGTTGGTTTTGCTTTACTTGCATGCCCATCTATCTATCTATCTATCTGTAACATAATAGAGGAGAGAGGAGGGAGAGGAGAAGGAGAGAGAGAGAGAGAGAGGGAGAGGTCCAGTTGGGTCTTTTTCTCTACTTGGATTTGGTATTGGAAAAGTCATTGTGAAATAGTGTGAAAGTGAGATAAGCTCTCATGGCCTTTTCCTATTCTGTTTTCCTTTTGAGACCCTTTTGGGTTTTAAAGTTTTTTTTTTTTTTAATTCTTCTTCCTTTTCATTCCTGCCAAACTTTTAGTCAAGGGGAGCAGAAAAGGAAGGAAATTTAGGGTTTTTCCTACAGCCATACCCATGATGTGATTGTGTTTTTACAAAGAAAGGGGTTTGGTTGGTTGTGTTTGAACTGGGAATCACAAAAAAGAAAAGGCCTTTTCTTGTCTTCTTCCTCTTTTTCTCTCTTCTATCTGAAAACAAATTCTATACAGTCATGCATGGGAGTTGACAAAGGAAGCAGCTTTTTTATTCTGTTTCTACTTAGGAATCGAAATATCCCACCTTTTCAATGCTTTAGCTCAATCTGGCCAAAAATCCCTGTAAGGTCAAAGACTGAATATATATTTTTCTTTTAAGAGAAAATCTGGTTATATATACCTTTTTGATAGTGATGGTGACTGTTGCTAACAGAACCTGCAGAGACAGAAGGGCCAAATAGAGCCAGGCCAATTCAGATAGAGCAAAAGAGAGAGAGATTTAATATTTTATTTGTTTATTGGTTTTCTGTTTGTCCCCAGTTTTGATGAATTTTGGAGGTTTGATCAGTAATAGTGGAGGTGTTGGGGGTTCAAGAGTTGTGGCTGAGATTGATCCACACAGCAGTGGTGGCGCCATTGCTCAACCACACTTTATTCCCAATTCAATGCAGACTTCCTCTGCCCTCTCTCTTTCAATAGTATGCTTTATCTAATTCTCTTCATTAATTTGTGTTCGTGTTCCATGTTGTAGTTGTGCTTGACTGTTGTTTTGTGTTTTGTAGGTGCAGAAAAACATGGATGGGCACAATGAACTTGACCTGATTGCTGAGAGTTTCGACCCAGGAATTATTGGGAGGCTGAGGGAAGAGGAGTTTGACCAGAGCCGGTCAGGCAGTGACCATTTTGATGGGGCATCGGGTGATGATCAAGACCCTGTCGACGAGGATGATCGGCCACGGAGGAAGAAGAAGTATCATCGTCATACCCCCAGCCAAATCCAAGAACTGGAATCGTATGATTGATTTATCTCTATTGTATTTGAGCTGTTTTGGTGTTAGTGTTGGTGTTTTTTTTTTTTTTTTCCTGCTGTTGTGTTGTTCTTGATGTTCTTGTGGTGTAGTTTCTTTAAGGAATGCCCACATCCTGATGAAAAGCAAAGGTTGGACCTCAGCAGGAGGCTTGGCTTGGAGACTAAGCAAGTCAAGTTTTGGTTCCAGAATAGAAGAACTCAAATGAAGGTTGATTTCTTTCTTTTGTTAGATTTGGTTTTGGTAAATTTTTAAATAATTGATATGTAAATGGGGTTTTGAATGAATCAGACTCAATTGGAGCGCCATGAGAATATAATTCTTAGGCAAGAGAATGACAAGCTCCGAGCTGAGAATGGTGTGATGAAGGAAGCTATGTCAAATCCAATATGCCACAACTGTGGAGGCCCTGCCATTCCTGGCCAAATTTCATTTGATGAACACCAACTGAGGATTGAGAATGCTCGACTGAATGATGAACTGAGTCGAATTTGTACTTTGGCGCAAAAGTTCTTGGGCAGGCCCATTTCAAACTTGGCCACTCCCCGCTCTCTTCCAAGCTCAACTGCTGGTCTGGACCTGGCAATGGGAATAAATGGGATGGGTTGTTTGAACGCTGGAGGCAGCAATCAGTTGTCGATGGGGTTCGAGTTGGGAGATGGTGTTGGAAGCTCGTCGCCTGTGATGCCTCTAATGAAACCGGTTATGGGAATGCCAAATGAATTGCAGCATGTGACTGATAGACATGTTTACCTGGAGCTTGCAGGGGAAGCTATGGATGAATTGGTTAGGATGGTTCAAGCAGATACCCCTTTGTGGATGAAAAGTTCAGATGGTGGAAGCGAAACATTGAACGTGGAGCTGTACAGGACATTTTCTTGTATCAGTACCAGGCAAAGTGGCTTGATGACTGATGCTTCAAGGGATTCTTGTATGGTGATCATAAACAGCTTGGCTCTTGTAGAGACTATGATGGATGCGGTAATGCTTCTCTGCTCTTTATTTCTATTTGAACATATTTTTGTGTCTAAAATAGAGTAATGCTTGATTCTGGTTGTTTGTTTTCTTTTGTATGAGTAGAATCGATGGACAGATATGTTCCCTACTTTGGTTGCTAGAGCCTCCACCATTGGGATGATTTCCAGCGGCCCAAACGGAACCAGAAATGGTACTATTCAAATGGTGCGTCTCTTTTCTCGTGTCTCTTTTTCTGTATTTAGTTAAATCAAAACTCAGGAGGATCTTATTTTGTAGATGCATGCCGAGCTTCAAATGCTTTCGCCATTGGTTCCAGTCCGTCCTCTGAAGTTCCTCCGCTTTTCCAAGCAGCATGCAGAGGGTGTGTGGGCTGTCGTCGATGTTTCCGTTGACATCCAGCAAGATGCTTCCAGTGCGAACTGCCGGAGGCTTCCTTCTGGCTTCATTGTGCAAGACATGCCCAATGGTTACTCCAAGGTAAACATTGATTGGTTAATCAGGTTCTTGGTAAATTTAAATACTGTGTTTTTAATAAGGTTGTTGAACTGCATAATGAGTTTGTTGAGAATAAAGCAAGATGAAATTATGGGCAGTTAAAATCTCCTAAATCTAGCCTAGCTTGACTTGTGCATCCAAGAATTTACTTTCTTTGATGGTGTTGGTCCTATTGTAATGTATTGTGTGCCTAGAAACCCGTATTCTTTATTGTTATATACTGAAGAAGATGCTTCCTCATTTTTGAGATGATGAAATCAAGGATACTCATAGTTTAATATTAGGCTTGAATAGAATACACATAATGTTTACATGCAGGTGAAAGTAAAATTAGACCTTGGAAATTTCAATCTTTGTCACATAAACTATGTATTTGATGCTTCTATTCCTATCGTTCCTGTCTGTCTTAATGTGTTCTTTACTGTCTACGAGGTTAAGTGACCTGGATCCAGTCTTTTACTGTTGTATATTGAATTCCATGTAATGTGATTTTCTGCCCACTTGAATTTAAATCAATGTTATGTTTCTCTACAGTCCTGAATTTTGACTTGCTCTCTTTTATCTTTTCCACAAGTTTGTTTGGTGCACTCTCAGTTTAAAATAACCTTTAATCCTGATGTCAACACACCTCTGGGTGTTATTATCTCCACTCTAATTGTCTTTCTCTGATGCTTCCTCTCTCTTCTCTCACACAAATGTTGGCTTTTATTATTTTTTGGTTTTGAAAAAAGAAAAACTGAAATGGTGGTAAATATGCACCAAAAAGTGAGATATTTATCCATTCGTTCTCATTTGGAGCTTTTAGTTTTTTCCTTTTGAAGGGGACACTAGTTGGAATATATTTTTAAAGGCTAGGAATATTGATGGATTGTAATTTGCAGGTGACTTGGATAGAACATTCAGAATATAATGAGAGTGGCATTCACCAGCTGTTACAGCCATTACTACGTTCTGGTATTGGCTTTGGTGCACAGAGGTGGCTTGCTACTCTCCAGAGGGAATGCGAGTCCCTGACTTTCCTCATGTCCTCTACCAATCCTAATGAAGTTCCTAGAGGTAACTCCACTACTGTCTATAGCTAGCTTCATTGTCTTTGTAATATCTCATATTTCATAATTAATACATACTTATGTTCTCCAACAGGGTTAAGTATGAATTCAAAGAAAAGCATGCTAAGGTTGGCACAGCGTATGATGCAAAGCTTTTGTTCTGGGGTTTGTGGCTCATCAGTGCGCCAGTGGGACAAACTCTGTATTGATAATGTTACTGACAACGTGAGGGTTATGGTGCGTCAGAGTTTGGAGGTCGGTGAGCCATCTGGCTTCGTGTTGAGTGCTGCAACATCTGTTTGGATGCCGGTATCAAGGTCAAGGCTGTTTGATTTCTTGCGAGACTGGCAATTAAGGGGGCAGTGGGACATTTTGGTCAGCTGTCGTCCACTGCAAGCCATGGCTCAGATTGACAAGGATCACGGAGGTGGCAACAGTGTTTCTCTCTTTAGTGCCAAGGTGAACATAAGAGTAGTGTCTTCTAATCTTGTTCTATTTTCATTCAATTGGTTTGTTCATGAGTCTGTCATCTTCTTGAAATTTCAGGGTCTTGATGCAAATAACAATAATAACATGCTGATGTTCCAAGAGACTAGGACGGACGCTTCAGGGTCAATAGTTGTGTATGCACCGATCACTTCAACAAGTTCAGATATCATGAGGGATGTCGTGTACGAGGGTGGAGATTCTACTTATGTAGAACTCTTACCATCAGGATTTGCAATCCTTCCTTGTGTTACTTCTGACCATGTCAAAGGAGAAGGAAACGGCTCTGATGACGGGGGATGTCTGCTGACAGTTGGATTCCAAATTGTGTGTGATGGTGGCCAACCAACATCCAAGCTCACTATGCACTCGGTTAAGACTATTATTGATCTCATCTCCTCCACCATTCAGAAGATCAAAAGTGCCCTTCAAATAAATGATGGCCCTTGAAATACATGATGTTCGTGACTGGTTAGTTTAGTTTACCTTGTCTTTGTCTTTTGGGTTTTGAGAAAGAAAATACAGGAGATGGATGTAAAACCTTTGCATTCAAGGGTTTCGAGTCAAGAACGAACCACATTTGGAGAACTGTTTTGTGCTGATACTGGTGCTATTGCTTATTAGGGATAAACGGTCCGACTTCAAGCTTTAAAAAAACACTGGTTCGGGTATTGACTCGGTGGACCTGCGATATGTTTATTGTGTTTGTTGGTTATACCATACAGAACTGTGGAAATGGAGCAGCGACCAATTTTTTTTTGCTAAATGTTAATTATCGTCTAATTTTGTTTGGTTTCGTCGACCTCTAGTATGGTTTGTGCATTGGTTTTTTGTATTGGCTTGGAGCCTTTGGATTAGCTTGATATGTTGCTAATTATCTCTGTCGGAATGCCAGAAGCTAAGCATAATGCTAACACCTTTCTTTTGATTGAGGAAGCAGTTAATAGTCCTAAGGGTGTAATAAAAAAGATGAACATAAAATAAAAATATCTAATTGTCTTTGCCAAGGCAAATTCGCACTCTGCAAGTTGAATTTTCATAATTTCCAGAAGCTAAAGAGGAGTGAGCGTTGGACTATATTTAATCCATTATGGTCTTAACAGTAAGACCGGGCACCATATCTTGACCTTGTTATTATTAACTCATAAGGGGAAAGTTGAATAAGGTCTACTAGAACATTAATGTTAAGTTCGAACTCAAACCTGTGTTTCTTGATTAAACATTTACCGTGGCATGATCAGAACTTCACAAAGTCCTAATATTCAGTTGGATAAACTTGCTCAACTTGACATAAACCCTTCTGAACTTCAGTGTTCTGCTATTTCATGAGCAAAGGAAGTAGGTGTTGCCGCAATTGTTATAAGGGCGCCACTGTTTCTGTCCCAGATCGAAAGAGGTGGAACTGTATCTCTAGTCATCAGTTCGTTGGTGTAACTTGCAAGACAAGTATTCGTGCCAAATGGAAATGAGAATGAAACTTGTTTGTTCATGTCAGTTATCAGTATATGCCTTCCGCTATCAAGATTTCAGGCGGTTCAAGCTGTTGTTTTGATAGAGGACTGGTGCTTTCAAGGCATTAGCTAGCCCCCGGTGCACGTACACACCATCCTCGTAAAGTCACGACCTCATTGCTCTTTAGTCATCTAGCTTATCAATTTTCTTATGTTTAAGTGCAAGAATATACACTTTTTCGAGCTCCTATTGCAACTTAAATGTGTTAGTGCAAGAATATAGACAGGCAGAACAGCACTGTGATTAATCTGAACAACTATAGCACTTTTGATCAACTGATTGTACAGTTTTAATAGTCTTAATCCTTGTTCTGGGCCTTCTGGCTACAAGGTTTTGAGATCGCCGATCTAGATTGTGGATAAAACATAAAATCGGATGCAAAAGATATAACTCAAAGAAGTTAAAATATGTAATTATCTGAACAAAAAGTTAAGAAAGATATATGACGTACGCTGAAATCAAGGAAGACAAAATATTATGCAAAGCCACAGAGATTGACAAGAGAGAAGCAATAAACAAAAACCTGCCCAAAGCAAAAACTTCATCAGTTGTCAATACTCAAGACCAAGCTAGCTAGTTGAGGTGATATAGGTTTCAAAATTATGTATCCAGATTGGAAAAGTTTGTCAGAAAAAATACTAGACTCAGTTTTCAAGAGACTAGAGTTACCATCAGATTATTTGCGGTGTAGTGTTATTTGCAAGTCATGGCACCGTGTAGCCAACAATAATCGAAGCCAACAAGCTAAGATGATGTCAAATTGTCATCACCCTCCGATGCTCTTGATTCCTGCAGACGAAGAAGATACATGGAATTTATACAACATCATCCTTGACTTGCAACGTTAGATCAAATATGGACTTAACACATATCATCATAAAGTAATTCATGATTAGTTAAATGTCAAACCTAGTTTAACATGGATACAAACTGTAAATCAATACTAGTAACTTAATGAAGCAGTGTATCAATTCATTAAGGATAGTAATCCATTGCTTAGTCTACAAGAAAGGCTACAAGGTTGTGATACATTAGGAATCTAACTAGGAAACCTAATCCGATAAGGAATGCTTTAATGGGAAGTTTCTTGAGGTTTAAGTCTCCTATATATACAGATGAATTGGTCCACGATTATTGCATAAGTTCTGTCCATTGAGAAGCAAGTTGGTAAGTAACAGAAGACCATATTCAGTGATCGAGTTTTGTAGCTGCATAAGATGGAATCCATGCCAGTAATTGCTGAAGGTAAGTCTTGATCCTTTTGTGCATATGTTGTGAGCATGTATATGGTTTTAACAATTGGTATCAGAGCATAGGCTCACAAATATGAATTCAGTTTTTGCTTGGCATGAAAATCGTTTTAGGGTGTCACGCCCCGAATTTTGAATAATCAATTCAAATCCGAAACATGAATAATAACAAATTACAACTAACATCCTGAATTTTTTTCTCACAAACAACCACACTTCACAACTCTCAAATTTACAATAACCCAAATCCTCAAGTTATTTATTACAGCACACTCCCACCAAATCAAATTGTAAGGCTCAAATGAGCTTAACTCGCCTCACTATTACAATTGCTGTAAAACTATAACCATTGCTCTAACCGCACGATCACCGTCCTGGTTCTCCTGTCCTGTAGGATTACCCGCTACACAATTTGAATAGTGTACCGGGAGTTGCAACAACACAAAACCCGGTAAGCTTTTTACAGCCAGTATGAGTAAACAAGAAAGAACTGTTGATTTATTAAATTACAATTCAAGTAAAATTCAACAGTATTACGTCTGCAAAGAGACATCAAACCACTCATGGAAAACCACAAGGAATACATTTTCACAATCCTCAAATCACAATACACCACACTGGTCCTGCAAACACCCAACCCACATAACACCACTCTGGTCCATCCCAATAACACGTTAGAGCTCTAACTGCCTCGTTACCTCTGACACCTTGGCCTAGGGTCAAGCAACGGCAAAAATACTTCGGTTAACACTATAACCGTCGCGCTTTGGACATCCCCATCCTCAGCACCATATACTTCGGTTAATAATAAACCGTCGCACTTTGGACATCCCCGTCCTCGGTACACAACTTCGGTTAATAATAAACCGTCGCACTTTGGACATCCCCGTCCTCAGTACACAACTTCGGTTAATAATAAACCGTCGCACTTTGGACATCCCCGTCCTCAGTACACAAACACTCCGGTTATCCATAACCGTCAAACTTCGGACACCTCGTCCTCAGAATCCTACATTCTCCAACTCTATACATACTCCAATGTAAATCATGAATATTAACAAGAACTCATCAATCATGATCATCACATATAAATATGATAAGTCAAATTTCAAACCATAATAAATAAATCATCACAATTCCACACTCTTCAATGTCACACCATTCCACATATAATCACGTAAATATATATATATATACGTAATCACCCACTCAGGAATGACCACTAATACCAACTATAGTTCACACAAGAAAATCATGAAATTCATTTTGTATAATTAAATCATTTTACTTACCTATGGACCGTAGTTGATCAAGTCCATATGATTTAAAACAAATATTTATTCCATAAATATTTTCACACAATTACTACAGAAAATAAAGTAATTAAAGGTACTCGGTTCGTAATATGAACCACGTGAGGTTTACTCACCTCTAAATTCCCGCTGCGTCTTCTTAACAGCTCAAAATACAATTTCACGAATCGTCCGCCAAATCAAACCGTCGATCACCTAATCAAACATGACCTTAACTTAGCCAATAACTCAAAAACATAATCAAACGACAATCCAACGGTCGGATTGAAATTACATGATGATCCAACGGTCGGATCCTCACGGATCGCCTTCCTAATCACTGTTTTGCATTTATACGAAGATCCAACGGTCGGATCTTCGCCCATGACCACACAAAGCCACTGGGACAGTCATAAGATCATCATATCAAAACTACAAGTCCATCTGACGGTCCTAACTTCACAGATCACAAATCTAACGATCGAAATCGATCTAAACTTAAAAATTCATAACTTAATCATACGATATCCAAAAATTGCGTATAATATATCGAAATGATCGTATTGAAATATAGAATCTGAAAATGTACAGAAACCATATTTTTGATCCCCGGAGGTGGCCGGAAAGGGCCGCCGGAGTTAGTGGCAGAGCCGCCGCCGACCACCACCAATGGTGTCGGGGCCGGGCTGCTCTTCTTCCTCTCATCATGCTTGACAACTTTCATAACTAGCACGAAGTCTGAAAATGACCGGAAGGGGTCGAAAATTACCTTGAACAGTATGAAGGTGGCCGGAATTTTCCAGAAACCGGCGAGAAACTGCAGAAAACGGCGAGCTCCAATTCGACGTAAAAACGTCAATTTAAGTCTTCGATTCCTTCTGAAGAGTTGTTAAGAAACTCAAGAAGAACTCACTGGTTCAAGAATCACAGAAAAATATGGTCTGTAGCTCGAGATATACCGATCGAAAGCTTCGGTGGTCGGAAAAATTCCAGAATTTTGCAGAATCCGGCAAGGCTCGATTTCGACGTCAAAGCTTCAATTTCAGGCCTCGATGCCTTCTAGAGAGTTGTTAATAACATCAAGGGGAACCCACTGGAAAAAGAATCAATCAAAACGATGCACTACAGCTCGAGATATCTTGATCGATAGCTCCGGTCTCGTTCTTGGTTGGGTTTGACTTGCAGCCACTGCTACGGGCCACGCCGCCGTGTGAGGCTGCTTCTGGGAGTTTCAGGAAGTTGAGGCGAGCTTGTGGATGGATTTTGGTGAGGATTGGTGACCGGTAGCTTGAGATATCAAGCTTGTTTCCAAAACGAGCTCAAACCGGGCGGAGCTTCCCGCCGCCGCTGGTGGCCGTGTCACGGTGCAAGGCTGCCTCTGGCAGCTGCGCAAGGCTGAGACGAAGCAAAAGGAAGTGGTTCGACGCCGTTTGGTGGCCGGTGGAGGTAGAGAGAGACCGAAGAGCCTTTGCTCTGTTTTCGGTTTCGGTCGAGCGAGAGAGAGAAAGAAGAAAAAAAAAGAGAAAAAGAAAAAGAAGGAAGGAGACCCGGAGGAAAGGAAAAGGAAAAGGAAAAGGAAGAAAAAGAAATTTCTAAAAGAGAATCCGAGGAAAAGAGATTATAAAAAGAATCTCATATTTCCAAAATTCGTAACATAATCGTACGAACTCCAAAAATTTCGTTCGACATATGCACGCGATCATATCGACGAGCTCTACAACTTTTATGAAGGAAGTTTTTCCCAAATTCCGTACGTAGAAAAGTCGATTTTTCTTGAATCGCACAATTCGAGCTTTTGTTAAAACGAATATTTCGAAACTTCGATAATTCAAAAAGTTGAATTATTTCGGGTAATATTCGTGCAAAAGCACTTTAATCAATTCGCACAATTTCACGAGACGAAATGGAAAATTGCGGGTATTACATAGGGTTTTGCAAAAAAAAAAAAAGAAAAAAAAAAAAGGGTTTTTGCTTTACGGGTCAAGTAACTGACCAAGTAACTGATCAGGTACCTGATCAAGGTAAGTTATTTAATCAAGGCCCAGTCACAGCACGCGGACTATCCAGGCCCAAACCCGACCAAAACATGAAGAACAGGTGACCGTTGTATCACAACGGTCAGTTTTGATCAAGATGAAGGTCTGGGACTGGATTCGGAAACGTGCGAGATGTTTTCATCTCGAGAAGGGATTCAAAATCCCAACTGCTGTGAATCAAGAAGCCAATAAAGTCAATTGCTGCATCTGGTTATCAAATTCACACTTCCGCTGTGATTTTAGCAGCAAATTGGGGAAAAAGCAAAATCAGGTTTTTCTGTGAAAATTGTTTTCGATTCATAGCATGATTATTAAGTTTTCGATTGTGCTCAAGAACCCTAGTTGCATTCCCGGCGTGCGTTAGGCTAGAGTAGATGGTGACCGGATGAAATTTACAATTTCTTGATTGTTATGTGGTTTTCTTGGAATCGAAACAATTGTGTTTGGATGTGTATGTGTGATTTGATATGCATGTTCAATTGATTGATGATATGGTATTGTATATGTGATCGTGTAACAATGTATAAAGAATAGAGAATTACTGAGTTTTTTCTATTTTTTTATCTTTTTATCAGATTTTCATATATTTCTTCACTTTATCGGATATATATCCTAAATATCTATTGTCATTCATGACACTTACCAAACGTCATGAAAACATTTTTCATGACGTTCTCCAAACGCCATGGCACATTGTCATTCACGGCATTTATCAAACATCATGGAAATATTTTTCATGACATTTGAAAAACGTCATAAGAATAATGGCAGTTTAAAAACGTCATCAAATAGTAAGACTTACAATGACATTTCGAAAACGTCATAAACTTGAGACGAAATTTTGATCAATGACGTTTCCATTAGAAAACGTCATAGAAAAGGTATTTAATGACGTTTTTGAGCAAATGTCATCTAAATATTGTCATTAAATGTCATATTTGTAGTAGTGCAAGAGTACTAAGGTGGCGTTCGGTAACGTTTTCAAGTCATCTTTTTCATTTTATAAAATGAAAATGGCTTGAAAATGCGTTCGTTGGTCTGTTTTCAAAAATACTAAAAATAAAAATTAAAAATGATTTTTTATTTTACTCGTAAAACAGGAAAACGACAAATAGACGTTTTCACCTTTTCATTCTCATATTTTAGAAAAAACGGAGATATATGTATACATTTTCATTGTTTTTTGCATTTTCATACGGTAGTACCGGACTCGTTTTTGTTGTTCTCGTTTTTGAAAATTGTTTTCGAAATATACTACCGGACACATTTTCGGATCTCAAAAATCCAATCTTGTTTTCTTATTTTCATTTTCAAAATCGGTTTTTGAAAAATCATTTTTAAAAACGTTACCGAACAGGCCCTAAGAGTCTAAGACTCGAGCAAAATATAAGCTAGGCATAACTAAATCTGCATGACATGACACTATGCAGCATGCTTTGTGCTCTTGAGATGGTTTTTTAGACCATTCTCAAGCACAGAGGTTGACTTGCAAGTGGAGCACACAAATTCCTTCAACTCTCCCTTCTTATTCAAGTTGAGATGGACTGCTAGGGTTTGCTCCAATCCTTTCTCTTTTTGTCATCCTGATGCTGAAGCTCATGCTTTTTGAACGCCGATTTCTTGTCAAACTCCTCTTCACAATCACCACATGCGTAAATTTTTCCCATACTACAAGATAAATCATCATAAAAGTTTTTTTTTTTTTTTTTTTTTATCGGGTAGTTAGCAGTTAGTAACTCACACACCCATGCAGTGGTATCCCAGCGCCAGGACACCTGCACCGACATTGCGGCGAAAGCCAGGCAAAGCCAGACTAATCCACTGCACCGCAGACATACGAACCCAAAGGGTCCCTCAAATCTGCTGGCCACGGGATGGAGCTAGGATTCAAACGCTAGACCTGGGGGTTCCAGACTAGGCCGTTCGACCAACACACCACACCACGTGGTTAATCATCATAAAAGTTAAAAATAAAAAACCATGCTATGTTATAAACTCATCAACACGCATGACCTATAAATTGTCCTCGATCTAATCTTATGAAAAACTTGTCTATATATTCTCTAAAAGCCAACATCTATTTTTCAAGGTATAAATCGACTAATAGGAAAATAAGAAAAATGCACCAACAGTCCCTCAACTCTTGTGCACCGGCCAATTTGATACCCACACTCCCAATGCTATCAATGTGATACCTGAACACTTATTTTGCTATTAACGACATACATCCGTTAGATTTCCCTGACGGAAACGTTAGAACAGTAACGTGGCAAATACGTGTCACACATATGATATTTATATTAAGGGCAAAATTGTCTTTTCCTATTAACTAATTAATTTTTTTTATCTTTCTTTTTAATTTTTTTCCTTTCTTCTTCTTATTTACTTTCTTCTTCTCCCATCCTCAACTCCTCATCCTTTCTCTCAATTTTATCAACTTTCTCTCAATTTTATCAACTGACCTATTGTTGTTTGCTATTCAGTTTCCTAGTTTCTGATTTCTTGTTGGGGTAAGATTGTAACTATTTGTATCTGTTTGTTGCCAGCAATTTCAAATTTTCAATGAAGATAGACTTGGTCAAGTTGCATCCATGTTGTCTGGCAAACATGGATATAATTAACAAAGAAAAGAAGAGATGCTTTCAAATTAAAACAAAATTGCAGCGAAACTGATTTGCATATCACGAGAGTGAGGTGCATCATATTTGTTTGGAATTAGTGTTTGCAGGATTGGGGATTTTAAAGTCATAGCAACATTCCTCATCATTCAACCTCCTTGTTCATACTAAAACCCAGAAACTCTAGATCCTCGCTTTCTTTCCCATCAAACTCGACAATTTCTCAATTCCACCCATAACATCCAAAACCCCCAATCCTGCTAGAAAAAAAAACCCTAACCCGTAACCAATTCTTGCAATTACTCCCAATTTCTTGGATGGAATTTTCGAAGAAGAAGCCATCATCAAGAAGCATGGGATCATCGTCTTCATCCAAAACCCATCGCAGTGCTGCAAGATCCACCATGGCCAATTGGCAAGTCAGCCATTGCTCTGCTTCTGTCATATTCATATCGAAGGCTGCTGCATGCGAAAACCCTCCTTCACAGCCATTGATGAATACCCACTTCCATAAGTAATCTGTTGATGATCATTTGTGTTTAATTTCAATATGAATAATCTTTTGCTTTCGATTTTCGATATCTCACAGATTGTCGAATCCATTCTCACACTCAAGGTTCCTCGGGGGAGAATGAGACTGGTGATGGGTTAGATTTGGATTTGGTGGTGGTTGGGTCAAAGCATTAAAGGTTGAAGCTTTTAATGGATTCGGATGGATAGAGTTAAAGAGAGAGAAGGAGAGACCTACCATTCTTCTATGTTCTTTGGAACCCAGACCAGGCAAGTGAATCCAACGAACAACAACGAAACAATAGACCCAGATTTAGTCATTTAAAAAAGAAGAAGAAGAAAAGAAAGGAAAAATAAATTAATAAAAGAAAAGGGTAAATTGGTCATTTACTCTCTTTTTTGTCTTCGTGTGCTTGCCACGTCACTGTTCTAACGTCTCCGTTAGAGAAATCTAACAGATGTATGTCGTCGATAGCAAAATAAGTGTTCAGGTATCACATTGATAGCATTGGGAATATGGGTATCAAATTGGCCGGTGCACAAGAATTGAGGGACTGATGGTACATTTTTCTCTAGGAAAATTAAACTGTTTAGACAAAACAAAGCAATGTAATGAAGATTTAATTGGTTAGGATCTTGTATGGTGGAATCCATTTATTAGAACTATATAGAGAACAAGAAGTCATAAATCAACTTAAAACTAACAAGATCGAGCAAAGGAACTTGAAGATAATGACATTAATCAAGATAATAAAATCGAAGAGGTAAAGAAATATAATGGATGTGTGTGTGTGTGTGAAGATCTAGACAGGGCAAGGGAAATAGCTTTCAAACTTAATCTATAAATTAATTAACACATAGATCTAGAATCTAGTACTGACCTTATGACTATATAAACGGTACACTCATTTTCCTTTTCCTACCTTCTCATTTCTCCTACTGATCAAAACCCTCCCGAGCTCCCTGCTTCAACACTAGCCTAAGACTCCGAGCAAAATCTAGAGTCCGATCAGGTATGGTGCTTCTCTCTCACTCTCTAAGCTAAGCTCTCTCTCCCTGGACTCATTTCTCCATTATAACTTTAGCAAATTTATAAAAAAAAATCCATCATTAACTTTGAATCTCTAACTCTAAGTCACACAGTCTCGTGCTCTGCACGTGCCCCAATTTCCTTTTTCTTTATTTCTGTTTTTTTTTTTTTTTTTGAGAAAATTGTCCTCTTTTCCCTTTCTTTTCTCTCTCCCTCCCTCCCTCTTTTTCAGTTTTCTGACCTTGTTGAAATTTGGAGAACCAAAAGGAGGGATGAATTGAATTGTTTGTTGAATTGGGTTCAAAAATTTGAGTGTCTTCAGTCTTCAATTTGCCGGAAGTGGTAATTTTTTCTGGGCTCTAGGTCTAGGTGCTGGTGTTGCTTTTAAAGGGCAGTACGATTGTTCCCTCCTCCTCTGAACCTTATCGTCACCCGACACCTGACTCTGCCCAACAACCCACCCTAAACCCCTCAAACCCAGAAACCCATCTTCGATCTTCACCTATGTGCGATGATGCTGGAATATGGAAAAGCAGTTCGAGAGAGTGAATACGAGCAACTTCGTGTTGTGTTTACGTTGAGATACACATGGGAAGCACGTGATAGCAATACAACCCTAAAGCAATCTCAGAGCGATCGATCGATCCCTTTCTCTCATCGTTCTCCAGAGGAGGTGATTGAGGTTGCGAGTTCCGGCTGTGGTGAGAGGCACCTGATCGATACCCTTCTCCTTCTCATCGTCATCTCGCTCATCGTTACCCTTCTCCCCCAATTTTTGATTCAGCCCCTCCAATTCGATTCGTAAATTGGAGGCGATATATATGTTGTGGTTTCGAATAAGTCACTCGATTGGCGGCGGCTTATTGGGTTTGGGTAAGCTGCTTTACTTTTACTCTCCCAATTACAAGGTGTTCATATTTTGGGGTTTCGAATTGATCAACCAGAATTGATTTTTGTAATTGCTGAGTAGGTTTTTTGATTCATCAACCAGAATAGATGAGCTTTTTTAACATATATTGACAAAGAGAATCGATGAGCTTGATCAATGGTTTTGTAATTGCTCAATGGGTTTTGTGATTCTATCTGAAACTGTCCGTCGAATTCTTCAGGATCGTATTTTGATTATTTATGTTCTCGAGGTTTGATTACATATTTGATCCTGGATTGCTTATTCAATTCATTGCTTTATGTATCAGAATGTCATGTGCACTCCGATAAGATTTTTATCCATCTGAGAGCTACTTTGAACAATTTGAGTGTGTGTGTGTGTTTTCAGGCAGAGATTGAATCTCATGTGCAACCTGGATCTGTATCAGTATATGTTCATTATGGACAAAAGTAGACCAAAGGATGCAAATCTTTTAGCTCAAAGCCATGTTGTGATCACTACATATGGAGTTTGAGCATCAGAATTTTCTATAGAGGTAATGTAAACAAATCCTATTTGTAATTGTTTATGAGTTCTGCACTTGTGTATACAAGTTGTTTGCCTCAAAATCGTCTCGGCCGAAATGAGGGCCGAGGGACCTGTGGTTGAATCGTCCTTCTGAAATTGCGCGGGCGTGCCAACTCGCAGCCGAATGGCCGAACGAGGTTCAGATCTGATTTGCGCTTGTATCTGACTTCTTATCAAATGATTGAAGACCGAGGAAGGAACCCTCTCGGCCGTTAGGTTCTAATGCCTCTGTTGCAAGGACTTCGGTTAGGCGTCAATCCTGACCGGGATCTTCTATCACGTTCACTTATTGGGTAAACTTAAATGTTCGAGTGACAAGCGAGAGATCTATCGGGTGAAGGTACTCGCAGATCACGGTGAAGACGAAGGTGAAGTGGACTCGGTTGTCAAAGCGTTGTGAGATTATGTGTGTGTGAACAACGAATCGCATCGACCCAATCCGGACTGGCCGAAAGAGATCAATGGATGATAATTCTATGTTACGAACTACTCCTAAGTGCGAAAAGTAAAGTGCATATAAAGTAAATAAACAAGAAAGTAAAGTGCTTGAATGTAAAGAATTGAATTGAAACTAAGAAACTAGAAATGAAAACAAGTTATGAAAGTTGAATCGAAGGTAAAGTACCTATGGGATAGCAAGAGAAAAGTTTGTGAGTAAAAGTTTTATGTTGATTTGTTTGTGTGGTGCAGGACCTTTTACAATGAGTTTAAGAGAAATTCTTAGGTGGGGTTTTCCCCACCACGTGGCTTTAGGGCCACCCAATCAGAACAAAGAAATTTTTTTCTCTCTTCCAAAAATGCCCCTGCTCCTTAAATATACAATACCCAAAAGACCCCCCTGCTAGGCCGTGATTGGTCTGCCGCATATGCCACGTGGTGCGGGTGCCCCACGCAAGTCTCTCTCTGAGTTTAAAGCTCCTATATATACAGATCAAAAACTAGGCTAACTTGCTCTCTAAGACGTGGAATTCAAGTAGGATTCATCTTCCTTTTTTGGGTTGATTCATTCATAAATGTTATGATTCGGCTGATATCTGGAATCTTCACAATTGAAATCCTTAATTGATTTAAACTCTTTCCTTGTGAGGATTCCTTCCTTGAACGGACTTCTCGGCCGATGTTTGTCAGTTGGGCTTGGCCGAGCATATCTAAACTCCTTCTCGACCCATCTGCGTAGTCACTCATTTGAACTTAGATTTTCCAACCATGTAACCGTGTGATCCACTTTCATCATCTTTTGGGTTGTTCGACCCAAAATCTCAAACCTCAGCCGAGTGATTGAACGATGTTTTTATCTCATACTCAAAACTCTAATCTCGGTCGAGTGACCGAACAATGCCCAGTCATATGACTCAAAACTATAATCTCGATCGAGTGACCGAGAAACTCTGATTTCTGTCAACACCTTCATTTCGGCCGTATAACCTAAATTCTATATTCTCGGTCGACCTAATGCTTATTTGACTAATTTCCTCATCTCAGCTGAATGGCCAATTAATTTCATTCTCGGCCGAATGATTGAGTGACTTCATTCTTGGCCCTTACTTAATCTCAGCCAAAATTCTCTCTCATCCAACAGCGAGAGCTTAGTAGGTCGACGTGCAAAAAACAGGTGCAAACACAAGTTGAGTTTTGTGCATCTTTTCCTTTCTCCTTGCCTCTCTGCATCTAGAATTCTAAGGACAATGGGGGACTTTACTCGGTTGGTTCTTGTTGAAGCGCATACCATAAAATCCTCTAAAAGCCAAATCTCTATTGCTGCTGCTGCTCTAGTTGCTGGTCGCCGATGCTGTCTTACTGGCACCCCTATACAGGTAAAAGTATTTTTATGAGGTTTATGTTAGTAATTGAGACTGACATTCTTGTTAGTATTTGGAGGTTAATTCTCTGCCACTACTCCTGACATTAACTTTGTTGTTATTAGAACAATCTGGAGGACATTTATAGTCTGAATGGGTTTTGTGATTCATTAATGAGCATTCTTAATTAAACGTCTGAGGTTTTGTGATTCTGCATTTCTCTTCAACCACTACCCCTTTTATTATGAATTTGAGAATACTTTTTCTGAGGTAAGTGGATGCATTGCGGTCCTGTTACCTCACAATGGAAACTGCTTTTGTCTTGCACGAGGGCTGAGAGTTAACCCCACTTTTTTTCTTTTGCATTTAGTGTCCTACCTACCACTGTGCAAAATGCCTTTAATCTAATGATTCATCCATAAAGAGATGATAATTCCTGAGCTTTTTCGATACTGCCTTTTGAACAGTTCTGATTTTTATGGAATGTACGATGTAATGGATTACTATATGATGGAACTGCAGAACTTTGTTCATCGAATTTGCCCATTTTCTCTTTCGAGACTTTAGTCTAGCGTGTTATTAATTGATGACAGTAATTGGGTTACAAATAATATTTGTAAGGTTGTGTTAAAGATGACTGGTAGCTAAAGCATTCATGAGATTGCTTGTCTTTATGTGGCCTCACAAGTGTACATTCCTTTTTCTACTTCTACATTCCATGAGGGTTGTCTCCATTAAGATACTCAGACAAAGCATCTTGAAGTTTCTCAAATTTTAAATGCAAAAGGGCCAGATGTTTTACCTTTGAAGTGGATTTGCAGGATTTGTGAAAGCTTGTTTGTACTTGCGTATAGCTTCTGGTCTTCTGGTACCAGAAGCCAAGCTGTTTCTGCATTTGGAGGATTTGCTTTACGTGGTAAAAGCCAAACCCCATGATCACAGGATGATGTGTGCCTCACCAATTGTGCAAACTAAGTTGAGCCAGTAAGCTGCAGTCTTGTTCTTTGTAGTTACTCTTTCTTGTTTTAGTTATATATGCAGGGGATCTCTGAGCTTTTCCTTTGTAATGATTTCTTCTTTGTTCTTTGGTTGCATTTTGCAGAAGTGATTCTCTCTGTTAATATTCTCATTCTAGCATCTCATGTGATTCTGAATTTCAGTCAGAGCTTGTGAAAGGTGACTCGTTGTCAAAGGTAAGTACTGGCGCACATCTTCCTGGCAAATGCTTTTGAATTTCAAAAATGTTCTGTTGGGAACCACGTGAATTCGATTGATCTGGAAATGAATGAATTTGTTCTGTTCATTTGCAAGTGAAGTCTACTGTTATTTAATAAAGATATTTCCAGGTTAGTTTAGGAATCTGCATTCCAAATCCGCTCGAATTTGTAGAGCTGAAATCTTTGGAATTTGAGGAAGGACTTGTCTGCAATGAACCAAAACTATTGTAGACCAACAGATGCCGTGAGGTGAGCCATGAAATTGACCAAATCGACTCGCATACGACAGGAAAGATGAAACTGTGCTTGGAGTTGTTACCATAGGGGCTTTTAAGGGAGACGGAGAAAGGCATGTGCATCAAGGAGGAGATAAGGTTGGAGATAAAGGTCCAGTTTGAAGAAACCATCTACACAGAGACTCGTAAGTATCACTCTTCTCAATCTCTCTGCAATTTTGGTTGAATGACAATGAGAGAGTGAGATTGTTAGGATTGTGAATTCCAGGTCTAAATGCTTGTAAATTCTGGAAATTGGTTGTTACTATTTTCAGGTTGAGATCTATGAGGATAACGATAATGTGAGCAAGGACGAGTTTGCGGCTCTGCTCTCGGAGGTCAAGCTGCCACAGCCACCAATATGTGTTCACTGCATAGATTGAAACGGGTGTGTTTCTTTCTCTCTCTTGCATCTTCTTTTGGGATTTTTAAATGTGAGAAATTTAATCATCATAAAACAAAATTTGTGATCAAGTTTACCAAAGCAGGAATGTTCTATTGATTTAGGTAGAATTTAACCATTTCTGTAAACTTTACTCTCGAAACTCAAACTCTGATGTTTGCATGAGATACCCATCACTCA
This sequence comes from Rosa rugosa, assembly GCF_958449725.1. NCBI lineage: Eukaryota > Viridiplantae > Streptophyta > Magnoliopsida > Rosales > Rosaceae > Rosa > Rosa rugosa. Next base: position 51,131,181 of record NC_084825.1, read on the forward strand.
TGCACCCTTCATCTGTTTATTCGTACATGACTAGAAGGACTCCTATGCTATGTGCAGATCCATGAGTACCATAGGAGACATCCAGCTGCACTAGTTGTTGTTGCCAATGAGGAACATGAAGCACTGCTCAAACAGGAGCCTCAAGTGGAGAGGTCAGTCTTTATATCTTTTTACACGTCTGTAAACAATGCTTGAGGTTACAAAGAAGGGAATTTACTATTGCTTCAGTCTTTCTCTTTCAACATGAGATTGGAAAATCGATTACCAGTGAAATTGCTAAATTTTCAGATGAATGATTCATTTGCCTTCAGTGAGATTGGAACTTATCACTTGCCTTCAGACAATTGATAGCAACAACCATCCTGAGGTACCATACGAACATCTTTTGGTCTATATTATTTTTGTGGACAACACAACTGTGAGTTTTCTTGTTTTCATTGCGTTTCTATGAATCGTATGTTTATCATCAATGCTGGTTCTGGTTTTAGAATGTTGTGGAGCACTGTGAAGTCCTTCCTTGATCCCAATTAAGACAACTGAAAAGATTAATGTCAGTATACCTTTTTGAGCTAAAAGTTCTAGTTCTTGTGAGGACCATATTATTAACAGGTGAAAGTTATATTCCTCCAGGTCCTTGGTAACAAGAGCAAGTTACTTGAAATAATTTATGCTAGGTTTTTTTGTATCAATTAAATAGAGGATTAGGCGATATTAGTTCCTCTGCGACAGCCGATATGGGGTGACTGGCACCCACCCACAATCTCGAAAGAAAGGGGGCCATCGCAACCGGGAACCCACCGCCCATCCCTCTATTTTATTTTATTAAAAAAGGAAAAGAAAACACAAGAGGAGAGAGGGGGACAAGAACCAAAACCTCTCTGAAAACAAAATGAAATAAAGTACTCAAAGTGAGCACTGAGCTAAAATAGTTACGAACTAATGAATAGAGCAATCATGCAGCAGAAACCACCGTTGCATGAAATCAATCAAGCACTTCAGAATTAGCTAATACGGAAATTCGGTAACCCTTGCAGATTGTGAACAAAGGCAGCTGATGCACAAGGAGGGCAAGAGTCCCACCAATAATGCCCCTCATGATCCACCCCATAGTTAGCTAAGCAATCAGCCACTTGATTCCCTTCTCGATAAATATGTGAAAACTGAATCTGCATAGAGGAGAGAATGGTACAACAATTGACCCAATCAACACTTAGACGCCAAGGGACTGAGTAATTTTTATTGGCAAGAAAGTGAATTGCTACCGCTGAATCACACTCAATCCAGAGAGAAGTCCATCCTTTTCCTGATGCTATTGAAACTGCATGAATAATGGCTTGAAGCTCTGCTTCTAGGGCAGTAGCAATACCCAAGGAACCAGCAAAACAACCCATACAATTACCCAAGTGATCACGAAAAATACCTCCATAGCCCGCGAGTCCAGGCGTCCCACGAGCAGCACCATCTGTATTAACCTTTAATTGAAAAGCACAAGGAGCATGCCAATTTACCTCACGAATTTGATGTGATCTTGAGGCTCTACCGCTGATTCTAAGAGCACTGAAAACGGATAGAATTTCTAGCCTCCCAAAAAGAGTAGAAGCCAGCTCCCATCATTCCCCACCATAAATAATTTATGCTAGGTAAGTCTCTAAATGAGCAGCATCTTATTTCACACATGAAATAGTTCACTCTTTCACTAGTAAGACAAATAACTCTTTCAGCAAAGTATTTTAAAACTATGAAAAAAAGTGCTTGATGAGTTGACATCAACAGTTGAATTGGGGAATGGCTTTATTAATTGGAGGTATAGGTGCGGTGTTATAATGGTGTGAGCGAGTGTGAGAGTTGAACTTATTTGAGGCATAGCAGGGTGCTAAAAATGTGTGATTTTTGGTTAACATCGTGATAGTGGAGCCATGTCTAGTATTCCTGACAGAAGGGATTGCTTAGAAAAATATCAAATTGTTGTTATATATCCCAAGCTTTTCTTTTAGGTCCAATGAAAACATGATTTGGGAGGTTTATGTTGTGTTTGTGGATAGTTTGATGGGCATTCAAGTGAGAGATAGGATTGTATAAAGTGGGCATTTCTCTCTCAAATGTCCAATCACCAGGATCAACTTCCATGCTGTTATGTTTTTTGAGCCAAATACATAGCAACTGGTTCTGTATCCTGCACTTTCTCCAATATACAAATTTCTTTGAAAACAGCTGAATATATAAGATCAAAGAACCATGTCAAGATTATGGTTGTTATGCTTTTTATATTCTTTTCCTTGAGATTCCCAACCAAAAAAAAAAAAACATTCCAAGGGATGTATTTGGGGGTCAGCTCATAAACATTTCCTCTTGGATGCTATTCATATGGATACCATGTATGTGCCACTTTGTCTCACTATCAAGGACTTCTTTCTTCTTTTGGTAAAGCAAATATGAACCATTGGGTGTTAAATCTGTTGCCAATAGCAGTCTGGAAGTGATCCTGGAAATCACCACTCTTTCTTATCATTTCTCTTCTTATAAAAAAAAATTCATTTTGTTTGAGCAGTGCATTGGAGTTCCTGTCCACCTGCAAATTGGCAAACTTAACAGTGAAGGCAGAGCTGGGTTGTTGCTTGCTTCATAGAAGTGGAAGGCTCACAATAGATGGGTGTGTGCTACAGTGCGAGGCGAATCCCCTAGACTTCCTTTCAGTCCCCATTGTCAGTACGGCAAGTGCGGAAACTGTTGTCTTCATCGGTGAAGTGTTATAAGGATGGTGCTTCTGTTTCTTGGACTCGATCACTCGAATTGAAGGAGGTGACAAGGCTGTTTCAACTAGTGGAGGCCTGACATTGCAGCGAGTCCGAGTCATGTATGCTCGGACGTCGACTCTCGTTTTCTGGTTTGATATGGAGTAACAATGATGTCTTGGATTCCTAGTTGGCATGTGTACAATAGTAATTGTTTTTGTCTTTTTGGTAAACTATGTACAATAGTAATTTGGAGTAGTTGTATTTATTTCATGGGTAATAATTTCCACTATGTCTTTCCTACTGTTGTAAAGGTCATTGCTAAAATGGGATAATAAATGAGAATGAATTGTGGGTGAAATATTCTTGCAAGGATTTCCCCTTGTGCATCATCACTGATTTATTGATGTGGTTTTGTTTTGCTTCTAAAACCGGAGCCTAAGAGCAATGCAGATGTTTAGTCTTTCTCCTGCAGAAGTGTACGGCAGTACTTCATGGATGTAAATTTAGAGACAAAATTACCGAAAGGCAGTGACACTATTTGCAACTGATTTTAGTTACATCCTTCTCCCATGTCAATGCAACACTGGCAAACACTCCTTGGTGTAGAAATTTATACGGAATATACGCATTGTTGTTTTAACAAATTACATAAAAGATCATATGGGTTTCCAGAACATGACTTGCGTCAATGCTCGCAGAAAGAGTGATGTATGCCGCAATTAGCTTGAAACGGGGACGTATATATTGAAAAGAATTAGGAAGTGATAGAAACACCGAAGTTGCAGTAAATAAGTGACTTTATTTCCATTATCATATCCAAGAGATCCAAGAGTAACAAGTATCAAAGTCCGATTACTCTCTTGTGATCCTAACTTCAGCATGCTGGAAATAGGGACTTATGCAAACATAACATGACAAGTTACTCTAACTTCCTAGTCTGTCTTTGCATTATAATGAGGCTTCACAAAAGGATTAAATTCCCAGGGTGCAAATAAAACAAAATCCTCAGATAGTGGGAAACCTGAAAATGGTTTCCACAGCAAAAGGCCAAATACCCTACAGTATTTCTACTCAAATTCCACGCATCCATTAACTGAAAGAAGAGATACCAGCAACAATCTGCAATAAGATCAGCAACATGAAATATAACATTTTAGCATGTGACATCGCGCTATGGAATTGGAATACAATCCCTTTCCACATTGTCCTTACAATATCACAAAACACATTCTATTCACTCTGTGTTTCGAAAAATATAACTCTACTTCCTAACTGGCCACATACACAAAATTGGCGCTTTTTGCTTCTATTAGTACCACCCAAGGTTCCCAACTCATAATACTCCGCTCTGCATGACACTCTACCAGCAGTAACAATGGTCTTCATGGTTCCATAAGACTAACAATTGATTTCATCATCTCTCCATCCAACCATTACCATTATAGCTTTCTGTACTCCCTAACAGTAAAGTGTAGAAAAATTGTCAGTTCCATTTACTAATGAAGTTTGCAATACTTGCATGGACAACGATAAATGCAACCAGTACATGAGAAAATATTTTCCAAACCATACCAACTGAATATCTGATCAAAATACAACATTGAAGTCACCTAATTGTAATGCATAAACATCAGGAGGCACCATATTTAGATATTGTTTTCTTTTAGATCAAGTTCTTTGTAATATATTTGTTGCAATTTTCTGAAAGATGATAAAAGTACAATATACAAGGCTCTTGTTGTAACAAATTTTAATATTTTGTTTAAACCTACTTTTCCAATATGGATAAAAAAAACATTCATACATGGGCTATATATACCATACATTACATTGACAACCCTAAACTGAAATTTGCTTGTATTGGTACCAAGAATGTTTGCAACAAAAATACATATCCTCAATTAAAAAGGAAATTAACTTTGCTCTAGTAATTATTTTTTTCCAAACTGCAGACTTATGGTTAATTATTGACACTTATACGCCCCGAGTTGTCACACAACAACCCCAGAGCCCAGCTGGGAGGATAAGTACTGAACTGAACCCAATATATGATATAAAAGCATGAGCTACACTGAACTCCCTGTAGCAGGTCATCGTTGGATTACCAAATCATCAGCAGAGTATTGAGCCCTACGGAGTTCCAATTTATAGTAATGCAACTACTATGTCTAAACCCAGTTGCAGAATAGGTATAAGCTGAATACGGAACTGCCAAACAGGCCATTTGAAGTTCCAAATCAAAGTGCAACTTCATAACTATTTTTGTGCTGAATAGGCAACTGCCAAACAGACCATTTGAAGTTCCGAATCAAAATGAAACTTCCATAACTTAATATAAGCTGAATAGGCAACTACTCGAAGGTGATTTCCAAATACAAATGCAACTTGCCAAAAAGTAACAACTGAGCCTTCCCTTGAGAGCATATCATAGTTTGTATGATAGTGCTAATAGATATGTTTTAATGATAAATTTTGCCACTCGGTTCTGAGCACTACCTTTAATCCTACTGGTATATGGTGCTTTCCCTCTTCGCTCCCACTGAAACAAAAAGGTTTGCACTTGGTATTGAGAAAACTATCCAATAATTCATGACTATATATAAACTGTAAACAAGGTCCATACTGTACTAAAAAATACAGTAAAAGATTAAAGGTAATCACCAAGTAGTAAACTGCAATAATAGAGAAACAGATACTAGAGCTATTAATTACTCATACCACACTAATCCAACAGTAACTGTGAAGAAGATGGTTGAGGTTAGCTATTGAATAAAACAAGATTTGTTTGGTACGTTGGGAACTTAATCAAACTGTTAATCATGAGCTATCTCATACTCACATTTGAGGAGTAACATTATGAATCAATTTTTCAACCTTCAAAACGAAAAAGTTGGCAACCTTAGATAGTTTTTACTGACATAGAATTACTAGTAGTTTTCTGAAATATCATTTAATTTCATTTTCAGGTTATGGGGTTTGCAAGCACAAAAAACACTCCACAATAACCATGTAAACTAAATTCAAATACTTGCATACTGGAGGAGTTGCTAATGACCCATGACATCAAGTAACATACATGATTGACATCACATATTTGTGTAATTGAGAAATCAATCTAACTCAGATTCAAACAAATGAAAAAAGCTTTCACACAGATCACATTACTCAGTACTCATTATCTACTCAGTACTCATTATCTGAACATTCTTTCTACCTCACTAAAGGATAAATGCATGAATCAACTACGAGTACATGTCTCTAAATTACTCAAAAACACAGAGTTTAAGAACTCTGTTTCCTTAAAAGAGGAAAGTGATGAAAACTAACAATACAATATTTGGCTAATAGAGCCAACGCAATAGTATGTATTGCTTAAAATAAGGCACTAATATAAGGTCCTAAGATACTCATATAATCAAATATCACATTAATGAAGTGCCATGAGTTAAAAAGTTTACATTTTGAACCGTTTTGTTGAAGGACTGGTATTTTCAGGGGCAACTAGTCAATCATCCATCATATATGTTGTATCTAGCATATACAAATTATGAGTTCCCTATGAGTGGAGTCGCAGTCGCTGAATGACTTGGGCTTTTCCAAAAGATATGTGAGGTGTTTCCAGGTATATTTTATTGCATTCGTGGACATGATTTTTGAGTGAGAATATGATCTTCAGTTTTCATGTCATGTATCTCTTTATACTTGAATTTTATTTTAGTCGCTGACTTTCTAACTTTTAACAGATATCAGAGGTTGTGAACAACATGAAAGATTTGATCGATTTCTGCCGGGAAAACAAAGTTGGCCCAATTGGTATAGTCATGTTTTTTTTTTCTATTCCTCTTTCCATTTTGTAATTCTCTGATGCTGCTTTGCATGTTAGTTGAGCACAATGTTAGTCATATATTCGTATTCCAACACCATCTTAGACAGATTCTTGAACAAACCATGATATGTTTTTGCCATTGATATCCGCTTGGTATTGCTTGTTGCTTTAATTTACTCATTCCATGAGTTAACTATCTTCTGGTGAGGTAGTTATAGTGTTCAGTACGGGCCTAATTGGCATGCTTCTCGAGTATTATGTTTAGTTAAGTTAATGAGGCTTTGGACATGGTGGATCTGGAGTTGACTGGAATCACCCTGTTGTTGTCTTCATATCTTTCCTGTACAAAGTAATATTGCTCTTGTTTCTTGTATTTGATATATAATGCGGTGAAGTTGGTACTTGGATACTTATTTCTTGTCCTCACTGATTCTTTCTCATTAACTTCCCCCCCCCCCCCCCCCCCCATTCCTTGTTGTGCTAAACTTTTTGTGAGCTCCTGTATGTTTGCTTGTTGCTTGTCTCCGTTGTTGGTTCTATTTCTTTATATTGATTTCTTTGATTGATCTTGTGCTGAAAATTGCAGAGGGCTTGAAGGTTTATCCTCGACATGCAAATGCAACCAAGCTCCAGATGCAAAAGATCCAGGAAATGGAGCAGTTAGCAAGTATTCAAGCCATGCCAACTGACAGGAACACTCTTAGTAATCTAATGGTGTTGCATCCCGGACTAAACAATCAAATGAATAACAAGCAGCACATGGCTAGTTGAGGAGCTTTGAGTGGCTCAACACAAGCAGCTCTAGCGCTGACCAATTACCAGAATCTGCTCAAATGCAAATTCTCTTCAACATGAGGCATCTTCGTCTTTAAATAACTCCAACCAAAGTCCATCATCACCTTTCTAGGGTGCTGCTGCTTTAATACCGGGAGTTCGGGACCAATGCAGAATTTACCCAGCAGTGGCTATTCAAGCCCCATCTATCCTCACATCAGACACCGCAGCTACAGCAGCGGTCACTCAGAGCTTGCTTCAACAAACCAATCCGCAGAACTCCCAAGGCAACTAGGCCTTGCAGCAACAGATGATGATCGAGCAACTGCTGCAGGAGATGTCTAATAATAACAATAGGGGACAACAATCTCTTCCCTGACCAAATTCTAATGGGAGTTTGACAAGGAATGGTTTGAGTTTTTGAGGTAATATTTCAACGGCCGCTAATGCTACTCCAACTGTGTCTGGAAGTTACGGCCCTGCTCCAAGTAGGAATAACAGTTTCAAAGCTGCTGCAAATAGCGACTTTTCGGCAGGTGGTGGTAACATTGCATTCAATCATAGAGCACAAGATTTACCCTCAATCCTTCATTTGCAAGAGTATATGGTTCAAGACATTGCCCGTGAATTCACAGATCGAAAACGGCTTTTTAAGAATGATCTTGATGATAATATTCCTAAGGTGGCTAGGAAAAAACGATCTCTTTAGTACCTGACTAGAATCTTTGATACTTCGGATGGTGTATGTAAAAGGAATCTTTGTGAATGATAGCCTTGTTTTTTATATAGCATATGAAATTAAATATATGCACATGAGCATATCAAATCTAAGTAAATTAACAATAGAAAGGGATGAGAATGATTCCACCAAACCATTGTAGACTGATCTGTTACCGATCAATGGCCCACATATGCAGGCCCATAGGCCCACCGCACACCAAACTTCACCTAATTCCTTGCGTGTGAACGCTCACACTGTTAGCAATCCTACTTCTCGTTAACAATAGCGATGATATTCCAGTTAGTTTCTCACACGTGTCAATTTGTAACAAAAGACATCAACTGGTGCAAGCACTTTCCTTTTGGTCAGGCGCTGTACACATGATTATGGTGATCTACGGAGCACATGATCTTCATTGCTTCTTTGGATTTCTAGTGAAACATGATTGTTTAAAGAGAAAGCGTTTAGGTAATGGCACCACTATTGATTTTCGTTTTGAACATTAGCATCGCTCTGTAAAAAACTTCTTAATATTTCATTTTGTTTTTTATGTTTTGAATTAGCAAGAATAAATCGATAATGTGTAATTTTTTAGAGAATGTAATGGAAACAATTAAAAACAAAGTTTATGTTTATAAAATCATAAGATGAAAATTGTGTATAAAAGTTACGAAATGAAATGAGTTGGTTCGTTGTTTGATCATAGCTTGAATCAAACTACAAATGATTCATGGTGTAACTTGAATACTAATTAACACAATATTTATAAAAAGAAAAAAATACGTCTATAATTACATCACAAACATAAATATAAAAATTTCAAATAAGTTTTGTGGTTGTGTGATACTGCACCACACGAGGTGACGCAACACGCTGCGTTGTATTTGAATGTTGACAATTTTCTGTCACGCTAGATTATGTTACCTCAACTAATACGTATTGTAACCGTCTGTCAATCGCATTAGACACGTGATAGTGTTCGGTTCTAACGTGATGATTTAGAATATTTTTCATTTGATATCCGAGAATTATTTTCCTACCAAAAAAAAGAAAAACAGAAAAATACAAAAACCGATTACATTTGTCATTCGAGACCCACCGCAGTTCTTCTTCTCTTCTCCGTTGTCATCGTCCCTCAAAATCAACGCAACACAAAACAAAAACCCCAAAACCACAAAAAACACCGACGACGAAGACGACCCAGTCTCTCTCTCTTCCACAGTGAACCCATCACACAAAGTCAAACCCATCTTCCTCCGAGCTGCCACGTCACCTCCCACCAGCTCAAATGCACCTATACTCTGCTTTTTGTATCAGAATTTTCCTCTGCGGTTGACCTAAATTATCCTCTTTACCATTTTCGAATTCCTCCATAGAAAACTATTAGAGGAGAAGGGCTACAGAGAGAGAGAGAGGGGCAAAATGGGGAATTCATTTGGGTGCTCTGCCTCCGGCGAGAGGCTGGTATCGGCGGCGAGAGATGGAGATGTGATTGAAGCGAAGATGTTATTGGATTGCAACCCTTGCCTTGCTAAGTACTCAACCTTTGGTGGGCTTAACTCTCCTCTCCATTTCGCCGCCGCTAAAGGCCACAACGAGGTCGTTTTGGGTTTTCTTTTTGTTTTTTCTGGGTTCGCTTCTAATTTGAAATTGATGATTGTTTGGTTTTTCTGATTTGGCTTCTTTTCTGGGTTTGATTTAGATTGTTTCGTTGCTTCTGGAGAATGGAGCTGATGTCAATTCCAGAAATTACTGTGGCCAGGTATGATACTTGGTGCTGTTCTAATTGAATTGTGGGTTTGTTTATTTCAATCTCTGTTTGAGTAAATTCTGGGATATGGGTAGTTAGAAAGATTGGAACTTTGTGTGGTTTGATGCATAAATTGGGACTCTGGAATTGAAAATTGAAGATCATGATGGGATTTGATTAGGTTCCTGTTTAGATTGGTTTCGATGCTTTGTGGGGATAACCGTCTTTTTTTTTTCACCATCGGAACAGAGTTTTGGAAAAGATACAGCTGTGGGATCTTTTGCATTGTGTGCAGCACTATTGTGGTTCTGAGTCTGATTAAGTCATTTGGTTTGTGTGTAGACAGCTTTGATGCAAGCTTGTCGATATGGACATTGGGAAGTTTTGCAAACGCTTCTGCTGTTTAGGTGCAATGTGAGTTCCTTCGGTGGTTGAATTTCTCAATCTTGTTTAGGGAAGTAGTATGTAGTAGTTATGTTTTGATATCTTCAAGTTTTTCTTCTTCTTGGTACTAGGTTACAAGAGCAGACTACCTTACAGGCAGAACAGCTCTTCATTTTGCTGCTGTAAATGGACATGTAAGATGTATAAGACTTGTTGTCGCTGACTTTGTTCCAAGTGTTCCTTATGAAGCTATGAATTCTCAGATAGATAGTGACAGAGGTGACGGTGCAAATGCGACAAGTAAAAATGAGCAAAGGTTTGTGGGTGGCTCTTATTTTTTTTCTTTAGCAGAGTAAATAAAATACATCTAAATTCTTCCTAGATTGTAACACAAATGGAAAAAAGGTAATGAAATGGGAGTACTTTTCAATTTTGATGATTCACAGAGGCTAATTCACCAAATTCTGTCTCAGCATGAAATATTCAATGCAGTAGGTAAGTAGGTTTAAACCAATCTTGGCCCATGCAAATTAGGTATTATCATTGAGATATTTACAGTTTATGTAGCTTTCGGACAAGCCCATTGTCAGTTAGGTTAAGTTTTGGTGACTTTAGGTTCCAAAATCAATTGATATATACATCTCTTTCTTGCTATTTATTCAATCTATTCCAGTGCAGTGCTCTGTCCAAGTTTGTAAATAAGCCAGCAGATTGTGGCATTACCGCTCTTCATATGGCTGCATTGAATGGGTATTTTGATTGCGTACAGCTCCTACTTGATCTTCATGCAAATGTGGCAGCTGTTACATTTCATTATGGAACGTCTATGGATTTAATAGGTCTGGTTGCTGTTTAGTTATTAGTACCTAACCCGATGGAATGTTGCTTTATCATCCTGCTTTGGACTTAAGTGAAAGTTTAATTTTGTAGGAGCCGGAAGTTCTCCATTGCACTACGCTGCTTGTGGGGGTAACTTAAAATGCTGTCAGGCAAGAGATATATATATTTCTTTCATGGCCTTTAGAATAATATTTTCTCTCTCGGATTTAAAACAATGGCTTCCATATTTGTGCAGATCCTCCTTGCAAGAGGTGCTAGCAAGATGACTTTAAATTGCAATGGGTACGAGTCTTCTGGCATTTAAAATTGGTATTCAGTTACTATTGTCATGATTAACATGAGGTATATTCTTTCAGGTGGCTTCCTCTTGATGTTGCCAGAATGTGGGGGCGCCACTGGCTTGAACCGCTGCTAGCACCCAATTCCGACACAATAATACCGGCATTCCCCCTTTCTAATTACCTATCACTGCCTCTCATGAGCATACTGAACGTAGCAAGGTAACTTTTAAATACAGTCCACCTCTTGATGTGAATCGTATCGAAAGTGTGAGTGCCTTATCTTATTGCTGTAGGATATTGTCTGGTCTCTTTCAAATGAATACAAAGTCAAGTATGTTAAGATTAAGTTCATTAAAAGTAAATGAGTACACAAATATAGATTTCAGCATACAATCAGCAAAGGGATCAGCAAATCCTAGGAGAAAAAAGAGGGTTTAATGGTTGGGGTATTGCTGTTGTTTATTATGAAATAATCTTGAAAGAGTTTGAACTTTTTTCTTTGAATCTTCATGAGCGCTCAGTCCTGAATTAATCTACAAGATGACAGCTTTTGGACATTGGTTGTAGGTTGTCAAACCATGCACCCAGTGTTCCATTTCTGACTTTGATAGATGCTTTAAATATAAAATAGTGCTCCTTCTTTTTGAAGAAGTTTATAATTTAGGTTGATGTCTAGTGCTTGGTGTCTAAACTTTCACCATAACGATCACATGCATAGACACTCCACACACACACACAAATTCTTAATTATAGTCACCATATAGACTTAAGTATTGGATCTTACTGCAGAGAGTGTGGATTCAAGTCTGGAACATCCTCAACCGATGAGGCTGATACTTGTGCTGTCTGCCTGGAAAGAGCATGTTTTGTTGCTGCAGAAGGTTTGTCCCATCTATGCCTCTCTTTGTGGTTCTTTACATGTTAATCATTATTTTCCTCGTATCTTTCCACATTACCTTTCGCCACGATCTACGTGAATACTCGGTTCATGCTGTCGTATAGCTGTGTAGTCACTTGCCTAATCATCCTTTAGTGAGGTCCTTAGCAGTTGTATGTGGAAGTACTTCCAATTAGTTCATTAGCCTAGAGAGCAAGTCCTCTGTGGTTACTATGAGAATAAATTCTGATATACAATGCAGCTCTACATTGGAGTTGTTTGTCTATTTCTCTTTAATACTGTCAAAAGATCGAATTGTCTACGGGGGTAAGTTAGTCAACCAACAATTTCTATATATATGCACTTATGCAGACAAGTTGACATCCCAAATTCCAATTTTTAATCTCACGACACATAATGATATAGAACACAGTGATCTCTTTTATGATATTTGAGACGGTCATAGCAGTGATAGCACCTAATTGTTCCATTTATCACCGTTAAAAATATCACTCGAACAAAGTTATTAGATTCTAGTATGTAAGTTATGTCTTTACTAGTTTAACTTGTATTACTTGTGCTTTTAGGATGTAAGCATGAGCTTTGTGTTAGATGCGCACTCTATCTCTGCTCAACAAGCAACATCCCTGCAGAAATGGTAGGCCCACCAGGGTCCATTCCATGCCCTTTTTGTAGGCATGGAATCATCTCGTTTGTAAAGTTGCCTGGTTCCCCAGCAAAGGAAAACAAAATACCCATGTCACTCGGCCTCTGTACCCCATGCATGCTTCATCGTGACCCTCACCGTGAATCCCCAGCTTGTGCTCCAGAGATAAAAAAGAACCGTGTAGCTTCAGTTTCTTCAGAACTACTCTGCCCGGTCACTTGTAGTCCATTTCCTTCCGTTGCCATTCCATTGTGCACTTGCAATGATGGTCCATGCCCACCATTTGAATCCCGGAATGCAGAAACTCAAGATGAATTTCCCGGTTCACAAGCGACGTCAACAGACCAGAGTAAAATGGAAGGGCCAAGACTTGAAAAAACAAGCTGTTCAAACATGTTCTGGAGCAGAAGAAGCTGCAGCAGGGAGCATCAGTGCAATGCTGAGATAAACGCTTGACGAGTTCAGTTGTGATTGCACCAAAACTTCTCATGTGCCAGTAAAAAGGAAATTTTGATTCGCAGCAGTGTTGCCTGTATGTTTGAGATCCTTCTGTTGTATGCAAGCCCGTGTTTGCTTCCGGTGTTTTAGTTCAGGTGGCTGGCATGGTGGAATTTGGGTGTGGGAACTGTCATCACCCTTCCAGTTCCAGATTGCTCGTATGTTATTTAAGAGGGCTGTAAAATTTGGGTGGTGGGATTATACATTGGTTGTAATTGTGTAAAAGAAAGAAAGAAAGAGAATCTCTTTTCACTATATTATTCTTGCTTTCAAATTTCTCAGACTGCCTTTCGTTTTCCCCGGCAAAAAGAATGAATAGACTTCTGTCATGCATTTTCCCAGGATCAAACACCAGAAACTTTATTCATAATGTAAAGCGGCTTTTCTGAGTTTCTCTACATCCTTAGTTTAGTTCAAAAATCAAATGTGTCATATTCATGAGTGGATAACTCGATATTCTAACGGTACATGATGATTAGGAACCACAAACAAATTTTGTTTCTTTGCATGGTTCATGTACAGCATGTCGAAACTTTGCTATAGAACAGTGTTTGAGTGAGCAAAGGTATTTTCAAAGACTCTTTAGCTAAAGAAATTAAAAATGAAGGTGGTCCGAAGAATTCGTTTTATTTGTGCATTCTTAATTTGACGAAATTGAAAAACTAAGAATTCAGATTTTGATTCCAGACTCGTGAACTGGATCTTCTAAACATCCCAAATGAACTTTATGAGCCTCAAAAAACCAAATTAATCTACATTCATGGATTAACATTAACCGTTGAAAATGACTGTAATAAAAAAAATAATAATAAGCTACTTCAAATGACAAATAACCGAACGACACGTAGCTGTGTTACTGCCTAGTAGCAAAGCTTATACATGACTACTTTTACCATGCAAAAAGTTGCAAAACCAATATCTTATTCAACAAGAGCTAAAAGCTCAGAACAAAAAACGAATAAACGATACTGGACAAACGTACACACACTCAAACCCTAGCTGCTAGTAAACACACAAACAGTTACCTACGTAAATGATAGCATTAGTACAGTACATGCCGGAAAGCCCCCCAAACGTAGCCCCCTGAGCTCCTTATGTTATTATCGGAATTGAATTAGTACGTTTTCCCTTATTGATGTGTCTGAGCTAGTCAATTACTCATCTTCTTCTGGCAGCAGTTTCTCTTTGTGCATTGAAGTAGACAGCAGCCACAGGCAGGCCAAGACCATTCTCTTGTGAAAATTGTCTTGTGTTGAAGTTGTCCTGTGACGCCGGAACTCTCACCGTCTGTCTTCCTCTGGCCTGCTTGAACAGCAGAAACACGAAACGGTGAATCCCCAGCACCGGTTTCGGAGTTTCATACTCCACAACTTCTCTTCCTGCTCATGAAATTGATTGCATACAGATTGGTTACTTAAGTTTGAAGGTTACATATGAAAAACCCTAACCGATCGATCTTCGTTACTGTTATAATGTACATAATCTTACCAAAGGAGACATCAGTGGTACCAGGAATATCTGTCACCAACCTGAGATTAGTAAATAAAAATTACTTCAGGACTTTTATCGATTAATGAAAAAGAGAGAGTAATGACTTTGTTGGATGATGAATACAAACCAGTGGAGATGTTCTCTCAAGTATGGATCACTGGGGCTTGGGAAATCAGGATCTGTCATAACCTTCAAGTGTTGATCACCACAATTCAGAAAACCAAATACATAACAAAGTTATTACCCAACAGCTAGATAATGAATATAGATATTAGCTAGACGTACTATTAACTATGAAGTGAAGCTATGATAGAACTTACTAATGTATAAGCAGCCCTCATATCTTCACCTCCGATGTCGACGCGAGGCTTAGCAGTAATGACAGAAGGCATGAGCTCATGGCCATTAGAAACTTGTTTGTTGCTACTGTAAATTACATCCATTTTCACAGTTGGGGTGAACATGTCCACAACCTCTCCTACCACTCTTCCAAGAGTTAGGGTCTCCATCATCCTCGACATCAATGAAGTAGTGGAGTAGTTTCAGAAAGAGATATAAGCAACTAGCAGAAGATGAATGTGTGTTTTGTGTTGGTGTAAATGTGTAATACTAGGTCTGAGAATGTTGACTTATATAGGCACAAGAAAGCTAGCAAATTAAGGACGTACAATACTGTTTAAGAGTCCAAAAGCTTAATTGGCTCTTACAATCTCAAAGAATATTGAGGGTTGTATACTTGGGGCAATGACATGTATGATGAGAATTTGTTGAGCTTGTCCCAATTATCAGATATCCCGGCCAGTCTGAAAAGCACAAAGATTTCTGACCAGCAAAAACAAAAGACAGTATAATGTTTGTCAATTCTTGCAGATATAAGAATCTAATGTCATTGCTTATTGGGTTAATGAGAATGAGGAATATATAGCTTTTTCCTATTTTGATATATATTAAACTATATCTTGAGCAAATGGGAATTCAGCTTTTTAATCTACAGGTGTTTTTTTTTTCTTCTGCATGCCCATGATCAAAGCTCGGAGAATCAACAGAACACTATCTATGTGTGTGTTATACTGAAGAAGTTTTGAGATTTATTGAGACAGCAAGAAGATGGAAATATATTCTTCTGAAAATTGTGCCATACAGCTACAGATAATAAACAGCACCTCTAGAAGAAGAAGAATTTTGAGTAAGTTATGATCAAAAGGATTTGATATACTTCTTGCTTCTTTTGGTAATGAGGAATCATAGAGTTTTTTCAAAAGGTGAAGTACTCAAATTGCTGTTATTCCTTGAGACCCTAGGCTTTTTCGTGTTTTACAAATTATATGCACTTGTCAGTCCTTAATTAGGTATAGGATTAGACTTAAAGTGGTGTTTAAATGCACAACCCCAAACTTCGAAACATGTTTATTGTTTGTTAATTTGAAGGCCAAAAATGTTCATAATCGAATAGAATCTGAGGCAGCCAACCGTATACTCATAAAGATCAGAACTATAGCTATAGCTGCTCCTTAGTTATATATGAACTTATATAGAGGCCATTTTAGAGAGGACCTCCTTACTTTAAGAACTTGAATTTTTTTATTAATTTATGTTAATATATAACCTAATCAATCAACGGTTGAAATCATTGATTAGGTTATATATTAACATAAATTAACCAAATTCATTGATTATTTGATCATTTAAAATTGTGTAAACAAATATAGTCATTTAGATAAAATTAAAGCGAACATTAATTGTGTTAATCAAATGGTTAAACATTTTCTGATTTAGCTAAATTTTTGTAGAATTCATATATGTATATATAATTAGAAAATGAATAGCATTTATAATTAAACTACCTGCTAGAAATATAAATATCCTCACATTTCAAATTTTTAAAAAAATCCTCTATAAATTCTCCCTCTAAACTTATGAAATTATTAAGAGTTAACAATGCCAAGTTTCAAGTTAAAGTTAAAGAACAAAGGAATTTGGAGGAAGCACCCACTTGCATGAAGGAGTAGCTAGAGTGAATGAATGTAAGAACCCCTCCATACTTGACACCTCATTTGATTTGAACTGTCTGCCATTTCCAACATTAATTTGTACTAGTTACTAGAAGCTTTCGATGCCTTGACTGTCACTCATTAATTCACTTCAATTTCCCAATCATCAGCATAAATGGGGCAAGATTTTGTGTCTCTTTTCTTCTAAGTTCGACACGTTGGCGAACCTATTGGTAGATTTCTAGTCCAATCGGCAACGTGTCGTTTGCGTAGACCTTGAGTGAATGAAATGCATGGTACCCAATTAATAGAGAATATAATAGAACTGAAATAGAATGTCATCATCCCATTGCTCCATCTTGTTGTGCTGTGCATTTGTGGTTTAATTTTTTGGGAAATTTATTAAACGTGATTCTGTCAATAGTGAGTTTTGTCGGATTTTCAAACCCTAAACATGGCCTTTCTAACAACCAAGGTTGTGGAGCAAACAATGAATTAATGGTGTTCATGGTGCTTGCAATATATATGTTCGAGGCTGAAAACAATAATTCTATTCAAATTGCAACCTCATTGAAGCAATCATTTTTTATGTCTATAAAGAAGCAAATTGATTTTATAATATTATATAACGATTTCTTATATAGAATGGAGGACTCCACCTTAATGATCTTAGTGCCTTTAACTTCCAACTTAGGTCAAAGGTTGTTTCTCTCGATTCAACTTTCAATAACTTGGTATTTGCTTAAATTTATCCGCACTTAGTGTTGCTTGATCTTGTCCAAATTTGGTGTTGGCTTGATCTTACAGATACTTGGTGCTCGCTGCCAACAACTTGTGTTTGCTTGAACTTGCCTACACTTGGTGTTCGCTTGATCTTGCTTACACTTACCAGAATTGTTGTATTTTATCTAAGCGAGACTAAATATTACCACGCCCATGCAAGCGCGGGCAAACAATGAGCATGGCAGCGTCCATGTTAGTCAGGCCAACGGAGGTCATATCAAGCAAGGGTAATAGAGGGCACGGCATGCAGCACTCATGCAATTGAGGCCAACAGCGGGCATACCCCTGGCTCATGCAAACGAGTGGAGCGATGCCCTTATCTAGTGAGGTTAACGATGCCCATGTCTACGTCTATGCAAATGAGGTTAAAGGCACCAAAAAAATGTTGCATGCTTTTTCAACCCCATGAGAACCAACCTTAAAATTAAAAAATAAAAAAAAAAATTCCTGAGACCTTGATTTTCTACTCAAAATTATGGACTATAACACAAGATTTTTTGGCCAAAAACACATGTTCTTATCTTTTCACCAAAATCTTCTCACCCGTAAATCATAATTTTTAAATAATTCTAGAACTGAGGGAACTAAAAAATCCGACCTATTTTATAATTTTTAAAAGCTGGAAAACCAGAAAAATAAAAAAGAGAATGCAGGTTAAGATTTTTGAATTCCATTAGTTATAGAATTGTTTGAAAATCATAATTTAAGGGTGAGAAGCTTTTGACAGAAGCTCTGCAAGTTTATAATAAGAAGCAATGGGCCAGTAACATTGCTCAGAAACTGGGCCCGAGATTGGTGGAGCAGGGTCGTCACTGGTCCCGTGCTTTTTAATTGTTGGGCTCGTCTTAATGATATTAGTAGTCCGGGCTATCTTTTTTTTTTTTTTTCACATTTACAAAGCCCAATACCCCCATGTCCAGTCCAATCATGTAAAAGAATCTGTCCTAGTGATAAATTCTATTTCATATCTATATAGTATATACGAGTGATGTAAGTTTGTTACATACAAATTAAATCTTACTTTTCTTAAACAACTAAACGTTGGAATCTAGAGGCAATAATCGAAAACAATTTAACTTGACCATCATTTTTCTAAGGTTAAATCAATTAATTATATGTGTCCAAATGATACAAGGGTCATAAAAGAATGCTTATTTCATTTCTCGTAGAACCTCTTACTGTCTTACATACTAGAATGATAACCTAGCAAGGTCTTGTAACTCCTTTATTTCATTACCCATAGAACCTCTTATTCCATTACTCATAGAAGACATTTATTTATTTCTTCATAGTTAGTTATTTCCCTCTTCTTTCCGCAAATGTCTGTTGTAGTTCCAGGGCAACCAAAAGAAGCAGCAATAACCCACTTTGTTTTGAAGAAAGATGTTTTGCATGACTACATTCATAGTTAAATTAAAATCAATGACTAGACTAGTACGTACATACATCTATTCTTAATAAAATTCAACCCTGTAACATAACTTCATGCATTAACTGTAACACTTACAACAACTTTAAAATATTATGTATGTAGATTTTTTAGGTGAGATATATTCTTATTTTTTATAAAAACAGTACTCTAACAAGTTTCTCTTCTCGTTTTGCATTGATTAGTTAATTAGCACCTAAAAAGGCACTCAAATTATATTCTAATGAGTATCTCCTTTGACAAAATTAGAATTTGCAATTTCTAAAAATACTATTGTAGTTATAAAAGTAGGGCAATGAAGAAGGTAGCTAGGAACTCACTTCTCCCTATTATCTATTGCATGAGGAATTTTTTTTTTATATGCTTCATACATTTTACTAAAGATATAAAAGTAATTTTGCCCTTAACGAGTTTTCCTTTCTATTTTCTATTGTTTAATGAATTAGCACCTAAATTTGCAAATAGTATCGTATGGTTGTCCATTTTTTGAACAGAAGTTGATTGTTATTCAATAATCAACAGCTAATTGGACATAGCTTACAAAACTTACATAAGAATTCCGACAAGAAAATCCGGTAAAACCTATCCAAGCTAAAGGAAACTAATTAACATCATTGGGAAGCTCACAATTAAGGAAGCCTATCCAAGAATGACAAGGCTTCGCCTCCTATGGAAAGAAATCATTCAACTAGTCCTCTCTTGCATGCTAATCACGCAATTGTGATACAATGAAGGAACTAGAAACGTCATAGAAGACTCATAGAAACTAAATCACCCTTACACATGCTTAAACCCTAGCTAGAACAATTAAACAATAAGCAGCTCCTTCCCATTCGAGTTAGAGCAGAAATCCATACCTGCATATGGTTGTCCATTTGATCAAAGAAACATGGTTAAATGTTAATGATTGATTTTATCAAGTAAGATATGATTTGATAATGTTGTTCAGATTAATGTTAATGTTAATGTTATGATTTGAATCATTTGATGATTGTTGTTTCTCCTCTTCTAGCCAGCATCTCTTTATGCGGTTTAATGTACGTTAATGGTGTACGTTCTTCCATTCTTGCTTTTGCCAAGCTCTCTATTCTCTTCAATGTTACATGCACATATAAATCACATATAAATGGTAACTTGGTAAGTCATATGCTAGATGAAGAATTTGATCAAAGTTGACCAGGGTTTGAACACATTTTTCTACGTCACTTCAGCGAAATTAAATTTCATCGTGCTTATAAGTGTTCATCTTCATGTCTATAAAATTTGGAGTTTGGATCAGTATATAGAGATTGGTTTACTTGAACCCTTTCAAGACATGATAGAGAATAGATAGATAATTAGGATTATGTTGGTCCAAACATAAGCTTCAATCAATAAGTAATTTCATGAATTTATTGGTCTAAACCCCTTCTCCTT
Organism: Rosa rugosa; assembly: GCF_958449725.1. Taxonomy (NCBI): domain Eukaryota; kingdom Viridiplantae; phylum Streptophyta; class Magnoliopsida; order Rosales; family Rosaceae; genus Rosa; species Rosa rugosa. The sequence continues at coordinate 51,151,644 of NC_084825.1, forward strand.
TACGGCTTTACCTTGATGGATCATGTGTACATTTATTTCTATAAGCTAGGGTTCGATAGTATTTGCGATTTAGTTGGATACGTATCTAACATCAAAATATTGTTTGCAATGTACGCTACTTCAGCGCTAAACGAAGCTCTCTATGATCTTTCAATTTACAAAATGAGTGTGTTTGGTTATTCTCCTTGCTATCGGGTCAGCCCTCTCCTTACTAGAAATTAAGAGGAATTGAAGTTTGACATTGTATTGTGCATTATCTTGTTCATAAATGATCATCATCAATGTTCATTATTCAAACTGTGATGAAAACTAAATACTTGTTCACCGAATCCAAAATGTTTTAGCAAGGTCTATTTACATCCATGAGACCATCTATGTAATAACATAGAGACAAGGGAGTGTATTCCATGCACTATCAGTGCATGGGTACTTCCAATATGAATGGATGTAATTTTTTTGATATTAAAATATATAAATGAGTGGATTAGATGAGTAGCTGTTATTTTTTTAGAGATTAAAATAACCGACAGTGCACTGTCGGTGCATACAATTCTCTCCGACCTTTATATAAATAGAGAGTTCCAAATTAAATATACAACTCATTTTGCTGGTTCTGTTTCACCTACCCTAGCACAGATTGTAAGAAGATAAATTCATTTTCTGAATTGTATGATTCAACTTTTGTTGGGTTTATGTCAATTTCTATGAATTTCTTTTGGGTTTTGGATGGAGAACAGAGGCCTTGGGTCTATCTGTGGCTGCTATCTCCATAGCACGTCCCTTATTGGAAAGTTTCTCGAGGTAATTTTCCTCTTTGTTTACCTTCTTAGTTCTTACTTTTAGAGTTGTCAAAGGTTTGCACTTAAACCTCATTCAGGTCTCAATTAGCTTAATGTTCTCACTGTGATCATATCCATAATAATGTAGAGTCCAGCTTAAATTCATATATAGGCCTTGTGGGGCTGTACAACAACAGGTAGCTGCTCCCATATTATAGGACTGTGAAGGTAAAAATCAGATTAATGAGTCTCTTATATGGTGAAAAATATTTAAACCAATATTTTTAAGATGAAATAATGTATGCTCTCCTCAAATGCTGTTCTTTTGTGCATGTGAGTTTAAAATCCTAATTTATGTGACAGTTTACATCATTTAACATTTGTAGCATGATAATGTAGCATGCACGTGCTGAAATGTGCCTCGAGACCTAAAGAACATGTAATCGGGGTCCAATTCTTTATTTTCTAGTCAATTGTACTTGTGGTTCTCAAATCTCAACAACACGAGCAAATCATATCTTTACTTTATAAAGTCAATCATTAAATATTTCCTTTATCAAATGGACCAACCACACGATACTAATTAAGTAATTATAAATTTAGGGGCTAATTCATTAAACAGTGGAAAATAGAAATGAAAGCTTGTTAAGGATATCTCTTTAGTAAATGTAAGAAGCATAAAAAGTATTCCTCATGCAATAGATAATAGGGACTATTATCTTACTTATTCTCAAAAAAAAAGAAAAAAAAAAGGGACTATTATCAAGTGAGTAACCCTACTTTGATAAACTAGAATACTATTAAAAATTGCAAGTTCTATTTTTGTCGAAGGAGATACTCATTACAAAATAATTCAGTGTATTTAGATACTAATTAATTTATCAATGCAAAACAAGTAGAGAAACTCGTTAAGAATATGGTTTCTATAGAAAACAAGAATATATCTCACCTTGAAAATCTATATACCGTTTCAAAATTGTTGTAAGCGTTAAGAGTTAGTGTATCAAAATTAGGTTACATACTTGAATTTTATTAGAAATCTATATATACTAGTATAGCGATTTATTTCGATTTCATTATGAATATAATCATGCAAATCATCTTTTTTCTAAACAAATTGGGTTATCATTGCTTCTTTGGTTGATAAACAAACGTAAAAAAGTTTATTTTCTCCATCGTTTTACAATTTAATTTTTGCCATAGTCCACATTGGTGTACGATTGCTCATCTTGATTGGGGTTGATGCATCTTCGAAATTATATATGTCTTGATATGTCATGTCATACACACCATAGTCACGATGTCATCGACGATGAATCGAACGATCCCAATCATGTATAAAATATATGCAATTCGGTAGACAACCGATGAAATTTGAAGCCATCACAGACATTACAGAGTCCCCCACAAAGAGCGAAACATCACCCAAAGTGTTTATCTCGGCCCACTTATGATTGTCGGCGTCAAATTTGAAAACTTTAAACTTTTTTGTCAAACGTGGCTGATGTCGTCGGCGAAGATAACGCATATACCTATGAACCATCAATAGTTCTTTGTGATTACTTGACTCCACTAGATATGTCTTAAAGAACCCTCCCGGTCGATTAAAACCTTCTGCAACCAGTGTGAAGTTGAATTGACTAGTAGTAATGTCAAACGAAAAAAGTCGGTTCGTAACATCAACGGCATATAATTTATCTTCAATATAAACAACATCTGTAATATTGCAAATATTTGAATCAATATAAGTCCATTTTGTGTCTTTATCGAGTCTAATAAAAGCTAACCGCGTCGAATCCTCGTATGTGACCACAATGATGCAACCATTTGCATTTGATATTGGGTCTGTAGAAATTATAGCCTTGAAGACAAAAAAATCATAGATCTTATCCCATAATACAGTCCTAATTCCTTCATTAATCCCAGGAGGGTTTAGTCGTGGAAGGCTAACCACTGAATTTTTTCTCTCTCCCCTCCCTGTAACTTTTGAGAACGGCTCTATAAGGGTTACTATGAAATTCTCATCGATAGTTATCAACCATCCCATAGAAAACCCACAAAACCTTGTGTTTGGTAATTTCAATTGGAAATCAAGAACCTTCTGATTCCTCATGTCACATAAATTCCATGTCTCTTCTTTGCCCGTATAAGTCAGGAGCATTGGAGGACCAGTTAACCTAGTATGTCTTCTTAAATTATCCTTTGCTACTGAGTTCCACGACATACAAACAGCACTAAACCGCACATAATCTGATGGTAACTGTAATCTTTGTAAAACTAAATCCAATAGGTTCTTAGGCAGTTCTGTCCAATCTGATAATCCCATAATTTGAAACCTAGAAGAAGATTGATCGAATAAGTTTTATCAAGGACGAGCACAACTTTCTTCTCAATCTTGAAGTTTAGGGATAGATGTCAAAGAAATCCTCCCTCCTTCTAGTTATAGATTATAGATAATAGACGAAGTTCCCTAGCCTACTTGGAATCAGATAATAACTATACATAAAATCCTGCATAATAAGGAAATATCCTAATTAATACATATTATATTTGCAACTCATGGACCAAATAGGAAAACTAAATTGTACGTCTCCAATAAGAATTTGGAAACTGATCAATTGAATATTCTTTTTTCCTTTTCTGAACTGAATACCATTGCAGAGGTGATAGTGAAGCAGTGTTTTAATCTTCTTGGTTTTGCTACTCTTCATTGCCCATCTTGGTCTCTTTCATCAACAAGAGCACCACAATGCCCAACTTGATAATTTTGTGCGATGCACAAACTTGAGAAGATACAATATAATCAACTAATCTTGATGAGAAACATTAGGTGAACTCTTATGCGGGCTAACTTTAAATAATACTATTTAGTAGTTTCGATTTTTAAAACAAAACATTAAATTTTAATGAGACTACTAATTAATTACAAGAAAACTTATCAAGGAAAATGTTGATAATATTGACTATTAAAGTGGTGTAATAGCTGCCGGTGAATTGTGAAGGTTCATGGGTTCGATTCTCACTGGCATATGTAAGGGTGGATAGGCTACGGGGTTTTAAAAAAAAAAAAAAAGTGGTGTAATAGCTATTCTCCACAAACCAAGGTGATTATCATTATAGAATCTGCTTATAACTTTCCAATCACATAATAACTTTTTGAAACTATTGTGTGAGAATTTTATTAGTTTCCACACAAGAAGATGATCAGATACATAAGTCAAATACGAAAACCATTCTTAATCACACTCGCATTTGGAATTCCTTCACTCGCTCTGTATTTGACACCAAAACAAGGCTTTCGAGATTAAAATTTGGGTGCAGGGGTTACACAATAATCAATTTTCCTAAACCCTAACCACAACAAGTTGGTAGTGTCTTCCAAAACACAAGAAAAAGAGAAAATTCAAAGCAATCATCAATGAAATATCCATCACCCACCACCCCGAAACAAAAAAAAAGAGAGCAGAGAATCTCTGGTCTTCTTGCATACGTATCACTTTGCTACTGCCAGTACTAACTTCTTCACAGTACTCACCCCAAAAGATGCCCAATCCAAAACGCCATGCCGAACTGTATCATTGCTTATGACGAAGAGCATCAGAAGCACTAGCACTACTCAGAGTGGTAACTTTTGTTTTGGTAAAATCCATTTAGTTACTTTCTCCAAGCAAGGTCACTTCACAAATCTTTCTCAATCCTCCATTTCTGGCATTTCTACTTTCACAGACTCCCAAACGGGGCTCTCTGAAATTTCCCCAAAACTAATAAGCGTGCACGTAATTTTACCCATCACTGTTCCGATTACAATCCCCAAAACCTGTCTTTCAGTTATTAATGCCTTCTATGCTTTCTTAAGCAACCCCAGGTCCCCAGCTGTGAATTTGCAACTATTACTAGGCTTTCAATTTTCATGTATAATATAATCTGTCTTGTGCTAGTGCTACTCAGCATTTATGCAAACAATAATTGAAAAATAAGTTTCAGCATAATTTCATTATGTGGTGGCATCCCGTGTGTTTTGGTCAAACCCCGTACTATTACCAGCTTAAGTCTTATACTTTTTTTGGAGTGTTCAAATTCCGCAGTGAGAGTTTTAGATTAGCCATTGTAGACTCGTAAGTCTAACAAAATTAACTAATTCAATTGATTCTCGATTCAAGAATTTTAATATTTGTGAGCACTATACAACACCCTATATTACAAAGCTTTTAATTTTCATATATATGAAATTATGGATATATAATTATATATGATGTAATCTGCTACTCAGCTTCTCTGCAGCACAAAATAATTGAAAAATAAGTATCACAAGTTTCAAAGAGAAATAATGAACAAGAACATGTGGTGGCTTCTGGGTGTTTTAAATTTTTGGTCCCAAACCCAGAAGGCATTTCTATTCGTAAGTAGGTCTCTGGTTGTTACTTTCTGTAGCAGATCTGCAATGAAGTACACCAATGAAGATGGGATGGGCCACCATTGGAGCTCAGTTGACGGTACAGTGTGGTACTGACATTACTAGTCCAATAATTTTCATGAGGAAAAACTGAAAAAGGGGTTACATGAGGACAAGGGAATAGGTATACCTCTAATGGCTCTAGCTATAAGCTTTAGCAGCTTTCCCTGAGCAAACAACCAAAAAGTTTATTCTTTTTCTTCATTTTTGGGCTAGTAGCCTAGGATGCATCTAAGTGTTTGTTTGTCTCAATATTGCACATAGATTTAAAGTTTTGAAAGGGGAATAAAGGAAGATGATAGAGATGTAAACTTCATGATTATGTATTGCTCATCCATATTATGAAGATTATAAAACAATTTTCGGAAAATTATAGATCTAAGCTTTGCAATGTGTTGCTCCTTCATACTTATAGGAAGACTACAGAAGAGTTGTTAGCAACTACATACATTATGATGTGTTTACTCATGTAATGAAACAAAACGAAGCTTCACACATATAATTCGCGAGTTATTGAAAAATAGTTACACATTTTTATAAACGATGTCTAACTGATAAAGATGTTAGTCTTTTCAACAAAATGCTTTCATGTTGCATTTAGGGAAAATTCGACTTCCTCATCCCGATTTGAGCCCAAGGTATACACTTTAAAAAGCCTTTGAAAACCTTGGTAATGCACATTTGTGACATTTCTCCCACCAAAAACGAAATTGAAATTTGAAAGTAAAGAATAAGAGGACGATTTTAGATAACCGAAATGGAAATTTTTTATGGACGAAAATGAAATGTGTCAGGGGCTCAGGGCATCAGAAAAGAGAAAGTTCATGTTATGGGTTTTGTTTCTGCTTCCTGGTGAAAGGGACAGCACAGGCAATGGCCCTCCCCAACTTTACTACTTTCAGGTCTCATCAAATCTCTATGTCCATCTCAAGCGCATGCTCTGTAAGCTAAGAAACAAACCGAGAAGCTAATAGGGAAAAAAATACAAACAGTACCCAACATATGGGCCGCTCTGAATTTTTATACCCAAACTTCCGAAACTATCACAATGGTACCCCAAATATCCTTCCCGACCCAACATATATACCTACCGTCCATGACGGCGTTAACCCGTATGCCACGTGGCGTATTTTTAGGGATATTTTGGTCACTTCATTCACTTAGACTTTTTTTAATATTTTTTTTCCTCTCTCAATGTTTTTTCTTCAAACCCAGATATATAACCTCTCTCTCTCTCAGATATATAACCCAGATATATAACCCACCCCTTCCCTCTCTTTCGTCCTCATTCAAACCCAGACAACCCATGCTCTCTCTCTCTCTCTCTCTCTCTCTCTCTCTCTCTCTCGTCCCCATTCAAATCCATAAACCCAGAAACAATCAACAATGGTGGAGGGAACATGCCATCAACAATGGTGGAGCCTACCCATAAACCCATTAACGATGGTGAAATGGTGAATTAATAGCAAAAATCACTTTCTGACACCCAAAGAAGTAGCAATCAGCAGTGGTGGAGTCTAACCTCCAACAGAGCCGATCGAGAGACCTCGACAACTTCTTTTCTGTTTTCCTCTAATTTTTCTCACAATCACTTTCTTCACACTTAATCCCCTTTTGTTTTCTGCTCTTGTTTTCGTCGTTGCGTGTAAAAAATGGGTTTGCAAGAAGAAATCTCGGGGAAGATAGTGTTTTTATTAGCTCTGATTGTTTGCTTTGGGGCTGATTGTTTTTGGGTCGGTTTATTTTAGGGGAGATATGAAGTGGGTTGTGAGAAATTTTGGGTTTTGATCAGCTTAAAGGTGGAAGTTTGAGAGGTGCCGATTTCGGCCTCAATTGCGAACACCAGAATGTCCTCATTCCAAAGCTATAAATTCAAGCGGTATGGAGGAAGGTGTTCCTCCAACTGATGGCAGTGGATAGTGGTGCTCAAGGTTTGAGAGCTGAGCATAGGGACCCAAAAGAGAGAGGGTAGGTCTGTTGAAATCATCAGAAGAAAAAAAAAAATTGAGAGAGGATTCTGGATTTCATTCTTTTGGCAATGGTCTGGAGTGATGGGAGAGTTGGGAGGAAGAAGAAAATGAAGAGAGCTCGAGGAAGAAGAAGAAATCTAGTGAAAGGACGAGAATACCCCTCAAAGTTTAACAGTTGACTAATTCCGTAACGGCCAACAGTGTTCTAGGTACTAAAGTTGGGTCGGGGTCCGAACTTCAGGTACCAAAGTGATAGTTTTGGAAACTTGAGTACAGAAATTCGGAGTCGGTTATAGTTTGGGTACTGTTTATATTTTTTTCCCAAGCTAATATTACAGATTTGTAAATGACGAAAACGACCACGATCGAGGCCTCTCTGCCATGAACATAAACCGGAGGTTGCAGAGCTGCTATTTATTTGCCCATAGTCTACTTCGTCACTCTCGACTCTCGAGGGCGTTTTTATCAGTTTACTTGAGATTTAAAGGCCCAGCTCCTGATTTTATCATTACAAATCTTTTTGTCGAATTTTGATTTTGAAAAAAGTAATTTTATTTTGTTCTAGTGGAATGCCATAAAGATTGCTGGATTAAACGGTGAATCGAAATTTATCACTAAGAACTCAATGAAACGGTTTATACACATTCAATGTGTTATTGCTTAAAGAGATTGACAGTCGATCCAAACTTTTGTCATGGAGTGAAAAGTCGGTTGTAAGTTATACGCTAGAGCTTCAGTTTTAATATGAAAAGTTATTGTGCAAGCGATTGAAGTTATGAAACCTTGAAAAGTTATTGTGCTAGTGATTGAAGTTATGAAATCTTAATATGTGTATTGAAAACATGATGAAATTTACGACAGACCATCAAGATTGTTGTAACGTAAGAATCAAAATGTACAATACAAGAAATAAAAGTGTTGTAAGTTTAATCTCATTTCACATGTGAGTGGAAAACGATCGAATGGTTTGTGATGGAGCAAAACTCCGTGCTTGTGTCGCTCGATTACTAGAACGAAAAGTTGCATAATTCTTGGCAAACGCCATTGTTGCTAGAAAGGGCAGTTCTTACTCAACATGGAAGTGATGAAGACATTTTTTTTTTTTTTTTTTCGGTTTTGAATTCAAGAAGTTATTTCTATTGGTTGGGGCAGTCAATGGTTTTCCCCATAAAATTTACATTGCAATTTTCAAGGGTCACATTTTCCCCATGGTAACTTCTAACATTTTGTTTTCCCTTGTGAGCCTTTTGGCGTTTAGCACCATACGGTGTCTTGATGGTCTTCTCCACTCATTAATGAGCAAGGATGACTCACATAACTCATGTTTCCTATCTTACTCCCCATATTTCTCATATTTGCACTAAGACCCAAATTTTGCAGGCTCCATTATGTCAATTTAGCACCAAAAGAGTTAAAATATTTGTGAATTGGCCCCAATGAATAAACAAACAAGAGAAAGTATAAGATTCTTATGGGCCTAGTTACCACTGGTACACCTGGTGGCTGGTTCATTGGTTCATTCCCCTCAATCACATTCTATGCTTGTTTCTATGTGTTATTGCACTTTTAAGACTTTAAACTAGTTTAACATTCTACACTAATACACATAATTAGTTAATTATGTCACTACTCAATTACATTCTATGCTCGTTTCTATGCTTTTCGAGCTTTTAAAATTTTAAACGTAGGTACGAAGTAATAGTTTAACACCAAACACCAATCCTCCACCTTAAAAAATGATTAAAAGGTCATACGAATCACATTCTCATCACCCTGCATCCATACATAGTGCTAAAAGCTTCTAAAGTCCTTCTAGTCCCTAATCTGTAATGCACTAAATCCAAAATAGAATAACAAAAAGAAAGACGCAGATAAACCCAAGAAGCAGATCCCCTATTTTAAGAGAAAAAGACAAGACCCGGATTTTCTGACCTCCATGGGAAGGATTACTATTATACTATACTATTAGGGTCTTTCTAAATGTACCCAGCAAATTTCTATGTAGACCCAGCAAATCAATTTTGCATGAAAAAATATTTATATCCTGGTACAAAATGACAATAATAGTCATATAATTTCTATTTTTACCCCTACATTTGTACCCAGCAATCTTCATCCCTTCCCCACAAACTCTTGAAGAAGAAAGCCCGATTTGAATGAAAATGGTGAAAAGGTGGAAGGAGAAGTGATTGTGATTGAAAAGCCGTTGATGGGCAAATCAGGTCATGAATGAATTGGTTCTGAATGGGCAAATCAGGTTATGAATGAATTGGTTCACCGTACTTCTTCATACAAATATCGAAATACTGAGCAAAATCCCCAAGAAACTCAACCGAGCAAAGATAAAGAAGAATATGAAGTCCCTAATCGTGCAATGCTAGAGCAAGCTTCACCCTTATCATCTGATCATGCGGCACTTAGCAGTAGAGATACAAATATTAAGACGACTACCTTGTCCTCAAAGCAGTACAATTATAAGATAGGGAGTGATCAGAATGAACCAGGTGAGTCAACTTCTCCTCCGTTTTCTTGTTTACACTGCACGCTTCATTGGCATCACAAAATTTAGAGATTCCATACTCATCATACTAATAATAATTGCAGAGAGAGGAAGAACAATAATCCCTTGGGAGATAAAAAGAATGGAGTTCTTGTAGCAGGGAAAAATCAGTCACATGTATTAATTGCAGCATTTTCATTGGAGTTCCTCTGCAGGGAAGAAAAACTGCAGAGAAAGGGCTTACAAGAGTGATTACTTCTGTGAGCGATGCAATTGAAGTATGGAACTGCTGTGAGTATTTTGCTGGGTTTAATTAAGAGAAGGGCATAATTGGAAAGCTTGCTGGGTGTAGGTGGAAATTTTGTAATTTTGTTAGGTGTAAAAATTTTGCTGGGTCTATTTAGATATTTGCCGGGTACATTTAGAAAGACCCTACTATTATCATATTTAGACTTTAGTAGAATCAAAATAGAGGCAAATTTCAGAATATAAAGTATTCAAGGCCCTAGAGGTTAGAAACTTAGGTCAAGTAGGGGCTTGTAAGCAAACCATAAACTTTGCCGTTACGGAAATGAAGTCACGTGAGCTGCATGCCCCTCTTAAACCCTATTAAAATACCAGTGTGGCTTTTCCACACACTCACTCCACTCAGTAATGGCGTTCAAGCTTCTTCTTCCTCTTCACCTTCTCTCTCTTACAAGCTCCATATCACTCTGAAAACCCAGACCCCATTTCTTTTTCTCTCTGTAATTCTGATGGAGTCGACAAAGTCTGTTCCTTTTGTGGTCTTAGCATTTGGGTGGCTTCTGATCACCATTGCAGCCATTGTTGAAGAAAACCCAGAAGCAAAAGCCCTCATTTCCTTCAAAATTGGCCTCGAAAACCCAGAAATTCTCAGCTCATGGAGAGGTTCCATTCCAGTCTGCAACTGGGTCGGCGTCTCATGCCAACTCGGCCGAGTCAACTCACTCTCCCTACCCAATTTGGGCCTCAGAGGCCCACTGCCTCCTTCTCTCTTCTCTCTCCCAGACCTCGCCGTCCTCGACCTCTCCTCCAACCTCCTCCGCGGCCCAATTCCGGCCCAACTCGGCGACCTGACTCAGCTCCAGACCCTCAAACTCAGCTCCAACTCGCTCGCCGGAAAAATCCCGCCGGAGCTCGGAAAATTGTCCCGGCTGCAGACTCTTGAGCTCTCCGGAAATGGGCTCGCCGGAGAAGTCCCGGCCCACATTGGGAACTTGACCCGGCTTCAGTACTTGGACTTGGGTAACAACCTCCTCTCTGGTTCTCTGCCTTTAACTCTGTTTCAAAATCTTGAGTCTTTATCTTCATTGGACATATCAAACAATTCGTTTTCCGGTTCAATCCCACCGGAAATCGGTAACCTGAGAAACCTCACTGACCTCTACATTGGGGTGAACCGTTTTACGGGTCCATTGCCTAAAGAAATCGGAAACCTTTCAATGCTGGAGAATTTTTTCTCTCCGGCGTGTTCTATAACCGGTCCGTTGCCGGAGGAGCTGTCCAAGCTGAAGTCTTTGAGTAAGCTTGATCTTTCTCACAACCCTTTGAGGTGTTCGATACCTAAAGAGATAGGGGAGTTGACAGAGCTGAGTATATTGAACTTGGTGTTTTCTGAGCTCAGTGGGTTTGTCCCTGCCGAGCTGGGAAAGTGTAGGAATTTGAAGACTTTGATGCTTTCGTTTAATTCGCTTTCCGGGGAGTTGCCGGAGGAGCTTTCGGAGCTGCCAATGCTGACGTTTTCGGCTGAGAAGAACCAGCTTTCCGGGTCATTGCCGGCTTGGCTTGGGAAGTGGAGTCAGGCTGAGGCGATTTTGCTTTCGAGCAATCTGTTTTCAGGGAGGATTCCTCCTGAGATTGGGAATTGTTCTGTGCTCATGCATCTTAGCTTGAGCAACAACTTGTTGAGTGGTGCAATTCCAGAAGAGCTGTGCAATGCGGTTTCGCTTTTGGAGATTGATCTGGATAGTAATTTCCTTTCTGGAACCATTGAGAATACATTTGTGGGGTGTAGGAACCTTACTCAGTTGAATTTGGTGAATAATCAGATTGGTGGTTTGATTCCTGAGTACCTTTCGGAGCTTCCTCTGATGGCGATTGACCTTGATTCAAACAACTTTACTGGTGAATTACCTACTAGCCTTTGGAGCTCTGTTAATTTGATGGAATTTTCGGCGGCTAATAATCAGTTGAAGGGTTCTCTCACCAAGGAGATTGGCAATGCTGCTGCATTGGAAAGGCTTGTTCTGAGTAACAACCAGTTGAAGGGCACCATTCCTAAGGAGATAGGGAACCTGAGTACTCTCTCTGTTCTGAACCTGAACTCTAATTTCCTTGAGGGGCAGATTCCGAGTGAGGTTAGCCTCTGCAAACTCACTACACTTGACTTGGGGAGCAACCATCTCAATGGCTCTATACCGGAGGAGATTGCGGACCTTCCTGAGTTACAGTGTCTGGTCCTTTCCCACAATGATCTGTCCGGGCCAATCCCTCCAAAGCCATCACTTTATTTTCGGCAGCTGACCATCCCCGATTTGAGCTTTGTTCAGCATGTTGGGGTCTTTGATCTCTCCTACAACAGATTGTCTGGCCCTATACCCGAAGACCTGGGCAGTTGTGTCGCTCTGGTTAATCTGTTGATCAGCAACAACATGCTCTCTGGTGGAGTTCCAAGATCACTCTCGCGCTTAACAAATCTCACAACCTTGGATTTGTCTGGGAATATGCTTACTGGTTCCATTCCTCCAGAGTTAGGTGATTCCCCCAAGCTTCAAGGTTTATATCTGGGAAATAACCAGCTTACAAGCACCATCCCAGCAAGCTTGGGTCGTTTGGGCAGTTTGGTGAAGCTGAATTTAACTGGTAATAAGTTATCAGGTGCTGTACCGACAAGTTTTGGGAACCTGAAAGAGTTAACTCACTTAGATTTGAGTTCTAATGAGCTGGATGGTGAGCTTCCTTCTTCTCTTTCAAGCATGCAGAATCTGGGAGGGTTGTACGTGCAAGAGAACAGGCTTTCTGGTCGAATAGATGAGCTGTTCTCGAACTCTATGGCTTGGAGGATTGAAACTGTCAACTTGAGCAACAACTTCCTTACTGGTGAATTGCCGCTTTCATTGGGAAATCTGTCATACTTGACATATTTGGATCTTCATGCAAATTTGTTTAGAGGAAAGATTCCTCCAGACCTTGGGAATCTGGTGCAACTCGAGTACTTTGATGTTTCTAGTAACCGGCTATCTGGACAGATTCCTGAGAAAGTATGCAACCTCACCAGTCTGGTTTACTTGAATTTGGCAGAAAATGGTTTGGAAGGGTCGATTCCCAGGAGTGGAATTTGCAGGGACCTTTCAAAAGTATATGTTGTTGGTAATAGAAAATTGTGTGGGAGACGTTCAAATTTAGATTGCCGAGTCAAAAGCTTAGACAAATCAGCTGTGCTGAATGCCTGGGGACTTGCAGCAATTGTCGTTGGAAGTGCTCTGATCTCTCTTGCAGCGGTCGTGGGTCTGATCAGATGGGTTACAAGAAGTAGCCGGCAAAACGATCTTGAAGAAAGCGAGGATAGCAAGCTCAAGAGTTTCATGGATCATCATCTCTATTTCCTGGGTAACAGCCAACCAAAGGAGCCTCTGAGCATCAATATGGCCATGTTTGAGCAGCCTCTTCTGAAACTGACTTTAGTGGATATCCTTGAAGCTACAAACAATTTCTGCAAGACAAACATTATTGGAGATGGAGGCTTCGGAACTGTGTACAAGGCCACTTTGTCCAATGGGAAAACAGTTGCAGTTAAGAAGCTGAGTGAGTATAAAACCCAGGGTCACCGAGAGTTTATCGCTGAAATGGAAACCCTGGGTAAGGTGAAGCACCAAAATCTCGTTTCATTGCTGGGATACTGTTCTATCGGTGAGGAGAAGCTCCTTGTTTATGAATACATGGTGAATGGGAGCCTAGACCTGTGGCTGAGAAATCGGATGGGGGCTCTTGACGTCCTAGATTGGGACAGACGTTTCAAAATTGCAATGGGTGCAGCGCGAGGCCTATCATTTCTTCACCATGAACTAATCCCCCACATCATTCACAGGGATATTAAAGCCAGCAACATCTTACTTAATGAAGACTTTGAGCCAAAGGTTGCAGACTTTGGACTTGCAAGACTGATCAGTGACTGCGAGACTCATATCACAACTGATGTTGCCGGGACATTTGGCTACATTCCACCAGAGTATGGACAAAGTGGGAGGTCGACTAAAAAGGGAGATGTCTACAGTTTTGGTGTGATACTGCTTGAATTGGTGACTGGAAAAGAGCCAACTGGACCAGACTTCAAAGAGAAGGAAGGCGGAAATTTGGTCGGCTGGGTGCTTCAGAAGGTCAAGAAGGGGCAAGCTGCTGATGTTCTTGACCCCTTGGTACTCAGTGCGGATTCGAAGCAGGCCATGTTGCAAGTGCTGCAGATTGCTTGTGTGTGCCTTTGTGACAACCCTGCCGGCAGACCTACAATGCTTCAAGTGCTGAAGATCCTTAAAGGGATGAAAGATGATGAGTGAAGGGCAGACCGACAGAGACTTCCTTTTATGTCAAGAGGGTGATAGGCTTGTTGTCATAATATAATGATGATCTTGTATAATAATGATGTTGTAAAGTAGTTTTAGGGAGTACTTGGGATTTTAAGCTGTATTGCTTCTAATCTGCTAATCTAATCAATCAGAAGCCAGAGTTTCATATTCCTCCTTACCACTTGTTTCAATTGCAAGAACAAGCTTTTAAGTCTACGGTCCTTTTCGCTTACATATACAGTTGTACAGTACGCGTATTCAAAGCAGACCAATGTTTCGAGTTCTGCAGATTGCTTCTGTATGCCTTTGTTGATAAGCCGCAGGCAGACTTACCATGTTTGAATTGTTGAAGTTCCTTGGTCAAGAGGATAATAGGATTATTGTTGCAAGTGATGATGAACTTGTATCGATCACAAGCCTGAGTTTTTCAGATTCATTGTCACCATTTATTTCTTACTTGTTTTCTTCATTTCTTATGATGCTATTTTAAGGCTCGTGCGTGGATTGTCCCTGCATAGAAAAGTTAGTAGGCCTTAAACTCGAAGGTACTTCACACCAAAGAAATTATCCTCTCTCTCTCCTTTTTTTTTTTTTTTTTTTTTTTAAGATCTTTTCTGCATAGTATTGGAGAGTGGAGACCCAATTGCTACGAAACCAATGACATTCAGTTTTCACAGTCGAAGAGAGGCAGGTCTGTTTCTTTTCCTATCCTGGAAAAAGATTTTGGGACGGAAAGCAAAAGAAAAGAGAGGCTAAAACTTTTACTATCCTCGTATACCACTTCAAAGCAAGTGAGAATAATAGTGAGGTTGGGAAGGATGAAGAAGGTATGACACAAGAATTTGAACAAAAAAAAGGGTGTTTTTTTTTTTTTTTTGATCAAAAAGGTCAGCCCATTATATTGATTCAGCAAGCAGTACAAAAACGAAACACCCCTATGGGGTCGACAGAAAGAATCGTTCCTCAGAGCACCCTAAGACTCCTATTCTAAACAAGAACAAGAACCCAGTATACCCCCAGTACACCCACCTTTTAGGAAGTTCACGCGCCATTATTTCAAACAAAAACCTAGAAATTCCGAAGCAAGAATAAAAAACCCTCAGAGCTACTGGTTTCTGCGACCAAGATCAAAAATTAAATAAAATTAGGAGTAGAGGATGACGTATCATCATCCACTCCATCTTCATTCATCAGAGCAGCCCAACTTGAGAATCCCCAGTCAAACATAGCCCAGCAAGAGACCCATACAGCACACAGGAAGTCCACCGTCCAAAAGTAAGCCCAAAGACTCCAACCATGAGCAGAAGTCCACTCCAGGCCCAACAGTCTTAGAGCCCAGAAACAAACCCTAGCATTCCTAGCAACCAAACAGCCGCCACCCTCAGCAGGACCGCCACCACCACTGCCGCCACAGCCTTTCCCTTCGCCGCCGTCCAACATAGGAGAAAGGTCACCATCATCACCGTCCCAGTCTAACTGCAGCCCAGCTGCAATCATTGCCGCCAAAAGGGAATCCGGTTCACCACCGATCACGTCATCCTCAGCCTCCCATGTGATCGGGTCTGAATCCAAGCCGGCCTGAACAATCCAGTCATCACCGATTCCCTGTCCCAGATCACCTAACCCAAATACGGCAGCGAATAGCCCTACCCTGCCTACCACCGACGAGGTTGAAGGCAATGAAACCCGCGCCATCTCAGCCAAGATGGCTGCCTGCAGCATATCCGATCCATCTAGTAGACAAAACGGATCCAAACATAGAGTCAAGGGACGTCGGAGCCAAGCACTGCCGTCACCAAGGAAGGGAGAAGAAAGAGAGACGTCGCCGCCCTTCCAAATCCAAGATGCAGAGCCACAACGTGGCTGAGAAACCTCTCTGCCGAGAGTCAGAAATTTTGTTGTGCCGCCGCCGCCGCCACTCAAGGCCGGTTTCGACCTTAGGGTTTGTCTCGAGAGAGAAGAGAGCGTCATAGAAAGTTAACAACTATGGACAATGGAAAAAAAAAAAAAAAAGAAAAAAAAAAAGGGTGTTGACGGGGTTTCTTTCTTTACTCCACAAACAAAATTGAGACAGCAAACAAAGAAAAAGTAGATAAAACATATTTCGCCAGGTGGATTGTTCACAAGAGCAAATTCATAATATGATTTGAAGATACCTTAAAAAAAACCATCTTTTTATTTAAAGATACCTTTAAATTGTTTTTGACAATAAAAAAAAAAATACTTTCAAATATCTAACTTTAGTGATTTGTATTTAAATTCATTACTTTAACGAGTAATGTCAAATATAAATTCTTCAATCTTCATTTTTTTTAAATTAAATTTCTTATTTTAAAGATTACAATCATGATATCATTTTTACTTTCAGGAGCAACAACAACTATGCTCGACTCTCATTTGAGTTTAATGCATGATTTGCAAAAATATGTGCTACACTGTCAGCTTCACGTACGTGGAGTAATAAGCACTTTAAGATCTACATTCCTACTCAAAAACCCTCGCACTTCCTCCAACAAGAGACCTACTTTAGACAAATTGGACCTTTCCTGTATTAAAGCTTATGCTAGCAATAGACATCTGTTTCGAAAATAACTCTACCATTATGTAAAGTCTCTTGTAACAAAATTTACTGATAACATCCACAACCTCAAAGAGACTAGAAAATAGGAGAACTTTGTTCTCTTATGCAATATTCACTATTCTCTTTGCTAAAAGATTACATGTGCTGAATCATGGAAGCTACCAGAACCAAAGATCAAACGACAACCAAAACATAAAGTACAATTCTTCTTTTTTCTTCTAAAAGCAAACGAAGAAAGTAGGTTGAAGACGCACGTGCACCAAATCTTCACACGTGCATCAATCCTTGTCTCTCTTCCCCTTCTAACATGTAAAGTCTACGTATCAATTACACACCCTCTGATTAGCCCTGTGGCACTGCTTCAGCCACGGCTTCTCACGATGCTCCACATCCGACGGCTCTGATTTCACACCGCCACCACCGCTCGGTTGCCGCAGCCGTAGATCCGTCTCCTCATCGCCTCCACCGCCTTCCTCCCTCGCCCGCTTCGCTCCGATTTCCACCCCGAAAATCTTCGGACTCGTCTCCCCGCCGGAAAACCGCTCCCCGGGCATCAAACTCAGCTGCGTCAACTCACCTAAACCGCCCTCCGGTGGCTTATTACAGGCGTAATTCGACACCAGGGAGAAGATGTTGTGGCAGAGAGACTTGATCTCCGCCAGCTCCTTGGTCAGCCGGAGGTTCTCCTTCCTCAGCCTCTCGTTCTCCTCCACCAGCTGCCACGGAATCCTCGTCCGCGGCGAGGAGCTCGACGAAGTGGTCACCTGCTCCTCGCCGGAGTTCGCCGGAGAGGTGATAGGTTTCGCCGGAATCACGGCCGCCGGAGGCATAATTCTCCGCCGCTGTATGTCGCAGAGCAGCCGCTTCTCGCCTCTGCGGAAGCAGTCGTTGGAGAATTCCCACCGGTCAGGTATAATCTTCCGAAATCCCTGGAAATCAAATCAAATCAAATCAAAATCCGATAACAACGAATCAAACTGTCAAACTTATCAGGAATCATCGCGAATTGAAATTGAAGGATTGTAAATGGAAAATTTTAATCTTAATTACGTAGGTGTTGAGCTGCCGGACGAAGCTGGAGAAGTTGTTGTGCTTGAAATACTTGGGAAGCAAATCTCTGGCGAACACGGTGGGGTTCTTCACCACGAAGCTGGATCCGTCGCCGCTCCAGGCGATGACGTCATCGATGGCGGGATCGTCGACGAGCTGGTACGTTTTGCTCAGAAACGGCGTCGGAGAGCCTCGCTGCGTCGACTCGCCGGAGGTGGACTCGCCTTTCTGCTCCACCGTAGGCGGAGGAGGAGCCATAACAACCACCGCTTCTATGATATCAAAAACAGACTCGAAATCAGAAATTGAAGATTTTCAAATCCCAAAACTAGTAATTTTCATCAATCTTGGAGAAGATTGGGAGAGGAATTTGGGGGTTTGTTGGTTCTAGAAGGTTCCTTTTGGGGATTTAAAAAGGATGAGAATTTGGTTGCAAACCGATAATCGTGTGGAAACAAAACAGAGGAAACCACAGGAAACTTCTAACTCACTCTGTCCTGTTTTCGAGAAACTTCCGGCTCGAATTTTCTTCGATTGTATCTACGTGGCAACGAATGAGAGGCTAGTATAAACTGTAACTTTAATTTCAACGCAGCAGTTACTTCTTTGTTTTAACTGAAACATAGGAAATTATTCTGTGGTGCAAATGAATTAGTATATCGTTAATATTTATTAACAATTTTTTAATAATGAAAAAATGTAATTGATACTATCAAATCATTTATTTTTGTTGATGCAAGTGCATCTCGGTGAACTGAAAATTCTCTCTTTCAATAAATAAATTCGGCTCATTTCATGCCTAAGTGTAAAGATCAGGTGGGTTGAGACTAAAGAAGCTTTAAATAATGTGCACTGTTTTTCTCCTTGTGGCGGCCGGTCCAATTTTTTATTTATGCATGTGTTTCTTTTCCTTGGTATAGTCAATGAGTCAGTTAATAATCGACGTTACAAGTGACAGCAATGGTGAATATTCTACCTTTGGGTAAAAGAGAATAGGATTTACTTCCCAAATACAAACATGAACAGTAGGGAAAGATAAAATTTTGTGATGTGATTATGTGAATGGATTGTTTGTATGGATATCGGTTGCATCTAGAAATGCCAATCTGAACAAAATGGTACCACTGATATCGGTCCAAAATGGTGGAAGGATCTTTCTCGTCGTTCGAGGATTGCATTTCGGTCCCCCCACATATCGGATCCAAAGTTTTAATGATATAAAAACGACAGTGCAAAATGGCCGAAAACACGGATGTGGGAGGTCCATGAATGCTCGCTTTCAGAGAGATGGAATTTTTTGAATAGTAATCCTGGAATGAAAGGGACTTGTATGCAGTGTAGCTAGGGAGTAATTTTCAATGGTGAAAAAGAACCTCTGGCTATCAACCAACAGAATGGCACAAGCTGTACAAAGTTGAATTTGGAATACAAAGCGGACAAGTCTTTCAGGCAACAATGAGACCGATTGGTAGGCATCATGTACAGCAGAGAAGATACGAGAGACACTGGAAAATGGTCAAAATGCCGATAACTAATACCATGAAGCTGAATTCAACATGATTATAACCACTGTTGTGAGGCTCCACCAGGCATTCTCATTTCTCAATTCAACGCAGTTAAAAGTTGCAGCATTACCAATGCAAACCCCACATAGCATGACATTGCTGTCTCAAGCAATATTCAACAGGTAGAAGAATTGCAATCCTGTTTCTAATATGTCATGTAGTACTTTCTTTCTTCCCAAAGGAAAAAAAAAAAAATTCGAAAGACAGACTAGAATCTCAATCATTAATATCTACAGTTCCAAAAAATGCAATAGAAATAACCTCAATGAATAAGCAAATCCTGTATAGATTCAAACGACCAATCAAACACATCTCAGCACGTCCAACAATTGTAAGGCCAATAAGTAAGAACAAACAGGTTAAGGGTAACACAGACATATAAATACACAGCTTGGCTTTCCTAGCGTTCACTTCTTTAATGCAAATTGGATTTAACTTGTAACGGATTTAGATGAGAAAGTTAACAAGTGAAAATGTTCAAATATTCAGCCAGAGAATGCAATATTTTGAGTGGAAGTTAGTTTCCTGTGACATGCCTAATCAGTTTATCAAAATTGAGAAGTAACATGCTCCAATAATTGTTGAACAAATACAATAAACAAAACTCAATGGGTAAATTCGCTTCTAACCAAATACATTGGACGGAAAATGAACTAGTGCATACAAACTATGATTGAAGTCCGTATAACAACAGACTATCTGAATAAGCATGAGAGATCAAGTATATACCAGATAATGTGTTTGATTCTCTATTCTCTATGCCCTGAAGTCAAACCACAAATGGTGTTAAGTAATGACAATCCCGTTACAACCAGCACAACACTCTCACTCAAAATTCATCAGAAGTCCAACTCAAGGATCATCAATCTTCAAGGTTGAAACAACACATCTAAGTCATCAAGACATGTACAAAATGCAGCGACGATACAGAAAAATGGTAGCTGAACTATACACGGCCCAAAGAAAGAGAATCCACCAAGCCATAAAGACCGCCACTTCTTTCACAAAGGCAGAACAGGGTAGCACACTACAAACATATTGGTAATCTTCTGGAGAGATGCCATCAACCCGAGACATCCCCAGAAACAGAAGCAACAATACTGGCGGTGCGAGAAACTGCAGAACCACGAGACACAAGTAATGATTGTGCAAAAACACCTTAGCCCTACTGAACTCCAAGTCAGGAACCTTCCCAGCATGCAATCTCTGATACCAAGACAACAATGCCTCATTCAAATACATTTGTAAATTCGGCCGCAACGCAACCAGCTGCAGAAAACTCGAAATCAGCAAGCAGCAAAGCCTAAACTTAGCAAAATCCGAAGTAGAAAACCCGAGATTCCCAATCAAACCCTCTGCATTTCGAACTTTCCCATTCTTGTTCACGAGCATTCCACCTAACGGATTGATCCACAACAAAACCGTAAACAGAATCATTGTATAATTCACATAAAGCACCATTCTCCCAAACCATTCACACGAAAGCATCGACAAATCGGACCTAATCTGATCAGTCCCGAGCCAAAACGCCCTCGCACTCTTCGCCGCAGGCATGAACAAGAAACCCGAAAAGCACCCCATCAAAATTGCAATAAACAGCCTTCCATTCCCATCAACCGACCCGAAATCAAAATCCAAAACCGATGGACTAAATCTAAAGCACACTACACTCCCCACCACCAGCCCCACAACCCCCAGCGCCACACTCAGCTGCTTCTCCGACCTCCTCGACGCCGATTTCTCCGCCGAAACCTTCGCAAGAACCACCAGCAGCTTCGAAACCCCCGCAAACCCTAACAGAACAGGAACGAAAACCCCATTGACCAGAACTCCAGAATCCGCCGATTGCGAATCACCTAAATATATTTGGAGCGCAAGAGCAGAGACGGCGACGAAAGAGAAGGTGAAGGCGTTGGAGTAGTCCGGGAAATAGAGGCGGGTCTGGAGGTGGGCCTCGTCGAGCTTGAGCCGGAAGATCTGGGCGTTGTTTTCATCGAAGGCCGGGGTGTTCTTGGACTTGGACTTGGTTCTCTTTCGGAGCTCCGGGTTGGGTTTGGACCCGGGTCCGGAATCGGACGAGTCGGGTCGGCGGATGGCGGCCCGGGTACCGCCGGGCTGGATGTTATCGGGGTGGATGTAGGTGTGGAGGCTGTGGAGGAAGAAGATGGGGATTTTGAGGAAGGTGAGGAGGAGAGTGAGGGTGAGAGAGAGTGAGAGCTGGAGTATGAGATTCTTGTAGGTCAAGAATTGGTCCAGCATTGTTTGTTTTGGCTTGAGAATTAGTGTTACCACTTGGTTTTGGTTCTGGGTTTTCAAAGACCTACTGAGCAAAGTTTGAGTCCTTTGAGATCTTTGATTTGGAATTTTTGGCTTCTCTACTTCTGAGGGAGAGTGTTGAACAGAAAATGGGATTCTGTGCTTCCCTGCTTAGATTGGTCTTTGTGTGATCTGGACTCTGTGGGCCTTTTGGGCCTGGGCTTGACACTCACTTAGGTTTGAACAGGGCCTGAAACTAGGGCTGTCAATGGGTCGTGTCGGGTCAAGGTATTTGTCTTGTCGCAAGATACAAACCCAAACCCAACCCATTTAATAATTGTGTCAAAAATTTAAACTCAAACCCAACTTATTTATTAAACGGGTTACCCGTTTCCAACCCACTTAACTCATTTAACAAATAGGTCGTGTCGTGTTAGACAAAATGACTCATTTACAGGTTAACAATGCGACCCATTTAACTTTAAAAAATGCATAAATTGATTAAATTCACTAAAAATCTCTACAAGACGAAGAATATAAATTTTCAAGAGTGGATGTTGGAAAAGGCTCTGAATCTCAAACCTGAAACCTTTGAGAAGCTTCTTATGATCATCTGGGGTCTATGGAAGAACAGAAATACGAAGTTGTGGGAAGACAGTGCTCAGTCTTCAAATGACGTTTGACCTGGTTGGAAGAGTTCCGACAAACTCGACAAGTGCCTGCTACACAGGTCCAGAATGTAACGAAAAATTGGCAGCCTGCAGAGATCCCCAAACTCAATGTAGATGGGGCTTTTGTAACACAAGCTGCATATGGTGGAACTGGTGGTGTTCTAAGAAGATCAACTGGAAGCTTTATTGCTGCATTCATGAAGCCAGTGCAACATGTAAATTCAGCTCAACAGGTAGAGCTCCTTGCCATACAAGAAGGTTTAAATTTCCTGAAGACATTACATCTCCAACAAGTAATTATTGAGTCAGACTGCTTATTGGTAGTACAAGATCTAGCTCGTATTGATGTAAACCTATCTGAACTAAGCAATTTAGTTCAAGACATCCAATAGACAGTTCAAGTCATGCAGGGGTTCAAATTAGTTTTGCACCCAGGTCATGTAACAAAGTGGCACCTCGACTAGCCAGTTTGGCTTTTGACGATGGGCAAAGTGAGGTTTGGCATGAAATCCCTCCAAGTTGTATTCTAGATTTAATTACCAAGGATTTTAACCCCATATTATAATCCTATCAATAAAATTTCAGCCTCTTTTGATTCAAAAGACGAAGAATATAAATAATTATACATATTCATAAATAATTAAATTCAATAATTATAAAGCAAAATATTTCAAATTGTCTAATACTATGATCAAATGCTCTCAACGTCCAAAATTTCAAGAAGAAGTATAACATAATCGGGTTATACTGGTTCACTTCGTGTTGGCGGGTTGACCTGTGGCTTACCCAGTTATTAAATGGGTCATGACGGGTTGACCCACGGCCGACCCACTTTTTAATCGTGCGAGTTCAACCCGCTTTGTTTCGTGCGGGTATCGAGTTGTGTTATTGGGTCATGTCGAAATTGACAGCCCTACCTGTAATTGTATGATACAAGTTAGGGCATTAGGTTGAAGCAGCCCCAACTCATCTCCAGCCCTTTCTATCCTCCGTTTCGAAGTAGTTCCTTCTCTTGAATACCCATGATCAGAAGTTGAAGGTTCTACTCGTTCGATTGTTAGCATTTTATCTAACACTTTATGAGTTAGCGCAGTAATGTTACAACACGATATTATTATTTTTTTTTTTTTTGAATAAACAACACGATATTATTATAGATGTGGTGGAATGTAATAATTTGGAGTCAATCTATATCTAGTTATTTTACTTTACATTAAACATCGGTGTCTAACCTCGTGAAACTTGATTAGTTTGCAAGCCAGTGAGACTGAGATTAATTAAGAAATTTCATATCATTACTTTAACCAGAACAAAAAACTAATAGGAAGTTTAATCATTGTTTTCTAATAAATTACTTGTAAAAGGGAGAAATTATTTAAAGATCGTATATAGCTCATTCGATGAAAAATGATGATAATACATTTTAAAGAAACAAAAATCTAAAGTCGAATTACATCATCGTGGAGCTATGTTATGGGCGTAAGCAACTAACTCTATCCTAAAAGATAAGATATTTGCCGGAAGCATCAAGTTCGACTACCATCTTCCTCCAGATTTACTTTGCCATCAATGTCCTTTCCATCCTTGGAATTCTTGAAGCTTACGTACCCAACACATGGGCATTTCTGTTACTTGGTCTGCGATCACCGATCTCAAATAATAAATTAGGGCTGAACCTAATTGCTGCCTCCTGAAAAATTGCTGAACCTAATTGCTGCCTCCTGAAAAATTAACCAGCTCTCACCACTGGTACATTTTATTTGGATAATTTTGGCTCTGCAAGTTTCTCATTTTTATAATTTCCTAGGCATCTCTCATAAGACCTTATCACCAACCATTGCGATCTCAAACTGTGGAACCACCTGTACAGAGAGATAATTACATATAAATTAGTACCTTAACACACAAGCTTAAGATCTAACCAGAAAAGATAGAAGTAAAAGTAAGCAAAATATCTGCCTAGTGGTAAAAAAGCAAGCAGAAGTATTATCAACCTGATCCAGCTGCGAAGAAATGAACGGTTGCGACTGTAATCTCCTTGTTCTTCTGAGAGCTCCGCCGTCCATTCTGCGTACCGGACCTAATATCATCAACAAGTTAATTAGCTTCAACGCATATTCGATCGGCATTTTACATGTATAGTGTGTTTAGGCGTTAAACACTAACATTAAGACCGACTAAACCAACACTAGCCAAGATTAGTTACCAGATTTTTTGGTTGTCTGGGGTGTTTTGATCAGATCTAGGGTCGAGTCGGAGGTGTCCGGCACGTAACGATCGAGACGAGCAAGGCGACCCTTGTTTTCAATCATGGAACACACAAAGGAAGCCTCCATGGTGTTCAAGAACTGCACATGCTTCTCGTTCGTCCAGCTGATGGGCACGTGCGACTCCATTTCTTCTCTGCAAATAATTCGAAGGGTTTGGGAACAACGATCTGTGTGGGGTGTTGGAGTTTTTGTGAGGATGGCTTACAAAAACAAAACCAACTTGTTTATAAAACCATGAAATTGTTTCCTCATTATATATAGAGAATAGAGAGCTAAGAACATATGGTATGTGATATGTCCAAGTTTGTTGGGAAGAAGGTATTAGGATGTGCCTACTTGTTTGTCTTTTACTAACATGCTTTGCCTCACATTTTGAGCTAGATTTTTGTTACTTTCATTTCTTAGATATTTTGGTATAGTTATGAACTTAGAAGCTTGGTCTACATTAGCTTAGCTGCCTAGATAAAGTGCTTAACAGTGCCTTAGCTCATTTAGGCTAAGTACCTAACTGGATATTAGATCAAAGGTGCCAAATATTCGGGTTATCTTAAGCACCAATCGAAAATATCCTGTGGTTTCTTTTGCCTAACAAATATCAGATGGCAGAAAAGTGCATGGGGGTGTAAATATCTAGGAGTTTTTTTCATTTTGGGTGAGGAAAATATCAAAGACTATGGGATTCACTTACAGGGTGAGAGATACTTTTGGGACGAATTAGAAGAAGTAGAATTAAGAGAAGGAATAGTAAATACGAAAAATATCTGCACGAGGCTCTGTTGAGATATTTTGAGATTAGATGCTGACTGTGATCTTGTTGGGATCATTTCGGTGCTGGACAGTTCGGACTTTATTCTTTTTCTTAGGGCATTATTTCTTATTTATGTAGAGAGCTAAATAGTACAACATTAGATAGTCTAGGTCACAAATGGTCCTCCAATCATTTCTTGTTTGTTTTCCGATCGACATTGTTGGTTATTACTTTCTTGAACAGCATTTGTTTTTAACTTAATTAGGGACCTCAGAGAATCCGATTAGCTGGTGAATTATAAGCCTCATCGACATATAGATTAATTAGTTTTTATCTAGATAATAGTTATCTTGCGGAACTATTTAGAGTAACACGGTTCTTAAATTGAGAGCATTTATTATATTTAAGATCGATGAACTTACTCATTTACCATCGTTATACGGTTCTTAAATAGAGTAACACGGTTCTTAAATTTTAGTTTACCTCTCTAACCTTAACTAGTAAATAATATATTCTACCCTCATCGACATACAAACTAGTTAACTTCGGATAGTAATCTGCTTGCAGAACTATATATCTAGTGTAGGAAGATACCTAGTTGAGAACATTTGATTATGATTGAGATCATCGGTTTAAAAAAAAAAAAAAAAAAGAATTTTCATCAATATTAATAGGGTAAAAGTTATAAATAGTCCTTATGGCTTGGAGTGATACACAAAATTAACCTTGTGATTTAAAAATATTTAATTTTATCCCTATGGTTTGCGAAATTAATTAATATTTGTCCAAGTGCTATTTTTGACATAAACCCCTCATGTGCAAGGATAAATTTGTCATTTCAATTTAAAATAGTTGACTTGATACACATTTACGCAAGCGTACGTATCATTGTCAAGATAGGGAAATATTATGCCCAAAGTTATTGTACCACGGGGATTAGTGGCTAATCCACAATCCGTGGGTGGTCGGAACTAAAGTCACTATGCAAATAAAGGAAATAAAATAAAATAAAAAAGCTAATCTAAGGCACCAAGCCTTAGCAATGCTCGGCTTTAGTTTTCACCAAAGCCTAATCAAAACTAAGAACCTAGTGGTGGATATGCACAAATGAGTGGAATAGTTCAATGTTTGGGAGTTGATTTTAACTTAACAAAAAGTAATGAAATGTAAAGCAATAAAAGTAAAAATGAAATGGAAACAATAAAAATGAGAATGTCGAGTGCTAGGGAGACTCATTCACCAAATCTCATGTGTCGGAAGCTAATCTAATGTAGATGCGAATTTCATACTTTAGCGGTAGTCGTATCCAAGGCGGTTCAAGGCTCAAGGACTGAAATTCCCTTACATGGTATTCCTACTCCGGTTCAAGAGTCGTAGGAACTCACTTGACATGAATTAGAGCCGGTTCAAGGGTCTCTAATTCACATCAAGATTCCTAGAGATCGAGGAATTAGACTACTAAGCGACCCGCCTGCGCAATTACGCAACGGGTGTAAATCACCATGCTTATAACCCCTCGAATACGAAATTGAAGGTTTCTAGCTTAGGAATTAAAGGGAGTCAAGCCTCTAACTCCGTCCTATACATGCTCAAAATATACACCCTAGAGTTGACTAGGCTCCTAGACATGCATTTTAACCCAACAAAAATTGATATAAGCATCCATCATATGAAAATTGCATCATTACATTAAATTAAACATCTTTTACACAAAATTTGGGTTAGGGACACAACCCTAACCCCCAACAAGAAAATTACTCACAACCCATAATTATAAACATCAAAGATATCAAAGATACAAAATTCAAAGAGAAAAGAGTATAGAAGTGTAAGAGAAAACAAGAATAATCACAAATAGCTAAAAAGCTAGCATGACTAGTCTTGAATTACAACTCTCACAATTACCAAAGTCTTGAATCTTGTAGAGGTAGAGGCCTTTGATGAATCCTTGAAACTTTGGGTGAGTAATTCTTCAATTCTCTAAAATAAAACTAACAAAAATCTGGAAAATAGAGAAGGAGGAGAGGAAAGTGAGAAGAGAGCAGCCCAAAGGGCTGCCCTGTTGTGTGCGGCGCTACTGTAGGTTGAAGAGGAATCCGGTATGAAATTGGCTTCTCTGCTATAACTATAATTTGCTAGAAAAAAAAGTGCATCATCTGGCCCTTAAAACTTCTTGATGTTTCTTGATGTGACATCAACTGACCCTTAAAACTATATCTGACGGTTGTGATAGAATCCAAGCAAATTATAGCATGTCATATTATAGCAGAGAAGCCAAGTCCATCGGGTATAGGGTCTTGTGTTTTGCAATATATATACTGGTCTCTATGTGGCTGCCAGCAAAGAGAAAAGAGTGAAAAATCATCATCTCGCGCGTGGGAACGTGGAAAGAAGAAATGAATTGTGGTCTGCCACGTGTCTCAGCTACATGGGTTTCCAACCAATTAAATGGGCAACTTGTAGTGGCTGCATGTGATGGCTGTGGCTGAAACCAAATGTAATCAATAATTGATTAATCAATCAAAGGTTTGATTAATTAATCCCTCATTGATTAAGTAACACAACTCTTTTTCTCTTTTCTGCAATTTTCTTTTTCTTCTTTTCTATTTTTCCTTCTTCCTCACTTTCCACAGTCTCAAATATTTCCATATATCAATGTCAAGGGACTAGTCGGGTTTCGCTCTCTAGCTTGCATTGATCATGGTTGACTTGGTGTTGTGCTTTTCGTCTTTTTGTCGGTAACTCCAATCTTCATCATTTTCGCCTCATTTTATCTCGTTTCCGCAACTCAGCTTATTTTCTACAAAATGAATTAAAATGGATTAATTACATAATAATTGACTTGAGAATTAACTTAATTATAGTGTTTTAGATACAATTACATGCATAAAAATGCGTGTAATCAATAGTAAAAGAAATTAAATTAAATAGTATTTGAAAAATGAAACTAAAAAAATAGGAGGTTGTGGAATTCTAGCTTTGATTTATTTTTAATTTCATTTCCTATAGAATTTCTAATTTATTTTGTTTTCGTTTTATTTTTTTATTGAGATGACAAACTTATCTTTACACATGACTTTCACATGGCTAAATTTTTGTCAAAATTAGCTTTTGGACCAACTTTGATCAATTTCGCAAAGGGTGGGGTGCTATTCACACACTCTTTTTCTCTATTCACACACCCATTTTAATTTTCTATAACTTTAATTCAATATTTTTTATAAATTACCCTAACTACCCTCCCTTGTAAATCTGTTTTTTTTTTCTTTTTTCTTTTTTCTATTTGGCAATTCAACCATGAATCAAACATCATTATACAATAATTCAATTTTTTTTAACCTATAAATGAAGGAAAATAATACGTTTATTAAGTAGAAGGACCTGTATTATTAGACAAAGAATATGCTTCCTAGGTAATCACCTTCACCCAACTGAATCCAAATTGTAAAGTTTGTTCTCATACTTTGCAAAGTACCAAACTCAATGCTTGTTTGTTTATGACTCTTAATCCAGGTGCATCAACCTCAAATCGAAAAAATATATATATATAAATGAAATCAGCGTTTTATCCACTTCAGCCACAAGCTTCCACATTGCAGCTGATAATGTACACAAAATTTGGAGATGCTCTACATAATATTGAATGCAATGATTTGCAATCTTCGTGTCGGGAAAAAATTATGTTCTACTAGCATAATATAGTAGAACAAATTATGTTTATAATCATAAGGCCATCATTATTAGGCTGTTGTAAAGTTCTATAGTTGCTCATTGGATTCGAATATACCAAATAATTTCAGTTAGAATCTTACCAGGAATAATGGATTCAAAGGGGCTCGAATGATCACTAAACTCATATTTTTTTTTTCCATGACTCCATTGCAAATCAAATGTAAAATTTTCTCAAAAGATAGGTCTAAAGTTTCTTGTTCTATCATGATTAAACTTCAAAGCATCATAATAGAGAGATAGAATGACTATGCTAGAGAAGTTTTTGATGAAAAAGAAAAGAGAGAATCGAAAAGAGTTTTAAAGTCCTCCGTGTTTGCGGGAAAATAAGGGTTTAGAATTTGAGAATGATTGATTTGCCAAATAGAAAAAAGAAAAAGAAACATAATTATAAGGAAGGGTAATTAAGGTAATGTTTAAAAGAAAATTGAATTAAAGTAATAGAAAAATATAAATGGTGTGTGAATAGTGAAAAAGGGTGTGTGAATAGCACCACCATTTCGCAAATCATAAGGATAAAATTAAATATTTTGAAACCACAAGATTAATATTGAGTATCACCCCAAATCATAGCTAGGGACCATTTCTAACTTTTACCCATATTAATAACATGGGCTTACTCTCTTCTTCCTTGGTATGGCATGCTTCGATCTCCTCCGCCTAATATCTCTCCTTATCTTCGTATGGATGATTTGGGATTCCCTTATCTTCGTCATGTTTGATTCTCTTTTCTACATGAGTTGGTGTTGGGTCTATATCACAATTAGCTGCTATATTTTATACACTTTTTCTTATAATGCAAAAGTTGGTGGCTATTACTTGGACATGAAGATGCAAGGGTTATTTGGTTTGATTACGAAGCTTAGACCCAATGGCTTCTCTTGGTTGGCGGTGCAACTATTTATTTTCTTTGTGTTGTTTTTGCTTTGCAATCTGTTTATCTAGAAGTTGGGAAAATTGGAGGTTCACAATCAATTTTTTCACTTCCTTTTGTCTTTCTTTTTCATTATTGGGGTAAGATTTATGTCCCCCCTTCTTTAGGTTGTATTTTCTTTTTTATGTTATTAATAAATAAATAAAAAGAAGACGGACGGTGATTTTCCAAAGTATGGCAAACCGCTATCTTCCAGGATCAAAAGTGAGACTTGTGCCCTATATTATTTGTCTCTGAGGAGATAATATCACCTAGTCTCTCGTTTGATTAAAAAAACAAAATGTATAAAATCACTCAACAAAAAGCAATACAAAGTTGTTTATTGTTATAAACCCTAGCCTTTTATTTACAAAGTCCAGGTTCACAACATTCCCAAGCCAGCTTTTCTTGTCTTTATTGGCTCCGACCAATGTGACCTCATTCAAGATTGGTGTGGCGCGCTCTTATGGCCTCAGGGCTCTGACCCAAAACCTCACCCAACCTATAAACCACCATCTCAAACAACACAAACAAGGCACCCTCATACACACTCCCCATCGGAAGCAACGCCCTAGACTCCGCCGCATCCCCGCCGTCATCCGCCATAGTCTGCGCCGGCACATAACCCACCACGCTAGCATGCGCCACACACGACCCCGTCTCCGGCTGAGCCGTCAGCAGCAAGACTCGACCACCGTGCGAACGCGCAACCGAGCATATGGCATCGACGGTGGAGAAGCCACCGGGCCCGGCGGAGGCAATGAGGAGGTCGTTGGTTGTTATGGGAGGAGTTGTCATGTCGAAGACCAAGTGTGCTGAGAAGCCGAGGTGGGCTAGACGCATGCAGAGGGCCTTCATCATTAGGCCTTCTCTTCCCACGCCGTAGAGGAAAACGCTGCCGTTTTCGGCTGCGGCGGAAGATAGCTCAGCGACTAAGAGGTCTAAGACCGGTGGGTGAGGGTGGGTAGGTTTTGAGAAGATAGAGGCTATGTGGCTGCAAATTTGGGAGGCAAGTGAAGCCATTGACGAGGTTTGGGACTGTGAAGCCATTGCTCTGAGTCTCAAGGATAAGATCAGTGTCTATTATATCTGCAGGTGTTGACAACCAGAGTATGCCAGAGTGACACGTCAGCAGTTGTCTTTTTTATATTTTCTTTGTTTTGTTTTTGTTTTTAAGGCTTGGATAGGTGAGGAAGAGATCCTTCCTATCCTCTTAAATTAAGAAAAGGAAAACTATTCAAAAAAAAAGAAAAAAAAGAAAAGGAAAACAAGAGTACAAAGGAGGGGGACTAAAACCAAAACCTCCCAAATAAATCAGAAAAAGGAAACATAAAACTAACGAAAATGAAAGTTCGGAAGACCCAAGTGAGAGAAAGCACCAAGAACATGACCCCTGTAATCTCGAAAAACCGCACCATATCCCCCCACATTAGAACCATGCTTTCAAGCACCATCAGAGTTAATTTTAATCCACCCATAAGGTGGTGGATGCCAATTGACTTCAATTATCCTAGGAGCACAACGAGGCTTGCATTGGACACCAAACCGCTTCAATATCCGGAGATCACGTATGGTGTTATGCATGTTGCCGTGAGCAAGTCGACTAGCATACTGAATGTGTCCTGAGATCATTCGACAAATCACATCCACTTAAAAAACCTGGCCATCATATTTTGCTTTATTTCTAGCATGCCAAATACACCATAAAACAGTTGTAAAGCAAGCCAACCATAACTCTTTTAATTGTGGACTAAAACCAACAGAGCTGCCCAAAAGAAGCACGCATAAGATTGAGCAAGGCAAAACACCCAACTCAAACTAGTTAATCATGTGGTTCCAGATTCCATGTGCAAATGGACAATGAAGAAATATGTGATCTAGAGATTCCAAATTAAGAGAGCAAAGACCACAACGAGAAGCCAAAGAGACACCTCTTTTCTGCAAAAAATCATCAGTAAGCACCATACCCCTTAACACCTTCCATGTCAACAATGATATACGAGGCGTAATGTAGTTCGACCAAATGCATTTACCCCAATCCATTGAAGGAAGTGGTTGGCGTAAAAATTGAAATGCTAATTTAGCAGTAAGCTCACTTGAAGAAGATGGTGACCATATCAATGTATCATCAAGTGTAGGATCAGTAGCAATAGAAACCTTACTAATCAACTCACACAATGCAGGATAGTGAATTCGAAGTAATTGTGGTAGCTCCCAGGAACCATGATTAATGAAACTAGCCACAGACTCATTAAGGCCATCCACCCCATTATCAATAGCCCCAAAGAAATCAATCAAAGGCTTTCCCATGAAATTATCCTTCCAAAAAGACACCTTTGAACCTGATCCAATAAGCCACCGTGCCTTATCAATAATTACAGGCCAATACTTACGTACACCTGGCCAAATTGAGGAGGGCGTATATGAAGTACGAAGAGCACCATTCCTCCAAAATCTAGCACGAATAAAAGAGCAACCTGTAGAGCTAGATGAAAATATTTCCCAACCACGTTTTAGAAGAAGAGAACGATTTAGAACGATAAGTTGCTTTAGGCCCAATCCTCCTTCCTCAACTGAAGAGCAACAAGATGTCCAAGCTACCAGAGGGGTTGCACGTTTAT
Organism: Rosa rugosa; assembly: GCF_958449725.1. Lineage (NCBI taxonomy): Eukaryota > Viridiplantae > Streptophyta > Magnoliopsida > Rosales > Rosaceae > Rosa > Rosa rugosa. Next base: position 51,184,333 of record NC_084825.1, read on the forward strand.
CAATTGACCAAGACCAAAGAAAGTTGCGACACCAAACTTCCACTCGTCGAAGTAAAGAAACTGGCCATTCATACACCTGAAAACTATATATAAACATACTGTAAATTAACCACAAATTTAATCAACTGAACCCGACCAGCCTGAGATAAAAATGAACCCATCCAACTTGAAAATTTCAACCGAACTTTATCCACGATTGATTGGAAATAAGACACCCGTGGCTTGCCATGAAAAATAGGGACTCCCTAATAGGTAAACGGGGCTGAGCCAAGAGAAATGCCCAAATTAGTGGCAATAGAGTGTCGTCGATAATGAAGGTGCTTACTGAGAAATACTTGTGATTTTATCCTTGTTTACAAGAAAACTCATACAAAGCATAAGTCTGTAAATATTTCTTGCTCCATTATGAGTTTTCCTATAAACAATAGGAAAAGACCCTAATAACACAAAAGCTACAATTGAACGTTCATGACACATAAAGTGTTTGGCTTAAACTAAGCTCCATTAGGTTGATCTAAATCACTTTATGGATTACATATTATCAAAAGAAAACGGAAATCTTTATCTAATCAAATCCAACGGTTCGTCTTTCTTTAGTTATAAAGAAATTGATGAACTAGTTTGAGCGAGAAAGGAATAGGTTTTGTTTTGGAAATAGGAAGATGAAAGGTTTGATTCTGATAGCAGGGACAACTGGAAGAATAAACATGAGAACATATCTCTCATTATAAACGAACAAAACAAAACCAGAAGCCCAGACACAAAAATGAAATACAACTAGGAGCCCAGATATCAATTACAGATGAGCAACCAAATTTGATGCTTCGAACTAAAGGCATGTAGTGAACTGAAATCATGATTAAAAATAATTATATCGTTCAGTTACATATATCTAAATGGCTTGAAGTTGACAGATTAAGAAGCAACCTTTTACAGCTACAAAGTTGGTACAACCGTTAACCAAAAAAAAAAAAAGTTGGTACAACCCACATGGCATGTTGCTCCGCCGTACTCTTGAGAAGGCTATTAGCAGCAAAGGGCTTTGAATACCTAAACCCTAAACCAACTCGAGGTGTTTTCGATCAAAATGTGAATCTAATTCAATCAAATTCCATCCAGCAAATGGAAGATATAAACCCTCAAAATAATAGACATAATATCAGAAAGGGAGACATTCTGTGGAGTGCCTGGATGAAAAGCATATGAGAGTTGTGTACCTCCATAATCTGATATCATTCTTGGGAGATGGATCCCTTCAAATTTTCAAATTTTCTTGTCACACGTTCTTGATCTACGAAACCAATATACCTCTGAACCAGCAGCAGTTCTCTGTCTCATTCAAATCCACTAGATATGGTCTCACAATATCCCTTGGTATTATGCCGCCAGAAATACATTCTACCTCAGAACTGGATTGGGCACTATCAAATGAATAAAGCTTCCTCCCCTCAGTAACGGCATAAATTTTGTCTTGAAAGTAAGCTATATCATAAATTCCGCCACAGCTTAGATACGTCCGTGTTGCATCTTTACTTGGTCTAATGAAAGCCAATCTGCATTGTTCCTCATAAATTACTACAACAGTGCAATCATCTGCATTTAATATTGGATCTGCTGAAATTGTAGCCCTGAAGACGTAATAGTGGTAATACTCAGCTTGTCTAGTAGCATAATAGCTTCTAAGATAAAACCTGCAAGTGGAGGAAGGCGAATCATCGAATTTTCTTTCTCCCTCTCCCTCCTTTAACCCTAGAGAAGGGGTTTATCAGGGTCACTACAAAGTTCTCCTCCACAGCTATTAACCATCCTTTTGAAGACCCCGAAAATCGCTTATTCGGCAAATTTAATTGCAAAAGTAGAACCTTATTATTGCTGACGCTGTATACATTCCATGTATCTTCTTTGCTAGTAGATATTAACAGCAGTGGAGGCCGATTATAAGTTGACAACATCTTAGCTCCTTGGCTTTGATTATCCTTGGCTACATTATACCATGGCATACAAACAACACTGAACCGAAACTAGTCTGATAATGACTCTAATCTGCCTATAATGGAATCCAACAGGTGTGTTTGGCTCCAAAACCAGTTGGCTTGCAAACTGTCTCTTTTGAGCGTGTGATTGCGCAGGCGTGCCAGCACCGTGGGGTGCAGTCGTCGGGGTAGTCCCTTGACCTGACTTCTTCTTCAAGCGACCGTGGACGAGGAGAGCACCAACCTCGTCACGGGGTTCTTCTCTAGCCTTCCGGAGAAGGACTTCTTGCCTTACTGGGTAAGGGCTTTGGTTGTGGTCTCTTGCGTTCACCAAATCGATACTTAGTGTTGTAGACTAAGCAGAGCAATCATTGGGAAGTTGGGAGAAGCACGGGGTTGCGCTAAAACGTGACTCTAGCTTCGCTGGGTGCGAGGGCGTTACCCTTGCTTCGCTGGAAGTAACAGTGGCGGTTGCGCTTACAGTCGGCTCGCTGGGAGACTGGGACTGGAAGTACGGTCGCCAGGTTGATCTGGTGATGCTAGCAGTCGGCTCGCTGGGAGACTGGGACTGTATCGCGGTCACCGGGGTTCAACGAGGTTGAAGGTTTGCTCCTGGGAGGCTTTGTAATCGCTAGGATTGATTGATATGAGAGAGGTATCTTTTTCTGTATCGTCTTTAGCCTCTATATATAGGCTGCTTGTAGATTCACTTTCCAAAGAGGAATGAAATACTATATTTTAGGCCACAGATATTGGCCTTTAATCAAATCAAAACTCTTAATAGTTTTGATAGCTATCGTAGGCGATAATTAATAATTATCCTCCTCCGTCGCCGCTAGAATGTAGGCAAAGGTTAATTGCCTCTTGGAGTCCTGGACGTAATCTTCTTGGATGCGGTCTTCTTCCGGGCAACGTAATTGCCTCAAAGATTGACTCTTGGATATTACCTTCGCGAGCACTACGTAGCTCGCGGCATGCAATTAAACTCTTGGATATGCATATATCTTTTATTCATACAATTAAGGATGCTACCTTCCTTAATTGATCTTCTGCCATGCATGTATATATGTATATGTGAAATAGCCACGTACTGGCCTTGATTCATGCAGCCTGTATATATATCTTCCTCAGTTGGCCCACCACCTAACAATCATATATACTCCTTGATTATTGCAATTAAGGTGGTTGATTCCTTAAACTGTTCACGTTGCATACTCCTTAATTGCCTGGAAGACTTGAATACTTGCACATATATTGGTGCTTAATGCTAGATATTTTGTCAAGTATACTCCATCCTCGTAGCCAAGTAAACCACCATTAATTATCAAATATCTTGATAATTATCAGTAAATCAATAAGATCACGATTTGTCTGAAGATTACTTGATCTCCAAGTAGGCTTTATTTAGCCTCTAAATAATATTTCCCGAGCTTATTCGAAAATAAATCGTTTGGGCCACGGATATTGGCCCGGTTCTCTTCGAGTCTCCCATGTAGGGAAAAAATATTTATTTTGGATTCAAACAAGGTGGATAGGCAAATAGGCAATCCTGCCCAATCTGATAAGAACAGTAAAGAGTCACACACACTATTCTATGAATCCAGGACATAGAAATCTACCGAAAACTAACTAATAGAATGGAATAAAGGATAAAAAGACACAATTTAACAAGAGAGTCTTATGATTTAATTCTCTGGAAATTAGAGAGCTGTATAATCTGTAATATAAAGAAGACCTAAGTATACAACATAATATAAACATATAGATACAAATAGAGACAAAGCAGTTTCTCTGAGTAAACATACTTCGATAGCTATCCATGTTTTCAAAGAAGATTATGAGAGAAAACCCAGAACAAGATCGAGGGTTTTTGAGGTTTTCACTGGTGATTATTATTTATATAGAGATGATTGGAGAAGGGGGCCTAATATTTGTGGTCACTTGAAACTTTGGGCTTCCTTACTATTCAAGTCATTTCCTCTTATTATTATTTGATTACTTTATTTTTATTTGAGAAAATAAATCTAAACGCCTAATTTTCACCTTGGTTAACGTACACATACTGTAACAAATTTTCATCATTAGTCATAAGTGAAAAAGACCATAAACTCAAACTATTAAAAAGGGTCTTTTGCATCAAGAGTTTTAAGCAACATTGTTATCGAGACAGAAATAAAGTGAACTATTTACAAACAAAAAGCATATTGATGAATAATACAAATAGCAGTCACTGCAGTCATTTGAGCATTCTGTACAGTCATCCCAGAAACTGTAATCGACTGTCAGTGATTATGGTATGTCTTAGCTTGGCTTGATTAAAAAGTCTTATCTCAGCTTCATCTAAGCTCCATTATGCTTGGCTTGGTGCTCTAAGCTCCATTAGGGTTGGCTGCACCTGAAGATGAAGGGGGATCGGATCTCTTTACCTTGTTCATCTCAACATCCTCGTCCTCATCTTCATCATCGAGAAGGGAACCTTTCCGTCTGAGTTCTTTTACTTTCTGGAATTCATCATAATGAGCTTTTCTATGCTCCCTGAAACTTCTGCCACTTTTGTCTGAATCTGGCAAAATCAATGGTGGAACAGTCACACACCACAGGTCAGTGTAGAGTTGGTAGCATATGAGTACTAATTCTACATGGTATAAATCTTACTGACATGAGAAAAAAGGATGTGATAAGATCCCTATGTGTCTTTTCTGAACTGGTTAGGAATAAAAAGCACCATGGATAACAATTGTGCATAAGGAAAGACGGAAACCAGAGGAGGACTAAGCACCATGGATAACAACTCATAAACATTAAGAACATAAAGACAACAACTAATCTCCAGGTATAATCAGGAATCTAATCTCTGCTGTCCTACACCAAATAACATTGGAAGATGATGCCACTTAAACAAAATCCATCTACCAATAGAGCTGTGTTTCTTTCTAGCACAAAAATGACTTCTGCTAACCTACATATATACCTTCTACATCAACAAATACACATTTCTATGGACATAAAATAAAACTTGAGGAAGCAAGCATGCAAAAATGGGATGTTTTAAACAATAACCAGAGCATTTCTCAATTCTAAATGTCTAATACACAAGTAGGCTGGCTAAGGTATAATAAGCAATCATGTTACTCCAAAGAAATGTAGTGAAAAGTTGTAATGAATGACGATCAAAAGAGTTAAGTAGGTGTTGAAAAAGGAATAAATGAACACCTTCACCATCTTGATCCATAGCATCAGCTTCATCCTCGGATGATGTCCAGCCAGTAGATCTCGTGGTCTTCTTTGTACTTGATGATGCCACATCACTCAAAGCAGATCGTATCGCTTCTGCATGCACTGCGTCACCAATACATTCATCAAACCGACTCCGCCGTATAGGAGACAGAGATCCTGGAAAGAGTATAGTGTCATCGAAATGATAAGTCGTCCCTTTTTTCTGAAAACAAGTATTCAAAATGATAAATCCTTTTTCCTAAAGGATTGAAAATCAACTATGAATCATACATTTCCACATGAAAAAGAAATATCCATCAGAGTGAACTAGTCAAGACTACCTTATCTTTCACATATAGAGCAACATTTTACTTGAAAGGGAAAGTTGATAAAAACTTCATAGAACATGCATATAACTCTGAAACGCCTCCTCATAAAGCAAATCAACCTACCCTCCTCATCTTCATCATCAGTTTGCATGGGGTGATACGGCGTCTTCGGCTCAGTAATCTTCTGCCTTACAGGTTTATTTGCTTCAATTTCTCCCAGATTCTCCTCATCCCATCTAACTCGACCTCGGTTACTGATTCAGAAAAAAAAAACAAAAAATCTAAAATCAGTATATCCAAATATACACAAGCTTTCATAACATCACAAACAACCATAAATGCAAAGCCTTACAGCACCAAATCTTTCTAATATCCAGTCTTAAAAATACGATACACAACAAATTTAATCGAAAGTTACGAACAACACCAAGTCCTTCTTAACATCAAAACAAGAAATGTTAAATTACCTCATTCTGCTAAAACAGCCAATCTCTGCAAAAAAGCACCACAGGAAACTCAATAAGTTTGAATTCTCTAAAATTATCAACAAAAAGCAAAAGAATTCACAAGAATCACATTCATAAGTCCTCAAACAAAAACCTAAATTCCACAAAAAAGAACACAACTTTTCATTCCCATTTCTCAGCAATAGATCCACAGCTTAAAGATATTCCATAATCCACTAAACAAACACACGCACGAAGCAAATAGAGCCACAAATCAACAGCACATTGAAACCCTAATTGAAATAAAACTCCGCAGAATTCGAATACTCGATATGGTTAACAAGATCGAACTTTCATTTTCCGGTAATCGCAGAGGAAAATTAAACCGCCGGAATCAGAATTAAAGGCAGAAAAAGAAATCGGAAAATGGAATTTTTTGGTACCTCAGTGCCTCCGGAGAAGAAGAATATGATGAAGCCCCTGCGAGTTTGTGTTTTTTTTTTTTTTTTTCACAAAACAGAAGAAGTCCTATTTTTCCTTCTCTTTTTATGATTTTCGGGTTTTACCAAATCACCCTCGATATAACATAGCAAACAGTGTCCTCATCGAGATCGTGAAGAGATCTCCACCTAGTGCTCTTGAAACAAGTCAACAACAATGACACCCGACATGTGAGTTGTGTCTTAACGATTTTCAGTTGATACACGTACAGTAAAATTTAGATTCTGAGTTTAAACTTTTCATTAAATCAGTGATTTGACTCGACATGCATAACTTATTTAATAAATAAGTGATGGGGCGTTGAACGGAATTTATCGTTAGAATCTTTATGAATCGATTGCATTGACCGATTTAAATCAATTCTAGTTCATATAAAGGTAAGAAATCTTAACATAAAAATGTAAAATGATTTACAATCCTTATTAAACTGTAAATCTGAATCGACTTGATATGATCAACTACTTTAACCGTATGAATTCAACCCGATTAATTTCGTGCAAATTTTGACAAACCTCAGAAGTTAATAACCATTATCCCTAGAAAAACATTTTCACCACTGCAATCTGCCACGTCAGCCAATTGACCCGTAAACTAAGCTCCACGTCCACGGGGGCAATACGGGAAAGAAAATAAAATGGTGCAGGCCGAAAACAGAATCGTAAAATAGGAAAATATTCCAAGAGAAAAAAGAGAGTGTTTGGAGCTTTTGATACGAAGCTTAGGGAGCCCAAGAGCTAATAATAGAGACTAGCAGCAGTTAAACCCATCACCAAGCATCCCTCAAAGGTAAGAATTTCCAGGATTGTTATTTATAATTGTTGTGTATCTATAGGTTCGATTAAATATGCTATACGGATCCAACTTTGCTCTCATCTACCCGGGAATTTTTTTTTCTTGATCTGTGTCTTTTGTGGTTGTGGGTGTGAATTTTATTCCTGAAAGAAAATTGGGTCGGGCTTATATTCAGTTTTTGTTATCGTATAGCTATGTGGGTTTTACTGAATTATAGATGTTGATGGGAGGTGGGAGATCCCTCTTTTGTTTTTCTTATTATGTTGTTTATTCTGCTCTTGGTCATTGATTTTGTAATGCATTGTGGCATTGTAGATGTAGTTTAAAGATTGGAACTTTGTGATTGAATTACTAAAGAAGGGAGGGATTAGTTTGATTGAAATGGGGTGTGATGAGAAATGAGGATTTGTGTGGATTTGATGCTAAGTAGGTAAATGAAGAGTTGGGATTTGTCGATTGATGAGGACAGTGAGAGTGTTAGGAAAGTGTATTGAGTGTATGTTAAGTTTGTATTGAGTAGTCATATGTATGTGTTTCTAATTTATACTAATGTTGAACATTTTTGTTCTGGTTAAGGTAGCAAAGTGTGATATTGTGAAGTTCTTTCTTTTTGCACCGGAGGGGATATAAACAAGAGAGAGATGTTTTCGTTGTTTTATGGACTCTGGAAGTATATGTTTAGCAAGACAGAGTTTCATGTACTCATTCTTGGAATTGACAAGGCTGGGAAAACGGTAATGCACTTTCACATCTTGTGTTAGTTTAGGTGCTTTATTGACTCAATTGGTGGATTTTATCTTCTTTAAACACGTTTTCAGAATCATTAGTTGTAATTCTTAGTCTGATTTTTATTCGTAGACTTTGCTGGAGAAGTTGAAATCAGTTTACTCAAATTTGGAAGGTCTCCCTCCTGATCGAATTGTTCCAACTGTGGGACTTAATATTGGTCGTATCGAAGTTTCAAATACTAAACTTGTGTTCTGGGACCTGGGAGGTCAGGTATGTGATTATTACATGACTGTAATTACACTCCAACTGTTGCAGATCCAACCCTTTTATGTGCATCAGTTTTCTTTTTGAAGATGAGTTTTTACAATCATTTCCACTTGTTATTTCTGTCAGCCTGGTCTTCGCTCAATCTGGGAGAAATATTATGAAGAAGCGCATGCTGTGGTCTATGTAATTGATGCTACTTGCCCATCACGTTTTGAAGATTCAAAATCTGCATTGGGTAGGTGATGTTCAAATTGGTGAATATTGTGCTGGAACTGTGTTTTCCTGTGGTAATATAGCTGTTACATATATAAGACATGCCAATACTAATATCTTCAACTTGTTAAACCAGAAAAAGTTCTTCGGCACGAGGATCTGCAAGGAGCTCCTCTGTTGATATTGGCCAATAAGCAGGTGAGCAAAGAACATTATCATATGATGCATAATCAATCATAAACAACCTAATCTTAAGTGTATTCAGCATGTTGGATTTATTTGTGTCTGAAGTGATTCAGCATGTTGGATTTATTTGTGTCTGAAGTCATGCAACCATAATATTTCTGAAGTTATCTTTTTTCTTGTAATGGTGCACACTCACACATGTGCACAGTTACACAGTCTATGTTCTTAGGTTCTTGGTAAATATTGGCCAGTGATAAGTACTCAACTATAGAGTATTGTACCGTGCTGTGGATTCTATCTCATTCTTTTAACATATAAGAATCGTACCATGTTGTGGATTCTATCTCTTTTCTTTAACATATTATAGGTATACCTTGTTGTGGATTCTGTTGCATTCCTTTCAGTATATGGATATAGTTTTATGTGTGATGTCACCAATACTGTTTGTTATTCCTGTGTCATTTAGGATCTTAATGATGCTGTATCATCCGAGGAACTTGCTCGATATCTAGATCTTAAAAAGTTGGATGAAAGAGTTTACATGTTTGAAGCTGTTTCAGCATATGACGGGTAAGTGTATCATTTTCCAGCTTCCATGGCTTTGCTGACTCTTTATTTGCTCCCAAAAAGTAGTGATATGGGAATGGACCAGTGTGGTTGCACCATAACTTCTGTATCGTTTATAAAAAGAATCTTAGGTCCCAGCACTGAGATGCACAGAGTATATAAATTGCATAGACTCATGGTGTGAAACTTGAATGCTGCAGGATGGGGATTAAAGAAAGTGTAGAGTGGTTGGTGGAGGTAATGGAGAGAAGCAAGAGAACTGAAACGTTGAGAGCTCGTGCAGGAGGCCCAGCCTCTGCTTAGAATCAAAACGTTGAGAGCTCGTGCAGTTGTCTATCCCTGCTTTTGTAAACCTTCTGTAAATAAATCATTGGTCCGGAGTTTTGATTATTTACTACATGATTCAAAGTCGAATATCAAATCTTTTCACAGAGTCAGCCAGCCTCTAGTGCTTGTTGTTTTTCCTTCTCAACTTGAAGTTCAGATTGTAAGATAACACTTAATTTATCACTTTAGTGGTTACAAATTTTAGCATATCCTGTTTAAATCAAGCGGAATGGAAGATTACAGTTTAGACATTCAGAATCAATATTGTCATTTTATATAGAAACAAAACTCAAAGCTTGCTTCTTTTCAACGAGAAGGATACAAAATACATATAAATATTCGATACGGAAACTTTTCCAGTTGTCCATGGCGCTCTGCCTGTAAACCTGCTATTTGCTTGATGCAAGAGTAGCTCTTTCCTTCGCTGTAGGCTGTGCTTCTTTGCAAAACAAAGAAAACCAATGTCACCACAAGTCAACTGCAAAAACAAACAGAATGGAATCGAAAGCTTACTGGAAATAAGGGCCTTAGGTCTGGTCTTGAACAGAATCCGGTGGCGGATGATTCCAATGACTTCCAATTCCACCCTCCCCGAACTACCCTCCTCACCGGCATCCTTGACTTTGTTCAACACCAAGAGCGGCTTCTTCAGCGGCAGCTTCGTCCCGGTCAGTTCATGATAACCTACGGTGAATGTGTAGGTTTCCGGCGAGGAAGGGCGGCAGAGGAGGCCAATCTTCAGATTCTGGAGACGATCTTTGAACTGGGGCTGAACTTCAACCATTCCTTGTAACTCAAGCATGGCCCATTCTGGACAATTCTCTCCACAACTGCACTTCACCCGAATCTGCATTCTTCCCTCTTTGAAATCTCAAACGGCGACTACACTACTTTTCATCAGCTTTATATACCATGGAAATATTTGGCGCCAACAACTCCCGCTCAGAAAATAATTTGGGCTGGGCTCATGTCTGCCTTGGGCCTCAATGCTTTCAGCCCACTCACAGGTGAAAAGTAGGAGACGCAAGAATTCGTGATTTGCTAGGGTTATATATAGATAATGTTTCAGATTGGCATTGAGATCAAAATTAAAATGCATACCAACTTCAATAGGGTGGTAAACCCTAGCCTCCAACAACACATTAGAGCTAGTGAGGTACTCACAGGTTCAGATTCAATACATCATCAATGGGAGTGTCTTGATCTGGACGTGGCTTGTTTGGTTCTTGACAAGTTATTGGAATCCATCGACCGGGCTAGTTTCCGTGTGGTTTGCAAAGAATGGGGTCGTCTTGCAAGAGCCTATAGGCGATTGTGTAAGCCAAAGGTGCTTCCCATGCTCCTAATCCCTGCAGACAACCATCACTACTATGGAAAGAAGAACTCACGACAATCACTAGAGACTATTATGCACCAAGGATTACTGTACAGTGTTTCGAAACGAAGAATCTACCGGCGTGTGCAGAGTATTATGCTCCCATCATTAGGTGAACCAGAACCAGAAACTAGATATAGCAGATACTATCGTGGATGTGGGCATGGTTGGGTGGCCATGATAGACACGGATGTGATATTTGGAAGTGAAACGATTATAACTCTCGTCAACCCTTTCACAACAGTAATATTGCCGTCTTTACCTCCTCTGAAACGCTATAACTCGGGTATCCCAAAAGTTATCTTGTCCGAAGATCCGACTTCGAATCCAGACCATTACGTGGTTGTAGCTTTCGCTGATGATTATGCCTCCATGGATTTCATCAAAGGAAGACAAGGTTGGTATCATATCGATTGCAGACCATACCTCGCAGAGCCTGATGATTACAATTTTACTGATGCTATATTTTACGGAGGCCAAATCTACATGGCTGATAGTTATTACGGGATAATTGCGGTGTTTGATTATAAAAGCAAACAACAAGTATACTTGGAAAAGATATACACACCACCGCCACCTGCTGCACGAGATGAATCCGAACGGGCATATCTTGTGGAATCAATCAATGGAGACATATTCTATATTCGACGGTTAACAACGTCAGGGTATTATAGTGATCTGACCAAGAGTTTTAGGGTTTTTAAGGTGGTGCTCAATGGAAGCACTGTGGAGCATGTTGAGGTAAAGAGCATTGGAGATGAGGCTTTGTTTGTTGGTGACAGTCATTCATTATCTTTTTTGGCTTCAAGCTCTTCAGGGTGTCAACCAAATTCAATTCACTTCACAGATGATTCGATAAATTTTTCCAAATATTTAGATAACTATATACGACGAGTCATCACAATAAAATGCTACGAGGACGAGGACGAGGACGAATATCAAGTACGAGCTGATACGGGTATCTTCCATTTAGAGGATGGAACTATTAGCCGATATTACCTAAAATGTTTTGACGATGACCTGCTACCACCCGCTTTTTGGATCATACCACCGGCCTTTTAATGGACTCTGCTAGCTAGCCGTCGTTCTGGTTCATAGTAGGGTGAGTTCTCTATTCTCAGTTGAACAAATATGGATTAGTGGAACCTAATTCTGTATCAAGTTTTATATTTTCACTATATGAAGTTTTGGAATATGTTTGAATTATTCTCATTGTGAATGTTTAATTGTTTATCTCTGTTCTTGATTTCTTGCCAATCAATTTCATTAACTCATATTGATGCCTACTAATTGGTCACCGAGGAAAATCATATTTCATGATAAGAATCAAGGAAAACTAATAGAAAATAATGCCTTTTAATCTTTTATCGATCTTCCTCCTTCCCCACGAATAAAAAAAAGGCACATGGATCACAACCAGCATTACCAAATTCAGTTGCAAAGTGCTAAAACTTATCTTGCAAGCATAGATAGCCAAAGAATGAACCTAGACATACACCTAAGTGAATGACAACCACCATTGTTACCTTAGAGAATTAATTAGGTGGTTTAACAAGCAATTAACAAATATTAACTTCATTCATTATAAAAGGAAAAAAATTCACAAATGGTCACTCAATTATGACTCATTCGACATTTCAGTCACTCAACTTTCAAATATATCACTTTAGTCACTCAACTATTACTCTATCACTCAACAAATAAACACTACAGCTAAACTCGAAAACACACACGGCGAGTTAACAATATTGCAGAAAACTTTGGTCAGACAATCTCTTTCTGCAAGAGATTGTCCTTGTGTTGTTGTGATGAACTAAATTGCTTCTGGAAGTACCCCTCGATATGCGGGTCATACTCGAGAGGGATTGCACCTGTGAGAGTTTGTATAGCATAGGGAATAGAAAATCGTTTGGGCTGGGCTCATTTCTGCCTCGGCCTTCAATACTTTCAGCCCATTCACAGGAGAAGGTAGGAGGAAAAACAAATTCCTATAACGTGCAGGTTTTGAACCAGAAATTAGAGATTGTGATTTCCTGAAACGCAAGAATTCTTGATTTCCTAGAGTCTTATATATGTAGATAATGTTTTAGAATTGCATTTAAACCGAAATTAAAGATGCATACCAAATTCGATAGGGTGGTATCTACAATAAACCCTAGGCTCCAACAAGGCTTACCACACATAAGAGCTAGGGAGGTACTCAAAGATTCAGATTCAATGCATCATCAATGGGAATGTCTTGATCTGGACGTGGTGTTTTTGGTTCTTGATAAGTTGTTGGAACCCATCGACCGTGTTAGTTTCGGGGTAGTTTGTAAAGAATGGGGTCGTCTTTCAAGAGCCTATAAGCGATGGTGTGAGCGAAAGGTGCTTCCCATGCTTCTAGTCCCTAGCGACTACGATGAATCACGTCAGGAATGGCGTTATGGAAAGAAGAACAGACGACCAAAGCACCAAGGATTACTGTACAGCATTTTGGAACGAAGAATCTACAGCCATGTGCAGAGTCTTCTGCTCCCATCAGTAAGTAAACCAAGACGTGGATGTAGCAGATACTATCGTGGATGTGGTCATGGTTGGGTGGCCATGATAGACATGGATGAGTTTAGAAGGGAAGTGATTATAACTCTCGTCAACCCCTTCACAACTGCAATGTTGCAGCGTTTCCCTCCATTGGAAATCTATGGCTGGGGTATCCCAAAAGTTATCTTGTCCGAAGATCCGACTTTGAATCAAGACAATTATGTGGTTGTAGCTTTATCTGATCATGACTCCTTGGATTTCATCAAAGGAAGACAAGATTGGTATCATATGGAATGCAAACCGTACCTCGCAGAGTTTGAACATTGCAAATTTACTGATGCTATATTTTACAGGGGCCAAATCTATATGGCTGATAATTGTTGCGGAATAATTGCGGTGTTCGATTACAAAAGCAAACAACAAATGTACTTGGAAAAGTTATGCACACTATTTCAAAATTTATCACAACGAGCTGAACGAGCATATCTTGTGGAATCAATCAAGGGAGACTTGTTGTATATTTTAAGATTTACAACATTAAAGAGTTTAGACGAAGGCCATGTGACCGAGAATTTTAGGGTATATAAGATGGTGCTCAATGGATCCATTGTGGAGCATGTTGAGGTAAAGAGCATTGGAGACGAGGCTTTGTTTGTTGGTGACAGTCATTCAATATCTTTATTGGCTTCAAGCTCTTCAGGATCGTGTCAACCAAATTCGATTTACTTTACAGATGATTCGATAAATTTTTGCCTATATTTAGATAACTACGGCGGACTACAAGTCCTCGACAAGAATATTGAAGTACAAGTTGATATGGGCATCTTCCATCTAGAGGATGGAACTATTAGCCAACATTACCCAAAATATTCCTTTGACGGTACGCTGCTACCACCCGCTTTTTGGATTATACCACCGGCCGTTTAATGGACTCTGCTAGCTACCCGTTGTTCTGGTTCATAGTACGTAGGATGAGTCCTTCATTCTCAGTTAAACAAATATGGATTAGCGGAACCTAATTCTGTATCAAGTTTTATGTCTTCACCATATGAAGTTTTGGAATATGTTTGAGGTGCTCTTGTGAATGTTTATCTCTTATTGACTTGTTGCCATTCAAAGTGATTAACTCATATTGATGCCTGCTAATTGGTCACCAAGGATAATCATATTTCATGAATACGAATAGAGGAAAACTAAAGGAAAATACTCCCTTTTATCGATCTTCCCTTCATTCCAGTTCATATTTAGGATGAGTTCTCTATTAATCCTCTGTGCAAACAAATTTGGATTAGTGAAAGTTCATTCTAATCAATCCTTACACAAAAAATGGGGAATATTCCCTCTTATAGATCTTTATACGAAAGGGAAACTAGTAGAAGAAAACACCAGAGCAGAATACTTCTTTTCTTGCTAATTGAACAAGTTGATCTACGTATGAGCTCAAATGTAAACATAAATAGAAGAAAAACCCATGATGATATACTGGAAGTACTACTGGTCAAATGTAAACATAAATAGAAGGAAAAACCTTAAAAGGTTGCTGCTAACAGTGTCTTCTACCTCATTTGGAAGGTTAGATTAATCAAAGGCCAAACAATCAGTATTAAGAACAAATTAGATTGCACATAACGCTATGCTAATACAGACTCCAAAGCTAAACTCGAAAACACACATGGGGAGTTTTTTTTTTTTTTTGACTTTTTGACTTTGGGGAGTTAAACATTGCAGAAACCTTTGGTCAGGCAATCTCTTTCTGCAAAAGATTGTCCTTGTGTTGTTGTGATGAACTAAGTTGCTTCTGGAAGTACTCCTCGATATGCGGGTCATACTCAAGTGGGATTGCACCTGTGAGAGTCTTTATAGCAAATTCAATGCAGGGGTCCGGCCATGAACTCCCGAAAGGGGGTTCAGTAATGGATGATCCCGACGTCTCACCAGTTCCAACTATGCCATCATGATTTTCTTGTTTAACTAAGTTGCCTGGAGGCGGAAATACATTGCATTCCTGCTTCTCATAGCTCATATTGTCTGTTTCTCCGTTCCCCGAATGATCCTTTAGAGTCTTTATTGCAAATGCAATGCATGGATCTGTGAAGAAATCAGCAAGAGGCGAATCTGAAGGAACTCCAGGCTTCTCTTCAGCCTTATCATGCTCTTCCTGAACAACAGAAGCAAAATCTTGCTTTTCTGGCTGCTGGAATGTACAACCAGCCGAATTATCCGGCTGTTTGCTGCCAACTCGACGTGCTCGAGTGCTTGCTTTCAGTTCTGGCACTGTATCAACTTCAATACCAGCTAGTCGCTTAGAAGCACGACGAGGCAAGTTAAGATCTTTCTTCTTCTTGGATTTGGACAGCCGCTGGATCTTTTCACTTTCATGTTTTGCATTCCCACCTCCTGGAGACTGTTCATCTTGCGTGCCTTGACCTGCAAGAACAGAAATGCATTTGGTTTTGGTAGAATGACCATCCTGTACTTTTTGCTTTGAACCTTTGGCTTCTGGCAGATTTAAGCTGCTTGATTCAGGAGCATGTTCAGTAAGGGACGCACTTGCTCCATTACTGTCACTATCAAGTAGCTGTCCATCTTTCATTATCTCATTCAAGTTCGAGCTTCGTTTGTATCTAACCTGTCCACTCGCTCTACCCACTTCTAATTTCTGCTTCTTGGTAACATCAGACAATCCAGACAGAGAAAAGATATTAATGAAAAAGTAAACATGGGTACCACACTGCAGCTAATCAAATCAAGAACAGAGAAAGCTAAGCTGAACCCACACTGATTAAACATTCATAAGTAAATAACTTTTCGTAGCATATGCCACTAAATAAGCAAATTGAAGACTTAAGCACTAGAAAAGTCGTAGAATGTCAAGCAAGGTAAATACTTCGATGCAGAACAGTACTTCCAAAATAAACCCTACAAATCATAAAATTCTCTAATTTGAAAAATTGGTATACAAAGCAAGATGGTACATAGGAAAGCACCTATGGAAACATTAAGGGCCTGTTTGACAACCATTTTGTTTTTGGGTTTCAGTCTTTATGTTTCACCTTGTGTAATCCAACACAAATCAAGCTTCTTCTTTTTTCTTTTGGCATATTTCTGAAATTTTACCTTCCAGAATATTCACTAGATAACATTTCTACTAAAAATAACATTCACAACCCAGAAGAATCACCACAAGCACAGCCCAACATTTACAAGCTAAAAAACAAGTTCTTTACCAAATCCAGTTCTAAAGAGCTAAAAGACTTAATCTTTCAAGTGAATAACCACTTAACCACCCTGGAAATTGTAAACCTATGAGCCTGTGACCCTAAAACACTCAGAACTTGATAAGATTGAAGAAAGTAGAAGCCTTTAATTATGTACCTCGTCTCTTCTGCCGTCATTTCTAGCTTTGCCCTCCCCGGCCAAACCAGTTGGGTCCTGCGATTTCTCCTTCATCTCACCGGAAACCGAGTTTTCCGACCGACAACCGCCGCAATATGAGCCTCAGTGTCTCTGCGCTCCCGTGATTCAAAACCTCAAGTACAGAGAACTAGGACACAAAGTCGTTTCAGACCCACGTGTTTCCTGAAACTGGTTTTAAAGCCCAGGGAGTTTGTTCTTGGGGGTTATAATACTATGTTGTTCTTGTTTCAAACTGCGCTTGATAAATTTGTGCTTTTGGTACGAAACTGCCCTCGTATTTTTTATTAGAAGACTGATTTGACCTCTGGTACAATGATTTGAGCACATGATGTTAAAAGGAGCAGCTGAACTGGGGAACATGGGATTCTGCACTTATCTGGTTAGGGAGATTCCACTCGTCTGGTTCAAGAATATGGAGTTGATCTAACACATCCAACCACTTAATGACACGTGGCACAAATGAGAAGGATTTTTCTAAAGGATCCTTGAACTCTTGTGTATTTAGATTTTACTACCCTGACTGACTGGCTATTGCCTCATTTTCGAAGCTATCTCTTTCAAGTACATCTTTCCTGAAGCTAATTATTTTGCAGCTGATTCCTTAGTAAAGTTGGTTCGTTCCATCCGTTCAGATTGATCTTGGGTTTACCAGTTGCCCTCCTTCAGCATTTTTTAATCTTGGTAAGTCTTTTCGTATCCAAAAAAAAAAAAAAACAGACCCCTAGCCTGACTGACTAGCTAGGATTCTTAATTATAGGCAATATACTTGTGCCATAGAGAACTATGAAAATTTCATGGAATGCCAAAACTTATGTCATTGATTCTGGCCAAAACAAAACTTGGAAATCTCCAACACTGTTATACATGTATAGCTTACAAAGAAACAAAACTTAGTGCATTTCCACGGAGTACAACTCAAACTAGTATATATCAAGTTTCAAGTACAATATATATATTAATCTGTGTATCTCTGATCTGCCATGAACTGAAAACACCACATTGGAACTTTTAAAACTGCACACCAAACTGCACACTTAGTGCATTTCCACGGAGTACAACTCAAACTGAAACCCCCCCCCCCCCCCTGTTGAACTAAGTCTTTGGCAAGTCAATTGTGAAGCGGATTGGGTCCTGCGGGGACCCTTCGGCGCGAAACTGCGTGACTCAGGTTGATCTTGTTCCTTCTGATGGACTCCATGGCCCTTAGGAACATTGGAGCGTACCTGTTGCTGTAATTCGACCTTTGTTCTGTATTGGATGCTTGAGCAGTAGCAGTACTAATAGGTCGACAATCGGAGCTTTGAATTATTGCTAGGAAGACAATGGCAACAACGAGAGTTGAGATTAAGCACTTTTGAGCCTTCATCATTATAAGTATGATAGAAATCAAACTCAAATGGTCTCAAAAATCAAAGAATGCTGGCTCTTGCCTTTTGGCTTTTGGCTCTGCCTGCTTGAAAGTCTAGCTGTTTAAATAATGGAGAGAGCTGCAGGCTTCCTTCAGTGTACATATATTATGTATGTGTATGAAATATCGATCCCACGTCGAAATGACAAAACCAAGTTGACTTTGGGGTTTGGTAGAAGTCGTTTTCTGCAAATAAGCTGGCCACCATGTGTAGTTAGCTCATTAGGATAGGATTATAAGGCTTTGACCTACATCATTTCTGTGTCAGTGTGAGTCTGAAGCACATATACATGCAATTGCATATAAACATACAGGCCGGATCAGAAGCGGACAAAAGTGCGGACGTCCATCCTCAGGCCTCAATGGTGGCGTTGCTGTTGCCGGACGGAGACCATATATGGGCATCCCGGACGGCGTCACCATCAAGGCGTAGGCTCAGTTGATCGAGGTCGAAGGTTCTAGGCAGCGTCCTCACCCGAAACCACAAGCCCAATCAAGGTCGACTTCGAACTCTTCATCAACGAGTCCAGCGGCAAGCAGAAGAGGCTTGACATCGAGGCCTGGTTCAGCACCAGCAACCGCAACGCCTCCAACGACGCCTGATTGAGACCTGAGGATGGACATCCGCACTTTTTCTATTTTGCGGACGTCCACTTCTGAACGGCTCCGTATAAACATAAACACATATATTGCACTCACACATGGACCGAGTGTGTTCAAAGACTCTCTTTGACCTAGTATTTATAGTGAAACATCCTAATACATTGCCTGTCCATATAAGGTAGTTGTATCACAATAATCTATGTAATCACTACGATATATTCTGATATCTTACTGCTTGATTTTTTTTTTTTTTTGAACCAATAATCATTCATTCATCTCAAGCCAGAATGGCACGGATACATACCTTCCCTTGCCAACTCTAGGGCAAGTTTAGGACGTGGTATGCTAGCACCACCCATTAGACAACCAATGCTCACTTATTCAGTGAGCCTATGAACTATGAACATACATAGCAAATAGGCACAAAATAAAACAAAAGTGCATAGGTCCCTAAAAAAATAGGGTATAACTTAGAAAGAAAAAATCTATCTAATTTTGGAGGCCAAACAGACCCAATTAGGAGCCCTAGGATCAATACTTAGCCCAAAAGACAAAGTGAAGACCCAGGCCAATAACCAGCAGCCCTAAAGGACATCCTGCCAGGCCCAACAGCGAAGCCCAGCCTATCTTCTCTCCACAGCCCCAAGCCTTCAAGCTCCACGCACGTCTGCAGATTGCCGCCGTGACCCCGCCTCGCCGCCACCGCCTCCGAGCTCGCGCCCAACCCAGAAGAGAGGGACGAACCGCACCACATATTGAAACTCAACCCCAATATGGTATGGGTCGCACACTCACCGCCGGTTGGAGCAAAACCCAGCCGCCGCCGTCCGAATCGAAACCCAGCCGCCGTCGTAAGGGATGAAACGAAAACCAGTCGTCGCCGTCGATCTGAACCGGTATGCACGAACCACCAGCCCCAAGCTGTTTCAATCCAAATAAGCCCAGCTACCTGTCAAAACCATAAGCAAAGATCCCAGAGGGCTACACCATGTGTCGCCCGTCCGGCAGCATCACCACAACATCAAGGCGACGTCGGAGAGCCACTGGACGAGGGCTAGAGCTGCCGATGCCGCCGCAAGCTTAGTGTTCTCGAGAGAGAGAGTTTTAGGGTTTGTGTGTGATAATATTCTTATATCTTACTGCTTGATTATCAAGCTATTTTCCAATATATTCATTAGATTCACATAATAAGTATATTTAACAAGAAATATGAAATACTTAATATCTCTAATTACTTGCTCTGTTTGTAACAGCAGTTTTTGTGCTAAATATAAATTGTAATTGTTCTATTTCAAGTTACATTTTGGACTAGCAAAAGGTTGACTTTTGATAGGTTTAAATATTTTCAATCTGAACTTGTATCCATGTTTATCTCTGCATTTTCTACCCTAATTCTCTTCTTGCATATATATAAAACTAATCTAGCTAACAGGCTCACAGCTCACTATAGTTTATAACAAACTTAGATTTTTTTTTTTAATTTTATCTTTTTTTACTTGATTACAGCCAAATTCATGCATGGTCGTTGTCAGCAAGCATGCTGCTCCAGTATTCTAACATGGAAATGCATGAATGTGTGAGATCGATTTGACCTATTCCGTGTTTTCTGAAATGTGTGTATAATAAACTAATTTTGCAGTTGACTAAGCTACAGTTCGGAGGTGATATATCAATTGAAAATGATGAGGCAGGCTAGCTTTACTATGTTGTTTGGAATCTTGACCGAGAAGGAAGAAGAAGAAGACAATTGAAGGTATAGCCGTACGGCTATGTAGTCTTGAAAGGAGTACTTGAGCTAAAGTCTTTGTTAGGTACCCATCACATTCATTATAGAAAATTCTTGCTACAATTGGCAATGAATCTGAAGCTTTGAGATTAATCCGTTTTCTTCTAGCATATAATCAAATGTTCATCCAAAAATTGGGTAACATCGTGATTCAACGAAGCGGTTTTGGTTTTATTAGCTATGGATCAAGATCATAATTTACATAACAAGAGAAGCTCAATCACCATATTGCAGGCTAATTAAAAACCAACAGCTAGCTTTTTGATATATAGATGCAAAAGGATCAGACACTCTAAAAAGGTATCAACTTTTACATCTTTAATTAATCAAGTACAGTATGATTCTATAGCATACAAAACCACTAATTGGTTCATCAAAAGAACAAAGTAGAGAGAGTTTCTTCAAGATCTTCGGTAGAGCATGCTTAATTTTGACCTTTTTCCCTTCTGTTCTCATCATAAACCACTCTATTTCTCAGCCTTCAAAGTTGAGTAGAAAGCAGAACATATGTTTCCTGGAAAATCCACTTAATTGTGAAGAGGGTTTGGTCCACCAGGGACAGCTTGATGAGCAACAGTACTTGTCTTGTTCATCTTCTTATATCGAAACCCTGCAGAACGCAAGCCAGCATTAAGACGTCTGAATTCGAAAGAAAACCTGGCTCTTACTCTCAGTTTAGGTTTCATTTCTTTAACTTCTTCACTGCTAGTACAGCACCAGCTTATGTGCCGCCGGCTACTAGAAACATTAACTAGAGCTAGAATGACAAGAATGCTCATAAACACGGGAGAGAGTTTAGAAATTCTCATGGCTTAAAAACTTTGGTAGATAGAAGTTTATGTAAAAGGAGTTGTTTGTATGTACTACCAGGATTGAGCATTAGAGGTTTATTTATAAGGGAAGGATTAGAAGCTAACACACCCTTCTGTATTGTCTTCTCAATTTTTAATTTTTTTGGAGTACGCAACCCCTCTGGTGAGAAAGATCCAAAATGACAATCAATCAATTATATCATCACAATGCCTGTACACCAATTTTCTAATAATTGCGAGGCCTGATTTAAAAAACAAAACATAAATTTATAAACTAATAGAAACTAATCCCCATCAGAAAGGACAATGTTGAAACAACAAGCCAAGCAATTGATCGATGAAAGAAGCAGATTTATGATGGTATAGGAGTACACATGATGCTGAGATATCAGGAGTTCAGGACCATTTGGTAGATATTAGTAGTATATAGCATCCCCTGTAGTATATAGCATTTGTTCTATCATGTCTTACTTTGCGAACCAACCGCGTTTGGGTTCACACAATCCAGATTCAGATGAGAAACCTGCGGATTATGTAACTCTAGCTATATGCATCACATAGTTCTTAGACTAGTTTGGTCGGCTACCGAGTACATCTCCTTCTTGTCTCCATATACTTCAGAATGCGAACCAGCAATAAGACGCCTATGTTCAAAAGAATACTTGAATCTTACTCTCGGTTTAGGTTTTGATTCTTGAACATCTTCCGTACTGGACCAGCTGATGTCCACCGGCAGCTAGAAACACGAGCCAGAGTCAGAATGACAAGAATGCACACAAAGACCAGAGAGAGTTTAGGAATTCTCATGGTATAGAAGAACAATGTAAAGTGAGTATAGAGAATTTTTGTATGTCTTAGCAGACTTTTTTTGACTTTGTCAAGGGGAACCCAAAGGCTTCCTAGGCCCAAGATAAACCCCTTCGGCGCATGTGAAATACTCCAACTATGCATTGCAGCACAGTGTCTGGCCACTTTGACAGCTTTGGGATTCGAACCTAGGTTGGGGAGCACACCCAACTAGGCAAGAACCACTATGTCTTAGCAGGCTTGATTAGAGGTTTATTTATAAGGTGATTGAGCGAGTAATTTCAACAGACTAATTGCGAGTTGCCTAAACAAAAACTAGTGGTTCCTTTATATTTTCACTGGAAAGGGAATGTAAGATTCTTACTAAAATGTTTGGTAAAAGTACGGAATGGAATCAATAACTAATAATATAATGGAAAGAAATTGGTATTTATTTGTTATATGATTATTTTAGTCATACAAATATTGTAATAATGTTAAGAAAGTGTAATTAATGTTGGGAAATGAGAAAGGAAAATGGTTCCTTAATAGAATGGAAGGATTCGTTTTTCCTTGCAAGAGGAACCATATTCCTAACCTTACACTTAGGCCTCGTTTGGTTCGAGGAATGGAAATGTTGGGAAATGAAAGTTGGTCATTTCCTGTGTTTGGCACACCTAAGGAAAGGAACAACTTTCCTGCATGAAGGGAAAATAATGGGGAAAATGGATCCTCCCACACCCTATGGGATTCATTTTCCTTCATACTTTTTCTGCATTAATTACACATTAATTACATACTCTAAATATTATTTTGATAGTTGTTATTACCAATTTATCCATTAAACTTTTGAATCTTGAATTTGTTTATAGGGTTTTTGTCTATTTACCCCATTTCTAGGGATTTTTTTCCCACTTACCCCATTAAGTTTTTTTAATTCCCTCTTACCCAAAACACTCTAAGGAGGTCTTCCCTAATACCCCATTAAGTTTTTATTTTATTTTTTAATACCATTTTACCCTTACCCATTTGTTGCTTAAAGAGAGAGAAACCAAAGGAGACTTCGCCGGAGCAGGTCACCGGTCGCGCGGATTTCGGCCAATTTTCGCCGGAATCCGGTCACCGGCCGCCGAAATCCCAATCTCCGACCGCCGCCCACCGGATTTTTTTGAAAATCTCTATTGCCCCCCAATAGACCGGATTTTTTTGAAAATCACTATTGCTCCCCAATAGACGTCTATTGCCCCTCAATAGAATTTTCAGTATTCGGAATGAGAACTAATCTCCCTAAATTTAGACAAATAAACTTTGATTAAAGAAAAAAAACGAGGTGATTACATCAATTCAAAACATATATTGCCCTCCAATAGACGTCTATTGCCCCCCAATAGAACTTTCAGTCACCGAAATGAGAACTAATCTCCCTAAATTTAGACAAATAAAACTTTGCTTAAAGGAAAAAAAGATGAGATTACATCAATTCAAAACGTCTATTGTTCTCCAATAGACGTCAATTACACCCCAATAGACGTCTATTACACTCCGATAAATTATCAAATTGTGTGGGAACTTTCTTTAAAAACCCTAAAGCATATGCCCAAATTTGTTTAATCACACAAAGACGACATTGCAGAAACCGAAAGCACTCAATCATGATTGATAAATAGTATTTATTTGATAATATATGAATATAGTATAGCTGAAGGGCATCAAGGCCTTTTGTGAAGAGCACGAGAAAGGCATACAAACTTTTGTAATAGTATATTTGCTGTTGTGTGATACGATCTTGTTGAAAATGATAATGTAATATGTAGCCCACCATTTTAGGGTACTGGGCCAGTCTTGCCACTATAGTAGACCACTTTAAACTAATTACCTATCTAAGTAATCGATCCAATACTCAGCCACCACATTTTTCCTTGCAGAAACATTGTCACCGACTCACCGTAACCTTGTGCTTGGCTCATTAAATTTTCCTTCTTCTTTTTCCAATTTTCCTCAGCAACCAAACAAGGTGTCGGAGATTAACAAAATCAAAAGCAAACGAGAATGATGGAAGGATTTGGATGAATGCAAAGCGTGAAAGAAGAAGAGGCAAATGATCGAAGCGGAGAACTTGAGCGATGATTCTGTTCCTGTTGACTTTCTCCACGATTTGTCTACAAGCGGTGGCTCGGCCTCGAGCGGCTGAGCTACACCACTCTCCAGATCCCCTCTGTCACTCACCTCCCCCACCATCGTACATACTCACCGGCCTCCGGCAGATCAGAGAGACGGATGGATTCGAATATGAGCCTGAACGACATCAGCCTGGGCTCGCCGCCGGAGGACGCTACCGGATTCTGATGACATGAGGAATTGTTTCTGAGAGAGAGAGAGAGAGAGAGAGATAATGTAGTCGCCGGTGATTTTGCATAGAGAGAGGAGAGAGATATGAGAGTGGTATAAGATGTAGTTGTTTAATTACACTGAGGGTGTATTTGTCATTGTACTTTAAATTGGGTTAGTGAGAATAAAAATCTATTGCTGGGGTAAGTGGGATAATTTTGGTGCTTTGGGTCAAAGACCCTTGTTTATATTTTGATAATATGAATATTATTGGAAAATTGATGTTACCTACTTTCCTATTCATGCACAAACCAAACATCGGAAAAAAAAGTATAATGCATTTTGCGATTACTTTCCCGGTGTTTCCAAACATTGGTAGGGAAACTAGTGGGAAATTTACTTTTCCATGCTCATGGGAAAGACCAAGGAACCAGTTTCCTTTCTGGCAACCAAACTAGGCCTTACCAAATATGGGAAGGTAACCACTTTCCATTTCCCAAGCTTAAAATCCTTGAACCAAATAAGGTCTAAAGAAATCACTTTCGCCCCTTTTTTCTTTGCATTTATTACTCGCAACATATTATTTTATTGCATTAATTACAAATTTTTTAACTACTTTCCGAATAACTTTTCTTAGTTCTTAGAGCATCTTTAGCAATAAAATAATGTGTTTCAGGTTGGGTATGAACTAGGTTGTTTAGTTTGTGTATAAACTTAAGTAGTGTATTCATGTACTTGTGTATTTCTCTCATAGTGAAGTTGAAAACTCTCCGAGGATGTAGACATGGATTTTGGTCTAACCTCGTTAAATTAATTTTTTAACATTATTTCCATTGCCTCATTGTTCTGTAGTTATAGCAATCAAGCCTATTTTTTAATAAAAACCATATCGAGTTATCATTTATCTCAAGCCATAATGGATCATTATATATCCTCCTTCTGTCGACAATGGACAAATAAATAAAATGTGGACATGTGTGGACACATAGAGTCCCTATGGAGGCGTCAAGAGCCTTAATGTTCGATGTTGTAAACTTGGGTTGCCAGAGAGGCTTCCATCTTTAATATATAGTCTTTTCGTATACAAAAAAAAAGACAATGGACAAATAAAAAGTTTGTATTGGTACCACAACAATACATAGATTAGGTCCCCTTGTATTCGACAGTTTCATTAATCAAGGCTTGAGGGCAGCCGCAACAGCCCTTTATTCAAAAAAAAAATTTATAATAATAATAATAATAATAATAATAATAATAATAAAAGCCTATCAACTATTTTAACACTATGACATAGTAAATAGGCACACCAAAACACAAAAGTGCATATTTAACTCCTTAAAACAGTGGGAAATTATTAGAAAGTAAAAACAACTAACTAAATAGCAGCCCAAAGGTCCGAAGGAAAGTAAGAGCAAGGCCACTACCTAACGAGCAACGATTGAAAAACCGGAAGCCAGCGGGGGTTTGACGAGTAGAGAGAAGCGGTTAGAGAACACACCAAAATTTTTGTGGGACAGCAATTCAAGCCTATAAATTTTCTTAATCAACATTATCTCCAATAAGCTCCCCAAGTTATTAGGAAAAAACTAAATTTTAATTACTCCATATATCCATGGTTCTTACTATGCTCCTATAGTAGCAAATCTGTAGGAGTTCCTAAATCCGAGGAAAAAAAAAATATTTGGATTCTAAGTAACATTTAGAAGAGAATAACAAAGCTACAGGACTCCCTGAATTGGGTAGCCGTGGAGTGAATTTCATCAACTGATGGATTTTTCACTTTCCGGGAAAGGTAATTCGACTAGCGTGCCTCGATTCTACGATGAGATAATCTAAACTCCAAAAGTACACTTGGACTGTTTGTATGTGAATTTTACTACCCTGACTGACTTTGACGACATAGAATAGGAAGTGCTAGTTTCTGACAATAGAAAATTTCATAGAATGACAAAACTTACATAATTGATTTTGGTAATTTATCTCTAGCAGACTGGAACTGTATCATACTTATTATACATGTATAGTTTCTAAAGAAAAGAAAAAGAAAAAAATACTTCACACGAGTGTGCATTCCACAAAGTAGAACTCAAACTCAAACCAGTACATATCAATAAGTTTCAAGTGCTTTTAATCTGTGTCTCTGATCTCCCATGACCTGAAAACAACAGATTCGATACTTAAACTGAAAACACTAGAAGTCTCCTGGAAATCCACTTAATTGTGAAGAGGGTTTGGTCCACTAGGGACAGCTTGATGAGCAACAGCGCTTATTTGGTTCATCTTCTTATATCGAGATCCTGCAGTATGCGAATCAGCTGCACCAAGATGCCTAAATTCAGTAGAAACCCCGGCTCTTACTCTCGGTTTGGATTGAACTTCTTCACTGCTGGTACAGCACTCGGTGATGTGCCGCAGGCAACCAGAAACATGAAGTAGAGCTAGAATGACAACAATGAACATAAAGAGAGAGAGTTTAGGAATTCTCATGGCTCAAAATAGAAGTTAAAGTACAAGAAGCTGTTTATTTGTTAGCAGGTTTGAGCTTTAGAGGATTATTTATAAGGAAGGAATAGAAGCCAAGACAGCCAACCCTTTTGTATTGTCTCGTCAATTTTAACTTCTTTTGCGCAAACCTGTGGTGAGAAACATCCAAAATGCATAAATCAATCATATCACAATGCTTAAACACTTCATTTTCTAATCATTGTTAGGCCTAATTGAAAAAGAATGAGATATTAAGTAATCCATATCGGAAAGACCAACGTTATAATAACAAGCGAAGCGATTGATGAGAAAAGCTGATATAGGAAGGTATAAGCAGCGTTTGATATAGGAAGGTACAGAATGATACTGAGATATAAGCAGCGTTTGGTAAGATGCAGCATCTGATCTACAGTTCAGATTGTTAGATATTTTGTCATCACGCCGCGTTTGGCGTCACACGCTCCAGATTGCACATCGGATAAGGAACCGCGGATTAGGTAACTCTAATGCATTACATAGCTCTTAGACTAGCTTGGTCGGCCAGGCATGTACAGAGATAAGAGTACCATATATGCAAAAGTTCAAGGGAGTTATCAAGACTAATCAGAAGAAATGCAGTAGCTAAGGGACCAAGGCATTAATATGCACAGTGCACTGAAAAGATATGTCAATGACCCAATTATACACAGGTCCTTGGTCTTGTGGTACAAGTTGAAGATCTGAAAATGAAAATTCTGGTGGAAGATATTCCTTTTTCTCTTCTGGTTTAAAGTTTTAGACCACCATGAAAGAATTTCACAGCATCTTTACTGCTGTTTGGTATATTTGCTTTTCAAGTATCTCAAGGATTTGCCTCCAAACTCCAGAGGGTGGTAAATGACATGGAAACCCTCAAACCCTTTACACCAGAAAGAGAAGA
Organism: Rosa rugosa; assembly: GCF_958449725.1. Classification (NCBI taxonomy): domain Eukaryota; kingdom Viridiplantae; phylum Streptophyta; class Magnoliopsida; order Rosales; family Rosaceae; genus Rosa; species Rosa rugosa. The sequence continues at coordinate 51,212,320 of NC_084825.1, forward strand.
CCTTCAAATCCCTACATAAATGGGATTTTGATGCTATATTTCCTAAGAATGGGAAGAAAAAAAAAGGATGTTAAAAAGCCGATGTATCATCAAAGTGCTTTTCATAGCATGTTTATCGTTCTTGTAGACTAATGCATAAATTTTGCTGGAGAAGAAGACTTCCTAAAAAGGTCGAGGCGCTAGACTCGCAATCTTAAATTAATATCTCTGTAAGGGGTCACTAATCTTTGAATTTTGTGGTGCAGCGCTGCCAGGGGACACTTCATATAGGACAAGTTCTACTGAAATCATTACGAAGAGAAGCCAGGAAGTATGGAATGAGATTTTTTGTTTGACAAAAGTTTAGCATGGTCATGGTTCATTAGTTTTTAGCGGATGAGTTCTCTAGCAAAAACATTTCACCAGAGTGAAATCCTGTCTTCCCGGAAAATATATTAACAGTAGGCACAGAAACTGCAGTCTATGGAAGTCAAGCCTCTAGTTTATGAGGATAATAGCCGAAATTTGTGTCCAAAGAGCTGTTTTGCAAGCAAGCCATTTATATCTTAACAACATAAAGTACTGATTTAGGGTAAGACAATTGCACCTCCAAATCACAAAAGTAACATTGTTGCATTATTATATCACAAATTAAACATCCGACAAAGTCTAATAACATGAGTATCCTAGACTGTAACTTATATGAGAAAGAGATTGTACTCCATCGAAATGATTTTTCCCCTCTTGAGACTACTCTTGCTTGGCATCAGCAGTAGGCGAGGAGGTTTCCTCAGATTTGACAGCTGGGATTTCTGATGGTACATCTTCAGCAGCTTTGGTGGCCTCACTAGTGGATTCCTCCTGAGTTTCTGGAACTGAACTCTTAATGGTTCCGACCTTGACATACTTGCTCATGAACTTATATTCCCAATCTTGCAAGGCCTCAAGCTCAAAAGGACCAAGACCAGTAGTATCACCAGTGAGATCTTTGTCTTCGAAAGACATTTTTGCAAGAGCCCTGCTAGCATCTTTTCCTGCAAATAGAGCATAAGGACCTCCAGGTCCATAAAACATCCTGCAAGAATAGTCCAGATGTGAAAAGATTAGAACCTTGTTAAAAGAGTGACATGCAAAGGAAATCTCTTTAAGACATAGTACGACCAGCACAAGTAGCCATCAAACTACTTAATGGCTGTGACCACCGCTTCTAAATATATGGATAGTTAAACAAGAATAAATATTTCTATTCACATTTAGTCATTGGACAACAATGAAGAAGACATCTAGAAAATTAATTAGAGAAGCATCTTAAGCTGTTAAACCTCAACATCATTTGACACTTCAAAACAAACTTAGATAAGCTGTTAATCCCCAATATCATTTGACAATACAAACCAAAGTTTGGTCTGAAACCACCGATCAACATCCTAAAATGAACATATAATGAAGAAAAAGTGACCGATTGCAACAGTTCTATCAGGCTAAAGCAACCAGTGATACTGTGACCCAATATACACCAACTTAGGTTTGAAACAGGTCAAACCAGATAATAGTTTTCAGAAACTACAAATTTAACTCTACAGAAACCAATTTGAACCGAACACCATGGATGAACTAACAAATACATAAACAAAAGCTGCATAACAAACAATTCCAAACACTTATATTTTGTATCGAAAGAACTAAATTTCAAACCTCTTAACATAAACCAAGCTAGATAGAAACACTTTCTCATCAAGCGGTGAAATGAAAAGCAACCACGTTGTTAATCACAATGGTGAGATTCAACATACAACATCCACTAGTTAAAAGTTAAAACACACAGATAGTAATCACTAACCCACATCGAAAAATCGCAAATTCTCAATCCCCAAATTGAAACAATTTGCAGCTCTAGTTTTCTACCCAAGTCTTCATCATCTTCCAAATTCAACAATTAACAGAACCCAGAAACTACCAGATGATCAAGTCTCCAACTTTAAAATTACCAGATAACAAAGTAACATCAAAAATAGAAACCCAGTTGACTACTTGAGAAATCAGATAAGCACAACAATCACAATCTCCAGAAGCTAAACCCTAAATTGAAATTTTCGATTCAACACCTGCTCTGAGACACGTCATAGATCTGAGACTTGATGGCCATGAGCAGAGGCTTCTTGGGATCGGAGCCGTCGTACTGCTTGAGCTCCTCGGCGGTGATCTCGCCGAGCTGGACCGGCGGCTGAAGAGGCTGCATCTCCTCCAAGCTCCTGGGGCGGTTGTGGGTATCGGACGGCCCAAAAAGCCCAGAAAGGACATAGTAAGCGGCGAAGAGCAGAGCCAGGAGTGTGAAGAAGGTCGCCGGAGATAGGCCCGTGTAGACCACGATCGCCTCCTTCAGTGTTTCCCAGAGTTGCAGAGCCATTTCTAGAGAGAGAAAGAAAGGAGAGAGAGAGAGAGAGTTATCAACGTCTAGTCCTGAACAGTGTGCTTTGGTCTAAATTGGTTACCATTTGCAACCTACCACCTCTTATAGTTATTTTATTCTCAAAAAAATAAAAATAAAGCTCTTATAGTTATTTTAAGAGAAAATTTTATAAATAGTACTCCAATTAAAAGGCATTCATCACTTTGGTACATCAATTTAAAAAATTATCAGATTGGTACTCCAATATATAGATCCGCCACAATTTTCATACATTCCGTCTGTAACGGTGTTAAATCTACTATGGGCAATCTTGTCTTTTCATTTTCTCAAATATTTATTTTCCTCTTCTTCCCCTCCTAATCACACATATAACTTGTACCAGCGAGTGAAAGAGTCAAACGAAGAAAACATATATCCATTCCAGCAAACATATCATGGCATTCTCAAAAAAAAAAGCCAACATATCATGGTCAAACACTCAAATATATACAATATATATCTTGTAATGAGTTTTTGCATCCAATTAAAAGCTCTCAGTCTCAAACTATTTTCTGGTGTGTGTGTCTCTCTCTCTCTCCATGTCATACCAAAACCCAGAAAGCAATATAGCAATTCAAATCAAAGAAACAAAAAGATTAGTCAAATTAACCACGACCCAAAATTTACACCTATTAGATGGCAATGGAATTTGGTCTCCCTATGCTTAGCTGCTTAATCACCCACTTCCCCCCTCCATGTCAGAGATGATAGACTCCATTGAAGACCACACTTGGTGGCTGAAGGAGAGTGGGCACTAAAACGGCCTCCACTGAAGAAGCAGTTGAGTTAAAGCATCGCCGACACCGATAAAGTCAGCAGCGGTGCTTGAAACGGCGACGGAGAAGACTGAGATTCCCATCAATGGCAGTTTTGGTTGTAGGGTTGCATGGGATGGGGAACTGGGTTTTGGAGTTGGATTGAGAATTTAGATTTTCAATTCAATTCAATCCAATTGATGGAGTCCTGGAGATATAGAATTTGGACGCTTTGGGATTAAATTTGATGGAATTGTGGAGAAGAGAATTGGGATTAAATTTGATGGAATTGTGGAGAAGAGAATTAGGGTATCCATTGATGAGGGAACTAATGGTGGTCTGGTGATGATGGGCTTGATGGTTCTCTAATTATTGAGTGGAAGGAAAAAAAATAAAAAATAAAAGTGTTGAAACGTGAAGAGACGAAATTACCCTAAGAAAATTAATGACTTGACGGCTTTATAACTGCGGGTACTAAAAATAATTCGGATTTTAATATTAGAGTACCAATCTGATAGTTTTTAAACTTGATGTACCAAAATGTCAAAATGATGAATGACTTTTAGTTTGGGTATTATTTGTAAAATTTTATCTTATTTTAATAGACAAAAGAAAATTAATTTTGTCTTTTTTAGCTACTTTTTACCGTATTGAAGTTGAATTTACCGCAGTGGAGTGAGGTCAATGACAAGGTCGCTGATTCAGAAAGATTCTCTTTCTCTATTTTAGATAGAAATAGTTTGTGGCTAGGGACATAGAGTTTTGGATTTGGATTTGGCCTTGTCAAATATAGTTTCATAATTGAATTCGATTTTCAGTTTTTGTTTACCAATTTCACTGTTGATTATTAGATTTTTTAAAGCTGACAATCAAAGAGATCGACTAATCCACGTTCGGTATGGGTTTCCCTTGCCAAAGATGCTTTCAGCTGGAATTGAACCCAAAAGCTAGGGTTACCAGACTTGGAAGCTCACCTAAGCTGAAGCTGACTTTGCCAATACAATCACACCTTGTGGTTTTAAATTTAGATTTTCCGTCCTTGTCAGTTAAGAATCTAAAAAGTTATACATATTTAGAAATTCAGTTTGAAGTCGAACAAATCATAAGTTCAAGAAAGAAGTGTAAAATGTTTTCAGAGATTATTCATGGAGTATTGTTAAGTGAACCATATCTTTGGGTATCACCTATGTCCCACCTTATGTGGGAGCAAATGTAGCACAATAACAAGATTTAATGTCATATCAGCTACTACATAAGGTGAAATCCAAAAAAATTCAAACAATTATTCTTATATATGTAATTTTTTAATAATTGATGATATTTGACAAAATAATCAAAACATAAAACATTTGAAAGAACGTTTATGGGAATTAAAAAACCAACCATATTATTTGACCATAATAATATTATTAGGCATTCGATCGGAAAAGTTGTCACTGATTAATTAATCAACTAACTTTGCTGCCCTATTTCATATTGTAATCTTCATCTATTAATGAAATATCTATTTTGTCAAAGAAAACACTAACTTTACCTTCCCTATTTCTCACCCACCACTCTCAATCACCATCATGACGAGGGTGGTCATGCTTTTATGATTAATCAAAGAGCAAGAGAGTCGACCTCATCTACTTTCCATAACCCTTCTTCATACCTATACCACCTCATGATCCCCTCGTCTTCTCTGGCCCTTTGGCACATGACGCACGACTCAGATTTCATGCACGTTATGAATCTCCTTAACCTAAAAGCCTTGCCAAGAATAAATGGATCAAGCTCTGTAAGAATAATCCTCGTTCTAGGTCGAGTATTTAGCAAAACGCAATGTGATATATTCAGAACTTCCAAGTCTTGTAATCCATTTAATATGGCGATCAAATCCTCTTTCAAGAGATTCGAGCACCGGAGGCTCAAAACTTTCAGTTTCGGAACATATCTAACTAGTGCTGAAGCAAAGAAATTGCAAGTTCCGATCAACTTCAACTCACTGAAGTTCTTGCAATTGGTTGAAATCTGCCTCATGAGGAAGTCGTAGTTGTAACTATTGATGTTACCTATTGTAAGGGACTCAAGGTCTTTCCATGAAGCAATGGCCTTACGGATTCCGGCAATGCTTATCCTGTTCCATACCGGCATAACCAGTCGTTTCAGCTTCGGGGATCTTTCAGCAGTGTAAGTGAAGAGATGGTCAGGAACATACAAGTTGAGATTGAAGAGAAGGGTGGTTATATTTCTCCTGCTGAGACTCAATGAAGTCTTCAAAATGCAATTCAATCTCGAATCTGTCTTTTCAGAAACATAAACATCGGGCTCGACATGAATGTAGATGAAATCAGATTTCATTGTGGACAAGTCAAGTGTATTCCAAAGCTGGGGGTCAGAGAGAATCGAACGCCATGCACTACAAACGGCACCGCAATGGAGCCGAGAAATGAGAGAAGTTAAACCAGAGGTGTCATCAAAATCAGACTCAACTAGAATCTTCTGCACTATGTCACTAGGCAGGCCTTCCCATCTTCGCAGAGTTATATGGGAGTCACCGTCTAATTCCATTGTCCTTCTCTTTTTCTTTTGCCTACTTACTCTTCAAGCTAAGCGATCCTATCATTCTGCAGTCACAATTGAGACAAATGCATGTCATTTTAGACCCTTATATATAATTTGGGGTATCCCCAATCCCTTCTCCAAAAGGAATTGGGAGACCCGGCTCTAGGTCAGTTTAGACCCTTCTCTCTAAGGATTGGGAATGCTTGGATTGAATTCCTTCTCTTACTGCTGGGAATATAGTGTGGTGAGAAGGAGGCAGATGAGTGTAGAAATTTCATCTAGGTGGTTATTTTAGACCCTTCTCTCTAAGGAAGGAGGCACTAGAAATTTCTTTGTAGGATTTTTGTTGAGGAATATAGTTCTGTGAGGGTTCTGGGTTTTTGTTGATCGAGGCCAAATACAGGAGAAATTTTTCCAAACTTTTTAATTTTATCATCTATAATTCTGCAAAAATCATATGGGAAAGGTATTTGGCATGGTTTGTGATAACACACGAAACAGGTAAAAGATTCTTGGTATATCACACAATAGTTCACAAACGCCAATTAAGGAAAACTTTCAAGAGTTTTTGCATAGATCATAAGAAAAGAGTCATAACCCCAAGAAAACCAATAAGCTAGAGCTTCCACTCTTCTACCTCCCAACTATCCAATTTGGTGGCCCAACAATCCAAGTGTACAATAGAAGCGATTGATTTCAAATAGCTCCATTCACACACTAAAGTTGCTAAGAGCTGGGAGTCCCACAGTTTAGTTGAGGAAAATGACGGTGGCTTCGATCATTTCAATGCCATACTTCATAATCTCTGCTTCACTTGTGGCTTTTGACAAGCAAAAATAGCCTGTTCCTACTAATTTATTCACTTCATCACCATGATGATATATATCTCCACCAACTTTCTCTTAGCACTGTAATTTCTCTAAATTAAAGATCACGGTTTAACACTTTCGACTTATTTTGGAGAGACAAGCATAACACACTTGAATAGAATCAAAGAGCAAGAGAGCTCACCTCATCTTGTTTCCAGAGCCCTGCTTCATATTTATACCACTTCATAATCCCCCCATCGTTTCTGGCCCTTTGGCACATGATGCACCGGTCTACTTGCATGCACGTTATGAATCTCTGCAACCGAGCAGCCTTCTCAAGAATAGCTTCATCAAGCTCTTCAACAATTTGAAGAGGCTGATTACGCCGCGGGGGTTCAATCAGAAGCACACAGTGTGCTATATTGAGGACTTCTAGTTGTGGTAAGCCGTCCAATATAGTGATCAAAGCTTCCCTTACCAGCTGCGAACACCGCAGGCTCAAGACCTTGAGATTCGGAAGATAAGTACCAACTAATGTTGAAGCAAATCGGACATCGAAACGACCCATGATCTTTAGTTCCCTGAAGTTACCGCAGTGGTTGGAGATCACCTCCATGAGATATGGGGGATACATTATCCCCGGCACTGTCAGCGATTCGAGATCTTGCCAGTTTTGAATTGCCTTGCAGATTCCAGTCTTCTTTATTCTGTCCCCGGTTGGCATCACTAGTCGTTTCAGATTCGGGCACCTACAACCAATTAGTCTTAAGTTGTCATCTCATCTACCAAAAACTCATCAACACATTCACTATGTTCAAATTGCTCAAAAACTTGTAAGTATCCACAATCATAGTGTTAACGGAACATACAAATATCAGTCACCAACACTCCTAACATGTTCAAATCGACGATCATTACGCTGCGATTGATCCAAAATTGTAACAAACTAACAACCGAGCATATATTCAATTCTTTTTAACACATTTTACAATGTCGAAATCCTTAACTATTTTTCAACTACACTCTTAACATTTCCACGTACAGAAACACCGAAACCAAAAACCAAAACAACCAAGCAAGATCAAGTAAACACAAACCCCACGAAAACCCAACAAGCCAGCCATACCTTTCAGCAGTAGACGTCAGCTGGTCGTCGCTGATATACAACTCCGGGTTAAACACCAAGGTGGTAATGTTACCTCTGCTAAGACTCAACGACACCTTCAAAACCCGGCTCAATTGCTCTTCGGACCGGCTATCAACATAGACGTACGGCTCCTGATGGATCTTGATGAAGTTGGATTTCAACCATGACAAATCGAGAGTGCTCCAGAGCTGAGGATCGCAGAGAATCGAACGCCAAGCAATACAAACGGCGCTGCAACGAACCTGAGCAATGGCTGCAGACGCATCAGTGATGTAGTCGAAAGTCCCGAAAATCTTACGTAGTATATCGGTGTTTAGATCTTCCCATCTTCTCAGGGTTACGAGGGAGTCACCGTCTTCCATTGGTTTGGAGGAACGGAGTCTTGAGGCGGGGGATCTGAAAGTGGAGAGGTTGGGGAATGGAAACTGGATGATGTAGTTTTGCCAAGTCAATCCGGTTTTTATAAGACAAGGGAAAAGCAATAACTTATCCTTGGAAGAAGCTAATAGGCTAGTAGGGTAAAATTTTGGACAAAAGTTATAGCTTACCATCTCCGTTATAACGAATCCGATAAGATTTTTGAGTTTCGTCAGTTCTAAAATTATTTAAAAATTATAATTTTAAGGGTGAATAAATTTTGGTAAGAAAATAAAAACGTACAATTTTATCTGAAAAACGGTGTGTTATAGTCAACAATTTCGGATGAAAAATCATATTATCGGGCTTTTTTTTTTAAGGGAATTATGGAAAATGTCATATTAGAGTATGAAATGATAAAAAAATCACCTAGTTTCTCACTTGATAAAAAAGTCCATTATGAATTGTTAGTAATATTAATTTAGTCCTTATTAATAATGAGGTGATGTTAAAAAATGTCAGTTTTCAATTTTTTTGATTCCTATTATGCCCTTAAAAACGTTTATAGCTTTATACTCAAAAATATCAGAGATCAAATCTTCTCTCCATTTTGATCAGAAATCCCAGAGCTCCGATTAGAAATCCAAAAGGTAGAAGACGAAACTCAAACTTCACCTGGCGTCAAGGCCCAAACCCAATCGGTCACCTACATGCCCAGACCCAACGACGGAGCTCCGAGTGCCCTGTTAACGTTAGTGATCCGAGGGATCTCTAGTTAGCTTAAGTGAGAAAGAGAGAGAGATTGACACGAGATGTATAGTGGTTCATCTCCGCCTTAGCGGGAGACTACGTCCACTTGAATGTTACACTAGTGTGTTGAGCCTTGCGGCCCAAGGGGATTACAAAAGATGTAATGGGATGTTGTGGAATGAATGGTGTTTAAGTGGGAGGAGGCATTCCTTTTATAGGTGAAGGAATGCTTCTCATTTACATTGTTTTCGATGTGGGACAAGTAACAACTATTCTAGTATAGAAATGCCTAGTTGTGAGGGCATGTTGGCAAGGCCGGAAAGGTGGCTTCCCGGCGACGGATTTGCGACTTCCGGATACCGTAGCGTAGCTTGAACATAGGGCTACAAGATGCAAGTCTCGGTTGGGCCTCACCATGGCTTGTGGATGTCCCAAAGAGGGTGTTACTTATGCTTGGTGAGATAGCAAATACTCCATATTGTTGGAGGTATGAACAAGTCCCCAAGTAAGAGGAGCTTCTTGGTTGGGGAGTTATACACACGAAGTCATCAAGCATAAGTAACCGGGCGGCACGGAGCCCCTACAAGTCCCCGAACTCCGTAAGCAAGAAGGGACTCGTTTGATCCTGCACAATGAGACAAAAAACGCGCATATGTAGAATGCTTGTTGTATTGGTTACCGTTCGTATTAATGGAATGCGAAAAGAATTTGATTTGTAGCGGATCTACAAATGGTAGAAGAATTCCATATTCCATTAATGTGTATGAACATGTAAAATGTTGGTAGTTGTATATGAGGATCTTATGGCCATATAACATGCACAATAGATAGTGGCAAGTGTAATGGGTGTCCATATAAAATTGTGGGAGTAGTCCCGGTGACATAGAATGAAGCGTTTGTGAACTTGGGGCTTACGTAAAACATGTTGGACATGATCGAGCAAGTTGGGTTGTTTGAGCAAGTTGGGTGTAGTTGAGTGTGTAGGCGTTGTGCGAGCATGCGAGGCGTGGCCCAAGCGCAAGTCGTGGCCATACTCGATACCCAAGCAAGTCGTAACCCGAGCAAGTCGTTTATCCGAGCATGTTTTAACTAAGTCGTAAGTGTCACAAGCTTCTAGATGAATGTCACACGTTTATTTAATTGAGTTGCAATTAAAATAGAAGCATGGCATGTGTGTATAGCATGTACTTGTAGGAAAGTTGCTAATAACATGTTGTGGGCATGCTTAAGGGTTATGGAGACATGTATAGTCATGGCATCGGCAATAGCTCAAAGTGTAAGAGCATAAAGATAAGAGGAAAACACTTATCTGGTGGATGTGGGGTGTCGAGGACGTGCATCAACTCGTAGTGGAGGTGGAATGATTGAAGGTAAAAATTGATTTTCCTTGCATACAGTAGGTATACCGCCCAGGGAATGCAGCGAAGGATGTACCAAAAAGTGGGAGTGCAGCATTGACTTGGAGCTGTTGAGTTCAGCGTTGACCATGCACATAAGTGTTGACTTGGAGTGGATTGTTGACTCGGTGCCCAGCGGCGTTTTCGATGGGAGGACCGAAGCTAGGAGGGCGGAGCTGCAGTTGGAGGGTGCCCAGCGGTACAGCCCAATCAGCAGTGTAGCAGTGGCGGAGCGGAGGAGTTGGGCGGAGGATAGCCGGCAAAGATGGAGCTTCGGCCGCTGGTGGTGGTCCGAAAGTTTGGCGGATACTCAAAGTGTGGCGGAGACGACGAGTTAAGCGGAGGACCAGTTCGCCGGAGCACCGGTTCGATGGATCACCAGTTCGGCGGAGCACCGGTTCGGTGGAGGACCAGTTCGACGGAGGAGAGCGCTGGTGTCCGGCCGAAGCTGAAGTTCAGCGGAGCTGAAGTCTGGCGGAGCGGAGCCTGATGGAGACCACGAGCTCGGTCGAAGGTGGACGGAGCTACAGTTCGGCGGATCACCAGTTCGGCGGGGATGCAAGTTGGGCGGAGGAACTCCCAGCGGCGAAGCTGGGCAGAGCCCTGGAGCTGCAGGTTGGGCAGAGCCTCGGAGTTGCGGCTGGTGGAGCTGCAAGTTGGGCGGAGTTGCAGCTTCGAGTGTGGCGGAGCGGAGGTCTGCCTGAGCCAGCGGAGGATGTGGCTAGAGGAGGGAGCTGCAGCGGAGGAAGGAGACAACGCAGCGAAGAAGAAGAAGATGGGTGTCCAGAAAAAATGTCTGGGTGCCCAGAGAAATTTTTGCCGCCCAGATTTTTTTTTTTTTTTTTTTTAGGTTCAGCGTTGACTAACCTTGGTCATTGTTGACCAGACGTTGACCGGCCCCTGATGGGCGTTGACCGCTTCCGCCGGGCGTTGACCGAGCCCTAATTTGATGTTTACTGAAGTTCAAGGTACGTGACGAAGCCATTGTGTTGGCTTCCCACAGACGGCGCCAATGTTAACGTTAGTGATCCGAGGGATCTCTAGTTAGCTTAAGTGAGAGAGAGAGAGAGATTGACACGAGATGTATAGTGGTTCATCTCCGCCTTAGCGGGAGACTACGTCCACTTGAATGTTACACTAGTGTGTTGAGCCTTGCGGCCCAAGGGGATTACAAAAGATGTAATGGGATGTTGTGGAATGAATGGTGTTTAAGTGGGAGGAGGCATTCCTTTTATAGGTGAAGGAATGCTTCTCCTTTACATTGTTTTCGATGTGGGACAAGTAACAACTATTCTAGTATAGAAATGCCTAGTTGTGAGGGCATGTTGGCAAGGCCGGAAAGGTGGCTTCCCGGCGACGGATTTGCGACTTCCGGATACCGTAGCGTAGCTTGAACATAGGGCTACAAGATGCAAGTCTCGGTTGGGCCTCACCATGGCTTGTGGATGTCCCAAAGATGGTGTTACTTATGCTTGGTGAGATAGCAAATACTCCATATTGTTGGAGGTATGTACATGCCCAAAACATAATCCCCGGCGACGGAATTGGACCGCTCGTAATGAACGCTGTCGAGCAGGTGATCGAGGTGATGCACGCACCGGTCTATTTCGAGAAGTACCTCGATTCCTCTGGTTCTTTTCTAATCGTGAAATCTCAGTTTTGATTTTTATTTTTGTTTTCTAGTTTTGTAGTACCCCGATCTGTTTGGTTTTGATGCAATTTATCAATGGTTAGTTCTTCGAGTAGGTCTACCTGGTACAATTTGATTTTGCTTAATTCTATTTGTGATAGAAGCATCAAAATGATCTCTGTGGAAGCAATTGAATTGCTGGAGTTGTGTATGCTTTGTATTGATCACGTTTTCAGTTTTTGTAGTATTGATTTTTAATTTCTTACTATTTCTAGGATTAGGTTGAGGTTGAGCTCTTTGATTTTCAATCACTATTTGTATTTGAGCTGAAATTGATGTGGTGCTCCGTTTTTGTGCTTTCTCTATTTGTTTCCACTTGTAGGCTATAGTGGTGCTAAATGTAGTGGTGCTAAATGTTAAACTACTAAAAGAATGTTTTTGTGGTCTCTCTATTTAGGGGTTGATGTTGCTATTGAACGTCTTGGAACTTTCTTTTTGTTATTGTATGGTGCTGGGTAGTATCTATAATGAGGATGATTAGTTTCTTATAACTAGACACTTGTTTATTGCCTGTTGCTTTTACCAGGCTTTAACTTATGATATGAGTTAGGTTAAACCAAGTCCTATTCCATTTGGTTCAAATCTAAATCTGCCCCATTAGATTTGGGTGGAGGGTGGCTTACCTGTGCCATCCGAACATCCATGAAATGATGAAAGAACGAATCTGTGGAACTCAGAGTAAAATTGAAGTGTTGAAAAGTTAAAAGACTTGCTGGAAGTAACATGCAATGTGTAATGGAATTGTGTTAGAGCTCTGTATGATGTTATTAGGTTTCTGCTATTCATTTTAGATATTTTTGTTAAGAACATGATTTAATTTGATACTTCTGCTACTTCACTAATTTTGCATGAAGGTTCGGCTTGTCAAGGAGTTATATGGGAACCAGATTAAAGAAATTCACTGTACGTAGCTGACCTAGCTACCACTTGATTTTGTTTGCATTGCTGATTTTGGCTAGTTGGTACATTTTCCTTTCTGCATTATACTTTTTTGTTTTGTTTTTTTTATTTTTTTCCTGCTTTCGATATAGTATTTCATTAATTTTGATATACTAAACATGTTAGTAGTCATCTATCAGGATTTTATTCTTTTGGTGCCATATATAAATTGCAGGTCACATGGGTTTTATATATTGAGTCATTTCCTTATGAAGGTTATCTTTTGAGATCAGCAATTTGTTATTGTTGCTAATACGCAAATATCCTAAGTTGCTGAATCATAAACTAGCCATTTCTATATTTCTTTGAGAGACAAATGTGGCTGGTACTACTTGTTGCTTTTCATATCCGTTGTCACATGATAATAGATTGTTTTCTAAGTCATCAAAATAAATACACTGATTTTTGAATGTGGTAAGCATGAACAGATTCATCCTCTTGAGTAAAGATATTTATTATCATGCTGAAGAGTGTAATTTTCTCTTTTGCAGCAAGGTAATTGTTAAGCTTAAGTATGGAGATCTTGTTTCCATACTTCCAACCAATGTCACTGTAGTAGTATGGCCCGTTCAAATCTGGAGATTCAGTCTAAATATATCAACCATGAATACATTGGAAGCTCCAACTTGTCTACTCTATGCAGAGGATGCCTTACGAACTATGAGCTTACCTGAAGGTATACTTGTAATGTATAATGTTTTTCCTTGTTTAGTATTGTCAATAACAAACTATCTTGATGATATGAACAGGTGACCTTTGTATAGTTATAAGCAAAGATATCTAGGTCAAAGAGTTGGTTTCACTAGATGTAACTTTCCTTGCATAGTTATAATTAAGCAAAGATATCTAGATGAAAGATTTTGTTTCACGAGGGCAAAACATTTTTCATGAACTTTTTTAGTGTGATGTTCATGTCTACGCTTTATATGCATCTGCTTTTTCTAATACAATTCTGATTTTGTGTTTTTGGCTCCTACTCTAGCATATACAGAGATTGTCTTGAATTTGCCATATAAGCTCTTCGGAAAATGCACAAAGAGTCCGCTTAATATCACACTTGTGAACGCAGCTGGATTTGTACAAAGCCATAGCAAAAATTGGTTTCGGGAAAAGGATAGCTCTCTGATCTAGTTATAGGCTAAAATCAGTAGTTTTTTTTTTTTAATCTCATTATTGTATATATTTGTATCAGGAGCGGTGTATCTAATTTGTCCTATCACTATAATCCAGACTAGTTTATACTTGAATAAATTGATAGCAACTTGCATTCATTTACTTCACTGCCGTAAATTGAGAAACCTTCTATAAAGATCAATTACACTATTAAACAATGACATGGATATAACAGTGGCAAAAGTGATTTTGCCAGGACTTGGTAAGTGACATGACAGTGACTTGGTCAGTGACTTCAGTTACATGATCAGTGACTTGCCCAGTGACATAACCAGTGACTTGAGGTTAACATTGACTTGCTTAGTGACCTCACTAATTAAGGACTTGGGCTGGCTAATGACTTCATTGGCCTGTGACATGGCCAGTGACTTGGTTAGTGACATGTGTAACAGTGAGTTGACCAGTGACTGTCAAAGTCAATAAGTAACTGATCATGTAACTGTCAATCACATGTCATTTGCCAAGTCACTAGTCAGGTTATATTGCATGTCACATAGTCATTGTTATACACACGTCACTGACCAAGTTACTAGCCAAATCACATTGCATGTCACTGACTATGTCCTTGTTATTCACGTCACTGATCAAGTCACTAGCCAGTGAAGTAACTGACCATGTAACTGTCAAAGTCAGTAAGTAACTGATCATGTAACTGTCAATCACATGTCATTTGCCAAGTCATTAGCCAGTGAAGTAACTGACCATGTAACTGTCAAAGTCAGTAAGTAACTGATAATCTTCAGTAAGTAACTGACCATGTAACTGTCAAAGTCAGTAAGTAACTGATCATGTAACTGTCAATCACATGTCATTTGCCAAGTCACTGGTCAGGTTATATTGCATGTCACATAGTCATTGTTATACACACGTCACTGACCAAGTTACTAGCCAAATCACATTGCATGTCACTGACTATGTCCTTGTTATACATGTCACTGATCAAGTCACTAGCCAGTGAAGTAACTGACCATGTAACTGTCAAAGTCAGTAAGTAACTGATCATGTAACTGTCAATCACATGTCATTTGCCAATATTCCTCTACAAATCAAAGGACCAGTGCTCACCAATTACATACAGCTAAACTATTCAAGATTCCGCTATAAAATTCGCGGCGGTATATATGTAATGACATCACTGTTCATGCTATGCATATGAACTATTATCAAGAAATTTATTCAACAATTCATCTTACATTCAAGCAGACACATAAAAACTCGGCTATAAAAATAAAACACAGCGAGAGTGAACTTAAGAAGAAATCACCCCAAACCCAGCATTGTCATAATGCCTCATCTTTTCTGGGTCAGATAAGATGCCATACAAAAATGCAACCTCCTCGAACTGTTCTGTTGCTTCCGGATTGCTTGTATTCTTGTCTGGATGATACCTGATCCATAATTTGGTTCAAAACAATATTACATGTGAAACCATTTCCAAGACTAGCATCATAATTACTTGACTAAATAAATTGAATGCTAAACGTCTAAACTTCTGGTCATTCCACTTAAAACTTAAACTTCCCAAAAAAATCTCAAAACCCAACAAGAATTCATACAAAGCAAACAATGAAATGATGAATCTCGAAGACGGAGAAACACCAAAGTTGAGCCGTCGATTTATCCCATTTCATAGTGATCATAGCAACCAAAGAAAGGAAGAGGATCAAAACACACCTTTTCAGATATGGAACAATGAATTTCAACCATAATCAATTTCTGGCCACAAGTTTTTTAGAGACAATAAATCAAACAGTTCATCTGCAATTTTGAACATCTTAGAATGGCTGTATATGACGCAACTACCTCAAGTCCCCATAAATGGTTCAGTTGGAAGCTGAAATTCTAACATAGCTCCAAAATCATGCATGCTCAAACTTCTTTCACTCTAATTCATTCAAAAAGGGATTAGAGTAGCTAACATTTAAATCTCAAAATAAACACCAGAATTGAACAAATGCTCTAAAAGCAAACTTTGTTTCAACATAATTCAAATCATGCAACACCCAAACCAACCAATATCAGATTCAAAAATGGCATCATAATAAGGCATGATAAATAAACAAAAACAATAGCAAAGATAATAGCTTTTCCAATGCTCCACTTAGTGTCCAGCAAAACACATAAGACAAATTCATGTGATCATAAACAATCAAGATCAATTGAAAACACGAAAATGAACCACCTTTACCTTGGAATTCTCATTGCCAACCTGGTTCTCTAGTTCTGCAGCTTTGAATTCCCAACCATCATCGTTGTCGTCATCAAAATATGAGATTCAAAAATGGCATCGTAATTTAAAATAGGTTTTGAAATTACCGCCGGAGACGGAGATCTAGTAGGCCGAGTCGTCAAAATCGCCAGAAGACCGCTCCCGCCGATTGGTGCCATTGCTGGAGTAAGAAGACGGTACCTGCATGAGGCGGCTGACTAGAGAATCGAAAACCGAGTTCATCATCCTCGTCGTCATCATCGATCGTCGTCTGCGATGGTGGATGGTGACTCGATTTCCGGTGGATTTGAGAGAGAGCGAGAGGGGTTATTCTAAAATGGATCGGGGAAGAGAGAGTTGATGGCATGAGTTGTAATTAAATTTAACTCTAATGGTAGGTTGTAAAGATGTGACCTTAATTATCATGGGGGACATTTGTGTATCCTAAATTATAATAAGACACTTCAAAATAACATCTTTTATCATTAGACCTTTTTTTTTTTCGAGGGAGTTTACAATCAAAATTACCTGACAATTTGTTTGGATGAAGGAAAAACAAAACAAAATTTACGTAAAAATGAAGATTTCATAATTCCTAAAAAAACATGAATTACATTGTTATTTTAGGTCTTTACTACATTTTAGCGCCAAGCACTGCAAACGGCACTAAAATGAAGCAGCGGAAGCAACTGAGAAGCGCTGACGTCTCAAGTTTACTGTGAATCAGTGTTATTTTAGGTCTTTACTACATTTCTATGAAAGATTCCAATACTTCCTGGTCCTGATTATCGGACTGTGGACATCTTTGGGTACAGAGGAGAGCTTAGATTATACAACAGTATACCAGCACAGATATTATTCAGTAATACAGCTCTACATCAGGCATTTTATACGTCGATAGAGGTAAAAGTTTTATTGTGTCACACAGCAACACAATCACGAAAGGCAAAGGTTACACAAGGTATAGCTTCTAAACAACTAGATTACAGTTACATTCTCATGCTCTAATCAATGAGCAAGGGAGCTCACCTCGTCTTCTTTCCATAGCCCTTCTTCATACTTGTACCACCTCAAGAGCCCCTCGTCGGTTTTCGTCCTTTGGCACATCACGCAGGTGTCTTGACTGCAAGTCAAAAACCTGCGTAGTCGAGAGGCCTTGTCATGGATAAAAGGATCGATCTCTCTCAAAATTTTTTTAGATGTAGGCGATGGAGAGAGGTCGAAAAGAAGGCAATGCGAAATATTCAGAACTTCTAGCTGTGGTAGGCCCTCCAAGATCATGAGGAGAGCCTCCCTCAGGAGCATTGAGCACCGGAGGCTTAAAACCTTGAGCTTAGGAAGATACGCAACTAGGGTTGAAGCAAAAAAGATATCACAAGGACCCATGATCTTTAGTTCTCTGAAATTCCTGCAGTTCTTGGCAATCTCTTCTATGAAGTATGGGGGATTCGCTATGCTGGGCATTGTCAAGGATTCAAGATCCTTCCAGCAGGAAATGGCCTTGCAGATTCCTGTCTTTTTTATTCTGTTCCAACCTGGCAAAACTAGTCGTTTCAGCTTTGGGCACCTGCAATTAAAGGAAATAACTCACATTTTAATGCAAGATCTCAGATTAACTTTGACATGTCTAGTTGACAAGTGAATACTTGTACCACGTAAACCAGAGTCTAATTTCCAAACAAAACATATAAGATAGTAATGAAATGCCAAAAAGAGTGGAGGATATATCAAAGGGAGGTCAGGTGAAACTAAAAGCAGTTAGTTACCTTTCAGCAGTATAAGTCAACTGATCATCGCTCACATATAAGTTGAAATGAAAAATCAAGGTCGTGATGTTTCCCCTGCTGAGACTCATTGAAATCTTCAACAAACGAGACAAAAGCTTATCGGACGGGTCGTCCACATATACATAAGGCTCTGACGGGATTTTGATGAAATTAGATTTCATCATCGACAAATCCAACGTCTTCCACAGCAGAGGATCACAGCACGCCAAACGCCACCCACTACAAACATGAGCTATTCCGGAAGTTAACTCAAACACATCAAACGACTGAAAAATCTTCACCAAAATATCCGTCTCCAAGTCCTCCCATCTCCTCACAGCAGAGACACCGTCTTCCATTTCACCAGATCTCCAAAATTCCCCGGACAACCTTACTCCATCGCAGTTATGCCTACACAAAGTCATCAATCATAAATCGCCAATACTCGCCTTCACAATTAACTCATACATACGATTGTTCTTAGCAACAATGATTTGGCAAACAGAGACCAGATTAATTCAATCAAACTACAACAGTCTCTGTTTTAAACAAACAAAGAAGAAGAAGAAGAAGAAGAAGAAGAAGAAAATTAAACCACAAGACTAGTGTTCTACGCATTATCCAAATTCTAGCTCCTACAAACAACAATCGCCTAGAAACCAAAAACTGCGCAAAGAGATCAAAGTTTCCAAACACTGCTAGATCTCGAAAATTCAGAATCCAATTCAGAACATGAACAATTCAAAGTCAATACGATCCAATTTTCTCAAGCGGAAAATCATGACAATCAGATCTACCTCCTAACCTCGAAGCCGCGATTCACAGAAACAAAGAAGAGAGCAGTTAATGAAGAATTTAGAGCGAGAAAGTAGTTAATGAAGAATTTAGAGAGAGAAAGTTAGAGAGAGAGAGAGAGAGAGAGATTACTTTTCGGTTCGGGTTCTGGAGGAGGGTTTATCAGTCATCTGCTGCTTGGGGTGGTAGTGGTGGTGGTGGTGATGGTGGTGGTTGTTGAGAGTTTCAGCCTTGCAAACTCAAATAATGTAACAAATATAATATATTATGGGGGGGTCATATTCTTCTTCGTTTTTTTTTTTTTTTTTTTTTTTTCGGTTACTAAAACTCTAAAAGTGTAAGAGAAGAGAAGAAAGCGGATTCTCTCCTCTGTGGCGGTTGAAATTACGGAAAAGGGCCTGGGTTTTCTAGAAAGAGCCTCTGAGACAGACTGTTTCTACTTTCCTAGCTACCCTCTACAAAATCTTGTTGGACTGTCACGTGCTTCTATCACGTGATAGTCGCTCTCTAAACGGACCTAGCTAGCTGCTAGCTTTACTATTTTTGGGGTCCGTAAATATCCAGAACGACCTGCCTGCCAGTCTGTGTTTTTTGACTACAATCGAATCATCATCGAAAAATTCTGGATGACGTGGCAGCCAAGGTTCATTTAACTTGGATTTACAAAGCCGGATTAACTAACTACTAAACGGTAGCAGTTGGGTCTAACCATGTTAAACTACAACGTGTGTATGACTTGTGTATTTCGAGAAGCAAATATGGTTGTTAACGTAGAAAAGTTCTTTTGTGCACCCGGCGGTGCTTTTTTCAGAAGATATGAGCTGTTGATATTTTTAGACAACTTTTTTTTTTCTTTTCTTGAAATGACAACTTTTTTTTTTAATAACAAAATAATGTACTTGATGTTATTCAACCGTCCATTTCATGTTGAATTCGATCATCAATATGAGGTTCTTGTATTGATTTAGTAATTGGGGATAATCGGTATGCAAACCAAGAATGGCTAATTTTAACTATAGGAAACAAATTCGATAATGGGAAAGAAAAACTGCTTTAAAAAGCTGGATTAAAATGACTAGGAAAAATAGATATGGTAATGATTGGTTGGTAAAACCGTATCATTTTGTTGATTCATAATTTACAAAAATGGCGATGGAGAGCTTGAGAAATTCGTTACAGGAAACATTATCTACGAAACTGATGAAATTCAACGTTCTAAATCCGCCTCCATGTTGCCGTATTAGGAATGACTATTTACCTGGGAAATACATGACAATACGTAAAAACATTCAGTTTATAATGCAGTGCCAGATAAACTACCATGGTAATATAGCAAAATCAATCAGAACTAAAAACGTTCATATTTACCTGCTTACTAATTCTTGTGCAATGCTTCTTGCATGGTTCAAATACTGAATGCTTTTTGTAAGGTCACCACTAGATATTGCAGTTTTCAGATTTAGAAAGAATTCCTTGTATTCACCGCTAATTTTATCTTCTTTAACCTGATTCTCCCGTCCACAAACGTTGGTGGAAGATCCCAGCATTTCCTCTTGCACTTCTTCTTTTTTATCTATTGTCAGTGATTTTAGCAACCTCTTGTTGCCGTATCTATTTCTTTCTCGGCTTCTTACTACTGCCTCCAACCTATCAGCCATGAAAGTGGCTCGTCTGATGCAAGAGGAAGGTAGCTGCACAACAAAGAGTGCCCAACTTAAAAACACAATCAAGTGATACAGTATCCATGATGGGACAGAGAAAGAGAGAGATAGATACCTGAGCAAGCTCTGCAACCTTGAATCCAAAACTCCTCTCTGAAACACCAGGCACAAGTTTATACAAGTATGTGACATCTTCATTTTCAGATGTCATGTCCACTGTACCTCTATCCCGTTCTGAAGTCAGGTAAGAAACATGGTAAGCCCCCACTGAGCCTGGGAATTCAGTTCTGATAGAAGCAATTTTTGGATAGTGCGTGACAAAGAGGACCATGCATCTTTTCTGCTGTAGCAAATGATGTAATGTAGCGTAAGCAATAGCCACACCATCGTGTGTGCTGGTGCCTCTCCCAAGCTCATCAATGATAACCAGTGAGCGTGCTGTGCAATTGTGGAGTATGTGTGATGCCTCGCTTAGTTCTTCAAGAAAGGTGCTTCTCCCTTGTTGGATACTGTCAGAAGCACCCATTCGAGTGTAGATGCCATCCAACACATGCAGTTTTGCCAATGATGCTGGTACAAACGAGCCAACCTGAAAGAATCAGAACACACTCACAACAATTAGATATTCATTCTATTAAAAGATAAGCAGAAACGAGAGGAAAAAAAAAAAGGAAATTCTTGATCAATATGTCTAGCTTCAGACAATTATAACTGGAGTACCCCTTGGAGAGCATGCAGAAGAGATGCATATATATACAAAGATGAAGACCAGCTAGTTCCTGTTATTTATGTTTCTATTAAGCTATAAATGTGTCCCAGCATATCAATTAATAACATATAAATATTCACTAATAGCATGTAAGTGAATGTAATAGCCTCAACCAATCCCCTTGTATCACCAAAACCTAAAAAGGTACATTCGTGGAGCTCCTAGTCTTACCTGTGCCATAATAGCAATGAGGGCAACTTGACGAATGTAACAACTCTTTCCACCCATGTTGGGCCCTGTAATTATCTGACAATACTCTCTGTCAGTATGTAAATCTGTGTGATTTGGAACAAAGTTGTCCTGTAATGTCGTCTCTAAAACCTGATCACAAGAATTGCAACTATCAAAGAGAAGACCACAATGACGATGCAATATATTCAAATCTTAGTACAGCAACAAATGACAACTCAAAATGAGCCATAATATTTGATATATGCAACATTTTTACAGAAATCAAAACTCTTCAATTTTAATAATTTCTTCAGAAACCAACTGTCTCGACTAAAATCAACAGAACAACTTGAATTGCAATAGTCTCTAGGTTGAAACCCATTGTTTCTCAATGTCAATCGAAGTACTAAGATTACATTTTGTATCAGATAATAGATATAATTGCTCAGCATGCAATGTGTGAAGTAACCAATAATGACACTTAAAAGCAATTGTAATAGCTAGCTATGTTCTTAAACCAAATGAGCATTATACAGGTATCAGTACCGGGTGACGTCCAGAACAGATATGTATCTGAACAGGTTCATCATCATATACAAACACTGGACGAACATAGTTCTGCAAAAGATAAAGTTTACAGGATTATAATTATTGAACACCAAAGTAAGTTGCAGAATGAAGCATGCATTTCAATTAAATATGCAGCAGATGGTACTATACCTTATTTCTTGAAAGCACAGCAAGTGAATGTAGACAATCTAAACTGGCTAGTGCCTGAATAGCAGTTTGAAACTCGGCATAATATTTACTGAATCCACTTAGAAAGCTATCCCAAGCAGCACGACAGGCAACAGTGAGTTCCTCTTTTGCAAGGGCTAGATGATCTAAAGCAGTCAAGACATCAGGTGGGTGATACCGGACTGTTTTTTTGGTGCTATTAATCTTAACCCAATTTGAAGGCACCTTTACATCTACAGCCAACTGCAGGCAATATCATTTTATATTAGATATGTTAACAGATCCAACTTGCACATTGAGTGTTCATATGTATAAGAATATTCTCAGAATGGAGTTCAACTAACTACCTCTATCAAGTGTGTTGTTCCGGACACACTCATGAATTCCAACTTACGCATTCCAAGCTGTTTGCGGTATAACCCAATGAGAGAATTCAATTTCTCATTTGCCAATTGAACCTCCTTTCTTGCTTTAGAAACCTAAACAGATAAACATGACAGAGTATAAGAAAAATGATTTAAAAAAGGCAGCACAGATTAGCCAAAGATAGATGTGACAATCAGAGTGTGAAACTCCTAGTACAAACCTCAGGAAATTGGCCATCAGAAATGGCGATTAGGTTCTGTAGATCCTGTTGGTCAGCTGCTTCTTTGTTAAGTGTAGACAAAAGTTTTGCAGCATTTCCAATTATACTGGATGATGAAGCAGTCAATATCAACTTCCTCAACAGCTCAGAGCACACTGTCTTTCCTCCCAAAAAATTTTCACTTCCCTCTTCTTCAATTTGAAGTTGCTGAAGTTGTTTTCCGGCATACAATACAGCTTGAATAACTGCAATGAACTGTACAATCCCATTATTGAAAACTGAACCAGCTAGGTGAAGAGAACTATATCACTAGCTTATTTATTATATGATTCATCTATTCATTATATATATACTATAAATAATTAATTATTATATATGACAAGGTCAATTAAACCAGAAGATTAATGATTTACAAACAGAATAGCAGGATAGAGAAGAACCCCTGCATCACCTCAGATGGAGTGGCAGTCCGATGAAAGATTCTTGTTATCCCACGCTGAATATCAGGTGACCTTCCCAGAGTTGTAAGAACTGAAGAAAGTATATAATTGAACTCTGGTTTCAAGATTGTTACGTGACAATCATCTGCATCTCCCCCTTTCATAATCTGACAAGCTTTAGATGACCCCATGGAATCTGCAATCTCAGAAACAGCATCAAGACGAGCAGAAATCATGTTTCTATCACATAAAGGGTGAGTTACCTGTACCATGCAACAGAACTATCAACTACTGAATAAATGAAAAACTAAAATCTAAATAGAAACAATAAACAATTTGCATGACCACCATACCCAGTGTCTAAGAAGCCTTGAACCATATATGGTAAGAGTATGATTCATACACTGCAGCAAGGAGCCAGACTCAGACCCATCATTGCTGTTCTTCAATACCTATGGGCATGTTTACCTAATGTCAAAATAAGGTATGGAAAAGAAATTTAAGAAAAGGAAAAACTATTGCAGCTTTCAGAATATAGGAAAAGCATCATTTCTATATCATGGCAATTACATTACGACAAACAAGACAAGGCTCCAAATCTGGAAAGTTTCTGACTCTGCCAACCAAGTAGCACCATGTAATAGTTCTCTGAAATAGTTTGTATCTACATTCTTTTCACAAATATTGATCAATAAATTCAACTTTAACACATTGACTATTGAAAATAATTGAATAGATGACACGGATTTACGACTGCCAACAGATCCATGTGCGTTGGAGCCTATTGCAATAAGTATAAGTATATAAGTAAATTCCATGACTCGTTGAGAGAGTGGACAACTGGCTGTCATCCTAATATATCAGGTTTGTACAACTGTACATATATCAGTTGGTATTTTGAAATCTCAGAATATTGATTATTGAAAATACTAAAGATACCTCTAGTTGTTGAAGTGCATTGGCTGAGAGAGTCATTTCCATGTTGCTTGAGAATGGCCTGAAAGAAGCTCCTAGGTGAAGGATCCTTTCTAAACCAAATTGTTTCAGATGACGAATGGTTAGGGCCAGTGCTTGGACTGCCAAATTTGGCAATTTCATGATTCCCTTTAAAAACAGAGAGAAAAAAACATAAGAGTCGAGGACAAGAAGTGCAATAACAAGAAATACGTTCCACAGGTTTGGTGTATGGACCTTATAGTCGAATAATGCAAGATACTAACATGAATGGGAACCTACTGACTAATGGTAAAATGAATGGCAAAGAAACAAACAAAAGGTTCTAAATCACATAGAATACCTCAATTCCCAGGTGATGATTACCCTTTTCTATAACCTCTGAATTTATCTTTGTTTGATCGCCTAAATTATCTTCATCCATGTTTCCATATAAAGACATTACTTCAGCCAGAGCACCACCGTCTTTGAAGCAATCCCGCGAGACACGCTCCACGCGGACATTTGAAGCAGGTCCAGCAAAAGCAAGTAACATCTATATGAAAATAATCACAAACCTATCAGTCAAACTTGGCATTACAATAAAGAGATAATGCAAGATTGGATAAACCATACATTTCACCTAACTTGCCTATAATCAGTATGCTTCCAAGTTCCATCATTACAGACTAACAAAGTAATAGAGCTTTAGTTGCAAGTTAACATTCCTACGGCAAAAGACTATATACCTTCTCGGTTTGTTTCGAAAGTGGATCCCCAAGAAGCAACTCAGCAGGAGACAAGCTCACCACAAAAGCCTCAAGCCCACTCCTCATAAAATTATCACTAAACTCTCCATACACAACATCCCCAGTCGAAATCTCCACCGCAACAATCCCAATCCTAACTTCCATCCCCCCATCACCTCCACAACCCACATTCCCACTCTCATCCACCACACAAGCCAAGTAACTACTCTCCCCACCACACCCCTCCTCCCCTCCCCCCACATCCTCCGCCGCCTCCAGCGTCGCCTTCGTGTACAATGCCGACAACCCCCTCCCAAACGGGCCGCCCCGGTTCGCCCCGTGGGCCTTGATCGCCGCCGTCTCGGTCTGCTTCACCACCCCAACCTTATACCCAGCACTCACCAGCCTCCTGACGTGGACATTCAGCCGGAAAGTGGGCACACTCGCCGTCAAGAAACTATGATCCATGTGTGCATAAATCCCCAAAATTCTCGCCGCGATTTCCGCATCTTCTCCGAAAAACCGGAACTTGTAACCGACTTCCACCATTAGAAGCACATCAGAGTACCTCTTCTTGAGGTCGACGACCTGCCGCTCCAAAGGTGTGAGATTAGGGTTTGAGGGATTGGGGGTGGAAGAAGGTTGGGGGATGTTGGTGGAGGGTTCTAGGAGCTTCTGGAGGAATTTCTGGTGGAGGGAGGGATTGGGTGAGGTGGGTATAGGGTTGTGGGTGTGGGGAGAGAGCTTGGGGAGTTTGGTGGGTTTTGGGGAAGAGGTGAGTTGGGAGGAGAGGAGGCGCTTGGAGGGTGAGTAGGTGACGGTGGCTGTGATTTTGGGCGGTGGGGTTGGTGGGTTGTTAGGGTTTAAGGGTGGGGCAGAAGAAGAAGGAGAAGAGGATGGAGGGTTTTGGGGTTTGGATTTGGGCGCGAAGAAGCGCGATAATACTTGCTGCTTTTGCTTTCCCATTGGGGAATTTGCAGCGATGGTTTTTGGGGGTTTTGGGGAGTGAAGAGAGTGATGAAGAAGGAGGACGGTTTTGTTGATTTGGCGCGCTCGGTTCAGGTCGTAATGTCGTATTGGATGGAACAAGCGACATGTCGTATGTCTACTAACTATGAAATTCAAAATGCATTTTTTAGGGCTCAATATTTCTAGTACACATACAGAACAGCAGAACTTAAGAAGTCGAAGTTAAAAGCTTGAAGACCATATGTTCCCTACTAGTCAAATTGTTATGATGAAATGATGAGTATCTGTCTGCCATAAAGTTAGTCTCATTAGACAGGATGTTTAAATATAATATTATCAATTTTGATCAAAATTTTTAAAAAGTGACATCAATGGCGGATCCAGGATTCTAGACATGTCTAGGCTAATTAGAAGTGCACAATTTTTTTTTTTTTTTTTTTTTGAGATTTGGAACCCAATGGGAGGCTCATCCTCACGCCTTTATAATTTTTAATCAAAACATACAACGGAGGGGACATAAAATCAAACCCCGTAAATTAAAAATTACAAGCATACATTTGTTGTAAAATAACAATAAACTAACTAAATCGTACCTTCCGAGACCCACTCACTTCAAACTCAGCAATCACAGAATCATTATCAATGCTATCGGCCAAGTCTTGGCAAGTCACAGTAATTAAACAATGAAACCAAGCTGCAGCATTTAAACAATTATATATACCATCATTATATTCAAGTCGACAAGTCACAGAGTAATTAAACAATTAAACCATGAAACCAAATAAGCAATAATAGACTAAGGGCATCTCCAACAAAGGAGTCAAAAGCCAAAATGACTAATGGACTTTTTTTTTCACCATCTCCAACCCAAATAAAAAAGGTATCAAAATGGTTTTTGAGCCGTACCTTGAGTCAAAATGACTAAGAAATGAAGGTAGAGAAACTAGAAAGCCAAAATGGCTTAGATTGCGTTTGGGGGGGGGCTTTTTTGCTCCCCTGCTTATAAGCACCTGACCTGTGTGCGTTTGGTAAACCTGCTTTTGCCCAGCTTTTGGTAGAAGCCACTGCTTCTTTTGGTCGAAAGCCAAAATGGCTTAGGGGAAGAAGGTTGGGCCCCACCTTCCACTATCCAAAATAAGCGGCTATGATTCACTCCTCATGAACTCAATTCAAAATAGAAGGCCAAGATTAATTGATACCAAAAATTAAAAAGTAAATATAAAATTACTTAATTTCTAGTCTGACAGTCAGAAAAATGTGAGGAATTAAATTCAACAGCTAATAATAGAGTAATGTAGTTTTAAATGAGAAAAACTTCAAAAATAAAATAAAAATTTAAACGACGATATATTATATAAGATTATTATGTATGATATATAAATTCATATTATTATTTTTTTTGAATCAACCCAAACCCAAGGGCGGGTGTCAATATATTCATCTAAAGCCAGAATAGGCCGTTACATACCCTTCCGCTGCCATCTACAGACAGACAAGAAGGTAGTGGTAGTACCCACAGTGGTACATAGAAATAGACCTACCATTAGACATTTCAGGAACGTAGATATAGCGGATATCCTCCATTGGTACTACTCCAGAGGCGCTAGAGAAACATAGAGTGCGCACAAAACGCATAGCTTCCTAAAAGGAATTATTGTAATTAGACTAACTAAAAACATAAAAGATGGGCCTAGGGCAAAAAACCTAGCCCAAAATACTGCAGTTCAAGCAGCCCAAGAAGAAGGACCCCCCAAGGCCCAACAGGCATTGCTTGGCTCGGCTGCAGCCATCACCTCCAGACCACCAACTTCCAGCGCAGCTCCTCCCCGGCCCCGGCTCCATCATGTCCCCGCCTCTCCGAGTCCCACCACAGTCCGCCACGACCAAAACCCGACCAACCACGCCGCAACATGAAAACCCGATGAGACCAGGCCGCCACAAGCTGCATCCCCACGAACCAATCTCGATTTCACCGTCCCCGATCGACGCCACCACCAAATTCGAATCGCGCCGTCGATCCAAGCCTCCACCGACACAAGCTCTGCCGCCTCCCAGAGATTACCGGCCGGAAACACAAAAGCCAAACAACACCGGCCAAGAACTTGAGCAACCCAATCCAAGAACTACATGAACAGCCCATTCCTTCCCCGTCCGGCAGCAAAACCACATGACATCGGCGAGGCCAAGGCCAGCCGGGCTGCCAGGGCCGCCACCGGACGAGAGATTAGCACAGGGGCGCCGCCGAGTTAGGGTTTTCTCTCAAAGGGAGAGTATAAATTCATATTATAGTTAAATAATTATCTAAAATAATTAAAATTATGAAATGGCTATGGCTTTTGACTAAAGGGGGTTGGAGATGCAAAATATGAATGAACAGTAATGACACTAGGGGTGTCAAATTTTCCAAATGACTTTAGCTTTTGACTAAAGGGTTGGAGATGCCCTAATAAAGCATATATGAAGAGCACAGAGTCACAGAGAAACAAATCAACTAATCAAGTCGGCATTCGGCAAGTCTTTGGAATAAAAAAAGTCAATAGAGTAAGAGACTCAATACCCAGAAATCCAGAATCACACAGATTCACAGCAGCAACTTGCTCACCAACTCCAATTCTCCAAAGTCCAAATCAAACAATCTCACGCAGGGATGCAGCAGCAAGTCAGCCACTGACCTCCATGGCTCCATCCAAACACACAAGCAGGTCTGCCTACAAAACCAGTAAACCACAAACCCAGAAATTTAGAGTAGATTCATGGGATTTCCCCAAATTGAAATTTAAATCTCCGTGAAGATGAAAGATAGAGTAATTGTACATGTGAAGCAGGGATCCCCAAATCGGATTGTGGGTTCATGGCGATTTCCGGCGGCGGTTTGTGGGAGTATTCAATCATTCACTTCAACTGACCTAGTGAGTACTTGAGTAGTGACCTGCTGCGGCCTGTGGGAGACTGGGAGTATGCGATTTCGGACTTCAACATATACTTTTTTTTTCTTTGGACTGGTATGGGCTGAAGGAATTTTTGGGCCAAAATGTTGTCTGGGCTATAGCCCATATAGTCTTCCATGTAGTTCCGCGCCTGAGTGACATGAATTATTTGAAGTTACTAATTAATTAAAAAAAAAAATTTAATCATAACATGTTATGTTGTACGACACAAAAACATTTTTGTACATGTATAAAGTAATAGAGAAGTATATACAGTAGTTTACTTTACTCATCTAATTATTCTTGTTTTAGTTTCTTTGATTTAACGAATACCTTAACGTGATTTATTTATAGGTCCTTAGTCCCTCAACATCATCATCTTTACATCTTAACAAAGACATTATCCTTACATCCCCTTAATTTTGAAAGATCGAAGAATTGATTTGTTTATGGGCTTAGGTTAAAACTAGAAAGCCCAAAGGACAATGATTGAAACTGATATCCACCTTCAAGTAGAAAATGACTTGTTCATTGATCCTTCCCCATACACAAGTGAGCTTAATTAATAGTTTCTGCATATGGATCAGGTAGAAGATAAAGTACTGGATGGATAAGAATCTGCAGCTGTTTCTTTCTATTATATATTCTGGTCCATTTTTTCAAACTAACGTTTACTTTGTCACTATTAGCTAGTTTGGAAGGAACTTAATTAAAACAACACTCTACTGATTGTGAATTTAAACACTGTTCAGTTTAAGGAATAATCTGTAAACGTATTGAATCCAAGATCAGAAAAAGCTGCCTTCTGCAGGCTGTACATCTTTGAGCCATCATTTTCCAACTGTAAATACCAAATTTTTCTACTTAAAGTAGTAAATGAAGTTTCTGTTACTAGCATTCTTTTTTTGAACGTGTTTAGGGTATTCCGATGTAGATTTTATCTTCAAAGTTTTTAAACGTGTTAAAACATGATGCTGAAGAATACACAAATTAAATTAAAGCTGATTCTCCATTTTATGTCCATATAACGAGCCTTAATTAGGGAAGAAAAATGCTTTGGCTTACAGACTTGCTTACGATGGTGCTTTGAATGATGGTGCAGTTAATTTGAAGGAGAATCTTGCCTACTTTTTCTGCGGTGTATGGTAGGGAGTTGGCTTCTAGAATCAATTATGAATTATCATTTCTCTTGGTTTGTTCTTTTTTTTTTTTTGGTTACATGAGTTTGTTCTTTGGTTTGTTATTTTACATTACTTTTGATTTGTTTTCCTCCTTGTTTTACCTTTCTTACTTTGTATTGAGTGGGGCTTGTCTAACTATTTTGGGGGAGGTTTCGATCTAGTTCCCCCCCCCTAACATATGTACTTTTTGATTGCTTTTATAAAAAGTTCTAATAAGGGAGGAGTGGTGGGCTCCTGGTCCTCTTTGGAGTTGTGTGAGATAAGCATTGGCAGATCATATTATGTTGCTATTCAAATCAGAGGCCACATCATCTCATGTTTGTTTGAATTAGGTTGGGAATATGAGCAAGGAAGTAAGTGAATCATAAAGGTGGACGATAAAAGGTTTTGCTGAAACCACGTAATGCATAAGGGGACAGCACAGGCTGTGGCCACACCATCTTCCATGACCAAAATGAGGCAGAAAACCAACCAACGCTGCGTCTACTTCTCTTGTGCCTCCTTCTCCACTAGCTCTTTGCTGCAGTTTTTATTATTAGTGTACCAAATAATAAATATGCACATCCCATCTTTGATCTTTCCCTTCCTAGGTTATATATATAACTTGTTTCGCATGCAATATCTGTATATGGTATGAACTGTATTTTATGAAATTGGTGATGGAATACCATAAAAGCCCATGACACACTGTGATCATCCTATGCAATAGCTAAAGGTTGATTTTTTGATGCAATGAGAAGATTTTGCTAGAGAAACAGAATTTTCAAGGAATTATACTATTATAGAATGCTTAATTTGGCAATATGCTTGAGGATTAACAACCCATCCGTGTTATTTTTATCGAATTCGTAGAAATTACACGTGATAGCATAGAATGATTATTACCTCATCGATGGAAGATTCTTCTAATGAGAAGCTTCCACTAAATAATTAAAATTTTGACAAAACTCTATTATCTTGAGTGATGAATTAAAACCATTTACACTTTCAAGCTAGTTGTACTAAATAACTTCAAAAAAATTGTATGATGTATAAGCTAATAATAAACACGCAAATTTTGCCCTAAGTCTTTCAAATTTAGCTACATTGAGTTGACCACTAAACTTACTGTGATCAATCAAAATTCGTAAATACTTGCAAATTGTTAAGATATTCACTTATCTAAAGCAGTTCAGTACTCGAGATTTGTCTTATTCAATAGTATTGACAATACTCGGAAGATGAAGTTGAAGGAGAATTTTTGAGTTTCAAAATTTATAACAAACAACATGAGACTCCTCCACCACCGCTATTATATCAGTTTTCGAACTCCTTCAACTTATAACATGTGAGATATTTACACGTTATTTGATACCAAGGGCATTGATGTAATTTAAGGAGACATTAAGAATCTGAGAAAAGAGGCAGATAACAAAACATGGAGTAAAGAACATACATAGAAATTTGCAAGTATTTATCCACTTCCTCCATGAGTAATATGAAGGTCCTATGCTAGGGTACGGGAGCCTTTGGTTGGTACAGAAACACCCCCAATGCCTCCAAAACTTAACATCTCCACCACCACCGCCCCTTAACCATGACTGGGCGATGAACCCACCTTTCCATTTCCCAGTCCCACAACCACTCCAAAACCCAGACCAACAACAACAACAAGTTCAAGATAACAAACCCACCGCCGATGATCATCATCTTCATAAGTCCAGGTTCGAATGGGACTTCACTCTCTCCACGGTCGTCTCCTCCCCCACCGCCACCGGCTCCGTCTCCAACACTCTCGGAGTAATCGAGTTCGACCCATCGGAAACTGTTCTAGCCACCGGAGGCATAGCCAGGAAGATTAGAATCTACAGCGTCAAGTCTCTCCTGCCGAGTCATGAACAGCCTAAGGACGACGTCGTTTCGCTAGACCACGCTGCTGCATGCGACTATTACATTTGCACCCCCGCCAAGCTCAGCAGCCTCCGCTGGCGGCCCGGGTCGAGCGGCCGGGTCCTCGGGTCTGGGGACTACGACGGCGTCGTCACGGAGTACGATCTCGAGTCCCACCTCCCCATCTTCGAGCGCGACGAGCACGGCGGGCGCCGGGTCTGGAGCCTCGACTACTCCGATTCGGATCCGGTTCTCGGGGCGTCCGGATCCGACGACGGGACCCTTCAAATGTGGGACCCGCGGTGCGAGGGCGGGGACTGTGTGGCTACAGTGGTTCCATCCGAATCGGGTAACCCGGTTTGTTGCGTGGAGTTCAATCCCTTCGGTGGACCGCTCCTGGCCGTCGGATGCGCTGACCGGAAAGCCTACGTCTATGATGTGAGGAGAATGGCGGGCCCGGTTTTGAGTTTTGACGGCCACGATAAGACCGTGACGTACGTCAGGTTCCTTAACGGCCGTTCGATGGTGTCAGCCGGAACAGACGGGTGTCTGAAGATGTGGAGCGTGGATGACGCGCGGGAAATTCGGACGTATTCGGGTCACACCAACAATCGGAGCTTTGTCGGGTTGTCGGTTTGGAGAAACGGTGGGCTTCTCGGGTGCGGGTCTGAAAATAATCAGGTGTTTGTGTATGATGTTAGGTGGGGTGAGCCTGTTTGGGTGCATGGGTTTGGACCAATGGGAAGCGAGGGTTGTGATGACCGTGGGTTTGTGAGCAGTGTGTGCTGGCGGCAGATGGGCGGTGAGGAACAGTGTACCCTCCTGGCGGGTGGATCCGATGGGGTTTTGCAGGTTTTTTTGGGTAGAAGAAAGTCATTAGCTTCGGATTAGACGAAAAAAATGGCTTAATTCTAACCCATTTTCCCTAATTACGTACTTCGATATTTGCCGAAAAATACAAGAGAATTTACAGACACCATTTTGTTCGGAATAATTTATGAGATATCTTTTAACCTATAATCTCTCTGCGGGTGTGCTCTATTTACTGTTCGTTCGTACTCTCTTCTATTGTTCTTGGAGCAATAGTTCATACACGTGGACTAAGCATATGTTAATTGCATGACATAACCAAAATCACGTGTATTAGCTTGTTATTGATTTCTGTAGGCATCTTCTTGTGTGTGTGTGTGTTAGTAGTAAGTTGGAGACGCTCACATGGTGGTGTCGAAGGTTTGGTATATGTAGTTGCATGAAATTGAATCACTACATGGCTGCAATTCAAACCGTAGATGCGTTTGTTCATCTAGATCTATTCTTTTTGCTGTCTGTTCAGATTTGTTTTGTCTTTTGTTCGTGTATTCTTGATTCATTTGTTGTGATATATATACATGTTCGATGCAGAAAACCATAAATGTATGGCTTGTTCTTCATTGACTTGTAGTAATTAACTGTTACAGTTCTTCAGGTATGCAAGCTGAAGATTAATTCATTAGCTAACCAAACCTAAACCAAAATAACATTTGATGGAGCTGTACATGAATTTCCTGTGTTGTTTGCAGCAATGCATATGTGTGCATAATATATTTTTCACAGTGTTCTTGATGTGGCATATGATATAGCTGCATGCACAACATAATTTGTAAACTTTACTCTCATGGTTGTAATTTGAATAGTCTAGGACATAGGTTTAGGCTAGCTAATGTAATGTTGGCAGGTTCTTACACGAGCATCATCAAGAGAATCACTGACTGAAATGATTATGAAAAAGCTAGATTTAAGCTCTTTCATCGAAGATATTTGAAACGTAACCGAAAGATTATAATAAATTTTGTTTGATCATGATCTTCTTGGAATATGCATGACATACATCGTTGCAAGTTCTTCAAATTATTGTCTTTTCATGAGCGCTAACGCAATAACTATATCAACAATTATAGATCCGGAAGATTGTATTGCGATCATATCTGTCTGAGTCTTCATACCAAATGATAACAATTTTTAGCCAAAAGAAAAGAACAAATAATATATAGGCACATGCATAGTTGAGATGCCACCCTATTTCCATATTGAGTTCTTTTGAATTTCTAAGTTGAGCAAAACACAAAGAAAGTCTCGTTAACCATACCAAAACAATATAGCAAAGATTAGTGTCGTGGATGGTCTACATGTAAAAACATTTGCAAATTTGACATGCAACTTATTTAATCAAACTCAAAACATGTACTTGTATTTTTGTTTCTTCATTGTGCTCTTAGATTTTGAACATTTTTCGGTAATGACAAAATTTGTTTAGATTAATTCAATTTGTGGAATTTTTTCTAACATGTTCTTGAAGCAATAGTTCATAAACGTGGATTAAGCATATGTTAATTGCATGGCATTACTAAAATCACATGTACGTATTAATTTGTTATTGATTTCTATAGGCATGTTGTTGTTGTTGTCTGTGTATGTTAGTAGTAAGTAGGAAATGCTCACATGGTGGTGTCGAACGTTTGGTATATGTAGTTGCACGAATGTGGTGCCATTGCAATCCCATCAGTCAATGTGTTTGTGCATCTAGTTCTGTGTTCTTGATTATCGTACCTTTCACCGTCTCTGTTAGGGTTTGTGTTGTCTTTTGTTCATGTATATATCTTTGCTTCATTTGCTGTGATACAGTGATATACATGTTCGATACAGAAATTAAGCCATATATGTATCAATGTATGACTTGTTCTTCATTAGATTGTACCAACTGTCACAGTTCTTCAGGTATGTATACGAGCTGAAGACTCATAAGCTAACCAATTAAGCATATAACATGCATATGGTAGAGCTGTACATGAACTTCCTATGTTGTTTGCAGCATTACATTAGGGTGCGTGGATTATCTTTCATACTGTTTTTGATCAACTTCCTCGATCCCCCTCTGCGTGGCAACGATATGATAGAGCTGTAAAGTATAATTTGTAAGCTTTACTCCCGTACGCGTTGTTGTAATCTGAATAGTCTAGGACACAGATTTAGGCTAGCTAAATGTAATGTTGGTAGGTTCTTATACGAACACATCAAGCGACTCATTAGCTCAAATGATCGAGAAAGAGATTTGGTAAGTTATGTCATATGAAAAATATTTGAAATGACCGAAAAACTGTCTAATTGTAATCAACTTTACTTGATCTTAATGTTCTTAAGTAAGAGATATGCAGAACATGCGTCATTGCAAGTCAAATTAGTCACACAATAATAAATTATTGTATTTTCAAGGGGATTAATGCAGTAATCATATCGACAAGTTATAAATTTAGAAGGTTGTATCAGTAGTTCCGTATTCATCTAAATTCTCATAGAAGGTTTTTGGCTGATCTCGGTTCGGGCTTCTTCGACGGACGACGGTTGCAGGGGTTTGAGATTCAAGATCTGCAGCGGCGTGGGTTGGCGGGGTACTGGATTGAGGTGGCTTCGGTGTGAGGAAGGTGGAGGCGGCATGTTCTGAGGTGGGTCTGTTCTGTGGCGGCGGGGATCACAGCGGAGCGGCCTCATGCAAAGCTTCACTGGAACTGTGTGCAGGGTTTCAGGAGCGGCGATGGCTCCGGGGCCGGAGTCAAGCCTGGCCTGCTGGGCCTTTGAGTGGGCTCTCCGTTTGGAGTTCTTGGATCTTGGCTATTTTGGGCTAGTTACAAATTGGCAGAGCACAGAGCAGTCCGTATGGGGTTTGGGCTTGGTCTTGGGCTGCTACTTGTTTGGTTGGTTGATAGGTGGAGATCGTGGTGGACGGGGGGCCGCTGGTGGTGGTGCGATGGTGGATCGGGTTTGCCATGGTGGCGGGTTTGGCTGTTACTATTGTTTTAGGGTTTGGTTTTATTTTATTAATTGTTGGTAATATGACACTACTAAAGGTGTGGCAGAGACAATCTTCTCTGTCGCGGTCTCGGGGATCGTTCCTGTTCTGGAGTTGGGTCAGCAGCGGTGGCAAACAGTCTGGCTAGACCATCACCCTTGGCCTTCTAGTGGGTCCTTTCTATCTGGGATCGGGTCGGAGGCGATGGCGTTTTGGAGCAGTGGAGGATGGATGGTGTCGACAATAGGGTGGTGATGGTGTTGGGTTTTCTTTAGTCCCAGGTTTGAACGCCCGACAATCCTTTTGGTCGAGTTTGGGTCACAACGAGTGTTGGCTTGGTCGATCAAAAGCTGGTCAGGAGGACTCTGGTTGGTGAGTTAATGTCGACACAAGTGAGTTGTCTAGCTTTAGAGTTCTTACTGGCTGGACGAGAGGTGCGATGTCAAGGATTTACTGTTCCTGCGCTTTTTGTCTTTGTCATACAGTTGTAGTGCCAGTTTAGAGTCAGTATATAGAGTTCCCAGTGGGAAGTCTAGTGGCCATTTCTGCGTAAGAGATGTCGCCCAAAACTCGTTGTAAGCAGTTCATTATTAAAGAAGTTCTTATTTGATAAAAAAAAAAAAAAAAACTCGTAAGCATGTGCAGATCGACGGCGTTGCAGATATTGAGGGCGCTGGGCGTGGCGGTTTCGACTTCGGCCGCGGCGTTTGGACCGTGGAGCGTTGGGTCGTGGTGTCGTGGCAGTTTCAACTTTGGCGGCGGCGTAGGATCGTGGTGGGGTTTTGTGGCGGTGTTTGCGTCGTTTGCGTCGTGACGGCGGGAATCCTGTCGGAGCGGGCCTGGGCACGGTGGTGGCTGAGGACGGGTTTGGAGATGGAAGTTTGGTCTGGGCCAATCTCAGCCTGTTGGGCTTTGGGTAGGCCTGCTTTTGGAGCTCCTTGGGACAAAAATTTGATGAGCTAGGGTTTTGCTCTAGGGATGGTGTTTTTAGTTTGTCTAATTACAATAAAGTTCATTGTATTAGGAACACTCTATGTACTTCTAGCGCCTTTGGAGTAGTACCGAAAGAGGGTATTCGCTACCTCTACGTATTTAAATGTACAATGAGTAAGAAATTTAAGCATAACTAGTTCAGATGATTGAGAAAGAAATTTAAGCTTTGTTATCAAAGATATTCGAAATGACTGTTATCAAAGATATTCGAAATGACCAAAAGATTGTCTTGTAATAAACTTTACTTTTTTTTTTTTTTAGTAATGCCACGAGGGTGAAATAATGTATTCATCACAAGCCAGAATAGGTCGTTACATACCCTTCCGCTGTCATTTATAGACAGACAAGAAGCTAGTGGTAGTACCCACAAGTGGTACGTACATATAGTCTTACTCATTGTACATTTAAATACGTAGAGGTAGCGGATACCCTCTTTCGGTACTACTCCAAAGGCGCTAGAAGTACATAGAGTGTTCCTAATACCTGCAAAAACTTTCGAGCAACACCCACACCCGAGCCTCCGGAACGCTAGCATTAAGTCTCGTCTGGCAGCAGATCACGCGTCATTGGTGAGGCCAAAAGGCCCGCCCGAATGCCATAGCTGCCGCCGGACGAGAGCAAGCTCTTAGTTGAAGCCGCTGCCGCCGACCCTTAGGGTTTCTTCGAGAGAGAGATGATAATTCTAAAAAGACTGTAATAAACTTTACTTGATCTCGATCTTCATAGGGATATGCCGAACATAAATTGTTGAAGTTATTCAGATTAGTTGCACATTTGCACAAGTAATAAATCATTGTATCTTCATGAGCCATAATGCAATATAGATCTAGAAGGTTGTATTACTACCACATTGAAAGAAGTTCTCATACCAAATGATAATAATCTTTGGCTAACGCCTAAAATAAAATAAAAAATTACATAACTGTCATATGTATGTAGAGAGCTGAGACACATAAATAAACGAATCCTTTTAAATATCAATACCGTGCATAAGAAAAAGAAAGTCTCGGTAACCACCACCAAAATAATATAGCAAAGATAGATGATCCATATGTATATATATTTTGCAAATTTGTCACACTTCTTATTTAATCAAACTCGAAACATGTACCTGTATCCTTGTTTACAGTGCTCTAAGATGTTGAACATTTTTCGATGACGTACGACTAATTGCAATCATCTCCAAAACGATCTAGTAAGAAATATAAATTTCAATTGTAAGAGCAAGTTCACCCGTTGGGTCACCAGGTCACCCACTATTCACTACTTTTTAGTGTTAATTTTCACCCTCTGCGTCACGGGCACAGTTTTCATGGTGACCTAGGTCACCAGGTCACTTTGCAGGTCCCGATGGTGACCCAGAAAGTGACTCCGGTTGACCCAGGGCACGAAATACACTGTGCTCGTGACCCAGAGGGTGAAATTAACACTAAAAAATAGTGAATAGTAGGTGACCTGGTCACCAAACGGGTGAACTTGCTCTAACTACTTCAGAAAAAGAAGAAGAAAAGATTGTGTAAACACAGCTACACACCGCATAACTATTTTCGTAAATAGGTTTCTGAAAAATAAAAACAAGTAAAAAATATTGCATAATTGGCGGCACAAGCCTCTTGACCTCCACCGTTCGATTCAACTAATTGGACACGTGGCAGCCCCTGGAGGAAATCAAACAGGGAGAAGACTGGTCCGTGATGCGGATTTGTGTTAAACGCGACTAGAGAGAACCAAAAACCCTGGGTTTTGTTTCTTCTGGGTTTGAATCTCTCTCCCTCTCTCTCTCGAAGTCTCACACTCCTCGCAGATCAAAAATTCTCAGAGCCAAAACAGAGAGACCGGAGATCTCCTCGGAGCTGTAAAAAATGGTGACGTCGGCGGTGGTCAACACCTATCCACTGTCCAGCTACACGTTCGGGACCAAAGAGCCCAAGATGGAGAAGGACACCTCCGTCGCCGATCGCCTCGCTCGCATGAAAGTCAAGTATGCGACGTCGTTTTTAGCTTCGCTCCGTTTTCAATTGATTCCGATTAGTTTTTTAATTTCAGTGTCCGTGAAGGTTCTTTATGCTTTTTTTTATAAACCCTAATTTTTAAAATTTTTTTTGTTTGTGTGTGTTCGTTTTTGAATTCACAGCTATATGAAAGAGGGGATGAGGACAAGCGTCGAAGCTATTTTACTGGTACGTTCTCAAAGGACTTGGTAATTTTGTTCGGTGAAATTGTAATTTTTTATTTTATTTTCAAGATGATATAGGCAATTGAAGCTCTTTTTGTGAAGCCTGAACACTTATCTAAGATGCATTTTGGATGATTAACCAGATTTATAGGTTTAGGAACATTTGCTATTGTGTATGACTTCATTTTATACATGATGCATCAACCGAGCCCCAATAGATTTAGGGATTGTATACTTGGGTGGGGAAAATAGGCGAATTTTATTCGTATGTTTAATGGTTTCTGAGAAAGGTCGGCAAATACTTAGTAATGGGTATTAGCAGGCTATTAGCTATCATTTCAATTTGATTAGTTCATGTTCTGGTATAGTAGGTCTCTGATTCCCAACATTCTTGCAAGCATAATTCATGTGTGAATTGTGGCGTGGCTTGGGTGGAGGAAGATTGGGCGTGAACTTAGTTTTGATATATACATGTAGGTGTTTGCATTATTTCCCAGGGCTCAACATTTTTCTCGATTGTGCAGGTACAGGAACATAATCATCCCCACATACTGCTTCTGCAGATCGGAAACACGTTCTGCAAACTTCCTGGTGGACGGCTGAAGCCAGGAGAGAATGGTATGGACTTAACCCTTCACTCCATCCTTTTTATGGTGTATGCATGATATTGTCAAAGGCTAAAACCTTTTCTTTTGTTGTTTTTTTTGGGGTGGATCTTGTCGTGTTGCAGAGATTGAGGGGCTGAAAAGAAAGCTCACCAGCAAACTTGGTGCTAATTCAGCAAACCTTGTCCCTGATTGGCAGGTACTGTTATTAAGTGTTGATAAGAGAGAGATAATTTAAGCCTTATTAGTGGAAAACACGAGAAATATAACTGGGAAGGAAGTTGTTTGTAAGTGTAATAAGGCAATGAAAGATGTGTGAATGTGCCAGAGCATCAAGAATGAGACGGATAATAGCATTTTAGGTGCTTCTTTAGTGTTATTCTTCATAAAACTGACATTGGTGTATGGGAAGCTGCAGTATGTCAATCTAACATGCCACCAATTGTATTTGAAGTTCTGAAATTTAGTTATTAATATAGGCATATATCCTACAACCTTAGCGAGCTTGCAAAAAACTACGTGCTCTATTTTTGTTAATGCTTGTTGCTTACCTTTTGAATCTTGATGCAGATAGGAGAATGCGTCGCTATCTGGTGGAGGCCAAACTTTGAAACCATAATGTATCCATATTGCCCTCCTCACATAACAAAACCAAAGGTAATGACCAACCCTGTCTACGAGACAAACAATGGAATATTGTTTATGTTGCTTCCCAATCTTTGCCATGTACTGATTTTGCCCTATGTTTGTAATGCAGGAGTGCAAGAAGCTTTTCCTTGTTCACTTATCTGAGAGGGAGTACTTTGCTGTGCCAAAGAACCTAAAACTCCTTGCTGTTCCGTTGTTTGAACTCTATGACAATGTTCAGGTATGATAATTATATGGCGTGCTTCTGTTATATAATCTTAGAATTGGACTTGTGTTTCAGTGTGAATTTTAAGTTCCAATGCTGTGGCTACTTCTTGTTAGAATGGTTTACCAAATATTTATAATACCTCATGGATATTTCGCTTACCCATCTTCCTATTGCTGTAGTCTATAGGATTAAAAACATTAATATTTCTTCTTCCCATGAATTTTATCTTCTTCTTCTTGTCCTTTCTGTTTTTTTTTTTCCTGATGTACAATCTTCATTATTCTGTTTGTTCTCATGATGCATATTTCTCAATTGCAGAGATATGGGCCTGTTATATCTACAATTCCTCAGCAGCTTTCCAGATTCCAATTCAACATGATCAGTTCATGAGTGGAGGATGGAACTTTGAAGTTATTGGGATAGAACTCTCCAATATAATGACGATCGTATCTTAATATCATTGCATGGACTGATAGAGCTGAAGATCTGGACATTATTTCGTTGCTTAACTTGAGTTGGTTAGTTTTGGATACAGCTATCCAGATGGCTGAAGTATAACTTGTGATATGGTCTATCTATCTATATTGGTCACTATTATTTGCTGATGGGTTTGCATTACTCTTGAAATTTTATTTGAACTATGTTTGCATTGTGTGTTGTGCAAGTTCTTATAGTTGTAGTCTTAACAGTAAAGATACTGTTGTTTCTTCCCTGCAAGGAAAGATGTTAATTTCTGTTAGAATCGGGGAGTGATACGATTAGTTGTATTAGTGTTGATTCAAGATTATTTTGGTTAAGATTTCTTAGCAGAACTTATTGTGCTTCACTGTATTGTAATGACGGGTAGGGACTGTAGGACAAGGATGTATGTAGGGTGTACGTGGCAGCTTGTAACATTTTGTATCTTGCATTTCACAGCTTTCTCATCAATTTCATTTTGAGAAGCTGTGTGACATGTATTGATCTTTGTAGAATCGCCTTTGATCAATGAAATTCTTTCTAGAAGGTGTTTTTTTTTTTTTTTGAAATGTCTAGAAGGTGTTTTCTTAAAGATACAAGGTTTGATTCTTGTAGCATGGTGCTTTCCGTTCTTGTTCCATGTCATGCTTAATATCTATTTGAATGCCAGAGGCCAGCCATAAAAAGAGAAGGGCTCATGACTATAAGTACTGAGCTCTGCCTGAGCGGCCAAGCCAATATTTCTCATCATTTTCACATTTACATTGCTTTGAAAATGATTGAATCCATCTGTATGCAAGACTTCAAGAAGCATAAACATTACTATGCCCTGTGTTCTTCCAAATTTTCTTTTCTTCCATCATTTCTCTTGCACTTTGAGCCTCCGGCCATTGCCCTACTGAGGCATGCATGTTAGACAAGAGCACATAAACTCCTGATTCATTTGCTTCCAACTCTGTAGCTTTCTCTATCACTTCCTCTGCCAATTTAAGGTGACTTCTATCTCTGCAACCGCCAAGCAAAGCTCCCCATATTGCTATGTCAGGCTTATACGGCATTTCCTTTACTAGACGTACTGCTTCCTCCAACTGACCATTTCGGCTCAGTAGGTCAATTATGCAGCCATAATGCTCGAGTTTTGGTTCAACCCCAAAATCCCTCTCCATGGAATAGAAGATTCCTTCACCTTCCTTTACTAAGCCTCCATGGCTACAAGCAAAGAGAGCAGCAGTGAACGTGAAGTCATTCGGCTCCAACCCTTTTTTTTGCATCAATGAGTATATCTTGATGGCGTCTCCTGTTCTTCCGTGGATAGCTACAGATCTAATCATAACATTCCAACAAAATACATCCCTCTCTCCCATCTTGATAAAAAGCGTGAGAGCTCTATGTATGTCCCCGCATTTTGCATACATGTCTATAAGGGCAGTCCCCAAAATGGCTCCAAACTGAGACCAGTCTTGTATCAAGTAGTGTATCCACTTTCCAAATTCTAAAGCACCCAACTGAGAACAAGCCGATAGAACAGAAACAAACGTGTATTTGTCCGGAACTTCACCACCCGATTGCATTTGGACAAAGAGATCCAATGCTTGTTCAAGTTGTCCATGCTGGGAGTAACTTGAAATCATAGAGTTCCATGAAACCACATTCTTGCAAGGCATTGTCTCGAAAAACTTTGTCGCTGTCATAAGGTCTCCTGCAGCGGCATACACTCTGATCATTATTGTCCATGATACAACATCCTTCTCGGGTATCCGCTCAAACAAATCTCTCGCATTGCCTGCATCCCCTACTTCAGCGTAGCCGGTGATCATCGAATTCCACGAAACAATGTCCCTTTCAGGCATGACATCAAACAGCTTCCTTGCACTCTGAACATCGCGAGCACTCACATAAAGTGAAATCATTCGGTTCCGTAATTCGATAGTTTTCACAGACACATCATCAAACACCTTGCGGGCATCACTCAAATCCACCATTTTAACGTATAAATGGAAAAGGGCATTAGCAACTGATAGATTGGACTCAAACCCATCCTTTACAATCCGGCAATGCACTTGTTTGCCTTTTCGGAACCAACCCAGTTTAGAACACGAGCTCAACACATATGGGTAAGTGAAGTTATGGGGTTTGAGTCCTCTCTGAGGCATTTCATCGTACAGGTGCAGGCATTGCTCAAAGAGACCATTTCCACCATACCCTCTAATCATAGCATTTTGAATCATGATGTTATTACTGAAATGAGAACCCAGTTGGGAATATATGAGATTGGGATATTCCATTGCTCCAAACTCCGTGCTCCGCCGGAGAAATCTGGAGAAAGTTTGGATGTCTTGGTTGAGTGAGGTAGTGAGAATGAGGGCATGTATTTGCTTCAACTGTCTGAATGTGCATTGTGGCAGTAATTTTGAGAGTTTGAGCTCTAGGAAATAAGCCATGCCATTCACTTTTTGCCCCTTTGTTGTTACTATGGAGAAAACTTACTTGTGGGTTTTTAGGGTTTAAGGGAGGGTTTATCAGAGTGCATAAGAAACAAGGTTCCTACTCCGGTATTACATTTGAGATACGAAAATATATGCAAAATCCAAACAACTTTAATTTCTTATTGGTCTATAACTTTATAAGAGCCATCTTTATTAATTAATAGGAACTGATAATGATCATTGTCTTTGCTTGATCTCTTTGGCTTTGTTTAGCCAAAACGAATCTTAGGAA
Source organism: Rosa rugosa (assembly GCF_958449725.1). Taxonomy (NCBI): domain Eukaryota; kingdom Viridiplantae; phylum Streptophyta; class Magnoliopsida; order Rosales; family Rosaceae; genus Rosa; species Rosa rugosa. The sequence continues at coordinate 51,255,705 of NC_084825.1, forward strand.
ATCAAATTTAAAATTGAATCGTTAGTACCCCAAAACACAAGTCATCGACTTCAATCATGGAATCAATTCAAGTTTCAGGAACCAGATTGCTCCTTATCATATGTATATTCCTTGCATAATTGTCATAGCAATGTAAGTTCATCTAACAACCAACAAAATGAAGGACCAGAACAGAGTCAACCTTTAGAAACCTTCAACATATCCAACTACCCCTCTCTAGGGAACAGAATCTTGATGGAAGCATGCAAGTCATATTTTTGGCTTGTAAGACAAATATCTATATATTTTGGTGGATTAAAATTTCTTCTACAACAAGTTGGTGTACCCAACGAGTTTGGTTTAACAGAAACCTGACTAGGTTTGTAAGTTGGTGAATGTGAGTTGGATACTCAAAGAGGTCAAACATTCGATTATCCGCTTGTGAAAAACACCACTTGGGAAGAGCTTTATCCAAATTAGGTTTCAGCTCAGAGTCGTAGCACACTTTGTCACCCAGGGGCGGAACTAGTAAAGGGTCTGCAGGGGTTCAGACCCCCCCCCCCCCCCCCCCAATCAATTGAACATAACAACTAATTAATACATTAATTATGTATAATTATATATAAGTTTATATGTTTTAGCAAATCGGACCCCCCCCTGTTTGCACAGTATTTAATGTAGTGATACTATTTATCTCTCATTATTATTATTTTGGTCAAAAAGAGAGATGAGAGCATTTACCTCTCATAAATTATTTACTAAAATTCATAAGAATTCATTTATTAGGATTCAATCTAATATATTCTTTTCTTCTTCTTTTTCTATTGTTCAACACTTAAACTTATTGCGGTTTACGGTTAATTTTTTAGTTTTGAAGTTTCATTAGATCATAGTAAGGATCGAACAATAACGTTTGTAAAGAGATTGCTTGCTATAGTTGAAGTCTAAAGAAAAATGTTGTGAAGTTTTTTTGTTTCATTTTTAGTTATATGTTTAACTATGTCCCGACCCCCCCCCCCCCCCCCCCCCCAATTACAAATCCTGGTTCCGCCCCTGTTGTAACATCCCGTATCTTAATTCACCGGTTTACTAGTCATTTGGACAGTAAACGACAATTCGATTTACTTTTACTCTTTTTCGGTAACTTTAGTGGCCCTAAAAGTTGACTTTTTGATCGGGTCAAAATTTGAGAAAACTTCCTTCGTGAAAGTTGTAGAGAACGTTAAACCGAGCGCGTGCATATGTGGTTCGTAAAAATCGGAGTTCGTATGCGAAAGTTATAAGCGAAAGATTAAAGTTACTGTTCATAGTTACTGTTCAGGGTAAGTTTCTATAAATAGCCAATTTACTGTGGTAAGTTTCCATTTTGGGAAACTTACCGGCTTTTCTCTCTCCTCTCCCCCGATCCTTTCTCCTCTTCGGCCCGATTTCTTCTCCCTCCGATTTCTTCCTTTTCCGGCCACCCCACGATGGAATCCGGACATCATCAGGCTCGCCTTCTCTCCCTTGACACGCCTGGGGTGGTGTTTTGCGGTGGCTCGACCGGTGGAGCTCGATTTGGAGCCGTGAACTTCACTGTAGCAGATTGGGGTTTTCCGGCGATTCTTCCGATTCCGGCCGTTTCCGGCCACGAAATTGACATCGAAGGTTCGGTTTTTGACATAGATCATTTCCCCTAAGGTCTTTCATTTCAATTTGCAGTGTAGAGGTCGAATTAACGATTTGCAATTTCTAGGGTTCTTGGAATTTCTGGAAATTTTTCACCGGCCGAATTGGAGCTCTTCCAGGTAAAATCGGAACTTGTTGTAGTTGAATGAATGGTTGGGTCTGATGAGTAGGTGGTGCTGTCCAAATTTGGTGGCCATTGGAGGTGGTGGCCACCGGCGCGTGGGCCCCACGCGCCGCCACTGTGGGTGGCGCGTGGAGGCGTGTAGGGCAGTGTTTTAATTCTAGTTTTTAGCCCATTAAATTCTATAAATGTTGTAGAGCTTGTTTGTGAAGTTTGGTGATTTTTGGAGAAGCTTGGAATTAATTATGAATTTTTGAAGTTTAGGGTTTCGATTATCGAATTATGAGAATCCGACCGTCGGATATCTCTCGGTTCTGACTTGGAACCTTTAAGATAACGAATTGGTATTAGTGGTAGAATGTGGGTTGAATCCGAGGAGAAGTGGAGATGTAATTATGAGGAATTGATTTTAGGAATCGTATTAATTTGTTGAATAGTTATTCACGGAATATAATTGTGTACAGGGTGACGCACCGAGCGATTGCTCGACGAAGGAACTCGTATGCGTGATCACCTGAATAGTACTGTGAGTGGACTTTTGTTTTAAATAACGATGCATGCATTTATTTTCTTAAAATAATGCTCTAGTGATTATTCATATTACTTTTTGAGGAAATTGATTTCGAATTATATCATGGATTTGCTTTCAATAATGAGTTTCAAAGGTTGGTTTTGATTTATATTATTATTTGATGAATTCCCTAATTTCCGAGGTAAATTTCCGGAATTAAGCATATCCCTAATCACCGAGTTAAGCTCCTGAAAGATTTTTAAGATGAGTTTCAATGGGGTTGGATATTCTCAATTGTTTACTGACTTTCGGTTTTAGCATTGGGAATGCCTAATTAAGGATTTTGGATTGGGTTGGCTTCTTGGAGATTTTGAGAGATTTTTTGGAAATGGGATTTACCTATACTAATTTCCGGTTTTGGTCACGGATTTGAGAATATTTGGGCGTGTGGGACACGCCGTCGATTTATTCCTATTTCTCACTTATCCATTTTGAGATTGAGAGTAATCTTGGCGTGCGGGGTCACGTCGTTGAATACATGGTTTCTATCTCGTGAGAAATATGGGGAAGCTACATGGATTTACTGGTTTTCGATGATTTTTCCTCACCATACGCGGCTTATGTGATTAGGTCTCCTCCTCACTGACTTTGTGTTGGTGAGTGGCAGTTGAGGTAGCTTGTTCTCCTCCTCACCTACTTTGTGTTGGTGAGTGGCAGTAGAGGTGATTTATTCTCCTCCTCACGTGAGTGGTAGTCGAGGTTATTAGTTCTCCTCCTCACACAATCTATGTGTGGGTGGCAGTCGAGGGTAGGAAGAGCCTAAGGGGCTCCTTTACCCGTATGGTGATATCTCTTCCCCATATCCTATTATTACTTGACTAGCGGGGCCTAGTCCGATATCTCTTAGCCAGCGGGGCTGGTATGTTTTCACGAGATTTTGAGTTTAAAGAAATGTGTTTTATAAACGTGGCATGCATCGAAGTTTTATAAATTTAAATAAGTGGGAAAGTATTTAAGTTTGCTTCATTTAAATCATCTTAATTATTTATTTTTGTCCACTCACACTAACGTGTTTTCAATACTTTCCCCTGGGCCATTCGGTTTCAAATGCCCAGTTTGCAGGCGAAATTAGTTGAGGTCGGGCGTACATGGAGTCAAGGCATAGTCAACAGCATTGCTTCCGCGTACTCATTCTATTTCTGTTTCTTTGTTACCTAGGGGATTAGTATTGCTCTGATAATCTATGAGATTAATATTGTTTTTAGGTTGAGACTGATATTTGTGAAATGGGAGTTGTGATTTGGGGAGCAGATGGCTCCAGGAGAATAAGGATGGATGATTTAGAAGTGTAAATGTTTTCCTCCATTGTTTTGGGTAGCCTACTTTTAGGGGAAGTTCCGCCAAATTTTTGGTAGAATTTCTTCTAAAGTGGGCCCCGCAGGGCCACTTCGGATTTCGGGGTGAAATCCGGGGCGGGTCCTGTCAGTTGGTATCAGAGCATTAGGTTGTCTGATTCTGTAGACCATTTTCTATCTTGTCACCTTATATGCTTGATGTTACACAGTACCTCCCGAGTGATGGCCCGACTGCAGCGGTTCCCCATCGTTTACTCTTCGGTGCTGATGTATTCATTAAGTGTGTAAGGTGCATGTCTAGATGGTGTTCCTTTAGGTGCTATGCCTCTTGTACGCCGACCTCCTAGGATTGTCGTTGCGTAGCGGAGTGTTCGCATGTTTTGCACGTTTCCCTGCTGATGGTAGAGTAAGACTACTCTACAGATTTGAGTTGTGCTATGAAATACGATTCGAGGAAATGTTGTGAGTATCTCTTCCTCGATGCCAACAAGTTTGTTGGGGCATGGTTTGAGGTGCGAGACCGGAATTTGATTTTGTGCCTGAATGTTAGAGATGAGCGTCCATTGTTTTGGGTTGTCTCTGAGTATTATAATTGATTCAGAATCAGGATTGTTGTTGGAATTGAATTAGTAATAATGATGGTTATGACTTTGAATCGAGTTTGGGGATTGTGTTACTTGAGACAATCGGTCTTGTAAGTGGCATGTGGAACATTACTAGAATTCGATGGAGATTCTTTGTGAATCTTGGAGTCGGAAACTATTTGTAGAGGAATCCAGATTGCAATGATCTCTACTGGGCACCTTATGTCGGCGTCAAGTACGCATCACTCTCCGTTAGACAATAGAGAAATTTAAATAAATACTATGGGTTGTTATGGCTAGAGGCTTCGTTTTCAAGTGATTTTGGTCACTGATGTTGGCAAGTGAGAAGTGACGACAGTAATTGAGAGATATAAGTAGGATGAGATTTTTAGAAATTGTCATTTTGAGTCATACCCTAACCAGGGTGTATGGGTATAGCTTTGCTCGGAATAAAAGAATTGATTTCAGATACCACAACTTATAGTTTTGTCTTCCTGAGTCTTGGATGATAACGAGTAGGGAGATTAACAAGAGTGGGCTTTTGCAGTTGATATGTACTTGAAGTTCGAGAATCGGAAGAATGCTTAAGGTTTTATAATAGAGTTGCGACTTTGGTTGGTAAATAATTTGGAGAGTTGGAATCAACTCTTCGTATGTGATATTATGCAAATTGGTGTCCTTGGTTATCCGCTTTTGAGTGAAACAGTTACACATAAGATTGGGGAATAGCGGTAATGACTTTGTTGGGTGTTCATAGAAGTTCGAACGGAATTACTATGTGATACGGAATCTGATTCGAGTTTTGGAATCACGGAGCCTTGAAGGTTGAATTGTGATAGGCTCTTGGTGGAAGTTTTGCTTGACAAATGGGTTGTGATATGATATTAGTGGTTGGTGGAATAATTTTAAGGAAATAAGTTTTCAGTTGGCTCCGGAAATATTTTAAGTCAAGGCTTGACCAGGGACTCTTGTTATTTTGGGTGGAAGGTATTGTAGCCTGTTTTTAAGTGACGTACTTCGGTAATGATTACTTTGAGGAAATTGGATCATTATTGTGGTGGGACCACGTTCGGATCCGGATATTGCTTGGTGTGATACAAAATGTTGGACGGGTGTCCTTTGATTTATTTTAAGGGTTGTCCAGGAAAGACCTTGTGAATTGTGTTAGCTACCTCGGGGAATTAGTTATTGCTTGAATTGAATACATGTAATGGACTTTTTTAGAGAAATTGAGCGAGTTTTACCACCATGGTGACCCTTAATTGGAAATGTATAGGAAGTTGTTGGTACGAGTGAATCCGGTCACCACTTGTCTGACGGTAAGATGACTTGAACAGGAAGTAGGAGTTGAGTTGGTATAAATTGATTGAACTTATGTTCTAGCAAGGTTTCAATAGATAGTTAAGTACTAATTGTTGAGCTACTATGGTTAAGTTATGTTATTGGATTAAATCTTAGTGAGAAGATTTGGAAGAGTTTTGGGTACAAGTTTGGTTAGCACAGGAAAGTCATAGAGATTCTTGTTGTAGCTGAAATCTTATAAGTCAAGTGGCGATCGAGGAGCGGATTTGTGGCTATTTTATCCTCTTTTCGAAATGGATAATAGACGTTTATTAGTATTGGCCTTAAGTTAAATAAGAAGAGTTGGCTATATTCTAGTATTTACAAGTTCAACGTTGTTTGACATGACTGATTCCTAGTGATTCTTGTAACATCAGATAGTGAACTTTTTCGATATCTTATTTTTCTTGTCTTAGGAGGTAGACTGTTTCCGTGGTACGCAAAGTGTTATTTGTTTAATTAATTGACTTTGAGCTTTTCTATTTGGGCTCTTATTCGACTTTCTTTCCAGATTGTTTTGAGTAAAAGAGTAGTTGCAAATTTTTGCTTAGCAGTGGCTAAGAGTTTTCGGTAATGCTTGAGGGCATATCTATATTTTTAGGACTGTTGAGCCAACGGGGGATGCTGTGAATTTTGTTGGGATTGCTGTCACTGGCCAGATTCCAGCTGGAGGATTTGGTACATACGGGATTTGGAACATATCCTTGTTGTCATACTTGTAGTAGAATTGTCATGAAGTGACGTCGGACAGTTGGTTGGAGATGTTCTGCATGGGGCTAGTGAAGCAGTATAAGAGAGAGTTTTCCTAGCTAACTATGGAAGCTATTTTATTTGAGTTTGATCAGAATTTCAGTCAAGTATTGTTTTCAGTGGTGAGAATTACATTGGCATATGAATTAGAATTATCGTTGTGGCATTAGAGGCCAGGGAGAACGACATGGATTCAACTAGATTTTAGACCTATGACTATTAAAGAAGTGTAGCCTCAGCTAAGAACAGCTTTAGTGTGATGCATCTCCTCTTGGATTTGAGTCTTTGGGCTGGAATAGAGTGAGTAGTTACGGATCTTTCTCTGCACCAGGTTTCGAAAGACGTAGTACATGTTGTGAGTAGTTTTGGATTGGAGACGTTGGTAATTAGTAGATTCATTGGAACGCATTTGATTTAGAAGAGTTTTCCACCACATTATATTTATAAGAAGTTTTCAAGGGACAACGCAAGATAGCTAGGTTGAGATGCTAGTGTGGCCAGCAGGGTGGCTATTAAATGAGTTTTTTCTTGTGACTGGGAATGTCATTTCAAGGCGTGATCAATGTTCCAGTCAGTTATTTGAGTAGTGCAGAGAAAGTGTAGTGACCCTCTTAACTTACATGATTAAGAACTTATAGGTTTGTTCGGAGCTACCCTTTGTTATACTTGACAATTGTGGAACCTTTATGTGAATGATATTTGATTAACAATCTGTGCACAAACAGACAAAAAGAAAGTGTTGTTTTGTGGTAACTAAGGAAATTACTTGTTTTGGACTTGTTGGGTAACAGTAACCATCTTGTGGTGTGTTAGTAGTGGTTGGGTTACCCCATGAATGCACGCACGGAGACAAAATGTTTTAAGTATGGATTAATATATATATATATTATCGCAATGTTGTTGGTGAACAGGGTGGATCTTCAACGTGCGACTTATATGAAAAGGTTATGGATACTTCTATTCCAACCGAATGACTTGTGATATCAATACCTTGTGCTATCTGAGCTATAAACATGTTGTGATGTGCTTGGGTAGTTGGGATTGTCAGAGACTATATAGATTGTCAAAATGGTGACGTCTGAGCTAACCATTGAAATGAATTTTTTCTTTTACACCGGAATTCATGTGCTTGCAAGTTTATGGTGCAACATGGTTCAACAAGTCAAGTGATTTGACTTTTGACGTTGATGATTTCGGATTATGAGCATGTTTTCATTGCTTTTGTAGTGGGGATCATCAGAGTTTTGTTGGTTGTTGACTTGATGTTGCGAGAAGGAAAGTTTAATCTGAGGAAAAGTTGATAAGTTTTGAGATTATGGTATTTTGAATCAAATGGTGAAATTTTGAGATTATGGTCATTTCTCTTCTAACCGGCATGAAATTTCGAGGGCGAAATTTTTATAAGGAGGGGAGAATGTAACATCCCGTATCTTAATTCACCGGTTTACTAGTCATTTGGACAGTAAACGACAATTCGATTTACTTTTACTCTTTTTCGGTAACTTTAGTGGCCCTAAAAGTTGACTTTTTGATCGGGTCAAAATTTGAGAAAACTTCCTTCGTGAAAGTTGTAGAGAACGTTAAACCGAGCGCGTGCATATGTGGTTCGTAAAAATCGGAGTTCGTATGCGAAAGTTATAAGCGAAAGATTAAAGTTACTGTTCATAGTTACTGTTCAGGGTAAGTTTCTATAAATAGCCAATTTACTGTGGTAAGTTTCCATTTTGGGAAACTTACCGGCTTTTCTCTCTCCTCTCCCCCGATCCTTTCTCCTCTTCGGCCCGATTTCTTCTCCCTCCGATTTCTTCCTTTTCCGGCCACCCCACGATGGAATCCGGACATCATCAGGCTCGCCTTCTCTCCCTTGACACGCCTGGGGTGGTGTTTTGCGGTGGCTCGACCGGTGGAGCTCGATTTGGAGCCGTGAACTTCACTGTAGCAGATTGGGGTTTTCCGGCGATTCTTCCGATTCCGGCCGTTTCCGGCCACGAAATTGACATCGAAGGTTCGGTTTTTGACATAGATCATTTCCCCTAAGGTCTTTCATTTCAATTTGCAGTGTAGAGGTCGAATTAACGATTTGCAATTTCTAGGGTTCTTGGAATTTCTGGAAATTTTTCACCGGCCGAATTGGAGCTCTTCCAGGTAAAATCGGAACTTGTTGTAGTTGAATGAATGGTTGGGTCTGATGAGTAGGTGGTGCTGTCCAAATTTGGTGGCCATTGGAGGTGGTGGCCACCGGCGCGTGGGCCCCACGCGCCGCCACTGTGGGTGGCGCGTGGAGGCGTGTAGGGCAGTGTTTTAATTCTAGTTTTTAGCCCATTAAATTCTATAAATGTTGTAGAGCTTGTTTGTGAAGTTTGGTGATTTTTGGAGAAGCTTGGAATTAATTATGAATTTTTGAAGTTTAGGGTTTCGATTATCGAATTATGAGAATCCGACCGTCGGATATCTCTCGGTTCTGACTTGGAACCTTTAAGATAACGAATTGGTATTAGTGGTAGAATGTGGGTTGAATCCGAGGAGAAGTGGAGATGTAATTATGAGGAATTGATTTTAGGAATCGTATTAATTTGTTGAATAGTTATTCACGGAATATAATTGTGTACAGGGTGACGCACCGAGCGATTGCTCGACGAAGGAACTCGTATGCGTGATCACCTGAATAGTACTGTGAGTGGACTTTTGTTTTAAATAACGATGCATGCATTTATTTTCTTAAAATAATGCTCTAGTGATTATTCATATTACTTTTTGAGGAAATTGATTTCGAATTATATCATGGATTTGCTTTCAATAATGAGTTTCAAAGGTTGGTTTTGATTTATATTATTATTTGATGAATTCCCTAATTTCCGAGGTAAATTTCCGGAATTAAGCATATCCCTAATCACCGAGTTAAGCTCCTGAAAGATTTTTAAGATGAGTTTCAATGGGGTTGGATATTCTCAATTGTTTACTGACTTTCGGTTTTAGCATTGGGAATGCCTAATTAAGGATTTTGGATTGGGTTGGCTTCTTGGAGATTTTGAGAGATTTTTTGGAAATGGGATTTACCTATACTAATTTCCGGTTTTGGTCACGGATTTGAGAATATTTGGGCGTGTGGGACACGCCGTCGATTTATTCCTATTTCTCACTTATCCATTTTGAGATTGAGAGTAATCTTGGCGTGCGGGGTCACGTCGTTGAATACATGGTTTCTATCTCGTGAGAAATATGGGGAAGCTACATGGATTTACTGGTTTTCGATGATTTTTCCTCACCATACGCGGCTTATGTGATTAGGTCTCCTCCTCACTGACTTTGTGTTGGTGAGTGGCAGTTGAGGTAGCTTGTTCTCCTCCTCACCTACTTTGTGTTGGTGAGTGGCAGTAGAGGTGATTTATTCTCCTCCTCACGTGAGTGGTAGTCGAGGTTATTAGTTCTCCTCCTCACACAATCTATGTGTGGGTGGCAGTCGAGGGTAGGAAGAGCCTAAGGGGCTCCTTTACCCGTATGGTGATATCTCTTCCCCATATCCTATTATTACTTGACTAGCGGGGCCTAGTCCGATATCTCTTAGCCAGCGGGGCTGGTATGTTTTCACGAGATTTTGAGTTTAAAGAAATGTGTTTTATAAACGTGGCATGCATCGAAGTTTTATAAATTTAAATAAGTGGGAAAGTATTTAAGTTTGCTTCATTTAAATCATCTTAATTATTTATTTTTGTCCACTCACACTAACGTGTTTTCAATACTTTCCCCTGGGCCATTCGGTTTCAAATGCCCAGTTTGCAGGCGAAATTAGTTGAGGTCGGGCGTACATGGAGTCAAGGCATAGTCAACAGCATTGCTTCCGCGTACTCATTCTATTTCTGTTTCTTTGTTACCTAGGGGATTAGTATTGCTCTGATAATCTATGAGATTAATATTGTTTTTAGGTTGAGACTGATATTTGTGAAATGGGAGTTGTGATTTGGGGAGCAGATGGCTCCAGGAGAATAAGGATGGATGATTTAGAAGTGTAAATGTTTTCCTCCATTGTTTTGGGTAGCCTACTTTTAGGGGAAGTTCCGCCAAATTTTTGGTAGAATTTCTTCTAAAGTGGGCCCCGCAGGGCCACTTCGGATTTCGGGGTGAAATTCGGGGCGGGTCCTGTCACCTGTTGTCACCATTTTAATGATTTTATGTAACCAAAAAAATGTTGGTGTATATATATTTGGATCTTGTTGTTTACATGGAGAACGACTTTAGTGTTTTAAGTGCATTCATGCATCAAATTTAGTGGGTCTTACACATTACACTTCTAATTTAAATACAATAATAAGCTCACCATTTATAGAGTACTTTTTTTTTTTGAAAGGTATAGAGTACTTTTTTTAAAGAAAAATGCTAGAGATCCCAAAAATTTGTACCAAAATAGGATCCCAAATGACATGGCACATGCCATATCATCACCCTATAATTTCCACATGGTGTATGTTCTTTGCAAAAAATAAAATTTTGACAACATAAAAATGTTTTGATAAAGTAAAAAAATTGTTCACTACACCTTCATTAGCTGCAAATCCTAAACGTCATTCATGTATCACACCAAGCCACCATCAGTCCGTCACTACACCTTCACTAGTTAATTCACTTGCTTTCAAAAATTACCTAGATTGTTAGGTAAACGAAGGACGGTTAAATTCAGAAGGAGACTCGTATTTCTTGAAGCTATTTTCTTCTAAATAATCTCTCACAAACAAGAATTTTCTCTCTAAATGGATCCGTCTCCTTTACGTACAATTGTGTACTTTAGCCATTCAAAAGATGTGAAAAAAGCTTAGATGAGTCCCCGAATTTAGATGTGAAAAATATTTTATAAGGCTTCAGGGCATAGATCACAGGGGTATGGATATTGGTGGTATCATCGTTATGATCAAAGGGAGGAAAGTAATAATTGGGAGACTAATTACAGAGGAAGTTTAGGGAGAGAGGGTATGGGGATGCGGTGATGGCAACACAACCGGGGGTGCTTCTCCAAGAATGCGCTCAAGTTGTTCTTGGATGATGATATATGGCCAAATTCCGCCGGACCTTATCATGAAAAAAGCTATCTCTGGTAAAGAGTATCAACATCTAGTTGTTGTGATTAATTGGTCATCATCATCATCATTTCTGATCTTGTTCTCATGTTTCCTTTTCTTTAAGAAAATTAAAAGTACCAATTCTCTCGTTTGTGTTCATGTTGAATTACACATCGTTTCTGTTCATTGTTTGTTTGCAGAGTTTAATTCATCTTCTTCTTCTATTTGGGTAATATTAGGGTTTTAATTCAAAGTATTATAGTAGTTTCTCAAAAGAAAAAGAAAAAATTATTCACACATTGGAAATTAACAAGTTAAAACAGATTATGAAATTATGTGGCAGCTGCCAAGTCATTTGGGATTCATATTTGGTATAATTTTTTGGGGTCTCTAGCACATACTCTTTTTTAAAACGTGTAGAATTGACAAACCATCGAAACCTCAAATGAACTTTTCTTACAAATTTATTGTTTTTGACTTTGAAAAATAGTATAAAAAAAAAATTCATAGTAATTTTTGAGTTTTGTCAGTTTGAAAAGTACTTAAAAATCAATATTCGAGGGTGAAAAAGTTTTTGTGAGAAAATAGTAATATGCAGTTTTGGTCAAAAATCATATGCAAGTTACCAGTTTTGTACACAAGTTTACCCAATATCTAAGATGGTTATGTCATATGTGTGTCGTATTTTGAATTTTGAATTGATATATGTACCTCTGTGAAAGAAAGTTTCTAACCCAAAAGAAAATAATAAAATAAACCTCATAAATAGGTCATTTGAAGTTGGTCATGAAAATGTTAACTTGACCTAGCAGAGCGCTCTGCTAGGGTTTGTGGTGCGGCGGCTCTTTTGTTCGTCGTGACCTATACCTACTCCATCCATGGAGAAATTTTCAGGCTTCGGCCTCTTCATCTTTGCCTGCGTTGTCTTCGCGGGCAGTGCCTCTTTGGAGAGGAGTTTTGGCGCTGCTGGGGAGGTTTCGGTGGGCCAATCTTCTTTTGGTTCGGGATCGGAGGTAGGCCACTATTACTGGGAGGAGTGGGATCTGGGTAGATGCTACGGTTTTCTCAATGGGTTGTCTCTTCCCGGCGGGGCTGCTAATGAGGTGGCGATTCGGTGGGTGCGACATGGGGTCTTCTTCTGGCCAGATTGTGTGTCGTTGTGGGTGGCGTGCCCCACTAGTAGAGCTTTGCTTTGTGGTGTTGGTGACCGGGTTTGGGTCCCCGACGTTCTTCGAAGCCAAGGTGGTATGGTAGACGGCGACCTATCGATTGGTGGCTTGACAGCGATTGGGTGCATCACCGGCGGCGGGGTCGGGTGGCCAGATGTAGTGGGAGCTGGGAGACAATCCAGTGGGCTCTGGGCTCAAGGCGTCTTGGGCTTGGGTCGGACCTGCAATGGGTGGAGCAGAGCTGCTGTTTTTGGGTCTCCACAGTTTTGGATCCGAATTTGGGATCCGGGTGGCAAATGGTTTCGAGTTCGGATCTGGGATCCGGGTGGATGTTGGGCTTGGACTGTAACCCATTATCTTCTGTGGGCTGTTTGTTTTTCTCATTGGAATGGGGTTCTTGTGCTTTACTGGTATTGGATCCAGGACCCAATTCTATGGTATTTGTTCGTAAAAGATCGGCTGCCAACATGGCCATGTTCTGACAACCTTGGCCGGCTTCGATCTTTAGGTGGAAGAGTGCCTTCATTCCAGCGCCAAATTGGCTTTTGTCAATTTGTGCATTGGAGTTCGATAGGTAGTCAAACCACCGACTACTCAATTCACTACACGGCTGCAATCCGTAGTGTAAAATTAGTTGGCGTTTCGACGTTGCTACTATTGCGATTTTCATATTTCTTTGTATTTCAGATGCAATTTTTGCATCTTTTCCTTTCGTGTTGTTTACTTTCATTGTTGATGCATCTTTGCATCGTAGCATTGTAATCTTTCAATTTCAATAGAGGGCTGACCTCTTTTTACTCAAAAAAAAAAAAATAGGTCATTTGAAATCATACACAAGTTTGTGAAAGATAGTCTCCACCCAAAGAAAAAATGACGAATGAATTCACTAGCTTCTATTTATATAGAAAAAAGCATACCAAAATTTCATGATTATATGATAATAATGAGAGTAATGTAAACAACTAAAATTAAGAACTAATAAAAACTTAAAGTCAAGGTAATGCCAACAATGACGTCAATCAATTAACCTCCATAACATGCGTCAGATAATTTTAATTATTTTTTTTGATCAAGGAGAACTTCATTTATAATGAACTGCTTACAAATGATTTGAAAGCCAAATCTCTGCAGAGCAAACCAACATGGTAGCGCTTTACAAAGATAGACCTTACTAGACTTCACACTGGAAATCTATACTGACAGACTCGTGAAGCCATAGAGGCCCCGACTCCAAAAAAACTAACGGACTACTCACTTTTAACGCCTCTTTTGCCAAACGGTGAGCAACTTTGTTGCCATCACGTTTCACAAAGCGACAACTACAAATAACTAAAGACTGAAATAAAAGCTTAACTTCATCCATGACATGACCTTCCACACTTAAATCCTCCGAACTATCATGCAAAGTGTTGATGATGGAGAGCGCATCACGCTCGACCTCAATGTTAGAAAAGCCAACATGAGCGGCAAATCTGAGTCCATGCAACAACGCAAGAGCTTCCACCGATCTGGGGGGAAGATAACCCACTTGAGGGACCGCCAGTGCTCCCTTCAAAACTCCCTGGTGGTCTCTAAATATAACTCCCAGACCGCATATCCCCTTCTTTGAATCACATGCCCCATCAAAGTTTAGTTTTATATTTCCAAGCCTTGGAGGTTGCCAACATACCACGTGCTGGGCTACACTTGCTTTGTCCATTAAACTAGTGGCATCCAACCTCACAAACTCTTTCTGCCATTCAAAAGCTAACTGTGCAATTGCAGTAGGCTCCATAAATGCCTCCCCATGTCTATGTAGATTTCTGTTCCGCCACAGCCACCAAGCAGTAAAACAAAATAACTCAAACTCATCCCTGGTAGTAGTAGTGCAAACATGCTGCACAAGATCGAAAACCGTTGGTTCCTGCCACACTTTGCACACATCATGTAAAAAAGTTTTCTTCCAGGTCCGTTTAGCTTTCGGACAGTCCCAAATAACGTGCAACTCCGATTCAACAGGGCTCCTGCATTGCCAGCACCACGGATCATCCAGAATCTTCCTTTTCTTAAGGTTTGTTGCGCACGGTAACAACTCATTCATCGCTCTCCACATAAAAACCTTAACCTTATGCGGTGCCCTTAGCCCCCAAACTTTCCCCCAGACTTCCTTACTACCATTGTAGCTTGAGCTCGCTTCAGTGTCACGTTTCTGTCTTTGTAACTCTCTTGCTGCCCAATAGCCCGATTTAACGCTGTAGACACCATTTTTGGTGTAATGCCACACCAACTTATCAGGAACTCTCCTAAGGCCAAGAGGCATACCCAATATCAGAGAAGCTTCCTGAGGTAGAAAGGACGAGGTGATAAGTGGAACATTCCATGCTCCAGACTCGGTAAAAAGTGACTCCACCTTCTGTTGAGCTGGCCATTGCAGAGGAGTTACCACCTTGAAACTTACTGGGCTAGGCAACCATTTGTCAGTCATAATGCTCACTCGCCTTCCATCCCCAATTCTCCACCTAGTCCCCCAATCCACCTCTTGTTTTCCCCACAGCAAACCTCGCCAAATAGCAGATGGAGTGCGTCCCAAGCTTGCATTGAGGAAGCATGTATTCGGAAAATATTTGGCCTGAAGCAAGGTACTAACCAAAGAGTGTTTCCCCCAGAAAATCCTCCACACGGTTTTAGCCAACATAGCCTGATTGAAAGCCTGCAAATCACGAAAGCCCAGCCCTCCCTCTTCTTTTCTTTTACAGAGTTTATCCCAACTACACCAATGAGTGCCCCTTGTATCACCACCATTCCCCCACCAAAATTTGCTAACCTTGGACTGAAACTTTTTGCACACACCAATTGGTAGCTGGAAAACACTCATAGAATAAGTGGGAATAGCTTGAGCAACCGCTTTGATCAAAACAAGCTTACCCGCTTTTGAGAGGAACTTTCCTTGCCACCCCTGGAGATGCACATCGAGCCTGTCAGTCAGCTTCTTAAACACATCTTTCTTGTTTCTCCCAATTGAAATGGGTAATCCAAGGTATTTCTCATGAAAATCAACCACCGGCACACCTAAAATACCCTGAATTTCTTCTTTAACTTGTTCCGGAACATTCGGACCAAATGAGATAGCAGATTTTTGAAAATTAATTCGTTGTCCAGCCGCACACTCATATAGCAACAGACACTGCTTCAAATGAATACATTCTTGTACCGTAGCATTAGCAAACAATAGGCTATCGTCAGCAAATAGTAAATGTGAGATAGAGGGTGCAGATGGAGCCACCCTAACCCCATTAATTAAGCCTGCCGAGTCAGCATAATGTAGAAGTCCAGAAAGACCCTCCGACACAAAGAGAAAAAGATATGGCGACAAGGGATCACCTTGTCGAATTCCTCTAGTTGGTCGGAAATGTCCCACGGGTTGTCCTTTCCACAATACCGAAAAGGAGACAGACATAACACATCTCATAATCAACTCCACCCACTCCTCCGCAAAACCAAGCTTCAGCATTACTTCTTTGAGAAAACCCCACTCCACCCTATCATAAGCCTTGCTGATATCTAATTTGAGAACCATCTTTGGGGACACTGTAGATTTCTGAACTCTGATGGTGTGGACTGTTTCGAACGCTGCAATCACATTATCTTGGATGTTTCTTCCTGGTACAAAAGCACTTTGAGTACATGAAATTATATCAGGGAGATATCTCTTGAGCCGGTTTGCCACGGTCTTCGAAATCAGCTTATAAATGATGGTACAAAGACTAATCGGTCGAAACTCTGTTACATTCTTAGGACTCAAGCATTTGGGAATTAAGGAAATCAGAGTATGGTTGAAATCGGCCAACTCGCGCCCATCATTGAGCACCCCCAGGCAAAAATCACACACAGAATCACCCACAATATGCCAATAAGTTTTAAAGAATAAGGCAGACATACCATCAAAACCCGGCGATTTTTGTGACGCCATATGCTTCAGAGAAACCTCGATCTCCCATCTTTCGAACTTCTTTAGTAAATACCTCCTCAGACACACGTCGAGTGATCTTCTCCAGAATTATCTCAAGATTCCCATTCCCCTCTGAGGTATATAGCGTTGAGAAGTACGAGATAAATGCAGTTTGTACATCCTGCGTATCCTCACACCAAGTACCCGTCTCATCAAACACTCCTGTCACCTTATTTTGTTTTCCACGACCCTTAGCATAGGCATGAAAAAATTTAGTGTTCCTGTCCCCCTCCTGCAGCCAATCAATCCTGGATTTCTGCTTCCACATTACTTCTTCGTACTCCGCTAACTTTCCCAGTTCAGTTTTGATCAAAGCACGCTGTTCCTTGTCCACATCACTCTGAACACTAATTGGATACCGCTGCAAGGACTCCTTCAGCGCTGCAATCTTCTTAGGCACATGCCCAATGACTTCCCTATTCCAGTGAGAGAGCCCCTCTGCACATTTATTTAGCTTTGAGAGGAGGTTAGTCTGCTCATCAGTTTCCCGTTCCCAAATATCCTTAATGATTTCACCACACCGTTGTTCTTTGGTCCAGAAACCCTCAAAAAGGAACCGTCTTCGTCTCTTAGGTGTGTGTGGCAGTCCAGAACCGACAAAATAAAAAACAAGTGGTAAGTGATCACTTGCTCCGACATCTAAATGATATTCATGCACCTTCGGGAAAATTGTTGCAGCCTCGTTATTCATCAACCCCCTATCCAATCGCTCATGCACATTACCATTACTCCAGGTAAACAGCGAGCCTGAAAATTCCACTCCCTGTAAGGAA
Organism: Rosa rugosa; assembly: GCF_958449725.1. Taxonomy (NCBI): domain Eukaryota; kingdom Viridiplantae; phylum Streptophyta; class Magnoliopsida; order Rosales; family Rosaceae; genus Rosa; species Rosa rugosa. Next base: position 51,272,995 of record NC_084825.1, read on the forward strand.
CAATCATTAATAGCTTGTATGAACCTCTCAATCTGACCGGGTGGTCTCAGTCTACCCCCACTTTTCACCTCATTACTAACAATCTCATTAAAATCGCCAAACACGAACCATGCCACATGAGGACAGACGTGTGATAGACGACGTAAAACCTCCCAAGAGTGGTATCTTTCCTTGGTTTCTGGATTGCCATAAAACCCCGTTAATCGCACCTGCTTTCCTTCAAACATCACCAATACATCAATAAAACCTGTGGTAGCATCTATCACATCAACCATCCAAGAATCCTTCCAACAAAAAACCAACCCTCCCCCTTGCTTTCCTGTTCTCTCCACCACCTTACAGTGAGGATACCCCAATGACCCACATATCTTCTCCATTGCAGCCTTCTTTTTTTTCGTCTCCATGAGGAAGATAATTTTAATTATTAGTGGCAGCTTGCGTAATTTTTTTTAAATGAGAATATAATATATATCTTTCTTTTTTTTTTTTTTTTTTTTTTTGATCGGGTTAGTTGTTAGTAACTCCAGGATGGAGCTGAGATTCGAACGCTAGACCTGGGGGTTCCAGACTAGGCCATTCGACCAACACACCACACCACGTGGTTAATATAAGGGGTTTTATCCATTTACCCCATTTCTAGGGATTTTTTTCCCACTTACCCCATTAAATTTTTTTAATTCTCTCTTACCCAATACACTCTAAGGGAGTGTTCCCTAATACCCCATTAAGATTTTTTTTTTGTTTTTAATTTTTTTTAATACCATTTTACCCCTCACCCTTTTGTTACTTAGAGAGAGAGAGAGAGAAAATGGAAGAGAGAGAAACCATAGGAGACTTCGCCGGAGCCCGTCACCGGCCGCCGGAATCCGGTCACCGGCCGCCGGAATCCGGTCACCGGACGCCGGAATCCGGTCACCGGCCGCCGGAATCCGGCCAACTTTCCCCGGAATCCGGTCACCGGTCGCCGGATTCCAGTCACCGGCTGCCGCCCACCGGAATTTGCTGAAAATCTTACCGGAAAGTTTTTTTTTCCCCCAATAGACATCTATTGCCCCCTAATAGAGGGGCAATAGACGTCTATTGCCCCCCAATAGACGTCTATTGCCCCAATAGTCTATTGGCCCCCAATAGACGACTATCAGCCATGTATTGCCCCCCAATAGACGACTATCAACCATGTATTGCCCCCCAGTAGACGTCTATTGCCCTCCAGTAGACGTTTAGATTACCGAAATGGTAATTAATCTTCCTAAAACTACACAAATAAAACTTTGATTAAAAAAAAAAACGAGGAGATTACATCAATTCAAAACGTCTATTGCCCCCCAATAGATGTCTATTACCCCCCAATAGACGCTTTAACAGATGTCTATTGCCCTCCAATAGCCCTCATATTTTCTAAGATAAATGGTCAAAACCCCAAAAAAAAAAAAAAAAAATCTGATTGGGCACCCAGAAAATGATATGGGCACCCATGTCCTCTTCTCCCATCTTTCTGGCTGTAGACCCGGGACCGGAAGTAGTCTTCCGGCGAGGCAGGGGTCGTGGATGATGTCGCTGACGTCCTCCAGGAGCTCGAGCCCAAAGCCTCCTCAAAACCCGATCTGATTGCGCGACCTTGACCTCCTCCTCGACGACACCATCTCCGCCGGTTGGAAGCTCTGGCGACTGGATCAGGGGACAGCTTCGTGTGCTTCTTGCGTTACTTGGAAACACCAGAACAGCCATGGCCGGACGTTTGGATCGGAGATGGCTTCGTGCGCTACTCGAAAACACCGGAACAGCCATGGCCGGACGTTCTTGCAAGTCGCAGCCATGGCCGGACGTTTGGATCGGAGATGGCCGGACTTCTCTTCCTGCTGCCGCCGGTCTACAGAGAGAGAGAGAGATATCGCCGGATCGGAGAGGGATGAGAGCTGTGGCCGCGAGAGAGAGAGAGAGAGAGAGAGGAGAGAGAGAGAGAGCTTCACCGGTCTGCACAGAGAGAGGGAGGAGAGAGAGAGAAGGATGATGAGTGGCAGATGGTAGTTTTTTAATTGGGTTGAGGGTAATATCGTCATTTTATTTTAAAACGGGTTGGTGGGAATAAAAATCTCTTGTTGGGGTAAGTGGGATGATTTTTATCAATTTTGGTGCTTTGGGTCAAGAACCCTTAATATAATATATATCTTAGTTGACATGTTTTGAATGTATACTGAAAAAGAAAATATGGGTGGGTTTTACGGTAAAACTTTTACCCACTATTTTTTATGATACATTCAAAACATTTCAGTATACATTTCCCCCAAGTATATACATTCAAAACTTTTACCCACTATTTTTTATGATACATTTCCCCCAAGTATTTTTCAGTTACAAATCATAAGAATAGTGGGCAGCATACAACAGAGAACCCTTTTATTTTAAAGATTTTCTTTATTCTTTTTGAAATGAAATGAAGTTTCATTTTTGGTTATTCTCGCTCGTCCATTTTTTTCTTTTTCATTCAGTAGTAAATATGAAGGAGATTGATACGAGTTCTAATGAAAAAGATTATCAGTAAGCCAGCTCCTTCAACCCTCTGTATACAAGTCATTGACTTCACTCATGGAATAAATTTAAGTTTCAGAAAACCAGATTCTTCATTTTTCCCTAGTTAATATTCCTTGCATGTTTGTCACAGCAATTTTTAAGTTCCATACCAAAAGTCAGAACCTTCAGAAACCTTCACCATATACATTAGGGAACAGATGATTTGCTTGCTGTATATGGTGAAGGTTTCTGAAGGTTCTGACTTTTGGTATGGAATTTAAAAATTGCTGTGAGAAACATGCAAGGAATATTAACTAGGGAAAAATGAAGAATCTGGTTGTATACAGAGGTTCTGACATAGGTTTAGGGAAGCTATGGAAATTGACAGTGAACTAATGAGTTTACTGAACTAAAAGCTAGTGAATGATCCAATCATTTGCTTGCTGTCAATTTCTTTTGTATCACATAGAAGCTAGCTTCCAAAGAAGCACGTGATTCAGTACCAATTACTTTATAAAGACCAAACTCAAGAAGCCAATGTATCCGGCCATCAGTTCATGACATAATTCAACTGAAATACACATAACAGAAACTACTTTCGCACTCAATCCATTTTAAAGACAAGGGGGAAAAGACAATCTGCTTAAAACAAAGTGCATTCTGAATTATATATATTAGTGTGTCTGAACTGAATATCTAATGCATGAAGTTTAGGATTATACTACTGTTGAAAATTCAGATTAAGTTGGGATAGAAAGTACTGAAGCAAAACAGTATCAAGTGTTATGGCAGAAAAATGAGAAAAGCTACCATGTTACTAAAATGAAGCTCTTCGAGATCTTCATCACTTTCTACAGAAGCCTAGATTACAGTTTTAGAATGTTCTCTAACTACAAAGCACCAATCAACAAGCAATTTCTCTGCTGAATGGTGTTTATACTTTACAAAACACTCTTCTTTCATTGAGAATTTGGCGGGATTAATTAATTACATACTGCTTGACATAAAAGAATGCAGCAATCATAAAAGTAACACCTTTAACCTTAAACCCTTGAACTCTGATGCTGGAGACTTCTGATGAAGTTAATATTTGCCATATATTGTAATTGTATGGTGTAAATTACTTGATTTTGATATACTGCTATATATATAACAAGATGTCACCTTATTCTCTTAACTCAAGCACTGAGTTTGACTAACAGGTAAAGGACAAAAAAGATAAACCCATTGCAGTCTTTCTTAATTTAATATCAGGGGGTTATAATACAGAAAACTGAAATGATAATTTTATCAGTGTGCTAGCTCATACTTGCATTGTGAACAGTTCAATTAGCTGCAACTTGATGGTCCACTTGAAATATATACATCTTGCATAGGTATTGTTAAGAAAGGCTTAAGCATATATGAACCTGAAAGAGGAATCTTATTACCTTAACAAGGAAGTGAGTTGCAACTTGATGATCGACTTGAAATATATACATCTTGAATAGGTATTGTTAATTAAGGCTGCTTCTCTACTTGATTAAGCATATATGAATCTGAAAGAGGTAATCTTATAACCTTAACAAGGAAGTGAATTAATGAGAGAGAAGAAATGGGAAGGACTTGAAGACCTACATAATTTTATGCAGAGAACGACATTTTGGGTCAATGGCTAGTGATATTATCTTGTCTCAAAGAATATGCAGGGAATTAGGAAGCAAACCTGTGCCAGTTATATATGAAAGTAACTTGCACCCTTTGAGAAACTAATTAAACTAATCCTATCACAAATAACAGAAGTAAGACACTCGCAGAATGAACCAGCTCAATGAACTATTTTCAGTTTTACAAACTAAGGTGAATCAACAAACCTTATCCTAGTTTTGGAGTAGGAGGTTCTATGTTCAAATGTCCATCAACTTTTTTCCAAATACTTACTGATCATTTGGAGAGCTATAATAGAAAATTCTTGCAAAATAAGCAGAATATATAGGGATAAGTTAAAAGGGAAAACATTGTTAATTCTTCCTTAGACAAAGGGAAACAAATTTTTTTTCAGCTGTTGACAAATTTGGGGAGTTGGCAAAAAGATAAGATTTTTATTTGTCCTCCTCCATGGAAAAAGCCATGCTTGTTATATTTTTTTTCTTTGTTATATCAGAACCATATTCCTATCACTATTTAAAATGTAAAAGTACAATCTGTCAAGGAGTTTTAGTATGAATTTATAGGCCATGTTCTTCTCCATCTTACTAAATGAGTGAATTGAATTGGTCATCTATATACACTGTCCAATCAAAAAAATGATTGCTAAATAATTGCTTCTGCTTCTTTGTCTAATACCATCTGATCATCATCATCAACTCATTGGTTCATCTGATAACCAATCGCAATTCGACGAAAGTGATATTTTCGAATAATCCAACAGATCAAATACAGTCTGCCTTGGATCTTTGTCCATTTGTCCCTTTTTACATTTCTTTATAGTACCATACCAATCAATCAGTGTTTCAATATTTGAAATCAATTTCAAGAGGAATCCAAATCCCATTAATTAGAGTAAAACACTGTCCTCTAATCTCAAATTTCTTTTTCAAGTGGAAAAAAAAGGTCGGTAGGTTAGAGAAGTCCCTAAAATAATTTCCCATCATATATTAGTTTAATGTATATCACTTGGTTCCCCAAGAGCATCATAAGCTTGCGTAATAGCCAGCACAAGCAGTTTTTCTCAAAGTTTAAGGTGGTGGCTGGCTCTTCATTAGGGTTAGAAGTTAGTTCATCTTAAGACCTTAATGCTTTTATTCACAAGCTGTGCCCCATGAAAGCTAGCTTAGCTGTGCCTCATCAGATATACAGAAACCTTTCCACTATGGTTCAAATTAGTTCCAGCTAAATAAGTACTAAGCTTTTATCAAAGTCTCTTCAGGAATATGATTAGCAGTTTCCTGCAGATTCATGACTTTGATGTGAAGTCAACTCTCATCTTCATGAGTCACATTTTCGAAGACAGAGTAGTGCATGTATTCTTTAGTCTCAAGCGTGATTCAAATGTTTGACATAAGCATGTTGGTCGTTTCCTAAACTCTAATTTTACTTCAACCAAGCTAGAAGAAAAGGGTTTAAACCATGCATGTGTAAAAAACAAAAAACACATGTCTGTAAAGACTGGACTGTTTGGATAATTTACTCGGATTTTGTGTGCTAGGATGTGCTTGATTTTTACTCCGGTTTCCGTATGATAAATTCGAAGGTGTGTGAGCAAAAGAAAATGTGAATTCGTAACACTTTCTGCTCGTGCGTTTGTGATGTCACAAACATGAACTCATGACTATTAGATTTGTTAATACACGGCTAAGATTGATCCAAACAAGTTGAAAAAACAAAAAAAAAAGGGAGAGAACTTAAGTTCATAAAGACCAACTTCAGAGCCTCTTGCATATATCTTAGTACTATCTCAAAGTTTAGAAAAGGATTCTTTCTTATCAAAAAAAAGAAAAGGATTCTTTCTAAAGAAGCAGGGAATACATTAATCTCATCTTTCTTATGTGAACATTGATTTGTTTATGTAATTAATTTATAATGGAACTTCAAGCAGAGATGGTGCTAACCAGTTCATCCTTAAGTGATGCAATACATAAGTGGTAAGATATAAAACCTACTATGATCCTAAACAATGAGAACATAGTACAACGTGTAAACCAATTTTTCTCCCAAGTTAATACCTTTTATACATACATTAGGTATAGATTTAGAAGTCAATTAAGTGGGTGTGTTTGCAATCTTATGAAACAGTGACTTTCTTAAAACCCAACTCAGCTTATCTCATGATGGAATATGAAAATACAACCTAGCATAAAATATATAGGTAATATGCTTCTTTGAAATAAATAAAAAAACAAGCAAAAAGGTTCATGCTTTGTTAATTCCTTTATGGAGAAGAATTCAACTAATCATTGCTTTTATAAGTAGCAGAGCTTTTGGGGTCAGATGTTCATTGCTCCTTTGACCATAAACAAGCTCAGTTCTCCTGAAACACCTTTTTCTCTCTCTCACAATTCAGATAAACACAGAGTAAAGCCGAAGCTTGTGTTGGTCAAAAAATCAGAATGGGGTGTAAGTCATCAGATAGTCCTAAGCCAAAGCACAGAAAGGGATTATGGTCACCTGAAGAAGACCAAAGGCTGAGAAACTACATTCTCAAACATGGCCATGGCTACTGGAGTTCTGTCCCCATAAACGCCGGTGAGTTCATCTTTTACTGCTTGCTAAAATGTGCCTAGAATTGCAGTGACTTTGTAACTGGTAACTATAGAAATGGAAACAATCTCCTATTGCTTCAGTGGAAATTCTGGTTACTGATTCCTATGGTTCAAGTATCAAAAATTGACTACTTTTTCATGATGAACTGATTCATCCGTTTAGTCTTTTGGAGTTAGTAGGATGGTTCTTTGAGTCTACAACAATAGAGTTTGGTTTGTGGTAAACCATGAGGTAGATATCTAAGTAAAAGGGATTGATGGTGACTTTTCTTTATAATTGGCTCAACATATCAATTCCTCCTCCATTTTAACTTCTGTACCGTAGTATATATATACGTGTACAAAATATAATATACAAGCTTCACTACAGGTTTGCAAAGGAATGGAAAGAGCTGCAGATTAAGGTGGATAAATTACTTAAGGCCAGGGTTAAAGAGAGGGACATTTACTAAACAAGAGGAGGAGACAATCCTAACCCTTCATCACATGTTAGGCAACAAGTAAGCATTTGTTCAAGTACTACCAACTTTTAACATTTTATAGAGTTGAAAAATTGATAGGAGTAATTCTTGGATAATCAACTTTCTGGATCAATGATGGTTAGGTGGTCTCAGATTGCACAACATTTGCCTGGAAGGACAGACAATGAGATAAAAAACTTCTGGCATTCTTATTTGAAGAAGAAAGTGGCCAAAGATGATGAAGATCAAGATCAAATGGAACTAGCTCAAAGCAAGTCTCAGTACACAAGTACTTCAAGCTCAGATCATAACTTAGATCAGCCTTCACCATGTTCTGAAAAGCTCACAAGCACCCAAATTCCAAGTTACAATGAATCTCCAATATTAGTTCCACAGATTTATCATCAAAGTCAAAGACCTAGCCCCTTGCCAAAGATTTTGTTTGCTGAGTGGCTTTCACTAGACCATGTTCAAGGGGGTAGCATTGGAAACAATACTGGCATTGATCAACATGACTATAATCCGCGAGCAGATCATGGGCTTGGACACAGTTACTCATTCAATAATGAGGCAACATTTGGCAGTAGTGGCTTCCATCATGGTCCGGCTACACATGAGATAATGAACTCACAATTTAGATATGATCCTCAGGATCAGATTCCAGGAACTGGATTTGCTGATTTTATATCTGGGGGTGATTTATGTAGTGATTTTACCTTGCATAATGATGTGATGTATATATAAGGGGGTGAAAAAGTAACCTCTAATTATGTTTCTATACAATAGTAAGATTAGAGAGATTGAATGGTGCTTATTCTTACATGTGAGTTTGCTGTTGGATAGACATAGTGCCATTCATTATTTGTTTCAACTCATGGACTTGGATTTGATTTGCTTATCTTTCCTATAGCTGCTTTCTTAGCTGGTCAATATGAAATTGTATATAGCTTGGCCACCAAAGCAGACTCTTCTTTTACAAACCAAAACCTATTTAGCTTTAGTCCACAGCTTTTTACAGCAGAAAAGTTGGCACCACCCACATTGGAAGTAGCTCGATCATCTTTGCTGAGTCTTAGCATGAGTGGTGTAACTGTGTAAGGAAAAGCTTCTACTTCGGAGGGTCAATGCACCAAGATCATCCAGTCCATGATCTCCAAAATCAATTCTTATGTATCTTCATCATTTCTCTGATGAGAATACTGTTTAACTTGTCAAATCCCTCTTCAAAATCTTATAGATAATGGAAACCCACCAGTCTTCTTGGATATGAAGATTTGAAGAATATGTTAAGAGGCAGTTTCATTCTCAACCAAGTAACTTCATCGATGAAATGCCTCATTGAAATTAAGATGTTTATCATGAGGAGGAGAACAAAGGGAAATAAAATGAAGTTATTCCTGATGTTATCATCACTAATGGTGTGCTAAGTTGACGCCATGGATGGTCATAAAATGATGTCGGTATGTAGCTTAATTGAAAGACAAATCAGTTGGAGGAAAGTAGCTTACTTTCTATAGTCTCGCTCAGTCCTTCTCAGATGAAGACCACCTTAGGTCCAGATGAAAAAGACAAGCAATTATGAAAACACGAATCCAACAGTTCACTTAAAATGCCTCATCAATGGCTAAAAATTTATGTATTCACTTCTGCAGAGTTAAGAACTTGAGATTATACAGACACAAGTATTTATCACACTATTCACACAATAAAATGTGACATTGACAAATTCCCCATTTTACATAAGAAATGAACACATCTATAAGTTAACAAACAAATGTACCCCAATCGAACAGAATATACAAACAACTAATTCAAATTTTGTTCTTGTTCTTGTTGTCAATCAATTTGTGGACCTGAATTTAGTTCACTTTAGCATGAAAGAAAACCAAGGAGCTTCTTAGGAGCTTTTCCGGTGGCTCGGTATTTAGCGGCAGTTTCCTCTGCCTTGAGAAGATCTTCAGCACGCTTAGCTTCAATCAGTGCCCTCTTTTCCTCTGCAGCCTTGTGGATCAAAGCTATCTTGTTTTTCATCTGCTCCACATACTCTGCCTTCTTCTTCTCCAATTTTTCCTGCTCATTGTACCCAATTTGTTTAAGCCAAAACGTACGTTCGAGTGGGAAATAATCACCACAATAAGATTACAGGTCAGATGAGCAAATTGTTCTTAGTTACCTCAATCTTTTTTAGCTCAGCCTCCACATCTGCCTTCTTGGTGTTCTCCCATGACCCAACAACAGATAACTTTTTATGAGCTCTGTTCATCAACAAGGCAATAATATCATATTTCATTTCATCAGAAACTATGTCAAAGAAAATAATAACAAAGAATGTGTTCAAAATTAGGAATTTTGATGGGAAAGTAGAGAATTGCCCGTGTACTACAATGCTTATCAATTTTAGGTTTTGACGCTTGTCGAATCCTTCTATAATATGTCTCATCGGTCATGTTAAAGAACACATGCACTAGCTGCATTTACATGGAGCTTTATAACACGATCACTTGCAAATTAAGACTACAACTCAAAACAGTCTTTGGGGGAAATCTCATATGGCCTTACTTGGAATGAAAGTATATCACTTCTATAAACACTAGCAAATTGTAATTAACGATTAACTCTCAAGAATCGAGAAAGCTCTCTTACTTGTTCTCTACTTTTGATTTTTCACTTTCTTCCCATGCATTGATAAGTGATATTCTTTTCTCAGTTGCAACTTTTGCAAGCACAGTATCTGATGAAGAAGAAGACAGGATTAACAGTTAATTAAACCTACTTATTATACAATTAATGTGCACAAAAACAATTAAGCAGGACTAAAAGGACCTCAGAATGAAATTAAACAGAAACTCACCTCGATCCACTGAACCCTCCTTACTTTTCTCTTCTGCTGGTTCACTAGGCTCTATAGGAACACAAGAAAGTAGAGCTTCTTTCAAACTTTGTGATATCAAGGATTAACAAAAGAAGAATATATATAGGCAATGAAACCCTCTAAGTTTCAAATTTCTAAAGTTTGCAACAAATATTCCAAAATCAAATTACCCTTAACAATAAAGTTCCAAACATAACGAAAAACAATACCAAGAAAAAGGACAAAGGAGAATAATTTTTGTCATCTACCAATAAATAGTAGAGTGGAATTAAAAAAAAAATCAGTAAAACAAATTTAAATTTCATGCATACAAATATGTCAGGATCCAATCATCCCAAGACATCAAGAATAAGCAGTTTAATCAGATTCTTTAGGGAAGAACAAAAACTGGTAAGTCTAAGATTTTCTTTTATCATACCAACCAAGCAGATAAAGTAAAAGCTTTAACAAAAATAAAAGCACTAATCAAAGTGAAAGGAGGATTAAGTAGAGGTGGAATTTATACTCTCAGCAATAGCAAGAGCTTTCGACTCATCTTCAGGCTTTGGCGCCTTCTCTTCTGATTTCTCTTTGTACTCCTCTTTCGGAGCTTCCACAACCGCCGGCTTCTCTTCTGATGATGTTGTAGCCGTGGCCGGAGCTGGAGGAAGATCGGAGGGTTTTTCGGATTCTAGTACCTGCTTCTTGGGTTCCTCTGCCTCTGCCATGTCTGTCACTAAGTTTTAGAAAGAGAAGGATGAGAAAAAAACAACCTAGGATGAGTACACTGTAGTGTAGAGTAAGAAGAATATAGAAGCAAAAGCAACAGAGACGGAGATAGGTTGAGATTGTGTACAGATATATATGAAAATGATACCCTATTAGCTGGATGAAAGCTACAAATGGCCTGTTGTGAGTTGGCATACTTTTTTAGCAAGATAGATTGGAGTGTGACGATTCAAATAAGGCTACGATTGTCAAGTTGGATGGGTTCTTTTTTGTCAATGGTCGGGAGACTCCAACTTCTTAAATCTGTCATTTACAGCATGTTTGTTTACACTTTTCAAGTGTATGAATGGCATGTGTCTTTACTTAGACGAGTTGAGGTGTGGTGTCGTAATTTTCTTTGGTCAGGTTCTATTGATCGGCGGGGGATTCCTTTAGTGGCATGGCGGTCATGTTGTACTCCAGTTGATGAGGGTGGTTTAGGGCTTAAGCAACTTGTGCTCTTGAATCGTTCCTTATTATTAAAGCGCTGCTGGGAGGTTTTTTCTTCTCAATCTGAAGGTTGCTCATTCATTCGGAACCGGTTTATTCGGCGTCGTTCTTATGCTTCTTCTTCTATCTGGCCTGGGATTCGTCAATTTTGGGTTATTGTTCAAGATAATGCTCGATGGTTAATTGGTTCAGGGGATAAGATTTCTTTTTGGAGGGATAATTTCTTGGGCAGACCCATTAGTGATTTCTTCGGTGTCCGTGTTGCATTACAGGACAATCTTCCAGACATGGTTTCGAGTTTTATTAGTAATGGTTCATGGGATTTGCCTCAGCTTCTACACTTCTATTTTCCATCCTTGTGTGACTGGATTAGTCAAGTTCCAATTGCCGCAGATCCTTCAGCAGAAGACAAACTTATTTGGACTGCTTCCTCTTCTGGTGAGTTAACTGCAAAGCATGCTTACATATTTTTGCGACGGCCTTCTCCTTCAGTAGCATGGGGCAAATCATTATGGTCTAAATTTATCTTGCCTCGAATGTCTCTGCTAGCTTGGAAGGTTTTAAAAGGTAGAGTGATTTCTGATGATTTTTTACAGCGAAGGGGAGTAGCTTTGGTCTCTCGTTGTGATCTTTGTGGTATCGATTCTGAATCTCTTGATCACATTTTTCTTAATTGCTCTTTTACGGCTGCAATATGGAGTCATTTTACTTCTCTCTTTGAGTTGGGTGGAGTTCCTCCCTCAATTTTGGAGGGTTTACAAGTGGGTATGGTTGTAGGAAGAAGTGGACAGCTTAAAGACTTATGGTTGATTTGTTTCACTTCAATATTGTGGTTTGTATGGAATGCTAGAAACAAAATGAGACATGAGGGGAAGGTGTTTTCAGTTGGTACTATTTGTAGGCTTATCTCTTGTCATATTCAAGCAGCTAGTCGTTTGGCAACAGGTACCATGCATAATTCCATCCAATATCTACGCATTTTGAAAGCCTTTGGGGCCCATTGCAGATTGCGTCGTGCCCCTAGAGTGATAGAGGTGAATTGGCATCCCCCATTGATTGGTTGGGTTAAGATTAATTCTGATGGAGCTTGGAAACATGATGAGGGGGTTGGAGGTTATGGGGCTGTGTTTAGGGATCATATGAGACGTTTTCTTGGAGCTTTTGCTTCTAATATTGAGATTCCTAGTTCCATTGCGGCAGAGGTGATGGCTGTGATTAAGGCAATTGAGCTGGCATGGGTTCGTGATTGGAAGCACGTATGGCTAGAAGTGGACTCTTCTCTTATTCTGGATTTTATTAAATCTCCTTTGTTGGTCCCCTGGCAACTTCGTATTAGCTGGCTCAATTGCTTGTTCAAGATTTCTCAAATGACTTTTCGTGTATCTCATATTTTTCGTGAAGGTAATAAGGTAGCTGATGCTTTGGCGAATTATGGTACGACTGCTCCTAATATGGTGTGGTGGGATGCTCCACCATCTTTTCTTTTATCGCATTGTCAGAGTGACCAATTAGGTTTTCCCCAATTTCGGTTACGATAGCTTATTTCTTTTCGTTGCTTTTGTAGGGAGGTTTGGTTTGGTCCCCCTCCTATGTTCCTTTTTTTCTTCTTACTCTTTTATTAAATTCAAGTAAGGGGCATCAGGGCATGCCTCTTATTTGCTTCAGCTAAAAAAAAAAAAAAATCAAGTAGATTACACATCAAAAAGCTAAAATTGTTGTTTCTGAAGTACTCGATGAGTATGTTGACCGAAAGAAAAAGTAATCAATCCATTATCCATACGAAGAAAATGATAACATAGTGTACTAGATAATTGAGATAGTATTGAAATTTGAGTGGAAACTAAACATTAAGAATTGATTTAGTTAATCAAAAACACATAATGATTTTTTTGAAAGAATTATATGTATATTATAATTGAACATTAAATATTACGTGATAGTAACCCTCGGTGCCACCTTATAGATGAGTTAATAACTTTTGATTAACAAAAGAGTAAATGTTATAATGTAGAGAGAAGATGGATAGAAAATAGTTTGGAGGAAGTAGAAGTCTATCATTCAGTCTCATTAGCCTCCTTTATATAGAGGTAGGGTTTACATCAAAGTACACAACTAATGAGTTGTAATACCCGAAAAATTCAAATTAATGTCCGATGACATTTTGGAAATGATTTCGTAGGCGTGGGCACGAATACGAAGCTTGAAGGAGTTGTGGAATTAGTTCGAACGATTTTATTTCGAAAACGAACGTTATTTAGGGGGTCTTGAAAAGTGACTTCTTATACGTACAGAATTTGGGAAAACTTTCTTCATGAAAGTTGTAGAGCTCGTCGATACGATCTCGTGCATATGTGGAACGCAATATTCGGAGTTCGTATGAATAAGTTATGAATATTTGAAAATTGGGAATTTTCTATAAATATCAAAAAAAATGTTGACTTTTTTCATTAAGGACGAAACTTTTCTGTTTTTGCGGAATAGTCCCCCGGATTCTCTCTCTCTCTCTCGATCGAAACCCTCAGACCCGGCGGGTCGTGTTCGACCCGACCCGGCTGGTTCTCTCCCCTCCGGCCTCCTCCAGCCCCGGACCCGGACTCCTCCGTGATCGCCGCTCCACGCCCAGCCGTCCCCTCCCATCGCTTCGCCCAGACGCTGCTCCAAAAGCTGGATCGAAGCCACCCAGACTCTTGATTCGGACCCGGCCGGAAAACCACTTTTCCGGCGTTGCATGGGCCGATCGTTCCCATTTTTGTGATCTCCTCCTCATGCTGATCATCCCCATGTAAGCCTTTCATCACGATTTTGTGTATAGAACGCTAGATCATGGTTTGACTTTTTCGACGTCCCTGATTTAATCTGAAATCTGATCGGACGCACAGGATTAATCCGACTTCCAAGCTTGATCTAGGACGATCTAGGCCAAACCAGACTTAGCTCCAGGTATGGAAGTCGACCACCCTTTCATTTTGAACCAGTTTGTAGTTGGTCACTTTGCCATCTGAGGTGGTTGACCGGCGTTGACCGCCGCGTTGACCGCCCACTGACCACCGCTTGTGGCGGCGCATCAGACCATATTTCGAGTTTTCATTATCTGGGCGATGATCTATGCATCCATACGAGCGTTTTGATATATTACAAGGTTATGTTAGAAAAAGTTGGTAAATAGTGGATTTACGTTTTTACGTTACTATTTACGGTTTTTACGTTTTATCTTCGGTTTACGATCTACGAAGATCAGACCATCGGTTTTACTTCAAATTTTAATATGTTGATCGTATGACTGTCCCGGTGACTTTGTGAGGTCACGGGCGAAGATCTGACCGTTGGATCTTCGTATATTTGAGAAATAGTGATTCGGAAGGCGATTCGTGAGAATCCGACCGTCGGATTTTCATATAATTTTGTGGAGATGTTAGTAAGGGCGATTCAGGAAGATCTGACCGTTGGATCTTCGTGATAATTTTGGAGGATGATCCTAAGGGCGATCCGTGAGGATCCGACCGTTGGATCATCATATAAATTTGATCTGACCGTTGGATCATCATTAAATTAGAATCCGACCGTTGGATTTCTGTATATGTGTGGTCTATGAATGATTTCTAAGTTAAGATCGTGTTTGACTAGGTGGTTGATGGATTGATTGGTGAACGATTTCGGATCGTTGTTTTTGAGCTGTTAAGAAGACGCAGCGGGAATTTAGAGGTGAGTAAACCTCACGTGGTTCATATTACGAACCGAATAAATTTAATTACCTTATTTTGTCGTAATTGCGTGAAAATATTTATGAAATAAATATTTGTTTTAAAATCATATGGACTTGATCAACCACGGTCCATGGGGAAGTAAAATGATTTTTATTATACAAAATGAATTTCACGATTTTCTTGTGTGAACTATAGTTGGTATTAGTGGTCATTCCTGAGTGGGTGATTACGTATATATATATTTACGTGATTATATGTGGAATGGTGTGACATTGAAGAGTGTGGAAATTGGGATGATTAAAATACTATGAATTGAAATTTGACTTATCATATTTATATGTGATGATCATGATTGATGAGTTCTTGTTAATATTCATGATTTACATTGGAGTATGTATAGAGTTGGAGAATGTAGGATTCTGAGGACGAGGTGTCCGAAGTTTGACGGTTATGGATAACCGGAGTGTTTGTGTACTGAGGACGGGGATGTCCAAAGTGCGACGGTTTATTATTAACCGAAGTTGTGTACTGAGGACGGGGATGTCCAAAGTGCGACGGTTTATTATTAACCGAAGTATATGGTGCTGAGGACGGGGATGTCCAAAGCGCGACGGTTATAGTGTTAACCGAAGTATTTTGCCGTTGTTTGACCCTAGGCCAAGGTGTCAGAGGTAACGAGGCAGTTAGAGCTCTAACGTGTTATTGGGATGGACCAGAGTGGTGTTATGTGGGTTGGGTGTTTACAGGACCAGTGTGGTGTATTGTGATTTGAGGATTGTGAAAATGTATTCCTTGTGGTTTCCATGAGTGGGTTGATGTCTCTTTGCAGACGTAATACTGTTGAATTTTACTTGAATTGTAATTTAATAAATCAACAGTTCTTTCTTGTTTACTCATACTGGCTGTAAAAAGCTTACCGGGTTTTGTGTTGTTGCAACTCCCGGTACACTATTCAAATTGTGTAGCGGGTAATCCTACAGGACAGGAGAACCAGGACGGTGATCGTGCGGTTAGAGCAATGGTTATAGTTTTACAGCAATTGTAATAGTGAGGCGAGTTAAGCTCATTTGAGCCTTACAATTTGATTTGGTGGGAGTGTGCTGTAATAAATAACTTGAGGATTTGGGTTATTGTAAATTTGAGAGTTGTGAAGTGTGGTTGTTTGTGAGAAAAAAATTCAGGATGTTAGTTGTAATTTGTTATTATTCATGTTTCGGATTTGAATTGATTATTCAAAATTCGGGGCGTGACAGTTTGGTATCAGAGCGTAAGGTGCATATTTGGTGATGTGTCAATACCTTCCGAGTGATGGCCCGTCTGCAGCGGATCCCCATCGTGTGCTCTTTGGTATTGGCTAAGTCATTGGGTATGCGTGAGTGTTGGGAGTTGTTTAGGCCGCTAGGTCGTTTAGGGAACGTGAATACATTCCCTATAGTATTGACTTGGTTAATATGAATTTGTATTTGACTTATACTGTGTTTTAAGTGTTATACATGTATTAGCCAAGCATACTATACTCCTTAGGTGATGGAGATTCGAAGGGGTTGTACTTAGAACCTTACAGTTGTCTTGTAGGTTCGTATTGGAATAAGTTCAGTGGCTGCGAGTTACAATCCTTGAGGAATAGAAACCTCTTGATTCAACTCTGTTAAGTCAACGAGGATTGTTTTATGGAAATGAGGTTCTTTTGATTGTTGAAGTGTTTGGTTGAAGGCATGGTGTGGACCTATGCTCGTCTGTAATGTGGATACGAGTATTAATCGATAGTAATTTTGCCTTTTTAAGTTGGATATACTAATGTTTTTGAATAGATTCTTGACTCATGTGGAGTTGTGAGTAGTGTTGCGGTTAGGGAAGGAATTATTGCGGTTACTTCTTCCTTGTGCTTGTAAGTTGTTAAGCAGGGTTTAAGGTGCGAGACAAGAATTTTATTTTGTGCTCGATGGTTAGAGAGGAGAGACCATTGTTTTGGGTTGTCGTTGAGTACTATAATTCCTTCAGAATCAGGATTGTTGGTAGAATTGGAATTAGTAGTAGTTTTGGTGATTCTGAATTTGAATTGAGTTCGCGAGATGTGTCTTATATACGTGGTTGATGTTACTTGCATCATTTTGGAACGATACGTTACGATTCACAAGGAAAACTGGATTTGAAATTTATTCATTTGAACACCATGGGTTGATGACCTGACCGTGACTTGTGAATATAGTTTTGTTCAAGTGAATGAAATTGAATTTTGTGGCCTTTGTGTGGTGAACTAGTTTTCTTAAGTTTTGGATCGTAGTATGGAGATGGGCTGCAGTGAATTTGAAGTTGTTGTGTGTTTTAAGTTTAAGTAGGCGGGACACTTAAAGTTTTGCAATGGAGTTGATTTTGGTGTAATTAATTGGGAGAGTTAGAATCAGTTCTTGTGAATGATGTTGGATGAGAGTGTGTGCCTTTGGTGATTGATTTTAGGTGTTATAGTTAAACGCAATTTCGGATATTGATTTTAGTGATTTTGTTAGGTATCCATAGTGGTTCAAGTGAGTTACTATGTGATATGGAGTTTGATTTGATTTCTGAATCGCTAAATGTTAGGGATTGAATTGTGGTGAGTTTTTGTTGAAACAATTGATAGATGGAATTATCGAGATTCTATAAGAGTTGTAAGAGTAACTCTAAAAACGTGGGTTTTTCCTAGCTAACTCAGGATGTGTTTAGCTTTATAAATCCCTAATCCTATCGATGAAATTGTTGTGTTTGGTTTGACTCAGAGGATACTAGCTAGACCTCGATGCGACTTAATTGATTGTTGGATTCTTTTTGAGTGATTGTTTTTATTGCATCATTATGAAAGATGTGTGCAGTAGAGTTGTTTATGGTTTTGAAAACAGTATTGGGTGACCAAGGTTCGATCCTTGGTGTTGTTGTTGGTTAAACAAACAGGAAAGAAAACATGCACACCATCTTATTGAGTTTATATTACAAAAAAAAAAGAAAAAAAAAGAAAAAAAAAAGCGAGGACTATGCTATACTAAGCCTAGTCAGCAGCTCCGGATGGGTTGAGGCTGAGCTCAAGAGAAACGTTTGAGCCACTGTGGTAACCGCCTGAGCCACCAGAATAGTAACCAAAAGCGCTACCTTCCTCGGAAGTAGCCTTCAGGTTACCAAAGACGTCCTCGCCGTGCACGGGGAACAGAGGAAGAGTTTGAACCTCCTGGTGATCTCCTCCTCGTTGTTGCAGGGATGTTTGTCCTCCTGTTGTGCCAAAAGAGTTGTACTAGTATTAGTGTTGAAGTGTGAGGAAGAATATGAAACAGAATTTAAATCAAGAAATCCTTCATTACCAGTAGAATAGGTGGAACCAAAGTTGAGATCAATGGATCTACCATCATCCGTAGAACTAGTGGACCCAAAATTGATGTCAATGGATCCACCAGCTGGCCCAAAATTGATGTCGATGGATCCACCAGCACCAGTAGAACCAGTGGACCCAAAATTGAGATCAATGGATCTACCAGTACCAAGAGAACTAGTTCTCATGGGCACTGGAGCAGCCTGATTACACCTATTCATCTGCTTCTCTCGAGCCCTGACGTTCTGGAACCAAAAGTAAATGTTCTTACCCTCAACATGCCCATACTGGTTCAGCTGGAGACAGATCTCGTGAATCTGCTCTGTAGTTGGGCACTTAAATCCCTTGACATAGTAAAGATCCTTGAGGATTCTTATTTGTTCTGGAGTAGGAATCCACCTGGTACGGCTTCGCCAGAAATCCATGTTGGCACTACTTCCAGCTGCTTGGGTGTTTCCTCCCTCCTCTGTTGGTTGCTGTTGTTGTGGTTCCATTTGTTGCGGGGTTTGGAGCTCCATTAGTTGCAGAGTTCGTGGCTCTTGGGTCATGGGGTGAGAGGATGTGTAAATCGAGGAATACATGGTTTAGTGTTTGAGGGAGATTTTGTTAGAAGGATTGGAGTTGTTGAACTGGTGATTGGAGATCTGAGATTCTCAGAGGAAAGATGAGATCGAATCTTCAAATGGAAGAAAAGATCTGAGAAAGAAGGATTGAAGATTTGGAGGAAAAGATTGAAGATCTGAGAGTAAAAAAAAAAAAAAAAACTGGGGATTTGAGAAGAGAAAGGCTGAAGAGTTGAGAGAGAAAGACTTGAGCTCGGAAGAAAATTTCTTTTCTTTTGGAGTGAACAGTTTTTCTCCAGAATGCACCTATTTATAGAACAAGGTGAGCAGATCTCCACCGTTGGATGAACGATCTCAGAATTTGAATCCACGCGTTGGATTAAAGTCGCCCCGAAACCCGGAAAAGCTGTTGGCGCGTGTTGAGCGTGTAAGGGGACAGGCCGAACCTCGAGACGCTGTGGCAGACAGCTTTAGCCGAAAGTGATTTGCTTTCCGTAAATCACGGAAGAGACGTGTCGTGGCACGTGGAGTGTACCGACAGTTTGTTGTTATTCTATCGCTTATGATAGAATAAATAAAAGAAGTTGCATGGATAGTAACGAGAGCAGCTGGTGCTCTAGTGGTTGAAGAGCAAGGCTCTTGTACAAGAGGTCAGAGGTTCGAACCTTGCCTCTCGTTTATTTTTATTATGTTCGCTTATGACATAATAAGTATAACATTTGTACACATTATATTAAGCACAGCTTGTGCTCCAGTGGTTGGGGGACAAAGGTTTCGTGCGGCAGGTTGAGGTTTCGAACCTTGCCTCCCCCGTTATTTTATTTATGTCACTTATGACATAATAAATATAACACGTGAGCATATATTAATGAAGGCAGCTCTTGCTTCAGTGGTTGGGAGCAAAACCTTCGTGTTCGAGGTCGGGAGTTCGAACCTTACCTCTTACAAATATTTTTGGATCTCGTATATACTTGTTATACGGACGTATATACGGTATGTACGGTATACATACGTATATACGGCCTGTACGGTATGCATACGTATATACAGTTGTACAGTATGCATACGTATATACGGTCTGTACGGTATACATACGTATATACGGTATGTACAATTTCATACCGTAGCCGAGCTGGAAATAGTAAGCCCAATTGTTCGGCCCGATTTGTAGGCCAAAATAGTAAGCCCAATTGTTCGGCCGATTGGTAGGCCCAAATAGTAAGCCCAATTGTTCGGCCCGAATGGTAGGCCCAAATGTTAAACCCAAATTGGTTCGGGCCGGTTTAAATGTGGATGGTTCGATTTCTTCGGCCCAATTGGCCAGCCTTAATGCTTAGCCCAAGGATTGAGCAAGCCCAAGTCATCATCACTGGGTGACATGTTTTATTGGCGTGCTTTTGAGAATGATTTGTTTTGAGTGATGCTAATTGAGTAGCGAAACGCTTTGTGGGAGTGTTTATTGTGGTTGTATGCCAGTACAGGATGACGATCAGTGTGAAAACAACAATATGTGCAATGCCACGTGGTGATTTGAGTGTGGGTTGCTTGAAGCAATTGTTGTGTTGTAATTTTGAGAAATGATGCGGTGAAGGAATGTCATGTTGATGACTTAAGTGGGAATGAGGATTTCATTTGTGAATTCTAGTTTTGTGAATTTACATCGTGATGAAAGGATTTAGTGGCCATAGGAATGTATTTTTATACGAATGGCTGTGGCTTTGTGGATTACTACAGTTTTGGGAAGGATGGAGATTCGATGGTTAGGTCAACCTTAATCAAGAGGAATTGACTTACGCTTAAATTTCGGGACGAAATTTCTTTAAGGAGGGTAGATTGTAATACCCGAAAAATTCAAATTAATGTCCGATGACATTTTGGAAATGATTTCGTAGGCGTGGGCACGAATACGAAGCTTGAAGGAGTTGTGGAATTAGTTCGAACGATTTTATTTCGAAAACGAACGTTATTTAGGGGGTCTTGAAAAGTGACTTCTTATACGTACAGAATTTGGGAAAACTTTCTTCATGAAAGTTGTAGAGCTCGTCGATACGATCTCGTGCATATGTGGAACGCAATATTCGGAGTTCGTATGAATAAGTTATGAATATTTGAAAATTGGGAATTTTCTATAAATATCAAAAAAAATGTTGACTTTTTTCATTAAGGACGAAACTTTTCTGTTTTTGCGGAATAGTCCCCCGGATTCTCTCTCTCTCTCTCGATCGAAACCCTCAGACCCGGCGGGTCGTGTTCGACCCGACCCGGCTGGTTCTCTCCCCTCCGGCCTCCTCCAGCCCCGGACCCGGACTCCTCCGTGATCGCCGCTCCACGCCCAGCCGTCCCCTCCCATCGCTTCGCCCAGACGCTGCTCCAAAAGCTGGATCGAAGCCACCCAGACTCTTGATTCGGACCCGGCCGGAAAACCACTTTTCCGGCGTTGCATGGGCCGATCGTTCCCATTTTTGTGATCTCCTCCTCATGCTGATCATCCCCATGTAAGCCTTTCATCACGATTTTGTGTATAGAACGCTAGATCATGGTTTGACTTTTTCGACGTCCCTGATTTAATCTGAAATCTGATCGGACGCACAGGATTAATCCGACTTCCAAGCTTGATCTAGGACGATCTAGGCCAAACCAGACTTAGCTCCAGGTATGGAAGTCGACCACCCTTTCATTTTGAACCAGTTTGTAGTTGGTCACTTTGCCATCTGAGGTGGTTGACCGGCGTTGACCGCCGCGTTGACCGCCCACTGACCACCGCTTGTGGCGGCGCATCAGACCATATTTCGAGTTTTCATTATCTGGGCGATGATCTATGCATCCATACGAGCGTTTTGATATATTACAAGGTTATGTTAGAAAAAGTTGGTAAATAGTGGATTTACGTTTTTACGTTACTATTTACGGTTTTTACGTTTTATCTTCGGTTTACGATCTACGAAGATCAGACCATCGGTTTTACTTCAAATTTTAATATGTTGATCGTATGACTGTCCCGGTGACTTTGTGAGGTCACGGGCGAAGATCTGACCGTTGGATCTTCGTATATTTGAGAAATAGTGATTCGGAAGGCGATTCGTGAGAATCCGACCGTCGGATTTTCATATAATTTTGTGGAGATGTTAGTAAGGGCGATTCAGGAAGATCTGACCGTTGGATCTTCGTGATAATTTTGGAGGATGATCCTAAGGGCGATCCGTGAGGATCCGACCGTTGGATCATCATATAAATTTGATCTGACCGTTGGATCATCATTAAATTAGAATCCGACCGTTGGATTTCTGTATATGTGTGGTCTATGAATGATTTCTAAGTTAAGATCGTGTTTGACTAGGTGGTTGATGGATTGATTGGTGAACGATTTCGGATCGTTGTTTTTGAGCTGTTAAGAAGACGCAGCGGGAATTTAGAGGTGAGTAAACCTCACGTGGTTCATATTACGAACCGAATAAATTTAATTACCTTATTTTGTCGTAATTGCGTGAAAATATTTATGAAATAAATATTTGTTTTAAAATCATATGGACTTGATCAACCACGGTCCATGGGGAAGTAAAATGATTTTTATTATACAAAATGAATTTCACGATTTTCTTGTGTGAACTATAGTTGGTATTAGTGGTCATTCCTGAGTGGGTGATTACGTATATATATATTTACGTGATTATATGTGGAATGGTGTGACATTGAAGAGTGTGGAAATTGGGATGATTAAAATACTATGAATTGAAATTTGACTTATCATATTTATATGTGATGATCATGATTGATGAGTTCTTGTTAATATTCATGATTTACATTGGAGTATGTATAGAGTTGGAGAATGTAGGATTCTGAGGACGAGGTGTCCGAAGTTTGACGGTTATGGATAACCGGAGTGTTTGTGTACTGAGGACGGGGATGTCCAAAGTGCGACGGTTTATTATTAACCGAAGTTGTGTACTGAGGACGGGGATGTCCAAAGTGCGACGGTTTATTATTAACCGAAGTATATGGTGCTGAGGACGGGGATGTCCAAAGCGCGACGGTTATAGTGTTAACCGAAGTATTTTGCCGTTGCTTGACCCTAGGCCAAGGTGTCAGAGGTAACGAGGCAGTTAGAGCTCTAACGTGTTATTGGGATGGACCAGAGTGGTGTTATGTGGGTTGGGTGTTTACAGGACCAGTGTGGTGTATTGTGATTTGAGGATTGTGAAAATGTATTCCTTGTGGTTTCCATGAGTGGGTTGATGTCTCTTTGCAGACGTAATACTGTTGAATTTTACTTGAATTGTAATTTAATAAATCAACAGTTCTTTCTTGTTTACTCATACTGGCTGTAAAAAGCTTACCGGGTTTTGTGTTGTTGCAACTCCCGGTACACTATTCAAATTGTGTAGCGGGTAATCCTACAGGACAGGAGAACCAGGACGGTGATCGTGCGGTTAGAGCAATGGTTATAGTTTTACAGCAATTGTAATAGTGAGGCGAGTTAAGCTCATTTGAGCCTTACAATTTGATTTGGTGGGAGTGTGCTGTAATAAATAACTTGAGGATTTGGGTTATTGTAAATTTGAGAGTTGTGAAGTGTGGTTGTTTGTGAGAAAAAAATTCAGGATGTTAGTTGTAATTTGTTATTATTCATGTTTCGGATTTGAATTGATTATTCAAAATTCGGGGCGTGACATGAGTATTTACATGGACATCCACATAGATAATAATATTTACAACACTCCCCCTTGGATGTCCACCAATGAATGATGGTATTGGACGCGTTTATTGTTGCCTCGTTAAAAACCTTGTCAGGTAACAAAAAACCCAGTGGGACAAAAAAATAACCCTGGTCGAAGGACAAAAAGAGCACAACGCGCATATGTCCTAGGTAGCATGCTTCTGGATGCTCCCCCTGATGAGAATCTCCCCCTGATTGTTGCAAGCCTCATTTATGTATGCGATAAGCTACATGTACCATGTATAGTAGTTTGATGTGTCTATCACCGAAGTGAGACCACGTGTGCTTTGCATATAGGGGCTCATCACAAATGTTCATACCTACAAAGTTTAAGCAATAGCAACAAAACTAGACGATTTTCAATAAGCCTTATCTTATATGATAAGGTTAGAAACAATCTCATATGCTCAAATTCATACACAAAGTAATAGCTAAACAATATAAAGAAATTGACACATTTAACTTTGTATAGTTTAAAACATTGAAAAATCATCATGGCATACCTAGCCATACACATCAATATCTTTGTGTATTGATATGTCTCATATAAGCTCTTCAAGAGCTCTAAGCAATTCATAACTTTGCGAAAGTTAGAATATGTTGCAACATTATATTCATAATTCGAATTTGATTTCGTAGTCTTTTCATATTACTCATTGAGGCAATTTAGGTCACGTTAACTATAACAGAATGAGTACATATGAGCTGGCTTAAGACTCTTTGATTCCATGAGTGAGCTTCAGGCTCTTTTGACCTTTCATGGACTTGTATTTGAATCATTCATGTATTTGATTCCCTTGAGGATTGATAAGCAATACGCTTATAATGACACTTTACTTTTGAGATTTTGCTTTTAGCAATGTGTCTTTAAGATCTTCATAATATACGATGACAACGTGCCATAAATCTCTCGTCAATATAACAGCTATATGTAACACTGTATTTATAGAAAATTGTCATTCGTATAAGGGAAGATGTTCACAATCTCATGTCTCTATAAATAGACATTGTGTCATAGTGATTTATCTTCACTTTAGTAAATACCCTTTTGTACCATGTAGGATTAAAGGTCCAAGTATTTCATCACGTTTCAATTATTCAATTTCATTGGAATTGCCTCTTTTCAATTTGGCCAATAATATACTTTGTCGACATTCATGGTGAAACGTGGTATAGCATCCATACAGCCCTTAATGATTTTTGGTAGCTACCAAATGTAAATTATCATCGATGATCATTAATCATAGATCCCACACATTCTTATATGCATGCATTAGCTATAATAAGCTTATTGATATTGGGTACCCATGTCACTTCTGGGGCATACATTGTCGCTTCTAGGACAATCATCTCTCATAGATGAATCACGTAGCGAATGTGGATCTTTTTACTTATAATCTCGTGTATGAGCATTTATAAGGCTTGTATAATCTTCTCTATTTTGGGAGCTTAAAACTTTAGACCTGGTGGATATAATCCACACAAATTCATGCCGTTATTCAAATGACAGTAGTCTTTCCTCCCCCTAACGGCGGGAAGACTGTCTTATTTTGACCATGCTCAAAAGATGCGTTCAAAAATCTATCACTTTCTTTGGAGTGAAGATGCTCATTGGTTGGTGGCGAACCCAAACCAAGATTTAGGTCAAAACATGCTTTATTCATCAGCATCAACCATATTGATTTATTATTGTATCACTAAGACTCCATTTCCTAATGGCGTACCTACATCCTCTGTATGTGTAGCTATATTAGGAGCTGTGATATTGTTTAATGATATTCTCTTCAGGAGAACCATGTCAATTTGATACACTTGCATCCCACAAATCAAATGGAGTCTACATTGTTTGTATTAATATGGTTGGTCTCAGGGACTTTAACCCAAGCAGATGGTCTTTGCATTTAGCATATAATTTTGTCACTAGCTTAGATATTTCCCAGAATTAAAATGAGACAGTGGATAAATATCTCACACCAATTCATATCGTTCTTCAGGAACAATCTTTTTCCCCCTCATTGCAGGAGGATTGTCTCATTAAAGTGACAACTCGCAAATATGCGGTAAATAAACAATTTGCTTGTGAGTAAGGTTAGCAGTCATCAAAACTTGTAAGTGATTCCATGCAACATGGTAGACAAAAGATGATGTAACCAGTCATGCCAAAATAGTGTATTTGGTTCAAGGAACTTCAGGTTCATGACATCATATGACTGAGTTTACTACAGAAAATTCGATACAGTATATATCTGATGGCATAAAGTCTTCTCCAACCATATAGGAGGTAATTAATGCAACAATATTTCAAATTTGGTAACATGATAGTATAGCTCATTCGGAGCCATAGATCAAGATCTACGACTCTTGATATGGGTGTTACCTTAGCTTCAGTAAACATTAATTGTGAAATACTGATAATTGGAATGGACCAAATTCATTTTGAACTGTTGGCCAAAATGATATACTCGAAAATTTCAAGTTGAAGACTATAATCCATAATAATAGAGTAACATTATCACGTATCACGTGGAGAACCTCAAGTTCTCTGTCACGTATATATTTATAGTCCTAAAGAGGAGGAACTTCAGGTCCTCATATAATCGGAGATCCAAGAAATTTGAGATTTCAATTTTTTTTCATTTTGTAACAACTTCTTGAGGAACATGATCGACGTTCTAAGATAATCAGATTAAGAAACATTTAGTTTCAATGGAAACTCAAGAGGTTACAAAAATTTTCTCAAAACATAAAGTTTGAAGAGGACACAAATCAAATTTGCAAGAATTGAACAGTGGATCTCATAGGATATACACGAAGCTTCTGGTTCATGTTATACAGGTAAAACATGACGTTCAATTATTGTATTGTTGTTTGATGTAGATTAATAACATCAAATGCATTTTGAACTTCTGGCCAAAATGATTATTCGAAATATCAAGTTTAAACTTTATGACCATAACTTATGAGTGAAGGACTTTAGATGGTCATCTAGTTAGTTTGATCATTGAGGAACTTCAAGTCCTCATGTAATTAAGGATCAATGAACTACAGGTTCTGATCTCTTTTAATTACAAAAATTCACGATCACAAATTTGGGGTATACTCATACTCATTCGTCATAAACCAACGGTTAAATATCTGCTTACATTTAAATTGGTGTCAAAATAATCCCCTCAAAGCTTCAGGTTTGAGGTTGACCCAGATTAAAACTTTATGATAAATTGTCTATATATTCACTCGAGACTTATGGCTCGAGTCTGCAGAATTAGAACTTCAGGTTCCAAGGTGGAATGCTTTAAGCAGACATAAAAGAAGAATGTATCAATCGACATATGAAAATTTACTCGAAACTTCTAGTTCGAGTTGACATAAAGTCAAATAAACTATGAATGAATTATATGTGTAATCGAAGCTTCAGGTTCAAATTTTTTTTCTATGAACTGCAAGTTCAAAGATTTTGTAATTTGAACTTCGGGTTCAAATAAATTTTGGCGCTCGAAACTTCAGGCTCGAGGTGACTATAGTGAAGCTTCAAGTTCACTTTTAACTAATTTATATTTTATACTCAAAGCTTCGGGTTTGAGTTTTACTGTTAGAACTTCAGGTTCTACTATGAAATTTTGAACTTCTGGTTCAAAAATATTACACTCAAAATTCATATGTTCGAGGTATAGGACTGCTGGTCCGTATAAGTAACAAAATTTTTTTTTAAAGATAAGTACTATAATGAAAGTACATAACAAAATAGAAAAATTGCAGGGAAGAAAAATAAATAGATAAACTATGCAATAAAATTAATTGTGGAAACTTCTGGTTCCATTAATGAAGAGAATACACAGAACTTCTGGTCTGGTTCATGAAAATCTTCTATCTCTCTTCAAATTGCACAAGAAGTCTTCTGGACAAATTCTCTTTATAAAAAAATGTATAGTCAAGAGGCTTGTAGCATTGACTTAGTGTCCATCCTCGAACTACAACTTCTGGAGGTGGTTTGAACCCCATTATTGAAAAAAAAAAATTAGAGGAACTTCAGGCCCTCTTATAATTGGGGATTAAGATGAGTTTATATATTCGATTGTATAGCTCTGAGGATCTTCTGGCCCTCATAATTGTATAAACTCTGAAGAGTTTCATGTCACAATTTTCCAATTTACATATCATGACCCTAGAGGAACTTCAGGTCCCCATATGATCAGGGATCAAGCAACATGCGATTTTTGGTCATTGTATAATTCTGAGGAGCTTTAGGGCCTCATGTAATCGAATCAAGAAATAGAGATTTCGATCACTTTTGATTACAAAATTCAAATATATATATATTTAATCAATCATAAAGAAGAGTAAATCGAACTCAATTGTGAAACTACAACATACCTGGATTCAAGTGACTTACTCCTTCACGTACTGGTGATAAAAAAAATAATGCATCGAAGCTTTGCTACCAAAGCTGAGAACACAACATGTAAATATAAAGAAAATTGAAAGTATGACCAATTAACTAGTTACTAGGCAGATAGGCATATATATTATATAGAGTTATAGACATCTTGTCTAGTTTTTTTTGATCCATCAAAAACAAAGGTCCATTGAACAGAATGGTCAACCAATTCTTTATACTACGGGAACAAGAGGCAATTGCCTGGGTTCCTTAACCTCAACTTCCCCACCGCACAATCTGCATACAATCTATGCCTCTGCATCTTGTCTAGTTGATTGAGATAACAAAACCCAGTACAGTACTATAGCTAAAAAAATTAGAAGATGAACCCTCAAAAAGTTGAAACGTGCTCACCAATATGAAAACAGATTAATTATTAATCGAAACAAGTGGTATGTGTAACAGTGCAATAGAAAATTCTATTATGCATATCAAGAAGAAAATGGGGAGATCAAATCCACATTGCACAACTGCTCTAGGCCTCTAGAACTGTGAAGGTCACAGTAGCTAGCGAACTGGCAACGGCGACGAGTGAGGAGAAAAACATTAATGCTAAAGAAGGGAACAACCTTTAAGGAGCTCTATAACTGGCCACCAAATACTGGCCGAAGACATTCAGAGCAAACGGTGCGGTTTGGGTCTCATAGAAATCCACATCGCATAATGAAAGAAAAAAAAAATTATAAACACTTTTGAATTAAGAATTATGCATATTATTATGGGTTTCGAATAATCAAATCGAAGGACGAATTAAATCTCATAGATCATGAATCATGGTAAAAAAAATTTGCACCAAGACGTCTTAGATCATCATGGAGACTAAAAAAAATAGAGCAAGCGTGCTGATAACGTGTTATAAAGTAGAGAGAAGATGGATAGAAAATAGTTTGGAGGAAGTAGAAGTCTATCATTCAGTCTCATTAGCCTCCTTTATATAGAGGTAGGGTTTACATCAAAGTACACAACTAATGAGTATTTACATGGACATCCACATAGATAATAATATTTACAACAGTAAACTTATAAATTGAGTAATTTAAAAACAATTGAATTAGCTTGAGTTCGTGATTGGAAACATGTGTGGTTAGAAGTGAATTCTTATTTGATTCTTAATTTACTCAAATCTCCTCAGCTAGTGCCTTGGCAATTGCAAGTTGAGTGGGGTAATTGTTTGCACCGTATCTCTCAAATGCATTTCCGCTCCTCACATATTTTTCGGGAAGGAAACCAAGTTGCAGATGCTTTTGCAAATTTTGGCCTTTCTTCGGCAAGTTTGGTTTGGTGGGATTTCCCTCCAGATTTTGTTTCATCGTTATGTAATCGAGATTATTTGGGTCTTCTCAATTTTCATTTTAGTTAGTTGGGGTTAGAGTTAGCTTCGATTTCCGTTTGCTTTTGTGGGGTAAGGCTTTACGTCCCCCCCCTTATGTGTTTCATTTTCTTTCTTTTGAAATAAAGGGGAGATGGAGAGCATTGTTGCTCTTCTATCTTCTAGATCTCTTCCGATTGCAACATGACCCTGTAAATTTGAACAAGCGCAATAATCTCGAAATTCTGTGACTTCAAATGACCATAGAGATTCAATAGAAATGACTACTTTAAAAAGTCTTTAGTGAGATTGTTTTGAAGCAATTTTGTTCAATTTAAAATTGCACTGAGAGTAAAAAATGAACTAATATGAAATTAGATCTTGAATTCATAAAACTACATGCATCTATATATATAGCCGAATAATTAGTAATATATATTGTTAAAAAAAAAAGATCAATGATGGGTTCAATCACCCTACTGTTTTGTCTTTGAGAACATAATGAATGAAGTGTATGCTTACATACAAAGCCACTTATTGATGAGACCCTTTGTTTTTCACCACTTGAGAAATGACATTTTAGTTAGTCTATTCATTTTTCAAAATATATATATTGTTATTTGAGTTAGTATTAACTTACAATTCATGCTTTCAAGAAATGTGTATTATTAGTAACACTTTGTGCTAACGAAAGGTTATCTTCTCTTCATGTTTGAGGTCTTTGACCTCGTTTAACCTTAAATCGTTAGGAACTGTGGACATGCCTTTGGATTGATTCGAATTGGTGAACGTCATGTTTGTTTGCCAGGTTTGGCCTGGAATGGAATTCAAATTTGTTAGTTATATAACATATGAAAGTGTACTGGACTGGAGGCAGTGTCAATAGTATATTCGTAAATAAAAGCAAAAGTTTAGACTTTAGACCTTATATTACTAGTTCATATGATCAAAGGAAAACATTAACAATTACGGCGTTTACTTGACAGCTACAAATATTGTTTTACTCCCGTAGTCTTATATTTAATAGAAAAGACAAATCAATAGTTGTTACATTAAGAAGGGATAAGGTTAAATCTAGAAATTACTCGATGTAGTTTTCTTAACCAAGAAGAAGAGCAAAACCTTTGGAAATTTAGAGTTGGCAAATAAGTTATCACATAATACAATCGGCTTAACTCATATGACAAAACACGATACGACACGACACGACACGTAGACATCTTGAGTCATTGAATTGGAATCACGTATTTATAATCACTTGTAAGATAGTTATTGTAACCCAAAAAAAAAAATCACAATTCGTCATCTATAAATTAGAAGTTACATCTCTCAATCATTTCGGCTTTGGTCATTAGGCATAATCCTTTTGTTGTTCGGCAGTTCCTATAAACTAATTTCAGAATCTCGCGTGCATCAATATCGCAGCTACTTTACAACCACAAAATCAAAATCTTATATTTTTTGTAGTCAACTAGTCATGTCTTTAGTTCCTATCTATCATGGATAATAGATAGATAGAGTGGTAATAATTGAGACAAACAAGCAAAGGGTCCCAAAAAGATAAATAAGGTAGTCTGATGAAGAGGTGGTAGACCATGAAGTAGTTGATTGATAACCTGATGGTATACCTAAACATTGTCCACCGCAAAATAAAAACTTTCAGGGAGTGGTTAGTGGTTACGGACTTACGGTGCATAAAAAAATAACGCATAGTTTAGTCGAAAAATTTTAAATTTGTTATGGAGATATCAAAAGCATATCTCGATCATTCTATAAATCGGTATTCTCAATAATATCAGTCAAAATTTTAATTAATAGTGAATACACAACTGATAAGATTACCAAAAAAAAACTAATTTAACAAATACATAGGATTAGTTTACTTTCTTCATCACTAAAAGGCTAATGTATTATTATATGCATCTTACACTTTCCGTAGATATTCCTATTATTAGATAGGACTAAATACTCGTTACTCCACTAATGGTCAGTTAATCAATTGTGCAGTCTAAAACCCTAAGGCCGCGTTCGCCGTCTGGTGCAAAATTGGTCTCGTACGGCAGCGCCCGGGCGTCGGGGGTGGCCTCCGGTCTCACCGCTGTCTTGGAGAGTGCTGTCGGACGGGAGATCCATAGCTATTGCCCTTGGGACTCTGTCGGAGAAGGTTGTCTCGGTTTTGTCAGTTTTGGTTTGGCTGGGCTAGAGGCGGAGGTGGTGGGTTGTGTCGTTACAGGCTGGTTGTCAATCCCCGTGGAGGTTTTCGTGGACCGACGACGCCGATTTGGGTTTTTTCGATCAGTGGCGGTGCGGGGCTATGAGGAACCGGATCAGAGACTGTGTTTGTTTGGTGGTGATGCAGGTCGACGATGTACTCGAGATGGTTGGATCGCTGCCATAGTGGTGTAATCGTGACGAGGCAGGTTGGCGGCAAGGATCAGACCAAACTCGGCCGGAAAGTGACGCACGACGAGGGTTGGGAGCAGATGGTGGACTGGGCCCAAGCCAGGTTGATGGGTCGTGTGGATCTTCTTGGCTGACTACCCTATTGGGCTTCTGGTTGTTGGGCTCAGGTCTCTACCCTAGTCCAATAACTTCTAATTTGGGCTAGGGTTTAGGCTCTTGGCCCAAACCTATGTTATTAGCTTTTTGTCTAATTACAATAAGTTTCTTGTATTAGGAACCTAACGAGTGTAGTTTACTTGTCTATTCGCTATGTTTTTTCATAGCTTATAGGCTCGCTTTTAAGTGAGCGATAAGTTCAAATATAGTTGGTCTATCCTATGTACCACTGTGGCTCCTCCACGAATCATTGTTCTGGCCATTGTTATGTGTCAGCGGGTGGGTATGTAATGACATGCGCTATTATCAATGGAATTACCATTACTTCAAAAAAAAATGCATCTTACACTTTCCTAAAATTTCAATTTGAAAGAAAAACATCATGAGCATCTCTATCGCGAATAAACTTATGGACAAGCAGCAATCAATTAGGGCTACACATACAGATCATGATAGCCAGATCTCCATGCTTTATTGGTTCAAGCCAATTAAGTATGGCGACGTGATGCAATTAACACTATATAACAACATAACTATCATATAGGATCGTAGTTCATATTTCTGAGTAGCTGTGGTCTTCTTCTACAGGACCCTGAGAAATGACCGAGAATATCACAAAGGCCCCAAACACGAGTGTAACCAGAGCAGTGAAGTTGACAAGAAATGCCTCACTTCCAAACTTTTCGACTCCTGAGCTCTCAAGGAATGTGAGCTTCTCCAAGAACCCCAAGGTAGCATTGCCGACGACTAAAATGTACACGAGAAGCCCAAAAAGCACATGCCATGGAACTGAGTCACTTCTCAGCCCTGCACTTCCTTTTGGGTAGAAGAATACCAAGAACCCATATATCCACTGCCATGACCACAAATTTACACAATTAGGGGAACACATTTTATATCATGAAAACCCCCTAAATTCCTATCAGAGTCCTTTTGAACATCTCACGTGTGTTGATGGACGAGAATAAGAATTAACGACTACATTGATATGTTTCTTAGCCCTGATTAGGTTGTCTACAGTGGGATAGAGGATTATACCTGAATACCATAGAGGCAAATAACCCCAATGCCAATCCAGGAGTGCAGACTGTAGAGATTGGCAACCCCAGTCTCATTGTGGTTCTTGAATGCAGTATAAATGCCGATTATACCAAGTGCTAATGCGATAGCATGAAGAACCAGGTGCACTAATTTCTTCACATCTTTCCTCAAAGGAAGGTATCTATAACTGATAATGGCTGCAACACAGACAAAAGTGAAGGACGATTTCATCCAAATGTATTTGCAAGGAATGTATGTATAAATTTACTATAAAGTATTCTAAAAAAAGAAAAAAAATTACTCTATATATAAAGATGCATTAACTTGTTTTAAATTACCTTCTCCTCCAAGGAAAACTAAGCCCAATACCATGAGAAAAGGATGGAGCTGTAAAAAATTGAAAGACAATGAAAGATCAGTTGAGCACAACGTAAATTCTTACTACTTTATTATTCTCAACTATGTGATACAAATTCAACGACAATTAACCACAACTGATTAGAAAATTCATTAAATATGTAAACAAGACCCGAAGACCGTATGAAAATCATTTTATCTAATTATAGATAAATTTCACCTTTATTTGGGCCTAGCTAGCATTATAGTCTATAGTTTAACGAGCCTCTTTTGCTTTTACATCCCATCTTACTCTTTTCACAAAAAACCAAGTGGGCTGAAAGAAAAGGATATTTGACAGCTTGAAATCAGATAACACCATACCCCGTGCTCATAACTAATTAATTAGGTCCACTTGATTCCAAAAATTCTGAAAATGTATGGTAGATGGCTACAACACGTGTTTCACTGATTTTCCCATCTAACAATTAACTGAAACAAATCAAATATTTTATATACCTAGCATCAAAGATTTTAAAATGTGCTCATTAGAATATGCATACTACAAATCATAAGACGCTTTCAAGGGAAAATAATAATAATATTTTGATTACAATTTTCATGGCAGACGTTTTTCCCAAACCTATCTGATATTCTACACACAAATCAAGCATGGAACCCTAAAAGAAAAAGGTTCCAATACAGTAAGGTTAAGGTAGACGAAGGTTAGGTAAGCCGTAAGCTGAGTTAGAAGGGCCGGTAGGTGAATATGTACGTGAAAGGTAGCTTAGTTACCTGTGGATAATCATTAATCATATTGGTAAAAGTAACTGAAATAGTAAGACACGAAGCTTAGAGTCCATGAAGATGCATTAGTTTCACAGATTCAACCACAAGGAAACACGAGCCTGCTTGTGTCAACATCATACTTGGATCAATCATGTTCTACAATGCCCTTAATTATTTAAATACATATCCTCCATTGAAAAACAAATGGAAGAAGGGTCAAGGAAGGTAGGTGCGAATAAAATTATCATCCATAATTCCAAAATATTAATTTATAAAAATACCAAAAAAAAAAAAAAAAAGGCATCTAATACCATATGATGGATTCTTGGAGAATCAAGACATATGCTAGATGTCTATAGAGGCCGTTGATTAAGTATTACAGAAGCAGAAGACATTTTCCAGAGGAAGAAACAGTCGCCGGGAAAAAGAAAACAGAAACAGAGAGAGAGAGCTTACGTTGAAGATGAGGCTCTTGTCGGTGGCTTCCCATGCGAAACCGCCCCTGAAGTATATGGACCAAACCAGAACCAGGATCAAAACCGCGACTCCGAGCGCGTGCACTACAAACGTGAATGGAGTCGATGGTACTCCTAAGGCCGGCATCTCTCTCTTTCTCCTTTGTTCTTTCTCTCTCTTCCTTTGAATCTACATAGTGAAATGAAGCCCTATTTATCTCCACCTGCAGCCATGGGATTTGGGACTCGGATAATCTGTGAAGGATACCACGTGGCCTTTTTTTAATAGAGGGCTCTTTTTGACTCTACGTACGTATACCAAAAGTTGTGTACAAATTGTTATCCACTTTTGTTTTGTCTGGGTCTGGGTTTCTTTTTCCGGCTAAGATTTAGATTTTAGACATTTAGTGACATACTAACAAATGAGAATGTAATTATTCTACAATGATCTTGAAGCCTTTTATGTAATCTTGTATATGGGAAATTGGGAATATTATAAGGCTATGGCCTATTATAATGGGAAGTTTGGCCTCTAATCTATATGTATGGAGCATGGTGAAGTTCTTGTGCAGCCGTTTTAACCAGGGCACGTGTGGCACTAGAATTCCCAATGCTTGTGTTTCACATGAAGATCAGAAGGAAGCTAGAGAACGCAAGTATCACTCTTATAAACATGTTACAATTAAAGCCATGAATTACTGTATATGAAACTATGAATACACTATCTTTTATCTAAAGGTTCGTTTATAATATATTAATGTATGGATACATCGATCAACTAAATCAGTTCAATTCAGAATTAAAGTGACTATATGTATTGATAGACAAATTTTAAAATACTCTACTTCTGTATCGAACTAATATACGTTTGTATCATATTAAATCTATTTATATACTGAATTAAATTTATTTGATATATCGGTACATTGATATACCGTTGAACTGTACCTAGTAGCTCTTTACGAAGAAACGTAAGCCTCTCATCCCAACTAGTTTTTCTATATGTATTCTATGTGTGTTGAGGAGGCATACCAAGTGTTCAATTACATGTCCAAGAGACACGTTGCACCCATGAGGAGGGAGTTGATTACCAACATGGTTTACACTCCATCAGGTTTCGAAAAGAAATCGTGAGGCTTTGGATTTGGATTTTGTGGATGAAGTTATATATAAGTTCAGATCATCTAACCCAATTGAGTCCACATTTTCTTTTCAAGTTCTGATGTGTTGAGAGAGAAAGAGACCGCTCTTACGTCGATGATGAGGTTCGTTAATACCCTGGTGTACTTTTCACCTTTTGTTTGGGCTTCTTTCTTCGGCTAAGATTCAGTCACAAATGGGCTTTTATGTATGTGCGAAATTGGGAAAATATTATGTTCAATCACAAATGGGCCCGTGGCTGTTATTAATCAGAGGGCTCGTTATGCATTTTATTAATCAGAGGGCTCGTTATGCATACGCGTGTGCCTAAATTGAATTTCACCTTTGGTTTTACTTGGGGTCTGCTCAATCTTTTTCTTCCGAGCCTCGTTGTGCGTAAGCTTTCTCTAAGAACTTATAACTTTGATCTTCACTATTCAAATAGGTCTTTCGTATAAGATATATTATATAATTTTTAGGTTGTTCCTAATTGTGACCTTATTTTTAGGCCTCGTTTGGTTCGTAAAAAGGAAATCAATTCCTTTGTATTTCCTATAGGAAAGGAAAGCTAGTGGGAAGTTTGTTCTCTTTTCCGCTGTTTGGAAACGTTGGTAAGCAATGAGAAAATATGTGTGTTTCCATTTTAGTGTTTAGTTTGTGCAAGGAAAGGAAACTAAATTATATTAAAATTCCATTTATATCATAATATAGAATTACACAAATCTCATAAACTTTTTGAATAAAATTGTCAATCATAATTTTCAACAATGATAGAAATGTATTTATAATATGTAATTAATGCTGAGAAAGTAGAAGGGAAAATAAATCATTTGGAGGATGGGATGATCCACTTTCCCCCATATTTTCCCTTATCAAAGGAAAGTTGTTCATTTCCTTATGCACACCAAACATATGAAAGAAATACATTTCCTTTCCCAAGTCCTTAAATCCACGAACCAAACGAGGCCTTATAGATCTGTTATTTTGATTCAGAATAGCACTAATAGGTTGGTTCCAATCGTTCTCTTTACATTAATGAAGGGAATAGACCTATCCGAATAAATTATAGTGAACATCTTCTCTAGGTTACCGGTCAAGTCCCTAATCCGATGCACCTGCGTCTCAAAGCAATATCATTTCCTCATTTTATCAGACCCGATTTTCACCAAAACCCAGTTTCTTCAGGTCACAGACTCCTCATCTCCTTAGAGGCTTAGACCACCCTGAACTCGGATCCCTAGACTTGGATACCCTGTCGTTTGAAGACATAAGGGAGCCGAATTTCCGTTTCTAAACTTCGTTTCTTTTGCTCTATGGAGTAATTGTTCATGGGCACAAAATGAGATAATACGTAAAAATTTTACAGCTAAAAGAAAGAAAGTGTCTAAGGAAACCGGTAAGCGTCTTGTGCGTTTTTATCGTAAGAATCATTATTCATGAGATTAGAGAATGAGCTCGATTTTATTTTCCTGATAACGAGGTAACTTTGTTCGGATAATTTCTTAAGTTGAACCTACTCATTGGCTCACCTTTGCGGTTAACAAATTTTCGCCTTATACTTGTAACTTGAACAGTTTGGACATGCAAGAAAATGAAGGAATGATCAGGTTCGCCCGAAAATATCACTTTTGCTCAACAGTCTGAAACATGGCAAGAACCAAGAAGCTGTTGGAATTTAATTTTTTTTTGATACGAGCTGTTGGAATTTAATTTGTGATCAATATCAAATATAGAAGATAGACATTTGACCAAACAATTATAGAAGATTCGGCGCAAACCACATGATGTCCAGCCCTTATCGGCTTATCCCAGCCCTACCCGAATAAATTATAGTGAACATCTTCTCTAGGTTACCGGTCAAGTCCCTAATCCGACACACCTGCGTCTCAAAGCAATATCATTCCCTCATTTTATCAGACCCAGTTTTCGCCAAAACCCAGTTTCTTCAGGCCACAGACTCCTCATCTCCTTAGAGTCTTAGACTACCCTGAACTCGGATCCCTAGACTTGGATACCCTTTCGTTTGAAGACATAAGGGAGCCGAATTTCCCTTTCTAAACTTCGTTTCTTTTGCTCTATCTTGCCTTCCCTGGGCATTGGCACAAAATGGAATTGTTCTGAAGTTCTCTTTTATTTGTGTCAGTTCAAACCCTGAGAAATTTATTGCTTTTCAGAAACTTGGTTTGCTAAAAATATAAATAACGTCACAAAGAAGACGTTTTGGACCATTTAAAATCACTGTGCAGCAGAGCCAACTAACTACCAAGTAGCATTCATGATTGATCCATATGTGGTATCCCGTATCCATACCAATGAGATGATATGTAGAAACTTTAACAGCTTAAAGAAAGAAAAAGTCTAGAAAACCGGTAAGTCTCTTGTGCATTTTTCTTGAAAGAATCATCATTTATTATATTAGAGAAATAACCTCGATTTTATTTTCCTGCTAATAAAGAGGATAATTTCTGAAGTCGAACCTACTCATTCACTTTTACATTTGAGATTAACAAATTTTCGCCTTGAACTTGTAACTTGAACAGTTTGGGTATGCAAGAAAATGAATGAATGAATGAGCAGGTTCGCCCAAATATCACTTTTGCTCAACAATCTGAAACATGGCAAGAACCACGAAGCTGTTGGAATTTAATTTGTGATCCATATCAAATTATAGAAGATAGACATTTGACCAAACAAACATAGAAGATTAGACGCAAACCACGTGATGTCCAGCGGTCCAGCCCTTATCCCAGACCAAGCACGTGTGGAATGACACCCAAGTCCATATTTTCTTTTCCCCAGAGAAAGAAAAACCCAGAAATGCCACCATGTGTTTCCTCCATTATTTTCAATCTTATACCAAACTGTTTCCTACTCTATATTAGTACTATACTAAGGTAATAGAGCACAACCGACAAGGCACTCAGGTAATAATAGAAACCTTTTATGCACTGGAAAGGCAATGTCTTTTTTTTTTTTTTTTTTTTTGGATAAAGGCAATGTCTTTTCCTCAGTGCTCTGAAAGAAATCTGTAGAAATTTTGTGTTTTGGGCCATCAAACTTTCCAAGGTGACCTATCAACCTCTGGTTTGCAAAACTCACTTTTATGATTAGCCTATTACACCTTCGGTTTTGGTCAAATAAAGTTTTCACTCCAATGGGATTTCCTCCTCATTAAGGAGGTCATAAAAAATTGGATTTGGTGCCCTTAAAGGAGCAGGGGCATTTACGTCATTTGAGGGTGGCATTATACCCTTTTTGAAAGCAAAAAGATAGCGGTAATGCGTTTCAGAGATCTTTTTCCATTACAGACTTACAGCGAAGCTTCTTATTGTGTTTTTCTGTAACAGCAAATTTTGTTTTTCTAATATAATTTAGATCTGTTTCTGGTTCTTGGAGACTTAGTTTTATGCAGAATCTAGTGCTTACAGCTAGATGTGGAGGTTTAACAGCTACCACAGAGCCCTTTAGTTGCTTTCAGAATATTCATAGTGTTGCAGAAATGGTGGGGAGGAAAATACCTTACTTGGTTCTGACCATGTTAGACTCAATTCTTTTATAAAGAAACCGAGAAAAAAAGCAAAGACTGTTTGCCAAAAGAGGAGGAGTGTGTTGGGAAAGACTATTTTTCTGAGATCTGAAACTCTGGGACTGGCATAATGTTCAAGACATGGAGCAAGAAGAAGAAGATAAAAGCTATATTCCAATTGCAGTTTCAGGCAACAGAGGTATGTATCAGTTTAACACTCGAAAAGTGAAAATGGGTTTGTGAGATTCAGCTGAAATGTGATCTAGTATTGTTCATTCATACCTGGAATTGCTTCCAACATTTTCTGTTTCAGGTGCCGAAATTGAAGAAGCCTGCTTTGATGATCTCTCTGGTGCCGGACGACGTGGGAAAGGCGACGGTGAAACTGGGGAAGGCTGCGGTTCAGGATGGGACCTGTACATGGGAAAATCCAGTTTATGAGTCAGTGAAGATAGTGGAGGAAGCGAAATCAGGGAAACTGAAAGAGAAGATTTATCACTTCATTGTTTCCAGTGTAAGAAAGAAAATTGAGCTCTTCTGAGTTTCATACTGATGGGAATTGTTGTTGTGGAAGGTTGTAATTCTAATGGGGAATCATTGCAGGGAACTTCGAAATCTGGTTATCTCGGAGAAGCTTCAATTGATTTTGCAGATTTTGTGGCAGAAACTGAACCCTTAACTGTCACTCTACCCCTTAAATTTGCGAATTCTGGTGTAGTTTTACATGTTAGTCTTTCTATCACTATCTTACTCTCACTTCTAGATCACAAATACAATCAATAACACAAGTAGTTCTGACTATTCACTAAATAAAAGAAAAACTTCAATGCCATTGACTATTAGTATCTGATGCATAATAAAATTCTTGAGGCAGGTGACGATTCTCAGGGTGCAGGAAGATGGTGATTATAGGTGACAATATGTTCTATCTATTTCCCATAAAGTTTTCTTCTTTCCTCTAATTTTGGATTTTTATTTTTCAAAGTTTTCTCTAGCTTTCCCCTTCCTTCTACTAGTTAGTAATGAAACTCAATCTAATTTCAGAGAAATTGAAGAAAATGAGGATCCCAGTCTTTCACGCCATAGCAGCGTGGACATCCAGAACAGCAATTGGGATACAGATGGAAGCAACCACCTAAGTTTTGAAGTATGTATTCTTGCATTTACTTTTAACACATGACATGAAATTTCTGAGATCAAATGGTAGCTAGCCATAACCAACTAGTTTATTATCAGAGTTTTGGGGATGGGAACCTAACTAGAGTCTATTGTATGTCATATTGCTGTAACAGAATGGAGCTTTTGATAGAACAAGTAATGGTGCCAGTTCCGTGTCACCCCAAGGAAAAGACTCCATGCCTCAAAATGGAAAGGCTGGTGCCACTGCAACAAAATTAACCTTGGATTGGTCTTCAGATGAAAGCTTATTTGACTCACCAAATAGAGTTGAAGACAAGCCTCCAACGGAAAAAGTGAAAGATGTTTCAGGTGATTCCATTGAGAAACTCAGAAAGGAAAATGCAATGCTGATGAGGCAGGCGGACATATCAGAACTGGAATTACAGTCTCTCCGAAAGCAAGTGTCAAAAGAGAGCAGCCAAGGACAAAATCTGTCAAGACAGATTATTAGCCTTAAAGAGGAGAGAGACGCACTCAAATTAGAATGTCAACAACTAAAGTCATCGCGGGGACGTGGTGAGGAGGTACATGCTTCCCAAAAATTGCAGCCCGCGGACAAAGATACAAGAGTGCAGTTAGAAACAATGAAGCAAGAGCTTAATCGTGAAAAGAAAGTAAGAACCAATCTTCACTCGCAACTGCAGACAACACAAGACTCAAATTCTGAGTTAATCCTTGTGGTGAAGGATCTTGAAGATTCGTTGATGAAGAAAGATAGGGAAATATCTGATCTTTCAAGCAAGTTAGAAACTGAAAAGAATTCCAAATTAATGGGGAAATTTTCTGTGCACAAAACAGATGAGGATGAAGCAGAGTCGTTGAAGCAGAAGATCCGAGAACTTTTGAGTGAAATGGACACCCACGAGAAGGAGAGGGAAGAACAAGATATGCATATAAAACGGCTCACCTTGGACTATGACTTTTTGAAGAAGAAGAACAATGACATCTCTCTGAAGTTAGATCGAAACCAAGAAAAGCTACGAACAGAGATGGAAAATGAGCGTGCAGGTTATATTGCGACCATAAAAGAGCTTGAATCTCAAGTAAAGAGATCAGAAGAAACAATTGAGAAGCAAGCTCATGAATTCGCAGAATGTTTGATCTCAATTCAGGAACTGGAAAATGAGGTCAAGTGTTTGGAGATGGAAATGGAGAAGCAGGCCAAGGGATTTGAAGATAAACTGCAGGATCTGGCACATGCCAAAGATGAGCAAGAACAGAGAGCTACTGAAGCAGAAGAAGCATTAAGAAAGACAAGGGGGAATAGTGCTGCTACAGCTGAGCGTCTTCAAGATGAATTAAGAAAGCTTTCTGTGGAAATGGCATCTAAGGTTAATGAGAACGAGAAGCAGAGCACTAAAGCACTGGCAGAAGCTAATGAACTGCGTGTGCAGAACAGAATTCTGGAAGAGAAGCTCCAGAAATCCAATGAACAGTTAGAACTGATCAAGAACCAGATTGATGTAAAAGCAAAGCATGTAGAGCAGATATCCTTGGAACTAGAAAACAAATCGAAGCAGCTTGAATATGCAGAACTGCATAAGGAAGAAAAGCATGAAGCTCTCACAATGAAAATCCAAATGCTCAAAGCTGAGATAGAAAGGCTCACAGAAGAGAACTCTAGCATCACAAAACAGGAGGAAGAGAAATTGAGAGGAGATTTGGAACAAATGAAGAAACTAATTGCTGAAAATGAGGTGCTCATCCAGAATTTGAATGTTGAAAAGCATGATTTGGAGAAAAGATTTGCTTCATCAAAGCAGGAATCAGTGAAAACGCATGAAGAACTTACTAACATGAGGTCCATGAAAGATGAGAAGGAGGCGACAATCACTCGTCTCAA
This sequence comes from Rosa rugosa, assembly GCF_958449725.1. Classification (NCBI taxonomy): domain Eukaryota; kingdom Viridiplantae; phylum Streptophyta; class Magnoliopsida; order Rosales; family Rosaceae; genus Rosa; species Rosa rugosa. The sequence goes on from NC_084825.1 coordinate 51,315,207, forward strand.
GTCAGAAGTGGACAAGTTGCGGACCCAATGCAATGAGTCTAAGAACACCTTGCGTAAGGAAGCATTGGAAAAGGAAAATTTGAGTAAGCAAATACTTCAATTACAGGCTGGGTTAAGGAAAGAAGGAAAAATCAGCACTACAGATAAGAAGCTCAAGAAATATAATGGACAAGCTGCTGTTTCTAGTAATAACCAAAGGTACAAGCATTCAATTAAGAACACTTGGACTGATCGCTGCTTATCTCAACTAATTATAACAATGTTTTTTCCCAGACGAGTGTCTCTTTTATTTATTTTATGTAAAATTTGGATTAAACTATGCATTTAACTTCTAACACAAAGGGGGTTTTTTAGAATGGTGTTTTATAAGTTTCATTCTATTTCACAGGAAATCTGAAGATTCCTTGGAGAGAGAGCGTAATTATAAGGACTTGCTGACCGAGTTGACATTGCTAAAAGAAAGAAACACATCCATGGAAAAAGAACTGAAGGAGATGGAAGAGAGATATTCAGAGGTAAGTCTCAGATTTGCAGAGGTTGAAGGTGAAAGGCAACAACTTGTCATGACTGTGCGTAACCTCAGAAGCAATAAGAAGAACTAGCACCCTGTGAGCTGTTTCACTTAGGTTACTGTACAGAATGCATAGTGAAGCAGGTTGTGCTGAGGTGCTGAGCACTGGAGCAAAGATACAGGTGGGACTATCGAACTACAGAGAAAAGGTCAAGAAATATGCTGTATAAGAATTAGACAGTTCTTCCTCATCACTATTGTTCATGGCTCTCCAATTAGATGCAAGACAGAACCACCGAAAATCAAATCTGGCTAAAAAGTGCATTATTTTTGTATCAAGCAAGCTCTACTCATTCATTTGTGATAACTTGTTCAATTTTCTTGCATTGACATTTGATAAGGTTCAAATTTGGCATGCAGAATAATATTCAGAAGTGAGAGTATTGGCTTTTACATCTCAGATATTACACAATTCCAATCTAGCATATGTACTGTAACCAGAGAAATTTCATTTCAAGCTTACAATTATATACGACTCTGAAACTTTCTGCTCGGACCATTAGCTCCATCACTCCACACAAGTTTAGTTTGGCTTCCACTCTTATTCATTGCAAAAGATAGTGTCTGCAATTGATCAAGTGAAGAAATCAATAAAAGAAATTGGAACTCGGTATGAACTATCAGTGATAGAAATATGGTATATGCATGTAAATTATAACATATAAAAATAAAACTACAAAGATGCCAGAAGGGTAGTCAGACTAGACAACCTGTCTTGCTCTCTTATCAGCTGGTGTAAATCCAGTAAGAGGAAATGCTGAACTCTTTTCAATCTTGGATGAGCGTTGTACCGGTCGCTTTTGTCTTTTCCGTTCTGGTAACTTTCTCGGAGTGTTACCACCTTCATACTTGAAAAATTCAAGAATGGATGGACTTCTTCTCTTATTAACTTTCGGCGCATTGCCTGAATACCCCAATATTGGGCTAGATAAGTCCCGTGGAAAGGACTGCTGGCGCAACCTGCTCTTTTCCTTGATTTTGTTTAGAAACTCTATTGTCCAGGGACTGTTTTGTTGTGGAGTGCCTGAATGGAGAGCATTTGAGAGCTGTGTTCCTCCATAAGCTGATATATCATTCTCATGGAGATGTATCCGTTGAGATATTCCACTGGACCTCTGCCTGAAACTCTCCTCTAAGAAATTGTTATGTTGTCTTGAAGGAAAAACATCATTTTCAATCTCCGTATCTGCATAATTGTTGGCTCCAACTTGCGAACTTTGTCTCGGTTCCTTTACAGGACCCCAAATAGTTGTGCTTGAGTCTATTTCAGCAGCTGTTGGGAAAGTTCGGTGACTGCTTGAACCAAAAGACAACTTTCTTGCAGCTTTGTACTTTCTCATGGTATCCATTTCAAGCTCAGGCATCAAAGATGAGAATTCCATGGAGTTGGCAATAGAAGAAAAGTCCACATCAAATACAGGACTATCTGTTAGATCAATAACTTCTCCTTTTATATCCTCATGCAGGTTTTCAGAGTTCTTCAGGTCTCTGAAATCAAATGTGTTCATCATAGCCCCATTTGGTCCCTGTTTCTGACCTGATATCTTATCCTTCAAAGAAAAAACCGACCTTTTTGTCCCACTTAATAACTGAGGCTCTTTGGAGATCTGAGAATCATATTGCTCGGGAAGCCTAAAAGGATTCTTCATCATAGCCATATCCAAAACCTGTTCTTGATCAAACAAATCATTGTGAGTGAATCTAGGCTTTCTGAACTCATCAATTATGTGAGGGCTTTTTGACATACAGGAATTATGTAGCTTGGAAGCTGCAGGAGGATCCGAAATGGCATCAGTGGATATGTTTATCGGCTCCAGATGCAAGGAGTCATTCATTCGTATGTCATATTTGTCAGGACTACAATTGTACTTTCGTCTTTTTCTTTCAGAAACATTTAAGTTATATCTTCCTGAGTCTGGCCCTGAAGACACTGAAGAGGAGCAGTCTGTCATTATTGATTTAGAATCTCCACGTTCACCATATCTGCATAAAGCACTAAATAGTCTGATACTTTCATCAGGAACATGATACTTTTGGATTGCATGGATCCTCTTTTCATGAGACCATTTAAGAAACTCAATGAGAGACACTCCAGAAGACAGTATTGCATGAGCTGACAAAGCATTAACTGAAGGAAACTTGGTAAGGAATGATTCTGCAAGAGATTCTGATTCAGGCATTTGAGGAAATACGCCCCTAATCGACTTTGTGGCTTGTTCAATGCAGCTCAATATAATCTCATCAGTCAACTCGGATGAATAGGAGTTGAAGACCTGCAAATCAATTCCCAGGCTTGCTGCTGCAGCATAAAGTCCATCTGAGGACTCCATTACAGTGGACTGGAAGCTGGTGTCTCCTTCAAAGACCTGTAGAAAGAGAAAGCACAAAATATATACAGATTTCATTGTGGAATTAATATCTAACTATCTATAAAGGACTTGAAATATTACACATGTATGACAATAGTTTCAGGTATCAAATCATAAATTCAATCAGTAATCATGATTATAATCATTCTTTCAGTGTAGATGGTATAAATGAGCAAAGTTTTCATATCTCCAGCTATTAAATATACTAATGAGTACAGAAAGTATCCACCAATTCAATCATTTGCCTAATGAGCTAAGTAAGATGTTAAGGTTACTTGACTAAACCCATACAGTCTAACTTCTGACTGTTGCATTCTCTCCATCGATCAATTGGGAGATAAAAAAAAAAAAATTAATAATAAATAATAATAAAAGTAAAAACTATCACCATAGTTATGGCGGTTACCAGAATGCAGCTACTGAAAGTAGTACTCAGCAATGTCAAAACATTTGTGGCGATGTTCTCAATGCACAAAGGTAAGCATGAAGAAGCTTCATCAAGAGAAGTTGCTTTCTTTCCAATGTTTCTGCAGTCATACCACACTAAACATACTGCAGGACTGAGCACAACGTCCACTGGTAGCTCTGAATCACGTTCTACGACTTGTGCACCTTTTTTCTCCATTGCAAGAATTTTTTGATAAGTACTTCTTCTGGAGACTATCATTTCCTTTTCTAGATTTTGAGTGTTTACAACAATGACCGTCTCAGGGAAAGACATGATGCGCTGCTGAATATAGTCAGCTTCCATTGCAAATGGCATAGAAGGAATAGGTGGGGGGATACTGCTAGCTTCAACTTCATCCGAATCCTCTTTAGATCTCATATTATACTCTTCCTGACACGGAAAACTGTCCAAGAGTTCCTTTGACTTCTGCTCATTCCTATGCTCAACTTTAGCACATATAGAATGAGATTGTTCGCCCTGGGATACAGCTGGTGTTAGTATACATGTATGAACTGGTAAGTTGTGAATCAATTAAGTGACAAATATATGAAACAATTATAAACAATGAGACTAAACATAGACAGATTAATTAATATTATTACTGGCAAACCTTGGTACATGGAGCAATCTTATCAACTGCCGTAACTGCACAATCACTATTTCCAGCCGTATAGGCCGTCCGAGGATTCAAGAAAAAGTCAATATCATTGAATTGTGACATAGACTTGAAAAGAAATGAAGCCCTCTCAGCACCCTTTTTCTCTTTCTGCTGTCTATTTTTGGGCTGTAGAAAATTGCCATCAGACAATTTTGTTGAAGCATCTCCAATATGACCGGTATGAATATCAATGCCATCAGAAAGCAACTCCTGAAATTCCTTGCTTTCATCTTTGTTTAATCCATCTACAGAACCTTTTTTATCTATATGCTCTGCTTTCTTTGTCAGTGGAAAATTGTCGCAAGACAATCTGGTTGAAGCATCTCCAAGATGACCAGTAAGCATAGGAATGGCATCAGAAAGAAACACCTGTAATTCCATTTCTTCTGTGTTCTCTACAGCATCATCAGAGAAAACCAAGTCATAGAACTTTCCATCATCAAATGAATCCCAATAGGAACCAATGCTAAGCGGATTCATATCCTCCAACATCTTCTTCTGACAGGAATAATCATGGCAGGTGCTATCTTTCTCAAGAAGATGCCAATCCAAGTAAATCCTATCTGATGCAGATAGCGGCTGTGGCTTTACGTCAGTAAGCTTTTCCTCAATAACAACATATGATGAACTCATCCTTTCATTATCATTTAGAACAGGTACAGGCAATGATTTGAATGTATCATCAACCAGGGCTAGTTCAGGACTAACAATCAAATTGTTGAAGCTCTTGTCTCCATTAAACATCCAGTCACAAGTTTCTGGTTCATTTGCTGTTTGTGCTTTAAAGAGTTCTTCAAAAATTAGGGATGAGTCCAAATCAAGAATCTGAAATTCCTGAAAAACAACTGGGCATGCAGACTGGAAACGAGAACCTATGCTTGCCCCTTGATATATGATGTTTCCCTGAATGTGGGACATCTCCACCATGCTTAACAAGTCCATCTCAGGGGGAATGTTGAGGGACCCGAGGTCAGATCCAACACACGGCTTTGATAGACAATTATCTGAAAGAAGCTCTAACATCCCATATTCCTTTGAACCCAAAAGCTCCTTGCCATTTAAGTTATCACTTTGAACCAAATGTTGTGGCTCAATATTTTCATAAACAGAAGAAAGTTCATCCTCCATAGACAGAGCTGTCAAATTTTGCAGAGGTATCTCATTTGCTTCTAACATAGGAAAAGGTATCTGATAAGAGGGCATTTGGTCCTGACAAGAACCATCATCTTCGAATGAATAAGCATTTTGATCCATGGGATACTCTGACTTTAAGTCTTCAACTATATGCACCGATTCATGAATATCCCAAGGATACTGCATTGTAAGATTGAGAGTTTCCTGAAAAAAGAATAAAATAAAAATCCTTGATTTCATTAACAGCCTGTTTTTAAATATACAACTGGGAATCAGAAACACATCCTGGGACAAACTCAGTAACAGCAACTTGTTAACATGATACACAAAATTCAAAAACAAAAGTAATGCAATCTAACCCTTCTATACCAATATTTATTCCTAAATCCACCACTTCCCTATCAAAAGGCTACTCCAAGAATGATATTAGTGAAAAAATTATCAAAACAAGCTATCTAATCTGATCACAAAATAAGCATTCTTTTATATGATAAAACCACCATTGTAATTTAATCACGCATTTAAGAAAGACATTCACACAGATGTTGAAAGTTCCAGTGTCATTGTATCAACAACTTTGAAATGCCGAAGTCAAGTGTATAAGGCAAAATGAATAATCGAAAGTTATAACAAAATTTAGATTGAAATAGACATTGATTAGAGTATTTCAACCTCTGGAACTTCAGAAAGAATCGGGACCTCATCTTTCTCATAAATGTAAGCATTTTCCTGCACATAAGAGACGCATAATATTATGTAGGCAAGTATTCTCATGTAGATGTGGAGCCAAATTGTATATTTACCAACTTCATCAGTAGAATCAGTTTACCAAGAATACATCCAGCTCTTGTGTTTCAAATTGGAGTACTTCACACTGGAGTGCATCACTATCCCCATCTCTTCTGCCACTATCCTCCTTCAACAGTAATATAACTTAGACTCATCAGACCAAAACAAAAATATTGTAAGGCTATTAAAATCTGAGAATGTCATCCTCGTACTTTTTGAAATTCAGTCTCCGGAGACTCTGAACCGGCAGCTATCTGATTCTGCAGTCCCTTCTCTTTTCTGAGAACATCGGCTTCCTGCTGCAGGTCACCACAAACCAAAAAAAGACCTGAGTTAGTCAACACAGAAGTACAGTTCAGCAACTCGAGAGCTAACAAGTAATTTTAGAGTACTTAGAGAGGCAATTAACACAACTTCTTAGCATATGAATTCAGTTTCATAATTCATAAACTTCTATCAAATTCACCATCAAAATTAAGCACGGATCGAAACCGTGGATAGATAAACCTAGAATGTATACTGGTGAGAAATTCATGACAGTTCAGGATCGAAATTACGAGTTTGATAATTGCTGGTACATGATGCACTAGACGCTAACAAAACCTATAGCTCATACTGAATCATCAAATCCTTTAAGAAACAGAAGAAGAAGAAGAAAAAAAGCATAAACAGTCGTTTCATCCAAAACTCAATTCCAGAATTCACGAAGCTATGAACAATCTCCCAATTTCTAATCCCGTAAGCCAAATCTCTACTCTGATACAGCGAATTGAATTACCTCCGAAACCCGAACAGCACTGCTGCCGGAACCGAAACTGCGCCGTTTCGGAGCCTCGAAGTCCGCGATGTCGACGGGGAGGTTCTGAGGGAGGACGTCGGAGAAGAACTTGGAGAGCGCGGCGGTGATCGGCAACTGTTCGATTTGGAGGGAGACTTGGAGGACGGGATCGAGGCGTAGGTTTTGGAGGACATTGGAAGTGGAGAGGTTGGGGTGAGGAGGGAGGTTAGGGATGGGGAGGTGGAGGAAGGTTAGGGTTTCTAGGGTTTGGAGTGGAGTGGGGGTGAAGTAGTCGATGTTGAGGAAGCGAGTTCGCATTTCAGGTTCTTTGAGAGATAGAGAGAGAAAAGAGGGAGCTGAAAATTTAGGGAGTTGAATTTGGCGCTTTAAATTTGGCCGTTTAAGACTTTAAGTGGTGCGGGTCATGCTAACATGCGCTGGTGAGCGTATTATTCGCTCTGAATGCATCAAGTAACGGACTATGGGTCACAACTTGCTCTATTGGATTATTAGAGACTTCGAAAACTGTATAGGGCTCTAAAGATATGAGTTGTTCAATTAGTTATTGTTAACGGTGTCTCTATATATTGAATCAAAATAAAAATTTTAGTATTTAGAATTTCAATACTTGGAGCACTATAGAACTTCAAAAATACTCTCTTTATTTTTTGAAATATATACTTTGGTGTCTTCTTATTGACCGATCATACAATTGTACCTCATCGGAATGTTACGTGGCGTCTTCTTATTGGTCGGTGTCATGATTTTTGTTGTCCAACCGCCTAATACAAGATTCTCTCCACTTTGAGGGTGATTTTAGTACCGATGGTGTAACATTATTTATTTTGATGATTTGCGCCGATTATTAGATCTTGAAAATTAACAAGTGACTACTCGATGATTATCTATCTATTTACACATCACATTTCAGCTAATTATGTATGGAGAGATTCAATTAGGATCTTTATGACATCTTACTATGCCTAAAGGATTGGCGACTCACATCTTGCTATCTTTTTGAAATTTGCTAAATAAAGAAAACTTGCGACACTGATTGAAATTATTTAGATAAAAAATGAGAAGTATGTCAAGTCTAGGACCCGTGTCAGTGAATTTTAAGCACCTAACGCTGAATTCAAGGTGTGAGTGTTACAAAACATAATGTAAATAAAACTCTTCGTTATAGGCCTATCGTTATAGGCTTGTCCGACCAATTTTCGATTCGATAAACTCTTAGTACTTCTCTGCAAAAGATATTAGAGATAGGTGGGTAAGCAAAATCAAGCCCTCAGTGAGTAGATCATGTAATATGCCAGTAAAGACATGTCATTTTAGTGATTTTACGCATGCTATAAAATAGTATGTCGTGTACACAACAATTCACAGCAACTCATCACATCACATCGTCCATTCTTATTGGTTATCCGTCAATTTAGTGACCACCACCCTAATGACCTTTTTTTATCCTTATACCACTATGTGACACATCCTCACCTCGACATAACCAATTTAGAAGTTTACATGTTTCATAACTAGTCAAACAATGGATCCAACACATAACATATATAAACCCCGCATATTTCGCAAATAGACCCACTTACTTGAAAATAGAGAGATTTTTCGTATATAACTAAAATCATGTTTTTTTTTTTTCCAAAATTTTTATAACAAATAATGAAATAAGAATATTTGAAACATATTACACAACCCACCTAGACAATACGAATCGCCTACCAGAATATCAATTGTAAACCGAGCTTCCTAAAACGAGCATTCTAGAAATAACCTTTTGATCTTAATCAAACCTCCATGGATAGAAATAGGGTAACAAGATGAATATGTAGCTTTTATGGAACTTAAATCAGAGTTACAGATCAAAAGTTATGATCCATCGAAGTTTTAGAGAGAGATAGCTAGATACAGAAAATGTAGAGAGATTTGGTACGGAAGAGATGTGTGGGCAGAATATAGGGAAAGAGGGCCAATAAAAAGAGACCATGTGTCAACATCTAAAGTTTCCTCCAAAGGGGTTTCACCACTTGTCAACTAATTACAAAACCTTGTCTAATCAATTGACAAGTGTCCTAGACGAGTACAAATGCCAGCTGCATTCTTACGCACCGAATATGGCTCTCCAACCAATGGCACGGCGCCACATCATCAAATAATTCACTTTGCATCAAAACTTCAATTTTTTTTTTTTAAATAGATCGGGTAATAAAAAAATTCACCAAAAAATACTGCGAACTCGTAATGACTTTTACTTTCTATTTTTGATCTTGAAAATAATATTGGAGTTACCTCAAAATTCAGAATTTCACAAAATAACTCGAACATAACACAATTAAAAATCAAATAACTTAATAACTCCTTTAACATAAATAGCCATCTCTATGCAAGGGAAGGGCATGGTTCTCATAGATTATTAATTCATTTCGGTGATGATATATTATCGCAATGAAAGAACACATTTTTGTTGGGGCGTTTTATGGATTGAAATCATAAAACTTGGAATAGCTCGTGAGGAAGAATTATTACATATAAAATATCACAAGCAATATGTAATTTCTTGTAATTAATAGGTGTACATGTGTATGATATTGATAAGTTAGTTGCATATGTGTCAATGTGTTTATACCAAGTTACCGACCATGGCAAAATTGTCCGACTAGCTACTGGACAGCTGCTGCTAACAGAAAGTAATGTCACCGCAATTATTTATTTCATTTCTGGAGCAGTCCATCATATACAGTACCCCGTCGGCACGTCCTCATCGTGTCCGTACACCTATCCACAACTCCATCCATCTCACCCCAAATACGACGTCGGTTAACACCGTGCATGGCACGTACCGCTACGTGGCGGAAAATGAGACGTGGTTGGTTTATTTCGTTACTCGTGTCGTTCATATAGAGCCCGCCACATGCAGAGGTGGCACAACCTTTTGCTCCGGCCATTCCTTTAAAGCTTCCACTTCCCCTCATCTGTTTCTCACACTCTTGTTTCTTTCAACACAAAAACAGTTCTTTGTTTAAATCAGTCAGAAATATCGCAAAGTTTGGATCATGGATACTCATGCAGTACAATCTCGTGTTGGTAAAGATCAAACCCTTCTTTAACTAGCAATTTCTATGTTGGTGTATATTTGTTTCTGTGTTGATGTGTGTGTTTATATTGCAGAAGGTGCGGATGAGGAGCCCCATGAGAAGACGTCGGTTTTGAAGAAGGTGAAGGCGAAAGCGAGGAAGATGAGGGATACTATCACAGGGCAGGGCCAGCTTGGCCATGAACCCGAAGGCCATCATACCCCTGATGATCATGATCTGGATGAGGAAGATGTAGACGACCCAGAAGTTCAAGGTGCACCAAGTAAGTTTCTTTGACTTTGTTATACTCCGTTTGACTCCATTTTGTGATTTTGTACAATGTGTGATTAAACGTTTTGGATTTTGATGGACTTTGTAGTATATGACTCGGCAGTTAAGAAAACTGATGCTCACGTGCAAGGAGACGTTTTGAAGGTGCCTAAGGTGAATTTCGGAGACACTAGAGCGGGGCATGATGAGCATGAACCTGTAGTTGCAAGGGAGAGGCCTAATGTCAATGTCAGTGATCCAACGAGGTCTAATGTGCCTGGGCTACAAGGAACTACAGGCCACGGTGCAAGTAAGTTGCTTCAACTCCCTCTGATCTATTTCTTTTTGGGATATAAATGAAATGTGTGACCAAACATATCGACTTTGTTGAAGTCTTTAAGGCTTATTAATAGCATACAGACTTATAAAGTGATCTGAACATTTCACCACCAAGTTTAGTACATTTTTAGTTGGTTTAAGATTTTTCTGTCATTGTTGTGTAGTGCACAACTCTGCCGCGACTAGGAGGACTGATGCTCCTGTGCAAGGAGGCATTCATTTCGGAGAGACGCACCATGAATATGATCCTGTAGCGCCAAAAGAGAGGTCTAATGTCGGAATAAGTGATCCGATGAGGGACTCTGTGCCTGGGCAAGATCGAACTACTACAGGGCAGGAGGATCTTTTGGGAGGAGCAAGGACCAAACCGGCTGCTCCAACAACTGGACCTGTTCCTAAGCATGAAGAGCCAAAGGGATTGGTTGATGTAACTGGGGGAGGTCCTCAGACTAGGGTCAAATTGGGGCAGACTGATGTACTAGGGGAAGGGACTCCTGTGCCACAGAGTTACCCTGTCTCTTCTGGAACTCAAAGAAGTGCCATGGACGTCGACCCTAAGCAGACATTTGTTTCCGGCCAGGGAGGGCAGTTAGGTCAGTCCAGGGTCAATCCTCAAGCTTACACTCCTTCAAATTACGAGACCGAAGCCACTGATCCCACTAAATCTGGTAATGAACTATCTTATCTCTGTTCAAAATGAAATTGATTTTGTTATGTGTTCTTATTATTTTTTGTTATTAATTTCATGGCAGGTGGTGAGGAAATTGGAGTCACACCAATGCTTCATTCCTTCGATAAGATGAACCTTCAGGGTGATGATCGCCAATACTTGAAGAACGGTGACAAACAAAACCCGTCTACCGGAAGTCATGACCAATTCTCTCCTGATAAACCATCGAACCAGGGCAGCAGCTACACTGAAAAAATCTCATATGCCACTTCAGCCATTGCTGACAAGGCATTTTCGGCAAAGAATGTAGTTGCTTCCAAGTTGGGATATGGCGGGAACGAGCCTGATCATGATGACTTATCGAGAGGCTATGTTACTGGTGCTGGGAAGTCTGGTTCATCACCTCAGAACAAAGTACTTGATCCCTCTACTAACCAATTCATACCAGCAGAGACTCCACAAGTCCGAGGAACCATCAAACCGGACCATGACACCACAACTGATCAAAAGCCAGTCCAGCCAGGCGGATGCTACACTGAGAAGATTTCATCTGCCGGATCTGCCATTGCTGACAAGGCGATATTCACAAAGAATGTTGTTGCGTCCAAGCTGGGATATGGGGCAAGTGATCAGGTGCATGACAGGGAAGATGTTACTCGCACTAATGTGCAGTCTGGAACAACAGCAGCGGATCAACATGGCAAGACGATTACCTCTACAGTGTATGAGAAGGTTGCCGGGGCAGGGACTGCTGTAATGTCCAAGTTTCAAGGTGGGAGTCCTGTTAGTACTGGCAAGGACACTAGTACCGGGGTTGTTAATAAAGCCGGACAGGACAAAGGGGGGGTGTCTGTGAAGGACTATTTCGTGGAGAAGCTGAAGCCCGGAGAAGAGGACAAAGCGCTTTCGGAGGTTATAAGTGAGACATTACACAAGCCTAAGCCGGCTGTTAAGCAAGAGACTGGGTACTCTGCTAGTGCTAGGCCCAAGGGGAAGGTGACGGAGTCAGCGGAGGTGAGGCAGCGTTTGGGGAATACGGAGGGGAATGAGAATTTTGTGGTGGACAAGATTGAGGATACTGTTGGTTCGATGCTTGGTGGTACTGGTAAGAGTGATGAAAAACGTGGGCAAGGTCTCTCTAGATCTGCTGCTACCGGGGAGGAAAATTGACGCGGTGTTTGTGTGGTGGAGCACCAGAGGCTACAGGAATCCGGCAACTGAAGGAGGGCTACTACTATAAGACTATGGTGAATAATTAGTTGCTGGGAGTTTGTTTTGTGTATGATTTGAAACGCTTGTGTGTTGTGATTTGACTAGACAAGGTTTTACTCCTGGCGATGATTATGTATGTAATTTATGTTACAGTTACATTGTGTTGTTTGATATGAGTGCGAAAGTGGACAAACGGAACGCATGAGGAGTTTGATGTAATGAAATTTGGGTTATTCGGTGTTTCAATTCGTTCTCTGCTGTGTGTGATTAGGCTTTCGTTCTCAGTTAAGCATGAAGTTTGGGTGTAAGTAAGCTACTTGGCAATAGGTGGACTTGGATTTTCAAGTGCAGGCAGCTGCTTGGACAAATAAAGTAATGACTCATAATTTTTATCTCAGATTACTCACATTTTGAAGTAAGGGTACGCGTGAACACTACCTCCATTTTTTGATTGATCTCTATCTAGTCAAAGGATTGGCGCAGGACTAGTGGGCAGGTTTCGAAAGATGGATAACTTGTTAGTGTCTCGTTTCTTTAGATAAGAAAACCGATTGTCACCGAGTAGAGCTCGACAGAATATTGTACTGTGAAGGAGGAGATTGAGGGAAAGAAAGGGTTAAACGAGAAATGAAATAGAGGAAGTTTTCTCAAACCTACGATTACATGGAGCTTGTCAAGTGGTTCTTGTAAAGTATTGACAACTTGTTGAAAAACGAACATAAAACTGTTTCAGAAAATGGAGAGAGCTTTGTTGGGAAGAACTTGAGAGAGAGAGAGTTTAGATGCAGAGAAGGATGGAGATTCAAGTGTTTATTCATCTCACAATGGAGGGTTTATATAGGAATACAAAGCTAGTGTGAATGCTATGGTAAGAAGTCCATTATAGTGCCTTCAATGATCATAGCTGCAACTCCACATGGTTGCTGCAATTATGAGAGCTGCCATGCTTGTAGTGGCTTCAATGATCATAGCTGCAACTCCACATGGTTGCTGCAATTATGAGAGCTGCCATGCTTGTAGTGGCTTCAATGATCATAGCTGCAACTCCACATGATATAGACATTTATATTACAACACTCCCCCTTGGATATTTCATGTTAATAGTATTGTCTAGGTCGTGCGCTTCTAAGTTGCCTCGTTAAAAAAAACTTGCCAAGTAATAAAAACCCTGTGGGAAAAACAACCTTGGTCGAAGGAGAAAAAGAGCACAACGCTCATGAGTGTGGGGTAGCAATATCATAGCTTCGGAGATAAGTGGAGTCTTCTTATCAGCATCATAAGTAGGTAGTATGTCTACGAGAGGGATGCATTTAGATTTGCTACACCAAAACCTTGCCCGGTAAACCCAGTGGGAAAAACCCGTGGTCGAAGGGAAAAGATGGGCAAATGCATATATGTTGAATCAAAACATCTTCAGGATGGAGCGACTATGCTAAAGATGTGCCTCGTTAAAACCTTGCCAGGTAATAAAACCCAGTGGGACAAAATAACCCTGGACGAAGGACAAAAGAGTACACGATGGTCAAGTGGGTATGCTTCTGGATACTCCCCCTGATTTCAACTTCCCCTAAAAGTTACATGTTAGGTAATTCAGATAATTTACGTAGACCAATACCTTGTACATGCTTCTGGAATGTAGACTTTGGTAGTGACTTAGTGAAGAGGTCTGCACGATTGTCTTCAGATCGAATCTGCTTGACCTCAATCTTCTGATGCTCTTGTTGTTGTTGATTGAAGAAAAACTTTGGTGCAATATGTTTGGTGTTGTCTCCTTTGATGAAACCTGTCTTCATTTGCTCGATGCAAGCAGCATTATCCTCGTGGATAGTGGTTGGTTCATCAGTGGTGGAATGCAGGCCACATGTGCTTTGAACATGCTTTGTGATGGCTCTCAACCATATACATTCACGTACTGCTTCGTGAAGAGCTAGAATCTCAGCATGATTCGAAGAGGTAGCAACAAGGGTCTGTTTTGTAGACCTCCAAGAAATTGCGGTATTCCCAATGGTAAAGACATAACCAGTTTGGGAACGTGCCTTGTGTGGGTCTGATAGATAGCCTGCATCAGCATATCCAACAAGGCGAGCATCATTCTGAGGATCAAGGGGGTTTGATCCATTTCTTGATGCATAGGGATAAAATAAGCCCATATCAATCGTTCCTCTAAGATAACGAAAAATATCTTTTATACCATTCCAGTGGCGACGTGTTGGTGCAGAGCTATATCTAGCTAACAAGTTCACAGAAAATGAAATGTCTGGTCTAGTGCATTGAGTCAAGTACAATAATGCACCTATTGCACTTAGATATGGGACTTCTGGTGCCAATATCTCTTCGTTATCATCTGCGGGACGAAACGGATCTCTCTTAGGGTCTAGACTTCGGATGACCATGGGTGTGCTTGAAGGTTTCGCTTTATCCTCATTAAAGCGTCTTAACATCTTCTGGATGTAGTTTGATTGATGAAGCAGAATCCCATCAGCACGGTGCTCAAGCTCCAGGCCGAGGCAGTAATTCGTTCTCCCAAGATCTTTCATTTCGAATTCAGACTTCAGGTGCTTGGCGGTTTCTTTGATCTCTTCAGGAGTACCAATCAGATTCATGTCATCGACATAAACTGCCACAATTGCAAATCCAGAACTTGTTTTCTTAATAAACACGCATGGGCATAGTTCATTGTTTACATATCCCATCTCAATCAAATATTCACTTAGACGGTTGTACCACATCCGTCCGGATTGTTTCAATCCATAAAGTAAACGCCTCAAACGAATGGAGAGGGTGTTCCGTGGTCTAGAACTATTTGTATCTGGTATCTTAAGTCCTTCAGGAACTTTCATGTATATCTCTGTATCAAGATCCCCATAGAGATAAGCTGTGACCACATCCATTAGCTGCATATTCAGTTTTTCGGAAATTGCTAAACTGATGAGGTAGCGGAACGTTATAACATCCATTACAGGAGAATATGTCTCATCGTAATCAATCCCAGGGCGTTGAGAGAATCCTTGCGCCACTAGACGAGCCTTGTATCTTACAATCTCGTTTTCCTCATTACGCTTCCTTACAAATACCCATTTAAATCCTACAGGTTTAACATGGTGAGGTGTGGGAACGACAGGTCCGAACACTTTTCTCTTTGTCAAGGAATCTAATTCGACCTGAATTGCTTCTTTCCATTTTGGCCAGTCGTCTCTACGTTGACATTCATCAACAGAGCGAGGTTCGATGTCATCGCTAGTTATAATTTCGGTAGCTACCGCGAATACAAATATATCATCGATGATAATCTCATTCCGATTCCAAATCTCACTTAAGCATGCATAATTTATAGAGATTTCTCTATTCTCGAGAGTGGGTTCAGACGTTGGAGCGTCCCCCAACGTTGTCTCTTCTAGGACGGACCCATAATCTGGAATTATCTCGTGAGATGGATCAGTTGAGATCGCGATGTCTAGTGGATTCGTTTGTGCCGGTTTTACCCTCTTCCGGGGATAGGAATCCTTCGAACCTAGTGGTCTACCTCGCTTCTGGGCAGGGACATGTGACTGGTTAGCCGCCATGGTCGTACCTCGTCCATCCGGGACAACGCGTCCTACAGGGACATCTATTCTTGCAGGCACATTTGCAGCAGGTATATGTGATCTCGTCACTTTAGCTAGATCAGAGAAAGCGTCTGGCATATTTTGGGCTACACTCTGTAGATCTAGAATTCTTCGCACTTCATTATCGCATTGTGCGGTTCGGGGATCAAGATGAGACATAGTGGGGACATTCCACGTCAATTCACGTCGTTCATCAGGAACGGTAACGTTCTTATCTCCCCCTAACGGCGGGAAGACTGTCTCATCAAAGTGACAATCCACAAATCTAGCGGTAAAGAGATCGCCTGTCAAGGGCTCTAAAAAGCGTATAATGGATGGAGATTCATAACCGATATATATGCCCATCCTTCGTTGAGGACCCATTTTTGTACGTTGTGGCGGCGCAATTGGCACGAGAACTGCACACCCAAATACACGTAAGTGCGAAACATCAGGTTCGTACCCAGTCACCAACTGTAACGCGGAATAAGGTTGGGTGGCAATGGGCCTCAGTCGGACCAACATGGCTGCATGCAAAATTGCATGGCCCCACGCAGATACTGGAAGCTTGGTTCGCATTACCAAGGTCCGTGCGATCATTTGTAATCTTTTAATGAACGCTTCTGCGAGACCATTCTGGGTGTGAACATAGGGAACTGGATGCTCAACATTAATCCCAAGGGACATGCAATAATCATCAAAAGATTTTGATGTAAACTCTCCGGCATTATCAAGTCTTATGGACTTGATTGGATAATCCGGGTGGTGAGCCCTTAATTTAATGATCTGGGCAAGGAGTTTAGCAAACGCAGCATTTCTTGTGGACAATAGTGTAACATGTGACCACCTTGTCGATGCATCAACCAAAACCATGAAATATTTAAATGGTCCGCATGGTGGTTGGATAGGTCCACATATATCCCCTTGTATCCTTTGTAGAAAAAGGTTGGAGTCTTTTTCAGTCTTTGCATATGATGGTCTTATATTTAATTTTCCCAATGAGCAAGCTTGGCATAATGTGTTACTGTACACAAGATCCTTATTGGTAAGGGGATGCCCGTGGGATGAATTTAGGATACGGCGCATCATACTTTGACCTGGGTGTCCCAAACGGTCATGCCAAAGCAAGTAGTTGCTCGAATTGGTTAGCTTCTGGCTGGTTATGTGATTTGCCTCAATTGATCTAATGGTAGCCATGTAGAGACCACTCGAGAGGCATTTTAGCTTCTCCAATGTACGCTTCCGGCCATACAAATTGGAGGTTATGCAAAGATATTCCACTCCTTTTTCCTCAGTGGTTTCAACGTGATAACCGTTGGCTCGAATATCCTTAAAACTCAATAACGTTCTTCTGGAACGTGGAGAATATAAGGCCTCATTAATGGTAAATTCAGTACCATTGGACAACATAAATTGGGCTTTGCCATGGCCCTCTATCAGGTTGGATTGACCTGATATAGTTGTCACAGAGGTATGAGTAGGCAATAAGTTTAAAAAAAACTTCCTATCTCGGAGTATGGTGTGCGTAGTAGCACTATCAGCTAGACAACAAACTTCCTCACAAGACATGCCTATTCACATATTTAACTCAATGGATCACATGTATGAAAATAAATAACTTTATTGAATTAAACATCCAAGCATAACCAAATTATGTAAAACTAATATTCCAAAAATCACCAAAGATAATCTGAAAAATAGAAAGCATTATTCATAACAATAACATAGATATGGCACAAGTGCCTATTATGCCCATGTCCTCGAGTTTTCAATCCTCGATGTATCCATTGGCTGCTTGGAAATCAGTAATCTCCAAGGTGGTATCCATAGGGACTGACTCTTCCACAAGGTTGGCCTCTCGAGTTCCGCGTCTGGCGTGATACTCTCCTATCTCTTCATCTGTTGCACGACAGGTGCGGGACCAATGGTCAGTGCCTCCACATCTATAACATAGATTATGCTGATTTTGAGGGCGACGGGCCGGACCAGGGTTCTCTCTAATTTGAGCTTGTCGGACTTGGCCATTTCGGTTTCCACCACGTGGGCCTTGTCCACGTCCTCCTCGACCCCTTGGGCCATTGCCTGGGTGGTCACGATCATATGGGCCATTTCTGGGCCCATTTCTCCTTCCATGCCTTGGACGTTCAGACCTTCTTCCCCTTCCACGGCCCCGGTTCCTCCTTCCACGATTATTTTCGTGATGGGCAATAGTATTTGCTTCAGGCAAAGGAATTGCTCTAGTACCGGTGGGCCTTGCTTGATCATTCCTCAGAAGTAGGTTGTTGTTCTTTTCAGCGAGCAACAGGATGGTGATTAATTCGGAGAATCTAGCAAAGTTTCTTTCCCTGTATTGTTGCTGCAGGACCATACAGGAAGGTGGGAAGGTGGAGAAAGTTTTCTCCAGTAGGTCGGCTTCTGTGAGCTCTTCTCCACAGAATTTTAGGAGTGACCGAATCCGGCAGATTTCAGAGTTATACTCATTGACAGTCTTGAAATCTTGGAAACGTATGTTCTGCCAATCGTGCCTTGCTTCCGGCAAGTAGATGGCCCTTTGGTGGTTGAATCGCTCTTCTAGAGCGACCCAAAGAGATCGTGGGTCTTCTTCAGCTAAATATTCCACCTTGAGTGCTTCTTCCATATGTTTCCTGATGAAAATCATAGCCCTTGCCTTCATGTCTTCAGGGGTGATGTTGTCAGCAATAATCGTTGATCTCATCTTATTTGCAGTCAGATGAAGCTTGACATCTTGGGTCCACTTGAGATAGTTCCTTCCGGAAACTTCCAAAGCGACAAAGTCAAGTTTGTTGAGATTTGACATTCTCTACAAGGATTTAAAGGACAATAGTTAGTGCTATGGGTAATAACTTCCATAAGCAATCAATAAGAACTTCAGGTTCTATAACATGGTATGAAAAATCGGATTAAACATGTATAGTGAATTTGTGGAGGAAACTTCAAGTTCCTTATATGGTATTATCGAAGCTACAGGTTCGATATATGTGAAATATTATTTCTCAACCCTTTTGGTTCAATATTTATGTGTGTGAACTTCCGGTTCGTTAAGTACCTGCATTCCGCACATATATATTCTAATGCAAAGAATTTAAGCGGGTAAAATATTTAAATTTAATATGAGCAGGTAATACCACAAAACATTATCATAATAAATAATGAAGGAAAGATGTATCATTATCACAAAGTCCAAACAAGTATATATAGATATTTGTCACAATATACATGAATTGATAGCTAAATTAAAAGCTATTGATTTTCCTTTTTACTCATTCAATTATGCCAATTATAGTGCAAGAGAAATAAGTGTTTCTCATAGAAGATTAAGTTAAACTAGATGCTTCAAAAGTCATAAATCGTGACTGCAGTTCCTACTGAACAGCAGTCGAAAGACGAACTGAAACACTAAGCAAAACTACCCAGAAAAATATGAAAATTTACAGAGATGCAGTAAACACACAGGGGCTCCAGCATACAAAATTTGGTGAGTTTTGGAGTTGATTTACTATTTCAAATAAATACTGGAACACAGAGAACAGAAGGTAAAATGAAACAGCAAAATCGGTTTTTGTTTGGAAAAACCTACTTGGTTGTAGAGCTGGTAGAGTGAAGTTGATTGAATGATGAACTGCCTCTTCTCTGCAACCCAAGAGTTATTCACCTCTCCTCTTGTCAATCTGCAATCCAAATCGTAGAGCTATTCGTGCTGATAACGTGTTGAAAAACGAACATAAAACTGTTTCAGAAAATGGAGAGAGCTTTGTTGGGAAGAACTTGAGAGAGAGAGAGTTTAGATGCAGAGAAGGATGGAGATTCAAGTGTTTATTCATCTCACAATGGAGGGTTTATATAGGAATACAAAGCTAGTGTGAATGCTATGGTAAGAAGTCCATTATAGTGCCTTCAATGATCATAGCTGCAACTCCACATGGTTGCTGCAATTATGAGAGCTGCCATGCTTGTAGTGGCTTCAATGATCATAGCTGCAACTCCACATGGTTGCTGCAATTATGAGAGCTGCCATGCTTGTAGTGGCTTCAATGATCATAGCTGCAACTCCACATGATATAGACATTTATATTACAACACAACTCACTATAATTGACTTTGTGGCTTGTTCGATGCATCTCAATATAATATCATCAGTCAACTCTGATGAATAGGAGTTGAAGAGCTGCAAATCAATTAATCAATTCCCAGGCTTGCTGCTGCAGCATAAAGTCCATCTGAGGGCTCCACTACAGTGGACTGGAAGCTGGTGTCTCCTTCAAAGACCGGTAGAAAGAGAGCACAAAATATATGCAGAGTTCAATGTATCTATAAGCGACTAGGAATATTACACATGTACGACTATAGTTTCAGGTATCAAATCATAAATTCAATCAGTAATTATGATTATAACCCATTCTTTCACAGTGTTGATGGTATAAATGAGCAAAGTTTTCATATCTCCGGCTATTAAATATACTAATGAGTACAGAAAGTATCCACCAATTCAGTCATTTGCCTAATGAGCTACGTAAGAGTTAATTAAGAGGTTGCTTGACTAAACCTCTTGACTAAACCCATACAGTCTAACTCCTGACTGTTGCATTCTATCCATTGATCAATTGGGAGATAAAAAAAAAGTTAATAAAAGTAAAAGTAAAAACTATGACCATAGTTATGGCGGTTACCAGAATGCAGGTACTGAAAGTAATACTCAGCAATGTCAAATCATTTGTGGCGTAGTTCTCAATGCACAAAGGTAAAGCATGAAGAAGCTTCATCAAGAGAAGTTGCTTTCTTTCCAATGTTTCTGCAGTCATACCACACTAAACACACTGCAGGACTGAGTATAATGTCCACTGGTAGCTCTGAATCACGTTCTACGGCTTGTGCACCTTTTTTCTCCATTGCAAGATTTTTTTTGATAAGTACTTCTGGAGACTATCATTTCCTTATCTAGATTTTGAGTGTTTACAACAATGACCGTCTCAGGGAAAGACATGATGCTCTGCTGAATATAGTCAGCTTCCATTGCAAATGGCATAGAAGGAATAGTTGGGGGGGGGGGAGGGGCGGGCTTCAACTTCATCCGAATCCTCTTTAGATCGATCTCATATTATACTCTTCCTGATAAGGAAAACTGTTCAAGAGTTCCTTTGACTTCTGGTCATTCCTATGCTCAACTTGAGCACATATCGAATGAGATCGTTCACCTTGGGATTCAGCTGGTGTTGGTATACATGTATGGACTGGTAAGTTGTGAATCAGTTAAGTGACAAATATTTGAAGCAACTATAAACAATGAAACTAAACATAGACAGGTTAATTAATATTATAACTGGGCAAAACTTGGTACATGGAGCAATCTTATCAACTGCCATAACTGCACAATCACTATTTCCAGCCGTAGAGCCCGTCCGAGGATTCAAGAAAAAGTCAATATCATTGAATTGTGACATAGACTTGAAAAGCAATGAAGCCCTCTCAGCACCCTTTTTATCTCTCTGCTGTTCTTTTTTTGGCTGTGGAAAATGGCCACCAAACAATTTTGTTAAAGCATCTCCAATATGACCGGTATGAATATCAATGCCATCAGAGAGCAACTCCTGAAATTCCTTGCTTTCATCTTTGTTTAATCCATCTACAGAACTTTTTTTTATCTATATGCTCTCCTTTCTTTTGTCAGTGGAAAATTGTGGCATGACAATCTGGTTGAAGCATCTCCAAGATGACCAGTAAGTATAGGAATGGCATCAGAAAGAAACACCTGTAATTCCATTTCTTCTGTGTTCTCTACAGGATCATCAGAGAACACCAAGTCATAGAACTTTCCACCATCAAATGAATCCCAATAGAAACCAATGCTCAGCGGATTCATATCCTCCAACATCTTCTGACAGGAATAATCATGGCAGGTGCTATCTTTCTCAAGAAGATGTCAATCCAAGTAAATCCGATCTGATGCATATAGCGGCTGTGGCTCTACGTCAGTAAACTTTTCCTCAATAACAACATATGATGAACTCATCCTTTCATTATCATCTAGAACAGGTACAGCCGTACAGGCAATGATTTGAATGTATCATCAACCAGGGCTAGCTCAGGACTAACAATCAAACTGTTGAAGCTCTTGTCTGAGTTGTCTCCATTAAACATCCAGTCACACGTTTCTGGTTCATTTGCTGTTTGTGCTTTAAAGAGGTATTCAAAAATTAGGGATGAGTCCAAATCAAGAATATGAAATTCCTGAAAAACAACCGGGCTTGCAGACTTGCCTCTTGATGTATGATGTTTCCCTGAATCTGGGACATCTCCACCATGCTATCTAATCTGATAACAAACTAAGCCTTCTTTTAAATGATAAAATCACCATTATAATTTAATCACACATTTAAGAAAGACATTCACACAGAACTTGAAAGTTCTAGAGTTATTTGCATCAACAACTTTGAAATGCCAAAGTTAAGTGTACAAGGCAAAATGAATAATCGATTATAACAAAATTCAGATCTAAATAGACACTTGTTAGAGTATTTCAATCTCCGGAACTTCAGAAAGAATCGGGACATCTTTCTCATAAATGTAAGCATTTTCCTGCACATAAGAGACACATAATATAATGTAATTAAGCACAGTATTCTCATGTAGATGTGGAGGCAAATTGTTTATTTACCAACTTCATCAGTAGAAATTCAGTTTACCAAGAACACATCCAGCTCTTGTGTTTCAAATTGGAGCACTTCACATTGGAGTACGTGCATCACTATCCCCATCTCTTCTGCCACTATCCTCCTTCAACAGTAGTATAACTTAGACTCATCAGACCAAAACAAAAATGATGTAAGGCTGTTAAAATCTGGGAATATCACTCTCATACTTTCTGAAATTCAGTCTCTGGAGTCTCTGAACCGGCAATTATCTGATTCTCCGGTCCCTTCTCCTCTCTTGGATCCGGCTCCTCTAAAGTGAGGATGGTGTGAATTTACTTCAATTTCATAAAATCTGGATTCTCTGTCTAATCTAAAGGTCCTGGAAATTGACACATCACTCTTCCACCAATTTTTGATTTTTCGTCTAAACCACCGTTAACTTGTCGTCAGCCAAAAAAGAAAAAAAAATTAGGGATTTGGCTTGGAGTTTCTGCGCGCGTTTGCTTCTCTGTTCTTCCATGGCAACTCATCCATGGTTGAAGAAAAGAAAGAAACAAAAAATCGTGCTAGCTGTTATTGACTTACCATTCAATTGTTCATTCTTTCTAGAAAGCAAGAAGACATTAAAATAGTAGTTGACAAGGTCCTTATGTGCTCGCAAAGAACAAGCCACTGAGAGATTATGTAAGATTCTTATGCAGGTAGTCATCAACTTTCCCTCATCATGTATTGTACACTAAAAAACATAAAATTATGCATGTAATCCATTATCTGAAGAACCATCACGGCCTCGGTCTGGATTCAATGCAAGCAGTTTCTTCTTCTTCTTCTTCTTCTTCTTCTTCTTCTTCTTCTTCTTCTTCTTCTTCTTCGTGCAACCATGAATTGCCATGGAAGCACAAAGAAAGCAAACGTGAAATTCCTAATTTATTTTTTTTCTAGGGTTAACGGCAAGTTAACTGTGGTTTAGACTAAAAACCAAAAATTTGTGGAAAAGTGATGTGTCACTTGTTAGAACCTTTAGATTAGACGGAGAGCCTAAATTTTATTAAATTGAAGTAAATTCACATCCTCCTCACTTTAGAGGAGCCGGATCCCTCTTTTTTGAGAACATCGACTTTCTCCTGCAGGTCACCACATACCAAAATAAGATCTGAACTAGTCAACACACTACAGTTCCACAACTAAATAACAAGTACTTTTACAGTACTTAGAGAGGTAATTAACAAAAGTACTTAGCATATGAATTCAGTTTCATAATTCATAAACTCCTATCAGATTCACCATCAAAATTCCTGACAGTTCTGGATCGAAATTACGAGTTTGATAATTGCTGGTACAAACCTATAGCTTATACTGAATTATCAAATCCTTTAAGAAATAGAAGAAGAAAAAAATCATAAACAGTCCTATAATCGTTTCATCCAAAACTCAATTCTGAGGGAGGACTTCGGAGAAGAACTTGGAGATTTGGAGGAATTAAATTTGGCGCTTTTAAATTTGTGCCATTAAATGGCGCCGGTCCTGCTAACATGCACCGGTGTGCATATTGTTACTAGCGTACACACCGGACTACGGGTCGAACACCCGAACTCACTGTACTGGAATATTCTCTGGTACAGGGCCTCATATTTAGTTTGTTGAATTAGTTATTGTTAACCGTGTTGGTCTTTATATATTGAATTGAAATAAGAATTTCAATTTTTAGAATTTCAATATTCTGGAGCATTATAGATTTTTAAAAGAGTCTTTTTATTTTTAGAATTATATACTTTGATATCTTCTTATTGGCATATCATGCAACTGTACCTCAGTGGAAGGTAATAGGGAGTCTTCTTAGTGGTCGGTGTCACATTTTTTGTTGTCCGACCGCCTAATACAAGAGCTCCATGATGAGGGTGATTTTAGTACCAATGGGGTAACATTATTTATTTTGATGATTTGCACCGATTATTAGATCTTGAAAATTAACAAGTGACTACTAGATGACTATCTATCTCTATACCAATCACAATTTAGCCTATTATGGAGAATTTAATGATCTTTATGACATCTAACTATGCCGTAAGGATTGATGAGGATTAGCGACTCACATCATCACTTGCTATCTTTCTGAAATCTGCTAAACAAAGATAGCTTGCACACTGGTTGAAATTATTCAGATTTAACTCGAATATGACATAATTAAAAATCAAATAACGTACTTAATAACTCCTTTAGCATAAATAGCCATCTCTATGAAAGGGTGTCATGCACACATGGTTCTCATAGATTAATTGGTCGTGGTGATGATATATTATTGCAAGGAATAAAGAACATATTTTTGTACGTTGGGGTGTTTTACGGATGGAAATTGTAAAACTTGGAATAATTGGAATAGCTCATCAGGTGATCAGAAAGGATCATTACATGAAAAATATCATAATTCATAAACAATATGTTATCCAACACTAGTGTCAATACTTCATAGTATCATAAATTTTTGATTATCAAACCACTGTATGGAAGATTTGTCGACAATTTAGTATCATACTATGAGAATGGTAGAAGTCGTACTATTGTACTAATGGTGGCGGCAAGGGATCCGACCAAAAGTCCTAATGGGAATGGAAGAAGGGTTACTAATTATCAACAGAAGACAGCCCAATGGTTAATTTGTTTCCTCAAAATATCTGATCACCAGACCAAGGCAAGATATCATTATAGACCCTTTCTTTTAGGTCTAATTTTTCATTAGATTCGGTATTGTGAATGTGTAATGGAAAAGAGAACCAATATTGATCAGACCAGAAGCAACAGATTATATAATCAAGATCAAGTAAAGACCAAATTATCATAAAAAAATAACTTTATATTTCATCAATCACAAGTTAATTTACATACAGAGAGATGAACAAGATCAACGAAGATAAACAAGAACAAACGTTGAATTTTTTTTTCTTGAAATCAACAACAAATATTAATCTTTGGATTCTTTACTAGCTATAGGGAAGATTAAAAGCCACCACCAAGATTGATCAATGCTTCAAAAGACGTTCATAGCTTGATTAGTTGTTCTTGGCTTTTTGATCAGATCGGAACACTTGGCAGCAGTTCTCGATCTTCATCTTCATAGCTTCAATATTTCTGACCTCCAGACTATTTCGATAGTTTTTCCTCACTCTGTTCAGCAGTTTGCTCCCTTTGTTGGAGCCAATTCTTTTATTGCTTGACAAAGAAGGTGGAACCTTGTCCAAAACCCTAACTCGCCGGCTTTGTTTCTGGGCGACTTCTTTCTCATACAGCTTCTTCAATCTTTCACCGACTTCTTTCTCATACAGCTTCTTCAATCTTTCACCGACTTCTTTCTCGGCCTTTTCCACTCTCTTGGACTTGGCCTGGTACAACTCCGACCACTTGTAATTCACTTTCTTGATCTTCATCTTTTCGATCACCTTATCAGTGGCTTTGCCACCGAACTCTCTCTCAAAAAACTTCTTCCACAGCTTATCGTTGATCGGAGTCAGATCTGTATTTTTTGTGCTCTTCTCGATGTGAATCAACTGGTCTTTGGAGCAGTGGGGTAAAACCTGATCGAGAAACTTGAAGTCTAGGTACCCAACGTCCCCGAAAGAATCAAGATTGTCTATAGCAATCGAGACCCAGTGATCATTGAGACGGATGAGCCTTCCCTTCTCCATTGTGATGGTTGTTTTGGGAGTGAAGTGAGTGAGCTCTGTGGTTTCCATTTCTGCCTTATTTATAGGAAAATGAGGTCAACTTGAATTCCTTTTCCTTGAGGGTTAGGGTTAATCAAAGAGTAGTAAACAAGTAACTATCATTTTCCTTATAGGAATGGGATCCTTAATCCTTTTCCTTGTACGAGAAGGCTTCTATGTCAGGTAATTAAGTTAGGGTTTCTAAAAGAAAGAGTTAATTAAAGATAAGTGAAAAACAATCGCTTTGAACTTTGGCCGTTAAATGGCTAGGTGTGGGTCGTGCTAACATGTACCGGTGTGCATATTGTACACATTGAAACGTGATCAAGAAGGTATTCGCATCTAACAGACTATGGGTCACAACTTACTCTACTAGATTGTTGCTCTCGTATTATCGTATAGACTTTGAAAATATTCAAAAGTTCTGTAGGCTCCAAATACATGAGTTGTTAAATTAGTTACTATTAACGGCGTCTCTATATATTGAATTGAAATGAGGGTTTCAATTTTCAGAGTTTCAATACTCCGAAGCACTATAAATTTTAAAATACTCACTTTATTTTTAGAATTATATACTTGGTGTCTTCTTATTGGTCGATCATACAACTGTACCTCAATGGAAGGTCACATTGTGTCTTCTTATTGGTTGGTGTCATAATTTTTGTTGTCCAACCACCTAATTCAAAACTCTCTCCATGTTGAGGGTGATTTTAGTATCGATTGTGTAATATTATTTATTTTGATAAATTTGCACTAATTATTAGATCTTGACAATTAACAAGTCACTCAATGACTATCTGTCTATGTACCAATCATATTTCAGCCAATTATATACGGAGAGTTTCAATTATAAGGATCTTTATGACATCTTAAGGATTGGCGACTCACATCATCACTTGCTATCTTTTTGGAATTTGCTAAATATAGATAGCTTGTGACACTGGTTGGAATTATTTAGATAAACAATATTGAGAACTCAAACATGATACAACTAAAAATCAAATAACTTAATAACTCCATTAATACGGTTCTCATGCATAGATTAATCGGTTGTGGTGATGATACAATCAAATTATCACCTGGAGGAAAGAAACACATTTTTGTTGGGGCCGGGTGTTTCATGGATTGAAATCAAACTTGAAATAGCTCGAGAGAAAGAACTATTACATGGAAAATATCACAAGGCAATATGTAATCCAATAATTAATATTCAAGTTTAACTTTCAATACTTTATAGTATCGTATAATTAGTAGGTGTGTATATGTGTATGACAAGTTAGTTGCATATGTGTCAATGTGTCCGTACCAACCATGCCATTTTTCTCCGACTAGCTACTGGACAGCTTCTGCTAACAGAAAGTAATGTCACTGCAATTATACGACCAGTATACGACGTCGCTTAACACTGTGCAATCAGTAACGGCTACTGTGTGATTATCCATTGCGGGAGAAACCATTCCACGTCGCCTTTAAGCCACGTGCATGGCAGTCCCACTACGTGGCTGCAGAAAATGAGACGTGGTTGGTTTATTTCTTACTTGTGTCGTTCATACAGAGCCCGACTCATGCAGAGGTGGCACAGCCTCTTGCACCGGCCATCCCTTTTAAAGCTTCCACTTCCCCTCCTTGGTCCCTCAAACTGTTGTTAAACACAGTTCTTTCTAGCTTGTTCAAAAAGAGAGTTCTTTCTTTTAATCAATTCCAGAAATCTTACAAAGTTTGAATCATGGATACTCATGTAGTACATTCTCGTGTTGGTAAAGATCAAACTCTTTTTTTAACTAGCAATTCTATGTTGGTGTATATTTCTGTGTTTATGTGTGTTATTATTGCAGAAGGTGAAGATGAAGACCACCATGAGAAGAAGTCAGTTTTGAAGAAGGTGAAGGCGAAAGCGAGGAAGTTAAAGGAGACTATCACAGGGCATGGCCATCACGACCATGAACACGAAGGCCATCATACTCCTGATGATCATGATCTGGATGAGGAAGATGACGAAGAGGTAGACGACCCAGAAGTTCATGGTGCACCGAGTAAGTTTCTTTGAATCTGGTATAGTTTGTAGACTCCATTTTAAGACGTGAAACAATGTGTGATTAAGCGTTTTGAGTTTTGATATGTAGTATATGACTCGGCAGTTAGGAGGACTGATGCTCCTATGCAAGGAGACATTTTGAAAGTGCCTATGGTGAATTTCGGAGACACTAGAGCGGGGCATGATGAATATGATCCTGTAGTTCCAAGGGAGAGGTCTAATGTGCCTGGGCTACATGGAAATACAGGCCATGGTGCAAGTAAGTTGCTTCAACTCCCTCCGATAGATTTCTTTTTGAGATATAAATGAAATGTGTGACCAAACATATCGAATTTGTTGAGGGCTTTAAGGCTTATTATGCACACAAACTTATAAAGTGGTCTTAACATTTCGGTCATTGTTGTGTCGTGCACAACTCTTCAGCGACTAGGAGGACTGATGCTCCTGTG
Source organism: Rosa rugosa (assembly GCF_958449725.1). NCBI lineage: Eukaryota > Viridiplantae > Streptophyta > Magnoliopsida > Rosales > Rosaceae > Rosa > Rosa rugosa. Next base: position 51,343,947 of record NC_084825.1, read on the forward strand.
CAAGGAGGCATTCATTTCGGAGACACACACCATGAGTATGATCCTGTAGTGTCAAGAGAGAGGACTAATGTGGGATTTAGTGGACCGGTGAGGGATTTTGTGCCTGGGCAAAATCGAACTACTACAGGGCATGAGGATCTTTTGGGAGGAGCAAGGACCAAACTGGCTGGTCCAACAACTGGACCTGTTCTTAAGCATGAAGAGCCAAAGGGATTGGTTGATGTAATTGGGGGAGGTCCTCATGCGCCGCACAACACCCCTGTTTCTCCTCTTCCTCATCATGGGAATTACAACACTCTTACCATGGATGTTGACCCAGGTAAGACTTTTGGCTCCGGGCAAGGAGGGCATTTAGGTCAGACCAGGGTCAAATTGGAGAAGACTGATGTATTAGGGGAAGGAACTCCAGTGCCACAGAGTACCCCTGTTTCTTCTGTTGCTCATGCAACTCACAGAAGTACAATGGACGTCGACCCAAGGCAGACATTTGTATCCGGGCAGGTAGGGCATTTAGGTCAGTCCAGGGTCAATTTGGACCGACCTAGAGGACTTGAGGAAGACCCTCATGCGCCTAAGGCCAATCCTCTAGCTTACACTCCTTCAAATTACGAGACCAAAGTCACTGATCCCACCAAATCTGGTAATGAACTTTCTTATCTTATATATGTATAAACTCAAGTTGATTTTGTAATGTGTTCTTACCTTTTGTTCATATTCCATGGCAGGTGGTCAGGAAATTGGAGTAACACCAATACTTCATTCCTTCGATAAGATGAACCTACATGGTGATGATCGCCAATACTTGAACAATGGTGCCAAACACAATCTGTCTACCGGAAGCCATGACCAATTCTCTCCTGAAAAACCATCAAACCAGGGCAGCACCTACACTGAAAAAATCTCATCTGCCACTTCAGCCATTGCCGACAAGGCAATTTCAGCAAAGAATGCAGTTGCTTCCAAGTTGGGATATGGTGGGAACGAGCCTGATCATGATGACTACTCGAGAGGCTATGTTACTGGTGCTGGGAAGTCTGGTTCATCACCTCGGAACAAAGTACTTGATCCCTCTACTAACCAATTCAGACCAGCAGAGACTCCACAAGTCCGAGGAACCATCAAACCGGAATATGATACCACAACTGATCAGAAGCCAGTCCAGACAAGCGGAAGCTATACTGAGAAGATTTCATCTGCCGGATCTGCCATTGCTGACAAGGCGATATCCGCAAAGAATGTTGTTGCTTCCAAGCTGGGATATGGGGCAACTGATCAGGTGCATGACAGGGAAGATGTTACTCGTACTAATGTGCAGTCTGGGACAACAGCAGCGGATCAACATGGCAAGACGATTACCTCTACAGTTGCGGAGAAGATAACACCTGTGTATGAGAAGGTTACCGGGGCAGGGACTGCTGTGATGTCCAAGATTCAAGGCAGGAGTACTGTTAGTAGCGACCGAGATACTAGTACTGGCGTTGTTAATCAAGCTGGACAGGACAAAGGGGTGTCTGTGAAGGACTATTTCGTGGAGAAGCTGAGGCCTGGAGAGGAAGACAGAGCACTTTCTGAGGTTATAACTGAGACATTACACAAGCATAAGCCGGGTGTTAAGCAAGAGACAGGGTACTCTGCTAGTGCTAGGCCCAAGGGGAAGGTGACGGAGTCGGTGGAGGTGAGGCAGCGTTTGGGGGATACCGGGGGGAATGAGAATTTTGTGGTGGATAAGATTAAGGACTCTGTTGGTTCGATGCTTGGTGGTACTAACAAGAGCGATGAAGAACGTCGGCAAGGTATCTCTAGCTCTGCTGGTACCGGGGAGGAAGATCGGCGCGGTGTTTGTGTGGTGGAGCACCGGAGGCTACAGGAATCCGGCAACTGAAGGAGGACTAGACGAGGTTTTACTCCTGGCAAAGATTATGTATGTAATTTATGTTTGTAATGTTACTGTTTGTGTTGTTTGATATATGCGAAAGTGGAAGAACGTAACGTATGACTTTGAGTTGATGTAATGAAATTTGGGTTGTTCGGTGTTTCAATTCGTTCTCTGCTGTGTGTGAGTAGGCTTTCGTTCTCAGTTAAGCATGAAGTTTGGGGTTAAGTAAGCTACTTAGCGATAGTTGGAGTTACATTTTCAAGTGCAGGCAGCTGCTTAGACAATTTTCTCACTTTGAATTAGTATGGGTACGCGTGAACACTACCTCCATTTTTTTATTGATCCCTCTCTTTTTAGTAAGCAACATTATACAATGACCCACCCTAATAGGGTTACGTCAATAATGAATCATTGTCTAGACTAAGATCTAGCTTAGATGAATGTTGCTATAAAAATAAGCTAACCGGATGAGTAGGGTCGCAATCCAAAGATGATGCACCCTACATTATTCTTAAAGAACTAAAGAACCTAAGCTAGCTTGGGGAGAACCCCAACCCATCAGCAAAGAGCCTAGGCCCAGGCTCTCTCTTTAGTCAATAGATTGGCGCAGGAATTAATGGTGGTCAGGTTTCGAAAGATGGATAACTTGTTAGTGTCTTGATTTTTTAGATAAGAAAATCGATCGTCGATCACCGAGTAAAGCTCAACAGAATATTATACGGAGGTGATTGAGAGAAATAAAGGGTTAAACAATAAATGAAATAGAGGAATGACTAGTTTGGGATTGCTGTGACTTTTAAAAAAAAAACTGTTGTTGCTGTGTTGTAAGAATAATCAACTGTAAATTAAAACAGTTTCGTGTTCGGTAAATAATATTTTTAAAAGTGCTGTCAGTAAATAAAATAACTGCAGAGTGTGTCTTGAACTCTTGATCTACAACAGCTTCTAAGAGCAACCTCTGGGCTGCTTCTAAAATATGTTGCCAGTGACTTATAACTTCCAATTAAAGCTGTTTTTTATTTATTTACCAAACACAATAAAATCTAAAATTTTGAACAAAAGCTGGTTTTTTTAAAACGAAACAATCCCAAACGGAGCCGAAGTTTTCTCAAACATACGATTACATGAAGCTTGTCAAGTGGCCCTTATAAAGTATTGACAAATACATTGATATAGGATTATGCTAAGCAGCTAGGCAATAATGCTAGGTGAACTAGGTAATGTGCAATTATTTAATGAAATTATCTGAAAGATCGGGTGTTATATTATGTCAGTTATCACATAGAATGAGATGCATGTGATAAGTAAATTTCACGTTCAGTTATGCTCAACTGTTGTTGGATCGATCTAAATCTAAAGGTGGAGAATTGAGCGAAATATAAATAAATTTCAAATATCTTATTATTATCCACTTTATGATTTATATTTAACGATGGTTGAGCACATCTGAGCATAGAATTAACCGAGTATGTACGTTCTGCGCTCGGGTGATATCCGAAAGAGTAGTTCACGTAACAGTACTCTTGATAGGCTGATATAGAATATGTTGCTTGGAATTTTTTTTGAGTTTTGGTACTACAACTTATTAATAAATTCAAAGTACCAAAATGTTGCATCAGTATATGGGGGTCGTCTAGAGTACCTTGATGTTTGCCATACCCTTATTTTTTTATTTTTTTTACTTTTAGTAAATTAATATAGTGGAAACCTACTGAACTGGTCAACATGTTACACAATTAAATATCGACATGTGTTATTTTTTAAAAAAAAAATTTACCATATTAACAACACACTCTTTCTTGATATGTAACATTGTTAAAAGGGAAAATTTCACAAACAGTACACCAAGTAAAGGCCACTAATAATTCTTATACATAAAGTTCCAAACCAAACATTTCGGTACACGAAATCTGAAACTCGACCCACTATCAGTACACGACGTCAATTTTTGACACCAAAATGTCCATTATGCCCTCAATTTTTTTTTTTTAATAATTTTTTTTTTCTGTTATTTTTTTTTTCCTTCGTTTTTATCTCTTTCTTCTTCCTTCTTCCAGCTCCACGAAACCCACCTCTGTTTTCATGTGAGAAGAAGCCCGAGCTCACCCACCTCTGTTAACTTCTCAGCCACCAAAATAAGATAACACAGGTGCACACACAGTCTGAAAAAAGAACAAGATGTGAGAAAATTTTAAGATCAAAAGAAAGAGCAACGAACCAATTCTCTTTTAAGATCAAAAGAAAAAGCAACGAACCAAGATGTGAGAAAATTAGAGAAACCTCCTAATTCGAATTAAAAGCAACACGCCCAGATAAGAAAGATCCAAACTTTGAACAAGATATGCAACAATTCAGAGTTGTACACAAGAATCACAATCAAATTCAAAAACCCAGCTACTAAATTTAGAGCAGAACCTGTTCTCGGGTGGAGGAATGGGTGTTCAATTGGAGGGCAAGGGCGGCGTTGGAAGCAAGGGAGTAAGCGTGGAGGTGAGGAAGGCGGCGTTGGAAGCGAGGTTTCGTGGAGCCGGAAGAAGGAAGAAGAAAGAGATAAAAACGAAGGAAAAAAAAATTATTAAAAAAAAAAAACTGAGGGCATAATTGACATTTTGGTGTCAAAAATTGACGTCGTGTACTGATAGTGGGTCGAGTTTCAGATTTCGTGTACCGAAATGTTTGGTTTGGAACTTTATGTATAAGAATTATTAGTGGCCTTTACTTGGTGTACTGTTTGCAAAATTTTCCCTTGTTAAAAATCATGTAACAAGTATTGTCAAAATAATAAATTACACATAGTTGAACTACAATTAAAACTTATGACAACAGTTGTTGTGGTTATTGTAATTGAGTGGTCAAAGATGTAAATATCATATTTGGACAACTTTTATCAAATGAAGAACCTTGATTATCAAGTGGAGAAGCTCCTTACAATACTGAGTTGTTAGATATCTTTTGGTCTAATTTAAATTTTACCATGTTCACAACACAAATGTTGTCGGAATTGTAAAATGGTTGGTAATCTTGTAAATTGTATAGTTTTTGAAGTAATTACTACAATCAGAATAAAAGTTACCGCTTTTACACCATTAGTTGTGAGTTATGCATGGTAAAATATGTAGTCATTGAGTAATTATTCCATTAATGATAAAAATATAAAGATTTACCACTTTGACAACAAATTTGTTGTTGCAATTGTTAAATTGTCCATAAATTAGTACACTAGTTTAGGTTGAGTAATTACTATAAATAGGACAAAAGTTACCGCTTTTACATTAATTGTTGTGGTTGTGGTAAAATGTGTAGTCATTGTAGTAATCATTTCATTAATGATAAAAACATAAAGATTTACCACTCTAACAACAAATTTATTGTCACACTTGTGAAATTATCCATAAACTAGTACATAGATTGTAGGTGGAGTAATTACTATAATTAGAACAAAACTTATCGTTTTTTCATCAATTGTTGAAGTTTGTGATAAATTATGTCGACTAAAAGTAATTACTAATTCGACGATGGACATTACACAATATACTACTTTAATTACGCAAGGGAGAACTTTATTACACAAATGAGAACGGATAAAGCTATGGGCATTAACATATCTCATACATGTTCTGTTTTATATAATATTTACCACTCTGAGCACTCATGTAACCACTTTGAGGACACATGTGGTAATTAGAAAAAAAAAAATCCTCATTAAAGTAAATAAGGTATTCGTTAGAGTAAAGTAGGTTCTCATTAGAGTAAAGTAGATTCTCATTAGTATCAATCTATAACTTCACTTACTTATTAAAAACTCCAGAAAACCCAGAGCACCCAAAAAGCCTAGGTTTTGAGAAGTTGCTTGTCCGGCGGCGCTCGGAATCGGTGAGGTTTTGCCTTGCCGCTAATGGGCCGCTGCCGGACAGGACTTGCTATTTGCCTGGGGAGGTCTTGGGAGAGGCATTGAAACTCAAGGATCTAGACGGGTGGCGGTGGTGAGGTCCAGACGAAATCTCTGGGTGTGGTTGTGTTGTGCAAGTTTGGCGGGCTTCGGACTGAGCTCTGCAGATCAATGGCGACGGGGTTTCTGATGGGGAGCGGTGGCGTGGCTCTGAGGAGCTGTGCAGCAGTGAAGATCTGGAGGATCCGGGCGGCATCTTCTAACTCTGGAGTGGTGCGTCGTTCTGCTGGGTCGTGTCGGCGAAGTGGGCCATGTCGGTGGTGCGTCGTTTTGCGGGGTTGTGTCGGTGAGGCTAGTTGGGGCGTGGTCGACGCGGCGTGGATATGGCGGATTGGTGGTGGCACGGGGTTGTACGGGCAAACGCATGCGGCTGATGATCTTTGGGCCTTGCTCCAAAACCTACTGGGCCTTGGGGTTGGGCTTTCTCCTTTTGAGCTTCCCAGTGGGCCTCTAATTTGGACTAGGGCTTTGCCTTTGGCCCAATTATATGTTAGATAGATTTTTCTTTCTAAGTTATACCCCATCTTTTTAGGGACCTATGCACTTTTGTTTTGTTTTTGTGCCTATTTACTATGTATGTTCATAGTTCATAGGCTCGCTGAATATGTGAGCATTGGTTGTCTAATGGGTGGTGCTAGCATACCACATCCTAAACTTGTCCTTGAGTTGGCAAGGGAATGTATGTATCCGTGCAATTCTGGCTTGAGATGAATGAATGATTTGGTTCAAAAAAAAAAAAAAAAAAGTAGATTCTCATTTGAGTAAATAAGTCATAAAGTAGGTTCTCATTTGACTACATTTAAAACAAATATTATCTATTTTTACACTAATTGTTGTGGTTGTCGTAAAATGCATGTAAAAAGAATTATATTTGGTTAAGGAAACTACTAATGATATAATTAATTGGTAATAAAGACTACTTAACTAATACTAATTTTGCGAGCTTAGGTTAGAAGGTTTTTGTTTTTAATACGGAAAAAACGTAATTTTCAATTGTGTAATTGTCCATTGATAACAAACATTAATCAAACATTAATTTGCTAATGATAAAATTAATTAGTAATATAGACTAAAGGAAAAAAAAAAAAAATTGGAAAGGCTAAGGGCTAAACAAGTTACCAATTTGTTAAATATTTTGAACCATTGGATATATTACTAATCTAATGGTTCAAAATATTTAACAAAATGAGGGTACGTATGACAAATACCAAAATACCCAAGAATTCTCCCAGTATATGAGGATAGTTGAAACTTACCAAATTCAACCTCTTCTCCTTTTTCAAGTTCTGATTTTTCCATTTTAGAATGGAAATACATAAGTCTATAATTAGAAGCTGTATAAATTCTGCATATTGAGAATAGTTACGTTACACTTCTTACACAACAATACATTTTCGCACGCAGTATAAATTGGGGTTTGGGGGTAATTAACTTTCTCCTCAAACCATCTCTGCAATTGAAAAAGAAGTACAATTGAAATACAGGAGAGAAAACCATGAAGTCAACTGGACTCATCTTCTTTCTCCTTCTCATCCTGGCTTCCAGTAAGTCTCCCCCTCTTAACAACGAACTCTGGATTTCATGGTTAAATTCATATTTGCATGCATTATGGTATTCGGGATCGAAACACTGTTTATAAAACACATTCTCACTTGTGTTTATCCGTAATTATTTCAGACGAGGTGTTCTTCGAGCGCGCAAATGCCATGAGACCGTGTTCCCGACTGCTTACGAATGATCCATGCAATAGTTCGTCTGTAAAATATATCCGCGACCTTCATTGCCATATCGACTGTACAGATCAATTATGGTATGATGGCAAATGTGATGAAAAGACTAATAGGTGTTTTTGCTGGGATAAATGTCCTCTGGACAATGAATCAGCGCCATCATCCCTTCATTAGGGTTGGATGTGGTGTAACAGAACTCAATAAATAAACACAGTTGGTGCAGCTAGCTAGTGTTCGTGTAAATGAGTTCCCACACCTCTCATCCTGCATGGGGTGGACGCAATGCATGCGGGAACATGAATAAATGAATGAATAATAATTTATATTCTCAAATTTGCAGCAAAATTATTTTGGTTTCGAAAATCATCCGTGGAATATATATTATCAGATTACTTTCATTGCAAGTATTTAACTATTGATGGAGTCACCTAGACGTTTAACACGAAATCAATTGGCGATGAGCGAAGAGGCTCAAATACTTGACATGCATTCTCAAAACAAAAACCAAATGTGTCAATACATTAGATTGGATAATGAAATAGAAAATATACCGGAAAAGAAAGACGAAACTCTAGCTAGGATCATATTTATGAAGTATTCTGAAACAAATTAGAATTTAAAATGATGTTAAAGAGCTCAAGTCATCGTATCTATCTTCATAAATTATCTTATTAGTTTATTTTATTTTAAAATTTTTTGCATAAAATTAGTCGTATCATGTTCATGGCTTCAAGCAGATGCATCGTTGTCAGACATGGGAGCATTTGCCGTTATTGCAACACTCACTACGACATGTGACGACACAGTTAAATCAAAGTTTTGTGTTTCGCCACCCCCTTTGCAACTATACACTAATCCATTTATTAACTTTGTTTGTTCATAACTTCAGGCTCCGACATCCTTTTTAGGTGTGAAATACATCGTTTGAAGCACTACATGAGATGAAAAATCATGACACATTTGTATATCATTTGGTTTATTTTATTTTATTTTTTTACACGGAATATGAAAATACTCATAAAAACAATGATAAACTCAGTAACAATATTAGTATATTTTCCTCCCTAATTATTCTCATCGAAAACTTTAAAACAATATATATGGTGACCAAATATGGCGCTTCAGCAAAGAAATGGATCAGAGAATTGTAATTTAATCTCTTGTCGCCCCAACCCCCTTTACACGCATCAATCCATCAATCCACTAAAAATATCGTCTCTGACTTTCGACTTCAACATCCTTTTTGAGAACGTGATAAGTTGTATTTGCTTTGAAGAAACTCAATAAAATTTTAAATAGCGTAAAACATCAATTTTCGCAACAATCGATCTTCAAGCATCTAAATTTCATAGCAACAAGTTCTTTACGATACTTCTCGTTGAAACTTCAAAAACGGAATATTGTAGATTCAAATGTGACCTTTAACAGTGTTCTTTATGCATATCAATCCACTAACACCTGGCCCACTGTCATTGGCCAATTACTGTAGTCGTGGCGAAAAACTACTGGCTCCCCCACCCCATGAACCTACAATTGCAAACACTCGATCCCACTCCCCCTCAGTCCAAGGCTCCAAGCTTCCAAAAGTCCCAAGGGCTCGCCTTTCTCTCTTCACCTTCATTTTCACTAAAACCTCTGGCGGGATTCAAAAACCCTAATCCAAGCTTCAACACACCAATACGCCCATCACTCTCAGATTCCACAAAAACCCAGGTAAGTCCTCCTCCGCTTTCTCAAACCCACTTGGGAAAATAGGTCACTCAATGAGCTCTTTGGTTCCCCCAATTTAATGGGCCTCCCTCAATTCCAAAGCACAAAGCTTTCAGAGCTAAACTTGATTTCAATTCGAATTTCGTTTCTGGGTTTATTGGGTTTTTCAAGTAGTGTTAAGTTTTAAGAGATAATGGGTACCAGCCATGAACTATATATCTCTGTTTGGTCCAAGGGTTTATCACAGGTTTTCGTGTTGTGTAGTCGTAGCAAGAAAACTAACCGATGGGTGTTTTGGTGGGAATAGAGGGGAGAATGGGGATGGGTCTATTGAGGAACCCATATCGGAAAGTTCAGATTTTGATCCAATTTTGAAGGAGTATGGTTTGTTAGAGAATGAGAGCCATCCCCGGGAGCAATTCTCGGCGAGACGGAGCTTTTTCGAGAATGTGAGGAGTTGTACTATTAGGATTCTTGAGATTTTACAGCAGGATGAACCCGGGTTTGATGCGAAAGCAGCTCTGGATGAGCTGGACATAAAGGTTTCGGGGATTATTGTGAGGGAAGTGTTGTTTGAGATATTGAAGATAGTGAGTTATGGGAATAAGATGCAGTGTGCGAAGCTGGGGTTTAAGTTTTTCGTGTGGTCTGGTCAGCAGGAGAATTACAAGCACACTGCGGACGCGTACCATTTGATGATGAAGATATTTGCAAACTGTGAGGAGTTTAAGGCAATGTGGAGGCTACTTGATGAGATGATTGAGAAAGGGTATCCAACTACGGCACGGACGTTTAATATTTTGATATGTACTTGTGGTCAGGCAGGCTTGGCTAGGAAAGTGGTGGAGAGGTTCATAAAGTCGAAGACGTTTAATTTTAGGCCATTTAAACACTCGTATAATGCAATTTTACTTTCCCTTCTTGTAGTGAAGCAGTACAAGTTGATCGAGTGGCTCTATCAACAGATGTTGGCAGAGGGTTACTTGCAGGATATTCTGACATATAATATTATGATGTGTGCAAAGTATAGATTGGGGAAGTTGGATCAATTTCACAGATTACTTGATGAAATGGGTAGGAGTGGATTCTCACCGGATTTTCATACTTACAACCTTCTTCTTCATGTACTTGGTAAGGGAGACAAACCACTTGCAGCTCTTAATCTTTTGAATCACATGAAGGAAGAAGGTTTCGAGCCAAGGGTTCTTCACTTCACAACATTGATAGATGGACTGAGCAGGGCTGGAAACATGGAGGCCTGCAAGTATTTTTTTGATGAGATGATAAAGTACGACTGCTTGCCTGATGTTGTATGTTATACTGTAATGATCACTGGATATATTGTGGCTGGGGAACTTGAGAAGGCTCTAGAGTTGTTCGATGTGATGGTCACTGATGGTCAGCTTCCAAATGTATTCACATACAATTCTATTATTCGTGGGCTTTGTATGGCAGGAAAATTTGAGGAAGCATGCTCCATGCTTAAAGAGATGGAATCCAGAGGTGTTAATCCAAATTTCACTGTATACAGCACACTAGTAAGTTACTTGCGAAATGCTGGAAAGCTTTCTGAAGCACATGAAGTAATAAGACAGATGGTAGAGAAGGGGCAGTATGCCCACCTGCTTTCCAATCTCAAGAGGCATAGAAGATGTTGAAGTGGCAGATTCTTTGATTTGTGAAGTATTTACTTCCCATAAGATGAAATTAATTTGATCCAGCGTAGTTTACATAATGTAGCTCCTGGCTGTCTCCAGTGACACCATGTACAACAGCTTGTTTCAGTAATCATGGAAGGAGAAAAGTGAAGTACGCACAACTTGTCTTTGGCTTCTATTTTCCTGCAAACTGATTGACATATATAAAATGCAGTTTGTCCATGTTTTCCCTCATTATATTGTGCACTAAAGCTGTGATTGTCTTGTTTTTGTTTGCCAAAAGTAGCAACAACCTCACGAGTCATGACTCATGAGTCTGCTCTTTCTCCCTCCCCCCTTACCTTTTTATTTTTTACTCTCTCTTTCTACATCCCACCACCACACTTACCTCTCTTTCTGCTTTGAATCTATTTTTTTTATCACACTTGAAGTATAATCACTCTAACATACATGAATACATACATATGTATGCAAAGAGACGTATTTATCGGTGCACATATGCATAAGTGGAAAGTATTGAGGAGATGCAAATAGAGTATAGTGCTGTCTTTCTTGCATTTCTGTTTCCTGGGGCTCTCCAGTGGCTTTCAATTTTGAGACATTGCAAACGTTATCTTGCTTCATTGTCTTTCTGATGTATTGTTTTGGAATTTGGAACGATGCAGTGGTAAGCTTTCATCATTTTCATTATTTGTACATAATCTATTGCTTGTAGCCTTGAAATTTCAGCTCTAGTTATGAGCAGTTTGTAGATTCGCATTACTTCCTGCACCTGATCTTATTTTCACTTTACATGCATGGTGAAATAGATGGGTGTGTTATGGGAGATGAAAAATATACAGATTGGGGACAGAAAGAGGTAGGCTTAACCATAGTTTTGTAATTTCCTTGTTTGGCACTTGTTAGTGGCATAGCAATTTCTGGCATGAAGTGTTTATGCCTTTATCGAACAAGTGACCCAAAATGCAAAAGGGATGTATGATACTTCGTTTTTGTATAATATGGAAATACGAATGTGGACTGCAATGTTATAGTATGTGAGTTATTTTCTGATGAATTGATTCACATTTTGGGATCATAACGCAGAGAGTTTAGTTGGAGGTAAAATTTAGAACCCGCTAGCTACTTTACTTCGATTTTTTCTATATTGGGTGGTTATGTCCATTTGAAGATGGTCAAATTCACCCCCTCACCAACCTCCCACCTTCTCATTTCATTCAGGCTTCTGAAGATGAAGGGTTTCTTCTTGCTTGGGTTATATAGAGTTTGGTAAACGTAACCTCACGTCTTGTGTTATTGCTTCTTATAAATGAGCAAAAAGAGTCTGAAATGCCAGTAATGTTGTGCTTTTGCTCATATTTTACAAAGTTTCAGGTGCACAAACGATCTATTAAATTGATAATGCCCTCTATCTGCTTGTTTTGGTTCTATATTGTTAATTGCCATCATCATTCTTTAAGCTGTAGATGAAAGTGTTTTCATTGTCACTTTGCATCACACACCAAGAGTAAATTGGTTTCTGACTTTCTGTTGCTTTCTCAGACATAAAACATATTCTTATTCTCGGCACTTATCATCACCATTATATAGAACACTTTTTGGTCACCATTGTAGTCGTGTAGTTGATATTTAAGTGCAAAGCAAGAATCTCTGGCATTGGCCATGACTGGCCTGTTTTTGTAGTTATTACAGGTTAATAAGCATCATAGCCTAACAGGACAATTCAATTCAATTCAATTCAAGCTAAATATTTATTGATCAATTCTGTTTGTAGGTACTCTCCTTATAATATAGTTTAATAGAAATGCTGCAGGCCGTAAAGGGCTAGTAGAAACTAGAAACAAGATTACATGTCCTTTGTCAACTATTTGAATGTAACAACACCTAGTATTTAGCTTAACATCATGGATCCTCGGCTAGAATTTAATTATTTTTTGGAAATTGTTCGTTCGCGGTGACAATTATGGATTCATAATCTATAAATTTGTAATACCCGACTTTATTTTTTTAAACCGAGGATCCAATGGATCTCAAGTTAGTGGAGTAATCAAACTTGGGTTGCGTTTTACGGTTTGATTATCAGCCAGTCATACTCTTCGAGACGGCAATCAGCATCAAACTTCAAACACAAGTAGCCCAGATCAAAGAGGCATGGGAAATGACTGAGCAGAGTCGTCATTTCCAGCAGAATCTAATAATTCCACGCTTAATTCCAACCAACCTATCTCAGCCTCCATAAATCTAAAATAAAATAGAATAAATCGTCTCAAATTCTCAAATCTAAATTCAATTTTCATGTGAATGCATGCAATGCTTGTCTGTTTTATCTCAGTAGGCAACACAAACGTGATGCCGACATATTCCTTGCCAATTTTCTTATATTACAAATAAAGCCAAAATTGACGATCTTATCAGCAATTTAATTTTGCATAATAAATCTCATCGCATAGTCTCATACCATTTCTGAATCTGGACAGCTTCTTATTTACATTTTACATCGCCAAGAAAACAAAATTATCAAACCCTTACATTCCCGAAAAGTAAATTTTACATTGCATTAACGCATGTAAATTACAACACAGCTTCACCCGGAAGCAGACTAGTTTCACATGAACGAGTCTATCACTACAGGAAGTTGGCCTACCATTACAGGAAGTTGATCGACGAACAGGTGTTTATTTTTTGTCTTCCTTCTTTTCTTCTTTTTTCTCGCCCTCTTTCTTTTCGTCTTTTTTCTCATCTTTCTTTTCTTCTTTCTTCTCTTCCTTGGCTGGACCAACAGATATTATGTCGACTTTACCTACCTTCTTCAGCTTCTTCACCACTGCAACTGTGTCCATCATCCCCACCACTGTGAGCTTCTGGTCCTTCAGATCTGCCGCGATCGAATCAATCCCTGTTCACCAAAAAAGTTCCAGAAAATTAACAAAGAGAATCACTCAGATATTACTATGAAACCGATTGATGATAATTCATGGCTTATACCAAAGATATCTGCCGCAGCTTCAATGGCTTTCTGCTTTGTTTTCTCATCAGTCATGGTCAAGACCTTCAACACCACCTTCTGCTATGCCAAAAATCAAAGAAGGGTTACAGATAGACTTGATGATACTGTGAAAACGAAATTAAACTGATTGAATAAAAAGAGAGCATATGTATATAAACATGTTGTGTTAAACTTGGCTTGAAAAGAAGAACAGCACCTGAGCCATGGTGACTTGTTGAGAGGAGAAATGTGAGAGCACAAATGAAAACTGAAGAAGACAAAGAGAGTTATAACTAGAAAGAGGCTGAAACCAAGAAAAAATTGTGGTTTGGTGGTGTTTATAAAGAGGGTGGAGGAAATGTGAGGCTCATCTGGGCTTGGGTTTTTGGGTTTGGCATGCCAAAAAGAAAAGGAAAAGGCTAAAACTTGATGTATAGGACAATTGTTTGGTATGGTCATCATAGAACCATTTGTCCTCATGGTAACCAAAACCATGTGTGCTCTGAGGAACAACATGTCCAATAGAAAAATAAACCACCGTGATTATAGAATTTTGTTAGGGTGTTTCTAAATGTACCCAGCAAATTTCTTAATACACCCAGCTACAAAACAATTGCCCACTAATTTCCAATTTTACCCTTATTTGAACCCAGCACCGGTACGCCGACCGTCGCTGACAACTTCCAACTCCTCTCTCTCAATCTCTACGTTCTCACTCCTCTTTCACACTCATTACCCTTTCATTTTCATTGCCTTCTCTTTTCAAACCCAAATCCAGAATTTTCACCCACCTTTTATTCCGTTGTGTTGAATTGTTGTGGAATTGGGTTTTATGAGATATGAATGCCAGTCGGTTGCAATGGGCATCCTCGCCTGCCCTGAGCACTGGGCTCGAAACGTCGTCGTCTTGTTCGAAGCTGGGTTTTGTGAACTTTCGCGAAGGCGGTTGTGGAGATAGCTTGAAGACGAAGAAGGGTTTGTTTGTGATAAAGGCGATGGATGTGGAGGGTGCGAGAACCGTGAATTTGAATGGGCACGCTGGGGATTCAGGTAGTTTTTGAATTTGGGGTTTTAATTTTTTATTTTATCAAAACCATTGTTTCCCGACAAATTAGAAGACAACTTTTTGTAATCGATCCTCAATTCATCCATGAAGGGCCGTCTGGGTCCTTCAATTCTAACAATTCTGCTTGTGTTCTTCGTGGCTTGAAAAGTTGAAGGCTTTGGACTTTCTCGAGTCAGAGAGAAAGTCTCAAGCTTTGGACTTTAGAGAGAGAAAGGGCTCTCCTTTTTGAAGAGGCAAAAACGTTTTTGTAAGAGAATGAATGAATGACTCAGGTGAGGAGTTGAGGACTGCTGGCTGAGCATTTTTCCAACAATAGGGGTAAAATTGGAAATATAGAAATAATTTTTACTTGCTGGGTCTACATAGAAATTTGCTGGGTACATTTAGAAACACCCTTTTGTTACATAGAAAAATGAAACATTCGGTGAATGTATTTTCTTCATCGTCAAAACCAAAAATCTTATATGTCGAATACACTTGAAATGATGATAATTTAAATGACTAAAGGATGATTGTTTGAATTTTTCGTGGTTGCTTGTAATTTATAAGATAAACTCGCACTTTACTTGTGATTAAAATTTTGAGAGAAAATCTCATTACGGAACAATGGTAAATACTTCTTTTATCATACGATGATATGATTTGATGCCAACCTGTTTGATGTCAACCTGTTTGATGTATCATTTCCTTATTGATTTGTACCTGTCCAAAATATACAGTGCCAAAAAGATGAAAACTGTTGTATCAAATTAATCTGAACCTGAATGGATGAAACAAGTCGGTGCCTTGGCAGGCAAGTTGGCTGGGCCACTCCTTATTTTGGTACCTGTTCCATCTTTTCAAGATTCTCTTCATTCAGAAAGATATAACGCCCAACTTTCTTCACTTGCTTTAGAAAAAAAGGTCCGTATAATGAAAAATAAATGCCAGATCTTGATCAATTCCACTCTAGATGGTCACAACAAGTTCATAATCCTACTGGTTCATAATTATGACTTTGAATTTTGGATACGACCTGAAAAAGGTTCTGGAAAGAAACGAAAGGAAAAAGAGGGATGCCATGAATAAAGAAGATGAAGATTTTGAACGCAACAGCAGTGCCATGATGATGATGATGATGGCAGCAGCAACAGTATTCAGTTTTTCTTTGTTCGAATCATTCAACTTTTGTCTTCCTCTTTAAGAATCAGTTATGCATGTGGTGCTTGTGCCTCAAATTGGAAGTTGAAATTCAATATGTTTCGACAGGTAATGAGGTGTTTAGTTTTTTTTTTGAAAAATAATGATGATGATGTGTTTAGTTAGTTGAACTAATTCAAGTCAATGACTTATCCACAATGATTAATTAAGAAGATCTCGAATATTTTGAAACTAATCATAGTCAAAACGAAGTTTAAAAATGGAGAAATATAACCACTATTTATCGGTAATATTTAATAGGGAGAATAGTCACTTTGGTCACTCAACTATGACTCATTCGACACTTTAGTCACTGAAGTTTCAAATATATCTGGTCACTGATTTTCGACATAATAAAGGTTGAATTCATTTCATTCTCAAAAAAAAAAAAAAAAGGGGTTGAATTCATTCAACTCGGTTAAGTATCTTATTGTGTTTATAGCCTAAAAATATTGGGCTGGACCAATTCAGGCCCGTTACACCTTACAAGCATGGAATGGGTCCTGTCAAAGCACGGCCCAAGAAGGACTACTCTGTTTATAATTGGTGTAAGCGGGCCTAGTAATTATAAAATTGGGCTAACCCAAACACATTTCGAAGCCCAAATGAGCCTGCTTTAACGGGTCAGGCTGGACCGTCCCATTTCACATCTCTATCACAAAGTGATACTTCATAGAACAAACCAATTAATCAAAATGCTCAGGGCAAAAAAAAAGCGTCTTGCGATGAAAAACTTGCTCGATCTTGAACAACAATGTAGAAGATGGACTTCTCAAACAAATGAAACCTCAATACACAACATGAAAACGAAGCAAAAGAAGCCGGAAACTTGGATGACAAATCAAATAGCAGCAAAACCAAAATTGGTAACAAGAAAGCAAGCTCACATAATAGTGCAAGCATGTGGATTGTCATCACTAAAGAGTGAAGCAATGGCCTCATCGGACGCCACGGCGACTGAATAAACTGCCGGAGTGTGGAAGAAGGTGTGTACACCGGTGGTGGTTTCGTTTTTGTAGGTGTCGTAGTAATGGTTCTTAATGTATGTAGGGTACTTGTAAAATGAGGCATAATGTGAGTAACCAGGAAATGGCCATGGCTCCACTGCTTTTCCAGCTCGCTTAATTGCCTTTAGCACTTTCCTTTCATCCAACGCGTACCCTCTCACGCTTATCTTTTGGATCTCCATCTCTATTTCCACTACTTCGACACCTAAAGCAAAGAAATAAATCATTTTCACCAAGTATTTGAGAAATGCGGTTCAAAACTGGATGTACCTTTGAGCTTGAAGAGAGCTTTCTTTAACTTGGAAGCACATCCCTGACAGTCAAGATTTGGAACTCTCACCTCCACCATCTGCAAAAACCACCCACATCATATCAAATTTCCAAACCCTATTGTCTTAATAACTTCATTCAGTGCTTAAATATATATATATATATATATATATATATATATATATATATATATATATATATATATATATCTGTTTCTTTTCAAAAAAAAAAATATATATATCTGTTTCACTAAGACATAGAGAGAAGGAGGAGGAGGAGAAGAAACTTACAGACATGATCCTGTGCAAATCAAAATTCTAACCTAAGCTAAGCAGAATGCAGAAAAATAGTGCTTAGGAAATGGAAAATAAGCTAATGAATTAAGGAAACAAGAGGACCAGTATTATATATAGGAGAGAGGATTATTGGATTTTGAAATTCGAGAGAGGCTTCATATCACGCGTGGATTGTGCTCAAACCCCAATGCTAATCTTCTTAATCCTTCTGATTCACTTTAGCATATACCCTACTGGCCTACTGTGCAATTTTCCATTGCAATTGTCACACGCTCTTGAAATATGAAATGATGAAGGTCACTCACTCTCAACTTACAAAGCAGCAAAACCATATTGACAAGTAGGGCAGGAGCTTATGATAGTTATTATTATCAACCAGGAGGTCCAACAAACATGGTACTACTTGTTAATTAGTTTAGCAACACCCTAAACATGGTCTGAGGGTTAATTAATTTGCTATGATGAATCTTACTTTGTGAAAAAGAAAAAGGCTTTTATGTATGAGTTATACACATCAAGGTCTCTGGAATTGGCTGTGGATTCTCTGTAGTTGACCAGAGGCTTTTGTTGTTCTGTCTCCAAGGCACTACACCAATAACGGGCTATAGAGACGCCCAAGTTTTGCCACAAGAGAAGCACTAGGGACAAATTTACGTTAAAATCCGTCCCTACAAGTATGAGTGACGAAGTAATAATTCGTCCCTAATTCTTGCGTCTCTAAAAACTATTAGAGACAGCTGACCCCAACTATCCGTCTCTATTAATTAAAGGCTGCCACATGGCAGAATGTGTCAGAAAACTTAGAGACACTGTATTCCGTCTCTAATAGTATTAAATATAATATAAAAAAAAGTCTGCTTTTTATGTATTATAATTATACATAAAAAGCAGAAAAAGTCTGAACAAACGATTTATAATTTTAACAACTAAACTAAAATTTGTATTTAAAAGATACATACAGTGAGTTCAAGTATTACACTCTAGAACTAAAAGATTAAAAAAAAAAAACTAAATATTCTTCTTCAGAAGTCAGTGTAGCTGCAACCTTCAACAAAAAAGACTAGTGAACATACGAACTCTTTCAACATTCTTTCAAGTAGCAGTGATTTTCCCAAGCTTAAGTTGCAGCATCACCCTTTCCCTAAGCTGTGGAAAAACATAATAGATCAGCATAAAAACCAAATGGTGGCATATCATAGTCAATTTACATTTCTGGTTTGAACAAATACTCTCGAGTACAATATGATACCAAGTTGGTCTAGTAGTAAGTAACAAAAGTTAAACCAAATAATCCACAACTATTGCAGCAATCTACTTAGGAAGTTAAGAATGAGCATTGTACATTACTAGCTCGATAATTTGCAAGGCTAATGCAGTGATTGATACCTACTATGCACAATAAAGCTAAATTAAAACGCCCAATCCATACCTGGACAAAATGAAGTGTGAATTTAGCACATCTTTGATCTCCTATCTGAAATCCACAGCAGGAAAAGATAAAAAAGGAACAAGAAAATGAATTAGGTGAGATAGATCTATGTAACATGGAAACTAAGTCAAATATGGTAGTCAGGTACAACCATATATTTAAAACTTTAAAAGCAAAAAGCCTTCTATTGTTTAAGAAATCAACAGAACAACCATGCAGAAGAACACCGAAAACTGATAAATTACCTGACCCTTCTTCAATATGACACAACGAGAATCACCAGCATTGGCAACAACAAGTTGGTTGTTTCTAATAATTGCAACACAAGCTGTGCTCCTAGAAGTTGGACCACTAAAGTCGAAGTGAGACCACTGAAAAACATAACAGAGTTTATATTATGGAATGCATTGACACCATCATATGAAACCTATAGGTATGAGGAATTGAAAATAGGAGTTCAAGTGATTCCGTTTTCTTAAATGTAAATATAATGATACCATTTTCTCAGTGTTCATTATAAGCTAGTTATCAGATTAATTTCAATGTAATTCAATAATCAAAGAAAGAATCTTGCACTTATTTAAGCACACTGATAAAACTATTGCCAATTCTACTTTCCTCTATCAATTGCTACTAAATGAAGGCAATTTTCACAAGCAATCAGAGTATCTGGGTCTTATTCATGCATCCAAATATAAACATCTGAGGGATAGAGGAGCAGGACATTCATACTCTGATTGAAGAGGGACTTGGAAAGGAGTGGGCCTATGGTCCGCATAATTGTTTAGAAATTTCTCCTCGCCATTGTTTCCGCAACTGATTGGTATCAACTCCTCCTCAACAATCTCAGCCAATCGATCCTTTAGGATTGGCAGCAAACAAACACAAGTTTGCAACCTGCAATTTAAACCAAAGGCAGCATACAACCAATCAATAGAAAACCCATCAAACCAAAACCTAATTTCTAATCTGAACCATATAATTTTAACCTAAACAGCAAAATTGAACAAACCAATTGGGAATACTCAAAGCAAACCAAAAATTAAGAAGCTTTCTTTTATAAAATACAGGACGAAGACGAAGGATAGGGTTTGGGGTGGTTTCGTTGAGATATGGGAGGGTGTTGGGGGGTTTACGGAGGTAGTGGAGGCGTGGCGACCTAGAAGACTCTCTGCAATCTCTGAGAGAGAGAGAGAGAGAGAGAGAGAGAGAGACGGGATAAAATTAAAAAGGCATTTCCTTTTTTTTTTTATTGATAGGATGAGGGTTTTATTTTATTTTCTATTTTTACATAATTTAAAAAGTGAGACTCTTGGTATTAGAGACGGAATAACATCGCCTCTAACATTAATTTGTAGTGTGGTGGAGATTAGAGTATGCATTAGAGACAGTTTTATTATTTCGTCACTAGGCATCGTCTCTATAGCCTGTTTTTGGTGTAGTGAGGTTTGAACAGAGCTGCATCAGCTTTAGCAGACTCTGAAAAAGAGTTTCAGGACGGTACAAGAACTACTGGTTATATTAATGTACTGAGAATCTGCTTTGTTTCTTTTTTCTCTTTGAACACAACTTTACTGAATCTCAGAATCCACAGCTTTTAAACAAAGTTGGAGAAATAAATAAAAAAACCAAATATAAGTTGCAAGAACAAAGACTAATCTAACAACACTCCGGCTCTCTTGAGAGCTTCAATACTCCGGAGCACTATAGAATTTTTGCAACAAGAATCCGAGCTACATAACAACTATTTAGTAATTAGCACATTCTACAGGAGGCTAATGATAAATATTCTCTTCTCTATTCTGTCTATTCAAAACCTATGAATGGGTTTAACTTTGCTTTACTTTCAATTTTTGATCTTTGGCATAGCAAACATTGTCATGATTTGTAACGCCTTCTTTGGGAGCATAATCATCCCTTACAAATTTTCACAGATTATGAAAAAAAAAATTGATAAATCAGAGAATGAGATGTAAAAGGTAGACCTTTGACCTTTTGGCTAATTTAGGATTTGTAATCAACTTCAATTAAGGGACTTAATTACTTCCAAGTTCCAACTTTAAAAACCTTGGTTTTGCAATATAATCATTGCAAAAAGGTTTTGTATCCTCTGAAGAGTTTCTTTTTCTTTTGTGTAATACAGGACAATAAGAATTGGTTTGCAAAATTAACAGAAAAAAAATTCTAAAAGTGCCAGCATCCAAAGCCACAGAAGTACAGAACTAAGATTCTTAGAACAGAACCAAGTTCAATAGTTCATGTATAATGCCCATTACACTATTTTTATGAAGTCTACTTTGTAAATTGAATAATACCTATTTTTGGCTAATAATATAATGCCCATTACACTACTGTCCACCTATCTCTCTCTTATTTCACTTCACTTCCATCTTTCTCTTGGTTCCTACTAGTTCCTTTTGGATCTAACGTTTCTCCGAAATTTCCAACCTTTCTTTCTTTGTTTTCTACTTATGGTCATTTTCTAATTAAGAAAGCTCTCTTCTTGATCAAGATTCATATCTCAAAGATTCCATCTTTATTACAAACACCAAATAAGGTTGAACCTTTATGACCTCCAAATAGAACGTAGCCTCAACCAGCCAAAACTGAACCAAACCCATTTCAGAAAACAAGGATTTCCATGTACCCAGTTTCTGAAATCCATGGAATTTGGTTTCTGAATGCTGCAATTGTCAGACAAATACTAGAAAGGGCAAAGAGTGAGTTGAAATGAATGCTGCAGAGGTATGAGAGACAGCAGAAGGTGTCATTTTCCAGAGTCCATCTTGTTCCTGCATGCGCCCATTTATGGAGTCTCCTGTGAGATCTTTTTCGTCTGTGTTGGTCTTCCTCCTCCTCTTCTTCGTCGGCGCGTTTGTCTGCACGCGCCTCCTTAACTCCACCGTAAGATTCTACCACTCCGAGACTAATACTGCTGTTTTCCGGGAAACGTTTTTTAATTGTTTTTAATTTCCGGTGATACTATCGTTTGATTGGAACCTAACATGTGCTTTGCAACCCTAGCATAGTAGCATAGTACTTGATATTAATGGACCTTGTAGCTCCTCAATTCAATAACACGCCTATGCTCATTATGTTTTGCATGTTTTGCATGTGTCCTTGAAATATTAGTTACCCTACGTTGAAATCTCGTGTTTTACAAATGGAAGACTTATAATCAATTCCTAATCAAAATAGTGTATTGCTAAATATTGAGTGATGTAAATAAGCAAAACTTGTGGTAAATAACTAAGGGAAAAAGTTAGAAGGAAAAATGTTTGCTCCAACTTACATCTGTACGATTTGGATATGTTAAGTGTCGCGAACCTTAACAGAAGCTGAGATAGATTAAATTGCTCTGAAAGCTTTGCAATACTAGAAAATTTCTAGTTAATTATCTATTTCTTTTGGTCAATGACATTAATTAGAGTAATATTGATGAATGCACTTGGTGAAATTTGAAACTAGTAAGCCCATTGTTGTTTTTTTTGTGGTATACCCTTCCCAGTTCCTATGGGAAACCACCGGAACATCCCAATTATACCCTCATGTTCTTCCCAAAACGCCCCCAAAGAGACTCGAAATCCCACTCAACTGCACTGACTACCACCTCACCCGAAACTGTCCCTCAAACTACCCCACCACCTCTTCCCCAGACCAAGATCCTGACCGTCCATCTCCTCCCACGTGTCCGGAGTACTTCCGCTGGATACACGAGGACCTGAGGCCATGGGCCCACACGGGGATCACAAGGGACACGTTGCAGAAGGCGAATCATACGGCCGATTTTAAGCTGGTGATTGTAAACGGCAAGGCGTACATGGAGAGATACAGCAAGGCGTTTCAGAGCAGAGACACTTTTACGCTGTGGGGGATCCTACAGTTGCTGCGTAAGTACCCAGGGAAAGTGCCTGACTTGGAGCTCATGTTCGACTGCGTTGACTGGCCGGTGATTCCGTCAAAGAACTTTAGCGAGCCCAATTCTACAGCCCCGCCACCATTGTTTCGTTACTGTGGGGATAACAGCACACTCGATATAGTCTTCCCTGATTGGTCCTTTTGGGGATGGTAAGAATTCTCGACATTTTCTTTGAAAAGTTACATTTATCATTGGTTCGACGTTTTAAATGATCATAATTGATAGTTTAGTAACATAATAATAACTGTGATTGTGTGATCATGTAAGAAGTTGCATGAACATTTTGCTAGTAATGCTAGTGACTTGCCTTGATCTTTGTCTAGGCCCGAAACTAATATAGCTCCATGGGAGAACTTGTTGAAGCAGCTAGAGGAAGGTAACAAGAGGAGCAGATGGGTAGACAGACAGCCTTATGCTTATTGGAAGGGGAATCCGGAGGTCGCAGAAACAAGGCAAGACCTCCTAAAGTGTAATGTTTCCGAGGAACAGGATTGGCATGCTCGCGTTTATGCTCAGGCAAGAGTCAAGCTCTTCCTCTTTAAAACTGTTCCATTTGTACCTATCGTCTGCATTAATGTACCCATCTTTAACCACAATACGGATTATGGAAGCTGACAATGTACTTGCAAATCGACTGCAGAATTGGACCCGAGAAGAAAAGGAAGGGTTCAAGAAATCGGATTTGGCAAGCCAATGCATTCATAGGTACAAAAATCCCACAATACATTAATTCCGGTGTTCATTTGCTTTGTTCCACACATGAAGTAACAGTGTGCTATGCAAATACTAATTGTAGGTATAAGATCTATATAGAAGGATCTGCGTGGTCTGTGAGTGACAAGTACATTCTTGCTTGTGATTCTGTCACCTTAATAGTAAAGCCCCGATACTATGACTTCTTCACGAGAGGTTTGATGCCGGTGCACCACTACTGGCCCATCAAGGATGATGACAAGTGCAGGTCTATTAAGTATGCTGTAGATTGGGGAAACAGCCACAAGCAAAAGGAAAGTGTTGGCTTTGAGGCTTTTCTGAATAGTGAACTCTAACTCAACATTCCTGAATATTAATTTTCTCATATTGCATTACTTTTCATGGATTCTTCAGGCACAAGCCATTGGAAAGGCAGCAAGTAACCTAATTCAAGAGGATTTGAAGATGGACTATGTGTATGACTACATGTTTCATCTTTTAAGAGAATACGCAAAGCTCTTGCAATTCAAGCCCACCATACCTCGAGAAGCTATAGAACTCTGCCCAGAGGCAATGGCGTGCCTAGCACAAGGACTAGAGAAGCAATATATGATGGAATCCATGGTGAAGGGTCCTGCAATCACTAGCCCATGTACCATGCCTCCTCCATATGACCCTCAATCTCTCTTTTCAGTACTTAGGAGACAATCAAATACAATTAAACGGGTAGAAACATTGGAAAAGAATTACTGGGAAAATCAAAATAAGCAATAATAGAAAGTTTTCTATACTTCTAGACAACTATGTATACATATGAGTTATTCTGAGTTGCAATCAGCAGATATAATTTCCACTAGACAATGAAAATTTTTTAGTTATTCAGGGAATGAAATGTAAAAGGTAGACCTTTTGGCAAACTTAGGATTTGTAATTAACTTCAATTACGGGACTTAATTACTTCCAAGTTCCAACTTTAAATACCTTGGTTTTGCAATATAATCATTGCAAAAAGGTCTTCCAGTCCTCTGAAGAATTCCTTTTTCATTTATGTAATACAGGATTTTGCAAAATTAATAGAAAAAAATTTCTTAAAGTGCCAGCATCCGAAGCCACAGAACTGAGATTCCTAAAACAGAACCAAGTTCATGTTTCCTCTTTCTTTTGGCAAGAAGTTCATGTTTTCTTTGTTCAACCATAAATAAACTACTAAATGGGCAACTCATACTTTTGTTGCTTAATGGCTAAAGTAGAGCATCTTTGTTTTTTTTGCTGGGGTTGTACACGTGTACTTGTATACCTGGTTTGTAACTTTGTATTAATGAAATGTTGTTGTTTCATGTTTGCCAAAAAAAAAAAAAAAAGTAGACCATCTTTTTGTCCTCCAGCATTTGTTAAGTCCACAATAGAAACCTAAAAGAGAAATTAATAAACAAAACAGAGCAGCCAGATTGTTGAGAGAAATAAACTAGGCAAGCATGAGAAGCCACATTCACATTGTCACAAGATTCAACATTTCAAAAAGTCTTCTTGTAAAATTGAATAATACCAACCTTTGCCTAATAATTTGTATAATGTCAATTACAACTATTGTCCACTTCTCTCTCTCTTCTTTCACTTCTCTCTCCCTCTCTCTCTCTCTCTCTCTCTTGGTTCCTTCTTGTTCCTTTTGGATCTAACCTTTCTCCAAAATTTCCAACCTTTCTATCTTTGTTTTCTACCTTATGGTCATTTTCTAAATAAGCAAAGTCTCTCTTCTTGATCTAGATTCATATCTGAAAGAAAGATACCATCTTTATTATTATAAACAGCAAAGGTTGAAACTTCATGATCTCCAAATAGATTGTAGCCTGAGCCAGCCAAAACTGAAGCAAACCTACTTCAGGAAACAACCATCTCCGGGTACCCAGTTCTTGAAATCCATGGAATCTGGTCTCAGAATGTCAGAGAAATACTAGAAAGGGCAAAGAGTGAGTTGAAATGAATGCTGCAGAGGCATGAGAGACAGCAGAAGGTGGAAGCTTTATAGTCATTTGTCAGAGTCCTTCTTGTTCCTGCCCCCATTTATGAAGTCTCCTGCGAGATCTTCCTCGGCCGCCTTGGTCTTCCTCCTCCTCTTCTTCGTCGGAGCGTTTGTCTGCACGCGCCTCCTCAACTCCACTGTAAGATCCCACCACTCTCCAATACTACTGCTGCTGTTTTCCAGTGATCATTTTTTTTTAATCGTTTTTTAATTTCCAGTGATGAAAATCTAGAAAATGGTAAACGACATCTGTCATAACAGTATGTTCGTCGTCGTAGGCACGTTGCAATATGATTGTTAGAAACTTTGGGAGCCTAACATGTGCTTCGAGTGTCGGCTAAAGTGTTGTCGTTTTAATGGGACATGTGTCTAAGACTCCGCAACCCTAGCATTGTAGTATTAATGCTCCTCAATTCAATACCACGCCCATACTCATTATGTTTTTCATGCTTAGCCTGTGTCCTTGAAATACTAGTAATACTAGTTACCCTAAGTAGAAATGATGACCAATTTATTAGAATATCGTATCGGTAAATACTGAGTATTACAAATGCGCAAAAATTGTGGTAACTGAACTATGGGTAAATTTTTAGAAGGAAAGATGTATCCTCTAACTTACGTGGCGAACCTTAACAGAAGTTGACTTGCTTTAAAAGCTTTGGGATACTAGAAAAACTCTGTTAGCTTTCGATTTCTTTAGGTCAGTGACATTAACTAGAGCGATATCGATGAAATGCACTTGTTGAAATTAGAAACTATTTACTCTATTAATTTATTGGTGTACTATGGAGAACACATTTTTACCTTTTTTAGTTAGTTGGTAACGAATTTGGCTAGATCTCTGTCTAATACTATTGGACCATTATTGAAATGTACTTTTGTGCTTTGTGTAGCAGACACAGACTCAAGTCGGTACCTCGGCCCAAGATTCAATACTAACGACCAGAGCATCCCAATTATACCCTCAGCGTACCCCTGTGCTTCCCGAAAAGCCCCCAGAGATACTCGAAATCCCACTCAACTGCACTGCGTTCGACCTCACCCGAACCTGCCCCTCAAGCTACCCCACCACCACCTCTTCCCCGGACCAAGTTCCTGACCGTCCGTCCCCACCCACGTGTCCTGACCACTTCCGTTGGATACACGAGGACCTGAGGCCATGGGCCCACACGGGGATCACAAGGGACACGTTGCAGAAGTCTAGGCGGACGGCCAGTTTTAAGCTGGTGATTGTAAACGGCAAGGCGTATTTGGAGACATACGTCAAGTCGTTTCAGAGCAGAGACACTTTTACGCTGTGGGGGATCCTACAGTTGCTGCGTAGGTACCCAGGGAAAGTGCCTGATTTGGAGCTCATGTTTGACTGCGTTGACTGGCCGGTGATTCTGTCAAGGTTCTATAGCGGGCCCAATTCTTCTGCCCCGCCACCATTGTTTCGTTACTGTGGGGATGACCGCTCACTCGATATAGTCTTCCCTGATTGGTCCTTTTGGGGATGGTAAGAATTCTCGACGTTTTAATGATACGAATTGATACTCTAATGTTAATGTTATTAGATTTACAGTGATGGTTGTGTGACGATATGAGAAGTTGTACGAACATTTTGGTGGTAATCCTAAT
Source organism: Rosa rugosa (assembly GCF_958449725.1). NCBI lineage: Eukaryota > Viridiplantae > Streptophyta > Magnoliopsida > Rosales > Rosaceae > Rosa > Rosa rugosa. Next base: position 51,371,355 of record NC_084825.1, read on the forward strand.
GACTTGCCTTGATGTTTGTCCAGGCCTGAAATTAATATAGCTCCATGGGGGAACTTGTTGAAGCAGCTAGAGGAAGGTAACAAGAGGAGCAGATGGGTAGACAGACAACCTTATGCTTACTGGAAAGGGAATCCGGCTGTAGCGGCAACAAGGCAAGACCTCCTCAAATGTAATGTTTCCGAGGAACAGGATTGGAATGCTCGCGTTTATGCTCAGGCAAGTGTCAAGACATTCCTGTTTTAACTGTTGTATGTTGTGGCTCTCATCTGCATTGGCAATAATGTAGTTGAAAATAATGCGAATCTGACAATATTACTTGAAATCCGACTGCAGGATTGGTCTCGAGAAGTAAAGGATGGGAAAGCAATCGGATTTGGCAAGCCAATGCGTTCATAGGTACATAAATCCCACAATACATTTTAGTGTTCATTTGCTATGTTTCAGAGATAGAGTAACTTAGTTTGTTCCATGCACATATACTAATTGTAGGTATAAGATCTATATAGAAGGGTCTGCTTGGTCTGTGAGTAACAAGTACATTCTTGCTTGTGATTCCGTTACCTTGATAGTAAAGCCCCGATACTATGACTTCTTCACGAGAGGTTTGATGCCAGTGCACCACTACTGGCCCATCAAGGATAATGACAAGTGCAGGTCTATTAAGTATGCTGTAGATTGGGGAAACAACCACAAGCAAAAGGCAAGTGTTGTCTTTGAGGCTTTTCTGAATAGTGAACTAACTTAACATTCCTGAATATTCATTCTCTCATATTGCATTGGTTTTCTTTTTCTCATATTGCATTACTTTTCATGGATTCTTCAGGCACAAGCCATTGGAAAGGCAGCAAGTAACCTAATTCAAGAGGATTTGAAGATGGACTATGTGTATGACTACATGTTTCATCTTTTAAGCGAATACGCAAAGCTCTTGCAATTCAAGCCGACCATACCTCCGAAAGCTATCGAACTCTGCTCAGAGGCAATGGCGTGCCAAGCACAAGGACTAGAGAAGCAATTTATGATGGAATCCATGGTGAAGGGTCCTGCAATCACTAGCCCATGTACCATGCCTCCACCATATGACCCTCCTTCTCTATTTTCAGTACTCAGGAGACAATCAAATTCAATTAAACAGGTCGAAAAATGGGAGAAGAGTTACTGGGAAAATCAACATAAGCCATCATAGAAAGGGTTATATACTTTTAGACATCTATGTATATACATATGAGTCATTCTGAGTTGTAATGAGCAGAAATAATTTCCACTAGATAAATGCATCGCATTCTGTTTTGTGCTTTTGAGAATGAAGTTTCAAATTGGTAAACCATTCATAGTATTACATTAAGCTACATCATTGATATATATATATATATGCAACCACACAAACAAATAGGGAAGATGGGAATTAAGGAGGAGAAGGAAAAAAAATCAGTGCTGAGAAATTTTAATGTTAAGGAAATCAAGGTTGATGAGTAGCTGCTTAAAGAGCTCGGGATTTTATAATGTCAAAGCTCAATTCACTTGGATCAGTTGCTTGCAACTCAACTTGAATGCCGTCCAATTCTCTCTTGAATCTATCTTTGGAGCTAGCATACACCATCTTCATTCTCACCTTTGATGTATCAGGTGACCTATTATTTTCGAAAATGAGATCAATCAAAGCTTCATGCACATGCAGGATTTATTATCAATCCAAACAAGAAGTAAAATTGACCAACTTATAAGTTACCATGCAATGAAGAAAATCTTGCTTTTCTGGCAGTTCTCAATAGTGGTGAAATCAAGATCAAACACAGCATAGCGGCACTCCTCCGCAGGCAGCGAGGCTGTGAAATCATCGTAAGTTTCGTCTGGCTCTCCAAGTTTCTCTACCACCACTTCTTGCTTATCAATCTTGAATATAATGAAACGATGGTTTCTCTTGGCTTTTAGCTCCAAGAACTTCTGCTTGCACTCCTCATTCACGGCTAGGCCGGACACTGCAAAGCCAGGCGAGGCGGCCTAGGCACCCCAACATTTGGTATAAGCAACAAGAGAACAAAACCAAGAAAAATTTCCACGCATAGAACCAGAAAAAGATATGTTTTTGCTCAAAAGTGTTACATGCTTCTTTACAAATTTCATTCATACCATTTTCATTCATTTGTATATAATCTTCATTATGAACTGAGAGAAAGAAAGTTCAGACGTACCATTTTGTTGTCGGAAAGAGACCGGAAGTGTTGTGTGAAATGAAGAAGAAAGAGAAAGATGGAGAGTATAGCAGAGGAGAGATCCTTATTTTTGGGGAGGCGAGAGGGATGAGAAAAATGCGGGAAAGGAGAGAAATTTTAGGAGAAACAAGGGTTGAGAATTCTCTAAGCTTTTACGGCTGATCATGTCCACAACTAATCATATCAGCTGTGATCGAAATTAAAGGGATAAGAGAATACACAAATAAAAATATAGAGAAAACGAGTGCAATGATCTAATCATTAAGAAGAAAGGAGCTAGTCATTTCCTTTAGGCAAGACAAGGCAACACAAAAAATACATCATGATAAATGTCACCGAAAGTGAACATTACATTAAGAATCTTCTTAGGACTGGCAGCATTAAAAACAGCATTACATTAGAACTAAGAGAAGATCTAAGCTCTGGCATATATTTTCCACTACGGCAAAATTGTTGGTGTCATTAGGAAGACGGGAGAGATTCACATGAATTTGAACATTATCCGGCAAAATTTACTATTTTGGGACCCTGTTTCTTCTTTGAGTTTACGTTACTTTCTTGTGGAAGAGAAGCAGCACCAACTACATTGGCAGACTCGTCTACTGTTTTGGCAACAGTCTTCTCACCTATGAAACTGAAATCATCCTCAAGATCATCTCCACTCGCAAATTTGGTAACCTTTCCTCTTGGTTCATTCCCTGAAAATAACAAGAAAACAAGGAGAACCAAACTTAGAAGAATGCCAGCTTACTTAACTGATAAGAGCACCTTTTACAAACTAATTGAAATAAATGAGTGCTGCACAATATCAAAAACTTACATTTGGGATTAGAATTGCCAGAACCTATTGAATTCCTGCTGTCTTTGTTAGGACAGTCTCGTGCCAAATGTGTTACACCGCCACATATTTTACAAGAACCACCCTAAGAAACAAAATAGCACAAACATGAATCAATAACCTCTCCTAAGAACTTAATTCCCTGTTAAGATTAATAATATAGTATCAATGACATGGTAAAGTGAAGATAACATATGCAAGTCATTTACCTTTGGATAAATCCCATGAGAGTTTTTAGGACAGTCCTTGCTCAGGTGACCAGTCTCGTTACAGACGAAGCACTTGGCAAATTTAGTTCCTCCTGCATCATCAGATGAACAAATATGAATAACATAACAATGACATGAACATAATTGCAAGCTTCATCGCCAGATTGACACAAGTCCATGTGTGATCAAATCACCCTCAGGTTAGCTCAATTTCAATTCATTAGTTCAGAGCTAATATAACAAGCATCAAATATAGTTAATGATCGCACATGACATATACAAGTAACAGCTCAAAACATATACTTAAGCACTTGAAAATCACCAAACAAATTCCTCGTTTTGACTATCTGAGTCATGAGTACTTCCAGTAGAATTAAGAACACAGACTCAGTGATTGAGGGTGAAGCAGAGGGAAAAAAAATCTTCTAACCTATGTGATTTCAGTAGCTTGTAGTTGTAGATAACAGTTTTTATTTCTAAACCTCCTAGATAGTAAATACTCAAGTTCACGTTTCTTCAAGAAGCTCCATTCAAACCCCAAAGTTCACTTCATCATATATATAGAATAATTAATCACTATTAAACCCAATTCCGCCTGAGGATTACTCCATTCAGAAAACGATATGATTTCAGTTGGATAATTTAGCCTTTGCATTGTGCATCTAAACATCAAATGCACGCTGTCATGTTGATCTAAAATCAGTTCATCAGAGATGTGCAATATATATCACTAAACAAGCACACTAAATCCTAGCCCCTTAATATATCCTGCAAACATCACTTAAGAATCAAACCAACTCAACTGTAATCTAAAATACAGCAGTAACTTACCATCTTGAAGAGGTAAGGGGCATCTAGAAAGCGAATGCCCGGTTTCCCCACAATTATAACATAACTTCGCCTCCGTATCATTCTCATTCTTCTTTTGGCAATTCTTCAGACTATGCCCGCGTTGTCGACAGAACAAGCATATCTGCATAGCATCATATAAACACAAACCCATCAACATAATTTTCTCTCATTTACATTACTAAATGCTATACACACATTCATAATCCATATTTCCATCTACCCGTAACCAATTTCTGCATAAACCCAGATAGAGAAAACTGAAACTAAACCAGAACTGGGTACAAGAATCACAGCACCTTGTGCCTATCCCACTCAGCTTTCTCAGGGCAAAGCTTGGCAATATGGTCAGTGCCTTTACAAATGAAGCAGCTATCACCGGGCTTCATACCAGGGACTCTAAGTGGGTGTTTACTCCGAGACTTCTTGGCTGCTCTATCCGGGTCATTGGGTGCTCCAGATTCTGATCTCTTGCGCTTGAAGCTGGGCTTCTTTACCTTCTTCTTCTTGCTTGGGTCTTTTGGGGGAGTTGGCTCTGGGGTTTTAACCAGTTCTGGGTGCTCTGCTCTGAATCTCTTGCGTGCCTCTCTCTGTCTTTTGTTCGCCATGTTTAGTCTGCGAAAGGAGGAGAAAAGAGTTTGAGAGGGTTTTGGGGGTGCTTTGAGGGTTCAAGGAGATGGGAGATCAGCTGCGGGGAGGAGCACTATAGTTAACTTAGGTGTCTTAGTAAATGGGCCTGCATTTGGAGTTCAACCCAATATTAAGCTGAAAATCAGTTATTGTGTTGTGTTCTTGCTCATACTGTCTTTTTTTTTTTTTTCAATTTTTGATGTAAAAGAGAGAAAAATTGATGGAGTCGAACCTTGGTAATCATGAAAATCATATTGCTTGAAATATCTTTTCTTTACATATACTAATTATAAAATCTTAAAGGTGTATGACTATTAGAGTTTATAGTAATCAATAAGAACATGTTAAAGTTTGAGAGTGTATGACTTGCATAGTCAATTCGGAGATTGTCTAGTTATGGAAAAGTAAAATATGTTGTATATATTACATATTACCTTGCTTGTAGTTATAGAAACAAAAATAAGCAAAAAAATAGTGTTAACATCTTTATCTGTTCTTATTCAATGCAGAACAAAAATTGATGGAGAGGCAAGGACTTCAAAATCAAATCATTTTACTCTCCCAATTGAGCTACATTCTCAATTTAAAAATCATATATATATATATATAACCAATCCAGAGCGGAGCTCCGCTTTGAAAATAACGTGTGAAGTTCGAGTTTTGGGTCACTTTTCTGTCGCATATCCACATCTCGACCGTTCAGTTTTTAGGTACTAGTGTATAGATCGTCTCTGCAAATTTTCAGCTAAAATGATGATCGTTAAGGTATCTAACTCGCTTAAACCAATTGACGGACTGAATCTGTCAACCTGAACCGTACTAGCTTTAAGGCAATTATCAATGCCTTAACGATCATCATTTTAGCTGAAAATTTGTAGAGACGATCTATACACTAGTACCTAAAAAACTGAATGGTCGAGATGTGGATATGCGACAGAAAAATGACCAAAAACTCGAACTTCACACGTTAATTTTCAAAGCGGAGCTCCGCTCTGGATTGGATCTGTATATATATATATATATATATATCAAATGAGTTTTTCTTTATTCCAAAATCAAATCATTTTTTTCCTTTACATATATTAAATCTTAGGAGAGCAACTCATATTACTTTGCCAATTGAGCTACATCCCCAATTTGAAATATTAATATATTTTTCTATACATATAATAAGTTTTAGAGTTCTTGACTGCTTGGCTTGCATAGTCAATTGAAGATTTGCATGGTTACAAGAAAGTAAAATGGGATGCATAGTCATATCCTATTGCTTTACCAATTGAGCTACATCTCCAATTTAGTTATTGACGAGATCTTAATGATTGAAAAATTCTTTTTTTTTTTTTTTTTTTTTTTTTTTTTTTAAAGGTTGAAAAATTCTTTAGAAACACAAGAAAATAATAATAAGAAAAAAAAATTCCTTTAAAATAATAATAATAATTAATGGAGACACAAGGAGTCGAACCCTGATAAATAAGAAAGCATATCCCATTGCTCTACCAATTGAGCTACATCCCCAACTTGAAATATTAATACATTTTTCTGTACATATAATAAGTTTTAGAGTTCTTGACCGCTGGACTTGCATAGTCAATTGAAGATTTGAATGGTTACAACAAAGTAAAATGTGATGCATAGTCATATCCTCCTGCTTTACCAATTGAGCTACATCTCCGATTTAGTTATTAACGAGATCTTAACGATTGACAACTTCTTTCGAAACACAAGAAAAAAATAATAATTCCTTTAAAAAAAAATAACAATAATTAATGGAGACGCAAGGAGTCGAACCCTGATAAATAAGAAAGCGTATCCCATTGCTCTACCAATTGAGCTACATCCCCAACTTGAAATATTAATATATATTTTCCGTACATATAATAAGTATTAAAGTTCTTGACTACTTGACTTGCATAGTCAATTGAAGATTTGCATGGTTACAAGAAAGTAAAATGTGATGCATAGTCATATCCTATTGCTTTACCAATTGAGCTACATCTCTGATTTGGTTATTAGTGAGATCTTAACGATTGACAAATTCTTTAGAAACACAAGAAAAAAATAATAATTCCTTTCAAAATAATAATAATAATAATTAATGGAGACGCAAAGAGTTGAACCCTGAAAAATAAGAAAGTGTATCCCATCGCTCTACCAATTGAGTTACATTCCCAACTTAAAATATTAATTTATTTTTTCTGTAAATATAATAAGTTTTAGAGTTCTTGACTGCTTGACTTGCATAGTCAATTGAAGATTTGCATGATTACAAGAAAGTAAAATGTGATGCGTAGTCATATCCTATTGCTTTACCAATTGAGCTACATCTCCAATTTGGTTATTAACGATATCTTAATGATTGACAAATTCTTTAGAAACACAAGGAAAAAAATAAAAATTTCTTCAAGAAAAAAAAATTAATGGAGACGCAAGGAGTCGAACCTTGATAAATAAGAAAGCGTATCCCATTGCTCTACCAATTGAGCTACATCCCCAACTTGGAATATTAATATATATTTTTTGTACATATAATAAGTTTTAGTGCTCTTGACTACTTGACTTGCATAGTCAATTGAAGATTTGAATGGTTACAAGAAAGTAAAATGTGATGCATAGTCATATCCTATTGCTTTACCAATTGAGCTACATCTCCGATTTGGTTATTAACGAGATCTTAACGGTTGACAAATTCTTTAGAAACACTAGAAAAAATAAAAATTGCTTTAAAAAAAATAAAATAATGGAGAAGCAAGGAGTTGAACCCTGATAAATAAGAAAGCGTATCCCATTGCTCTACCAATTGAGGTACATCCCAGACTTGAAATATTAATATATATTTTCTGTACATATAATAAGTATTAGAGTTCTTGACTGCTTGAGACTTGTATAGTCAATTGAAGATTTGCATGGTTACAAGAAAGTAAATTGTGATGCATAGTCATATCCTATTGCTTTACCAATTGAGCTACATCTTCGATTTGGTTACTAACGAGATCTTAACGATTGACAAATTCTTTAGAAACACAAGAAAAAATAACAATTCCTTTCAAAAAAGTAATTAATGGAGACGCAAGGAGTCGAACCCTGATAAATAAGAAAGCGTATCCTATTGCTCTACCAATTGAGCTACATCCCCAACTTGAAACTTTTTACACTTTTAATCACAATTTATATCTCAATGATGTACGATTAGTTTATAGTGATAAAAATAAGAAAAGAGATAAAGGAGTAAAAAAAAAAATTTATTTCGTAACTATAATAAATGATCAACTATCAAAGGTGTACGCTTGTTAGAATTTATAGTGGTAGCAACCAATAAGAACATCATCTTGGAGTTCTCGGGTCTATGACTTATATCATCAAATTTCATCTTACGGTTTCGTTTACTAATTTTTCTTTGCTATGATATGAAAATGTCATATGGCCAAAAGTATATTTCCCTCACCTCATCTGACACCTCCCTCCCCACCAGAAAAAGATCGAATACCCAATGGCACTTCTCCGAAATCAAATTGCTTGCAATGCCAGCAACCCAAAAGCGTAAGCTTCTGGCACTCTTTGGAAATGTCAAAGCTTTTCTTCACTCTGGCCAATGAGGCCTAAAATTTTAACGAGTAAACTATTCTGGATTCCTGGAATGGGAGTGCAATCATACTTTTGTAATGGTCAATCTCGAAGTTTACCAGTAAGTGTTAGCTTTGGGAGCAAGGCTTGAGTGATGGCTACACTTGCTCTCAATCGAGATGATGATTACATTGCTTCTTTCTGCTTTTGTTAGTCTTCTAGGGCATGGGTCCTCTTCAATAATCTCAGTGCTAGATTGAGTGACAAGTACGGTTGGCATGTCATGTTTCGTGTTTGTTTAGCTTCCAACTGAGAATTGGTAGGCCATGAGGTACTGCAAATTTGATATGTGACAACTAATCTTCCACTCTATCCATGAATACACTATACAGTAAGTCTGAAAGATTCGTGAATTATTCTTCACAAGATGAGATATTGGTTGTGCTGTCCTAATAAGTTTACGTGTTTATCATTTAAAAAAAAAAAAAAAAAAAACTCTTAGCTCACCTCACCTTTATATATGCCAGTGAGAATCGAACTCATAACCTTCCAACATTATGACTTACCAACATGTCACAACTGACCGACACGTGTTTACCATTTTCATCACACATAGACACATAGTATTACTAAAGTAATCAGTCGAACACTTTCTCTTAATTTGTTTTACACGCTTATCATCTCCATAGAACATGATGTTATTCATGTATTTCGGATATTTTAACAAACATATACTTTTTACGTAATTAGACAAAAGAGATAGATAATTGAACCCTTCAATATTGTAACATAAACTATCGAATAAATATGAAATAAAAAACCCCATCATTAGAGGAAATGACGCAATAATTTTAATAAGAGTAAAATTCAAACCGACATAACCAAAATACCTGATGATTATTTAACCAACTATTGTTCTCAAACTTCTTGGCCTACATGATTATTTTTGTTAACACATTATAAAATTTATTAGAACAAAACTATTATTGCATATTAACTTTGGAGTGTCTCAATAGACCAAACAATTCATCAAGATCCCCTAATCGTCCAATTTTTGATATTCTTTTCACTAGACCTCCAATAATGGTTTCAAGATGTACATGTCTTTATAATTATACAATCAAGGTACATGTCTTTATAATTATACAATCAAGCACTTGCTACATAATGTTGTTTGAAACTGATTTTTCTGAAATTAAATATTTCTTATAAAAAATAAAAAATAAAAAGCAAATATAAATTTGCCTGAAGTGCTACTCACATGCAAATCCACACTAGCCACTCTACGTCTCTACCACTGAACCGCATCGCGTAACTCTCACCCCCCCCCAAAAAAAGCGCGTGACTCAAAATATCCTAACCGTTTCAAAAGCGTCAGTTAGCTCATCTATTGCACTCACACCAAACTTTCCTTACACCCCAACATCAAACCGTCCAATCAACTTGACTCCATTCCAGTCAACTCATCCAATGCTTCAGATCCAATCCAACCCCTGCTGTCACCGTAACCGATCCCGCCTTAATAGCCCCCGAACCTATCAGGTTTGCTTTTTCAAAATTTAAATTCCCCACCTCAAATTAACGGCGCCGTCAAACTCCACCGTCAGCTCCACCCACTATAAAAGCCCTCAACTCACCCTTCATCTTCCAAAATCCAAACCCTCTCTCATTTCTCTCTGAGAATTTGAGAACCTTCTTCTTCTTCTTCTTGTTTCTGAAGCCCTAGTTTTCCAGTCGCATTCAAAATGCGTGAGATCCTTCACATCCAGGGAGGCCAGTGCGGCAACCAGATCGGAGCCAAGTTCTGGGAGGTCGTCTGCGCCGAGCACGGCATCGACTCCACCGGCCGGTACGGGGGCGACAACGAGCTCCAACTCGAGCGCGTCAATGTCTACTACAACGAGGCCAGTTGCGGCAGGTTTGTTCCACGCGCCGTGCTCATGGATCTGGAGCCTGGCACCATGGACAGCGTCAGATCTGGACCCTACGGCCAGATCTTCCGGCCGGATAACTTCGTGTTTGGACAGTCCGGCGCCGGGAACAATTGGGCGAAAGGTCACTACACTGAAGGCGCTGAGTTGATTGACTCGGTTCTTGACGTTGTTCGGAAGGAGGCAGAGAACTGTGACTGCTTGCAAGGTATTATTATTCAAGCCTTAGTTTCGTGTAATTTCGCTACTGGAAATCGTTTCCGAGTTCAATTTTAGTGTTCTTGTTTAGATCTATGCTTACTCTGAGTCGGTAATTGGCTATATCCATGTACATTTTGGGATGCTGCTTAGCTCTAGCATTTTACTTCCTCTGTGGTTGATTTTATCGGAAAAGTATGAGAAAATATGTAGAAATAGTCTTTTAATTCCAGTTATCGACTAGAACAGCATCGATTGGTAGATTTCGGAGATTCGTGACTGTACTGACGGTTAACTGATGTAATTGTTTTGCTGAATTATCCACAGGGTTTCAAGTTTGCCACTCTCTGGGAGGTGGTACTGGTTCTGGAATGGGAACACTTCTCATTTCTAAGATCAGAGAGGAATATCCAGACCGAATGATGCTCACTTTCTCTGTGTTTCCGTCCCCTAAGGTGTCTGACACTGTGGTTGAGCCATACAATGCGACTCTCTCTGTTCACCAGCTTGTTGAAAATGCAGATGAGTGTATGGTTTTGGACAACGAAGCTCTCTATGACATTTGCTTCCGAACACTGAAGCTCACTACTCCAAGCTGTGAGTTTATACTCCTTTTGGTCGTCTGCCTTGTTAAATCATAAATATTGTTTCCATATTCAATTTAGAAAAATGTGTGGTTTATTTTTTGTAGATCTTGTATTTCATATACTTTCATTGAGTAATATAAGGTATTGAAAATTTGACTTGGGAAGATGGGTGTTAACTGTAGTATAATTCTAAAGCAATATCAGCTATGCATGAAGTTAAGATTGTTCCTGCTTTCGGATCAGATGTGGTTGGCTTACCATATAGAAATTATAGTACCAAGCTACCTAGTCTTAGAAGACAGGCAGAAAATGCGTAACATGGTGGCTGGAGATGGATTGTGACAGTAGCCGGTAGTGATTCTCATGTCTTACTGCTTGCTGCCATATTTAGATGCTTTTAAAATCATCTTAGAGACTGTGCACGTAGTGTATCCAATTGGTTTTATTGTTTCACTTATTTGTTTGATTCTTACCTGAGTTGTTGCTCTTGTTTGATGAACAATTATGGTTTAAGTTTCTTCATTGACACTATGCAATATGGCTTAAGCTAACGAATGATTTACTTGATTCAGTTGGTGATCTGAATCATCTGATTTCGGCTACCATGAGCGGTGTAACCTGCTGCCTTCGTTTCCCTGGACAACTCAACTCTGATCTCCGCAAGCTTGCTGTTAATCTGATCCCATTCCCCCGATTGCATTTCTTCATGGTTGGGTTTGCTCCACTTACATCTCGTGGATCCCAGCAATACAGGGCACTCACTGTTCCAGAGCTCACTCAACAGATGTGGGATGCCAAGAACATGATGTGTGCTGCTGATCCTCGTCACGGGCGGTATTTGACTGCTTCAGCAATGTTCCGTGGTAAGATGAGCACCAAGGAAGTTGATGAACAGATGATCAATGTCCAAAACAAGAATTCATCCTACTTTGTTGAGTGGATCCCCAACAATGTCAAGTCCACTGTTTGTGACATCCCACCAACCGGTCTGAAGATGGCTTCGACATTCATTGGCAACTCCACTTCCATTCAAGAAATGTTCCGGAGGGTGAGTGAGCAGTTCACTGCTATGTTCCGCAGAAAGGCTTTCTTGCATTGGTACACAGGAGAGGGAATGGATGAGATGGAGTTTACTGAGGCAGAGAGCAACATGAATGACCTTGTTTCAGAGTACCAGCAGTACCAGGATGCCACTGCAGATGAGGAAGGGTATGATTATGAAGATGAGGAGGACGTTCAGGAGGAGGCTTGATCTTTTCGTCTGCTCTGTTTCTGTTGGGTTATGTTGTGAATTTTATCTTGATTTGTTCTTAAAATCTTGTTTGGCGATTGGATTGTTGGATTGGCCGTTATCGCATGCTTGGTTTTTATTGTAGTTATTTAGGTAGTGATCTGAAAATATGGTTGGTTTACTAAGTTGTGGTGTCTTTCATGACTCTGGTGTTCAGTAAAGATTGCGTTAGTTATGGTAAAACGCCCCCTTTTTTTTGGAGGGGTTAAGCGCTCTTTGGTGGTGTTGATTGTTGAACTTTCCAGTATCAGTCGTTGAATTTCTGCCGACGAATGCTATGGCCTTCACCGGACAAACTAGTCGGGGCAGAAGTGTTCCATTGTTAAACCAAAAAGTATATAACATTGACCAGAGGGTTACTGTAAAAATAAATTTATTCTCATTCAATCCTTGGGTATATATATACCGTATATTAAAGCATACAGAGCGATGACTATTGCCAGAATATATACCCGTTTTTTCTGTTACATAGAACATAACTAAACAATGGAATAGTACTAACTACTAAAAGTCACTAACTCTGATTTGACACACATATATTATAATGATTGAAATAACACACAGGCCCCGAATGATGTAGATGATCGATACGGGGTACTTTTGTAATTAAGTACTTCAGTAACCTGGTGTCAGTGCTGGAGCATCGGCACATGGTGTCTGTGCTGGAGCAACGTAGTGTTCAGCTTCCAAGTTCATGTAGTTTACTGGTGCCTCTGCTACCAAGTTAACCGATTTTACTGGTCCTGGCGCAACATATCCAGAGCTTCGCAGCTCGGACAAATCCCTACGAGCATTTGCTCCTTGTGCTTCACATAATTTTGGAAGGAACACCCCTATAACACCAAGATCAACGAAATTCATGTCATTTACATATTAACGTACTCTAAGATATATATTGACGTATAAAAAAAAAAGATATATATTGACGTATCATTCCATGAGCAAATTTGGTATTGCGTTAGCATGATATGTATTTGCACAGGTACCTTCACCAGCTGCGAGGTTGAAGTAAAGGTCAACAATGTTGGGGCAGCTGCCGTAGCACTGAGGAGAGCAAAGCTTCTGTGCAAAGCGAGACTCGAGGAGAGAGTCGGATGAGATTCCATAAGACTTGCGGTCCAGGCCGCAAGATTTAATGCACTGCTCGCTCTCGATCCAGTCCTTCAGTTTATCTGCTTCAATCTCTGATGTGCGGCATGTGTATGCTTCCTCTCCGCTCCTCTTTACGTGCTTCTCAAGCACACAGCGTTTGGCCGATGATGACACTGCGAACGCACAAGTGCTTTCGTCTAGATTCTCACATGTCACTCCCCCTGCAAACCCAATTAATTAGCTTTGTATTAGTGATACTGATTTAATGTCTCATAACATAACATGTTAAATTATTTGGAAAAAAAAAAAAAAGTTTCAATACATGAAACATGAGAAGACTTAGATCACGAACCTAGAGTGCCTTGCACGCAAACAGCAAGGGCAAGAGCGAGGATTGCAAGGGTCGTGAAGCAGAAGTTAGAAGCCATAACCGCAGCTAGCTGATCCAATGATGCAATCACAGAAGAGAAAGCTAGGGTTTCTGGTAATGGCAGAAGCTCTGTACTTGACCTATAGGCTGGAACTTGTATTTTGGGTTGTGAAGATGCATAAGTGGGAAGAACTCCTTTTATAGTGCTGGTGTACCGCTCTGAATAGGCTCCGTAAATGTTGGACTTTGAATCTGAAAAAATGGACACGAACCCTACTTTAAATTTTAGTGGGAAGTGAAGAATAGGGGGTCCGGGGTCATAATTACTATGAGATATAAGGGCCATGTTCGATGGGTTTCTACGACCCTAATACAAGTAACTTACTAGTCAATATAAACTATACACATGTCTGCCCGCTATCAATGGCGTAGATATATGCATGTGTTTGGATTCTAATTAATAAACCATGCCACACCCAACTAGAAGTCTCCCTTAATTTGAAAGTTGACATAGTTTAATTACGATCTCTTTAATTAATATGGCAGTTGATCTACCTTAATTACGTTCCTTTTGCTGGAATTTAGTTATAGAATATTTCAAAATACCAGCTATATTTGAAACCTCCATTGGACCTTTAATTGCATATGGCAATAGTCATTAACTCTCTTTGATTGTGATTGACACAAAAATTTCATCAGTTTACTCATATATCATTCATTTGTTCAAAGTCTGTAATTATGGTGGTTCTTTATTTACTTTCTTCCGTTTTGGTTTACTCATCAATGTCAAGATATATATTGTCTTTCTGTTACATAAGTTACAGAGTTTAAATGTCATTCTTATTTTGACGTTTTGATTCTTCCTAATCAATGTCATAATATTCCTTTCGGTTACATAAGTTACATAGCTTAATTGCTATTGTTAAATTGTCATCGCATTGATCATTAATTCCTGCCATATATATAATCCCTAGCTTTCCAGATAAAAATATACAACAGAAATTCAATCTCCTTTATTACCTTTCCGAGCTCAAAGTATTCATGTATTTCCTTTAATTTATCTATTCTACTAAAAGAAAGTTTCAAGCTGTTCGATACGATCCGAGTATTGTGAGTGAACACCTACAAGGATCAAGGTTGTTGTACCCTGGAGGGTAGGGCGCCACAAACCTGCTACACCGAGACATTGTCTCCGAGGGGCGAAATCTACTCTTAAGGGCAGTGTTTACACGCCTCAACCTTAAACGCTTTTCGAATGATGTGTTCCTTGGAAGCCTACAAAGTCAAGAGATAAGACTTACAATTCTTGTTATTTTAATCTACATGACAATAAAATAATGATAATTATTTATTATTGAATTATATTGTATTTGTGTGATTTTGTAGGAGAATCAAAATATGGTGACGGAAATAGCATCCATCAACTAAATTTTCCAACACCTTTTACTGTTTTTCTGGTTCGTTCGTTAATTTGGTCATCGATCTAGAAACAGAGTTCTTATTCTTGAGGCTAATCACTGGCATCACTGCTGTTAGACACTGTTCTCTTTGCAAGTTCGGTTCAAACCATAAGGATTAAATTAATCCACCTCATTAGAAATGAAAACCGAATCAAAGAGCAATGATTGTATCGAGTAACTATAATGGAATGATGTTTATTCGTACTTGATAATGACACATAAACTGTATGTGAAACCGATCAATAGATATTTTTTTTCCCTTGCGGCAAAATCAAAAACTAAAGAACTGGAAAATAATACCTTTTAAGTCCATTTTATTAACACCGTATATCAATATTTATTTTTCACTGAAATGGTTTTTACAAGCTGAATAGTTATGATACGCAGAGAGAATTTCAATGGATGTGTCCACAGTAATCTGGACCCAAGTATTATCCTTAATCTTGTCTTTTTTGAAGGGAGAAGAATATACAAATTAGTTAATCAATCTGCCTAACTTTCGATTGTATGGTACCATTCTCCATCCTGTTTGCTTATTTTAACCATTTATTTTAAATGTCTTGCATATATCTAAGACCGCCTAACTTGTGATTTTAAGGTCTCGCAGCACTGTAACGTATAGTTGATTTGGTGAGGTTCAAATCAGGGAGTTTGGCATTTTACTTGCATGCATTATATTGTTTCTTTGAGATCTCTCTCTCTCTCTCTGATCGATATCCTAGTTATGTAGGGGATGCCATAATTGTTGTTCTCAAGTTTGTATGAGACCTTTAATTCAAGTTGGATATACTGTTGTTTGTATGAGAGATATATGCGAGTTGAAGTTGTAAGTTGTAACTAAAGTCTAGTCCAACAGTTCGCCAACTCCCGTTGGGTAGGTTGGTCGATTAGAGACTCGAGAATGAAAAGAAAAGTTACCTTCGGATGTTTAGTACATAAATAACCTATTAAATGACACATCATGATCCCTTGTGAAAAAAAAAAAAAACTATTAGCTGCGAACAGAAAAAATATACATAAAAAACTGTTGATTGCATGAATTAGAGTACCCCTAGAAAGGAGGAAAATGAAACCCGGCCTAATTTGTCCACAGGCTCTACGTTCTATTTTGTAAACTAGTACAAGAGACGCTGTGAATTGAAACTTGACTATATTTCTTTTCTTAAGTTGATATTCCTTAGGGTTTATTGAGTTAATACTAGTACTAGAGAAGTTATAGAGCTAATAGTACTGGAGAAATTGTGAACAAGTACCCTTTCCCAATGGATCGAAGCTGGTCAGTGGTCACATCAGAACCAAACTTAAATTGTTAATTAGCAACCTAACAAAATTTCATTCCAAGCATAAACCCTCCCCAATTACATTGAAAACCATATGAAAAACCAAATTAGCAACCCATATTTTCCACGAGTAGAGTTGTATACGAAATTGTACACGCAGTAGCTAGAGGCCATATCAAACAGTAACCTCAAGCATATAAGGCCATAAGACAAGATATTTTTTGTTGTTTCCAACTTTCTGGGATGGTTCTTGTTCTTGTCCTCCTTTCAGATGATTCCTAAGCTCCCCAACTAAGCCGCACATCAATGCATACTTAAAGAAAAAGACGAAGAAAATAAACACAGAAAAAGAGCTACTGGTCAAGAAATTCAAAGTTAAAACGTGGACCGGCATCTGTGTAGACTTCTGGTGCAGATGTTTGGTAGACACGTAAAGAAAGCTATAAGCTACAGTAATAGTTTTCATCATTTCGTAGAGAGAGAGAGAGAGAGAGAGAGGAGGAGGAGGAGGAGGAGGAGGAGAAGAAAAAGAAAAAGAAGAGGACTACTGTTCTCCTCCGTGGTTTTCGGGTGAATATAATAGACTATCTTTGCAATTAGAGCAAGGACTGCGGCTTAGAGTTTGTTATATATAATCAACAGACACAGGCATCAGTTTGGACTTTGATCTTCTGGATGGATATGAATATTTGTACTTTGTAGTCAAATTCATGATGATCGTGTGAGTCGGAGACGGGGAGCCATATATTTATATCTGCGATCGATGCTTTTCAAACTTCTATCTAGCTAGGAGTCGTTCCACTAAAGAAACCGATGTTTTGCATCGATAAGACTAATACTGAAGGTAATTAAGATACTAAAAGTATCAATGCTTTACGCCGCAAGTGTGAATATTGATGGTTACATTAGAAAATTGTCCCAAGTCAGCGGGAAACTGACTCTGAAACTTTTTTTTTTTTTTTTTTTTTTTTTTTTGGGAAAAGGAACTCTGAAACTTTTTTCAGAAAGGAGAAAAATTTGTTTAGTGACTTGATTTCCGCCGGCCAAAAAGGTGGACGTTTTTTGGAGCATATTTTCTAACAAAAAATATTTTCTACCCCTAAATCATGATTTTTAAGTAATTCTCAATTTGACGAAACTCAAATATCTCAATTCGATTCTTTTCTATTTCACAGCCAGAAAACAAGAAAATTAAAAAAATAAAAATAAATATTGGGTCAAGAGTTTTGAGGTCCATGACTTGGACCAGTTCTTAACAATCATGTTTAACCAATTGTGAGATTATGGTTTAAGAGAATTTTAAGAAAAAAAAAATGCTGACAATGTACGTTTTTGATATATTTTGGTGTGCCGGCCGGCACACTAGGGTGATGTTTGTTTCCCAGGACTGTGATGCTCCTCCTTAATTTCTATAACTGTCCTGGACTCTTATAACCTGGGATATGTTACTCTAAAATCTGACCCATGTTTGGTGTTGCCTGGACTAAAGCTTGCAATCGAAATCCATCATCCTTGCACCTCCTTCTTGTGGTGCCTTTGCCAGACGCTGCCGAACTTCCCACCGGTTCCCAGACCTGCCGGTCCTTCTTCTCCGACCTTCTGTGCAAAGCACAGCCACAGTTGCTTCTGATCTTCGACTGCTAGAGACAGACCGCCTTCTCCACGCGAAAATTGAAACCCAGCTGTAGCAAAGTGAAACCCAGCTTCTCCACGCAAAAATTGAAACCCAGCTGTAGAAAATTGAAACCCAGCTTCTGACCTTCGACTACTAGAGACGGACCGCCTTCTCCACGCGAAAATTGAAACCCAGCTGTAGCAAAGTGAAACCCAGCTTCTCCACGCAAAAATTGAAACCCAGCTGTAGAAAATTGAAACCCAGCTTCTGACCTTCGACTACTAGAGACGGACCGCCTTCTCCACGCGAAAATTGAAACCCAGCTGTAGCAAAGTGAAACACAGCTGTAGCAAAGTGAAACACAGCTGTAGCAAAGTGAAACCCAGCTTCTCCACGAGAAAATTGAAACCCAGCTGTAGAAAATTGAAACCCAGCTTCTGACCTTCGACTGCTAGAGACGGACCGCCTTCTGACTTTACCTGCGTCGGTGGCGAGCTGCTGTTTCATCTGCTCCAGCACTTCCGACTTTAACTCATCGTTGCTTCCCATTCTTCCTTGAGCTCTGTTCTTCCATAGAGGGGGTGGAGTTGAATTGCAGGTTTAGGTGAGTGTGGAGGTGGTCAATAAATTTGACCCTGCAATCAAGGCAATTAAAGAGAAGTAATGACAACAGTAAATGCAACGGTTAATGTAGCTGTAAATGCGACGATAAATGCGACATTCAGTATGACAATCATGGCCGCCAATAAGTGACGGTTATTGCAGGAGTAAATACGGCCTTAATGGTGGCGTGCCGCTCAAGTCACTACGGCTTGCTGTGCAAGTTTACTTGCAGCCCACGCCGAGGTACACCTATAAATAGGCTGCTCGACGTCAAGGTAATGCATCGAATTCCAATTCTCTCTGCTGCATTACTAAGAAACATACTGACTTAGGCATCGGAGAGTTTTCTGCAGGTACCCCCCCTCCTCGAGCCAACAGTCAAACTTCGAGTCAACGCTTGAGGGAAGCTTCTCGATTGTTCCCGGTCAGCTCCCGCGCCAGTCCGCATTCATTGGTGAGTCAAACTCCTCTACGGAATTTTTCGACACCAACAAGTGGCGCCGTCTGTGGGAAACATTTTTTCCTAAAAAGTGATGGCGGGAGCTGCCCCCGACGGGATTCCATTTCTGTCACTAAGGACTGGTAGTGACGAAATTCCTCCCCACCAGACACCGAATGGGTCCATCCTGAGCCTCATCGGCGACCTGAACCTGCCTCCAACTGATGAGACGCAGCGGTTGAGGCAAGAGCTCGAGCAATTTCGGAAGGAAAAGCGGGACCACGAGGCCCGTCGTCGACGGAAACTTGAAAGGTTCCTACAACTTGACAGTGATTCGTCAGACGACGACGCCATCGGTGATCTCCACCAAACTAACAACGTGGTAGCAAGCGCGGGCGCTAGCGACATTATCTGGGGAATCTCTGGTGGACCCCTCGTCGAGGGGATGGGAGGCACGTCGAATGGGGGGCAAAATGGCGGAGCCGGATTAGGACAATCCAAAAGGGCGCGCAACGAATCGTGGCGTGAGAAGATGGAAAAAATGATTGATGCATGCAAGCGTGCCGGCCCACGAGAGTTGGCGGCAGAAATCGCAAGGGACGTCAGTAAGTCTCCGTTTACCGACGACATTTTGAATGCGGCAAAACCTCGCCGGTTTACCACGCCGGTATTCCACAAATATGACGGAACAACTGACCCGGTGGACCATATCAAGGGGTATAAGCAACAGATGTCCATCGAGACAACCGACGAGAAATTAATGTGCAAGATTTTCCCTTCCAGTCTCACGGGGCCGGCGTCGACATGGTTTCAGGATCTCAAGCCGCATTCCATACCGGATTTCGACACATTGAGCCGCACTTTCATTTCACAATACTTCTGCAATCGCAAGCAAAAGAAGGATATGGCGACTCTGTTCAGTACCAAGCAGAAGCCGGGAGAAAAGGTAGGGAAATTTTTTGAAAGGTTTACAGTTGAAATGCGCCATGTTAATTGTGATCCCCAATTCGCCGCGATCGCCCTCCGAGAAGGATTGCTTTTGGGGACGCCATTATGCGAAAGTTTGCTGCGTGATCCGCCAAGGGACATGGACGACATCATTACAAGGGTTCAGGGGGAGATCAGAATTGAAAAAGCCAAAGAAGCACGCGAAGCTCAACTCACTGCCGTTGTCACCTCGAGAGAAGTTGAATGGAATAACACAAAGAATGACATTCAGAGTGATAAAGGAGGGAAGCCTCAAGATTATCCCCTTGAAGAATGGTTTACGATTCACCCCGTGACCATATACAAAAGACACGGTCATGAAGGAATATTCGAAAAGCCGCCCCCCCAACCGGAGGCTAGTGACGAGGTTGAGAGAAGTCGATATTGCCCACTCCACATGACAAGGGGGCACGGAATATATAAGTGTCAGGGAGTGCGACCAGCAATCGTTACAGCAATGAAGGCTGGTAAACTCCTTCAGTATAAAATGATATAAATTAAGGCAATCAAAGGGTTCATGGAAAAGTCCACGCGCCGAAATTCATCTCGAGTAATGGAGAAGGTACGATAATATGGTGACTTCGTTTTGATAAAAGATGGCACAACTCGTAAAACTCAGGTAAGAAAAATAAAAGAGTTTAAGTGATTTTTGCGCGTGTTGATATCTCATTCGAGAGACTATTGAAATTATGTATTTTGTATTTCTCGCGTGAATAATATCACTGGGACTGGTTCCTCGAGTAGGACAGTCCTATTAATATGTATGACTGGTTCCTCGAGTAGGACAGTTGCATTCAATATGTATGACTGGTTCCTCGAGTAGGACAGTTGCATTCAATTTGTAGAAACTGGTTCCTCGAGTAGGACAGTTACGTTTGATTCGTAGGAGCTGGTTCCTCGAGTAGGACAGTTGCCTTAATGGTTCGAAACTGGTTCCTCGAGTAGGACAGTTGCCTTAATGGTTCGACACTGGTTCCTCGAGTAGGACAGTAACAGTTGATTTATAGGAGCTGGTTCCTTGAGTAGGACAGTTACCTTAATACTTCGGGTAGGATGACGTGCCTCACCCTCGCTGCAGGCGGGGGTGGGATGAAGGACCACACCCTCGCTGCAGGCGGGGGTGGGATGGCGTGCCTCGCCCCTCGCCGAGGGCGGGGGTGGAATGATGGACCACACCCTCGCTGCAGGCGGGGGTGGGATGGCGTGCCTCGCCCCTCGCCGAGGACGGGGGTGGGATGATAGACCATACCCTCGCTGCAGGCGGGGGTGGGATGGCGTGCCTCGCCCCTCGCCGAGGGCGGGGGTGGGATGATGGACCACACCCTCGCTGCAGGCGGGGGTGGGATGGCGTGACGAATTTTAATCATGCAGGATATAGGGTGTGTAACCATTGCGTGGCGGATAGACTCGCTATCACGGTTTGGTTTCCCTTCTTCTATTGTTTTGCACAGCTCCATGCCTCGAATATTTTACTCTCATTTTGTTTTTCTTTCTGAGCGTCTGCGAGCACAGACAAGAAAAACAAGGGGGCAACTAAGGGAATGGAATACAAGGGGGCACATAGGAGAGCCGACGACGTGGCACCCTTGTCGAAATGGATGCCTACGCCGATGACGTGGCACCCTCGTCGAGGCACCCTCGTCGAAATGGACACCGACGTCGAGGCACCCTTGTCGAAGTGGACACCTACGCCGACGTCGAGACGCCCTTGCCTTCATTAAAATAGACACCTACGCCGATGTCAAGGTTGACGCCAAGGGTCGACGACGAGACGCTAACATCGAGGTCGGCACTAAGGTTATTGCGAAACACGTCGCCGACGTCGAGGTTGGGGTCGACGTCGAGGTTAGCGCCGACGTCGAGGTCGACGCCGAGGATATTGAAAAAGACGTCACCGACGTCGAGGTTGACACCGACGTCGAGGTTAGCACCGAGGTTATTGCGAAAGATGTCATCGACATCGAGGTTGGCGTAGACGTCGAGGTTGATACCGAGGCCAAGGTTAGCACTGAGGTTATTGCGAAAGAAGTCATCGACGTCGAGGTTGGCGCCGACGTCGAGGTTGACACTGAGATTATTGAGAAAAACGTCACCGACGTCGAGGTTGGCGCCGACGTCAAGGTTGATACCGACGTGGAGGTTAGCGCCGAGGTTATTGAGAGCGACATCATCGACGTCGAGGCTGGCATAGTAGTTATTGAGAAGAATGTCACTGACGTTGAGGTTGGTGTTGAGATTATTGAGGAAAAATCACCACCGTCGAGGTTGACGCCGCAGACATTAAAGAAGACGTCATCGACGCCTACGCCGATGTCGACGTCATGGTCATTATGAAGGAGACGTCATGACGTCGAGGTCGACGTCGCAGAATGTTAGGTGACTAAGAAAGGAAAAGAGGAAGAGTTTCGCAGTAGGGTACCTCAGGCTCGGAGTCTAGTTTGAGCTGCGCTGGGGGCACGGCTTAGGAACAACGTAGCTCAGCGGGGGCACCGAGCGCAGGTGAGACTAGAAACTAGGCTTCGGCGTTGTGGGCGAGGCACCGTAGACGCCACAAGCAGACGAGTCCGCGACGCGAAGACCCGATACTAGAATGGCTGCAAGACAAAGGCAGATTTGAGTCCTGATTTGGGCACGTCGGCATCGGCGTCGTCGACGAGATGAGATGGCGACTCTAAACAAGGAACGAGGATCTTCTTATACGGGCATCTACATTTTCAACACGAGGAAGGCCTAGATGAAATTCAAAGAGGGGTGCCCAAAGAGAAGTATAAAGATGTGGAGCCCATAGAGAAATTTGAGCTTTGGAAATTTTCTCTTGGGATGAATTCCCAAGGAGAAAATTTGGGGGCATTGTGGGGGTGGTCAATAAATTTGACCCTGCAATCAAGGCAATTAAAGAGAAGTAATGACAACAGTAAATGCAACGGTTAATGTAGCTGTAAATGCGACGATAAATGCGACATTCAGTATGACAATCATGGCCGCCAATAAGTGACGGTTATTGCAGGAGTAAATACGGCCTTAATGGTGGCGTGCCGCTCAAGTCACTACGGCTTGCTGTGCAAGTTTACTTGCAGCCCACGCCGAGGTACACCTATAAATAGGCTGCTCGACGTCAAGGTAATGCATCGAATTCCAATTCTCTCTGCTCCATTACTAAGAAACATACTGACTTAGGCATCGGAGAGTTTTCTGCAGGTACCCCCCCCTCCTCGAGCCAACAGTCAAACTTCGAGTCAACGCTCGAGGGAAGCTTCTCGATTGTTCCCGGTCAGCTCCCGCGCCAGTCCGCATTCATTGGTGAGTCAAACTCCTCTACGGAATTTTTCGACACCAACAGTGAGAGTGTTGAGAGAATGACAAACTGAAGGGAAGAGCTGAACAAGTGAGAGAGGCTTCCACAATCCCATGGTTTTTGGTGGGATTGTGGTAGAAGGTGTTTTGGAGATTTTGGGACTCCATAGTCTCATTTAAAAGAGTCCATGTTGTTGCCAAACATGGGTCAAGTCTTGTTTTATTATATAAGACAATCCAATCCTATCCAATCCCACAAAACAAACATCCCCGCCCATAACACATTCAAAGTGTAAAACTATGTCAAATACTTTCTTTGCAACATTTCTCATGTCATAATCTCATTAAAGACGAAGCATGACTTTTAGAAAATAGTACTCCACTTGACGGAACAGAAGAATCTCAAACATATTATTTTTAACAATTTTCTAAAATAAAAAAACTACAAGTAAATCATACAAAAATATTCATTCGAGATTTTTTAGGTCCATCACTTAGACAAGCATTGAAACATCACCGCAAACTCATATACAATTCTCACTACAAAACAATGCATGCATGCTTATTTAAACACAAATCCCATATAAACCTTCAACATCTGGTATGAGATGTGAATCATGTGATGTTAGTCTACTTTATATATCGTATTGAATGGTTAAAAACAATCACATATTTACGAAGATAATAGAATTTTCAGTGCTTCAACATAAACTGGAAATTACAGAGAGAGAGAGAGAGAGAGCATATATGGGAAAAGATTCAGAGACTCTTGTGCATGCTTACCCTACCATTTTAGACTGATCAACAACCTTGAAATTGTCAGAATACATAGAACAACAATCACCACGGCCTTAAGTAAAAGAACTACAAAGAATTAGTTTACAGGAGTGTAATTGTATTCTCTTCCTTTTAAGATCATCTATATAAGAACCTAACTACATAATGTACCATATATTCAGTAATCTACAGTACTTTGTGCATGTCATGATTTCTAGATCTGTACCTAGCTACTACATAAACAAAGCTGATAAAACTGACCCAAAATATTTGCATGTGTTGATTTCTTACTCAACTACTTACCTGGATTCATCAATCTCATTGATTCCGAACTAGTTGATGATGGAAGCTTCCGAAGGGATTGCATGATCCAATTAACAGCAAATACCATGTGGATGTGATTAGGGTTACAAAATTAGATCAATGCGATCCCTTTGGAAGCCTCCACGTACACTAATTAGTGAAGAAGCATAGTAAGTTTAAGTACGTACATACTTTGATCATCAAAACCCCTCTCAAGCCAGAAACACGTACAGGTTCCTATCGATCGATAGATCTCGGTGATGAACTGATGATTCAAAAAGCAAATTCCAATTTTTGAGAGATGAAAATATAATTATATGCACTGGTTCAGGGTAGGTTCTTGAATTATATAGCAAAAGAGAAGGTTGGCTGCTTTTGGCTTCTTTAATTTGTTCATGCATTTGGTGTGATTGAGGAAGTTAGCTTTGCATATATATACATATATAAATACACATGAGTCATGAAAGATATGCTTCTTTCTCGATCAAGTAGTTAATGTAAAGCTAGCTATTTGCTTTCTATATATCTCCCTCATGACTCATGCATTTTCATTTATTCTCTAATTAATTTGTTATTATATATAACTGATCTGATATATAATAAAATTGTACTCAACTAGCTAATTAATTAGCACACGAGCTAATCAGAATCCATGAAAATTAGGCCATTTTAAGCATTTCCCCGGCCTTTTTATATGTACGTGGTGGATAATTTGGGAGTAACAATGAATTCACATGGCCTACGACATTAAATCCTCTGAAGTGTTCAATCTCAAATCCTGGTATGTAAGTCGTATGAGGGACCAAACATCAAATAATAGTATGGGGCACTTGCACTTGCACTTGCATATGGTATGTTATGAGATAGGCAGGTAAGTGTTGTAATCAAACAGCAATCCTTGCTACCAAGAAACTCAGAATTATTCCCTATCAGATAGTGACACATTCCTTCCCTCCCCTAGCACCCTTGTTCACCCAAACTCTCATTCAATGCTAATCCCTAGCTAGCTAGCCTTCTAATTATATTTGTTACATGTATGAAATTCCATGGTCGTTGAAGTTAAGAACACAATGTGCACAACAGAAAGAACCCTAGCGTCATCATAATATATGTAATTATTGGCCCAAAGCTGACAACCACAGAAACTAATCCACTTCAAGCATGGGCTTCCCTGGCCATGTCCATAGATACTTTCGTTCAGCAGAAAACGAACCCATAACACCCGAGGGTACCAGACTTCCGATTAATTTATCCGGGCCAGGCCCATAACAGCCTTGGGCCCATTGTATGCTGGTCACAATAACCCGGCCCGGGTTAGTTCGGTTAGGGCTCTGCAAACTCCCACCGTTTATTTCCCGCGTCTCTCTAACTGAAGCTTCAAACAAGAAGAAGATGATGACGGTGACCAACAGCGGCATCCAATACGCCGTTCAGATCATCACCAAACACTTCGGCAACCTCGTCGCTGTAACTCTCTCTCTCTAATTTCACTCTTCAATTCTCTTCGCTCTTAAATTTTCCATCTTTACGATTTTGCAGAAAGTTTGCGAAACCCTTCTGAAATCCGGACCGTTAAACCTGGGCGCTCTGATCCGATCGACGGCGCTCACTCCCCAGCAAGTCAAGAACTCTCTCCTGATTCTGGTCCAGCACAATTGCGTCCAGCCCTTTACCCAAGAGTCCAGTAATTCCACTGCTCATCTCAATTTTTTTGGGATTATTTCAATCTGTTTTGCAAAACCCTAGATTGGATTGGTTCAATTTGAGTAAAGCTAATTGCTTTTTGTGGATTTGTGGTTATGCAGAGGCTGGGCTTAAAGTTCAGTACATTGCGGTGTACGATAACATACTCCATCGACTTAGGTTTGCGAAATTTCTGGCGGTTGTGGCCCAGGAGCTTGATGATGATGTTAGTTCATTTTTTTTTTTTTGTGTATTGGTTTTTGTTGTTTTTGGGGGGTGGATTTTTTGTTTGGTGAAATTTAGGGGTTGGATTTCGATTGGTGTTTTATGTACATTTGGTTTGTTTTGTTAGTGCAAACAACTTCTTGCTGGTTTACTTGAGCATGGTAGACTTACACAGCAACAATTAATGGACAGAGCCAATCAGAAATCCAAATCAAATAGCAGTCAAGGTATTGCTTTAATGTTTGATCTATTTGGTATTGGAAAATGATGAGTTCAATAGTGTTCTTTTGTGGCAAGGAAAAGAGAATTTAATGGGATGTTGTGATTAAATGTACTTTTTTGTGTGCTCTCCATGCCTATACATGCTATTTTCTATTGGGGATATTAAGTACTCTTTCTGGGTTTTCTTTCTGCAGTTCAGAATGCTGCTCAAGATAACTTTGTTAGACTTGTGACTGCTCGTTTTGTTGAACGCTGCCCGGCCCCTGAACCACTTCTTGAAGAAGCACCTGAACAAGAAGGTCCGAAGAAGCCACGCTCTAAATCTGCTAAGGTAATGCAACTAGATATTTTGTGTCAAATATAATATATTATGTTTTGGGTAGGCCTCTTTGATGTGGGGTGTTGAATAATTAAAACTTCTATTACATCTGTTGACGGAGATTGAGTTGTATCAGCAATCTTTTCTCATAAGCTTCTAAAGAGCCTATTACTTCTGTCACCAAAAGATTCGATATGTCTTTCGAATGTTCGATGGCAGTTACTATTGGATCATATTTTTCAGTAAGGCTAATGAGTATTTTTTTCAACTACTCTAGTCTCACTAATATTTTCACCATAGGCTCTTAATTGATTTACAATTTCCTTAAGTCTGGAATAATAATCTTTAACGATCTCAGAATCTTTCATTTTCAAGTTTTGAGTTGTATCAGTGTTTGAATAGTGTGATTTCAGGTTTCAGGTTCCTGTCAATTATTAGTTAATCTTCACATGATTATTTATGTAGTGACATCAATTAACATAATGACTAGTTGACTCATTTGTTAATGCTTTTGTGTTTGGACTTAATGTCTATATCAGATAACTCATACAGTCCCTTATATTAAAAATACTCCAATCAAACAATAGATGTGTTAGAATTAATACTGACAGGGATAAACAGATGGAAGAACATATTTGTTGTGTCAAAATCAGGTTATTCCTTTTCGGATAATCTGATCAACTATTATTCGTCTAAGTCATACTTTTCAAGTCCGTGTGAAGTAACAATGAACCCTGACTTGATATTTTATGTCAGAGTCATTTCGTGTTTGAACAACTCTCCTAGTTGAACCTGTGTGAACATTTTAAGTTTGTTGGTTAAAACTCTGCATCCTTATAGATCAACATTTCAATCAACTCTTACAGATGGCACAAGTATCAGAGACCATAGAACAACGTGTTCTAGCAGCAGCAAGGCCTATGGAAGCAATAAGATTTTTAATTACGACAGATCCAGAAACTGATGATCCATCGCAAAAAAGTGAGAATAATTCCTCTAGTATGAGTGTTGGGGAGAAGGTTGGTACATGGATTATTGTTTGCAGTATGCAATTTCTTGTAGTCTAGTTATGTTCTAATATGCAGTTTTCTGATTTATAGCGCAAGTTTGATGATTTGGATATTGGTGAAGAACATGGGTCCAATGATAAGGAAGTGGTTCTTTGGCGTGCTAATTTTGAGCAGTTCATTCGTTGTCTAAGGCATAAGGTTGGTTTTCTGTCTGATTTTCCATTTTATTTATAATTATCAATTCATGTTAATGAGGGAAAATTGTTTGTTAGACAATGTGTTGAGAATGTTTAGGCATGATTTAATCTAAAATACCTTTGCTTACATGCTTTTGTATGCTCTGTGTATGACTTTCTAGTAGCAGAGACTGTCAAATTCATATTTTCATGCATTTGATCAAACTACGTGTATGGTAGTACGTGGTTTATTGAAATGAACCTTGGAATCGAATGCGCTTGCCTTTCGAATGCCCATTCGTTCTTTGGTTGACCGTAACTAAAAAGGTAACATAAAGGTGGACAATCATACGGAGTGTCTGAACATTACCTAAGTTCTTTCTCTTTCACTGTAGTGGATAATGGGTTCTCTTACTCTACCATTTTTAATTAAATTAGATGAATTCTCTTAGACTGCATTCCTTGCTTTTCAGGTATGCTGCTCCCGTAAGTGAATGTATTCTCTCTTCTCAAATCAAAGAACTAAACAAAAAATTGAATCTACTTTGATATTTGATTGTTGGGTTTAGGCTTGTGTTGAGAATGTTAGAGCACGACATGATGATCGAGCTGCAGTTGTGTTAAGAGCTGTGCTGAAGGCAACTAGAATGCAGGAGACCAAAGTGAAAACAGATTATTCAGGTGAGCTGGAAGTTTGGATTAATATATGCTGAGTCGGTCATACACAGTTGACTACCTATGCTTGAGTCTAGGACTCTAGGATATAAATTTTTTTATTAATCTGGTTATCCAGCAACTAAGTGACTAATTTTTTTAACTATAATATTTGTTGAGTAGTTTTCCCATTCGTATTTGATAGATATATTTTCATTCAGCATAGATGGTTGTCTCTTTCAAGTAGTCGAACTGGAGTTATTATGATGTTTAGTGGTCTGTGTCTTGTATTGTTATAAAGTTATAACAATACAAGATACTTATAAGTCAAAAGTTGTTGCTTTTTAAGTATCCGTTTTTGCACAGATCATCATTTTGATTTAACTGTTCTGTGTGTTTCCACTTCCAATTCAAACATCTAAGCTGTCTCCACCGTTTGTATGTTTACCAATCTATATGCCACCACTGAGCTGGTTTGTCTTATGTTTTTTTTTTTTTTTTTTTTTGAGAAGTTGTTGGATAGTTGCTTGGATCAAGTACCTAGTTCTATGATTTCAAGCGCTATTTGGGTTAGATATTTGTTTTTTTAAAAAAATTT
Organism: Rosa rugosa; assembly: GCF_958449725.1. NCBI lineage: Eukaryota > Viridiplantae > Streptophyta > Magnoliopsida > Rosales > Rosaceae > Rosa > Rosa rugosa. The sequence continues at coordinate 51,400,769 of NC_084825.1, forward strand.
TGGGTTGTGTTTTTTATGTTTTTTTTTTAATATTTAAAATGAAAGTGGAATTGCAGTAGTGTGAAAATAAAGTGAAATCATGGAACTTTTGTACCTGACTTCGTCATTCCACTTTACTAATTGTTGTGTTGATAATATTTGTAGTTCCTTTAAAGATGGATGCCATTTATACTGAGGTAATAGATAGTGCAGCCGGCCGTAGTTTGACCAAGGGTTCTGTCAAAGCTTCCCTCCGCTTGTTGTGCGGTGCACCTCCTGTAAGAGGAGGATATGAGGGTGAGGGTGAGGGTGAGGGGGAGGATGAGGATGTGCCATATAGCGTTGGTACAGTGTCCTTTTTCTCATTCAATTTCGTATAGTAAAGAATTTGACCATCCTTTATCTTTCTTATGGATGGTTTGTATTGAGTTGCTAGTGACAAAATGTCTCCCTTATTTTTTGCCATTACAGACTTGAAGAAAATTATAGAACTGCTTCAGAATGATGAGGTTTGTCGGGTTTTTGTTATTTTCAAATATATGTTATCTATCATTAGGTCACCAAGATAGATGTCTAAGTATATTTTCTATACTGCAGGCGGAGTCGATTGTGATGAAAAGATATGGAAATGATGCTTATAGAATATTTAGGTTACTGACAGGCCAGTCAAACGCTGGTCGGTTTTTTGAGACAGATAAGGTAATTACATTGTTATGGTGCCACTCTTCGCAATCCATTAAGTTTTCTACATTCGGTAGAGCTGCTGTTAATTTGTTGCTCTCATTGTTTAGGATAATGTAGTACTGTGAGGAACTAATAGGAGACCTAACCATATCTTCAACACTAGTCTTGTATGACATAAGTTGCTATTGCATAATACATAGTTATCTAGCTCTGTGTGCTACTACTGGCAATCCAGAAAGTTTTAAGATATGGGTAACAACTTGTTAGTATTCTGCTCTTTGTTGAGTGTACTGTATTACTGTAAGAAACTAAAAGGACACCTGAGTTTCCTGGCTATATATTGTACATGAGTGTTATATGACTTGATATGACATACTCTAGTAGTATCTTTGGTAATTCATTTACTTGGTTCTTTATAGATATCAGTAGATGCCCTTGTTGACAAAAAGGAAACACCTAAGATTCTCTATAAGCTCTGGAAGGATGACTACGTTCATATGGAGGTACAGCATTTATCTTCTTCTTTTCTTTATGCACATGGCACTTTATTTAGTTTTCTGCTGTCATGTTTTCGACTTTGTTTATCAATTACACAATCACAGACTTTGTTGACTTATCCTGTGTAAAGTCATATTGAGTATCATTATGAGCTTTATTTTCTGTGTGACAATATTTCATCTACCTGCAGAAATTATCATTGACAACAGCTAAACAGTCACAAGTCATGGTGTGGAAAGTGCACAAGTCCATTGTTTGGGAACATGTTTCAGATGAGATGTACCATGCGGCGTACAATTTGGTTAAGCGATATGATCATGAGAGGGAAGAGAATAAGGAGGTTTGTCGGTGCCTTTTCCTTAGAAAATTCTTATTGGCCTATATTTTTTGTTGCTCAGTACCAAATTCCTTTCGGGACACACATGGTTGTTTTATCACTTTCTTATCTAGTAGAATTTCCTGTCAATTCTGTTCCTGCACCAAAAGCAATAGGGCACGTATTTTCTCTTGTTCAGTTCTTGCCAGATCCCTTGTGGGGTGCAAATGACAATTCTACTTGCTTTTCTCACATTGTCATTTCTGTTTCTGCAATGAAAAAAGTGCTACCTTGTTTATATGATATCAGGACCTGTCTAGAGTCTATACATTCTTCTTCATTATCCTTCAAGCTTCAACCTAACAGTACCTTGTTGCAGCTTTTTACATGTTCTAATAATTTATTTTGGCAACTCTTTGCAGGTTACAAATACCCCGAAGGAGAAACGCGTCGGTGAATTAGAGAAAAAAGCCAACCGGTTTCTAGGTGTCAGGAAAATCATGGCATTATCCCTCGTGAAGCTTGATGATGCTCTCATGCTCTTCCATGACTTCTGATTCAGGAATTATGACCGCAATATTATTGCCACTTCTTCATGTAAACAGAGGGCATATTAATTTCCTTATTGACAAGATCGTTTCGCAATCAATATATTAATCTCATTTGTTTTCTCAACCGAGCAAAGGGCTCTATCACCTCTATGATACTCTTTTAGTTTTATGGACTATATTCAATATTCTTGACATGGATAAAATTTCATAAATGGGAGGGGTAAGTTGCCGTCATTATTGACATACTTAACCATCATTTCAAATTTGCAGGACCAGAGTCAAGACCTTCTTTGATTCTTGCATAAGAATCTGAACATCAATTTCAAAATGTAATTTTATGCCTAAAATAAAATTAAAATAGATATTATTGTTGGGACATTTTGTCGACAAAAATCACCCAGTAGCTCGGTAAGGCATGCAATTCTTGTTGCTGACAAATTCTCATCGCTCAAATTCACTCAAATAACAGACACATCTGCCGACAAAGATCAACCAATAACAATAGTGACACACACCTTGTTGACGATCAATTTTTAGCCCAATTCATCAATAATAATAAAAACACCTTGTTGGTGACATACTTATCGGCACAAGATATTTTTGAGAAAATAAAAAAGAATGTCGAAGAAATTAAAAGAGGAGCTCAAGTAAAATGTATATATGGCATAAAATTGCTGCAAGCTAAAAGAGAAAAAGGCAGCGAGCCAAGCTAGGAGTGTCAAAACTGCACTAGCTTTGTCCCGAAAACTCTGTAAGACAACCAATGCTATTTGAGATGAAACGAAATTACAGTCAGACTTATCTCAGCAGATTGGATCCTTGTGACAAAAAGCTATACATGGTTTTTACTGTCAGATTTCATTTGCACTGGCAAACTGTTGGGTTATTCTACCTTGCTACATAGATGGTCTCCCTTGTCCAGAAGAACCATCTGTTGAAAGCATAGAAGCATCTCCTGATCTAATGTGGCTGCTTCGATATGCCTCCTTTGTTACACCATAATAGACTGGTTTACTGCCGGAAAATGTGATGAAGTTCCAACCAAAAACCGAACCACCCACAATGTAGCTTCCCGGTAGCTGGCTGCTGACAAATGATTTCTTATCTGGGATGTAATGAGTCCATTTTGCACTAGGCAGTTGTTTTTCAACAGAGCATCTAGGTTGAACCTGCTGTGTTGCTAATCCATCTTTGTTTTCTTTTGCAGGCAGCCTGGTATGGGACGAATGCTGTTGATGTTCTGATGCAAACTTCTTCTGTGTTCCAGTATCCATGGTCATTTGTTTGTTTAGAGCTATGAGAAGCTTCACCTCTGCAAGTTGCATGTAAAATGTATTATATTAGACATGCTTTGTACACAAAACTTGCAAAGCTTTCAGTTGACTTACCGTATAAATAGAAAAACCAAGCAATCAATCAATCCTGCTTTTTCATGCTAAATAATGTCAAAGAAATTGTGCAACTAAAAGTTAGTTACAAGTGGATTTTCTGATAAAGAGACATTATCCAGAGTAAACCCATGAAAAACGTTGACTAGAAGGTGAGTCCAAGCATGGATCATAGGCGAAATTGAAGAACCAAGTAAATCTTTAACTGTGAATGCCATTCTTTCATATTCATCCAAGTACATGGGATGTAATTATCATAAAAAAAGAACTCACGTTTTTGAATCTCATCAGCTGCTTTACAGTTCCGAAAATCAGGTGTTTGAAGAACCTGCATATAAATATTGATCTTTTAAACAGTCGATAATTCAAAAGTAGACAGAGAATTCAAAAACCAGAAATGGCAAAGATATTGTAAAAACTGATCATATAAATCTTCGCAGGCAGTTATCAGAAATTCCACAATGCATCAAAGAATCCATCAACCAAGAGATCAAAATATTTCCCTAAGCAAAGATTTCTATTTGCTACATATTGTGATGCCAATACTCTCTCTTCAAACTCTATCATGCGTATATTCCAAATAGGTACTCTTCTTTACACCGTAAATCAAATAAGCATCAATGCCTAGCCATTAATTTCTCAAGCAAGTATCCTGCTCCTAAAACCAACCAGGTTATGCAGCAGCCTCTAGTTTTCCCAGCATACAATCACCAGTCACCCGTAAACCACTATTTACAATCTAAAAACATCCACCACAACTGAACTCTGGATATGCAATTGTAGTAAAGTGATTATTTGGGCCCTAGAACAAGTTTTGATTATTTGCAAAAAATGATAGGCAAGAAGTATAGAGGTGTACTAGTGCTATAAAATGGTCCAACTCAAACCCAACTAGGCCTGGTCTACATGTGCCTATTCAAACCACAATAAGAACACAAAACTCGTGCACTATAACAAACGTATGTGGTGCATGCTTATGTTTTAGCATTGTCTTCTTCCTCTGATTAATAATACTAAAACACAGACCAACCCAGTGGAATTGTTACCTCAATAAAATGAGGACGGAGTTGTTGAAGGAGAGCGCGGATTTTGAAGTAGGGGGAGTCTTTCTCCATGTTGGTGTTGGAAAGCTTTCGCTTCTTGACGTCGGTCTGCTTCTGGGTCTGGTTTTGGCGAGGAAGACAAGTGGGTTTTTGGGGTGGGCTTGCTCCATGTGGAGGTGGCGTTGTTGTTGTTGTCATGTGTGGTTCTCTGCTCTCAACACGTTTTGATTTTGGGTCTTCCATGGTGTGATTGACACTTCTGTAGAAAAAGCCTGCCGCTTTGTGTTCAAACTTAATTTTATGCCGTCTATTTTTCTTTTCTTTATAAACCCTAACGAATTTAGAGCAACTATAATAACGGACGGTTGGATAGCATCAATTGTATTTTTTGATTATTTTGATGAAAAGTTGATTACAAATATCAAGAGTTGAGATCGCACTTAAGTGTTGGATGACTTACACTGTCATTGTATAGATTCAAAAGTATATATAAATTCTTAAACTGAGAGATTAAAGCTTCCCACTTAACTGTGTCCAAACTTTATTAAAAAAAAAATTCTATCTGTCGAGCACCATTTGATCCTAAGTTTGATTCAGAATAAACTTGAAATTCTATAAACACCAATATTAATTTTTTATTTTTTGGGGTTATAAAAAAAATCCCAAAAAAAAAAAAACATTCTCAAGTTGTTTCAAGCCCATCATTTGGTCTAGTTGCAACACCTACAATTTTCTAGTTGGGTGGTTGGGCCTCTCTTGGGCCAATGATAATATTACTCTTTTGGTTGTAGGTGTGGCCTTTTTTAGCAAGGCCTTTGGGCTTGGCTTTTTTTTTAAAAAGGGGTCTTTGGGCTTGGAGAAATTCTACTTATTCCATCACATTTGCTATATATTCATTTTTAATGATTTACAAACATCTTAAAATCCAATTTACTTGACATTTCAATTTTCTTTGTTTAGAGTCAGGGTCGGGGCCTCATTGGCTCCATCAGTGTGTCAGCATGAACTTTCAGTGTGAAGTAGTGGGATACCCACGGTCCCATAACTCATTGTAATCGTTTCATTATTTAATGAAGTTCTTCTTTTGATCAAAACATTTACTAGTGGTGTCCCAACGATATTTTGGTGGGCTTCCGATTCCGATGAGTTGTCTCTTTGCCGACCGTGGGTATATGGGGTTGGGACGAAAGTGGGTGAGGTTTATAAATAAGGGTGAAATGGGAAGTTTCGTGAAAAAAAAAAAGTAATAATGAGTTGCACATGTGTAAAACAAGAAAAAAGTTGAAATATAACCAGTACCGCGCTTTAAATGGTTATACCAAGCAAATTAACCTAGACTTAAGGGGAAGATTTGAGGACAACAAAAATGTAATTTACTGTTCTTTTTTCTTGCTCAAGATCATACATATGGTGCAAGTGAATATCAGATCTTAATCATATCAGTTCATTCATCCAATGGGGTTGATCTACTGCAATGCGAAAGTCAGTATCGATAATATTATGTAGATCCAATTTTTGTGGATCAGAAAGCTGATGAGTCATGAATTCATGATAGTGTGTGATCGAGATTATCATTAATGTCTTTGGAATGTTTTTCATGTGAGAAAGTGACAGAACAAATTTTTTGACTTCATAATGATCGAACCAATAGTTAGGTAGTGTAGCAGCTGCCAAAGCTATATGACCTAATGGTTAGTGTTCTTATTCTACATATACTCAGCTTCATTCTCTTTATGTTGCAGAGAGAGATATAATTATAATGGAGCACATGGCCATGGCAGTGATATTCTTCTTCTTCATCATTCTCTACTTGTTATGCAGGCTGTCCCTTTCTTGTTGGGTTTTTCCTTTCCTAACTCACCGGATGCTCAAGAAAAATGGTTTGAGTGGCCCATCTCCAAGTTTTCCATTAGGAAACCTCAGTGAGATGAAGAAGAAGACTAACACTGGAAGCTCTTCTTGCACTAATAGTATATCCCAGGACATATACTCAACTCTATTCCCTCACTTTGCTCGGTGGAGGAATTCCCACGGTACGCAATATGATCGATCACCAGTCTAGTTTTTTGACTAAAACTTTATCAATTTTTAAGTTGTGATTCGGGCAATGCAGGCAAGGTGTTCGTATACTGGTTAGGAACCGAGCCATTTTTGTACATAGCAGATCCTGTTTTAGTGAAAAAACTATCAACTGAGGTCTCTGCAAAGAACTGGGGCAAACCTACTGTGTTCAAACGCGACAGAGCTCCCATGTTTGGCAATGGCCTCGTTATGTCTGAAGGTGATGAATGGGCTCTTCACCGCCAAGTTATCACTCCTGCGTTTAACCCTACCAACTTGAAGGTACGTTTCAAGTTGTAAAAATCGACCCCTCATAATAGCTCATTAGCTCAGTGGGTGATCTATCAAGTCTAACTAACAACCAACCATAAATCTTTAAGGATATAATTTGCATGTATGAATACGTTATAATGTCTAATAATGACGTATCCGCCGCTGAAGTTGTTACTTTATATTATTTATATTGATATATCACATCTATTGCTTAGGGTTTAAGATTTACTAATAGGTTTGAACGTCAATAAACTTCTAAAGCTAAACCCTATATCCATACTAGAACATCTTTTGGATAACCCGCCCTAAATTTTTATTTTGTTAGATTTATCTGATATACTTTCTTTCTTCCCCCCTCTAACGTTTTAAAATTGACTTTAGCGAGTAGTTCTATATATATATATATCAAATAAGCTCACTTATATTAATCCTATGTCTAATCTATAGGCAATGGTGAGTTTGATGGTGGAGACTACCAGAACAATGCTAGACACCTGGACTACCCAGCTCCGAAATTCCGGCACTCGAGAAATTGATGTAGAGAAATCAATCAGAGAAACAGCAGGGGAGATCATCGCCAAGGCCAGCTTCAGCATTAGTTACCAAAGTGATCACCATGTGTTTGAAAAATTTAGGGCCCTGCAAATCAGCCTCTTCCAAACAAAACGCCTTTTGGGAGTTCCATTTGGGAAATTCTTGTACCTCAAGCAGGCCCTCGAGGCCAGCAGACTTGGAAAAGAAATTAACCAACTGTTCTCATCGATCATAGCTGCACGAAAGAAAGCCATTAGGTCAGGATCGTCTACTATGCAGCACGACTTGCTTGGGTTATTGCTTAACCAGAGTGATCAACAAGGCAGCTTCAGAAAGGCTTTGACAACACAGCAGTTGGTGGATGAGTGCAAGACATTTTTCTTTTCAGGTCATGAGACATCGGCATTGTCTATCATATGGACGATGCTACTTCTGGCCACGAATCCGGAGTGGCAAAATGAACTGAGGGAAGAGATTAGGGAGGTGGTAGGAGATAAAGAACTTCATTTCAACATGCTTGCTGGACTAAAGAAGGTAAGGAATTATGAGGTCTCATTCGGTACATTAATGTATCAAACTATCAATACGTACCAACTTCATATAGTGGTAGATCGGTCGATCATTGATCTACCATTCCATATAACTAATAGTCTACTATTTTCAACGCATTACAATAATTGTTTGATGGTTTGTTGTTTTTGAATTTTGTCTCCATAATTGATACAGATGGGATGGGTCATGAATGAGGTGTTCCGATTATATCCTTCAGGACCAAATGCACAGAGGCAAGCTAAAGATGACATTCGAGTGAGTGAAGACCTAACAATCCCTAGAGGAACCAATTTGTGGATTGACATTGTGGGCATGCACCATGACTCAGAGCTATGGGGTGAGGATGTGCATGAGTTCAAGCCAGAGAGGTTTAAGGATGATATTAATGGTGGGTGCAAGCACAAAATGGGTTTCTTACCTTTTGGGTTTGGAGGAAGGATGTGCATTGGTAGAAACTTGAGCTTTTTGGAGTATAAGATTGTGTTAGGGTTCTGTCTAGGTTTTCTTTTACTATTTCTCCTACATATTGTCACTGTCCTTCAACTTTACTCACTATGAGGCCATCTTATGGTCTGCCTCTAGTATTCCAGCCCTTGGACTGAAGATTGTGCATTTGTGCCTACCTTTAGAGTTCGTAAAATCCCAATCTTAAGTTGTTTCAAGGCCCACAATTTGTAAGTGAAGTGTTTTCTAGTTGCGCGGGTTGGGCCTGTCTCTTGAGCCTATGTTGTTCCTTCTGTAGGTGCGGCCTTTTTGTCCAATGGAATGGGAGTTTTTTTTTATACGAAAAAGACTATCAATTAAATCTGGAAGCCCCTCGAGCACCCACAGTTTACAATGTCAAAGAGTAGACCCCTAGAGGCCTCGGATGGAACCCCATTGGTCCAAGTAGATCCTATTACAACATTGTGCCCTAAATTCGCAATGGCATCAGCCACAAAATTAGTTTTCTCCAAATATGTGTTTAAAGCTGATAGAATGAAAGCAAGTAGCAATAGCATGGACGTCTTGAATAATTTTTAGCAATCTCCAAGATGGTTGCAGACGCTTATTAATTGCATCGATTACCATTTTAGAGTCTCCTTCTACTTCAATTGTTGTGTAATGGGAGTTGATCTACTACAATGCGAAAGTTAGTTTCAACAATAATATATACGATATATCCAATTCTTGTTGATCACAAAGCTCATGAGTCATGAATCATGATAAGCGTGGGAAGAACAGAAGTCCAACCAAATTAAATTCCAAGAATTGGATAGTTGAACTAAGATCAAGATCATAAATAAAAGTAATGAGGCAAAACCCATATGTTTTTCTTGTTGTAATTGTAGATAATTAATTTATACGTGACTGTTAGTTGATGCTTTCCTTAGTTAAAGCCACGCTCGTTGTTTGTTGCGTTTTAACACTACTTTTGCTATATATGATGATCGACTTGATCTCAATCACTTTTGTCTGCAAAACGTGTCTGAAATTAATTAAGTAATCCAGATACACAGGAAGCTGGTTCAGAAGCACATAAACAATAAACCAAGGTAATGGAGGCTTTAATTTAATTTAACCTCTTTGCGTGGTTGGAATGTTGGATCATATATAACAATAGAACAAAAGATGACACCATTATTTAATCTCTTAGGCATGATTTTCTAATGTGAGAAAGTGACTATTTAACAAGTAATTCTCTGACTTCAAATTAACTATATATTAGTTTAATGTACCAAGTTATCTAGCTACTGCAAATATAGGAGCAGCTGCCAAAGCTACATGCTAGCTAGTGATTAATTTCTTTTATAAATACTCAGCTTCATTCTCGATCTTCTTAGTTAATTGTTTTGGAAGACACAATCTTGGAGAGATAGATATAATTATAATGGAGCACATTGCCATGGCATTGATATTCTTCTTCATTCTCTACTTGTTATGCGGGTTGTTACTTTCTTGTTGGGTTTTTCCTTTCCTAACTCACAGGAGGCTCAATAAAAATGGGTTGAGTGGTCCATCTCCAAGTTTTCCATTAGGAAATCTCAGTGAGATGATGAAGAAGAACCCTAATCAAAGATCTTCTTCGAATGGTAACATTTCCCATGTTATACACTCAACTCTATTCCCCTATTTTTTTTTACTGGAACTTTTTTCGGTTTTAATTGTGATTCCGGAAATGCAGGAAAGGTGTTCGTATATTGGTTAGGGACAGAGCCATTTTTGTATATATAAAGCAGATCCGGTTTTACTGAAAAAAGTGTCGATGGAGGTCACTGCAAAGAATTGGGGGAAACCTACTGTGTTCAAACGAACGTGATAGGGCTCCCATGTTTGGTAATGGTCTTGTCATGTCTGAAGGTGATGAATGGGCTCTTCACCGCCATGATAATCACTCCTGCGTTTAACCCTACTAACTTGAAGGTACCCTCTCTGCCTCTCTCACCCTCCTTAATTTCCAATAATTGAGTTGAATGAGTGGAACTCGATAAGGTTATAGACATCGTAGTGTAATGGTAGGGTATCTGACAATTAAGCTCAGTTATATATAAAACAAGCTCAATTATATAACTCTAATGTACGTCCAATCTATAGGCAATGGCGAGCTTGCTGGTGGAGACTACCACAATAATGCTAGACAAGTGGACTAACCAGCTCATGAATTCCAGCACTCAAGAAATTGATGTCGAGAAATCGATCACTGAAACAGCAGGGGAGATCATCACCAAGGCCAGCTTCGGCATTAGTTACCGAAGTGACAGCCGAGTGTTTGGAAAATTCAGGGCCCTGCAAATCAGCCTCTTCCAAACAAAGCGCCTTCTGGGAGTTCCATTTGGGGAATTCTTGTACCCCAAGCAAGCCCTCGAGGCCAGAAGACTTGGAAAAGAAATTATCCAACTGTTCTCACCGATCATAGCTTCACGAAAGAATTTGATTGGGTCAGTATCGTCTCCTGCGCAGCACGACCTGCTCGGATTATTACTTAATGAGAGTGATCAACAAGGCAGCTTCAGAAAGGCTTTGACGACACAGTAGCTCGTGGATGAATGCAAGGCGTTTTTCTTTGCAGGGCATGAGACAACAGCATTGTCGATCACGTGGACGATGCTACTTCTGGCCATGAATCCGGAGTGGCCGAATGAATTGAGGGAAGAGATTAGAGAGGTTGTGGGAGATCAAGAAATTGATGTCGATATGCTTGCTGGACTAAAGAAGGTTAAAAAAAAATATGAGTTCTCATTATATATATCAACTTCGCATAATGATAGATTGGTTGATCATTGATTTACATAGAAGTAAGTCTACTATTTTTAGGAAAGTTCTATAGTACATACCAGTATGTCATACTCACATTTATAAATGTGACAACAAATTTATTGTTATTGTGGTAACTGGAGTCCTATTTTGTGTAATCTTAGTCCTATTAATGATAATTACACCACCTACGACCTTGTTACAAATTTTTGAACAAATTTGTTGTCAATATTGTAATTTTGGTTTAACTACATGTAAGTAGTGTAAACGAATGTCGTAACTTTGTTCTCAATATTGTAATTTTGATTCATATAAATTGTAATTTTTGTTCAAATAGATGTAAAATCAGTGTATGATAAACATCACAGTAGCATAGCTTGTCTCCTATTTTTAACGCATCACATAAGATAGCTTCATGATTTGTTGTTTTTGACATAATTTGTGATATTTATACAGATGGGATGGGTGATGAATGAGATTTTCCGATTATACCCTTCAGCACCAAATGCACAAAGACAAGCTAAAGATGACATTCAAGTCAGTAAAGACCTGACAATCCCTAGTGGAACAAACATGTGGATTGATATTGTGGCCATGCACCATGATCCAGTTCTATGGGGTGAGGACGTGCATGAGTTTAAGTCAGAGAGGTTCAAAGATGACATACATGGTGGGTGCAAGCACAAGATGGGTTTCTTGCCTTTTGGGTTTGGAGGAATTGTATTGGTAGAAACTTGAGCTTCTTGGAGTATAAGATTGTGCTAACCCTGATTCTGTCTAGGTTTTCTTTTACTATTTCTCCTACCTATTGTCACTCTCCTTCTACTTTGCTCTCTATGAGGCCATCTTATGGCCTGCCTCTGGTACTCCAGCCCTTGGACCGCAGATGATCAAGTGACTACCAATAAAGACTGTGCCAACTTTTTTTCAGTTTTTTGTTTTTTGTTTTTTGTTTTTTGTTTTTTGTTTTTTGTTTTTTGTTTTTTGTTTTTTGTTTTTTGTTTTTTGTTTTTTGTTTTTATAAGCATATATAACAACGCGAGTTTAGATAACGTAGAAAGCTGGATATGCTATGAAAGTGAAAAACTGAAAACTGGTACTGATAGAAAAGATCGTTGCCAAACCTACTCTTAGAAATTCCAATTAAAAAAAAAAGATTGAACATTAATCTTTTAACACAAGAAAGATCGATAACCACATGCTTAAGACTTTTAACTACGAAATAGCATCCCAAATATCAAACTAGCTGCAGCACATAATTTCCATTAATTTCATGATGTACAACTTCGGAGCCTATCTAGCTCAGAATTATTGAATCTGTTACACAAATAAAATATGTACGTTGCTTCTCAGGTATGATAATAATTAAGTACATAAGCATATTAGAAATTAAGTAGTTCTAAAGCTGATGTTACTGACCACAAGAGACCTATAGAATACAGTTCAGGCCAAAAGGTCGATCGATATCTCTGTAGTGTTGAGAATGTGTATAAATATAACTCTCACATTAGAAAAATATAACTTTACTTATGGGTTTAGAAGGGTTTGAGCCACTCCATCCATTGCCAATTGGTTTTGGATGTGAACCCCAGATTACTTTATCATGGTATCAGAGCGGGTTACCTATATGTTTGGTTTCAGCGATGGCCACACGTGCTCACCATCACCCAATATAACTTGTCCACGTGTATGGCTTGAGAAATCGCCATATGTGCGGGGGCGTGTTGAGAATACACAAATATAACTCTCACATTGGAAAAATATAACTTTGTTTATGGGTTTATAAGGGTTTGAGACGCTCCATCCATTGCCAATTGGTTTTGGATGTGAACCTCAAATTACTTTATCATATAGATGATGTCCAGATGATGTCCTTGATGGAGTCTCCCTCTGTATTTAGCATCTCTCCAATCATAGTCAGTAATCGATATAATTTTGCATTTTTGCGAAAACTTCTCATCGGTTATAGGACGGCGCGGTGAGTTGCATGCTTTCCACTCGTTCAAACATTTGATCTTATATACTCAAGCACCCTCAACATACCGAGCCCTCGATCACGTTGAACTTTTTGCATACATAATATTGTATAATAAACGTGTAAAATATTGTGGGCGTGGGTTTTATATACAATTCATACACATGGAAATAATGTTTTTCATGAGCAAATATATATATGTATGGGTCCAAAAGTCCATCTAGGAATTAATGTCGTGCTATAAATTATACACCCCCACTGCAAACAAGCACAAAAGAACTCCATAGTTGTTTTTGTTTACTTTTCCTAGCCTTCTGAAGGTAATGTACTCTAAGGGATGTCATTGAAAAAAAAAAAAAGGATATTATGCCCTAATTCCGAGGTCCCTTTCTTTGCCAAAAAAATAAAATAAAAAATTCCGAGGTCCCTTTATAAAATTATTAACATCCAATTGTAGGACGCCGATCTCAAAAATTTCTTCAAAATATTAATTTTCAAGATCATGATTTTTACCTAATATTGTAAGTTATAGCACATGGTTTTTGGTCAAAATCTCATACTCTTAATTTCTCTCCAAAATTTTTGCATAAGTAAATAATAATTTTTAAGTAATTCTAGAACTGACGAACCTTAAAAATCTTAACCCGATTTTTTAAAACAATTTTCCAAAGTTGTATAGCCGGAAAAACATTAGAAAAAATTAAGTCGAGATTTTTTAAGGTCCATCACTTGGAGTAGCTATTAAAAGTCATGTTTTATGAATGTTGAGATTACGATATAGGGTTTAACATATTTCAACATAACTATGAGTGCTTTCAATTCTTTAAAATTATCTCTAACTATGAGTGCTTTCAATTCTTTAAAATTATCTCTTAGATTAACTTGATCGCACTCTTTGATAATTCTAATTAGAATCGCATATTAAAAAGATAACTTTTTGATTCTTATCCCTTTTATTTCACGTTGTCATTTCTCAACCTAGAGGCGTGGGCCACTCACTAAAGAAAAAGCATTATAATGACTGATTGGGTACTTGAAACCTATTGGGTGTTGCTCGATTCGATTCTAAACACAAACCGGGATTTTTGGGTTGTTCTTAGATTCCTGTCCTTCAAAATAAGAATTAACAAACTTGATCCAAACTCAACAACACTGTACTTAAAGAGCACTGGGCATGATAAAATGCAACTAGTATTTCTCGATATGTTTAATTAATCAAACAACATTTTCAATTTTTAAACAGTATTGATAACTATTGGTGCATGCATGATATTCAACGACTTTTATCATTCTTCCCCGTGAAAAAGTGCAGGTAAATTCGGACACGGCTTCTCTACCACTGAAAGTATAGGTGAAAAAAAAAAAACTAAGATCAACGTTTGCAATGACTAATGCATGTCTCTGGTGCATCTCGACTCCAATACGACAACTACTCGATTTCCAATTTGACGAAGGCAGCCCTAAAGCCTATATTTTCTGTTAAAGTAGTTTTTAAATTTCTATTGCCTTTGCCTTTTGCTCAGCACTTGATCGTTTGTAGACTTCTAGCTTGGCTATTGCTCGTCCGGAAAGAACACATAACGCCTGATTAATTTCTGACGCAACGCTTCGTAAGATACACGAATACAATTAAACTGAATCTCTTAATCCTGGTTAGGTAATTTCTGACGCAACGATTCGTAAGATACACAAATACAATTAAACTGAATCTCTTAATTTAGGTAATTTCTGACGCAACGATTCGTAAGATACACGAATACAATTAAACTGAATCTGTTAATCTTGGTTAGGTAATTCTCTTCATTCGAAAAACTAGGGTTAATTCTCACAACAATAAAAGGGTCTCTATACCTGGTTGATCGCAAAGAATACAATTTTTTTTTTTTTTGATAAGTCAGAGAATACAAAGTCAGTCATCAAGTCTTAGTGCAATTTTACCATTTGGTATTGATCATCAGAGATAAAAGAATTTGTAAATTTTTTAGATAGAGAAGTGAATTTCACACTCCATGTTTTCTTTTTTGATTAAGTATCTTAATATCACATTTTTACAATTCACACTACAAAATGACAAAACTTAGGATACTAAAAAAGTAAACATGGAGTACTGTGGATTGACTCAAAGCTAGTGATTGATGCCGTCAATGGAGCCATCAAACCCCCGGAGACTCATCAAGATTATGCATGATATCAGAACCCTTGCTACATTTTTCTCTGATATCACTTTTAAACATATTTTTAGGGAAAAAAACTTTGTTGCATATGTCATTGCTAACTTAGGGCACAATCTTAATGTTAGTGCTTTATAGACTAATATGGTTCCTAGAGAAACCTCGAATGCCTTGCTGTTTGACACTATAAATTGTGGTTGCCTTGGGAGCTTTCAGATTTAATTAAGGGTGCGGCTAATACCACCCTACTATTTTCTTTGTTCACCCTACATTTGATTTTTAACATCAAAATTTCAAATATTACCCTTGAATAAAAAAATAATTACAAGTAAATAAACAAGACAATATAAACCTAGTACAGATCGTATACCAATCCATATTTGCAGCATTGCACAAATATCCTGGTCTCTTTCTTTCTCTCTCTCTATCCACTTTTTCTTCTAATATTGTTAGTCGGTTCATCATAGAGCACATGCACGCAATTTGTTGACTTGGGTTGGAGTTAATCAAGATGCACAAAAGGCCTGATGAAAAACAAAATCAAAGTGAACTGAGATTGAAAGACAAAGAGAGAAAATTCGTGGGTGGAAATGAATTCCATCAAATCAAGAGCTCATTGTACGTTAAAGGCAAAGGCAGCTAGTAATTTGGGCTGCACCGTGGGAGGTGCAGTGGCCTAGTACACTGCAAACGTTCTTGAGTTTTATTTTTTGTTTTTATTTTATAAAATTTCTTAATCACAAGGTTAGTATTGGAATATTTTTTTATGTAGGGTGAAGAGAGTAGATGGTAGGGTGACAATAGCCACACCATTTAATTAATAGTCTTTTCGGATAAAAAACATAATAATAATGGAGTGTGAATTGTAAAATGAGGAGTATAAATTTCAATCCCCTCTAAATATTATTATAAAACTTGGCCATTTTTTATAATATGATACTCAAAAAATGCTTGTCAAGGAATTTCTAGCCGTCTATAGAAAATCTGAGTTTTTGACTATTGTCATCATCAAGTAATCGGAAAAGTAAAAGAAAGATTATGACTAATGTGATTCTTTAATTCAAGTTGACAAGCTCTAAATATATAGGTCTAATATTGAGAATGAGAATTGACAATTGTCAGTGAGTGCGGCTCCTAGTGGCTTAAACAAAGAAAAACTATCATACTTTTAGTCAAGGGGCACCAAATAAAAAAAGTAAATAAGTTTTAAAATTCCAACATAGTGAATTCCAAAGTCCGAACTATACCTAGGAGGTTGTTGACTTGAGAGTTGAGAAAGATAGTTATATATGAAGTGTCAAAAAGTAGACAATTAGTAAGTTTACTACGTCATTATATAAGAAAAGAAGTTGACATTGCTACTCAATCTATCAAGCAATTGACGACGTACATTAGATTGAAAATTTTCGTTTGATGACGTGTTCATATGCCCACAAAGAAGAATTGAGTAATTTGCTATAAGATCTTTTTAATTCTCTATAGTACACGAATACACTAGAAAAGAAAAGAAGAAGGTGATTTTACATCTGCAAAAGTACTTTGTCGTGCCATATAAAAATTCACAATCATTAATAAGAAAACATTGTTTTTACTTGTGTAAAAGTTATTTCCCCCCAACTTTTACCTTATATATAATGTGTATCTGTTGATTTAAAGAGGGCATCCTCAATGTAAACTTCACAAATTAATAAGAGACAGAACGGGCATGCAGTGTAAGATTTAGGTTTCTGAATTCTTAGAGGAGTACGTATATATATGTGTGTGTTTGTGTGATTCTGTGTTACATGACGATTTACGAAGAGAAAACGTACAGATAGATGTTCTTTTTCTTACTTTGTTTTTCATTATAATCTATTTGCAATTGATGGAGCAATAAAGTGCTCTCTCGTAGCTCCAGGCCTCCAGCCCAGTAACTAACATTTATAGATCGGTCGGTTGGCAGTGATGAGTGATGCACAGACATGCGACCCGAAGTGTGTTGATTTGCAATTTCCGCCTTTCCGGATATATTTCTTGAGATATTTTGTAAAAAAAACTTAGTTGTCAATACAGTGAATTGAGTTCTTATAATCAATTGAGCAAGTAGTTTGATTGAAAACGTGTTTTTTTTTTTAAAAAAAAAAGGTTCAACGTTCCCTTGTTGGCATATGCAACACACAGGAAGGAGCATGCAGAATAGACAGTTTGGTATAAATAAAGATACAAAAGCCCTCTGCATGCACTAATTAGTTAATATCGTTTAATTTTATTAGTCATCTGTGTTTGATTCTCATATAAAGCCGCGGCGAATAATCAACATCATGATTTCCTAATGTTGAAAGCGGACCAACAATAAAAAATTTGACAAAAAGAATGAAAAGTAATATTTGAATCTTGACCAAATAAACCAATTGACACAAAGGATGGAGTTTTCATGGCAGAGTTAATTAATTAATTAATATTGAAGACATCTTTGATTTTACCAAGTCTATATAGAGTAGCCAAACCTACAAAAACATCAAGTTTCTCAACAACAACAAAAAAAAGATGCTTTCAATATTAATTAACTGAGTAACCTAATTCTGACACACACGCACATATATATAGACACGCACACACTTGCTAATTGCTATTTGGTTAAGCTAAAGGTTTCAACTTCTTATTCAAATTGCAGGCAAACAGAGTTTAAAGCTAAATGTTTCAACCTTCAACCATGGTTTGCCTTGTATTAATAGAAATTATATAATTGGAAAATTCTAGAATGGAACTTTCATGAGAATGTAGAATGTGCAGTGCAAGTCCATTACATATGTCTATATTTATAGTCTTTTGATTATGTATAATTACGTATGTATGTACATAGTTATTAAACAAATTATGATGATTAGCAAAGAACATTAATAAAGGAAATCATCATTTTAGATGGAAAAATTACGTACTTTTTCTTTTGTTTGGGCGGAACATCTTGTATTTTTTTAACTAAGGTAGTGTACTCGTCACTCCTCTGTGTCACTGAATGTGTGATGTCAAAGAATTTATCATTGCATCACGATGTACACAGTGATATATTCTATCTCTATGAAAGAGATGTTATCTTCTTTGCTAACAAATTGTTAAGGATATTAATGTAAAGATATTGAATTGTTTATCTTCAAATTTTAATATAAAGGATGATTTCAAATTTTAATATAAAGGATGATGATTAATCACCACCAACTCATTAGTGATCCATATTCCATTAATTGATCTGTGATGAGATATTGATGAGGAGATACCAGCCAGCTGGATATTAATCATGACCAAGAAGTTATCACTATACTTACTAGAGTAGTAGAGCTTGTTAAGGCTCCTCGGGCGGAACAGTGTTGAGGACCGCGGGGGTTCCTCCCCCACCCCCCTGTTTCTAGTAGATCAGCTAAAAGTCATGTAACTAGACACCCCCCCCCCCCCCCCCCCCCGGCAAACATCATGTTTAGCCCATTCACAATGAACTTCATAGACGTTGGCCGGTTGGCCTCCATGAGTCTAATAGAAAGAAATATAGCAAACTAACCTGGTTGGTTATTTTCTTCATAATATTATGAATGAAATATATTTGGTTTTTAGTTTGTGTAAATGAGACGGGTTAGAATGAAAACTTTATTGATTTGAAGATGAAAAAAGTATAGTTTTCAGGTTTTCAATAATAATAGTACCTTGCGCCAAAAAATAAGAAAAATACTAAAATCGATGTTATATGTTTAAACTTATTTTTTACGTCTCGATATTCCCTAAATAATAAAGCCTAGTTCCGCCCTATACCACACCTCACAAAACTCTTTGAATAAGCTAATAACTAGAATTGCATATATGCACGTACGGCTAAAGGTGCTTAAAGGTTTAATTAAGTGTACGGCTAAAGGTGCTTAAAGGTTTAATTAAGTGACCCTTGTCTTGTGATAGTGGTTATTAGTGCTAGAGTAGATTAATGTAAGACATTATGCTAAGCTACACGGCCATCGTTAATACGGTGGTTAACAAAGCCACAATCTATTTCTGCAATTGCAATCATATAACAACCATATGGGTAATGGCTGCTAAATTGCTATGTCAAAATTTTCACAGTACTTCTATTTAAAGGGATACTTAATGAAGTGGAGATTACACAATAAAACAATAATGCTAATTTAACACCACAAGTTTAATTTTGAAAATTTTTCATTCGTGTACACACACACACACACACACACACACATATATATATATATATATATATATATATATATATGCTTCCAATGCAACATCAAAACCTGTGTCTACAAAATTAGTATTTCTAACACTTACATATGTAACTCTAAAGTTTGATTTTAAACTACTCGATCATTAGGCATCCCGCGCGCTCTACTATTTTCTTGAAACTCAATGAAACATAAAACATCTCAATACAAACTTACAGGTGTGATTATGGACATGTATTTTGAAGGCATTGACCCTAGCCTCTACCGTATCCCAGATTAAGCTGCAAGGAATTTAGATCACGAAACTCTCCTGCATGGCCGGGTAGCCATTAGACATAAGAGAGACGGTCGTAGTTGACTCGTTAAAGTTTGGCTCTATGTAAGAAATAATGATACTTATATATTTTGGGGGTAGGTTAAATTTGCAGAGTTGATTAATAACATTAAGAGCAATTCAAACCTGACCCGTCGACCGTTATGGCTATATATCGAGTCTGGTCCTGTGGAATCTTCCATCGATATCTAGCAAGAGTTCTAACAAAGAAATGCAAAGAAACTTTGATAAGCATTCCTTTACTGTGTTAAGCCCTGGACTTGGGGGGTACTCCATGCATTGTGGGTCGATGAATGAGCATGAAAATTTAAATTTGTACACACTTAATCTGGATAAAATTCTTCATGTGAAAATTCTATATGCTTCAAGTCCATACAACTTTCAGAAAGAAAAAGAAAAAGTCTATGCAACTTTAGGTAGGGAAAGCCAGCTCCTTCGTCAACTTTTCATGCAGTGGTTAAGATTTCTGATTACATTTTAAGTCAAAGCAGCTGCCTTAAACGAAGAGATGGTCTTCTTTTTTTTTTTTCGTATTATTTATTTTATCAAAACGAAGGATGTATGCATTATTAATTTTTTATATGCATATATTGTTTTAGAAACTATAATTTTAAGAAAGCTTAATATACATTAATGTATTTATATTTATTTAAGCATTCTGATTATGTGACGAGACGATAATTAACTTCATGCATGTAGTATTAAATTGATATATTTATACTAAATCATAAAATTCTCTACTTCTTTTGAGATCTAGATTCAAGGATTGAGAAATATATTTGTATTCACATACACATAATTGGCTGAGATTTCCGAAATTAGCTAGGGATGATAAATACACCTATCGTTGTAGTATGCATGACGGAATATGTAGGACGCAATACCGGTACTCAGTTCATATGATTCTGCTAGTCAATCTGAACCTCTAACCAAACAAGATGAATCTATTTAACTCCATATATATATAAAACATAAATCCATTTGTTGTGAATCAACTACTGCACGGCAGAATTCTAGAAATTGATTTTCAAGTTCCTCGATTTGTACGTGGGTGTTGACTCTCCTCCGTCCAACCGCTCAACGGACGGTGGGTCCATCGAGGTCCACACCTCCACCGGCAACTGTATATTTCTCAGCTGCAATGATTTCTTCTCTGATCTAAACAGTGGTCGGAGATAGAGTAGCCGCAAATTGATGATTCATCAGTGACAAAACTGGGAAGAAAAAGTAATTATTATAGCAATGGTTTCAAATTGTTGAAAGTCCCTATTCAATTCAAAAGCCGAGGCGTGCCACTAACTAATTACAGGAAGCCACGTCATTAGAAGTCTTGGTCAAACTGCGGACAAGTTTGGTATCAGTCTTCAACATTCTTCACCGTGTGTTTTCTCCCTCCTACCACCCGACCTCTATAAATACTCGTTTAATTCTATTCTTGTACTCACAAACACATACGCAGCTGAAGCCTGGGTTCTCTCACTTCTTCTAATTAGTGCGTACGTGTTGAAATATTAGAAAGATATGGAGTTCATCGGGTTCTTAACAATGGCAGTCTTCATCGTCGTCGTTCTGTACTTACTCTGCAGATTGTTACTTTCTTGCTGGGTTTTTCCTGTCCTGACTTACAGGAAGCTTAAGAAAAATGGGTTAACCGGTCCGAGTCCTAGTTTTCCTTTAGGAAATCTTAGCGAGATGAAGAAGAAGACTAGCCAAAGCTCTTCTTCTTCTTCATTTGGGCCATCTTCAAATAGTGTAACCCATGACATACACTCGACTCTCTTTCCCTACTTTGCTCGCTGGCAGAAAGCCTACGGTAAAAACCGACCTTAGAATTTTTTTTTACCTCCATATATAAACTTAATCAATAGATTATGTGTTCTCTAAAATTCATTTCATGCATGCTTAAATGTAAGAATGTACTTATGCAGTACATATATAGTTGTTACATGTTAATTAATATGTGTTGTTATCGTGGTGCAGGAAAAATGTTCGTTTACTGGTTGGGCACAGAGCCATTCCTATACGTAGCAGATGCAGCCTTACTGAAAAAATTGTCTTCGGAGGTCACCGCAAAGAATTGGGGCAAACCGGCTGTGTTTAGACGCGATAGAGCTCCCATGTTTGGTAATGGCCTTGTCATGTCCGAAGGGGATGATTGGGTCCGTCACCGCCATGTTATCACTCCAGCATTTAACCCTACTAACTTGAAGGTACTTATATCTCTTTTTAGACTTAAACGAAGCTTTTTTGATTGAGTTATACAACAATTTAGTTAAAACATGATAATTGCTCCAAAGTACGTACATAGAAAATTTGCAAGGTTTCTTTTTTATGTAATGCCTAGCTCAATTATATTCTATACGACTATGTACAGGCAATGGCTAGTTTGATGGTGGAGACCGCAACAACAATGCTAGACAACTGGGCTACTCAGATCAACACTTCCGGCATCCAAGAAATTGACGTTGAGGATTCAATCACGGCAACAGCTGGGGAGATCATCGCCAAGACCAGCTTCGGTATTAGTTACCACAGTGGTCGCCTAGTGTTCGAAAAATTAAGAGCACTACAAATGACCCTCTTCAAGACGACCCGTTTTGTGGGAGTTCCTTTTGGCAAATTCATATATCCCATGAAAACCCTCGAGGCCGGAAGACTCGGGGAAGAAATCAACCAGCTCTTTTTATCGATCATCGCTGCACGAAAGAAATCGATTAGATCAGAATCCCCGCAACACGACCTTCTCGGGATGCTACTCAAAGAGAGCGATAAACCGGGCAACTTCTCGAGGTCTCTGACCACACAGGAACTGGTGGACGAGTGCAAGACATTTTTCTTCGGCGGCCACGAGACAACGGCATTGGCGATCACATGGACGATGCTACTTCTAGCTACCCATACAGATTGGCAAGATCAATTGAGGGCAGAGATTAAGGAAGTTGTGGGAGATAAAGAAATTGATGTCAATAACCTTGCTGGACTAAAGAAGGTAATAACTCGATGCAACCACGTTAGATCATATCATGCATGTGTTTGTGTTATAAACTTATACTGGTATGGTGCTACTTATCTTCTATATAGATAAAGTCTATACTGTCTAGCTATCACAATAAAATGGAGAAGAAAGCACATGTGGATCCATGGCCGTGCATGGTCTTCACGTGTCTTTTGTTTAGGGTAATAACCTTGCTGGACTAAAGAAGGTAATAACTCGATGCAACCGCGTTAGATCATATCATGCATGTGTTTGTGTTATAAACTTATACTGGTATGGTGCTACTTATCTTCTATATAGATAAAGTCTATAGTCTCTAGCTATCACAATAAAATGGAGAAGAAAGCACATGTGGATCCATGGCCGTGCATGGTCTTCACGTGTCTTTTGTTTAGGAGTTAATTAGTTGCATGGTCTCCATGGTTGAAACGAATTCAATTAAGTAGTTGCATGTAAATGGAGGCCGTCAAACAATGGGTACGTGTTTATGAACAGGCCCTTTCAACTTTGGTCATGTCCCTATCGAATTTTTTTTGGTCATGTCCTATTCTCCAGCCTCGGGTTTGGTCAATGGTCAAACAACAGTGGTAAAATATTAGGCGCGTTCCCATACATTAGTCATGTTAATTAATTTATTAGGCTTCTAATTCCTGAAGGAATACCATGTCAGCGTCACAAACAATAACAAAGTAGCACTTTTTAGATGCCACTGGGAAGTTTCTTAATCTGATTAGAAAGACCCTGTTTCTATATTAGTATGTTAATCTGTTGTTAATTAATATTATGTTTTGCTTAATGCAGATGGGATGGGTGATGAATGAGGTTCTCCGATTATACCCTTCAGCACCAAATGCGCAGAGGCAAGCAAAAGATGACATTCAAGTGAGTGAAGACCTAACAATCCCTAAAGGAACCAATATGTGGATCGACACTGTGGGTATGCACCATGACCCTGAGCTATGGGGTGAGGATGTGCACGAGTTCAAGCCGGAGAGGTTCAAGGATGACATACATGGTGGGTGCAAGCACAAGATGGGTTACTTGCCATTCGGGTTCGGAGGAAGGATGTGCATTGGTAGGAACTTGACCTTTTTGGAGTACAAGATTGTGCTGACCCTAATTCTGTCTAGGTTTTCTTTTACTGTTTCCCCGACTTATACTCATGCTCCTTCTATTGCGCTCTCTCTGAGGCCTAGCAATGGCTTGCCTCTAGTTCTCCAGCCCCTTAACTAGCTACAATGACAGATGTCAGCAATTCGAGTCCGCTTATCTCCAACTAGTGAACTTAGCGGATACTAAGAAGTTAGCTAGCTAGGCCCTGAACTATGTGCCAAGGTAATTTCAGGGATGTAATGTGTATCGCTTCTGTTGTGTATTAGGACTGTAAAGGGCATATTTCTGGGCTACAAAGTAAAAGCCTAGAGGGGCTTTTGATTTTTCCTAGTTGCTTAATTAATAATATTCGTTAATTTATTATTAATAAAATTCACTTGTTAATCGATGAATCTTAGTACTGTTTGAGCCCAAAAGTAATTTTGGCAAGATCCTTTAGTGGATTTAGCATAGCGGGCCGATACCTGCGGCTCATAAAATAAGCCTACTCGGGTTTGGGTTACAGCTTCACCCATTCCGTGATCCATGAGGAAAACGAAACCTTATTGGAGTCGGGTAGCGATGATTGAATAGGAAACTTCAATCAATATCCCTTCTATGACAAGGAACAGTCGAAACCCTAGGTATATATACCAGGTTTCAAGGACGAAGAAAAGGACCTCGATCATATCAATCAATCCTAGCGATTACAAAGCCTCCCCAGAGCAAACCTTCAACCTTGTTGAAACCCGGTGACCGCCCGCCAGTCCTAGTCTCTCCAAGAGCCGACTGTCAGCATCACCAGATCAACCCGGCGACCGTACTTCCAGTCCCAGTCTCCCCGGGAGCCGACTGCGAGCGCAACCGCCACCGTTACTACCAGCGAAGCAAGGGTAACGCCCTCGCAACCCAGCGAAGCTAAAGTCACGCTTTAGCACAACCCGTGCTTTCTCCAAACTTCCCAGTGATTGCTCTGCTTAGTCTACAATACTAAGTATCGATTCGGTGACGCGAAGAGATCACACCCAAAGTCCTTATCCGTAAGGCAGAAAGTCATTTCCCGGAAGGCTAGAGAAGAACATTGTGGCGAGGTTGGTGCTCTCCTCGTCTACAACGCTTGAAGAAGAAGTCAGGTCAAGGGACTACCCTGACGACTGCACCCCACGGTGCTGGCACGCCTGCACACACGCTCAAAAGAGACAGTTTGCAAGCCAACTGGTTTTTGCGCCAAACATTTTGGCACGCCCAGTGGGACCAACTAAGTGTCTCTTCGTGAACGTTAGCCATTGGGAAGTCAAGCGAAAATCCTTACCAAAAGGGCTACGCTAACTGCTCAAAACACAAGACCTCCAGTTACAAACCGCATCCTCGCGCGGATTGTCGTGGTCTTTCTGAAGAACAAGTGACTCATAGATTCTCTCCATTCCCAATACTCCGATATGTCAACTGAACAGTGAGAAAATCACCCGACCGCTGTTGAGGGTCAAACTGTCACTACTAATCAGGCCAATGAGCCTGTCACTACTACTGTTTCCAATACAGTGGAGAGTGAAGAAGGAGAGGCTTTCGTTGAGAAGCCTATTCCAGAAGGAGCGACCGTCGAGGTCGCATGCGCGATCATCTCGGAAAATATTGAAAACCATCGCAAGAAGATGGCTGCTGATCTGGAAAGGGAAAACGAGAAAACAGACAAGATCTTACGCGAAATAAACCAGCGTATTTCCCAACAAGCTGTGGAAACTAAGCAACTAATGTCACAAACTGAGAGTGCATTAAGGGCTCATGCTACAAGCATCACAGATGCCCAGAGTCAGCAGCAGAAAAGAATCATTGATGCTCTTGCGAACCATACCAAGCAGACAGCGTCAGATATGGCAGGTCTTCGCAAAGATGGAGCGACTCTCGCAACCGAGGTGGCCATGCAAAGAGCAGAGTTGAACCAAGCCAAAGAAGTGTTGAATAAGACGTTAGGAGATCCTAACGCTATCCTTGGTTCCCTTGGCCAACCATCTGGTTCAGGCAAATATGTGCCGCCAAATCAGCGCGAGAAGGTTAGCAGCAATACCGCTACGCCCGCCGCAACCGCTGCTACCACGCAATTGAAAGGTAAAGAACAAGCCCTGGTTGTTGGCGGCAGCAAGGAAAAGACCGCGCTGTCAGGTGCACAGACCGCCAGACAGAAGCAGCAGGCATCAAAAGGTGTTGAAACTTCGTCTGACTCCGCCGTGTTCATTCAGTACGACAGCGATGGGGCAGAGAACGTATATCAAGAGCTGCCAGGAAGCTATTATGGGATTGACCAGGCTGGTAACCCGGTCAAGATAACAGCTTTGGCAAAAGAGATGCCTATGCCAGCAGTGACTCTTCAACAACCAGCTACAACCCGCGTTGTACAGATAGGAGAAGGGACAGCAGCTGCAAACCAAGCAATACCTGTGCAGGCTGTTCGCCATACGATGGCGGTACCACCTCCTCCTCCTCCGGGTCCAGAATATGTGAGACGAGATGAGGTAGAGGAGATGATCAGACTGGCTAACCCTAGGGCCCAGATGGATGGGTCTATGAGGGACCTTTCCCGCCGCATATAATGCTCGCGCCTTTCCCTAGAGGCTATAAAAATATCATATTTTCTACTTTTTCAGGGGAAGACACCGAGAATGCAATAACTCACTTGGCCAGGTTCAAGGTGCAATGCGGCCAGTACCAGAATGATGACATCCTCAAGTGCAGGATCTTTGGCACTTCTCTCTCTGGAGCTGCCTTTAGGTGGTTTTCCAAACTCCCACCAGGAACAGTGGCAGATTGGCCAGCAATGGAAAAGCTCTTTCGAGAAACTTTTGGAGCCATTGAGCCTGAGGTAGATTTGGCTTCTCTCACTCAGATGGCCCAGCAACCTACTGAGTCTGCCGTCGCATACCTTCAACGCTTCCAGATTCAGAAGGCCAAACTGAACGTGATCCTGCCTGAGAAAGAGTTGATCAAGTTGGCGATCAAGGGACTGGAGCCTCGCCAGCGAAAGAAGCAGCATGGCAGCATGATCCAGTCAATGGGAGAGCTTATCACAGAAGTGGGCAGCTTTGAACATCTTCTTAGAGTCACTGATGCAAGAAAGAATGCGTCCAAAGGGACATATGTGCCAGGAAAACATCGTACAGTTGCAGCCCTTCACTACCAGCCAGCTACCTATGACCCTTATTACCATCATCATGAAGAAGAACTGGTGCAGGAAGAAGATGAAGAAGAGGATAATGACATCGCTGCCTATGAGCTGACAGGGAGGAAGAATCCAGCCTTGAAACAATTGAAAATCTCCAAGGAACCTGTCAAGCTCAAATCAATGGCCTTCACTAAACCTGAATTCGCGACATATACATATGATGCCAATAAAGCGCATGAAATTCTAGATGAGATGATCGCCGCGAAGATGGTGAAGACTGACTTCGGACCTTTCCCACGACCAGATCAGCTGAAAGGGAAGAAATACTACAAATTTCACAACCTGTGGAATCACAATACAGCTGATTGTGTGAAACTCAAAGACCAGATTCAAGTATGGCTTAATAATGGCAGTTTGCAGGTTGAAGCTCCAGTAACAGCCGCAGCGCTCGTTGACCTGAACCCTTTCCCTGACACTGGGATCAACATGGTCGATGTAAACTGGGCCAAGCAGCACCAAAGGAAACTAACCCTGGATTTGAGTACAAAGGGGAAAGGAGTCCAATCTGACAGTGATAAGGCCCCTACAAAGAAGAAGGCTGAACCAGCAGGCCACGCTTCATCCGTGGTTTTATGCTCGCGATGCAAGGAAGAATGTGGCATCCAAGTGTCACACGAAGAGGTCGAGCAGACATTTCGCTTTGGCTCTCTCCCGCCCATCAAGTGGGCCTCGCCATTGCGAAACTATCAGCCTGCCAGCCCAAAAGAAAAGGAGAAAGTGGAATCACCGCCATCTCCAAAAGATTCTAACCTGTTCAAGAAGCTGAGAGTGGCCGCGGTTGATCGGCCACAAGAGGAGAAGGCTACGCTCAAGCACAAACACATTCTGACTAAGCCTTATATCCCACCGGCTTCAACCACCACCATCAAGGAAGGTAAGTGGTACACAAGAGAGAAGGGGAAGGCAATAGAAATAAGTCCTTCCAGGAAGAGGAAACTGCAGCGCAGGTTTGGAGAAGCCAAGCGCGCGCTAGAGGCTCTAGACCAGGGCCTGATCAAACCTTCGTAGTTGGTCAAATCACCTGAGCAGTATCAGAAAGAGATGGAGGCCCTCGCTGCTAAGCCATTAATGACTCCCTGCAATTTCCAGAAGCAGGCAAATTCAGTAACAGGGGCATCTAAGCCCAGTGTCTTTTGCAGGATCACCGACGAAAGAAGACCTCCGCCAGCTCGAAAAGAGAGCTCGCCGACTAGGCGACCGCCTGTCAGACGCAAGCTGTTTCGTGAGGATCCAGAGGCCAAATCCTCAGTCTTTGAGAGATTGGGGGGCAAGGACAGGACTACCGACACTTTACAGTGGAAACCTAAACAGGTCCAGAGTATAGTAGTTGTCCCTGTTGAAGGGAATGTAGTCAGGGAACCAAAGTCAAACTCTCCTAAGCCGGCTACCGGAATGCAGGAACATGAGCAATGTGAGGTAAAATGTCTCACTGAAGAATCGTTGGTGGACCGGCTGGCTAAGCAGTTCAACACTGACACCCCTGTCAACGAACCCAAGTTGGACCTAGATGAGGGCACAGATGAAACAGTTATGACTGATACGTCCTGCAACATGGTTTACGTACTGCCGGCGAGGTATGCACTGCCCGTCGCCGCGCAGGATTGTGTGGAAGCTGAGGAAAGTAGTGCACATCCCTTGCAGATTACGTCAGCAGTTACGGCACCTGTAGAAGAGGCTGTCTTTCTTGAAACAGAAGATGCTACCAGCAGTGAATTCTTCATGAGCTTTACCAGGCCAACACCTGCTATGGTCCAACACATGCGACCTTTATACATCACAGCAGAAGTTGGCGGTACCAAAGTTAGCAAGATCATGGTTGACACCGGAGCTGCCATGAACGTCTTCACTACCAGGACCATGCACTTGCTCGGGATCAAGAAAGAGAAAATCCAGTCTACATCCCTTACACTCAAGAACTTCGCGGGGACTGTGACAAAGACTTTAGGGCTGCTTTTCTTGCGCAACAAGGTTAGCCTTGCAGAGGGAGTTTATGCGTTCTTTGTGACAGATTGTTATGCAGCTTATAGCGCTATTCTGGGCAGAGATTGGATCCACCGGAGCTACTGTGTTCCGTCAACTCTCCATCAGGAACTCGTTATGTGGAACAGGGAAACAGATAAGGCTGAGGTGATCAAAGCGGACCCTCGTCCATTCCCAGTGTTCGCGAATTATGTAGATGCCAGATATTACCTGGAGCCTATTACTCCATTGCAGGTGAGTGGCATCGATAACAAGGGCCGCCCCACAGGGGTGACGACCTCTGATTTGGCACAGTGGGGGCTCACGCTCGCAAAAGAGGGCCTGGAGAGGCCTGGCCACACTGTGCCCAAACCCTTGGACGATTAATGGATTACGACATTCCGGAGGAAGGAATAGAGGCCCTCCACTCGTTGTATGAACGACTATCATCATACTTAGTGGAAAGAGAGGCCTATGATCGAATCGCGACCTTAGAAACCGTCAATGAAGAACTCTCTGATCACGAACACGAAGATGAGGTCGAAATTCAGCTAGCTCCGGCAGCGCTGGACGATACACCCCCCAAGGTCAGAGACCCTACCGAGAAGGTCAATCTTGGAACAAAAGCTGAGCCTATGGAAGTGGCTATCAGCGCTTACTTAGAGCCTAGCGAAAAGCAGCGGCTTATTAAGCTATTATTGGAGTTCAAAGACTGCTTTGCAGAGAAATATGAAGATATGCCCGGCCTGTCACAGGACTTGGTTTGCCATCAGCTGCCAACACTCCCTGACAAGAGGCCTGTGAAGTAAGAGCCGCGAAGAATGAATTCAGAAACTCAAGTCCTCGTCAAGGAGGAAGTCGAGAAAATGCATAAATCAGGCATTATCAGGGTGGCCAAATACAATCAGTGGCTATCCAATATAGTGCCGGTTCGCAAGAAGAACTGCAAGATGAGGGTCTGCGTGGATTACAGAGATCTCAATCTCGCGACACCTAAAGATGTTTACCCCATGCCGGTGGCGGATATGTTGGTAGACGCCGTGGCAGGACATAATTTGCTGTCCTTTATGGATGGCACCGCAGGGTATCACCAAATTCCAGTCGCCGAGGAGGATAGACATAGAACTGCGTTCAGGTGCCCTGGGTTCGCGGGTGTTTTTGAGTATGTGGTTATGCCCTTTGGGCTGAAGAATGCTGGGGCGACTTATCAGAGAGCCATGAACCTGATCTTCCATGATATCCTGGGAAAGATTTTAGAGGTTTACATCGATGATGTCGTGGTAAAATCCAAAAGAAAAGGGGATCACAGTAAAATCCAGCCCTTTTCTCCATTGCTGAAGTTGCAAGGACAGAAAGAGTTTGTCTGGGAATCTCCACATCAAGAGGCTTTCGACAAAATCAAGGCCTATTTAGCGAGTCCACCAGTGCTTGTTCCTCCTCGCGCTGGATTCCCATTGAAGCTCTATATTTCAGCAGCTGAGGCGTCCATTGGTAGCCTACTGGCCCAAGATGATGAGGGAGGTGTCGAACATGCCATTTTTTTACCTCAGTAGGACACTTACGGATTGCGAGACAAGGTATACTCCTATGGAAAAATTGTGTCTCACATTGTACTTCTCTGCTTGCAAGTTGCGACACTACATGCTATCATTTACTACATGCATCATTGCTCAAACCGACCTGGTTAAGTACATGTTGTCGCGACCTATTTTAAGGGGACGCATTGGCAAGTGGGTACTGGCTCTATCCGAATTCTCGCTACACTATGTTCCACAGAAGGCAGTGAAGGGACAGGCTATTGCAGACTTTCTGGCTCATCATCATATGTTGGATATTCCCCCAGTGAAGGAATTAGAGATAGCTACCGCTACCGCAATTCGACCAGATTTGGCGCGCATCCCAGAGTACGCCATGTGGCATCAAGCTACAATCTCCTTGCAACCCTGGGTATTATTTTTTGATGGTTCCAGAACCGAAACGTTAGCAGGGGCAGGGATTGTACTGGAAAATCCAGCAGGTGATCGTTTTTCTTATTCTTTCCAGTTGGAGTTTAAGTGCACCAATAACCAAGCTGAGTACGAAGCCCTTATCATTGGCTTAGAAGTGTTGTTGGAGTTGGGCGTAAGAGACGTTCAGGTACGCGGTGACTCTCTGCTCGTGATAAGCCAGCTCCAAGAGAAGTACAGGTGTGCAAGCTGTCTGCTCATTCCTTATTTGAATCGCGCCATTGAGCTTCTGGATCAATTTGATGATGTGGATTTGGAACACATACCTCGCGAGCGCAATTTTGCGGCCAATGAGCTTGCTCAGCTGGCTACAGGCATCACATTGAAATATGGAGTTCGCGAGCGCATTCTGAAAGTCGAGCGTCGCTCGTTGCCTTCGTGGCTTGACCCGCCAGACGATCCGGTCGTCGCAATCCTGGAGCCTATTGACATCGATTGGCGCATTCCGTTGATCGATTACCTCAAGCAACCAGATCCGACAACAGACAGGAAGATACGTTTTCTTGCCTTAAACTATTTCCTCAGGGGTGACGAGTTGCGACAACGAGGGGAAGATGGCATAGACTTCCGATGTGTCTATGGCCGCGAAGCAAAGCGCTTAATGCGTGAAGCCCACGCCGGAGTATGTGGTGCCCATCAAGCGGGCCCTAAGATGCGCTGGCTTATTCGCAGACATGGGTATTATTGGCCCAGCATTTTGAAGGACTGTATTACGTTCGCGAAAGGCTGCCAAGAGTGCCAGGCACATGGTCCAGTGCAACACGTTCCCAACATTCCCATGCAGCCTATTATCAAGCCTTGGCCTGCACGAGGCTGGGCATTGGACTTGATTGGGATGATTCACCCTCATTCTTCCCTCCAACACAAGTTCATCATTGTGGCCACTGATTTCTTTACCAAATGGGTCGAAGCTGAGCCTTTGAAAGAGGCTTCAGGTGCCACTATTAGACAATTTATTTTTCAGAACATTATTTGCAGGTTTGGCATCCCTGAAGTGCTTGTCTCAGATAGGGGGGCAGCGTTCATGGGCGGTGAGGTGGAGAAGCTTGTCAACGACTTGGGCATCCAGTTTGTCCACAGTACACCATATTATGCTCAGTCCAACGGTCAAGCAGAGGCCAGTAACAAGATTATTATCACCATTATAAATAAGATGCTTGCTGAGAACCCTCGCTTTTGGCACAACACGTTGTATGAGACTCTTTGGGCTTATCGCACCTCCAAGAGAAACCCTAATGCTACCACACCCTATGCACTAATGTTTGGTCATGACGCAGTCTTACCCTTAGAACTTAACGTTCAATCCTTGCGCGTCCAGGATCATCATCACCTGATTGGCGAAGATTATGTCCAAGCGATGTGGCAGGAGCACGAAGACTTGAGCGGCAGCGCTTAGCGGCTTTGGATAATTTAGTGATGGAAAAACAGCGTATCGCCCGCGCCTATGATAAGAGGACGTGTGGCCGCAGTTACAAGGAAGGTGACCTTGTTTGGAAAGCGGTTCTGCCCTTTGGCGAGAAATTGACCGGTCGCGGTAAATGGACTCCACGATGGGAAGGACCCTTTGTTGTTCACCGCATTCTGGAGCGCGGAGCGTTTCACCTCAAAGATTTGGACGGCGACATCCATCGCAATCCCATTAACGGGCGCTTCCTAAAGAAATATTACCCTAGTGTTTGGGAATATGAGGACCCTCCAGATCCTCCTTCTTCCCAGACTGGGGGGCAACCATAGTCTTCCTCGGCTCCCATCATCCCTTTAGGCCTTTCATGTGGCCTTTGTTTCATGGATTTGCTTCGCCTACGAATACTAGGGGGGCACCACTCTATACATTTATTTCAAAATTCCTTGACAACATGTGTTAAGAATTATATGTAATGGCCTATACATGGGGCTTTATTTTTAGAACAGTTTTCTTTTATACATACTCAGAAACTCTTTCATTCATAAAGTGGCTTTGCGGCCAGAAGCAATACAAATCGAAATAATTACATTTGCGGTTTACAAGGCCAAAAATGGCTTAATAATTATAAGAGTTGCAGATCTATTGAGAATTTCTGGATCTTGTGGTGACAGGGGTACTCTCCCTCTCTTCACCCACATGATCTTTTGGTGAGAGTCGCAGCTGCTCTCATTTGTACCGGAGGCAGAAGGAAGGAAATAATCCATCCCAAACCTTCTAGTGGCTTACCGTCCGGGATGGAGAGGGTCTTCCGAGCGAGTGCGATTCACAACCACATCTACCACCAGGGGAATGACAGAAGTCTGACAGTCTGCCCCCGGAAGTAGGCTGCGAAAGAAGAACAATCGGCCTCGAGTGGCCTTCCTCCATTCTTCCGCCTGCTCCGACGCGAGAAATCTGAGGAGAGGGATCCCTCAGAATCAGGTTCCGCCGCGTTAGGAGCGCCGCGTGTTCTTCAACCTAATGGAAACCGGGGAATCCCATCCGGATTTCCAGAGACCAAAGACATGCGGATGGACCTGAGATTAGGCCATAAGACCTACCCAGGCAGTGAGATTAAGCCATAAAACCTAAGGATTTGGGGTTGAGGCTGAGATCGTAAGGAGAAGATTTCAGAAACAAAAGGAAGAGAAGTAGGGTTTGTGAAGCTATTACTGGGGAAACCATATTTGCTTGAGTGCTGATTCTCCAAAGTACAGGTATTTATAGGACCAACTTCAGGGGCCTTAACTGCGCGATGGGCAGTTGGAATATGTTCAACGCCATCAATATGAGTATCGTTGAAATTGAATGCAAAGATCTCGGAAATGAAGATAATTGAAGATACGTGGGAAGCGGAGCAATTTTCAAGGAGGTAACTGCTTTGTTTCGAGATTATCTTGTCAAACAGTTTCAAAAACAATAAAGGCTAGTTAAATGCTGAACTGCTTGAAAAATTTGAACATATATTTGGGCCAAGTAATGTGGGCTAAATATTTAAATTATTAATAATTATATTGTTCATACAAATATGGGCCTGTTACTGAAATATCAGAGGCCCAAAAGTCTTCGGCCTGCATGGGTCAAGCGAAGAAAGAGCTCGTCCAGGCGAAAACTAGCATCCGCGGCGGCTTGTGCGGCTTGTTGGGCAGCTACTCGGGCTTGGGCCAGTTCTTGGGACAGCACCTCGAAGGCAACAAGGGGTTGTTCTAACTGAGGCTCCGCATGGGCGAGCCTAGCAGTGACATTAGTCAACCGGGTCTGAAGGGCCTGAATCTGGGACCTCAGGTGGTTCCTCTCGAGAGTCAGATCCCTGATGAGGTCAGCTTGATCACCCAAGAAATCGCGCGCAGTATCTTTCTGGTGAGTAAGGGTCTGGTAATGTGCTTCGGTTTGCCTGGCTTGAGCGCTCGCGACCGCCCTCTCATTGAGCCCTTGCGGGAGTTGCTGCAGCAGCTGGTCAACCTCGCGAAATTGATCTTCAGAGACAACACCCTCGCGGAGAAGCACTCTCAGATATTCCAAAACTTTCGCGGGCGCCCCAGGGATTAGAATATCAGGGCCCAAGAGGCGACGAAGACCTTCTCTGGCGTCGTCTACGACCCCAGGTGGGGTCACTTCAAGTACGCGAGCTAACCGTTCTAAAGTGAACAGAGTAGGTTGCTCAGCGACAGGGGCCTCAAGAGGCTCCGCGACAGGTATCGCTTCCGGCGCTGGCTCAGGCAGTACTCCTATCTCCTCGACTTCAATGACTTGGGGGGCATGAGGAGCAGGTTCTTCACCAACCACATTGGGAGCAGGTTCAACAGGAGCCTCATCCGCTATTTCTCTGACTACCGCTTCTGCATTTGGACCCTGGAAAGAAACATCTTCAGAATAACCAAGTCAAAGGTAAAGATAAAACTTTTGGTTAAAAGAAGTACCTCTTCAATTGGTAGCTCGCGGGAATCCGCTGTTGGTATTGGGGCAGTCTCACCAGAAGTTGGACCCGGGTTGGACACTGCTGATTCTAGAAGGAGAATTGGTTGCTCGCGGGGAGTATGGAGAAGCGGCAGCCTTTCCTCAAGCTCAGGCGAGCTGTCATCTATGACTTGCGCCGGAACTACAACCAACTGCATGTTGCTTGCAGCATTGATTACAGAAGGAGAGTCACCATTGTTTTCTTGGGCTGGCGTGCCAGATACACCCTCTCCGGCAGCAGAGGAGCCTTCCCTAACGTGCCTCGAAAACCTACGACGAACCTGAAGCAGAGAAACGTTATCATATATGGCAAAACAAAGTGTCAATGCCCACTGTAAAGAGGAATATTACCAGTCGATCAGCGACTGGTTCATCTGTTGCCCAAGGACCGGTCCGGAATTCAGCGCGACTGCGTTTGCGTACTAAAGCAGCAGCGATCTGGCAAACAAACCAAATTAGAATTTGAGAAGGCTGCCAAATTATGCGTGTTGAGAAGAAAATCCTTACAGTTTGAGGATCATCATCATCAGAGGAAGAGTCCTCTACTTCAGGCTTGCTCAGCTTTGCTTTCTGTTTAGCGGCCGGGCCAGTGGTTGGAGGAACACCTGCGGCGCGATGGCTTGAAGGCGGTGTGCGCCCCTGTTATGAACTTTGAGTTAAGAGTTTGAAGATGGAAATGATCAAGGAAACAACGAATATGCTAAAAATTTACCTCTGAAGGATGCTCGCGGATTACAATTCCAGCCTGAACCAAGCGTGGGGCTCGCGCGGGTCGCGGAGCCGGTTCAGGTGGTGGAGGTCTTTCTTCATTTTCATGGAAGCGAGCAAGTTCTTCAGTGTCAGCATCGTAAGGATATCTCAGTTCTTCGAAGATGGCCGCGAAGAGTTCGTCATCTCTTTGCCTCCAGCAGTTAACAGAGACTTCCTTCCACCATTGATCATAATCTTCAGCGGTCCCATCTATGGGGACGATATCAGCCGCCCAGTCAGGGAGATCGACTAACGCAAGCATGCTTTGTTCGGGCGGAGGTCCAGTTAAGGGGCCAATTCGGCGCCAAGAAGTGTTGTAGTTCCAGGCATCATAGAGGGGAAATGGCACCAATTGGACGAGACCAAACTGGCGAGCAAAGTGATTGGGAGCATAAAGCTCATAGGTGAGTTCGTCAACAGCGAGCCTAATATCTGAACAAGAGATCGCACGGCAAAAAGCCAAGCGCGCGCGATCGCTATAACCAGGTGCCCCAGGAAGAAACCCATTTTCAAGAGGAGCAGGGAATCTCCTATTAAGTATTAAATCGCAGTAGGGCATTTCATGCAGGAGGTACAAGTATGAGAAGCACTCAGAATATGGTGGAGATATGTACCTCGCTTCACGACAAAACCATTGACCAAGAAGGGCATCAGTTGGTGGCAGCAGAGGAATGTCGTCGCGGCGGAAGAATGGAAAGTAGGTTTGAATCCAGAAGTCAAGAATCCAAAAGGGGCCAGAAATGCTAGTCTCGAAGGGATGCATTGTGGCCTGGTATAAAGTGCGGTAGAGGGCACCCAGCACCGGTTGTCCTAACCCCACGCGGCGACCGTTGTAGAGGGCCGTTGCTAGAAGAGTCCAAGCGCCAGTGAGCTTACAAGCAGAAGTACAGAAAATGAACTTGCAGAGCCAATACTCCAGAAAAGCAATACCACCAGTCGCGTTGCGCTCCTTGCGATAGTGGATCACCCACCGCGGATAGGAGCCACTATGAGCGCTACGGCCAGTTTGGGCCATGGTTGATGCAAAGGTGTCAGAATCGAATTGGCCATGCAGGTAGGGCTCGCCATCGATGGGTAATCCAGTAATGGTGAGGATATCCAACAATGTTATACTCATTTGGCCAAATCGAAAATCAAAGGTGTTGGTGGCAGTATGCCAAAAGCAAAGAAAGGCAGCGAGTGGTGAGCGATTCCCACCGCGAGGAAGGCGAAAGCATAAATCGATGGTGTGGGTAATACCTGCCCTGTCCCAGCGAGCCAAATCTCATGCTCTTACTTCACGATACCATGAAAGCTCTTCTGGCTGATTTTGGACGGCCAATGCCCTATTTTTGCTCGATGATTGTGTGCACCCCAACTGCTGAAATCTGCAGGGGTTCTCTGGAGGACTTGAGCGGGTCGACGAATGGGCAGGCTATAAAGGACGATGACATCGTCGGGAATGGAGTCTCGCGGTGTCGGACCCAGCCCGGCGTGATGATTTGAAAGCCTGAGAAGCAAAGGTCTCTGGACGGAAGTATGAGTGCGACAGCGGGCACCGATTTTGACTCCCCAGGTGTGAGCGATGCCATCAGTGAGTTCTTCTTCTTGATCTATGATCACCTTCTTTGGCGGAGCCATTTCTGGGTTTCTGCAAAGTGGGTATGGAGCAAGAGTTTTTCTGGGTTTAAGAGACTGGAAGGGTTTCTGATGTGACAGGCCTAGAGTGGCTGCGGTATTTAAATAAAAGATTTTGTGAGGGAAACGATGCGACGAAAAGACATTTTGCCAAGCGAATAGACGCAACCCTCATTAATTGCATCGTTTCGATCATCAGACGTGTCGTTTTAGTCCCCTTCAATCAGTTACAAATATGGGCCTGATATCGGGGCCTGGGGGGCAATGTTTGAGCCCAAAAGTAATTTTGGCAAGATCCTTTAGTGGATTTAGCATAGCGGGCCGATACCTGCGGCCCAAAAAATAAGCCTACTCGGGTTTGGGTTACAGCTTCACCCATTCAGTGATCCATGAGGAAAACGAAACCTTATTGGAGTCGGGTAGCGAGGATTGAATAGGAAACTTCAATCAATATCCCTTCTATGACAAGGAACAGTCGAAACCCTAGGTATATATACCAAGTTTCAAGGACGAAGAAAAGGACCTCGATCATATCAATCAATCCTAGCGATTACAAAGCCTCCCCGGAGCAAACCTTCAACCTTGTTGAAACCCGGTGACCGCCCGCCAGTCCTAGTCTCTCCAAGAGCCGACTGTCAGCATCACCAGATCAACCCGGCGACCGTACTTCCACTCCCAGTCTCCCCGGGAGCCGACTGCGAGCGCAACCGCCACCGTTACTACCAGCGAAGCAAGGGTAACGCCCTCGCAATCCAGCGAAGCTAAAGTCACGCTTTAGCGCAACCCGTGCTTTCTCCAAACTTCCCAGTGATTGCTCTGCTTAGTCTACAATACTAAGTATCGATTCGGTGACGCGAAGAGATCACACCCAAAGTCCTTATCCGTAAGGCAGAAAGTCCTTTCCCGGAAGGCTAGAGAAGAACCTTGTGGCGAGGTTGGTGCTCTCCTCGTCTACAACGCTTGAAGAAGAAGTCAGGTCAAGGGACTACCCCGACGACTGCACCCCACGATGCTGGCACGCCTGCGCACACGCTCAAAAGAGACAGTTTGCAAGCCAACTGGTTTTTGCGCCAAACAAGTACTATACTATTCATACCTTCTTAGGGAAAGGTTTCAATGGCGATGTTTATCGTAAATTACTTTTTCGATTGGTGCCGGCTCTTTACCCTTTGAGGGGAGAGTTGTGCACTGCCCAGATGGCGTCGGCGACAAATCTCTTAGGAGCGAGAAGCGTTCCCGCCAATTGGCGGTGTGGAGTACCTGCATCCGTCAAATCTCTCATCTCATGAATCTGATCTTCGATCAGGTGGTGGGTAGAAGGTTTGTCCTCTGTTTTGGAAGTGATGGATCCTCGTTCTGCCTTAGTACATCTCTCGGGTTTTTTAGGGTTAAGGATAATCTACATCAGTTTGTAGTTTTGTTTTTTTAATTTCAAAAAGTGAGCTTCAACTTTGTAACCAAACAACCATTCTGACAACTTATGGTTTGTTCTATCTTTTATTTTTAGGTTAATCTTCTTAGGTTAAGTTATGCTTCTGTAGATGTTCATGATGCCCTTATTAATAATTGTAACCATCGTCTATGAGTTCAATGTAAGATATGTTTTACTCAAAAAAAAAAAAAAAAAAAAAAACTATCCCTACCTTTGGATGAAAATTGTCTTAGGCACGCTCATGGATGTATCAAGAAAGAACATTTGCTTTAAGGAAAGAATCTTTTGCAATCTTTGTTTCTATGTAATTGTAAAACTACATAGAAACATGGCATATTGTAAACTGCTGAAGTAAATTTGAAAAAAAAAAAATTGGTATAACAAATGAAGCATATATTTTCTGACATGCTTTGAGAAGCACCGGAAGCCAAATTCAGTTTTATTTCCCTTAGACATGTCTTTGGTGAAGCAAATGGTGTTGCAAATAGACTTACACACCTTGCTAGTATATCCGAGATGGATGATCGATTATTGGGTTGAGGACACTCCTGATATTATTCAGGATGTACTTATTGAGGATGAGTGTATATT
Source organism: Rosa rugosa (assembly GCF_958449725.1). Lineage (NCBI taxonomy): Eukaryota > Viridiplantae > Streptophyta > Magnoliopsida > Rosales > Rosaceae > Rosa > Rosa rugosa. Next base: position 51,440,118 of record NC_084825.1, read on the forward strand.
CTCACGAGGTATAGGCTCTGTCCCCCTCGTTGTACTCTCAAACTCTTATTAATAATAATGTAGGGTGGAGGACCACTACTCCAACCTAGCGGGAGACCCAAGCCCATTTTCAAAAAAAAAAAAAAAAGACATGCTTTGAGAAGCACCGGAAGCCAAATTCAATTGTAGAATATCATTTACCATTCCAGCTTGATCCAGGTGCGGCACCAATGCATCACCTTATGAAAGTGACTCGCTCTTTGTTCATTGATAAGCATGTATCCCATTATCCCTGAGGTGAAGGCTTTGAACACTATAGTGTATTTGATTAGGGCTAATTTGGAATTGCTTTGCTTTTATAAAAATAAGAATTTTTCTAAAATTTTAGGTTTTAAGATTTTTGGTATTTTAAAAAGAAACAGCTTTAATTAAAAATTATGGATCATTAGCAGCAGCTTATAAAAGCAATCTAAATGTTAGCTCCTATAGATAAAAACACAGAGGTTGAATGAATTTTTTTTTAAATTCTAATAACGCCCTCACTCATTTGAGAAAATAACAACCCTTATCTACATATACCTCTAGTATCATCATAGAGAAACACTTGTTGATTTGATTTTGCCAATATTGGGTTCATAATATCTTCTATAAGCCCCATAATTTTGACTCCATGCATCCTGCCCAGGGCCGGCCCTGAGGGCTGCTGCCTGAGGCAGCCGCCTCAGGCCACCACTCTCCGACGGGCCTCCGCCAAGTTTTATTTTTATTTTTTTTATTTTACATAAATTCATTGTATAATTAGATAATCTTCTTTTGCGTATACAATACAAAATGGCCACGCTATTGCAGCGGCAACATAGATTTGCTGTTGCTTGCAGCACCAAGGTTCGAAGCACAGTGGCCTTTTTTTTTGTCTTAATTAGTTTAATTGCACTTTTTTGTCTTTTTCTTTTTCTTAATTAGTTTCTTTGCAATTAAACTTTTTTGGTTCCTTCTTTTTCCACCTTCTATGGAAAGAATATTTTGAAATTGAATACTAATGTATTTGCCCTTTGTTTTTCATTAGTTTCTTTTGTAAAGAATATATTATATTATGTTCTTTTTTATTTTTTCAACTTCTAAGAGAAAAATTATTTTGGAATTGAACACTTTTTTTTTTTTTTTTGCATTACTATTAATGTAGGGGTTTAATTTATATATATAAAAAAATTTGTTCGATTATATGGTTTTTTTATGTGAGGCCACATTTTAATTATTTGCCTCAGGCTTTCAAAATGTCAAGACCGGCCCTGATCCTGCCTAGCTATACCATTCCAAATCTTACAAGAAGTACATATGATTTGCAAAACAACCTTCAACACTTGAAGCAACAAGTGCAATGGTGGAGTTTCCGCCAACAAATAGGGCAACATCTCCCAAGTCCGTTCATTCCCATCGACAGTGACTTGAAATACTATAAAATCTCTTGTTGTTTTTACATAATCATAAATCCTCTTAACCAACACGAGACCTTGATCCTTAATAGGCAAGTATCGTACGTAGGCAACTTTATCAACACCAAACTTGCTAAACTTTTCTGGAAAGACCACTTCTAGAGGGGGTAATGGAGCAACCTTAATAATTGCATTATCGGTCCTCATCCCTTTAGACCAGTGTAATGAGTTTATCAGTGTTATTCCATATTTCCCGTCCACACTAGGGAGTTTCATGTTTGTAAACTGATGGGAACATTTTTCGTAATTTTATCATTTTGGGTCAATAACCCTTAGGGTGCGGCTATTGCCACCCTTCTATTTTCTTAGTTCACTCTACAAACATTTAAATTATTGAAATACTATATTACCCAAGTGCAAAATGACTAATAAGTACACTAATTTTCTAAAATCCAAATCTATAAGGAAAACTATATACATAACCAATTAATTAAATACAAAGACTACTTAATTTCTCATTGGATAAAATTAATCTTCATCTTCTTAATCCAAAATTGAATTTATTAATTACTTTTTTTTTTGTCTCTTTGTTGCCTACTTGCCTCCTCATTGAACTCAATTCACAAAACTATTCATGTTAATTTCATCAAAATCTTTGCAATACTCTTTGTGAACACCGAAAGTAAAAATTAAAAAAAAAAAAAAAAAATCTCTTCTTTTTTGCTTATAGTATTTAACAAATCTGTTAATATAGATGGAAATTAAGTACTTCTATAATTAAAAGAACGCGCTTGCACGCGCCTGAGAGAAAAAGATAGAGCTTCCCCCTGTCCGGCGGCGTGCCCCTACGCCGTCGTCGGACGGGCTACTGTCGACTCCGCGTGAGTTGGGTTTGAGGCCGGTTTCCTTAATCAACGTCATTCCGATTGGGGAGATTACGGTGGTGGTCAGTGAGGTGAGGGTGAGGAAGTCCGTGGCTGTTGGCTGGCAAGGCTTCTCTCTTCGATGGCCTAATCGACATACTAGATTTGCGTTTCGAAGGTGGCCAGGCAGTGCGGCGTCCGGTGCGGCGTGGCTGGGGGATAATCCGAGCGACCCAATCTGGGTTGGATCATCAGATCCCGATCCGAGTGGGCGTCGAAGATGGCGGCTCCATGGTTCGACGACGAGGGCGTTGCTGCAAGGCTTGGCTCCGATCTGGCAGAATAGTCGTCGTAGGCGCGTCGGAGATGCCAAACCGATAACCGTGTTCCGGCGAAGGCGGCGGGGCGGCGCTGGGCAGGTCTCGACAACAGTGGCTGTGGTGGGGTTGGGCCAGGCCCGGCTGGCAGTTGGTGGGCTTCCTCTTCCTTGGATGTTTGCTTGGGCTTGGGCTCCCTTCGTGGGCCAGGCTTGGGATAGCTATGTTATTTATGTTTGTTATTTTGTTGCTTGTTTTTTGTTTATAATAAGTCACTGCCATAGGTTGGTAGGACGAGATGGGCTTCGTGCCGGTTTATGCACCTGGTGTGCCTTGTCTGCTCTAGGTAGGCGGCGAGTTCCTTGCATTTGCAAATGGTCGCAACCTCCTAGTGGCAGTAACGTGTCTGCTCTAGGCAGGCGGCGAGTTCTTTGCTTGGTCAAATGGTCACTGCCTCCTAGTGGCAGGGTGAAACTTAGTGTCACTAGATGTATTTTCCAGTGGCAACATGATGGGAAAGCTGTGCATATGGAAATTATGCTATGCTGTAATCGAGTTGCAGATCGAGTTATCTTTCCGTTGTGTCACCGCTGTGTGACCTGTGTCAAAGCAAATAGAGTCGCCAGTAGAGCGCTCTTTGCTAGTTGGTGCTTCGTTGAATACAATTGTTTAGTAGAGCCTCATGATAGTATTTCAGAATGTTCTCTAGTTGCGTATTGTAATAAGGGGTTTTGGCTCAATGTCCCCCCTCCTTGTATTCGACAGTTTCATTAATCAAGGCTTGAGGGCAGCCGCACCACCCTTTATTCAAAAAATATATATATATATAGATGGAAATAGACGAACGATGATACTTGACATTTTTTTTTTAATGAAAGTAAATCAGATTGTGATTTTATTAGGAAACTTTAGCATATTTTAGTTTTTTATTGGTATAAATTAAATGTGAGATTTTAGTTAATTTTTTTTAATTGGATATGTTATATAAGGATATTTTTGGAAAGATAAATGGGTTAGATAAGTAAATTTAATAATTGAAATTAAAACGTAGGGTGTAATGAGCAAGTAGGGTGAACAAAGAAAATGGTAGGGTGACAATAGCCACACCCTAACCCTTATTTACCTGGATTCTTACCCCTATAATTTAAGGAATAGGGGAGTTCCTTTTCTCTTTACATGAGAACGCTATTGCCACCCTACAATTTGCTTTGTTCACGCTATTTTTTTTTTTTTTGATCAAAAGATTTCATTAACCAAATAACGGATTACATCAAGGAGTATATAGTGGCCTCATTAAACCCACCACAAACCGGTTGGGAAGAGTACCACACTCCAACTACATCTCAAGTACTAGACTTCATCAACTAGGATTGGTAAGAGCCACTCCGGGGCCATTTGCCACCAATATGTAGGAAAAGGAAGGGAAAGAGCTTCCCTTGCTACACTATGAGCAGCTTTATTACACTTTCTAGGGATATAACCCCAACTACAAGAGTGAAACAAACTCAAAAGTACGTACCTTAGCTTCATCAATTAGAGCTCCATCTGGACTGAGGTCTTCAAGGTTGGAATTTAATGCCACAAACACATTCTGTGCGTCTCCTTCAATCCCCAAATTAGTGAAGCCTGCTTGATAGCAAAAATGTAAGCCATTCACTAATGCTAGAACCTCGCATGTCTGTGGGTTAACAAACCCCACACTTGGTACTGCCAACACCCCAAGGCAGACTCCTCTGTCATCTCTAACCACTACCCCTGTACCATACACACCCTGGCTCATGTTCAAGGCACCATCAATATTTAGTTTTACTGAGCCCATCCTAGGCTTCTCCCATCTCTCTTGTCTACTACCAGAGTGCCTACTTCCTTGCCCACTAAGAGCATTTGACTGCACATCACGCCTTACCCCACCCAACTGCCCCCACCCAACTGCCCAATGCAAGTACCTTGCTGCACATTACTGCCATGATCTCCCCACTGTTCGTACACCTCCCACCAAGCAGCAGCCTTGGTGATTAAGGATTCAGCCATCATTACAATCTGCCCATGCAACCTACTATTCCTTTCATGCCATAGCTGCCATGCCACCACCCCAAACCACTCTAAATCCTTGCCACATGCTACCATGGATACATGCAAAAAAAAATCAAAAAAACTTATTTCTTTCCAAAATTTACAAACTTCCCCAAGAAAAGTGTGATGCCATACTTTACGGGTCAAAGGACATTCCCACAAAGCATGTAACACCGTTTCATCACCCCATCCACACCCCAAACACCTACCATCCCCACTAACTTTCCTTCTTTTTAATTCTGCTGCACATGTAATAAAGTTATTGCATGCTCTCCATAAAAAAACTTTTATCTTATTAGGAAGTCTTAATCCCCACAAAAGCTTCCACCCCTTTTGGGACCCACAACAACCACCCACTCCACTCCCCGAGGCATGCAAATCATCTCTTCTCAACTTCTCCTGTGCTGCTACCCAATACCCTGACTTCACTGAAAACCTCCCATTTTTATTGTAGTGCCACACCAATTTATCTGACCCACCATTTCTAGGCAAAGGAATAGATAGGATGGTTCGTGCATCAACCTCAAGAAAATGGCTATAAATAAACTCCACCCTCCACTCATGATTAGAATTAATAAGATCTGACACTTTTGAATTCAACAGAGCCAAATTAGGTGATATTACCTTGAACGTAGAAGGCCTAGGAAGCCACTTATCAGATTTTACATTGATAAGTTCCCCATTCCCTACTCTCCACCTCATGCCCAAATCCAACACTTCTTTACTCCAAACCAAACTCCTCCAAATTAGCGACGCACCCCTACCCAGCCTTGCAGTCAACCATTCTTCATTTGGAAAATATTGAGCTCTGAGAAGTCTGCCAATCAGAGAATGGGGCGTCTGCATGATGCGCCAAAAGGTTTTCGCCAGTAAGGCTTGATTGAACACCTCCAAATCCCTAAACCCCAAACCTCCCTCCCATTTACTTCGACAAAGCTTCTCCCATTTACACCAGTGCATCCCCTTCTTACCTCCGCCTTTCCCCCACCAAAATTTTGTAATTTTTGACTGATAGACTTTTTGCACTCCTTTTGGTAACCTGAAAATACTCATTGTATAAGTAGGGATTGCCTGTGCCACTGCCTTAACTAAAATCATCTTGCCAGCCTTCAATAAGAATTTACTTTGCCACCCTACCAAATGATGATAAAGTCTTTCATGCAATTTCTTATACATCTCCTTCTTGTTTCTTCCAGCAACTGTAGGTAGTCCAAGATGACGTTCATGGAAAGGAACAATTTGTACCCCCAAAATGTGCTGCACTTCCAATTTCACACTATTTCTTACACCAGGGCCAAATGCCACCGCTGATTTCTCAAAATTAATTTTTTGCCCAGCCGCCGATTCATAGAGGATTACACCCTATATTTTAATTTCAATTATTAAATTTACTTATCTAACCCATTTTTCTTTCCAGAAATATCCTTATAAGATATATTCAATTAAAAAAGTTTTTTTTTAAACTTAATCAGGTTTACTTCCATTTTTTTTCTTCTTTCAATTTCAATGTTCGTCTATTTCAATTCATGTCAAAATATTAGTAAGTTAATAACTATGAGCAATGAAGAAGAGATTGATTTTTTTTTTTTTGTATTTAAAAGTTTTCACTTTCGGTGCTCACAAAGGGTACTACAAAGATTTTGATGAAGTTCACATTAATGGTTTTATGAATTGAATAATGAATTAACGATGAGAAGGCAACAAAAAGACAAAAAATAGTGATAAATTCACATTTGAGTGGAGAAAATGAAGATTAATGTTATCCAATGAGAAATTAAGTAGTATGTGTATTTAATTAATTGGTTATGTATTTATTTTTCCTTACATATTTAAATTTTAGAAAATTAGTGTACTTATTAGTCATTTTGCACTTGGGTAATATAGTCTTTTAATAATTTAAATGATTGTAGGGTGAACTAAGAAAATGGTAGTGTGGCAATAGCCACACCTGAATGAAAATAACAAATTTTTTTTTTTGAAAAAAATTCGTTCGTATTTCAGTGTTTCTCAAGTTCAGACATATTCTAAAAGTCATACTCTACACATTCTATGAGATCGAGTATGGAATTCTGTTTACTCACTTTAAATTGAGTATCCGTTTCCATCCTTTTCCTGCTAGGATTGAAAATCCTGTATTTTAGGTAGGCTTCCTTGAGACAGCTTTCTTGTTCTTTTATTTTCACTTGTTGCATGGATGGTATGTCACTCTGTCATATATAATATAAAATTTGAGGAGGATCCTTGTTGGTGAACTAGAGGTACCCATCTCATACTTCAGTTCTTAGTTCTTGTACATACATCCCCGTACTAAAAACTAATTGTGTTGTCCCAGCTAGTATCATACCGGCTACATCGGTTTAGATAAAATACACAAACATTGAAGCCCAAGTGATGAGGAATAGTGGAGAATTGAGTTAGGAATAAACTAGACCAAGCTTGATTCCATCCAATTTGACAAAAGAATATGTAGACTAAACCCAAGTGATGAGGAATAGTGGAGAATTGGGTTAGGAATAAACTAGACCAAGCTTGATTCCATCCAATTTGACAAAATAATATGTAGACTAAGGCCTAGTTTGGCATTGCTGTGCTGCGAGAAGAAGCGCTTCTGATATTGCTGTGAGAAGAAGCAGCTGGGTGTTTGGTAAACTGTTTTTTAAAGTGCTGTGAGAATGACTTGAATCATATACTCTTGCAAGCGTACGAATCGTGTCAAGATAGGGAAGTATTAAGCCCAAAATTATCGTACCACGGGGATTAGTGGCTAACCCACAATCATTGGATAGCCGGAACTAGAGTCACTAAGAAAATAAAGGAAAAAGAAAAAGAAAATAAATAAAAATGCTATTCTAAGGCACCAAGCCTTAGCAATGCTCGGCTTTAGTTTTCACCATGAGTCTAATCAAAACTAAGAGCCTAGTGGTGGATATGCACAAATGAGTCGAAAATTGTAGGAAGTTTTGAATTGTGAATTAACTAAATTAAACGCAACCGAAAAGTAAACTAAACAACTAATTAACGAACTAGAAAATTAAATTTGGGTTTTCAAATTAATGGGAACATGGGAGTGTTGGATGATTCACACTAACTATCTTGCAAATATCGATGCCAATTTCACAAATGCATGCATTTTCTATATGTGTTAAGTCCCGTATCTAGTACCGGTCAAGGCTACTAAACCAATTATCATTTCGGTGTATTGACTATGCCGGTTAAGGCCACAATCAACTCTCTAACTTAGGCATTACGCCGGTCAAGGCCGCAATATCTAAAATTAGAGGCCTAGAGAGTAAGATAATAGAGACCCAAGCAAGCTTAGCTACAATTAAGCTAGCTAATGGTTACCACACTTAAATCCTGGATGTCATAGACTAATAAGTTGTCAATTTATCAATCTAATCATCACAATTGCCCATAACATAATTTCAAAGGGTGACAAAGCCTAGAAACATGATTCTAAGGACCAATAAATTCGGATTTAAAGCATACACAAGAAAAATTACATTTATTTCATTAAGAGAAATTTTTAAGAACAGTACATGAACTTAAGGCCACTCCAAATTAAGGTGCCCAACTTTTATATAACCCAACATAAGTACATGGGCTTTGAAACCCGACCCACCTTCCGTACATGCCGTTATCTCCTCCGTTACGGAGGGTGCCACGTGTCATATTTACTAGGGCAATTCAGTAGACAGCTGGCACCCTCCGTAACGGAGAAGATAACGGCATGTACAGAAGGTGGGTCGGGTTTCAAAGCCCATGTACTTATGTTGGGTTATATAAAAATTGGGCACCTTAATTCGGAGTGGCCTTAAGTTCATGTACTGTTCTTAAAAATTTACCTTTCATTAAAGCATTAATATTTACACAAGATGAGTTAGAGTTTCACAATCCTAGCTCTCACAAAATTGAACTACTCACTATCCATAGTCAAATCATCATCAATAGCAAATAAAATTATGGAATAGATAATAAGGAAGAGATGGGAGAGTTAGCTTGGTCACTTTTAGCTAGTATGAACCAAGTAATTTCTTTACCAAACTACCCAAAATAGAAGTGTGGTGCTCTTGATGATGATTCTTTGAAGTTTGAGTGAGAAATCCTCCAAATATCCACAAGAAAAATAAAGAAAATAAGAGAAATGAAAGGGTGGAAAGGAGAGGGCAGCAGCCCTCCCCCTATGGAAACTGGGAAGTGCGCCGGCGCTGTCCAAGAGAGAAGGGAACAGTGTCTTTCGATATATAGGGTTCTTTGTGTGGCTGAACGAGTAGACACCCAAACGGTGTCGTGCGGTGCGTGAGAAAGAAAGAAATATAACAGCAAAATATAAAGGTTAATGTGTGTGGTTCGTGAGGTGAGAATGAAGGAATGATGTGTCAATGTATGATTAGTTGTGATGAGTGAGAGGAAAGAGGATGTCACGTGGAGGGTGGAGAAACAACATGCAGATTTGCTTAATTAACAGATTTACTTAATTAACTTTGTTTAATTAAGCTGCTGCTTCTTCATTTCATATCTTCCATTATTATTATTTTCTTTTTCCTTTTCTATTTTTCTTTCTTTTTCGCCACACTCACGAATGACTGCATGGGTTGGATTCCACTTCTTCATTGACATGGACCACAGTACATCGGCATTGACAATGTCATCTTTTTGTCGGAAATTCCAAATTGCTCTAATTTCACGTTATTTTAACTCGATTTCCGCAACTCCGCTTATTTTCTACAAAACAAATAAAATGGATTAATCACATATTAATTGACTTAGGGATTAGCTTATTTCTAGTGTTTTAGATACAATTACATGCATAGAAATGCGTGTAATCAGAGAACGAAAAATAATTTTTGAGTGTTTAGTAAGTTATAAATAAAAAGTGCTGTGGATGGGTATAATTACCAAAATGTTCATAAATGCTAAAAATAGTACTGATACATAATTTTGTTATCTGAATATATAACCATACCAAATTAAAATTTGTCTAATGTGTTATCCTTGTACACTAGTTCAAATTATTAATGCATCACTTTTATCTCATCTTCTATATTAATTATACAAATTATACATGCAATTTAAAATTTTTATTTTTTATTCTAGTTGTATGGTTTCTAGAAAAAGTGTTAGAAAGTTTCCCAAGATGAGCTGGATTAATCACACCTAATTGCACCAAACTAATCAAAATTCCAAAAGAATGAAATATGATAATAAATTAATAATCAAAGCTCCAAAAAGAATCATGTACTTTTTTGATATATATAACGTACAAGTCATGGCATATCTTAGACTAAATTATAATACAATAGCTGATCACATCATGACATATAGTACATTGGAACCATAGTTACATCTCCAGAAAGGAAAGGTGCAAGGATTGATGCAACATGTGTTATATCACATTACAAATATCCTTCATAGGATGAGACAACGCATGGAACTTTTGATAATACCATTCTTCTTCTATACAAAGTCTGGAATCTTGTTGGAAGTTACTTAGACAACAAAATCTCTTGTTGCAATAACAACTGCTTCAATTTCTCCTTGTTTGCATGTTGATCCTGAGTAAACACCATAACCAGGATTTTTGGTCACTAAAAGTGACTCTCTAGTAAGACCAGACTACAAGTGAGAAAGACATCGTTCAGATATTTATGGCATGAACAATCCACATACTGCTAGATTATTGATTCTTGACATATGAATCAATATAGCACCATCTTCTTGTTCCATTTTCCATCACACAAGACCTGGTAAGAAATCATAAGTCAAAAGACAATACAAACCAAAATTAAAGTCTTTGCTTCTTACTGCATGTCAATGTGCCCAAGAATCTACTTGCATTGCCCATAGCCCCATATCTCCTAGCCTTGCAGCATACACAAATATGATAAGCTCAGCTCAAGTGCTCAACTACCTCTGATTAATTATCATTTTCAACCCAGGGCTGCTTGTGACTAACTTGATCCCAATGACTAACTTGATCATTTTCAACACAAGCAATACCATTCTCAAGCCATGCACAAATATGAGTCGACATACAATTGCTACATCGCCCACCCAATGGCCTGTTTCCCTAATTATATTCTCTTCAATTTTCTTTCTATAGATCTAACAATTGCTACACACCCACCCAATGTCCTATTTCCCTTCTTATATTCTCTTTAATTTTCTTTCTGTAGATCTAACAATTGCTACATCACCCAGCCAACACGAACATTGTTGCACAACACAAAGCCAATGAACAATACAAACTATATAGCAATCACTCTGCACTTTATGTCGCATTCTTACAAGAAACTAAAATACAAAATCTATATGCTTCATATCCCAAATAAAGCAAGGCAGAAACTTCAATAATGCCTAAATCACAAACCCAAGTCACAAAACAATACCAATTACATGAGCATGAATATAAAATTAAAATATCTAGAAAAGACAAAAAGAAAAAAAAACACCTGAGATTGGGGCAAGTCTCTCCAATGGAAGCAAGGACTTGATACAACATCAAGGAGCAGCACAACAAGTTCAGTTCTTGGAGATGCTTGCTCAGAAAAACCGCCAACGACGAGTCATTTAGGCGCAAGCAATTGAGGATGAGGCTACTAACGCCTCTGCATCAACCAATCTAGGCACTTGCAGAAAACGCCTGAGAATTTTGGGTTTCGATTAAAGCTTAGAAATCTGGACATCACAAAGAGACCCTTTCTCCCAATTTGTTTCGATGTATTTTTGACGGCGAAGAGGGGAGGAGGAGAATGAACTTGCATATCAAAGATTGAGTCATATTTCATTAATGATCTACTGTTGCTCCGTGTTTTTCCCCAAAGCAACTCCAAAAGCAATGAACTCAAAATCAGCTATAGGAAGAAGCTATTTGGACCAAAAGCAGCTTTAGGAAATTTTACCAAACACTATACTCCAGGCCCAAAAGCAGAAGCAGCTCCAAAAGCAGCTCAAGAATCAATCCCAAACTGGGCCTAAACCGATAGTACTGCCTATCTATTCATCATTGGACAATCCAGAAATTGCAAAACGGAAGCCTCGATACGAACATAGACGTATCTATGTAGTAGGCTGTCTGGACTGTAGCCCAACCTAAAGTTATAATAATATATATACAATATATAAGTGCACACATATAATATATAAATTAGCCCACCCTAATTTTCTATCCTGGATCCACCACTGGATACAAAAACTTCAAGCATTTATCATTTAGTTGATGGATGTAAGAACCTCATAACAGGGCAAAGAACAATACAACGGTATACCATCTCTCAAAAATGAAATGGAGATTCTAAACAGCTTTAACATGTGAAATGAATTAAATGAGTGCTGGATTGAAAAATAATGGATCACAAAAAATGTGGACTAAAAATGATGCAATATAGAAAGAGATAGAGAGGGCCACAGAAATGAAAATCATACGATTCTGGGAGCTATCCTTGAAGCCATCTAGTAAACAGGGCCAAAGCACCATATTCTGTCAATTCTGATGCATTCTGATTCATTATTTTTTTCTTTGGAGTAAAATATATTTGAACATCTTAAAAAAATTAAGCAATCCTAAAACAGAGGTAAACTTGGTGGAAAGCGCACATGCATCCATTGTCTCTCATATGTCACCAAATGCTGCCACCCGATCTCTTCAAGCAGAGATAGCTTTTCTTCGTACAGCTTCTTCTTCGGAGGCTCCGTATTCTCTTGAATTATGTCATTCAAGACCTGTGCTCGAAGGAGATCAAATAGATGAAAGAATTAAATCATCAATACAGATTTCAAAACTGCAACTGACAATGAAAGATCACTTTATATTTCAAATAGAAAATACCTTCAGTGCTGTTCCAAGCCTTCCATGATGTTTCTCACGTGTTACTGAGAGGATTCCGTATTTAGAGGATTTCACATCGACCCATTTTTGAAGTTCTTTAAAAGTATCTTCAAAGCGTTCAAGCAGGACACCAGAGCCTGGTCCAGAATCAGCAATCTTGTCTGCCTCTTTTGAACCTTCAGTTACTTCTGACACCGAAGGCTTATCCCCCTGCAACAATCATGGTGACGGCAGCAGTACTCCATTAATTGTTAAAAAATAAAAATAAAGTATGTATTGTTAAGAGTACCAAAATGGGGGAGGATATCAATGAACCTTTTTTCCCCCTTAACAAGTTTAATTTGTTACAAATTCTGTACAAGGATCAAAAATATGAAACTAATATAAAACTATTCCAACCTGTAAAGACAAAATATCTGCCAGTGCTAGTCCTTTTTGGTACAATGCCTCTGCTAACTGATCACGAGTGGTCTCCATCTTCTTTTTATTTTTCTAACAAAAAGAATTAATACTAGTTATGATAATCTGGAGAATAAATTCAAAGGAAAAGGGTTATAATAGTTGTTAATCCTCTAAAGTAACTTCAGATATAAGATCACAAGGATTTAAGAGTGAGAAAATAAAAAGAATAAGTTGACAACTACACACCTCTGCCTCCTCATCTTCGGGATCAGTTCTAGGTGAAAAAAATTTCGCTAGCTCATCTCTGTCAATACTATCAACAACCTCATTTGCTGCATCAATAACCTGCAAAGCGACACTTGCACTACTATCAGATCACATATTAACCATCTTTCAAGGTAGGGAATTCTATAAACCTACTACATGCACATAATGGTACGAGTAACTAGACCATCATATTGTCGACAAACTGACAAAGTAATGAATACAAAGGTTATTATGCATCGTCCATAATCTATTAAAAAGATTGTTTTCATCATTAAAACATATAATGTAATACTTCTACATATAACTGTAACAATAATGGTTACGTTATGTTTGAATCAAACCCTGTCAGAAACTTTAGAGACCTAAAGTAGAAATGCTGTTTATATACATTAACATGTTATAATTTGACTTGGATAGACCTTTTGAGAAACCCACTCCAAACACTTGCAGAACCCAAATACCTAGTTGTGGCCCATTAAAAAATAATTCTGAACTGCTCACGGCTATTTTATTATTGATGACGACTTGTAGACGAGTATACTTTCTATTTTACTGTTTCCTTTTTACTTTTTTAAACTGAAGTTTTTGAAAAACTTAAAGTTCCTCTCTTATCCAAAAATACAATAAATGAAAGATTAATTTTAAACACTATCCTTATGGTGCACCGAGTATTGTGCAGAATATCATTCTTGATCATGCAGTTGTACTAAATTACCTCTTTGTCATGACAGATTTTGTCCTCGACATTGTTTCGAGAAAGCAAACCTTCCAAAATCTTTGCATGCAGTGGGGTGTGTTTTGGGTATTCAGACTGCAAAGACAAACATACATCACATACAATTGGTGACTCAAACATGCTATGCCAACTTGAAGCATAAAATGACAATCCCACAGTCGCTAGTTTACAGAGGCGTAAATATCCAATGCTCAATTAGGCTAAGAACGTGTAGTTCCACAAAAAAAAAAAAAAAAAATTAAAATAAATAAAAAGTAGAAGCTCAAATGAGTGTGGTGCGCGTGTGTAATATTGGACAGTTGAAGCATTGCAGTCAAAGCACCACATTCCATGTTGAATGAAGTAAAACTGTAAAACCAAAGTGCACAAGTGGAGTGAAATATGAGGTACCAAACTCATTTTCTGATGCGGCTTGAAATAAACCTACCATGTCTACAATACATGAAAATCACTTTAATCACGTTTATCTTTCATGTTAGCTAAAAACCTAAAATAGTCAATTTCTCATCACAGAAGCCTTCTATATCATCTAATATATACCATGACCAATTGACACTAGAACCTTAAGAGAGGTAGATAATTTGTTCCACTCTGAGCGTTCTTCTTCATTGTCTTGTTTGAGGCTTGTAAGAACTTTAATCTTTGCATCTCGAACCTGACACAAATTACTGACAGTAAGTATCGGTACCTCATATATAAGATCTACAAACATAAAAATCAAAAGTGATAAGTAGCATGAGGTTTGATAATAAAATTGCCAGCCTAGAATAATATGAGGACTTGATGAGGTAATCTGCAACCTAATTTGAAAAGCCAGAACTAAGTGTAGCTGAATCTGTACGTGTTGAGCTCTAGAACAAGTGCCGCATATATTGTGGTTTTCAACACTACCATTCTGACATGGCAATAATAGTCTCACCACTATGTATTACCAACACAATTACAATTAAAAAATAGAATCGTGTAACTGGATCCACTATGACAGACACATCCGATAGCCACATGTTTAGGTGACAATATAAAATAAGCATAAATAAGGGCGACCTACTGCTAAAATAGCAATCCCTGTATCGGTCACTCAGGCAAGTCAGAGTGATTTAATAACAAATCTACAAAAAAGTGTTACAGACAGATGGAGATGAGTAAAATGTTGTTGACTTTATTTCAAAATCAGAACTTGCACAGTTTAGGAACTATGGCCCGCATAAAAGTATGGTGCATTCATCAGGATGAAAAAGTATTATTTTATGTGCGTTACATACCTCTTCTTCTAAACGTTCAGAAACAGCTTTGGTGGAAGTAGAAGAACCTTTTCCTTTGTCTTCATCCATCTGTACAAGTATTGAAATAAAAACTATTATACACACAGTTTTATAGGTCAAATTAACAGCAGTGATATATCTAAATTTCATTCATTGTTTTGGCTAATTACCTTATTCGGTGGCACAATATAAGAAATCTGATAAGACACCGGGTTCTTTTGCGGATCTTTCCCTTGTCCTTTTTCAACATATGATAGCTTCCCATAGGAGATAGCTCCAAGCAAAACAGATCCTTGCGGAGAAAACTGCAAAATTTTTGTAAGTGTAATTGTTAAACACTTTCAGCACTAGCATCAAAGTAAATAAAATAAAATTGAAAACAAAAAGGTTTGTACAGTACATTACAGTACCTTTAGGAGCTTGTCTTTGGATGGTGGGCCCAAATAGATTGCTTCTTTTTTCCTACCCAAAATTCATTTAAGTTAGATAAGTACTACACAATGGCTTTATAAAAGCATAGAAACACATTATTAGGCTGCGTACCCTGGAACTAAAACTGAGGACTTATAAGCACCATTTCCCATCACAGGGCCATCCGGTTGAGAGAAAAAACTCAAACGCATTACATCCTGGTTAGAAAGAGACCAGGTTCTAATAAGTCAAAATAGAGATTTGATTGCATAATACAGCTTCTGAAGATTAGACATTGATTCAAACTGGTGTTATTCAAGGGAACGAGTATTAGATCTATACAAGGACAATGAGAAAAATGCATCATTTGTTCCAATCTAATATAAAATCAGGTCTTGAACTATCAAGGCAAAGATCTATTCAGATACATAATCAATTACTCTAAGACTGATACTCTACCTTCTCTTCCAATTTTCTTTCAATGAACAAAACCAGCTGCTTCAATTTTTCCAGATATTGCATGTTTTCGTGCCTGAGGTTGAAACATGTTAAGTTAGATGAAGTTGGAATAGCAGAAATTTCTTCTATGCGATAGAGCATTTAGTTGTCATTATTGCAACTTCCAATGAATAGATCTAACATGTATGCTGGCAAACAAACATAGTGGATACAGTCATTAAGGTAATTTCATAACCAAGTTGTGTCATTTAGTATTTAGAGAAATAGCTTTTGTAAATTTAATAAGAAAACTGAATTCTAAATCTTAGTAGCAACAACAAGTCTCAACTTGCAGCAAGGAAATAATAGAATATGGAACATGTGGGTTCATGAAATGAATCATACCTAAGATATAGCTGTAAAGTGTATTCGCCTTTGGGCAGTTTTGAAGAGCTTGGATAAGCTTCACCCGTTGCATATACACGCTGTTATTGGAAAGTGAAGAAAGTAAGACATGATGTGGAAAAAATATTTTCAACAACTTCCAAAGCATTGTAATAGTGCAGCAAGTATACAGAACAGTTGAGGTATACATTTAGAGCCACCAATTAATATTTGGGATGGACAACTACATCCCCAACTCCCTAATATCAAACAATTTAAAATTAAATAAAAAAATAAATAAAATTCAGAAGTACCTTGTTTGCATCAGAGATCATATAAAACTGAGACTCAAATTTAGTATCATATATGCGATCGTTAAGTAATGGAACTTGAGGTTTTACTTCAGCTCCATCTTCCAATTTGAACTTGTAACTGAGGAACCAGAAGAAGTGAGCGTCTAGAACTATAAAACATAAAATGTAGCCAATTTATAAACATTAGTCCATAGCTCACGTTAATGTCAGTGCCAAAATACGTTTTTCTGAGGGTAGTTTGTCACGATCTGTTGGAAGAGAACAAAGTTCAGCCGCAACTGGTCGATATGGAATTCTGATCTGCAAGTTGAAATCAAAAGGGAAAAGATACCATTTTAGAACACAAATATACCAACAAGATACGAGAAAAACATATATGCTTTTGTGTGTTTTTTTTTTTGGGGGGGGGGGGGGGGGGGGGGACTTCACCTTGCTTAGAGTAGCAGCAGGTGCAAGTTTCTCGGATGCTAGTAGAGCTTCAGCTTCAATTCTTACTGGTGCCTCACTTCCATCAAGTACTAGTTCCTCTTTATTAACATTAATCCCATGAAACACAATCTAAAAATGTTTACAAACCACATGTAAGGCTCTCCAATCAAGTTAATTTTACATAGAATTCCAAGATTCCAAAACTTCATTTTCAAACAATCTACAGACACCACATCACATCAATGGCAATAAATTAAATTAAATTGTTTGCATGTGTCTCAGATTTGGACCTTACAAAAATGTACAGGAAAAAAGATTGCCAAAGAAGGATGTCTGAGATATATTTCCCAAAGGATATGTAAGATAATATTACCACCAGTTTTAGAATTGAAATGAAATATATTTGGTCAAGTGCAGCTCCTCAAATAATATGAGAATCAACAATATTTTCAACAATACAGTAGAAAATGAAATACCATACTAGTGAACTTTGGCCAATCAAACTGGTACTAAATAGACAAGTACAGAAAGTTGACCACAAGAAATATCATGGCATCTTCAGTGAATGTAAGAAGCTAAGAAATAATGGAAAGTAAGATTAAAGGTATCTGCATATTAGATATCTCAAGTCTAGATATAAACAGAATACCTCAAAATCCACACAAGTTGTTTCGTTGCTTCCTATGCCACTTGACCAAAACTGAGCTATAGCTAATTCCATTGTCTGACCACCCACAACAGGAAATGAAAAGCTTTTGGCAGCAGGCGAAGAGAATGTTACAACACTCTCCCACTTACGAGGTCTTTGTAAGGGACAAAGCTGTGCATTGCAAGCATGTCAGAAGCAGGCTTTTTAACCAAAAAAAAAGAAGCAGGCTTACACAATCTGATATAAGTTGAACCGCATGCTTTACCTGAACAGAGTCAACAAAAAATCTTCGTGTTGTATCAAATCCTGATGTTTGCATGGTTGCTTCAACCCATGTGGCACCAAGAGGTACTTCGATAAATCTCCTTTCTATGTGGCCTACAAGAATAGCGTTGCACCATCAGGAGAAGAGATAAATTTCGGACATCAGTACCATATGACAAATGTCAGCCAATTGGCCCAGTTCAAAACACAAGTCAACTATTGGTAACAAGAAACAGAGAAGAGAGCGAATTGAAGGTGTGCATACCTGGCAAAAAAGACATCCTCGAAAATGAATATAGTGGAGGTCGACTTATGACAGTGATTGGCTTTGTTATAGTAATTGGGATTCTGAAAAGTGGGCCGCGCCAAGGTGCTTTGCAATCAACACCATATAGTTCATAATAGTGCAGACCTTCACTAAGGTTGGTAGGATTTACAACTATGCTGAAAAGAAGGGAAAGAAAACATGTAAATTAATATTCGCAATAAGGTAACACAAGTTAGCCACAGATACAAAAGCCAAAAAGGTATTAGATGTAAAGCTCGTAAAAGTAGAGAATCTAACAAGTCAGAATCGTTCAAAATCTCAAGGCAGGAACAACAAGAGTAATAGAAGATGCTTATGCGAAACCAAACTTTCTTGCTCCATTCCATGTGCATGCACAAGTGTCATGTACATATTTCCAAAAATTTTATGAAAATGAAGCCCAGTTCCCTGGTTATTAGCTCAGGTCCAGGAACTTTTCTCAAAAGTAATTGACCAAGTCATTTTCAAAAACAAGGAACAGCCAGACATATCACCAAACCAAAAAACACTTATACCAACCACATATAAGAGTATGACAACATGCAAAGAGCTTAGATCCATGCATGCAACAACATAATAACAAGGTTGTCAGTTTAATAGATGAAGAAAAACGAATCATAAAAAGAATGGCCTAAAAACAAGTGACCAGTATAACTTGACTATATATGTGTAATGTATTAAAATAAATAATAAAAAGTAAAATAATAGCGAATAGAAGTAGAGCTAACTAACTTGAAGCTACGGCCATTATGAGTAAGAAGGAGAAACTCAGGAGCCCTCACAACTGCGTTGTCAGTGGAATGTAACTCAATACACTCCTCAAAAGGAACCAATTCTTCTAAATTACTCGCACCCTCATGAAATTTTGGTTCAACTTGCACTGTCCACTGTTAACAACACTACTTTAGATATAGTAGCAGTTGCAAAATAGGACTGAAAGAAATGCTGCCAAACTTATCTAAGAAGAAGTACATAAAAAAAATATGATCCTTGTAATAACAGGAAGGTCACCACAATACTATGAATATATGAAGTATTGTGTGACCATATGCTTAAAGAATTTTGAAATAGCATCACAAATATTAAGCCGAGAGTACTACATAACATAAGTTATAAATCTTATATGAAAATTCAGCTACTCATTAAATACAAAGTTTAATGTGTATTCACCTCGGTAGAATGTTGGCAAGCACTAGCCTCCCTTAGGTAAATACCTCGTGATGTAGGAGCTGACATCAAAATGCATCACATTTAACAAAGTTCAGTGCACCAACATAACCTAAGATTAAGAACGTCTAGAACATGGAATGATTACCAAATGCCTAATAACTAGTAAAATAAAATGAACCCTACGTAGGGAAACAGAAGATCCATAGGCTATAAGAGACTGATTCTAACAAACACAAGGGCCTTTCCCAAATCTACTAAGAGTTTGACATGTTCAATGTTTTTTGACAGGAGATATTTTATGATTTACAACTTTCATAAAGAAGATTGTGGGGACACTGATCTCCTCACATAAATAAATAGGACTTATCATGCTAAACTTTAGGGAAATATGCTAGTTGGATCCCGGCAAGGTTGTGCTGTCAATCAAAAGTGAAGGAAATGCAGCTAAACTTACTTGTTTTACCAGATTGGTTTATCTTTATCTGATACCAGACAGATGGTACATCCCGAGACTGCTTTAGGTATTCATGTGCCCTGATAACCAATAATAATCATGATGTGTCTCAAAAATTACAAGCATAATCTACAGTAGGAAGTAGTAGGGTGAGGATCCAAAAAGTCTTACTTGTCAACTTGCATAAGTCCTTGCCCAGTTGATAATTTATCTTCTGGTAAACTGCCTACAGGAACAGATGTATTTTCAAGAGCCTTCCTTACACTATATGGACTCACAGAAATACCCTCAGCCTACAAAAAAAAGTCTTAAAAAAGTTGCACAAACAAAATACATATTTAACATAGTCAAAAGGAATATAAACAAGACTATGCATAACACAAGTACCTTTAATGCACTTATGAGTAGTGCAATTCCACCACAAGCAGATGGGGATGCCATTGATGTTCCATTCATGAGCATCCGTCGTTGGAGGGTCCACGTAGGAACAGGAGCAATAGCTGCACCAGGAGCACTAATACAGACACCAAGATCTCCATCGGCAGTTGGTCCTCGGCTAGACCTGCAGAAAGAATCAATTTGTGATGAAACCAGTAGAGCAACCTAAAGTAAGCCGGCTTTGCCGAGTGAGGAATTCATGTTTAAAAGTGACTAATAAAAGTTAATGTACCAAGTGTATTCAAGCCCTTCACCGGGGGCTTCAACTACACAATGAGCACCAGCAGCCATTGCAGGAGAGACATATGCACCAACTCCTATAATGCTTGATGTGGTACCACCAGGTGCCCCAACAGTGCTCAATGCCGGCCCACTATTGCCGGCACTACTCACAAATACCAGACGGTGCTTGTTCACAGCCTAATTTAGCATCAATTAAGAGAGTGTAACATATTGCATGAAAGATAAAAGAAAAGAAGATATTAATACAGCTATGAAAGCAACAGTTAATAATGTAGAAATCATACTTCATTAACAAGGTCAACAAAGCGCCCATAGTTTGGCAGTAACGCTGGTTCTCCATAGCTCATGTTGATCAGATCACATTTATGCTGCAAAAAACATTATTATGGCCATCAATACACTGATATATACCCTCACAATGGTATGTCCATATCACAGATTTCATAAAAAAGAAACTGAGTTTCAAAGAACCTCCACAGCAGCAATCAAAGCTCGAGTCAGCCCAGTTCCTGTCTCCATTGAACCTAAGCGTGCATCCCCAATTTTACAAGATATAACTTGTGCTCCAGGTGCAACTCCATTCAACAGGGGCTCCTAAGAACAACAACGAGTATCATAAGTATATTGTCTTACAACTGAGGTGCAGCAAAGTAATAAAGTTACCTAACAGTACCTTCGCATGGAAAGCAGTAGCAATACCAGCAACATGTGTGCCATGGGGAGAGCAATCTGTTACGATACTCAATATCTTCCCTTCATCATACACATTAACAACAAACGTACAGGCATCCAATTTGCTGAAAACGCCATACTTTCGTTCTATCCTGTACAGAGTTTATATAAAACTAATGAAAATTCTATAAAATCAGCCCATCATCATGACGACCACATAGGAAACTAAAACACCAAATATGAATAACTTATTCAAAGTATACCTAATCAAATAGGAAATTTCCAGAAAAACACTGTTTGGTTCAAAGCAAAGCATCATAACTGAGGGGTTTTCATCTGAGCAAAAAGTAATAGTAAATACTATATAACCACACAGGGAGAGAAATTATGGAGATGCTCATCAAATGCTAAAATTCAAGAGAAAAAAGTATCTATCCTTGGTTTAGTTATACACAGCATTTGGAGGCCTTTGGGCGGCAGCTTTTGAGTAACAGGCAGGTTTTTAAATAAGACAACTACAACATTGAAGAGAATATCAACATTCAGCATACACTCTCAAGTTCTCCACATACAAAAAGTACATCTCACATCTTTGTCCCATCATTATACCTCTCATGTTTTGCCACTAGAAACCAAGTTAAGCATACCTATAATTAGTTAGGGGCACAAAGTCAGCGAGTTTTCCACAATCAGGGTCATCCTCAAGAGTCTGTGTGTCAATGGCAACCCTCCATACTTCTCCATCATGCCATACAACAGCATCTATGACAGGCCC
This sequence comes from Rosa rugosa, assembly GCF_958449725.1. Classification (NCBI taxonomy): domain Eukaryota; kingdom Viridiplantae; phylum Streptophyta; class Magnoliopsida; order Rosales; family Rosaceae; genus Rosa; species Rosa rugosa. Next base: position 51,462,226 of record NC_084825.1, read on the forward strand.
TTTGTCATCATAGCTCTAGAAAATGCAAGATCATTACCTTTAACAGTTGTGGACAAACTTAATAATAAAAAAGAAATACTTGGCACTCACATCAGCTTGCTTTTGTAGGTAATCAACTCTGTTTTGCAGGTCCTCCCGAGCCCTTTTCAAGTTAGCATCCTCCGCTCTAATGTGTTTCTGGGCATACGGTAACATAGAAAGGTACACAGTTAGGACCATCACAATTCAAACATGTCGACAGAAGAGCACCTAGGTTAATAATGTCTAGGAGTTGCACAGCAGGAAAGCTTGAGAACATATACTTAATATAAATTAGTCAGATGGAAAGGATGCTTTAATATGTCAGATAATTCTATGTGGTATTCAAAGATAAATTTCAAATGATGACTATGAGCAGTTGATTCATACCCTTGTCTACACAGGAACAAAACTACAAAATGAATTTTGAACAGGAAGACATAAAAGGAATACGATGAGAAGCTGGAGCCCCATGAGAAGAAAATAATCTTGAATAAAACAAGATGGACCCCATTGAGAATAAAATACTCTTACATCACTCATCGTAGTAAAGTGCATAATGTGCAAAAGAGGAGGACAGGACTACAAAAAGGAAGTAATATCAAGTTTATTTGAACAGTGCAATCAGTTTAGTGTTTTTAAAATTTCAACATTGATTATGCACCCATGCTCAAAAATCAAAATTTACAACACAGCATAGAGTAAAGAGTACATTGTGTTTCAGTATCAGATGCATCTGCATGCAAGAACTAAAAAAGTATCACATGCAACAACCTGGTCAAATTCATGAAGATGCTTAACAGCCTTAGCAATTTCCTCTTGGTTTTGTTCGTCCCATTTTTTCCTTCTTTCTCTCTGTCAATGAAACATAAGGGGAGAAGAGAAATTTGTTCATTATCATCTGAAGGGAGGCTATGCATACAATAAAATACACATAACAACCTATGGACTGTATATACCTTCAAGCGGGAAGTCAATGTGCCAGTAAATAGCTCGTAAACCAACTTATAACCCACGTGCCATTCACCAGAAGGATTTTTCCATGAAGAGTTGACGTGCAGAGATGCCCCTGTATGAAAAATTTGCATTAAAGCCCAAACACGGCACTTTAAAAAAATTAAAAAAAACTTAGCACGCAAGTTAAGATATTACTTTTTCTATAAACAGAGCTGACCTACATAGTTTCTTAAGGTCAATCAAAAGCTAAAACACAGGTTAAATAGCTTTGAGAAAATTGTGGGAAACCTTCTCATAATAATACAGAGAGAAACATACATACATATAGATGAAGATATACACATGATAAGAAATTCACCTGAAGCTCCAGGTATGCAACCGTTCTCATCGGCCTTCACCACCTTTGAAGTATCAACATCTCCACTCCCAGTGCTGAAAAATAGAAGTATTCAGAGTTCGGACTAAACCAAATGCTCTAAAAATACCACTAATTTCATGCTCAACTAGACTATTACACACTTACCAGTCAAGAACATCTAGAACTTTCGGCTTTCCATCTGACGTAACCTGTAATCCAGCAGCAGCCGGGTCCACTCCAGAATCTGATTCACAGTTTTCAGTTCAACACCTTAAGTTTCTCAACTGGAAAACAAATCCAACAGTTCACTCACAACTTAACTTCACCTCCTAATCAATTTCATCACAATACTAACTCCATCGCTAATCAATTTTCTTCACTACTAATTTTCCTAATCAATTTCAAAACTAACACGTCCGATTCTTATAACAGTCCTTTCTTAACAAACAGATAGGGATGAAAAGAAAACACAATAGCTTACAACGATCATCATCATTTTATTTTCTTCAAAATCTTCATCCAAAAACAGAAATCATAGTGTTATTGAAGTGAAAGAAGTACCGAAGATAGCAATAACGACGCCGCGGCCGTCGTAATTCGGATGAGCCTCGACGAATCGATCGGCGCCGATCTCCTTCTTCGGCATGAGCGAGGCTAAGAACGTGGACTCGTTGAGCTTGAAATTACGCAGAGAACCATTACCGTCGCTACCGCCGCCGCTAATCGCAGAGCAAGGCATTGCCCTAACCCTAACGCTACTGGTTCTACTCCGATCACTCCACTCGGTCTCTCTTGGTCTTCGTCTCGCTCTGCTCGGCTTTTTGGGTCTAATGATTAGCGAGTGATAGTGATGATGAAGTGGGAGGAGACGTGAGTCACGTGACGATGGCAAATAAGGTAATTTGAATAATACGACGGCGTTTTGCATTGTGTTGGGATTTTGTGGAGGGTGTTTTGGTAATTTTGGGAGTGAGGAGGGCGGCGGTGGCGAGGAGGGTGATTAGCTGACTGCTGAGGGAGGGTGCGATTGTTTGGGGACGCATGGTGAGAGGTTGGATGGGACGGCGTGGTTGGGTGTGGTGTGGGTGGCTGTGTTATCGGTTGTGGTGAAATTACGTGTTTGTCCCTTTGCATGGATTGCAAACGATAGGACAAGGGAGTTCCTGTTTTTGTTTCTTAACGAATTATTTATTATTGCTCAAAATAGTAATCGAACTAATGAAATATCTACCAAGAATGATTCAATGAGACAAGTGGAAGAGAGACATTGTGTCCAAACGTGGATTTTGTAATGTTCACTCTTATTTGGCAAATGGTGGTAGAAAATGAAAGAATGTCTTTTGTAATATTGAGATCTTATTTTCATTTATTTGGAAATCTCAGCTACTTTTAATTTCAATGAAATAGTCAAATTGTGACGATATTTATGTGTTGTAACTTTAATTTTTTTTTTTTTTATGGAAAATAGGTCGGTCCTTTCATTAATGCAAGCAGTACAAAAACGAAACACCCCTATGGGGTCGACAGAAAGAATCGTTCCTTCAGGAGGTATTCTAGAAGAAAAGGACCCCATAAAATCCCGAGTACACCCACCTTTTAGGAAATCCACGCACCTTTATTCTAACAAAAACTAAGAAACTTCGAAGCAGACATAATTACTGTGCACCTACATTAATTGTGACGATAGTTGTTTGTTGTAACTTTAATTGATCATCTGTTAAAAAAAATCATTAATTGATTATTAAAATAATAATAAATAACAACATTCATTCGTTGTATTGTACTTTCAAAAAAAAAAATGATCTAATTATATTTAATGAATTGAATTGACAGAAAAATATGCACTAGATGTGCAAATGTTTGCTTTTGTATTCCTTCTTTCTAGCATAAGCAATGTATCCACTTGTATGTGTATTCTCTATTCATCTTCCATTAAAATTTTATCCATGCCGTTTCCTTGCAAAGCTGGCAATTAAAAAGCTTCTCTCTTTGTGGATCAATCTTCGACTAAATTCAGACCTTCTACAAGACCTGCACTATATCTTTTGGAGTCAGATCAATGAATCGAATAAGTACTCCACTAACTATCTTTTCTAGTCAGATCAATGAATTGAATAAGCACTCCACTAACATGGTTAACTAACTACATATAAGTATATATGTATATATATGTATGTCTAAATTCATGAAGGAATTACCTGAGCTTGTGTTTGCTGGTATAAGGTTATGGCAGGTAGTGTCACAAGGGTATGCACAGTCAACTTGCTTATTAGTTATCCTTCTGCTAAAGTACCAGTCACCTACAGCTTCTGCAATGGTCTGTCAAAAACACAATCAAGTTTTCACTTATTGGGAGTGTGTGCAAGTTTATGTTATGTCTAACAGTCAATTTCACTTACCTTGTTGTGTATTCTTGGAGAATCAACCCCAAACCATGTGTCCTGGGACTCACTTTGGCAGTGAGCAAAGCATGAGTTGATGTACATCCCTCCTCTAGCTGAGTACTTGTAGAACAATGCCAAAGCAACGAGCATGTCGCGCCTGAAACCTGACAATCGGAAAGAAAAAGAGAGACTATTCAGCTAATCATATGCTACATGAAGAGCGCAAAAACTACAAATAGAATCACGTGGATTGAAGAACAACCTTGCAATACATTTAACTGAGCAGGATTGCATGCTGCCGGATCCAGTTTGCAACGGTTCCAGTGTCCGCGTGGATCAGCTGAAGATGGCACCAATCCATGATGGAACTGTGGACAAATGAAGCTTTAGTACTTAAACAAGAAGGATATTATGAAACCTCAGATTCCACAAGGCAGAGAGAATTTATACCTGGTAAACATCATAAGCCGAGTTCAAGATGAAAAAAGGCGGTGTGATGAATCTCAATGCATACTGTGGGAAAATACACTGCATCAAACCAAGGCAAATGTCAAAACCATGTGATTGCAAGACTAGTACATCAGTAGTTAATTGGTTTGTAAAGAAAAGAATTACCAACTCAGGAAAAGGAAGGGATCCGGTGCAGTTCTTATCCAGATTCTTTTCTACACCCTGCCATGCATATCTAACATATGAGTACATATTTATAAGCAAAATGCAGATACACAACCAAGGACAAATTCCGTCGCTTGCTTGCGAAAGAAAAGAGTACCTGTAGAGAGACAAGGTCTTTATAGAAAGACCTCATTGTGTGATTCAAACCTATGTCTCTTCTGTATGAATGAAAGACAAAGATCAATATGCGGCATTCAAAAGTGCAAGATGCAAGAATGCTATTTACTTTGAATACTTGGAAGTACTTGGTGAAAGTCAAACTTACTCATCAAGAAAGAATCCAGCATCACTCAAGCATTTTACACTGGCATTACTTGGTACATACTTAGTGAAGTCGTCACAATGTAAAAATGCTGCTAACCCCCCAGCAGAGCAACCTGATAACAAGGCCTGGAAACGAGATGGAATAATCAGCATTTGAATAGCAGCATTAGGATCAATATATTCGTAGTCAAATTAGAGATTGCTTTACCTTACGTGCCTTTCCTAAACCTTTAGGCAGAAGATCAAGAATGATGGCTTCCCAAATCTTTTGCCCTCTGAAATAGAGCAACGTTGTCTGTCATTCATTTCACACGTTCATTCACACATACATGCAAAGAAATGATCAGTTATTTCTACAGATATATCCATTGTCATTTAGGGGCAACATTGCTATAAAACATTGAAAATTAAGAAGGTAGTAAAAGATCTAGAAGGAAACATTGGTTTAAAGAGCAAATTAGTACCCCATTCTTATACACTGCGTCTCCGGCAAATGAAGCTCCATCACAATATCGAATCTTCACACGGTTCCAATTGTAAAAATCTGGTTCACCATCAAGATTATAATCAGAACAATTTCCCTTTGTTATATACTCGGATAATGTCAGTGCAAAGACACTATATTTTCTTATGTTTATGATTTCCTTATAGAGCTTTTTTTTTTTTAGAATGATTTCATTATACAGCTTTTATAACATGCTTGTGAAATTTATGTGCAGAGGTAACCCAAAATCTGAACATTTCATTCAACAACATATAAAGGGGTTAATTCATTGTCAAACTTATTTGTATTCGACGGAGGAAGCTCAAATGAATAAGCCTTTTAGGGTCAGAACTCAGAAGTAGATTCAGATCCTAACAATGAAAGAACAAGCTTTTTAGTTACTGTAAATTGTAGGCTGAAGTAGATCCAAACCTTCCAACTGGACCAACTCATTGGACACAGGTGAATTTTTACGTTTACCAGAAAAAACAACAGTCCTGAATCAAAGACAGGAGGAAATGACAAAGCTGGAAAAGGCTGGAAAGATCAAACAAGTTGTCTGTAGCTACACATTACTATGATTTTAATCACGTGAAAAGGACAATAGAGAACGCCAGGAACGTGGAGGACATAACTCTCATTGACCACATTCATATCCGGATATGTTTAAATTAACCCTTTTAGGGTCAATACTAAGAATCTAGATTCAGGTCCCAAAAGGTGTTTCTCTTATGAGTTATGACTAAATATAATAGATATTAACTTCAGTACTAATCTACTTAACAGTAAGAGAAAATTGTCTTGTATACTCAATGTTTATGTTAAACACTTCACGGATTAATTATTGCTTGACATGTGACCAATGTTAAGAATTTCGTCTTGATTACTAAAAGATATAACTTTTAGAGTGTGGGTGTAGGGTTTAGCTCTTGAGTTTTGGGCCAAGCTCAAGCGTTTGCGAGCTAAACCTAAACCGCAAATCCTAAGCAATGACGAGATAAAAATAAAGGTCCTATGTCAAATACAGTAGCTGACATTTCTTTGTTATGTATCTGGTATTCTGGTATATTTTTTATGTTATGTATCTGGTATTCTGGTATAAAAAAAAAAAAAAACTAGCTATTGCTCTCTATATGCAATCCTATACGGCCAGATTCATTATTTGAAAGATAAATCTTGCTACAAGGCAATTTTCTCATACCTCCATCAATCCTAAATTATTGAACGAATTCTTTACGGAAGAAGAACAGATTTTTTCTTTGCTCTTTCCAAGAACTTCTTCTACTTTGAAGAGGTTTTATAGATGGCGGATTTGGTATTTGGATATTTTGTGTATCAATGATAGAGGTTTTAACTTTTAAGAGGCATGTACAGATTCTTTAAGAAAAAATCAAAAATAAATAAAGTCTTATGTTCATACTTTAGGCTACACCGTCTGGCACTCTGGCTTCTGTTCTTAACAGTAAAAATTATATGATGATTGATGGTAAGAGAACTGGAATCTTTCTTAGCTGTAAGCCAAGACTAGACCAGAAATAATGAAAAGCAATAATAGAAGTCAGGCCTTAAGGTCCTTAACGTATCATGTGGAAGTGTGACATGGACCACTAGATGATGAGCTACTGTTTAAGCTTGACCACTAGAATGGAAGAAGAACATGGAGTCGGTACCTGGATTAAGAGAAGCATTATTACTTAGAATCCCAGAAAAGACCTCCCACTTGCTCATAAGACGTGTAGAACCTCTTCTTGTTTTCGCCCTCTCCAAGCAAGACTCTATATCATTACACCACCCTCCACCCTGTGAATCAAATTGATTAGATTGAGGTCCTCATCATGAGTCATGAATGCGAAAACTTAAGAACCCGGACACCTACTTACCTAACCGATTTAACAGAAATTGGTTAGTGATCTTTTGGACCATGAAAGGACATTGCGTATTCTAGAAGTGAACACCCACCAAAGGAAAGCTTGAGATAGATAAAAAGAACCTATTGAAAGTTTGAACCAATCACTCGATATGATAGCAAAAGTGAATAAAAAAAATTTTGAATGGAGATCTGAGATTTTGTAACTACTTCATAGATCCTAATGCAAAATTCTTTTACGTGAGAAATTATTCTCTATAATTTTGTTTCACAAAAGACGAAATTAAAAACGAAACATGTAAATAAAAATAGATAATGACCTAACACGCTAATAACCTAGTCTGGTACGATTAGATAGGAGTCACTACTACGCAAAATCTCAATCATACTTTTATGTTGTTCAATATCATCATGTGATTAACTATCTGGAGAGAATCAATCGAAAACTAAAATCAAATTGCGTACAGTTTCCATGAATGAATTTCATACTATTTTTTTCCCCCCACCAAGTTTTCAGAATGTGACTGCACATTGCTCCTAGATCGGGCTAAAAAGTCACATGAACTAGAAAACTCGACAAACTCCCGTTTCCGCTAATAAGAGCCACCCAGATCAGCACTGCCGCCCACGGTAGTGCTAGTTGTCTTGTAACGTGCACAGAACACAAGGCATAAAGCAATAAATACGACGTCGTACTTATCTCCCTATTTCCACTGCAAGTCCAAATCTAATGACCCATGAGTCATGATTTGATGATTTGTCAACGTAACTAGACACGTGGCCAGACACGAATGGATACAAAAGAGAGTATTTTTGTGTCCTAACAGCCTAACCCTTTTTCGTGTTAAATAAATTGAAAAATTAAAATTAAAAATGAATAATATACCTCAAACTGTAAAAGCCAGTTTCTTGCTCCGGCGCCGAAGCCTCTGTGAATATGATACGCAGGCAAACTCCCATCCAAGCAAACTATACGAATATTCGCCGCCAAAAACCAAAAAAGTTAACAGACAAAATGCAACAATTCTTCTTTCTTTTCCGCAACGAAAACAACATATACTCGAATCTTACTACATCAGATATTAGTACATATAGCCAAGAAACTTACAAGCGCCGAGAGCGGGGGCATTTCGGACGGTGGTCATGTTCACCACAAGCCGGTGCGGCCGCTGTGAGTAAATGCACCAAGGCGCGCACGTTAGCAGCGCCAACGTGACTGCTACCACCGCATTCACGCTCTTAGTCATCGTCGTCTTCATTTCAGTAACCATTTACATAAACTCTCTCTCGATCTCTTTCAGCATCGATATATCTCCCCCTGAGCTGGGATAGAAGATTGCGTTTAGGGAAAGCTAGCCGATCTTGGTCTTAAATGGGAATAAGTGAGAAAGTTGATTATGGTTTTAAAGGGAGGAAAAGAAAAGATGAAACAGTTGGGAGAATTTATGCATTCACCAAAAGGAATGACGTAACTGGAATTTGAGGAGGAGCAGGGAGAGTTGGAGAGGGTTTGGTTTTGGCTAAAAATGAAGGCAACTGCTTTGTCGTGTTGGAGAGGAGGAAGGTTCTTTATAGGGCGAGAGAGCCGGGGCGGGTGATGATGAACAATCCAATGGGGCCCACGGCCACGAAAATGGTGATGGGCTGTTGGATGTGGATTATGATTAGTGCAGTGATAATGAAGAGATTAGAGAGGTGAAAATATAGAGATTATCTTAATATAATGAGCAAACCCAAAAGAAAAACTACTAAAGAAGCTCTCAAAGTGTTTTCAATTTTTTTTTTTTTTTTCTGGTTACAAAAGTGTTTTCATTTATTGAAGTTTGGGGTTTATATTATGGTCTTAAATTGACCTCAAGTGACAGCATCTTAAACTTGGAAGTTAAATATGATTCTACTACTCTTGTCTAACTGATGCAGAAGTTTGACATTTCTCTTCGTTCCCTTGGCTCTTTGTTTACTGGTTGCATCAAACATAAGTTTGATACGGAGAATGTTCGTCTCACATATATTTCGGGAATGTAAATGACTGCTGATTCTTTGGCTAAGAACAATATCAATCATGACCTCAGCCTTATTACTTTTGGATGATATTTCAGCTGTTTCTAGAGCTAGGGTTTGTTCTTCGTTTTTTGGGTCTTGGATAGAACTACCAAAGGTTTCAAGATCAAAGAGCACCTATGATGGATATTAAGTGGTTGCTCCCATGTCGTTGTAGTCATTTAATTTACAATTTGTTGTCTTATAAAAGATTTATTCATGATTGATGTATGTATAATCTAAGTTAGTCCACAGAAATTGCTTCATGACTTTGAAGAGAAGACATCCTTCAATGGTATTGACTATTGAGTTAGGTCTCGAAGTTTAACTAAATTTCGACAATTGTTGGTCCAAACTAGGCCCAATTTGTCAATTAAGTCAAGCAAACCCACATATTGTCATGAATTAGGTCTAGAATACTACTTTTTTTGTTTTTATGACTCTGAAGTGGATGCTTCGGCCTTGTCCACCAATGGTATTGAGTTAGGTCTCCTAGTCGTTGATCCCAAACTAGACCCAATGTGTCAATCAAGTCAAACAAACCCCACATTATTGTCAATCTTATAAAAAAAAATTAGGTCTAGAATACTAATTCTATTTTTTTAACCCCACCCCTCCCCACCCCACTCTTTAATGAGATCTTCTAAATGAGAAACAATTGTCTTACCACCTCACCAAGTACATGCATCCTAGATTCCCAAGTCTAGAATGCTACTGTTTCATGGACTGATTGTTAACATATAATTTGAAAAGTGAATATTTGTATGAAAACTAGGGTCGATCTATGAGTGGTGTGAACATGTGGTCGGTGTCGCCAAATACTTAACCTCCGATTCAACATGTTTTTGAAAAATTCAACTTCTTTGAATATGGTATACGATATCCGTAGAGTACAATATAGATGTAGATTTAAGATGCAATGTTTTCTATTCATACATCTTTTGCATAAATTTCTAAAGCTTAGAGAAGTTTTGAGTAAATAATCAAACAAATGACGAATAAACGAGTTGTTAAAAAGCTTTGAAAACAATTGTAAAGTAATTAGTAATCAGAGGGATCAATTGTTGTGATTTTCGGTTTTGTTTAACTATATGTCCTGTGTATTATAAAGAATGTTTACCAGTAGATGGTTTGAATATCTAAGAATATTGTTGATCAATACAAAAAGGATGGGAAGGTTCCAATTTGATTGTATCAGAGCACTCTTTTGTCAACCATTTGTTAAAAAATTGATCATGTCTAGATCTCATTATGAAATTATTGTGTGTGTACATAAAGAGACCAAATAAAGAAATATACAACAAAGAAAAAAAAGGACAAATTGACTAAACTAGGTAATAACGTAGGAAAGAGCCAAAGTGCAGGGGCAAAATTGCAAATCACCAAAGAGCTTTTCCCCATTGCATAGAGCTCATACAAAACACTGAACCAGACAGGCTTGAATCACACAGAAAGCCAAGGTTTTTCAAACTCCCCAAAGTCCAAGGTGAGTCCTCACACCATCGTCTAACTAATCTGTGTTCCAAACCCTAATTTCTCATTTTAATGTCCCTAATTGATCAGATCTTTAGCTATATCTGTATGTAGTTACCTATAATTCTATCTATTGGGTTCAAATTTGTTCACTTTTTTTTTTTTTTTTTTTTTCAGCCCCAGATGATTGGGTTTGTAAATTTGTTGATGTTAGTGTTTTCTATTGCGTTTTGGTTTAGGTTTTATGGGGAAGTTATGAAAGGGAATGAAAAGTTGACATTTTGAGCCATGAAGATGAGAAATTTAGGGGAAAGGAGAATGGATATTGTCAAAGTTTGAAACTTTTTTTGAGATTTGTTTAGGGTTCTAAAGGAATTGATTAGATTGTCAGAAGGAGATGAAAGTTTCACATTTTGAAATTTTGAAATGTTTTTCTTTATCCCATTGTTACATTATGGTGTACTTGATATAGTTTGGGTTTTAGTTGAATGTTGTATAAAGAAGGTTGGAGCTCTTACATGTGTTTCTGTTGTCATAATGTTTTGCAGGTTGCATGGATTTCTCTGCTCATGGTTTAGAGGGAGAGACATTGCAGCTTTGGATGCACATGTTGTGATTGGTATTTAAATTTTGTTAGTTTCTGCGCGAAAGTCAGGTTTTGAGATAAGAGTAGAGTAGAATAGATTGCTTGTTCATTAAGTGATGGGGTCTATATGGAATCTTTTGTATTTGCTGGAGCCTGCACCTGTTTCTCTGATTTTAACGGCAGTAGGTGTTACTTTTGGGTCTGCATTTCGTGCTCTAAATTATGGAAAAGAAATGGAGCGGAATCGTGATTTTTCAGAAGCATCGATTACGTTAGATAGGTCACAAGCACTCATGATCCCTGTAATGAGCTCCCTAAGCTTGCTTTTGATGTTCTACCTCTTCACTTCTGTTTCACAACTCCTGACTGTATTCACAGCCATTGCATCCGTCTCCTCCCTGTTTTTCTGCCTATCTCCTTCAGTAGCCTATTTGAAGTCACAGCTTGGTTTGCCCGACCCCTATGTGTCGAGGTGTTGTTCGAAGTCGTTTACACGCACCCAAGGATCGTTACTGGTTTTATGCATTGGTACAGTTGCTGCTTGGCTTGTTACTGGACATTGGATACTGAACAACTTGTTGGGCATTTCTATATGTATTGCCTTTGTGAGTCATGTCCGTCTTCCAAACATCAAAGTTTGTGCAATGCTTCTTGTCTGTCTATTCGTATACGACATATTCTGGGTCTTCTTCTCTGAGAGATTTTTTGGGGCGAATGTCATGGTATCGGTAGCAACACAACAAGCCTCAAACCCTGTTCACACGGTGGCAAATAGTTTGAGTCTTCCTGGGCTGCAAATGGTGACAAAGAAGTTGGAGTTGCCCGTGAAGATTGTCTTCCCCAGGAACTTATTTGGTGGAGTGACTCCCGGAGGAAGTACCAGAGACTTCATGATGCTCGGTCTGGGTGACATGGTATGCCATCCTTTTCCATTAATGTTACTACTGTAAGTTTGCTAGCTATTGAAGGTGTGTTGCTTTGATCACTACTACAGTGCAATGCGGTGGTACTTGTAGTTTCAATGCCGTAGTAAACTTATATTGTTGCACAATATATATTGCGTTCTGCTCTGGGTCTTTGGCTTCTCATTAGTGATTCCCAAACCTGGATCAGAGGACGGGCAAACAAATTCCATTTAGTAACATTTTCATATGTTACAGTTATATTGAATATATTCTATTAGGTCATCCAAAGTTTTGGATAATTACTTTATTTGTCTGTTCTTCATTGTTATTGTTTTGTGCATTTTGTATGCAAGTGGGATCAATCAGTTCAGAGTTTAGAGTAGACTAGAACTTCATAATCGCAAGCCACATTGACAACTCATTTTGTTATTGTATTAATCTGACATTATCGTCATGCATAGCATGTTCTGCCTCTTTGATTCTGGCTAGCTATGTCAATCCTAGAATCAAGCAATTCCTAACCTTTATTTTGGTCATCTACTGTTGCAGGCAATCCCTGCTATGCTTCTGGCATTAGTCCTATGTTTTGATTATCGAAAGAGCAGGGACACAGTAAATTTGCTAGAGATGCATTCCTCAAAGGGGCACAAATATATTTGGTATGCCCTTCCTGGATATGCCTTTGGACTGGTCACAGCTTTAGCAGCTGGAGTTTTGACGCAGTCACCCCAACCTGCTCTTCTCTATTTGGTAATCATTTCGGTTGTTTTTAAGTTTATTGGTATTGTCTCCTACTCTCTCGTGAGATTGATGGACGTTTCTTCTTATAATCTTCAGTTTTTCAGTATATGGTACAAAATTATACCTAGCTTGCGTTCACAGCATTTGGTTAACTTGTGACTAAAACCGTCTCCGTTGGCCCTTTTTGTGTTATATCTGATATCACAGAAGATTGGATTGCACCTATCGACCACCACTGCTAACTTTTTGTGCTATTTTGGTCAATAAATGTAGGTGCCCTCAACGCTAGGACCAATTGTCGTCATTTCTTGGATTAGGAAGGAACTAGCAGAATTATGGGATGGCCCTTTGCCAAGCTTCAATGATAAAGTTCACCAGATAGAAGTATGAGCCAATTTGGTCTTACAACCTCAGTGCTTTGCTTTGCAGAGGAAATTGAAAATTGTACATTGACTTGGGGAAGAGTTCATCCTCCTTGAAAAACCTGAGTAGAAATTAGCAATCAATGTTTATTTACTTGTATCTGAACTTGCTTCAAATATTTCCCTTAAAAGTTCGGCCCCTGAGACTGAGAACTGTCATACCCTTACAGATACCTCTTTGAAATAAGAAACCATACTTTCTTTTCTTGCTAAAATTGATGCAGCTATGTTTGAGTAGGCAGGTGTATTATCAAAGATGAGAAAATCTGTCATGAGAAAATCGTTTCAAGAGCTCGATAACCTTGATATTCTATCAGAAGCTGAATCAGAAACATATATGGTCCTCAATCACTGGATACTAGAATGTGAAAACTAAATAATTAATTGATTGGATGAAAATTCTTCATTACACCGGCAGTGTAAAAGTGATCAAGCACTTAATGTGCAATCTCAATATTTGATATTTGTGGTCAATCTTTCAACCAAAAAAATAAATTAAAAACTGCACTTGATGTTATCCGGTTGTCTGTTCTTATTGGTGCAAGTGCATTTCGGTACTCTGAATTCCTTTCGATACTTCATATCTATCTATACACATAGGGTGTGGGCCCTGCTAGTAAAACTTTTGTAAAAATAGAGCAGTAAAAAGATGAAGTTGTAGTCAAGGGCCGTAAAATCGTAAATTTGCCTCTCATTTAAGCAACAACACCTAAACGACGCCGGATAGCTCTAAACCCCTCTTCCAGTCTCATCAAATACAACCTCTTCTTCTCCTCCTTCAGAATTTGCAGGCACACAGAGAGAGAGTGAGAGAGAGACGATGGGAACTTCGGTTCAGGTAACGCCGCTGTGCGGAGTCTACAACGAAAATCCACTCTCCTATTTGGTCTCCATCGACGGCTTCAACTTCCTCATCGACTGTGGCTGGAACGACCACTTCGACCCCTCCCTCCTCCAACCTCTTTCCAGGTCCTTCTCTCTTCTTCTTCTTCTTCTTCTTCTTCAATCTCTCCCATTCTCCTTCCTATTCTCTCCTCCACACTTTTTCACTGACCTAATTCCGGTGTTTGCAGAGTCGCTTCCACCGTAGACGCCGTCCTACTGTCCCACCCCGACACACTCCACCTCGGCGCGCTTCCCTACGCCGCGAAACACCTCGGCCTCGCCGCTCCGGTCTTCTCCACCGAGCCGGTTTACCGGCTAGGGCTTCTCACTATGTACGATCAGTACCTCTCCCGCAAGGTAGGGTTTCTCGTTTCAAAATTGTGTGTTTTCTGTGTGTGTATGCAACGCCAGGTGTTTGTGGAAAGTACTGACTGAGGTTTTGTTTGTGTGAGTTTGCAGCAAGTTTCGGAGTTTGATTTGTTTACGCTGGATGATATTGATTCTGCTTTCCAAAATGTCACCAGGCTGACCAATGCTCAGCATCATCATCTTACTGGTATGGTTTCGTTGCGATTTGGATAGAAAGTTTCGGAGGGAATGTGTGTGTTTGTGTTGATGTGTGTGGTTTTGTAGGCAAAGGAGAGGGAATTGTGATCTCGCCTCATGTGGCTGGGCATCTATTGGGAGGTACTGTGTGGAAGATAACAAAGGATGGAGAGGATGTTATATATGCTGTGGACTTCAACCATCGAAAAGAAAAGTAAGTGTTTGTTCTTACTTTGACTACCTGCCGCGCTTCAATTTCGTATAAGTGTGTATATAGTGATGAGAATGTATAAAGAGGACTAAACTGCTTCCTGCTGTGAATTTTGTCAGGCATTTGAATGGAATTAATCAGTCATCGTTTGTGCGGCCTGCTGTTCTAATAACAGATGCCTATAATGCTTTGAACAATCAGCCTTATAGACGCCAGAAGGACAGAGAATTTACAGGTACTGTAAGCTCCCAACGCACGAGGAATTTTAGGCACATTGTGTTTTTCGTCTTGAAAATTGTTGTCTAGAATATTCTTTAAGTTTGCCAAATGTCCTGCCATTGTTATTCCCCTTCTTCCTGTCGCTGAAACCTCAAACATGCATGTAATGAACAGTGAAACATGCTTACAAATCATAAGATTATATACTGTTTCAATGCATGTGATTTTATTATTCTTGGCCCTTTTTTTTCCTTTTTTTCAGAGACTATAAAGAAGACTCTACGATCTCAAGGAAATGTTTTACTACCTGTTGATACTGCTGGGCGAGTTTTGGAACTTCTTCAAATATTGGAATCTGTTAGTAGGGAGAAGATAATGACAGTTTTAGCTCTTGTTGACAGTACAGTTATTTAGCCTGAGTTATCAAATATTCCAATTGCTGATATTGGTTCTTCCCAATGATTGCAGTGTTGGAACGAGGAAAGTTTGCCCTTCCCCATCTATTTCCTAACGTATGTTGCTTCTAGCACAATTGATTATGTCAAAAGTTTCCTTGAGTGGATGAGTGATGCAATGGCAAAGTCCTTTGAGACAACACGAGACAATGCTTTTATTTTGAAGTAAGTGGTCTTATATACAGTACATGTGTATCCCAGACAGTTTGAAATTTTGAATCACTAGTTTTATATAGTATAAGAAACCACTGTTGCTGAACCAAAAACACCCACTTAGTATGTATATATGCGAATGCCTGCAGGCGTGTGAAACTTCTTGTTAACAAGAGCGAACTTGACAATGCTCCGGAAGGCCCAAAGGTATACCATATATACTTTGTGAAGTATTTCCTTATGATGCCTACCAGATTGAATGATGTTGACATGTGCATTCCCATACAGGTTGTTTTAGCATCCATGGCCAGTTTGGAAGCGGGTTTTTCTCACGATATATTTGTCGAATGGGCAACTGATGCTAAGAATCTTGTGCTTTTTACAGAACGAGCTCAGGTACAATCTGTAAAATCCTTGTGAGGCATTCTCCCTTTTTTGGTTAATGATATGATTAGCACTATTATTTTATATGTATCTTTCTGCTTTAATATCTATATGTATATTGACACCTTCAGCTGCTTATGTAGTTTGGCACGTTAGCTCGTATGCTTCAGGCAGACCCGCCTCCAAAAGCTGTCAAGGTTACCATGTCCAAGAGGATCCCTTTGGTTGGAGAAGAGCTAATTGCTTATGAAGAAGAGCAGAACAGAATTAAAAAGGAAGAAGCTCTAAAGGCTAGTCTGATTAAAGAGGAGGAGTTAAAAGCTTCTCATGGGGCTGATGTCAGCATGAGTGATCCACTGGTTATTGATACTAGCAATGCAAAGTCTTTGCCAGATGGTATGTTAAAAATCATAGTAGTCATAAACTTATAATAATGATCTGCTAACTTTTCGAAAGATATTTGTAAGCATTCAAGAAACCCTTCTTTATTTGGAAATATTCTATAAGAGCACCAAATCATTAGTTATCTTATTGTTACTTTGTAACCTGAAATTTTTCTTGGAAGATCTTTTCATCTGCATTATTATATATGGCATATAATTTAAGGATTAAATTTCTGAAACCTTCTCTTTCTTTTTACCATTTTACTTGTGTACTTGGAACTATGTGGATGATTATTCATACACTAAAATTTTTTGGTTCCAGTGTGGAGGTGATAAGTTTGCTTAGTTTGTCAAATGTAGTGGACGTTGGAAATCGTCCTCGTTAAAGCTTATATACTTGCAGTCATCTATCCATATGAGGTATACTTGACTGTCTAGTTAGCAATTGTTTCAAATGAACTCATTATTTGGCTGACCTTTGAAGCCAAGTATTCTTCCATTGTGCTCTAGGATGATTTTCATCAAAGCGCGTTTCAACAATTTATTTAGATTTTCTGTCTGTGAAGAACTGAAGATTGATGCTATGATAGGAATTGTACATTGATATTTAATTTTTCTTTTCCAAGATCATAATTAATTTACACTGATTACATTTCATGTATGGTGTGTATAATGAGCTTTTCTGATTCTATGTTATAGCAGTGGCTCCACGTGGTGGTGGATGCAGAGACATTTTAATCGATGGATTTACTCCTCCTTCTACTAGTGTTGCCCCTATGTTTCCCTTCTATGAAAATAATTCTGAGTGGGATGACTTTGGTGAAGTTATAAATCCGGACGATTATGTTATCAAGGATGAAGACATGAACCAAGGAGCAATGCTTGTGAGTTTTTATTGCTAACTATCTGATTATTGATTTGTGCAACGTTTGATTATTATTTTCTAAATTTTATTTATTCAGCTTCAGACTGAAAACTTGGATGAGGAATATTTAGTGTTGCCCATCTTGTCAATTTCTTGAGGGTTTATATATTTTATATGGGGTGGAGGGGGGTGAGGGTGGTACACAAGGTAGAGTGGATCCTATTGGCTACTTTTTCATCTGACAGAAGAAAAATTGCGGGTGGGGAAAAAGAAGGTAGAGAAATAGATAGGCTTCTTCCTCAATCTTCACATTTCTAACTGTGCTGCACCAATGGAGAGAGAAAAGAGGTAGAGAAATAGAAGAGAGGAACTGTGGAAGAGAGCTATAGTGCGGAAAGTTGCATCTTGGCCTATTTTTTAGGGCACTTAACATGACCATAGGGAAGTTTTTTTGTGAGCTCTTATAAACTTCACCTGTAACTGGTTTCTTCATGAGTCTTTTGAGTAAATGTTAGTCAATAGTCATCATGTGATTTCCCTTTTTCCGGTTATTTTGATTTTTCAAAAGAAACTTTTCCGTACTTCTGTATGCCAAATGTTCCTCAGATTGTGAAACATAGATTTATAAGTATCACTCTGCAGTTTATGTCTGTGTGCTATATTTAAGTTTCATCATCCATCTCAGGTTGGAGGTGATATGGATGGAAAAATTGACGAAGCCTCTGCTAGTTTAATACTCGACTCAAGGCCTTCGAAAGTTGTGTCAAGTGAATTGACTGTAAGTTGAAGCCTGTTAAATTAGTTTATAATTTACTATTCTTGATATTCTCTGGAACTAAGTTGTTTATTGGTGTTTTTTTTTTCCCTCTAATGCAGGTACCAGTGAAGTGTTCACTGATATATATGGACTTTGAGGGCCGTTCTGATGCGAGATCTGTTAAATCGATTCTTTCGCATATGGCTCCTCTAAAGCTTGTATGATAATTCTTTTCTGTGCTTTACTTTGTTTTTCACCCAACTTTATTTGGAATGGATTGGGTTGTTTTGTGTCTTCTGCTTTAATAATTACCCAATCAAGCTTTCATTGATTACCCTGCCAAAAAGTGAAATTATAAGTACGTATCGTTAATTACAGGTTGTCGATATATTATGTTTATTGTCTTGAAGTTTTTGTTCATCTCGTATACCTTCACCCCAGCATGCAATGATCATATTTATGTACATATGTGCATGATGATGGCCTTTTACATGTTATGTACTGCTAAAACTCAGCTTTTTCGTTTTATTTTTCCCTGTGGAGCTATGACATGATAAAATTCTCTAGACCAAAAGAAGACCCTCAAGTGGTTTTATCTACTTGTCTTTCTTGGGTTGTACCAATAATTGCAATTTAACTTTTAACAGATTCAATGCATGAGGGAAAGTTTGAGCCAATACTCTTCTCTGATCTGTGTACAATATAATTGTAGACCTTTTTTATTTTTTATTTTTTGGGGTACAATACCAGATTGTCCCTTACGATTGCCAAGTATTATGTACTGGAAGTAGATTAACTGGAAATATGAGGGGCTATAAATAATCAGATGGCTGTTTAGTTATTGTCTAAAAATCTTTTCATCCTATCAGCTCTTGAATTGTACTCATGGTCTGTGGGCTTAAGCCCAATCTATAACTCTTTTTAATAATTTTTTTTCCAGTTATTTTGGTTTTACTTATTTGATATGAGATTAATTTATAGTTATGCTATACACCTTTTTTCTTGAAGGTTTTGGTTCATGGAACAGCTGAGGCCACTGAACATTTGAAGCAACACTGCTTGAAACATGTTTGCCCTCATGTATATGCTCCTCAACTTGAAGAAACAATTGATGTCACATCTGATTTATGTGCTTATAAGGTAATCTCAGAATTTCTTTTTGTTTTGTTGATCTGTGATTCAGAAATCACAATTTTCTCCATTTCCCATGATGTTGTAATGCAGGTACAACTGTCCGAGAAGCTCATGAGTAACATAATCTTTAAGAAGGTAAGCATTCAAGTGTCAAGATTTATCTTATGTTGTCTATAGCTTATCCTTCCTAATGATTTGGATGTATTTTGTTGTCTATATTTCATCCTTCCTAACAATTTTGATGTAAATATACAGCTTGGAGAGAATGAAATAGCTTGGTTCGATTCTGATGTAGGGAAGACAGAAGACGAAATGCTGACTTTACTACCCTGCTCAACCCCAGCTCCACCACACAAACCAATCCTAGTTGGTGACTTAAAAATGGCCGATTTCAAGCAATTTCTTGCTGATAACGGTGTCCAGGTACCATTCTCAGGCATTTCCTCACTCAGTAACATAACAAATGATCTCAACCTAGGGTGTGTGTGTTTGGTGGGGTGGTAAGGCTTTGGTCTGTCTCATATATAAGAGGTCAGGAGTTCGAGCCCCATCAAGGGTGGGAATGGGGTGGGGTTTTTTTTTTTTTTTTTTTTTTTTTTTTTTAAAAAAGCCCAGATCTAAGATAAAATTCTTGGAAAATAGTATTCTGAAAACTATCGTCGTTCGATGACCTTAATTGACAGGTTGAATTTGCCGGTGGGGCTTTGCGATGTGGTGAATATGTGACAATACGCAAGGTTGGGGATGCAAGCCATAAGGTGACGCAACATGCATTTTATATACTAGACTTTCGCAAACTACAACAGCCATTTATTGCATGCCTTAATGGATGTAAAGCCTGACTTGCGTAAGTATGTCTGTTTTGTAGGGTGGCGGTGCTGGTTCGCAGCAAATTGTGATTGAAGGTCCAGCATGTGAGGATTATTACAAGATACGAGAATATCTCTATTCGCACTTTTATTTACTTTAAGAAAGAATATAGGAAGTTTTGGGGTTAGTTGGAGCCTGGAGCCTAAACCCTTTTAATTAGACTGGGGATGGGTGTGGTAGATGATCACTAACTAGCATCTATCAGTTAAGGGGTGTTTGTTTGACCTATGAAAAACTTTACGGAACTCATCGAGGCCTATCTCTTTTCCAGCCTCGAGGTGAGTTTTTCCTAGTGGGTGAAGCCCCATTTGTAACACCTTCGATGGACAAAGCTTGAAATTGAATTAGCTGTAATTTCCTGTATTAGGGAGCTAAGTAGAGAACAATTCTATCTGACTTCAATATAGTCCCATTTATATCCATATTTGTTAAGAATGGAAACTTGAACATAAACCATGCGCTACTGGCTTCAGCAGATTCAGCACTTTTTGTGTTAAATACATCACTCATGATTCTAGTTCCTAGATAATGCATTCTCCAGTCTTCTTTTACGTACTTCTTACTGTGTTTCCAAGGCTTTTGTGTCTTTCTTCCTTAACGACTTCTTATTGTTTCATTATTTCATCATGTATGTTTACTATAATTTTGTGCATCTGGGACAAAATTTCAGGTGTCATTTTCTACGTTTCAACTATAATAACATCCATTCCCATAGTCTAATCAACTCAAGTTGAACAAGAAACATCTCTTTTCTCCTTAACTTACATTCAGCTCAAGTTAAACAAAGAAACATCTGTATTCTACTCAATTAACTTCTTCATACTTGGAGAACAAATTGCCGGCACATCCCAATTATCTTCTATTGTATTTACGGATCAAGGACCCTAAGTCAAATGTTTGACGAAGCTAATCCATTCTTCTTGCTCAAGAACAAATGGATCAACCCAAAAAAGAAAAAAAAAATTGTTTCCAGTCAACATCACTACACGTCACCAAATACATCACTCGAACTCAAGGCAAATACTTAGGTGGGGGTTTCCCCACCACGTGTCCCTACGGCAGTCCAATCAGGAGGAAGAAATTTTTTTATCTTTTCCGAAAACACCCCTGCTCCTTAAATATACAATACCCAAAACACCCCCCTGCTGGAAGGTGATTGGTCTGCCGTAGGGACACGTGGTGCGGGTGCCCCACGCAAGTTTCTCTCCGAACTCAAAACTCACTCCAACATTTACGACACTCTTACTATAAGTTTTTTTTTTTGTTTTGGTAATACACTCTTACTATAAGTTGACCATAGTCACCTTACGAGAGATGGGTGTCTGTCACCTTTCTACTAAATTGAGAAAACCACTCATCACCACCATGGAAACCTGGCTCCTCATCCTCACCACCCTCCTCCTCCTCAAACCCATCCTCTCCCTCCTCCTCACCACCAACAAGCTCCCGCCGGGCCCCATCTCCTTCCCCATAATCAGCAGCTTCCTCTGGCTCCGCAAATCCTTCACGGAGCTCGAGCCCATCATCCGCAACCTCCACGCCCGCTACGGCCCAATCATCACCCTCCGCATCGGCTCCCGCCCCGCCGTCTTCATCTCCAACCGCTCCCTCGCCCACCAGGCCCTAATCCAAAACGGCGCCGTCTTCGCCGACCGCCCCCCGGCTTTAGCCACCAGCAGAATCATCAGCAGCAACCAGCACAACATCAGCTCCGCCGTCTGCGGCCCCACGTGGCGGCTCCTCCGCCGCAACCTCACCTCCGAAATCCTCCACCCTTCCCGCGTCAAATCCTACTCCGGGGCCCGCAAGTGGGTCCTCGACATCCTCGCGAACCGTCTAACGGAATCCCAATCCCAATCCAACGGAGGGGGAGGAGTCAAAGTCGTTGACCATTTCCAGTACGCCATGTTCTGCTTGCTGGTTCTCATGTGTTTTGGAGACAAACTCGACGAGAACCAGATCAATAAAATCGAAGAGGTCCAGCGGAGGATGCTCCTCAGCTTCAGCCGGTTCAACATCCTCAATTTCTGGCCTTCATTGACGAAAATAGTCCTCAAGAATCGCTGGCAGGAGTTCTTTCGAATCCGAAAAGCCCAAGAAGATGTCCTGCTTCCTCTGATTCGAGCCCGCAAGGATGCCAATGTCAACAAGAGCGATGACTATGTACTGTCTTACGTCGACACTCTCTGGGACCTCGAGCTTCCCGACGAGAAGAGGAAGCTGACGGAAGACGAGATCATTAGCCTCTGTTCGGAGTTTCTCAATGCCGGAACCGATAGTACTTCCACCGCGCTGCAGTGGATCATGGCTAATATTGTGAAGTATCCGTCTGTGCAGGAGAGGCTTGTAGCGGAGATTAAAGGAGTGGTGGAGGAAACAGAGGAGGAGGTGAAGGAGGAGGACTTGCAGAAGATGCCTTATGTGAAGGCGGTGGTGTTGGAGGGTTTAAGGCGCCACCCACCTGGCCACTTTTTGCTGCCGCATTCCGTCACGCACGACGTCGTTTTGGATGGTTATGTGGTACCAAAGAACGGGACGGTGAATTTCATGGTGGCGGATATGGGTTGGGATCCGGAGGTGTGGGAGGAGCCTATGGAGTTTAAGCCGGAGAGGTTTTTGAGTAAGGAGGGAGGAGATCAGGGTTTTGATATAACGGGGAGTAGAGAGATTAAGATGATGCCGTTTGGGGTAGGGAGGAGGATTTGCCCTGGTCTTGGGTTGGCGGTGCTTCATCTGGAGTATTTTTTGGCGAATTTGGTGTGGAAATTCGAGTGGAGAGGTGTGGAGGGGGAGGATGTTGACTTCGCGGAGAAGCAAGAGTTCACCATGGTCATGAGGAATCCATTGAAGGCAAACATTTCACCAAGAGTGCTGAGATGAATGAACGGTTTTGGGTTTTAATGTGTAATCAACTAATTATGAGTTGAGTTTATAAGACTCTGGTTTCTGGTTTCTGGTTTCTGGTTTCATCAGTTTGTTTATGAACCTAATGCATGTAAATGTGGTTTTACGAGCAGTAACGGTATCATGGTTTCTATTAGGGTCTTTCTATTTGGACCCAGCAAATTTCTAAGTATACCCAGCATTTTAAATTTATTTTTTATTTTCCATCTTTACCCTTAATCACACCCAGCACCGTATCGCAATCGCACTGAAACTGCAGGAGAAGAGGGTGAACGTTGCGCGGACTTTGTACCTGAAGAGTCTGCTATCAGGATTGATGACATCAAGGTCGATAAGGAGAGCATTGACTTTCTGCTCTTGGCATGTCTAAAATTCCTGGGGTATCAGAAGTTGAGCCGCAGGTTGTGGTTCCTAGCCAAGGATATGGACGGGGTCCACAAGGAAGGAGGTTCTAAGGTATAAAGATTCGGTATAAATATACCATTTTCTTACTTTGTTTATGGAGAACATATTTGGAGATGGAGGACTGTGGAAAGAGTTTAAGGGGAAGAGCGTTGAGCTGGGTTTGAGTTTTTCATTTGGCGATTCAAAATAAGGGTAAGTTGGGTAATTACAGAATAAATTTTTAGATGCTGGGTATACTTAGAACTTTGCTGGGTTTAAATAGAAAGACCTAATCAAGTCTGATAGTGTTGGTTCCAATACTGAAATTACAGCTTTGTCACTCTTAATAACCAGTTTATTTGTTTACGTACATTGCTTCTCTAGGGTAGGGCCTATGAAAGAGCCGCAGTTGTTCTGAGGTCATTTTCAATGTGTTTGCTTATGTGGTTGCAGTGCCAAATTTTTCTCACAAGTGAAGAGTGTGATTTTTGATTGCTCAGATAAGAACACATATGTCTTGTTATTTAGCCTTGTTTGGTTCCCCGAAATTCTATAATGTGAAAATGATCTCAACCGTCTTTACCTAAGCAAGAAATTAATTCATGTGGTTACGAGGTACCATTCAAACCATCTCTAAGTATAGAAGAAATGACAAGAGGCAACATTTCTTAAAAAATATGTAACGCGAGCATTTATCTTGATTTGATAATCTTAGCGTATAGTGAGTGTTCTATGATACATTTTTTTTATTTTTTTTATAAAAATTCTATGATACTTTAATGTATTGAAATTCTATTTTCAAAAAAAAGTATTGAAATTCTAAAGATGAAATTTTTTAAATTAATTCATTTTGTGTGATCCACCTCAAATAATAACTAATATCATAATTTCTAATTTCGGTATTCTATGACACTTCTGCACGTGTTTAAGGAAAGAATCAAACACCTTCTCCTTTTTATATTTTTTGTTATGGTCAATCTCATTTGATATCTGTACTTTGTTTTCCACATGGAAAAGATACCGCACCACGTAAAGTGTGCCAAGTAATTTCAAGGAAGGTTATGAGAAAATCAAAGGCAAGGACTGCAAATCAACTCAATCTCAGCGAATTGTAAAAAACAAGAAGAAATTCAACTCAATAACCCCTAATTTCATCTCCCCAATATTTCCCTCCCTTTCTTAGTTTCTTCTTTGTGAATAACTGAATATTTCCTAAACCCGGTTAAGACAGTGAAGTATATATGAGTCTTTGGACTCGGAGGAGGTAATTTTAGCTTGAACTTTATACTGCTTATTTTTTACTGCTCTGTGTGGTTACTTACATTTCCGGAATAGTGCTATGCTAAAAATAGCACGCAATTTAAAACTCTTTTTGTTGTCAAGTTGTAGTAGTGAAAGTAAGGGGTCGTTCTACGCCAAGGATCAAGGGTTCACCTTCAATTTACGTAACCTACAAAACAAAGAAGACTAGAATATTAACTATAATACGAAACAAATTGAAAAACACAATTAGGGGGAATTGTTGATTAATTCTACCGAAAATAAAGTAAGAACAAAAGATGAATTTAAAGTAAAGTTTGTGAATATGATGATGAGCAGTTAGGAGTTCGTTATCCACCACTAAACACAATCCAAGTTCCAATTTTTCTTCCTATGTTTATTACTAAGTCATGAGAAAGAAATTGACCAAGTTACAAAGCTAGAAGCAAGCTAAGTACCATATATTACTTCCCTATACTGTTCTAACAAGAACAAGCGCTGTTATTAGAACCTTTTGAAAACACGCAACATAGAGATCACAAGCGGCTCCTACATTTAGCAAGTTCTAAAGCATTAAGCACATATAGAAGGGTGTCAATCTAAGTGTACAAACTAGTACAACAAGCGTGTCTAGTTGCATTCCTCATCTTTGGTACACACCTTGGCGAGAGGCTTTACTACAAAAGGTTAAAATCACAAAACTATTAGGTGAATTGCTATTTAACCTAGCACCAATTACATGCATATGCTATATGTTTGCAACCACATAAAACATACATATAAAAGACTCATCTAATCCAGAACCAAAGAACAATCTCATTGACAAAGTAACTAAAACTTAGAAATTTATTATGAAACTTGAACCATAGTTTAGGGCTTCAAACTAGCCCCTAACACAAAAGTATTTAGCTACTCATTGTTCTAAGGTAAACACACAGTAACATATTGAAAATAAGAAGACAAAGTCGCAGAAATAGGGAGTAAAGAACACAGTGGATGTTGCTTGAAGATGGATGTTCACGGTAGTGGCAGATGGCGACTTTGGCAGCTTCTTTTCCTTATGCTTGTATGGAGCTTCAAAAACCAGAGAATTTGAGGTGTGAAAATCTGTATGATATGGTCTGCCAATGACGCAAAGAAGCCTCCTATTTTTATGGTTTACAAGCCCCTAGCTTTTCTCCTCAAAACCGGGTTAAGTTCTCCTTATTCTTCTCTAATTCCACTTGCTTAGCTGCCACACAATCTTCTGAACCTTCCTTAAGTCTTTCGAATCATCTCTTGATAAGTATAATGCAGCAAAAATCCAATAAAATTCGTCCCAAAATCTGCCAAGAATATCTTCAGAAAATATAGCCTTTAATTCACTTTCCTTTCTCAACTAGGATTGATTTTCCTCTCCATGTTTGACAACCCATTCGAAGGTGATATTCTGCCACATAATACTTCTGATGTCACTCTTCAAAACCGTGCAAAAACCTTCCAGAAAGCTTCTTGAAACGTGGCCCAACAATTGTCTTGAAAATGCTTCGCAGAAAGACTTGTCAGAAATTCCAGATTTTCCTTATCCTCTGCCAATATTTGCAGCATCATAACTTATGCATTCCACCACCTTTCTGGATGATTCTTGATTCTAAACTGCTCTACAACATATATTCTTCAAATCTGGGCAGAGAAATTTATGATTTTCATCCTTTAAGTTTAGTAGAAAAGTCTTTGAAAAAGCTTCCTGAAAAGCTGATGGAAACAGTCTTCTCGGGGTACCAATTTTGAGCATAGTCTCCGGCTTCCTCTTTATCATTCTGGACCAACTCTTTGCCTGTATTTATAGTAGAACATATGATCCTCAAATATTGCTAGGCCTTTCTTCATAAATCCACTGGAAAGTTCTTCAAAACAGCTTCCCAATACGGAAGAAAATAAGGCAGATTCTAATCCTCTGTTTTCTGTTTCTTGGCAATTGTTTTGCACGGCAACTTTCTCCATCTTCTCTTGAGTTTTATGACCAATGAAGGATCAGACTCCATCCTTTGCATCACTACTTCATGTGAAGTGCCTTTGCACCAGTTAGGCCATCTCCAGTAAGGAGGGGCTATATTGGGTCCAGGGCTATAATTTAGCCCCCAGAAATATTATTGTTTATTCATGAACAAGTGAATCATCTCCAGTAAGGGAGGGCTAAATTTTAGCCCTTTCAAGTATTTTATGATTTTACATTATGTTTTCTAATTTGTATGATTTTATTTTATTTTAATAATATTATAATTTAGACTAAAATTAATTGTTGAGGAAAAAATTAATTTTTAAGATGTATATTTGGATGAGGTATTTATGTTGTATTATTGATAACATTTTTGAATAGATGTTTTAAGTGCCACGTGCCATTTCGGAAGCAAATATGTAGATTCCCGATTGAATGATACAAAATATTACATAAATAAATATTACATAAACTTCATCAACATGATACAAAATAAATAAGATGCGGGAAATCATGGCTCATATGGGAGAGAGCGAGAGGTTTTCTCTCTTGAAAAACCCTAGCGCCGCCGCTGATAGGTGGCTTTTTTGGCGGCCTCTTGCGCCTCCTCTCCAGCGTCCGCTCCAGCGTACGAGCTCTCCACGCCATGGCTGCACGTCGCTCTTCATTCGACGGAAGTTTAGCCCGACGTCGGTGACTGATCTGATAGGCTATGTTTTCGGTGTGCTCTGGCTTCAGGTCTGGGGACTTTTGAGACTGTGGGATCCCGGTGCTAAGCTCGGTGCGCTGTTGATCCTAGCCGGCGAGTGGTGGAAGAGCTATTGGGGGCAGGCACGATGTGATTTGCTTCTGCGGGGATTCATTTGGACCTGGTTCGGGTGGCGTCATCGACATCAGGCTAGGCTGAATCATGTTTCCTGGCACGGTGGCGGCTGGACTTTAGTGATCTTGGTGCGGTCATTACTGGGATTTGAGAGGAGGCCGGGGATGGCAGAGACTATGCGGTGCGGCGATTGGCAGGTAGGTCTGCTGACGCGGGATCTACTGGAGGACTCTCTCGGCGGCAGCGGAGGATTCCTGTTCTGGTGGCAGGGATCATTGCAGATGGCGGTTGGCGGCAAACGACTAGGGCAATTTGGTGCCCTGCATTGGGTGCCCAGAGTAATTAGATGGGCTGGAGTTGGATTCACGTCCTACATGCTGGGCCAGGCCTTTGGATTACCGGACTGCACCGTGGTGGAGGAAGTTCATGGTTCCAACCCATCAAAGGGTAAGGAACCAATAGTTGTTTGATAGGTTGATCCTAGTTACTATTGTCTATGCTAGTAGAGATACCTTTACGAGTCTTGTGGAAGTACTTGGTCTTAGCGTACCACAATTGCGTGCTCGGCGTGTGAGACTAGGTAGAATAGATTGCCTGCAAGGCGAGGTGTTTGTATGTGGCATAGACTACTCAGAGCATCATTGTTTTATTGGAGTAGTCATTGTACTATTTCTTAATCTATGAACGGAGCATACTATTGGTATGTCTCAATTTGATCAAAAAAAAAAATGATACAAAATAAATAAATTAAAATATACATGCACTTAAAAGAAACTAATTTATATAACTAAAATTCATCTTTATAAAATATAAAATATAGATATATATATAATATTAAGTTATGCTTAATTACATACCGTTGGATTGCAAATGTTATTAATTATTGGCCATTGGATCAAACCATGCATTGCACCACACCCCTTAATTGGGCTGATTTCCGTGGGTCCCACCAAGGGCTAAAGGGTCACCCATAGGGCTAAATGTAGCTCTCTCCACCCCCCTCTTCACCTTTGGCCCTTTGGCCCTTCTCTTGTTGGAGCCCATATTATAACAAAAAAGGCTATAGGTTACCATATAGCCCTCTTATTGGAGATGGCCTTACTTTACATGAGTTCTTTGGAGGTATTTGTCTGTTGTTAGTGCTTCACCCGTGCTGATGAGAAGCTCATTTGTTCCTGATTCCGGTGGGCTGCCATTGAAAAATTGGGTAGTCAGATAAGTTGAATGGAGCTGCATTTTCTATTCAAATGATAATCCAATGCAAAACCATGAAGGTTAAGCAACAACTATGAAGCTGATAACAACCATGCAAGTTAAGGAATAACTATGAAGCTGACAGGAATTTTCTGGCTGAAATTTTAATTTTTTCCCATCAGTCTTTGTGTTAATGGAAACCTCCTATGTATCCTAAAATAAAATAAAAAAAGAAATTTCCTATCCATAACAAAGATTCTTGAGCACTGATCTATAAAAATCCAAAGTTGGTTTGATGCCTTCAAGAAAATCTATAGCAAAGATGTGCAGTCTGTAGGGGGATTAAAAAATGACAAGATAACAGAATGATTATATGTAACAGGCACAGATGTAGAATCTGTTTGAGCCCAAAAGTAATTTTGGCAAGATCATTTAGTGGGTTTAGCGTAGCGGGCCGATACCGGCGGCCAAAAAATAAGTCTACTCGGGTTTGGGTTACAGCTTCGCCCATTCCGTGATCCATAAGGAAAACGAAACCTTATTGGAGTCGGGTAGCGGGGATTGAATAGGAAACTTCAATCAATATTCCTTCTATGACAAGGAGCAGTCGAAACCCTAGGTATATATACCAGGTTTCAAGGACGAATCAAGGACCTCTTTGAAATCAATCAATCCCAGCGATTACAAAGCCTCCCCGGAGCAAACCTTCAACCTCGTTGAAACCCGGTGACCGCACGCCAGTCCTAGTCTCTCCAAGAGCCGACTGTCAGCATCACCAGATCAACCCGGCGACCGTACTTCCAGTGCCAGTTAGGGGTGGGCTCGCGAAACCGAAAACCGAAAAAAACCGCACCGATACCCGAACCGCAGCCGAAAAAAACCGCACCGAACTGGAAAAAACCGAACCGCACCGAATCTGTTCGGTTCGGTTTTCGGTTTTGGCCCGGCCGAAACCGAACCGAACCGCAAACCGCACCGAACAAACCGAACCTCAAAACGGCGTCGTTTTTGAATAGGGTTTTTAACTTACCCTAATGACCTAATCCACTCGGTCGCATTCTCGCCTAACCCTCGCACTGCTCGCAGTCTCGCTGCTCTCGCACTCTCAGTCTCTCACAGACTCACTCTCACAGCGATCTCTGTCGAACGACTCGAACCCACCCCACTCGCTCCTCACTTCCTCAGCCTCCTCTAACTCTCTATTCTCGCCGGTAACTCTCTCAGATCGCCTCCTCTAAGCCTCTAACTCTCTCAGATCGGCGACCTCTCTCTCTCAGATCGGCGACCTCTCTCTCTCAGAACTCTCTCAGATCGGCGACCTCTCTCTCGATCACGTTCCGGAAATCGAAGCTCTCCCGACCTCTCTCTCAGACCGACCTCTCTCAAGATCACGTTCCGGAAATCGAAGCTCTCATCGATCTCGCCGGTAAGTACTGTGTATCTCTCATCGATCTGATATTTAGGGCTAGTTTCTGAGTTTCTCTCATCGATCTGATTGAGTTTCCCATGGACTTGATTCACTCAGCCCCCATTTCTCTCCTCACGAAGTCACCAGCTCGCCTCCTCGAGTCCTCCACAGCAGTTCTGGGCTCGTTCTGTCTGGAGTTCTGGGCTCGTTCTCCTCCACAGCAGCAAGCGAGCAAGCCACCTCCACCTCAGTACACTCATCCGAATCGTTACGCCGGTAAGGGTTGATTGATTTAAGGAATGATTTGGATAGAAGCGATGATTTGGAGTACTCTTCAGACTTAAGATTGTTTTTTTATTTCCTAGCACCAACTGGTGGCATTTGAATTTAGTTATTACGATCTGTTTGCTTGTAGAGGTTGGGATATAGGTTTGGTATTAAAAGCATTGTCAGGTTTTGTTAATGAGTTGCTAAATTGTCTCTCTGAATTGCTAAAAGATCTTTTCTCTGATTTTCCCAGACGTTATTCAATGTTCATATAGTGATGTTCTGCAATTTTAGGTAGTACTTGATTTATTATGTATAATGTGGTATTAGTATAATATTGTGTAATGATGTTCTGATGTGATTTTGCAATTTTTATACTAAACTACATATTACTGTTTTTATATGCAGTAAACTAATTGCAGTTTGCAACTCCTTGAATTTGAATAGGAGTGATCAGTAGCAAACATTATGAAGAGCCAATCTAAATCTGCTGCTACTAGTTCCGGTGCCGGTGCTAATCCGAAATCAACTTCTTCATCTCAGGTACCAATTTTGTGTCTTTCAAGTGCTATGGGATTTGGATTTTCTGGAAATTGGATTTGAGATAATCATATTACACATGTTTATGCTGTTTGGTATATATATCAAGACTGTTTGCACTCTGCAGTTTGTTTTTCTGTTTTGTGCTGGCATTATTGCAGTTTCTGCCTTTTGTTTTCTGCTTTTTGTTTTCTGCTGTCATTAGTGCAGTTTCTGTTTTGTGGTATTAGT
The DNA here is from genome assembly GCF_958449725.1 of Rosa rugosa. Classification (NCBI taxonomy): domain Eukaryota; kingdom Viridiplantae; phylum Streptophyta; class Magnoliopsida; order Rosales; family Rosaceae; genus Rosa; species Rosa rugosa. The sequence continues at coordinate 51,493,251 of NC_084825.1, forward strand.
ATTATTAGTTTATTACAGTTTCTTATATATCAAAACTGCTTATGTTTGAGTTTTGCGCACTAAAACTGCAGTTTCTGTTCTTTGTCTCTTATTGCAGTTTTTGTATTTTGTTTATGTTTGCAGTTTCTGTTTTTTGTGTCTTATTGCAGTTTCTGTTCTGTTTTGCAGATCAACACTAGTGTTGGTGAATCTACAACACCAATAACTCCCCATGAAGGAACTTCTACTGCAACTCCGGAAGTTCAAGGAACTCAAGCAACCCAGCTTGAAGATGATGGAAGTGTGGAAAGCATCCTTGAGGCGTTGAAACGGAAAGAAAGGTCAGATATTTGGAATCATTTTAAGAGGGATATGGTGGATGGTAGAATTAAGGGTCAATGTAATTATTGTGGAAAAATTTACTATGCCGATCCTAGGAAGAATGGTACAACCTCCCTTAATAATCATATGGACAAGTGTCTAAAGTATCCCCCTAATATTGAGATGATGAAAGCTAAAAGGCAAAAGGTTTTCTCTTTTAAAAAACCAACTACTGAGTTGTGTACTGTAGAATGCACTCAAGAAGAGCTATCTATGTTATGTGTGGAGTACATTATATTAGATGAGCTACCATTTTCTCATGTTGAGGGAGAGGGGTTTAGGCGTTTTATGGGTAGAGCTCTTCCTTATTGGAGAATTCCTTCCCGTAAGACAATAGCAAAGGATGTCCTTAAGCTTTATTTGTGGGAAAAGGAAAAATTGATGGATCAATTGAGTAGATATAGGTTGTCTCTTACAACCGATACTTGGACTTCTATTCAAAACATTAATTATATGGTCCTCACTGCACATTTTATTGATGATAATTGGGTGTTGCATAAGAGAATTTTAAATTTTTGTGTGATTCCTAGTCATAAGGGAGAGGCTATAGCTAAGCTATTGGAGGATTGTTTGTTGGAATGGGGTATAGAGAAGATTCTCACGGTCACCGTTGATAATGCTTCGTCAAATGATGTTGCATTGAAGGAGTTGAGTAGGAGGATAGGTGATTGGGGTGTCCCTAATGCAGTTTTGCATAAAGGGAAGAATTTGCAAATGAGGTGTGTAGCCCATATTCTGAACTTGATTGTCAATGATGGGTTGAGTGTGATGAAGATATTCATTGGTGCCATTCGGAATGCGGTGAGGTATGTTAGATCCTCCCCACAAAGGCTTGATTTTTTTAAGGAATGTGTTGAAAGGGTAAAACTAGAGTGCAAAGGGCTTGTGATTTTAGATGTCCCTACTAGGTGGAATTCCACATTCTTGATGTTGGAACGAGCTTTGAAATTCCAAAAAGCTTTTGATAGAATGGTGGAAGAAGATGCATGTAATTTTTGTGCATGGCTTGAAGGAGCCAAGGGTGAAAAGCCAAAAGAAGGGCCACCGGCAAGTGTTGATTGGCAATATGGGGAGCAATTTATGGATTTCTTGAGACCATTTTATGAAATCACTTTGAAGGTATGTTGTTCTAATTCTCCTACCATTCATAGTACTTTTGGTGATATACTCTCTATTTATGGTCTCTTGCAAGAACAAAAGAATCCATGTTTGTCTGAGATTGCATCACCTATGCAAGACAAGTTTGTCAAGTATTGGGGTAGCTTTGATAAGTTGAATCACTATCTATTCATTGCTATTGTTCTTGATCCACGTCATAAACTTGAGAAAGTTGTTGACTATTTTGAGATTCTTGATGATGGGGGGGATATGAATGAAAATGTGGAAGCTAACACAAAGATTGTGAAGGATCTCTTGTATGACCTTTACAAGGTGTATGAGTTAGAGGGAAGGGAAAGTGGTGTTGGTGAGGTTGTGGGTTCTCAAGTATCAAGTGAGGGGACATCTAGTTCAAGTAAGGGTCTAACGGAGTTAGAAAAGAGATTGAAAGAGAAGGAGCAAAAGAGAAGAGCTATGAAAGCCGGGATCGTAAACAACGATGTGGATAGATATCTTGGAGATTCTATTGAAGGAGATGGTGAAGACTTTGATTTGTTGAATTGGTGGAGGGTAAATGGAGTTTGTAAATATCCTATATTGGCCCGCATTGCAAGGGATGTTCTAGCCATTCCGGTGTCAACCATAGCTTCGGAATCTTCCTTTAGCACGAGTGGGAGGATTATTGATCCATACCGTAGCTCCTTAAGTCCTAGAATGGTGGAGGCTTTGATATGTACACAAAATTGGCTTAGGAGTGAAAATGTGTATCTACATCATATGCCTACTGTTGAGGAGATGGAGTTGTGTGAAGAAGCGGAAAGAGGTAATTGTTTCTATTTTCTTAATTATAGTTTTTTGGGTTAATGAAGTTGTAATATTTATGTTATATATGATTGTATGTATTTATTTTCTAATATTTTTATTATTCTCTTATACTAATGTAGAGATGCTTAAGATGCCATGTGGAGCTGCAGTGGGGAGTAGTCGGAGCGGAATGTTACCTCCGAAGTCGAAGAAGGCGTCTTTACGAGCTTGAGATTATACTATTGCCCTCATTCATATGTTGATGTTGGTTCATTTTTTTTTGTTTATGTTTAATCTTTTAGTTCACTTATAAATTTTTAAGTGAGGTTAGTGTTGATGTAATGGACTTTTATAAACTTTGGACTCTATATTTTTTGACAATTTCATATATTGATGCTAGAATTTGATGGACTATATGTGAATTGAATTATATGGACTATGGAGTATCGAATTAGAGATTATTGTCTAATGTAGTACAAAACATGCATTAGTAAACTTCTTGTTATAGATTATAATTACAGGTTTGTAGAAACAAAAACTTCTCGAGTTACAATACCAAAAGAGTATATTTGGTAAAAATCTGATTTTCAAAAAAAAAAAAAAAAAAAAAAAAAAAAAAAAAACCGAAACTGGACCGAACCGACCCGAACCGTTCGGTTCGGTTCGGTTTTCGGTGCCAACTTCCCAAAACGCAAAAACCGCACCGAACCGCACCGATTCACATTTCGGTTCGGTTTTCGGTTTAGGCTCGGAACCGAACCGATCGGAACCGAACCCACCCCTAGTGCCAGTCTCCTCAGGAGCCGACTGCGAGCGCAACCGCCACCGTTACTACCAGCGAAGCAAGGGTAACGCCCTCGCAACCCAGCGAAGCTAAAGTCACGCTTTAGCGCAACCCGTGCTTTCTCCAAACTTCCCAGTGATTGCTCTGCTTAGTCTACAATACTAAGTAACGATTCGGTGACGTGAAGAGATCACACCCAAAGTCCTTATCCGTAAGGCAGAAAGTCCTTTCTCGGAAGGCTAGAGAAGAACCTTGTGGCGAGGTTGGTGCTCTCCTCGTCCACAACGCTTGAAGAAGAAGTCAGGTCAAGGGACTCTCCCGACGACTGCACCCCACGGTGCTGGCACGCCCGCAATCACAGCAGCAAAAGAGACAGTTTGCAGGCCAACTGGTTTCCGCGTCAAACAGAATCAAAGCAATAAAATCACAAAAACAGAGACACTGAAGTTTCAATTCCTGACCTGGAATTAGAAAGATTAACAATTATCAAAACCAATGAGGAGGTTATAACTTTTGTTCCTTCTGAAGAAGAAGAAGCAGCAAAATCTTGAACCGGAAAGCAGTGTTACTTCAGCAGATTCAGCACTTTTTGTGTTAAATACATCACTCATGATTCTAGTTCCTAGATAATGCATTCTCCAGTCTTCTTTTACGTACTTCTTACTGTGTTTCCAAGGCTTTTGTGTCTGTCTTCCTTAACGACTTGTTATTGTTTCATTATTTCATCATGTATGTTTACTATAATTTTGTGCATCTGGGACAAAATTTCAGGTGTCATTTTCTACGTTTCAACTATAATAACATCCATTCCCATAGTCTAATCAACTCAAGTTGAACAAGAAACATCTCTTTTCTCCTTAACTTGCATTCAGCTCAAGTTGAACAAAGAAACATCTGTTTTCTACTCAATTAACTTCATACTTGGAGAACAAATTGCCGGCACATCCCAATTATCTTCTATTGTTTTTATGGATCAAGGACCCTTAGTCAAATGTTTAACGACGCTAATCCATTCTTCTTGCTCAAGAAAAAATGGATCAAGCCAACCATTTCCAGTCAACATCACTACACGTCATCAAATACATCACTCGAACTCAAAACTCACTCCAACGTTTACGACACTCTTATTATAAATAGACAGGCCCATCTCTCATTTCTTCGTCGCCTTTCTACTAAATTGAGAAAACCACTCATCACCACCATGGAAACCTGGCTCCTCATCCTCACCACCCTCCTCCTCTCTCTCCTCCTCAAACCCATCCTCTCCCTCCTCCTCACCACCAACAAGCTCCCGCCGGGCCCCATCTCCGTCCCCATAATCAGCAGCTTCCTCTGGCTCCGCAAATCCTTCTCGGAGCTCGAGCCCATCATCCGCAACCTCCAGGCCCGTTACGGCCCAATCGTCACCCTCCGCATCGGCTCCCGCCCCGCCGTCTTCATCTCCAACCGCTCCCTGGCCCACCAGGCCTTAATCCAAAACGGCGCCGTCTTCGCCGACCGCCCCCCGGCTTTGGCCACCAACAGAATCATGAGCAGCAACCAGCACAACATCAGCTCCGCCGTCTACGGCCCCACGTGGCGGCTCCTCCGCCGCAACCTCACCTCTGAAATCCTCCACCCTTCCCGCGTCAAATCCTACTCCGGGGCCCGCAAGTGGGTCCTCGACATCCTGGCCAACCGCCTAACGGAATCCCAATCCCAATCCAACGGAGGGGGAGGAGTCAAAGTCGTTGACCATTTCCAGTACGCCATGTTCTGCTTGCTGGTTCTCATGTGTTTTGGAGACAAACTCGACGAGAACCAGATCAATAAAATCGAAGAGGTCCAGCGGAGGATGCTCCTCAGCTTCAGCCGGTTCAACATCCTCAATTTCTGGCCTTCATTGACGAAAATAGTCCTCAAGAATCGCTGGCAGGAGTTCTTTCGAATCCGAAAAGCCCAAGAAGATGTCCTGCTTCCTCTGATTCGAGCCCGCAAGGATGCCAATGTCAACAAGAGCGATGACTATGTACTGTCTTACGTCGACACTCTCTGGGACCTCGAGCTTCCCGACGAGAAGAGGAAGCCGACGGAAGACGAGATCATTAGCCTCTGTTCGGAGTTTCTCAATGCCGGAACCGATACTACTTCCACCGCGCTGCAGTGGATCATGGCTAATATTGTGAAGTATCCGTCTGTGCAGGAGAGGCTGCTTGCGGAGATTAAAGGAGTTGTGGAGGAAACAGAGGAGGAGGTGAAGGAGGAGGACTTGCAGAAGATGCCTTATTTAAAGGCGGTGGTGTTGGAAGGTTTAAGGCGCCACCCACCCGGCCACTTTGTGCTGCCGCATTCCGTCACGCAAGACGTCGTCTTGGATGGTTATGTGGTACCAAAGAAGGGGACGGTGAATTTCATGGTGGCGGATATGGGGTGGGATCCGGAGGTGTGGGAGGAGCCTATGGAGTTTAAGCCGGAGAGGTTTTTGAGTAAGGAGGGAGGAGATCAGGGGTTTGATATAACGGGAAGTAGAGAGATTAAGATGATGCCGTTTGGGGTAGGGAGGAGGATTTGCCCTGGTCTAGGGTTGGCTGTGCTTCATCTGGAGTATTTTGTGGCGAATTTGGTGTGGAAATTCGAGTGGAGAGGTGTGGAGGGAGAGGATGTTGACTTCGCGGAGAAGCAAGAGTTCACCATGGTCATGAGGAATCCATTGAAGGCGAACATTTCACCAAGAGTGATGAGATGAGTGAAGGGTTCTGGGTTCTAGTGTGTAACTAACTAATTATGAGTAAAGTTTATAAGAATGTGGTTTCGGGTTTCAGTTGTTTATGAACACAATGCATGTAAATGTGGTTTGCAAGCAGTAGCATTGTTTCAGTTACTCTGATATTGTTGGTTCCAATTGTGAAATTACAGCGTTGTTACTTGTTAATCTTACCAGTTTATTTGTTTACATGCATTACTTATCTAAACCTCTGCGGCCAATGAAAGAGCTGCAGTTGTTTGAGGTCATTTTCATTATGTGTTTGTTTATGTGGCTGCAGTGCCGTTATGTGTGTGTTTTTTGATTGCTTAGGTAAGACCACGTATGTCTAGTCATTTAGCTTTGTTTGGTTCCCCGAAATCCTGTAATGTGAAAATGATATCAACTGTCTTTACCTCAGCGAAAGTGTGAATACAAAGCACTCGTGGTCATTAGATACCGTTCAAATCATCAAGCATAGAAGAAATGACAAAATTTAGCAAAACCATTGACAAACATACAAGGAAAATTCTACGGTGCTCCATAGTATTAATGCGTGAGGTACATCACAAACAGTGACTCATTAAATGAGACTATGAGAGCAAATGCACTCATGTACGGATGTACCAAGGGCAATTGCTGATTTGCCTACTAAATTGGTGCTTGCTAATTCACTATTCATCCAAAATTAACAATGGCCTTCATTTTGTAAATGCACCAATAAAAAGCAATTCTAATGCCAATATACTATTTGGACTTTAAAATAAATAAATTGACTTTGTCAATCCAATAGAGGCCTTTGAATTAATATCAAAGAGATCTGGCCCTTGGTAGAAACCCACATGAGTGTGGGAGCCACAGCCTAGGTCAGGCAATTGAGTTGCTAATTCTCGGTCAGCCGATTGCCCGACTTGTTGGGACCCATGAATTGGTCGACTGATTAATTGCCGCTGCATTCTTTCTTTTCCTCATTTCCACTGATTGGTCACCCAATCAAACAGCCGGTGCATTTGCTTTGAGAGTGCGACTATATGTAAATATGCAGTCATTTAGCTTTGTTTGGTTCCCAAAATATGTAATTTGAAAACTGATCCATCCATCTTGATTTGATTACCTTAACTAGGGAGTGCTCTATAATAATACTTTAAGTATTGAAATTCTAAGGCCAAGATTTTTTTGAATTAGCCGGTTGTGCGTGATTCACCTCAAATAATGACTAATTGACTATACAATAGCATATAACTTCAAAGTTTCTCTTACACCTTCTCGAAAAATGCACCATCAGTGCCTCAACTCTTGTGCACCGGCCAAGTTGATACCCAGACTCTCAGTGCTACCAATGTGATACCTGAACTCATATTTCGCTATCGATGAGATACTTTCGTCAGATTTTGCTAACGGCTCCGTTTAAAAAGTCACGTGCCATGCACGTGGGCTAAAAAATGTCATGAAATGACTTAAATGACCCCATAATTTTTTGAGAAAAATGCACCATCAGTGCCTCAACTTTTGTGCACCGGCCAAGTTGATACCCAGACTCTCAGTGCTACCAATGTGATACCTGAACCCATATTTTGCTATCGAATAGGTACTTCTGTCAGATTTCGCTGACAGCTCCGTTAAAAAGTCACATGCCAAGCACGTGGGCCCCCAAAAAAGGGAAAATGACATGAATGACCCTTTGCTTCTCCCAACAACTGACTTCCCTCCAAAATTCATTTGCCATACAACTTTCCCTCCAAATTAACTTTAGTAACATAATATCACATCAGTCTATTTTCCAGTAATTAAAGAATCTGATCAAATTGGTTAAGTACCCTCTCCATCAAAATAAATATTGTTCCATGATGCATAATGTGCATCATCTCCTCGAACAAGTTGATCCCAAGTACACCTCTCTCATTAAACGCATACCCCGAAATCAAAGAGTTCCAGGAAACAATATTCTTCCCGGCCATTCATTCAAAAACACCAGACGCAGCATCCAAATCACCACATTTACAGTAAAAACTCACAAGCGAGTTCCCCACAGACACAACTTTTTACAGAAGCCCTTCAGAATCTGTATAAGAGCGTATCCATTTCCCATCATCAACATCCCCTAACCGAGCGTACGCAGGAAAAACCGACACCATAGTAGCCTCATCCGGTTCAAAACCCTGCTCCCGCATCTCATTAAAAAACCCCAAAGCTTCATTGTCCCTCCCACAGTGCGCTAAGCACGAAATCATCGAGTTCCATGAAATAACATTCCTCTCACCCATCTTCCTAAACAAACACAACCCAGTATCGACATTGCCACTCTTGCAAAACCCATGAATCATCAAATTCCAAACAATCACATCTCTTTTAGACATTTCATCGAACACCTTCTGTGCATCCCCCACCTCCCACAAGTCACATACAGCGAGCCTATACCTTGGAAGGGATCCCAGATGTCGAGGGAAAATAGGTCGAAGACGTTGCTACGTCGGCCAGTGCCAAAGAGACTAAGAGCCATTACTGATGGGCTTGCTAAGGTTTTTGATTTGCTGGTGTAGGGAGGTATTGGAAGACTTCGTTGCTTTGGAGGTGTTGATCGATTAGGGATGAATTTTAGGCAAAAAGACGTGTTTGCCCTTTTTTGGGGGCCCACGTGCTTGGCATGTGACTTTTTAACGGAGCTGTCAGCGAATCTGACAGAAGTACCTCTTCGATAGCAAAATATGGGTTCAGGTATCACATTGGTAGCACTGAGAGTCTGGGGTATCAACTTGGCCGGTGCACAAAAGTTGAGGCACTGATGGTGCATTTTTCTCAAAAAATTATGGGGTCATTTAAGTCATTTCATGGCATTTTTTTAGCCCATGTGCATGGCACGTGACTTTTTAAACGGAGCCGTTAGCAAAATCTGACGGAAGTATCTCATCGATAGCGAAATATGAGTTCAGGTATCACATTGGCTAGCACTGAGAGTCTGGGTATCAACTTGGCCGGTGCACAAGAGTTGAGGCACTGATGGTGCATTTTTCTCTATATTTTTTGTTCCAAGTCTCCTTTTATATTTGTTCGTTGTTTCAACGTGGAAAGATACTTGACGAAGTGATGTTAGCTTAGTGGTCAGAGCACCCACTATCTAATGACGAAGTCATGGGTTCTAGTCACCATGGGGGTAGGAGTGAAATCTTTTTATCCTCTTTAAAAACGGAAAAAAAAAAAAAAAAAAAAACGTGGAAAGATACTACACCCACGTAAGGTGTCCCAAGTCGTAATTCCCATGAAGGTTATGAGAAAATCAAAGAAAGAAAGAAGCAAAGAGAAGAAGAAAAAGAAAGTCAAATCTGTAAGACTGTAACCCCTAATTTCATCTCCCTAATGGCCTAATGTTTCCCTCCCTTTTCTTCTCTGTGAATATTTCAATTCGGTATAGTTAACTTAGCCCGAATCAAAATCTAATGGAGTGAACTTCCATGGCTGCTCTGACTCCAACATTGCGGCAATTGCAACAAACCTTCCCTCAGTCTCTTACGGACGCGATCAGAAATTCTAGACCATCGGATACAGATCATTCGGTGCTGCTCAAATGAAGGATTGGCAATGACTTTGAGCGAGAATTCATTGATCGGGTCGAGTTCGACCTGGTTAAGACAATAAGTCTTTGGACTCACGGAGGAGGTAACTTTAGTCTTCTTTGTTTCGTACCCATTAAGCTAGCTAACTTTCTTTGTGGATTGAAATTGAGTGGTTGGAAATGTTTCATATCACTGTTTATGGTTTTGTATCTATGCAACTTTCAACGCCAGTAATTGTCAGCAAGTGCGTCAGTCAAAAACACAACTCTTCTATACATATAAAGCAAGAGACTTTCAAGTCTTTCTTAGTAATTATCGATCATAATTCACTGAAACCATGGCGACCTGGTTCTTCCTCATAGTGACTACCCTATTCATCTCTGTTCTTGTCAAAACCATTCTCAGTCTAATCTCAACAAACAAACTCCCTCCTGGACCTGTCGCCATTCCCATAATCAGCAGCTTGTTATGGCTCCGCCAGTCGCCTTATGAGATGGAACTCGCACTCAGAAAACTCCATGGCCAATACGGACCGATTTTCACCCTCAATCTCGGCTCCCGCCCTAAGATATTCGTCGGCAGCAGCTCCCTGGCTCACCAGGCCTTAGTCCAGAGCGGGGCTGTGTTTGCAGACAGGCCACCGGCCTTGGCTACCGATAAGATCATCACTAGTAATCAACACAACATCAGCTCTGCACCGTATGGACTTACATGGCGGCTCCTCCGTCGCAATCTGACGTCTGAGATACTCCACCCTATGAGGGTTAAGTCTTATGGTGCGGCGCGCAAGTGGGTTCTGGACATCCTCACCACTCGGCTCCAGTTGGAAGAGCAATCCCAATCTAAAGGTGTTATAGTAGTAGACCATTTTCAGTATGCTATGTTTTGTTTGTTGGTTTTGATGTGTTTTGGAGACAAACTCGACGAAAAGCAGATCAAAGAAGTTGAACGCGTTCAGCGACAGTTGCTGTTGGGTTTGTGGCGATTCAGGTTGCTTAGTATTAAGCCTAACATTACCAAGATCGTGTTGAAAAAGCAGTGGAGCGAGTTTTTGAAGATCAGGAAAGAACAAGAAGACGTGCTCATTCCTCTTATACGAGCAAGAAGTAAGGCAAAGGAGGAGAGGCTGAGCAAGGTGGACCAAAGTGATGAATTTGTGTTGTCGTATGTTGATACGTTGTGGGATCTTCAGCTGCATGAGGAGAAGAGAAAGCTTGAGGAAGGCGAAATAGTTAGTCTTTGTTCTGAGTTTCTAAGTGCCGGCACTGATACTACATCCACTGCATTGCAGTGGATCATGGCCAACATAGTCAAGTATCCACATGTCCAAGAACGCATTTTCGCAGAGATTAAAGGGGTTGTGAAAAAAACTGAGGAAGACGTGAAAGAGGATGACTTGCAGAAGATGCCTTATCTGAAAGCTGTGATCTTGGAGGGTCTAAGGCGTCACCCACCTGGCCACTTTTTGTTGCCACACAGAGTCACCCAAGACATTGTTTTGGATGGTTATGTGGTGCCCAAGAATGCTACTGTCAATTTCACAGTGGCTGATATAGGGTGGGACTCAAAAGTGTGGGAAGACCCTATGGCTTTCAAGCCGGAGAGATTCTTGAGTGGCGGTGCAGGAGAAGGGGTTGATATAACAGGAAATAGAGAGATTAAGATGATGCCTTTTGGGGCAGGGAGGAGAATTTGTCCTGCTTCTGGTTTAGCTATGCTTCATCTTGAGTATTTTGTGGCCAATCTGGTTTGGAGATTTGAATGGAAAGCTGTGGATGGAGCCAATGTGGACCTTTCGGAGAAGCAGGAGTTCACTGTGGTCATGAAGAATCCGTTGCAGGTCAACATATCTCAGAGGGTGAATAAGTGAAGGAACTCTGCTTGTTGTAATTAGGACTACATAAAGAGTTAATATATAGTTAACTTTATGAATCTCTACAGCCATTATAAAGCATGCCTTTTACTGAGTCATTATTGTTTAAGAATTGTGTCTACATATAATCATTATTATGTAGATGATTGCTTGTAACCAATTTTTGACTTCTTAGGAGATTGGTGTTTCACCATTGGGTTTAAGTAGCGAAGTTTTCTTTGTTTCTAAAGCAACACTTTTTCATAACATACTCTTGCTTGACTAGGCTGTAATAATTATTGTAAGTTTACAAACCTCTCTGGACATTGTGCATATAAGATTGAAGTTACAGCATTAATTTGGTCTGTTGCAGTTGTTGAATGTTTATTTCAGGTCTTCTTACCAATTTATATGCATACAGTAGTTCTCTGCAGTTCATGAGCAATTAATGTGGTCCTTAAGCATCGGAGTGGCAAGAATATATTTGTCATGTTGTGTTTAGCTATCCTATTCTCCTCACCATCTTAACAGAATGTGACAAATACAGGTTGGGGATTATGACAGAGCTGCAGTTGTTGAGGTCATATGAAATATATACAGAAAATGGAATGGTGTTCAGGTATCATTTTCATCATGTGCATTTGCGGTTGGTGTATTGTTCTGGTGTTGTTTTCTTCCTATATTGATGAATGTGGTTTGTTTAATTTGCTTATCTAAGTACAAGTATATGTAGCCATGTGGCCTTGTTTTGGTTTCCAAAATCTGTATCTGAAATTGATCTCGACCATTTCCTGATGACCCTGGCATATGTGGATTTATTAAGCAAGTCTTGAGGGTACAAGCAATCACTCCCAGTTTTTACAAAAGAAATAGAATAAAAAGAATCTCTCTCCACACTAAATCTCATGAATTCATGATAGGCATGAATAACTAAAATCCGAATCCAATCTCAATGATGTGGGCTCTGAGGATCCAAGACCTTTTCTTTTGAGTACATTTCCCTTTTCTTATTGTTTTAAACTGATATTTGAATGTTTAATATTCTAAAAGCAAAATTGCTTGAAGCACCTTATTCTGACAGCTCTTTTCTTTTAAGCTGATGTTTTTTTCTCCTAGGGCCCTTAATATAAGTACTATTCAATTTTGGCTGGTCCGAGTTTCATTCTATACACGACTAATCTGAACTGTCAGTAATTCAGGGGGAGAATGAGTCTTCGAATTGACGTAGAAATGTAAGAAGTAGCTTGACTCTCTTGCCGATTTTGATCTCTGATACTCTGCCTGGCTGCTAAAACTTCTAGAATAGTAGATGTCCTCTTATAAATATCCTTCATCTTTATCTCTGGATTGAGAATTGCGTGGTTGGAGATGTTTACTGTTTTGGCTTATTGCTTTCTGAATGTGTGATGGAGTTTGGTCCAGATAGTTGGGACCACATTGCTCATGAACCAGGATGGAGTTCACTGCCCTTATGAAGAATCCATTGCAGGTCAATATATCACAGAGAGTGAACAATCTGATTATGTAGTTAAGACTTACGTACATAAAGAGTTGAGAGATATAGTTGAGTGCATGTATTTAATTCTACAGCATGTCTTTTACTGATCCATTGTTGTTGATTCCTTTGTAACCAAAATACTTTGTTTTGACGTTGAAGGAGATTTGCCTGTCACCAATATATTTTGTTCATAATATAATCTTTTGTTTGGCGAAGAGCTCATTGTTCTCAACTCTCAAGTCGCTGCGGCAACGACGGAAGGTTAGGTCCTCTGAAAAACTATCCTTCAATGTTGAAAGTTGGATACCAATGCTGCCAATTTCTCAATGCATATAAAACCGACCGGTGATTGCAGCTCCCACTTTACTGCAGTTATGAGTTGAAACTTGATGGTGTTGGCTAATTTTCCTCCATGAAAGTATGAAACTATATGCGGAGGTAGCATAGTTACGTAGCTATGACTGCTAACAACAAACCGCCATTATTAAGTGATTGGATGATACATTTTGTTTTGGTAACGTGTTCCGCAACTGACATATGACACCGGTTATTCTTGTCGTACGATATAATGATCTATATACAGTCCATCCAACATTTCCCTTTTTGGTTGAGTATAATCTATTACATTGTACAGAATACTAGCGGAAATTCGGTTCTACAGTTTGGTGTCTCAATTGAGTCAATAATACTGAATTACTACAATATAATCGATTGGAGTGACATTATATTACATTATATTATAATAGATTATAATCATTATACTTAAATCGGAAATTCGATTCTACAGTTTAATGTCTCAATTGAGTCACATTATACTGAATTACTACAATATAATCAATTGAGTTACATTATATTATATTATACTGTTGAAAATTCGGTTCTACGGTTTGGTGTCTGAATTGAGCCAATTGGCCCAATTCATACAAAAATCTGCGGTAAAATCCGGTTTAACCAAATTTCCGGTTTGTAAATACCGTAAATTACCAAACAGAGGTATCCAAAATTTAATCAAAACCTCCCTCGTCATTTCCATCAATACCCAGGACAAAGAAATAAAATATATTTGGGATAAGAAAATCCAAGAGACAGAGAGACTCAGCTCTGTTCCTCTTTCAAATAAAACAACAAACCCTACAAATCCCAATCCAATTGGATCAATTCTCCCCACTTCAATCTTCCTTTTTAGATATTGAAGCCCAAAATTTCACTTCCCCAATCGAATCTCCTCCCTCTCCGCGTTTCAATTCGGTACAATTAGCTCAGGAGCTGCCATGGCCAATGTGACTGCAGCATGGTCTCCGAGCTCGCTACAGCTTCGGTGGGCTCTCAATTGCAGTAAACCGTCGCCAATTCTGGTGAGGATGCGCCGGGTTCGAGTGCTCTGTGTTGCTCCGGACACAGGGAGGAGTGCTGGGAATAAAGGACTGCAGCGCGGCCGCAATGGGAGTTCGTGGGTCGAGTCCAAGCCGGGCACTGCCGATGGCTTGTCCGGGTGGTCCGGTTCCGATGATGAAGACGACTCGCGGAAGAAGAAGAAATGGTCCGGAGGTAATATTAGTTTGAATGTTTTCCTCATTTTTGTGATAACTGAAAAGGAGTTGATAGGTAACACTGCAGTAGTTTGCTCTCAGGGCTTGTGGGAGCTGGAGTAGCCGGAGTGATTCTTGTTGCAGGGGTTACCTTCGCGGCATTGTCTTCAGGAAAAAAAGCGAATTCAAGTGAGTAACTCTCTTCTTTCTTTCGTTGTCGGATTGAAATTTGAGTTTGTTGCATATTGCCATTATGTGTTTTCGCGAACGAGTGTATCTCCAGTTTATATATGATTTAAGACATTGTGTGTTCTGTGAACAGTACCTAAGCCGCAGATGGAGCCGTTAACAACAGAGCAGGAGGTGCTATTGGTGAATGATGATGTCAATGCAGAGGGTGTGGATGAGCAGAGCAACACGAAGCAAGATGGTGGTAGTCAGGAAGAAAAGGCAGGTACTAACAAGGACTATTCTTCATCTCGAGAAATTGATGAGTCTTCCAGTTTATATTCAGTTGGTAATGATTATAATCTAGGGGAGTTGTCAGCCGAAGAGTTTGAGTATGCATCCGCTGGTGGTTCTGAGGCCATCAACAGCGCTTCCATTCAAGAAGATTTGCAACATGAATCAACTTCTGATGACAAGTCAGTCGAGCCTGAAACGTTAACAAGGCAGTTTGATCTGCCTGAATCTGATCATGGCAATGATTCTTTTGTTGCCTCTGGGCTTGAGGATTCTGATAGTAGCCTCGCTGTAGGTACAGGAGATTTGACTTCTGAACTTAAAGAGAACCCGGTTAGTGTCGAACCAATCAAGTTGCCAGTCTCTGACGCTATCAATTCAAACCTTAGCATTGAACCCCAGGATGAAATTCCTGGGGCAAGTGAAAATCAAACTGCCACTTCTGAGTCTTCTACTGTTATTGCACATGAACACAATGAATCTATAGCTGTGGATGTTTCAGTTTCTTCGGAATCAAACATTCTTTTAGAACCTCAAGTATTGTCTAAAGATAACCTAGGAGTTGTAGCCTCGTCTTCAACCAAAGAAAACCTTGACCCAAGTGAAACAGTACTGGTCTTGGCTGAGGGAAATAGTTCCTCCCTGGAAGTGCATACCATAACTGAAAGTGGGTCATCTGCAACGTCTGTGTCAGAACAGGCCTATCAAAATGCAAATGAACAATACACATATTATTCTAATGGTACAAATACAAGCAAATCACAATTACCAACTCCTCGGAATTCCTTCTCTTCTGCTGGTATACCTGCTCCAACTGTGGTTTCTGCAGCTGTACAGGTGCTTCCTGGAAAGGTTTTGGTACCTGCAGTTGTTGATCAGGTTCAGGGGCAGGCATTAGCAGCTCTACAAGTGTTGAAGGTACTTGCCTTATATTGTATTTCTCATTTAAATTTAATCACAATGTCTCATTTGATTCCCATCATTCAAAGATTTTTGAATTGGAAATTCAAATCAACTTACAAGAAGCCTTTTATGATCTATAATTTATATGTGGCAACTGTTTTCAGGTCGTAGAGGCTGATGTTCAACCTGGTGATTTGTGTACACGTCGTGAATATGCTCGATGGTTGGTATCTGCAAGTAGCGCTCTTTCGAGGTATAAAAACTTCCTTTCATTCTGACAGATAAGATATAAATCACCACAACTACTATCTGCTGAGCAATTTTTTAGACATTATATGTCTGCTCATATTGACAGTTATAATTTCTTGCTACTTGTAGGAACTCGGTATCTAAAGTATATCCTGCAATGTATATTGAGAATATTACTGAGCTTGCATTTGATGACGTTACACCTGAAGACCCTGATTTCCCTTCCATCCAAGGTTTGGCATTTAAGATGTTTGGATTATACAGAAAGTCAGTGTGCTAGCTGTTGTTTTCTCATTGAAATTTATTTGCATCCATCAGGTTTGGCTGAATCTGGACTTATCTCAAGTAAGCTCTCAAGACGTGATATGGATTCTTCGTTGGATGAGGACGAGGGTCCGTTGTACTTCTCTCCTGAAAGGTGATGTAATAAATTCCTTGAAATAGTGTCTTTTTCGATTACTGTTTTCTTGAAAATCAATTGCGGTCATGAATTTCACTCTGCCATCAATTATATCTTTCTTGTTGATTCTTTTTATCGCAATTGCACTTTATACACTGATCTAGCTACCATCTATCCTGGCATTTCATGGAAGAGAATGTTCACGTCCTTGTTTCATTTGATGTTCTCCTTTACCTGTGAATATTAGCAGTTTCTAAATGTTTAGGCTTACGGTTATCTTCTTTATAATTTGCCTGTCAACTACTGAGACATGGATGCATTATTGATTTGCTTTTTAATTGAGAGGTGGGGATAAACTGCACTGTTTATGATTTTTCTTATTTACCTTATTTTTCTCTGAAATTCCTTACTGCAGCGCTCTATCACGTCAAGATCTTGTAAGCTGGAAGATGACCCTAGAGAAAAGACATCTTCCAGAAGCTGACAGGAAGGTTGGTGATGGGAACTCTTGTGCTTGTAGTTGTGAATTATGAACTCCCTACTTGGTACTTACTATTGTGCACTTGGACAGGTGCTCCACCAAATCTCAGGATTCATTGATACTGATAAGATACACCCAGATGCATGTCCTGCACTTGTTGCTGACCTATCTGGAGAACAGGGTATTATTGCTCTTGCATTTGGTGAGTAATAACTAATAAGTAACTAACTACACTTTCTACCTTTTTCACACAATTTTACGAGTTTAATAGTCAACATTTCCTTTTCTTTTTCAAGGTTACACTAGACTTTTTCAGCCAAATAAGCCGGTAACAAAAGCCCAGGCTGCTATTGCTCTTGCAACTGGTGAGTATGCTGATGTAGTTAGCGAGGAGCTTGCACGCATTGAAGCAGAAGCTATGGCAGAAAAGGCTGTTGATGCACATAATGCTTTAGTAGCCCAAGTTGAAAAGGATGTGAATGCAAGTTTTGAGAAGGATCTTTCCCTTGAGAGGGAAAAAATTGATGCTGTGGAGAGAATGGCTGAAGAAGCAAAGCGGGAATTGGAAAGGTTGAGGGCTGAGAGAGAGGCAGATAATATTGCCCTGATGAAGGAACGTGCAGCTGTTGAATCAGAAATGGAAGTTCTAGCAAGGTTGAGGCATGAGGTGGAGGAGCAATTAGAGAACCTAATGAGTAACAAAGTAGAGATATCATTTGAAAAGGAAAGAGTTAGCAAACTTAGGAAAGATGCAGAAAATGAAAGCCAGGAGATTGCTCGTTTGCAGTATGATCTAGAGGTTGAACGGAAAGCCTTGTCCATGGCCAGGTAATTACTTTTGAACTTACCTAAAGCTCATGGTTAGATAGCTTCAAATTGAGCCTGTTAGTGTCTAGCAACTTGTTTTTACAGGACTTTTAACCTATGCTCTGTCCAGGGCTTGGGCTGAAGATGAGGCAAAAAGAGCAAGAGAACAAGCTAAATCGCTGGAGGAGGCTAGAGATCGCTGGGAGAGGCATGGCATCAAAGTAGTTGTTGACAATGACCTCCGTGAAGAGGCATTGGGTGAAGCTACTTGGGTTGATGCTGGCAAGTTGTCAGTTGAAGGAACTGTTAGCAGGGCCGAGAATTTGATGGACAAACTCAAGGCAATGGCAGTGGATATAAAAGGAAGAAGCAGAGATGTAATTGATAAAATCATTCAAAAAATAGCCTTGTTTGTATCAAGTTTGAGGGAATGGGTTTCCAAAGCTGGAGAAAGGGCTGGAGAACTTAAAGACGCAGCCATCTCAAAGGCCACCAGATCAGCACAAGAGTTGCAGCAAAGCACCTTGGAGTACAGCTTGGTAGTCAAAGAAGGTGCTAAGCGCATAGCGGATGATTGTAGGGAAGGAGTGGAGAAACTCACCCAAAGGTTCAAGACATGATCTCTCTCACTCCCATTTTGTATCATTGTAGGGAAGGAGTGGAGAAACTCACCCAAAGGTTCAATACATGATCTCTCTCACTCCCATTTTGTCTAATAATTTTGCGGCCGTGAAGATGGAAAGAGTTTCCATCTTTCCTCTTCTCCCTTTGTTGTATAAGTAGTGGCAATTATTTTGCCTGTACAAGGATACCTTCATACATGAAGCAGAAGAGCAAAAGCAATAAATATACTTGGAGAACGGCATAATTCATCTGGCAAGGAATGGCTAAATTAATTTTGATCATCATTTTTTGGGATCTTATTTATGATTAGAGTTGCGAGATACAATTGCTTGAACGAGCAGTATATTATATCCCAAACACAGCAATTCCATGTGGAAAATAGTCCTTTTAAGAGAAGATGTCATTGACATGCAAGAATGCCATGTTAGAATTTGATAGACTCGCATATTTGTGAACAAATCTTTATAACAAAAAGAATTGCAAAAGAACCGTTACTTGCATTAAGCTAAACCAAAGTGGCTGATGACCTTGAAAATAACACGAGCCAACAAAGTGGGAAAGCAGCTTGTCCCACTTCTCAGCTTGAATATTCAACACAAAACAGAATTTGTAAAATCAAAATTTCAAGTCTCGATACTAGGAAACACATAGCATAGGTGAATCTCTAAACAAAACTATGAAAATATCAAACATCCCCCTCATTTCTTCTTCTCAGTAGCTCCACCACCAGACCTGCATCAAAATAGTAACTATTAATACGAATTCTCAAAAGCCTTGACACCTCAACTCTAAAAATACCAAGTATTCCTTTAGATTCTGGTTCTAATATAAGAAATAGAATGCTAACACAAGGATTACCTCATCTTGCGAAGGACATTAGACATCTCCTCACGCTTCTTCTTTGCCCTCTTGTGGGTTCCCAACTTTCTTTTAGCTACCTTCAGTGCACGCTTGTCCTTGCCAACCTTCAAAAGCTCAGTGATTCTCTTCTCATACGGTGCAAACCCAGCAACTTCACGGATCAAGTTCCTAACAAAGTGCACCCTCTTACTGGTTTTCTGCCAAAATGAAACAAGAGCATAAATTCCCATGCTTAATGCAACTCCAAGAACAGTCTCTCCCTATACTTAAAATAAACATAGCACCTTCAGCCTAAGCTTACTATAACTACCAAATGCACCCCCAGACTATACCCAGCAAAAACATAAACTAAAAAACTCACACACTTAATATACCTACAAAAGGACCTCGGCCCCATACTTAATATCACTACAACACTAGAACTTAAATTGAAGCACTATCGGCCTAAGCTGAGGACAGCTTCATGAGATATATACTTCAAACAAATATCAACAAAATGCAAATTCCCAAGTTGTATAATACATAACAAAACCTAGTGAACTCGACAATCATTGCAGATTCAAACTAGGCATTGTAAAATCAACTTACTCCTTTGCGATCAGAAGGGCGTGGAGCCAATTCTTTCTTGGTGGTTATGTGCCCTTTGTTCAATCCCACAAAGAGCCCGGTTTTCGGCTGTGCTGGAGCCATTACCTGCTTCAACTATAACCCACAAGTCAATACCAATTTCAACAAAAATCCAAAACCAAAAGATAAATCTCAAAGCTTTTTGCAACAAAATTACAAAACCTCTCAGCTAAAAACAAAAATCAGACTCATCAAGAACGCATTTTTATAAACAAATTCAGAACTTCGATTCTCAAATGTAATAATTTCAGCAAGAAGTTTGTGAAATACAAGCATAGTAATCTGAAGCTTTATTTGATTGGGGAAAAAAAAACACATAAAAATTTAATCTTTTCTCAGAAACAAGCAGGAAATAGCTTATGAAGTATTGCATGATATGAGAAAACGAAGCGCATGAAGAAGAAGGGGGCTAGGGTTTTACCTCTGGATCGGTCAGAGTTGGAGGAGAGACGGAGCAATAAGAAGGGCTAGGGTTTTGGCTTTGAGCTTGGATTTTATATGTGGATGACGAATAACAATTGGGCCTTTTGGTGAGAGTCACGGCCCAATCTTAAAAAAGGAAAATATAATATCATATGTTTTTAACAAAAATATATAATAAAAAATGTGTAACTTTATTTGAGTGAAATGATACGTTAATTTATATTGGATACACTAAATAGCTACTCAAACCAGAGGGTTTTAGGAAGTTGCTGATTTGTGTCATTTTTTTTTTCTAGTGCTCAATCGCTCCCTTTATGCTCGATGGAATAGTATTTATAACGGCACGGATTATCCATGCCTTTCAATTTACAGAAAGAGTGCATAATGACTCAGATTATTCATGCCTTCCAATTTGCTAAAAATAACTATCATGTGCTTATAGTTGTTGTTTTGTATTCTTGGTTAGAGGCAAATCCCATAAATAATATGGAGTCACTCCTTACGCAATAAATTTAGCAAACTATATTGATGAGTATATTGAAGACAAATTGCGAGAGCTTTAACTTAATAGGAGTATAGCCGTAAAATCTCAGAAATATTGTAACAATGATAACGATAGATGATGAATATGGCGAATTGGCGATGAAAATGATATTTCAATCTCAATACACGCTTCCTCTCATCTTGTTTCATCTCGTTGTCATCCTTTACCGTATTCATATATATATTTATCTCCTTCACAGAACAATTTTTTCCTTTCTTTGTAATAATTAAGATCATTTTCTGGTTCCTACATTGATTTGAGATCTTTCAAGTTCATTCTTGATGCTTCTGTATTAAATATTGAACAGTTGTAATTAATAAAAAAGTGGATGGAGCACGCGGTAGAGGGAAAGATGAATTAAAAAGACGACAAATGCCACAAATTTTACCCAACTGTCATTTTGCCAAATCATTATTGGCTGTTACCGGTGTGCACTTTCATGTTTCCTTCCCTCTCGTCTTCTTCAAGTAATGATGGAAGTTCGAATGGGCTTTGACTTGCAGGTACACACACCCTTCACCTTTCCTTTAAACCTTAATTCGCTACCCTGTTTAAACAATACCATCGTTTCACAACTACACCGATTAAAAATAAAACCACGTCCCTAGTTTCATATTGAGAACGAAGTCCATGCCTTTCAATCTTTGATTCCATGTGAAATCCACCTAAGAAACTCGTGTCGTGTCGTGAGATTCCATCATTCATGGTACTGGGTGTTTGTTAGTTTCTTCTTTCTGTCCCTGTTTGTTGTGATTGCAAAGGTGTTTCAGTGCTTAGAAGCACTGTTATGGTTAAGACCCAGTTCAGTTCATTATGAAATATCAGCTTCTGGGTCTTCAAAGTAACAGTTGTGATCCCAATTTTGATCATCAAGCTCTGGCTAGAGGTACCCTTAATTTTGATGCAAGTTATTCAACTCGAATTTCTTGTAGAGTGTTTAGTTTAATGTGTTTAGTCAAATTGCTTATACCCTTTAACCATCTTGTTCTGTTTTTATAATCTGTTTAGTCCATTTAGTTCTTCTGACTTTAGTTAATGCCACACTGTTGTATCCATGATCCTGTTTTTGAAATCCCAATTTATAGTTCAATCAAGTCTTTTTAAGTATCTAGTGCTGAAATGTACTTGGCAGTCATCATCTTGTTGAATTCTTGTATGTGTGAGTTTTGATCTGTTATATTTTTGCTTAGACTGTAGGCCTCAATGTCGATCCTATGCGGCTGCCCTCTCCTTGAGTGTGTTTACTGTCTGGCATGTACTCGTTGGGCTTATAAGCGATGCCTCCACACGGCAGGCCATGACAGTGAGACATGGGGCCTTTCCAGTGCCGAAGAATTTGATCCTGTTCCTCGCATCTGCCGGTACATTCTAGCTGTTTATGAAGATGATCTTAGGCACCCACTTTGGGAACCTCCTGGTGGGTATGGAATAAACCCAGATTGGTTAATTTCGAAACGAACATATGTAGATACCCAAGGGCAAGCTCCACCTTATATGTTGTACCTTGATCATAATCATGCCGATATAGTTCTTGCCTTTAGAGGCCTTAATTTGGCAAGAGAGAGTGACTATGCAGTTTTATTGGACAATAAGCTGGGGAAGAGGAAATTTGATGGTGGATACGTTCACAACGGGCTATTGAATGCAGCTGGATGGGTTCTTGATGCAGAATGTGAAACTCTGAAAGATTTGGTGGGGAAATATCCAAAATATACTGTAACATTCGCGGGACACTCCCTAGGTTCAGGTGTAGCAGCATTGTTAACAATGCTGGTGGTGCAGAATAGGGATAGATTGGGAGACATTGAGCGAAAGAGGGTTAGGGGATATGCGATTGCACCAGCGAGGTGTATGTCATTGAACTTAGCTGTCAGATATGCAGACGTTATCAATTCTGTTGTGCTTCAGGCAAGTTCTGATCTTTTCCTTTCAACTTTTGTCTCAGTAGAAAGAATTTTTGCAATTAGTTTACATGCGTGTGCAGCTTGCATGGCCTCAGCAACCATAGATTTTAGATTTATTGGCATCTTCTATCTCCTTATAGTGTGAATTTGTCATTTCAGAAGTTCCTCTTGTACTGTTAAAGTGCTAATGAGAAATGGAAGTATGTACTATGAATTATATTAGTAGGATCCTTCCTGCACATTCCTTGGACTTGATTGTGATCATTATGTTGAACCAGGATGACTTCTTACCACGGACGGCCACACCCTTGGAAGACATTTTCAAGTCACTTTTCTGGTATGATTACGTCTTATCCTCTGTCTTCAACTGTTTCTTTAAGCTGATGGATAATAAAGATAATACTAGAGTGCAGAACAAGATAGAAACTAAAATTCCCTTTACAATATCATTTTGTGTTGCTAATATATATCACTATTAGTCACTGCACCATCAAACTGTTGAATCTGAGGAAGGGGTTAATGGAAACTTTACTTTAAGTAGTGGGCAGACTAATATAACCGGACTTAGTTAAGTGATGACATCAGTTTTCTGCCTTTACGTATCTGGATTTTCACTGTATTCTTATAGTTGGATTCTATTTTACAGTTTGCCGTGCCTACTATGCCTACGATGTATGCGGGACACATGTATACCTGAGGAGAAGATGCTCAAAGATCCAAGGAGGCTGTATGCACCTGGCCGCCTCTATCATATTGTTGAGAGAAAACCTTGCAGGTACTGTCATGCATTTGAAATATACTTTGGCAGATATCTGCTTAACTAAATCCAGAAACTTAGATTTCAATTCATAATCACGAGATTCCATTGCTATTCTTGCACTCGTCATTATACAATGTCTCTATATTCAGTTGTAATCTAACAGATAGTATTATAAATGCATTTCTATTAGGGATGTTATACAATGTCACACGGTGTCGGTGGGATTTGCCACATCAACCTTCAAATAAAGCTTCAGTTTAGTAGATTTATTTCTGA
The DNA here is from genome assembly GCF_958449725.1 of Rosa rugosa. Lineage (NCBI taxonomy): Eukaryota > Viridiplantae > Streptophyta > Magnoliopsida > Rosales > Rosaceae > Rosa > Rosa rugosa. The sequence continues at coordinate 51,516,770 of NC_084825.1, forward strand.
TCAGGGAGTAGTGAGTCAGTAACTGTTAATCTTATGGTGTTAAAAGTACCTGCTATCTATATATTTTTGCTTGCAGGTTAGGAAGGTTTCCCCCAGTTGTCAAGACAGCAGTGCCCGTAGATGGGAGGTTTGAGCACATAGTTCTCTCTTGTAATGCCACTTCAGATCATGCCATCGTTTGGATAGAGAGAGAAGCTCAAAGGGCACTAGATGTAAGTCTTATTAAAAGATTTAAAGAGTGTGTGATTTTACTTTCGCTGGAAACAACTCTGCAGTTTGCTATAAGTTGTTGAAACTAAAATCTTCTCAATTTACTGATTTTCAGTTAATGTTGGAGAAAGCTCAAAGTATGGAGATTCCACCAAAGCAAAGAATGGAGCGGCAGGAGACAGTAGCGAAAGAACACACCGAGGAGTATAAGGCTGCATTACAGAGGGCTGTCACATTGGCCGTGCCTCACGCGTACTCACCATCACCATACGGAACTTTTGATGAGCGGGAAGAGGAGGAGCACTCAAGCGGGGAATCGTCTTTCGGTTCAACTAAGAAAAGCAAGACATTTGTAGAGCGGTTTTGATTTTTGAAGCGAAAACAGTGAAAAGAAAAAGAAAAAGAGAGGTGATTTTTTGTTGTTGTTCATATATGATTGATTGCATTGTCGATAAGTAGTGACCCGATCATATTGATGTCATTTTTTTCACACACAGACAGCTTTGAGTTCGCAACAAAACTGCAAATCATTGATTCATTTTGTACCATTTTGTTCTTGAGCCCAAACGTTGTGTTTAAAAGTTGAATAAAAAGAGATAAATAGCAAGAATGATATTCTTGTTACAATTCTTTCAACAAAGAACTAACAATTGAAAATGCAGAAATATCAAAGAGCTAGAAAATAAGCAGTTGATCACTCACCTAGTAATGTAATATTGACCGTGGCATTATATTGGACAATTGGGTATATATGGGCTTGGTGAGCCCAAGGCATTTTAGCTGCTTCAACCGAAAACAAACAAGGCTTGGTTGGCTCTCTCTGGGAAGTAAAGCAGTCGGATCATTCGCCCCATAATATGGAAGGCACCACTCTCATGCTTCATCTTCTTTTTCAGAGTTGGTTAATATGAAAATCTTCCTGAAATTCTGCTGCCTATTTTCTTCTTCTTCTTGTTCTGAATCTTCAATGGCTTCTTCGCTTCTCTCAATCTTTCTTCTTTTGCCCATCTTCTCCATCTCCTCCTGCTCTGCCGAAACGTAAGAAGTTCCTTCCCAATTTTCCTTTTTTTTTGCATTTGCCGTTTTTACAGATTTTGTTACTAAATTTTGTATTTACTACTTTCCTAATTCTCTCATTTCGACTATTGTAATGTTTAGCCATCCTGGGTTGAATTTCGGGGTGTTGATGATTTCCTTTGTTTGCATATGCATGTGTTTTTATGATTAATAGTGTGGAAGTGTGGATTGAGTTAACATCTGCTTGAATTAACCTTTTCAATTCTGAAGAGGGTTTTTTTTTTTTTAGCTTGTTAAGTTTATTAGTGGTGCTTCAGTGATATGTGTGTATATCTGTATATGTTTCATTGAATTTGTTATGAATTGTTGACACTAGCGAAAGTTTATACTTGAACTATGGTTTGGTGATCTTTTGTGTTGCCACAATTTGCTACAGTAGCAGGAAGGAGTTAAGGAGTAAGGAATTCAACCAGGAAGCATTGATACAGTTGGGTCACTCGGTTGATTACAACAGAATTGACCCGTCAAGGGTTGTTCAACTTTCTTGGCGACCAAGGTCAGGTACATTGATGAATTTCTTATATGATAGAGTTTCTTATGAAGTTTTCAGTTCGACAAATGGGTATATGTCATGTGGTATTAAGAATCTGACTTCGCCCTTCTTGCATTAAATAGGGTGTTTCTGTACAAAGGATTCCTATCTGATGAAGAGTGTGACCACCTTATTTCTTTGGTATATCGCTGACTTCTTCATTACGGACTATCAGTATATTGATTGCTAAAGATTGCCTATTAGATATCTAAACTTTTGGTTTGGGCTTAGGCAAATGGTGGAGAAGAGAAGTCTTCAACAGAATATGATGAAGCTGGAAACAGCAACACAAATAGGATGCTTAAAAGTTTAGACCTTCCCTTGAGCACGGAGGTAAGTTTTCGTGTTTTGCTTGGCTCATTATTGTAATTTGGTTTCAGAATACACTAGGTACAACTGCCTTTTGAAATGTGTGTTATGAATCATTTTATGCCAGTATGCCAGTGCTTGTTCCAAAACCATTTCTATAATTGATTCCCTTTTGGTTTCTAGGATGGTATAGTTTCAAAGATTGAGGAAAAGATCTCGGCCTGGACTTTCCTTCCTAAAGGTATCTTCCCTCAGTGTTGCTGGCTTGTTGTGGTATTATTCTACTTTTGGAACTGGATGATTTGCTTTAAATGTAGCTTACATATATTTGTTACATGATTGTCCTTTCAGAGAACAGCAGAGCTTTACAGGTTTTGCATTACGACCTTGAGGAGGCAGAGAAGAATTACAATTATTTTGGCAACAAATCCACATTGGAACAAAGTGAGCCCTTGTTAGCAACAGTTATTCTTTATCTCTCAAACGTCACTCGTGGTGGTGAGATTCTATTCCCGGAGTCAGAGGTGAGACAGAATCTAGCCAAGCTTTACTTATATGCACGCGTAGAGGCCTTGGAATTTAGTGTTGTAAGCTAACAACAGGTGAACTTGCAACTATTGCAGCTGAAGAGCAATGCCCAGTCTGGTTGTGGAAAGAGTAGCAGTATCTTGAAACCAACCAAAGGAAATGCAATTCTGTTTTTCAATCTCCATCCTAACGCTTCTCCCGACAAGAGCAGTTCCCATGCCCGATGCCCCGTACTCGAAGGCGAAATGTGGTGCGCCACAAAGTTCCTTCATGCGAAAGCCATTCCTCGGGAAAATTCCTCCTCCAATTCTGATGGCAGCGATTGCACTGATGAAGACGATAGCTGTCCCAGGTGGGCAGACATTGGGGAGTGTCAAAGGAACCCTGTATTCATGATTGGCTCCGATGATTACTACGGTACATGCAGGAAGAGTTGTAATGCATGCTGATGGCTAAAAGTAAAATTTTCAAAGTGAATTTTACCTCAACAACATTTGTTAACAACTGTTTAACACAATCTATATCGATGAATAAAGCTTTCAACGTCGATATCTTTCTTCTTATCTACTTTCAGTATCTACTTTCAGTGTTTCAATTTCAGATACATAATACAGCAAACAATTACTGTGTGCAAGTAAAAATCGGTAAAAAAACCCAGATGAGTAAATGTTCTTATTATTCAAGTAAGTGAAAGATGAACATCAAAATCAAAATTGATCTTAAGGTACAGACTCTACGGATGGCCTTGGTTTCTTCACAGCACAAGAAGACTTGAAGGCATCGATCTGTGATTGGCACTTGACGTAGTCGCCCTTGTTCTCCTCCAAGCATTTCTTCAGGGCCTCAACGTCGCACGCAGACAATATCTTCTTCTTCTCGCTGTTCTTCGTCTCCGACGCCTTGTCGTCCATTGTTTCCGATAGGTGCAAAGCTTGAAGAACTTGTAGAATGAAGAAACGCAGTGGACGAAGGTTTGTTAAGGAGACATCGACCAAACGCAGCGTTTTCGTTTTTGTGCTTTTTGGGCTGTTGATTAGAATGGTTTGGTGGGTATTACTATAATTTGGGCTTAGGGAAACAGTTTGAGGGACTGTTCGTATCGGGCCAAGCTCAATTTGTTATAGTAAATTGGGCCATGTCGTGATTCAAACACGAACACGGCTTCTGAATTGATCCATTTAGCCATTTTAGTAACTTTTTTATGAGACAAAGTTACTACAAATGTGACTAAACCATCGTGTTACCATGTCAGTTTCGGGTCAAGTGAATGACAGAATTGGAACAAACCACAATCCATTTCTAAGGCCAAAGTTATCACCCCTAAACTCGGTGAGCGAAACGTGGCCTAATGAGATACCGTTATCTTGATTTCTCTATTTCAGTGAAGTCGTACTAAACACGTATTTGAACTCGGTGAGTGAAATTTGGCTTGATGTAGTACTGTTATCTTGATTTCTCCACTTCAGCGAAGTCGTACCAAACACGTATCCAAACTCGGTGAGTAAAACTTGATCTGATGAGATACCGTTATCTTCAATTCATTCACTTCAGTAAACCCATACTAAACACGTATCTAAACTCTCGATTTAAAAAAGCCCAACAAACCACAAAAATTATCACCCCTAAACATTACAGTATGGTGTTGTGCTGGCCCATTTATGATTCATGTCCTTTTCTGGGGAGAAAAGGGGAGCGTACCACGTAAGCTAAAATTTGAAATAGCCCTCCCAATTCCAAAAATGCTAACGGCTACCAAAACCAGCCCCCAAAATTTAACCCATCAAATCCCAACTGGCAATTCCCAATTGCTCTGATAAACTCAGACTCACTCCCATAAATCTTTCTCTCTCAAATTCGAAGCATTCAGATCTCGAATCTGAACCCTAATTCTTTCTTAAGAGCTAATTTTACATGGCTTCCAACAACCCCGACCTCACCAAAACCCCTAAACGCCGCTCCAACACATCGCGAAAGGTCCGACTCGTGGCGAAGATCGGCGGCGTTGCAGATCCGGCGGCCGAGGTTTCCGGTGGGGTGTCGTGGATCTCGGTGAACAAGCCCGCCGGAGAGGCGTCGGACAGTGTCACTCTCTCTTTCAGAGACCAATCAGCGAGGTATGTGAATTTTCCGGGTCGGGTCGGGTTTTGATTATTGGATTTTGTTCTTGATTTGAGCTCAGGATCATTATTGTTCAAAGATTGCAGTAGAGTGTGTGTTAAATCAGAAATGGTGGATTTTAGATTGAATTATGTGCTCTTTTAGTTACGGAGGACCAAATTGAACCAGAAGTAAGTGAATTTTGGATAGTTTATATGGGATTATGTGCTCTTCTGGTAGAAATGGAGGAGTCGAATAAGGCGACTGCAGTTAGTTTGGTTTAATTGAATTGAGGTGTTGTAAATTTGAGGAATAAACAAGGAACTGTGATAAGCTTAAATTTTCTTTCTTTTATGTATAATTTAGTGATAGGTTATTAGATTTTGGTGGATAAGATTGCGTTTTTGTCTTGCAGCCGTAAAGAGTCTTATGAATTGGACAATTGCTATGACCAAAATGAGGATAATGGCCTAATTTTTTCAAGAGAAGTAAAGCCTTTAATTCCTGGAGTTCTGGAGGGCTGTAATGCCACTGTCATTGCTTTGGGAGCTAGAGGTAGTGGAAAGACTAGCTTAATTCAGGTATTCTCCCAAGGATCGGCTTTGACTCTATTTTCATAGGAAATAGCTTTTGCGATAGTGAAGTAAACTGTTAAACCAATTGCTTTTGAAGGGTTCGAGTGAGAAACCAGGTTTGGCAACAATGGCAACCGATGAAATTATTTCAATGGCTGAGAAAAACGGATGTTCAATTACTATATCCTCATATGAGGTTTATCAGGACCACATTTATGATATATTGGATCTATCACGCCCAGAAGTTTTGGTTCTGGGAGACACTCAAGGAAACATTCGGCTTAAAGGACTTTCTCAGGCAAGTTGTTTTGGTACTTTCAGTATATAGTATTTGAGTTGATTTGCATTGATGTAAATTATTCCTCACATATCATCTCATCTCTGTTCAGGTGCCTGTGAAGTCCATGTTGGAATTTAACAAACTGTATGTTAGTGGGGGTACTTCCCGTAAACCAACACCAAAGGGACCAGCTGAACTTTCTCGTAGATGCCATAAGGGATTGATAGTATATGTATCATCTCAAAGAGAAAATTCAGATACCCTTCAAGTCAGCAAGTTAAACTTTATTGACTTAGCAGGTTGTATATCTTAAACCTCAGGCTGATAAGTTTTTCAGCAAGTTAAACTTTTTGATATGTTGATAGAACTTTGGTTGAAACTGTCTGTGACAGGTTATGAAGATACAAGAAGGAAGAGCATTGACTGCATTAATCATGTTGAGAGCAGTAAAATCAATAAGTCAATCTATGCCATGATCAATGTTGTTAATGCAGTGAGTTCCAATGGAAACCATGTGCCTTATCGGGAAAGCAAACTCACACATTTATTGCAAGACTCCCTGGGAGGGATGAGTAGAGTTCTGACAATCACTTGCTTGGTGAGGCCTCTTAACTTGGCTACAAGTTTACCATTTCTGGTTTACTGTTGTTTAGCTTGCTTCGATCACCTTAATTCTCTATTTCTCCCCCATTTCACTGTAGAAACCGTCATTTTGCCAAGATTCTATTTACATGGTAAGCTTGGTGTCTCGCTCTTCTCAAAACACCAATCAGGCTGTCACAGTCTCAACAAAGAAAATTAAAGGTCTGACAAGATCAGAAGTGCGTTCATCACAGAAGGGCCATGTATCCATGACTACTTCTGCTATAGCAAAGAAACAAACTGTCTCCCGAGTGCCTCTTTCTGAGAAGAAAGTCAGTGGGCCTCTTTCTTCCAAGAAAGCAAATAGTAGTATGACTTCCGCATTGAAAGGAAGGTATGTTATTAAGGTCCTTGTCATATTGTGAGTTATGGTTGAATACCCATTCCAATGCACTGACCACTAGAATAAAATGTGCTGTTTTTTCTATTGGAAGGAAACTATTTGATGAAAGAGGTCGTTTGACCAAATCAATGAAGGTACCCAAATCCCTACTTAAAAAAAAAAAAAAAAAAAAAAAAAAAAAAAAAAAAAATTAAGTCATCTGATTTTACTTTATATTAGATACTATAAGAGGTATGGTTTTTCAACCTGCATTGTAGCTTACTAAATTTGAATGCAGGCAAGTGCTATGTCAGATATTGTCTCAACCATTGAAACTTCTGTAGCTGATAAGGTAAGGCTTTTCTGTATTACTTCCTTTCATAATTTGTTTTAAATTTTCAAGAACCGAGGACATTTGCTGGGTGTAATCTTTGTATTCTTATTTACACGGTGCCTTTGTATATTTGCAGGAAGAGACCATTTCAAATGTTCCTGAAGGAACCGAGCAGCTTAAATCTGTAATCTACCTTCACATTATACCTGTACTGTTATATTCTAATACCTTTGGAATCTGCGACTGACGTTAGCCTGTATCTATGCAGGAGAATCCATCATCAAATGCTTTGAATCCCGTAGAACCTGCATCTCTTGTGGTAAAGGTAATGAATAAGTTTATGAATATAGCTAGTGGGTTTTGTGGTGGTAATTTTTCCATTCTATGTTTGAACTTTTTGGTTTTTATAAGATGCAACATGCTTAAGGTGTAATAGAGGTCAACTGACAGACATTCTATGCAGGACGAATTATTATCAGATGATCCAAAGCATGCTGAACATTCTTTGAAGGAAGAAAAGGTAACAAACAATTGAACCAGCAAGACATAATGCAGGACAATATGCAGTTTTGAGTTTTATGAGTTTACATAGAAAAGGAGTGTGATGTTGGTCAATATGCATTCTGTGCAGGAGCATTTGCTATTGGATGATCCAAAGCATGCTGAAGATAATTCAATTGCAGAAAAGGTAATCAACAGTTGAACCAACAAAATATCATGGCTTGCATAAGTGGCATAATATTGAACTAGTCAATTTCTTTCCAGGATGTTTCTGTGAATGGTGATGGCCCTACTGAGGAAGTTAATCCTAGTGACAATAGCAGTAGCAGATATGCATTGGCTTTAGTTGAAGAAGGTTGGTTTCATCTTCCTATAATTTGAATCACCATATGGATTTGCTAGTTATCAATGCAATCTTGTAACTTCCTTTCAGTCTCTTTTTCAACAGTTCATGACATGGAGAAGGAAAACAATAACTTCCCAGACAACGAAGATGCATCACCTCCAATCAGTGCACGATTACAAGAATTGGCATTAAAAATGAAATCACTTTGTTCTTCAACTCCATTGTGCATTACGATGCCAGAGGAGAAAGATACTTCATCCAATAACTTCCTCTGTACTGACATCGTGGAATCAAACGCCCCAGTTGCCAGTCAGGATTTAAGCCACAATGATAGTTGGGAGGTTGCAAATGTCAACAACATCAAGGAACCAAAGACTCCAGTTGTGGAACCAAAAACCCCAGTTGCTAATCAGGATATAAAACACAATGACAGATGGGAGGTTGCAAATGTCAACAGCCCTTGGGAAACGTTGAGTGTCCGCAGTACTGGTGTCAAGGTATGATTTAGCCATTCTCTTCATCGAGTTTATTCCTGATTTTGCTTCTAATGTCATGTTGTTATTGCAGCAATCTCTTGTTCAAGAATATCTTAGCTTCTTAAACACCGCTAGCAAGTAAGTTTATGCGTCATGCTAAGTTTATGATATTTCAGCATGTCCTTTGTATGCAATGGTCTCTAAATTCATGTCAAGGCCCGAAGGGTATTCCGATTTAGTTCTCTTTTCCTCATAGCTTGATGGGCTTCATGTTCTTACTCTTCAAGCCTAACCTTTTGTTTGTTTTATTTCCTTCTATAAATAGGGAAGATCTGAAAAGATTAAAGGTAAGGACCACTTCTACTTTTTCATTATTACGACGTATTCTATCACCTGTCCGTATTAAGCGACTCCAAATTTGCGGTACAGGGAATTGGAGAGAAAAGAGCAACATACATACTTGATTGCCGTGAAGAAACTCCCGAGCCCTTCAAGAGTGTAAGTACTCAATAAATCAATAAACTATCACAGATTTGCTTCATGGTTAATTACTAAAACAAATGCTCTTTTTTTCAGCTTGATGATTTACAAGACATTGGACTTTCAGTGAAGCAGGTACCTCCTTATTTTCTTTCGTAAGTAGAGCAATTGCTCTATGAATATTCCGCTATATATGTCATGTCATTGAATTGAGCTCAGTATTTCTGTTTTTTATGTACGCAGATTAAGAACTTGATGAAGAAAGCAGGAGGAGGGCTTTTCGATTAGTGACCTTTTGGAGAATCTCCTTTCTCTGATTGCATTTTCTTTTAGTCTGTAGAGTGTTCTGTATCACAAGAACGAATGTCGATATAGCAATATTATATTGCCTTGAAATTTCGTGTAATTTGCTTTACTGTAATGGTATATCTGTTCATCTGTGTTTCACAACCATGCCAAATCGATCATCATTAAATTTTACCCTCATTCTTTATGAATCCATCTGTTATATGATAATGAACCAGACGGCATATGTCTCATTTCCACCCTTAGCATTGTTGAAAAGTGAAACTATCGTACCAACTGATTTTAACCTATTTGGTGATACTTTCTTACATTTGTAATCAAACAAATAAGTAAATGAGAAGGCAATGCAATATCACTATTTTTCTTATAAATACAACAAAGGAGGGATACATCTGCACAGGGGTGATAAAAGAAATGAAAGAACTTCAAATAAAATCCTATTGAGCCAACACAAAATGAATCATGTTACTGACTCATCACCCACTATAATTAAGCAAGGCCTGCATTTCTGGTAGCAATCGTCGTACATTGTTAGCAGGGTTCACTTTGAAGGATCGCCATGGCCAACATATATGCCTCACCCTTCGGCTATTGCGCTCTCTGCTATCTGCTTCTTCTAGCTGTCTTGTTAGTTCCTCTATTCGGGTACGGAGTCCTGCTGCCCTGCTGTCAGCCAGCTGGAGGGACTTCTCTGCTGCTGCATGAGCAGCCATGGCATTAGCTGCAAGTTCTTCTTTCAGCTTTAATTTGCCATTTGATATGTCCAAAGCAGCCCTTGTTTTCTCCAATTCTTTCTTCAGAATGGCAATCTAATGAACAGTAACGAGATAAACTCAAGTGAGTGACTGAGAGTGTGAGAGAGGATAGACAAATCCTCGTGAAAGCAGGAAACCATAAAGAACTTCGACATTACCAGATAAAGAAAGAAAGCATATAATTTAGTCCCAGTAAATGATTCACAATGAAATGATATTTCGCAAAAAATGACAATGATTACCAATTTTTCGCGTTCTTCAATCTCATTTTTCCCAGCTTCAACTTCCAACTCACAAGCTTCTCTCCATCTGGCAACCTCTGCTTCAGCATCCTTCATTTCAATCATGTGTGCCTCAACCTTACATCCATAAAACGATGGGGTAAATCAGCAAGAATATGAGCATGCTACATGTAGATACAACAAAAATGACTATTTTCTTTTATGGAGCTAGCAATTACATTTTCAGTTAACACCCTCTCTCTGTCTTCTAACTCCTTGATGTACAGCATGTTTTCTGCAATTTGTTGAGCTTGTTTCTCTGTGAGACTCTGTAGGCGCTCAGTGTCTGACCTGGCATAGAAATGATAGTAAGTAATCCATACTTTAAAGCAATGATACTCAACATGTGTAGACTAGTAAAGTGTGGCCTTAAGGTGCTTGTAGATATTGATATGTATAGAACTCTTGCACTAATGGACAAACTTTTATGGCCTAATATCAGGAAATTTGATCTTTATATGTCTTTGTCTGAACCAATCTCTTGAACTAAGAAGTACATATCAAATTCATCGACATTCTCTCTTCTAGAGCATAACTCTTAATATGATGCAATTTCAAAACCTAATCACATAACAGTGATGTGAGCAGGCGTCTGATTTGATCACAGGTTTACCTAGAGTCGTCCAAAGATCTTCTCAATTGACTGATTTCCAGGCGCAGGTTCTTCATTATCTTCTCTACAGTAGATGCCTGATAAGAAAAATGACAAAAAGTTGACGATTATTATCCATTACCAAAAAACAAAATTTACTTGCACTTATCTTCGAGCAGTGCCTACATTCTCAAAGCCAGAATTATCCATATCAAGCACTATCAGAATTGTCTATACACACAATGTACAAGCTTTTGTGAATTGTGATTTGTTTCACTAAGTCACAATCGCAACAAATGTAACACATTCCATCAAAAAGTTTAACCCTCTTAAGCATCACTCTTCCAATCTTCTAAAAATAAATTAGCTTAATACAATCTTGAACCAAAATAAAAGAAGCTGAACTCACCAGACTTACAACCTCCTCTTCACACTCACTGCTATCCGACATGTTACTCGCACCAGACCCCATTCCTTCCAATTTAGCCCCGGAAGCCTCCAATGGCTGCTCATTGCCTCCACTTCCCATCAAAAACCCGAACGGACTGAATCCAACTCTCTGCAAAATGGCCACCCTCTTCGTCTCACCGCTCCCCTTCAACCTCTTCTCCACAGCCTCCTTCTCCACCAAAGCAATCCTCAGCAATGTGCTGATATCCCTATTCTCCTCTGTCAAACTCACCACACTGTTCCCCAATTGCCTCCTCTCGTTATGCCTCAATTCCTTATAATCATCCACTTTCTCTTCGGCTATCTCCACTAGCCTCTTGATAGTCTTGATCTTCTCCCATACTCCCCTCGATTCCTGGTCCAATTCGGCTTCACCTCCCCCCACATTCGTTGCCGCCTTCTCAATCTCAACTACTTCTTTGTCATCTTCTTCGTCACAGACTCCTTCAATAATCCTGATCAACTCCTTCTCGATCGGCCGGAGCGAATCCGAGCACTTGATCAAAAACTCATCTCTTTCTCTCCTCTCAATCTCCAACCTCTCAATTCTCTCCTTACAGACTCGAACCTCACTTTCCAGACTCTTCTTCCTCCTCACCTCCTCATCGATTTTCATCGCATACTCGTCTTCCTTCTCTCTCTTCACAGCTTCGACCTTGCGAAGCTCTTCCCTTAGAGCGTCCCTCTCGCCGGAAACTTCTCCGACGAGTCTGGTCAACTCGGCGTTGCGAGCCGCCGCCTCGTCTCGCTGGCTCTGGACGCGGTTGAAGTCTTCCTCCATCGCCGCCGTCTTCTGTAGGAGGCTCCGGTGAGACCGGCGGAGGGAGTCGAGCTCGGCGCGGAGGAGATCATGATCGGAGGTTTGTGTGGAATCTGGGCCGTTGATTTCGGTTTCGGTTTCGGTTTCCATGGTCCGTACAGTATAAGATGATTGGGATCATAGTGAAGAAGAGTGAACGGAAGAGTTTCAGAGCTACTAGTCAACTGAAATTTAGAGAGAGTTTGGTAGGGAAAGGGAAGGGTGTCAGTTTGGGTTTTGGCGCGCGGACTGGTGGGCTAACCAGATTTGGTCTGAAAGTCCCTAAGTGTCCAGACACCGTTGGTGAATTTTTTTCCTATTTTGCACGTGCGATGCACGTGAGTCACTTAATGAAGACAAAAGGACCGATTTACCCTCAAATTCTTTCTTTTTTTTCTTTTCTTTTTTTCTGTATTCTTCTTTCTTTCTTTCTTTCTTTCTTTCTTCTTCTTCTTTTCTGGTTTCTTCTTCCCCTGATTTGAATCATCAAGATTCAAATCATCAAGATTCAAATCATCTTGCTCGTCCGATTCCTACCGCCGATCGTCGATCAAACACCGCCACTGCGTCTCAATCCACCTTCATGCACCATAGATGTTTCTGGTTCCCCCAACTTCAAATCCTATAGCAAATTGAAATTGTGCATTAAGGCTTCACCGCTCACTCCGAGTTCATCCTCGCCGTCGTCGCCAATGACTTGACCACAACAACCTCCACCACCGCACAACAACGTCGTCCTCCGCTGCTTCTCGATTGGGTTTGGGGATAAGGACTGCTTCTTCCTCCACCGCTAGCGAAATCGTGGAGGCTCAATGCCACATTCTAAGGGCCACCGACCAGAAGGACCGCCACAGCAAGGTTTGCACCACCAAAGGCCCCAGGGATCGCAGCATCCGGCTCGTCGCCCACACCGCCATTCAATTCTATGACATGCAGGACCGGCTTGGATACGACCAGCCTAGCAAGGTCGTCGATTGGCTAATCAAGAAAGCCAAGGCCGCAATCAACGAGCTTGACTAGCTGCCACCGTGGAACCCAAACTAAATTTATGTTCATACAACATTTTCTCCGACGATGCCGATATCCGCCGCGCAGGACACGCAGAACGTGAGCCTCAATTTCTCGATGGTGGAGGCTCCGAGTTCTTTGTCTACTAATCGGCGAGGCACAATGGTGGGTAGCAGCGGAGTGGCGAAGCTGGTGAATAAGAACAGCTCGAATTTTCTGCAGGTGAGGATGGTGTGGAGGCCGAAGTTGTTAATCTTTGTCTGCCTAAAATTGCCTCTGATCGAAGTTGGGCTAAACCGATGAAGTTGCAGGTGAGGATGGTGTGGAGGTGGTGTTGCATGTCGGGAACGAAGGAGAGGATGGAGGGGTGGGATTGGAGCTGTGATTTGAGAGTGGAGGGCTGGCGGAGTCTGAGTTTCTGATCAATGGTGTATAAAAGGGGGTCGGAGGAGAGAACGAGAGTGGTGGTGGTTAAGTCATTGGCGGCGGCGGCGGGGATGAACTCGGAGTGAGCGGTGAAGCCTCAATGCACAATTTCAATTTGCTATAGGATTTGAAGTTGGGGGAACCAGAAACATCTGTGGTGCATGAAGGTGGGTTGAGACGCAGCGGCGGTGTTTGATCGGCGATCGGCGGTGGGAATCGGATGAGCAAGATGATTTGAATCTTGATGATTCAAATCAGGGGAAGAAGAAACCAGAAAAGAAGAAGAAGAAAGAAAGAAAGAAAGAAGAATAAAGAAAAAAAGAAAAGAAAAGAAAGAAAGAATTTGAGGGTAAATCGGTCCTTTTTTCTTCATTAAGTGACTCACGTGCATCGCACGTGCAAAATAGGGAAAAATTCACCAACGGTGTCTAGATACTAAGGGACTTTCAGAATGATACCTGAACTTACAAAGTTATCAATGTGATACCTGGACTCATTTTTTCGTTTCAATGTGATACCTACGGCCAATTTCCGTCACGGCTGAAAGTCCCCTAAGTGTCCAGAGACCGTTGGTGAATTTTTCCCGAAAAGTAATTACATTTGATGTTATTCAAGCGTTCATTCATATTAGTGCACTTTCAGTGTTCATAAAAATAATTACATTTGGGTTGGACGCAGATCAGTAGACTAGCAGATTTAGGCTTTCTCGGAGTTGGGCCGTACTTTCTTCATTGACCCAAAAGGGAAAGAAAGTCCACATTTACTATTACCACATCTTGGTAAGATTGATATTTAAAGTACCGAGTGAGGTTGAGTGCTTGGTTTATTATTGTCTTTCTTATCTGTCGTATTTGATGGGAGATTATGAAAGACTTTTTCCTTTGAAAAAGAAAGAAATAGGCATCTTTTTCTTTTCCTTTATAGACAAAGGTCCAAGTTTCAATTAAATATTGTTGCTACTTTGCACTTAATTGCCATGAAATTGCTTAAGGAGATTAACCATAGCCTTCTTATGTCAACATCAAAGGTGAGATCTTGTCAATGCGGAATGATCAATGGATATATCAACGTCATAATGCAAACTACTTTTCATATTTCTTCTCCAAAAATCTAGAAAACGTATGTTACGAGTTTAATGGTGCGTAAGTAAAAAAGAAATATAAAATCATACAGTGTTGAATGTGTACTCTCATTCGTGATATTGGTTAAAAGGATATGACAATCGTTGTTTCTTATTCTAATTCTCTATTGTAATTAACTATCATTCCGAAATGATTGTTTTTTTAACTCTTCTTTTTACCGTTAATGACTAATACTACTATAAAGTACTAGAATTTTATAATTCAAAGGACTTTTTTTGCTTATAAAGGAGAAAAGAAAAAAAAAAGTACCTTGAAAACTCCTTTCATGAGAATCTGATAAGAATGTCAGCCGCAAGCCCAAACTCTTAAGCAAAGCAAAAGCAGGCACACCAATACACAGTGCTTTGTGTCTTCCCTTTTACAGTTCACCGTTTCCAGAAATTTCAGCTTGTTTATGACTCGGTGATGACTCAGTCTCACTCGCCGAGTTCAAACTCACCACACCGATTCCCTTAATTCCCCGAACCCGGTGGGATTTGAGCCGATGGGGAGCGTTGAAGAAGAGCAAGTGTGGGATGTGGAAGAGACCATCTTTGTTGCGGTGGGGGACGACGTGAAGCAGAGCGAAACGACGCTGTTTTGGGCCGTCAAGAACTTCGTCGGCAAGAATATATGCCTCCTCCACGTTCACCGCCCTTCATTGTGTGAGTAGTTGTGATTGGTCTGATTGTGAATTCCGAGTAAATTCTGTTTCGATTTCTGGTTCATAATCGGATCACTATTATGCAGGTGATGAAAATAGTTCAGTAAATTTACGAAATCTTCTAAACGAATACCTACTGATTCTGATCGGAGCAGGAGTGAGTATTCAATCCCCGATTTTAAGTTATGAATGTTTTCGTGTTTAGAGATGGATTTTATAGGAGAGTAGATTGACACATTTTGGTAGAACATTTCGAGTGATTGATTGGTGTGGTTGCTTATCAATGTAGGTGCAGGCAAATGAAGTATGGATTGAGATGGACAATGTGGAGGAGGGGATTGTTGAATTGATTGCTCGGCACGATATTAGGTGGCTTGTCATGGGGGCAGCTGCAGATGAATATTATACCGAGTAAGCACCGGTTGTTATACTTTCCGAAGATATGAATTTTCGTTGGAAGGGAAACTATATTTGTAAACCATACAACATTTCCTATTGCTGTTGGCTCTAAATAAATAAAGTTGTTGTGACATCGGATGAGTTGAAAAAAAAAAACAAATTCGGTGGGAATGCATATCTGCTTTCAGTAGTTTGATTTAAGTTGACTGACTGATACTTACTGGCAATTTCAGGAGATTGGCGGAAATAAGGTCCAATAAGGCAGTTTTTGTATGTCAAAAAGCAGCTAGTTCCTGTCATATTTGGTTTGTTTGTAATGGCCACCTCATATATACAAGGTACTATTGGTTTTTTTTGGCAGACCAACTCATATTGTTGTCTGTCCAATTGTCCCAAATCCCTAGTAGTTTCGTGTTTAAGTTCAAATTTTCATCCGTAACTTGTAGTGTTATCTATGCACTTGCCATATGTAATGGCCACTTATACCGAAGCATTTGAAAACAGGGGAGACAGAGAATATAATTCTGAAATAGAAAGTGCCCCTCCTTTGCTGCTGCTAAATTCGGCTACTGGAACAGAGGAACCGGAGCACTTAAGTACAGAATCAATTCTTTGGTTGAGAAATCTAGGTAGGCACACTACCAGACAATTTTTGTCGCAGATAACATTGGTTCTAATGTAAGACTACTAGACAAGTGACATTGTTACAGAGATCTGCAGATGCTGAGAAAGATGTCAATGAAGTGGAAGATCTGTCAAGGAGGTTGACCCCATTACTGATAGATGAGGTGAGAGAGAAAAGTGTTCATTGTCAGATGATTTTCGTTACGAATCATCTACAGCTTTGATGGCATTTAGTTGATCTTTAGTATCACATCTTTTCAGGAGGAAAAAGCAGCTGGTGGAAGTTATGATAAAGTAACGCAAGCCATTTTGGACAGAAAGAACTCAAACCAAATGGAATTTGAAGATACAGCAAGGAGGTGGAAAGTGGAAGATGATGCCATGGAGGCCAAATGCAAGGTAAAAATTATCATTTGCTAATCTCTTTCTGTATTGGTATTGGATTCTCTCATGAGTTAAATTTATCTTAGTTATTTTGCCTGACCATTCTAGGAGTCTATGGCTCAAGCATGAAAATGTGAGCTCCTGGGTTTCTTAAGATGGCAGTCTCTATGGTGCATACTGTGCAAGCATGCATGTTTTCTTTTCATTTATGCATTTTGATTTAATAGTAGAATTTGTCTCATTTTTCACCAAAAGTCTTTGTTTATCCTACCTTCTTACAGGCCAAAGCATTTGAAAGCTTATGCACTAAGGAGATGAGCCAAAAAAAAGAGTTGGAAGAATTGCTTGCTACAATTAGGCAGGAAACAGAGGGGTTGAAGGATGAACATGATAAATATATAGAACAAGTCCAGATAGTCCGGGACAAGAACTTAGTGCTGGAGGGCCAACTAGCAGAGTCACAATGTACAGTAAAGGAGTTAGAGGAGAAGATCATCTCTGCGGTGAAGCTCTTGATTAGTTTTAGAGAAAAACGGGATAACATGCAAGCAGAGTATAGAAATGCAATAAGAAAAGTCAATCAGCTAAGCACATTAGGGGAAGCTGCAGGCTTTTGTCATGCAGAATTCCCCGTATTCTCTTTTCTTGAGATCAATGAGGCAACTCAGAATTTTGACCCATCCCAGAAGATTGGAGAAGGAAGGTATGGAAGTGTTTATAAAGGGATTCTTCGCCACATGCATGTTGCAATAAAGATGTTGCCCTCTTATGGTTCTAAAAGGCAATTAGAGTTCCAAAATGAGGTAATTTATATTATGTTATCTAAGATGCTTTATTAGAAAACTTGTAATACAGCAATCAATTCTTTATTTTGGTTGAAATTTCAACAGGTAGAGGTCTTGAGCAGAGCAAGGCATCCAAACCTGGTAACACTAATTGGAATGTGTCCAGAATATAGGTCACTTGTGTATGAATACCTTAAAAATGGCAGCCTTGAGGACCGCCTTGCAGGCAAAGACAAAGCTCCACCTCTTCCATGGCAAATTCGAACATGCATTGCTACTGAAATATGCTCTGCCCTTATCTTCCTTCACTCGAATATCCCATGTATTGTCCATGGGAATCTAAAAGCAAGTAACATTCTCTTGGATGCAAACTTTGTGAGCAAACTTGGTGATTTGGGCATCGTTTCCTTAATTTCACAAAATGAAGATCCGGCCAACTTCACCAAAATATGTAATGACCCAAATGGAACATTTGTGTATATGGATCCAGAGTATCTCGAGACAGGAAAGCTTACAAGAGAATCAGATGTTTACTCATTTGGGATTTTATTATTACGACTTTTAACTGCAAGACCACTTTTGGGAATAGTGAATGATGTGAAATGGGCACTACAGAATGACAGCATCAGTGGTTTGTTGGACGTTTCAGCTGGAGACTGGCCGCTAGAGCAAGCAAAGGAGTTGGCTCTCTTAGCAATGAGGTGTTGTGAGGAGAACCGGTTGGATCGGATGGACCTATCTGTCGTCCATGAGGTAATGAGAACTTCATGTGCTGCCTCTGAGTCGTGCTCGATTTCTAAGAAGCTTCTCCGAACACCATCCCATTTCGTCTGCCCCATTCTTCAGGTAACCTACATGTACTGTCCATTATGGGTCTGTTCACATTTCATTCTGCCACCCCTACCTTTCTGGTCATAATTTTGAGCATTCTTCCTATATCTATGAAGAGGCACTCATGTTCACTCTGTTATAGCGTGCATTTGATACTGATGGGCCACTGGGGTTCGGTTTCAGATTGTTTTCTCATCACTATGGCTCTTTTTGTTTGCATTTGCAGGAAGTCATGACGGATCCACGTATAGCAGCAGATGGCTACACATATGAAGAAGAGGCAATAGGAGGATGGTTCAAGAGCGGACACAGTACTTCTCCGATGACAAATCTTGAGCTCGAACACTGCAATCTGGTTCCCAATTATGCGCTTCAGTTTGCAATTCAACAGTGGCAACTACAGTAGTGCATTTTTGCATCTTAATTCTTTTGCTACATGTACTACTATAGTTTGATTCTACCATTCGATCTCTATACTCGTCTATACCGTAGTAATCAACATCTCGATCTACAGAAAATGAATTTATGCGAAAATCAAAAGCATACACCAATAGTTGTATCAACATTTCGCCCTATTGATATAAAGCAAAGCGCATAAACCTTTTTTTCTCCTTTTGCTTTTCTTCTTTTGAATAAAGGCTCGGGGCATGGTTAACCCGACTCAAGGCTCAGGGATTGGGCCTCAGGGATCCTGGAGTCAATGGTTAAGAACCCAATTGCATAACTGATTGGAGAAAAGAAAAAAGAAAACTCATTTTGGTGATAGTAAAATGAGACTGGTTCCCATGATTTTGGCATAAAATCTCAAAATATAAAATGTGTGCTATAGTAAGGCATTTTGACATAGTTCGCGTTAAATTTCAAGTACGAAAAAGAAAACTATATTTTTTGTTGAAAACAAGGTTCTAATACTAATGAGTCATGACTAATGTAAAACATCAAGAAGACACCATAAGCATAGAAGTCCATTTCATAACTCTTAGCGCAAAAAACATTTATTCCGAACCTTTAGTTCTCAAAATTTTGCAATTGAGATTCACATACGGTGGCCGAGATTCTTCATAGTTAATTCCACATTTGCCAAATAATGTGACAAAATTTTACTATTTATATCATATTAATGGCTCACTCTATAAAAATGTAGCGTTCTTGATGAAATACACTAGATATCACATTTCGACACAAATCCGAAAATACATACCCTTCAATAAAGAAGATCTTTTCTTTTCTTATTACCCAAGTTCGCCTTTATATTTTGGTTCTCTCTCTCACACTCTCTCTCTCTCTCTCTCTCTCTCTTCTTTTCCTTCTTTCGCTCATCACTTCCTCGCCGATTTTCGTTCCCGCCGAACACTCGGTATCTCATTCCCGCCTGCTCCGAATCCCTCAGATCGCCGGCGCATATCTCTCTCCTCGCTCCGATCCACCTCCTCTGGTACGTACGCCGATTACTCCGTACTCCCTTCTTCTCTACCTATAAACTTAACACAATCGCATATATCGATTCTAGATCACGCTCCTTCAAAACCTCCGGCAAGCTTTGCTTTCTCATCTCTACATGCTCTTTTGATTTCTTGTTCGATTGTATTGGTTGCTCTGTTTAGATAGCTGGTTCAACCTATGATACAGAAAACAAAGAGGAAATAGGAGAATTTCGGATTAGATATCAGTTTTAGTTGAGCCGTGGAGTCGTGAATGGTTTAGTTTGATTGCATGTTCGAAAGGTTCGGAGAAATTGTTTTACATTTTGGTGGTAGATTTTGTAGGAGACCTAACAGACTTTTTATACTGTAGTTATGATTCGACATTGGTGTGATATATAATGTGGAATTGTTTCTGTGTGGAGGTTGTATAGATATATGGATATTCGTGGTGGAGGTGGAGGTGTTTTAGCTATGCGGCATTTTTGTGGTAGATCTGTGTTTTAAGAGATGTTTAGGATGTAGGATTTTGTTGATTATTTACGGTGTGGTTTGGAAGTTTGGATTCCCTTTTTGCATTACTCGATTTCGTAGAACACTTGTGATGTTACTGTGACTGCTTTAGTAATCTGGAGGAGTATAACAATGGTAGATGTAAGAATGATCTTGTTTAGATTTTGGTTCATTAAATAAAGAAGGTAATGTAGATGAACGCTGTATGTGATTTCTCTTGCTACATTGGGTCAAGAGATGTTCGTGTCATCTATATTTCATGGTCCAGTAAACAGTGATTTAAAATTGGTGCATGTTTTTGCCATACCTCAGTCCATATCAGATGCATGTTAATTGTCATTAGAAGCCTTTTGTTTTTCGTCTTTGCTTTGTACTCTGCACAAAGGCACGTAGTGATTTTACGATTAAATATGTGCTGTTTAGATGCCAATTGCTAAATTAAAGGCCCCAAACACTGATGCTATGAAATCGGAAGAAGGAAATGACTCCATTGACACTATCATCAGACAAGTTGCAAAAGAGCCTTCTATTTCTTTCTCGAGGGCTGGTGATAGCCCAGTTCCATGGATTCAACTACTTCATGCCTTAGATCAACAAGGTACCAGCTAATTTTTCTTCTCAAGTTAGAGTTTTTTTTATAGAAGTGGCAGAGCATTCTGCTGTTATTGCCTTTCCGCCAATGTTAGTTGCTGAAAGTCTAATAAGCAGGTATTTTGGTTGTAATTTTTTGTTTAAAGACGAAGCTATTTTACTTTTGGCAGAGCTTCCAGGTTGGCCCCTGCACTCTCCCATCAAGGTGCAAATGCAAAAGTGTGACAAATGCCCCCGAGAATTTTGTTCACCCATCAACCACAGAAGGCACATTCGCGTGCACCATCGACTGAAAAAGCTTGATAAGGTTTCTTACCATTATACACTATTTATGACTTTTCCCACTCAAGTTCTTTTATTTTTTTAACTGGTGTACTTTACTTTGCTTATTGCAACTTAATGCCTGACATTGTTTGTATCTTATAGGATTCTAATAAAAATAGGGTTCTTCTTGGGGCATTTTGGGATAAGGTACAAACTCTTCATTGCATTCTTGACATGAAGGGTATCTTTTTAAAGTATTTGTGCTCACTCCATTCCATCATTTTTACTTTGTCTAGCTCTCCACGGAAGAGGCAAAAGAATCTGTATCGTTCAAGAATGTGAATTTGGAGGTAACTTTTTATGTTTTGTGTTCTTTCCTGTAGGTTTGATGGTATCATAGAGCTATTCTTATTCTTGGGTGGTATACATGCTATTGATATAACACATGGTACTTGTTTTGGCTCTGCATCACTATTTTTTCTCTTAAATTTTTATTAAAGTATCTTATTTTGTTGCAATCAGTTTAAGGAAATAGTAACATTGCAATTTTAATTCAAATTCTTTATCATTCCATGATAGCTTTAATCTTCATCTTATTAAATGTAAGGTTATTACTTCAAGTTTCTAATTTGTTATAGTTTCTAGGAAGTTGCGGGGTCTTCAATCATAAAGGCTTTGACAACACTTGTTCGGAAACCTGGATTCACTTCTCTGCCCCACATTTATTTGAAGGCTGGTTCTGCCCTTCTGGTAAGAGATTACTCTTCTTGTGCATCAACATTTATTGAAATAAATACCTATCTGCTGGATGTGAAATATCTGGTTTTTTATGTTATGCAGGATATTGTCCAGGCTAGACCTTCCAGGTTTCCAATACCTTCTCAGGAGTTATTCGGTATACTTGACGATGCAAGTGAAAAAACATTCCTATCTGGTACAGCCACATCAATGCAAAGATATATTTTTGACGGGGATGCTGGGAAGGTTGGCCTTGAAACAAAGAATCTAGTTGCTTGTACCAGCTTCTTGGTAGAACAAAAATTGGTACATAGTCTTATTTTAACTTTCTCATTTCTTATGAACTCTTTTTCTCACTTTAAGTTTGTGCATGCCACCCTCAAATGATTGGAGATAACGACTTGTTTCTGGTATTTCTATTGCTTAGGTTAAAGCTTGGCATGCTTACAAGGATGCCGAAGCTTTGCGGTTACAAAAGCTACTAGTGGAAGAAGAAGAAGCAGCTCAAAAAAGGTACTCTACAAACAATTCAATTGACTAAGAGCTAGTGTCTTTTCCTTTTAAGTAAGTCAGTTTGTTAGTTCTTAAGTTGAGTGATAATGTGTTTCATGGTTACATTTGGTTTTCTATTGTATATTGGAACTTGTATAGTTACAGCTGCATGTTTGGTTTCTGATTTTTACTTTGATTCTATAGGCAAGCTGATCTCTTGGAAAGAAAGAGGCAGAAGAAGCTTAGGCAGAAAGAACAAAAGGCAAAGGACCAAGAGAAGGTGAACGGTAAAGACGGCATTGATGAACCTCTGGAAGAAACATCGAGTCATTCAACAACCATTGATTCTGACTCACCCATTTCAGACATTCTAGATCATGCTCACTCATCTGTTGAAGCATTTCAAGACTCAAGCACCAATGAAAATGTGGATCCCGAATCTCAGACTGGAATTGGCTATGGACAAGCTGATCCTGTGAATGGTTCAAATGTGGAACGGCGGACAGTGCAAGGAAATGGTTCTCGGCGTGCGGTTGCTCGATGGCAGGTGTTGCCAAAATCACAGCGGGGTGTGCCTAATGGATTTCATGCTGGTCAGAGTTCTCAAACATCAAAGCTTCCATCCATGCAAAATCATGGAAGCTACCGGGATTCAAGAGCTGTGTCTGGCAGCAATAAAGTTTGGAGTCGAAAGCCTAAACCACAAAATGATGGGGGGAGTTTGAAAGATGGAGTACAAAAGGATGCAACTGAACCTGATCAAATCAAGAATCATGAGGTCTTGATTGGATCTATATCAGTCACACTTGGAAATTCTTCCCAAGAAAGTAATAATCTGACTGGCTTTCGTGATGATGGCCTTTTGGAGCAACAAATGCCTAAGAACAACTCTCAGGACAAAACGAATAAACCTGATTCTGTTCAGAGTAGCACAAACCGATCAACAGTAAAACTTTGGAGGCCAGTGAGCCGGAATGGAACAAAGGGGTCTCCTATGCCAGTTGAGAATGGCTGCAGAGAATCTGAAACTGATGTTGCAGCTGAGAAGGGCAACAGTCGGACCATTTCCAATGGAAATTGTCCAAGATCATGTGTCATGGATAGTCATAATGATGGCATTGGTAATGGATCTACACAAGCCGGAAACTTGGGTTTCTCCAGTAGTGATGCAAAAGATTTTCTTGCACAGAGTGAGTTTGATCCCTTTGTACTGCGCTTTTTTTCGTTTTTTTTTTTTTTTTTCTGAAAAGATGTGGCTCTTTTCTAACTTCTTATACACATGCATCCACCCCAACTAATCTAATGGCCCTAAAGAGTACTTTAGAATAACAACTATCTTGTTCGCAGGATGGAAAGAGGCTATAGCCGGAGACCATGTAGAATTGGTTCTTTTCCAAGGTTCTGAACCTCCCAGATGCCCGGACAGTGACAATGAAGTAGCAGCAATTCATTCATTGAGGTTTAGACGCAGCATTCTTGGGAATGCAGAAAACCGGCTGGTTAATGTGGAGGCACTCGAGTCTCCAATTGCCGGAGCTGGTAAAGTCAAGTATAGGTCGAAGAAGCCTGAAAAGGGTGTGAAGATAAAATACATCCCCAAACAGAATACCGTTACCTAGTTATAGAGAGAAACAGAGATTGTTTTTTGGTTATACAATGTGCACAGTTTAGCCAGCGATTATATTCTTAGCAGAGGGTTCCAGTTTTTCCAGTGGTCTTCTGTCAGAAAGTGAAGAAAAGGTTTTGGAAGATAAGTTTCATAGCTCTTTCCTTTTTTCTTTTCTTGTCATAGCAGATTGATTAGTGAGGTTTTCTCTTTTCTTTGCTTATTTGTCAAAAGTTTCTGTAATAAATTTGGTTTTAGTTATTTGAAAGTCCCCCTTTGTTTCTATATTCTTTGACCTTGTGACACAGATTGAATTGAGTCTGTTGCGTTCCTGAAAGGCACTGAATCGTAACAGGTTTCTAGCTTCTCTTGTAGATCACAATCTATTCTCTTAAATATAGCTTCCCGTTGGTAAACCATGATTTAGAAGGGTCTGAACTCGAAGAACAGATTTTTTTATTATTATTTTTTTTTAATGAATTTTCTTATTTGTTGTGTTGTGTTAAGAAAATTATAAAAAATAATTGGATTGAGATTTTTGAGTTTTGTTTAAAATCATGCTAAGGTGGAAAGATTTTGGTGACAAACTAAGAAGATAATTTTTTTGCTTAAAAGCGTGTAGTTCACAATTATGGGTGAAAATGGACCAAAAAAGATTGGAGAAAATGATTCGGTCAAGAGTTTTGAGTTTCGTCGGTTCGGTTCGGTTCAGGAAGTATTTGAAAATCATGCTAAGATTGTGGAAATGATTTTGATGACATACTAAGAAAGACGAAATTTTGGTCCAAAAATCGTTTGTACTAAAGTTCACCTAGAATTTATCCAGTGGCAGAGAACAACACACAGAATTTAAAAGTAACAATTCTATAGAAAAGAAAAATTGTATCGCAATGCCACATGCTTTGCCCAACAAGCTCCTGCCATGCACTGAAACCTTTGTGTCTGCAAGTACATTTCGATACGCTTAACTACACAATCCCAGAGAAACAAAGATAAGCTCGAGACCTTCGCAGGCGGTTACCTGATACATAACAAGCTCAAACTCCCATCCTATCGCCACTTGTCCTCGCCATGCTCATCTTCCTTGTCACTTTGCCACCAATAGTCTCTGTTATAACTTGACCTAGCTAGCTTCTATCTTTCTCAGCTTTCTCTACAACAAAACCTAAACTCAAAGAACAAAATGTCGTCCGGTGATGAAGCTGGTGACATCAACGTGCCGGAAAAAGAGTACGATGAGCTCAAACAAAGCGAGGATCCGGTTACTTCAACCTTCAAGCTCGGCCCCCAAAAGGGCCAAAACCTCAAAACTGTCCACAAATATAATTCCATTCCCTTTTGGCAGCTCAACTGCCTCATGGTCATGGTAGTCCTCTCGGCCAGTGGCTTGGTAGGCCCTGAAGACCTGGTTTTTGTTCTCTTCTCAATAATTTACCTCTTCTTCCTCTCGAAATTCGCTTTCCCAAAGCTCACTGATCCTTCGGAAGAGCCCCCGGTGTTCGACCCCGAAAGCTATCTAGTTCGGCTTGGCCCTCTCTTTGGTGGCTTCATAGGCATTGTGCTCCCCCTTGCGTACATTTTTGAAGGGTTCATAGAGGGAGACAAAGAAGGAATCAGGACGGCCGCGCCGCATGTTTTCCTTCTTGCGAGCCAAGTCTTCATGGATGGAGTGGCTTTCAGTGACAGGTTTTCGACTCCAATTAGGGTTTTTGTGCCGGTTTTCTATAATGCCAAGAGGATTTTTACCCTTGTGGATTGGGTTAAGATAGAGTTTTCGAAAGCTGATGGTCAAGAGTATGGTGGATCTGCAAGTGAGAGGAGACTCTTTCTTGGGAGAGTACTCGCTATAGTTAACTTGGTGTTTTGGTCCTACGATCTCTTCTTCTTCTTGTTGCCTGTTTATCTTCCTAGAGCTTTCAGGAAATATTATGCTGCAGCAAAAGCAGATTGAAGTTGAGGTTTTGAGCTGAAGGGATTTTCTTTCTGTTCTGTTAATCTACTGGTTTATGTATCATGTATATCCTTGCCTACCTCATTTTGCTACTATTGTACATAATGTTTGATATAATCCAAGTCTATTTTTTTCTGATATCTATGTGCATGGTACTAGGCAACTGTCTTTAGTCGAATTTCTTTAAAAATCTCCTATTAGAATAAGAGGAGATAGATATAAAATATAGAATCCGGTTTCTCCTTTAGTCCCTGTTAATGTTGGTCTTAATGTTGAGACAAACACTTCCATTCAACCCCACTCTTTATCAAAATTTCACCGAATTCCATGGCCTCTTAAGTATCGCAGACATGCATGTTTGTCCAATTTCAATGAGGAAAATTAAGAACAAAGGCCTAGAAGAAAGAAAAATAAGCTTAACAAAAGCTTTGACTAGACCAAAAACTGAGGAAAAAACAATGTCCACATGACCCTATTTTCCAACCTTTCACCTTAAATTCCTATAACACAGCCACTTGTCCTCCTTACTCACCTTATGCTCAACCCTATCTGGAATCTTTAGTACTAATCTCTCATTCCAAGACTTTTTCTTGATCCATTTTACCTTTCAATCTCTTACAACTTCACTACCAAGGAGACCAAACCCTTTAAGCTTCTCACTCCTTTCTCTCGATCTCTCTCACTCTTTCTCACACAACTCACTATGTCAGGTGGAGTTGGTCCAACTGCAGACATTAGCCTTCCCAAAGAACAAGAACATGAGTTCAAAGAACACCATGACCCAATTTCTTCCTCAAAACTCAGCCCTAAAACTTCAAAGAGCCAAACCCCACACACCACCACTAACCGAAAACCAGGTTTGTTCTCCTTCCGGCAGCTCAATGCCCTCGCCGTCATCATTGTCCTCTCAGCCAGTGGCATGGTAAGCCCTCAAGACCTGGCCTTTGTTCTCTTCTCCATTGCCTACATGTACTTGATCTCAAAAGTTGCTTTCCCCATGCAATCTTCCACTAAAGACCCTCCAGTCTTCAGCCCCCAAAACAAGATCCTACGCCTCTATGTCCTCTTGGGTGCCATCATAGGCCTAGTGCTCCCCATAGCTTACATCTTCGAGGGCATTTTCGAGGGTGACAAGCAAGGAATCAGCGCAGCCTCGCCACATGTTTTCCTTCTTGCAAGTCAGGTTTTCATGGAAGGGTTGGCTTTCACCGACAGGTTTTCGATACCAATACGCGTTTTCGTGCCAGTTTTTTACAACTCCAGGAGGATTTTCACCATTGTGGAGTGGCTTACAAGTGAGTTTTCAAAAGGGTATGAAGACTATGGTGGATCTGCTAAGAGATTATACCTTGGCAGAGTTCTTGCTATTGCTAATATGGCTTTTTGGTGCTTCAATCTTTTTGGGTTCTTATTGCCAGTATATCTACCTAGAGCTTTCAAGAAATATTACTCTACGCATAAGGTGAAAGAATATTGAAATGTTTAAGGCCATACCTTTTTGTTTTTGTTTATCAATCTCAGTCGTGTAAGCAAAGAAATGAATAAAAGGTCTTTATAGGATTTGGGTTTTCTTGCTCCTTTTCTTGCTAACTTCCTTTGTATAGCATGTTGCTTCGTTTGAGCTGTTATTAGTTTAGTAACAAGAACTTTCTGTTTAAAAAAAAATGAAGCATTTTTTTTTTGTCCAAATTGTGAATTATAACTTACGTGTTTATGATCAAAATTGCATCTTCTTATTTTCTAACTAAAATTTTTTCACCACCAAATAGTGATTTTTAAACAATTCTCGGAACTCAAAAATCTCTATTCAACTTTTTTCTACTATTTTTCAAAGTTAGAAAAGAAGAAAGATCATTAAAAGAAATCCGTTAAGGTTTTGCATGTTTCAGCATTACCATGGGTACAACCATGGAACTTCTATATATGCCAAACCATGTTAAGTCCAAAGTTTTCTATGCAAATTTTCCTCGCGCTATAATCTCATCATTAGTAAAACTATACTGTTATTTGCTCAAAGTCGAAAAATTTTCTTTTTACAGAGGATAATAGGCTGTTCAAATGAAAGCTTAGAGGACAAAACCCAAATAGGTAAAAGGCAAAGTTAAAAGTTCACATCAGACCATACTGTTAATAAAAGTGAAATCTAATACACCCTTGCAAGTTAAGCTTTGATTAGAAGAATGTGAATCGCTCCATCATGATTAGGCCAGGTGAAACTTAAGCTGTGAATATTAATGGTACCACCCCTACCTCAAGTTAAATAGCCTGCTACTCGTTCAATTAGCCTATCCAACTTATTAAAAAGACCAAATCCTGTACAAAGTGAGAGAAAATAACTTGCTTCTCATTCCAATTTCATTACATAAACAGTGTAAACTAAGCACTTACAACTTCTCGTAAGACTTTCTAAAGCCAAATGGGGCCTTTAAACGAAAATGAAAAGGAACATTTGTAAATCGAGCATCAAGTCAAGAATATACAAGAGACGGCCAGTGGTGATGGCTGAAGGTTAAAACATCCACAAAAAGAGAAGAAGCTCAAGAGAATGAGAAAATTATGCGCCTATTGAAGGCTCCAAGTTCTTTTTTCCTTTTGATTTAAACACCTTGTTCTTTCTCTCCTTCAACATACAAAGATGCCCACAGAATGAAAATTGCATTTGGTGATGGAAAAACAAACAAATATACTCACATGCTCTCAACACCAAAAACAGTGATCACTCTTCTAGTTTCTGCAGCAGCAAATCCCATGGTCACATCTGTTCCAATCGCTCTAGCTGCTTGACATTCCAATTAGGTAATACAGTTATCATAGAACCATTATCTCTGATCCAAACCTGCTACCAACAGCCAATCAGCCACCAAATCTGTCAGCCTAACTACACTTTCACTGAACTCTCTCACCCATAGCAGGAATATATTGGGTATACAAACAAGTTGAAATAATGATAAAGATAAGCTTAAAGCCTTAAATCACCAAGAAAGAAGATATGAAATGCCTCAAGAAGTCCCTAATAATATCCTTGAACACAAGGAATGCAAATATTCTTCCAGAAGCTTTGAAAAGAAAATGAAAAATATGCAACAGAGGAAGTAACGTACAGTGGGAAAACAGGAGGGGAAGAGGGAACATACTTGTATATCTACGTGCAGAACCATTTCCATTAATATTTATTGGTGCAAGTCTCCTTTCTTGGCCTAAGGATAAAATTTCCTGCATCCTTTCTGGCCAATCTGAATTTAATCTTCGTGCAAAATCCTCCACTTCCCTACATGTAGCAAGATATATGAATAAGCCATTTTGCAATAATCAGCTAATACATATAGATTCTACTGAATAAACATGAGGATATTAATAGGGGCAAAAGAGTGGACTTGAAACAAACAGGATGGCAAATTCAAGAAACCATATAATTTCATGACAGAGTTCGAGAATTTCTGAATGCCACTATTCTCTGTAGAAGGGAACTTTAGTAAACAAGTACAGGGATAAGAAGGTAACATGTACATAGAAATCCTAGACTAAAGGTATACAAAATTACAGGGTTGACTTAGGAAAGACATACAGTAAGAGATCAATCGAGAATGATTAGGTAGTTTGACATATGCGTTTCACATTTTACTATGACCTTGAAATAATATTTTGATACATTGTTCACAAACTCTATCCGAGGCATTCTTGTTACCTGTCAAGCTGCTCCTTCATGGCAGGATCTAAATCATCGTCAACATCACCATCATCAAACTCAATAGCTGTACAATCTTGCAAGTTGCAAGAGCTAGAAGGTCGGGATTCATTGTGGAAAGCAGAAGAAAGAGCTTCTGATTCCTATAAAAAGGTAGACACCAACTATTAAGTGCATAAACAAGTGTAGGAAAAAGTAACAAGACGACTTGTGCAAGTATGCACAAACTTTAGTGTGTGAGCGCGCGAGTATCACATAGAGAGAGAGAGAGACAGACAGACAGACACACACAGAGAGAGAGAGAGAGAGGCACCAACCTTATTATGGTTTCCATTGACATTATTTGAAGAATCTTTTGGTGGATCTTTTCTTCTTCGATTTTTCTTCTTATTCTTATTGGTTTTAACTCCCTTTGAATCTGCAGAGCATATCACGTTATAAGATATGTAGGTATACAAAAGACAACTCTCAATATTACAAGCGAAAGAATAATATGAACTTATTATCAGTGATATGTGGCTCTGCCGAAACAAGAGAAGTGATCTATGGATTGAAGCATCTACCAAAATCTAAGTAAAGTGTTCTGCCCCCTGTCCTTGAAGCTAGAAGAAAGATGCAAGTCACCTTGTACAAGGTGGTCTTTTGGAAGTAAACTCAATAACTAGCGGCATAAATGTATGAAATTTTACCTACTACTAATAAGTAATAACAGAACTAAAC
This sequence comes from Rosa rugosa, assembly GCF_958449725.1. Taxonomy (NCBI): domain Eukaryota; kingdom Viridiplantae; phylum Streptophyta; class Magnoliopsida; order Rosales; family Rosaceae; genus Rosa; species Rosa rugosa. The sequence continues at coordinate 51,546,885 of NC_084825.1, forward strand.
ATATTAACAAGTTCATACAGATACGAAAGAAGTTAGAGAAAGCTAAAACTCAAATGTGAAAAAACAAAGGCAAACAATTTACAATCAGGACGATGACCAAAGCTTTCTGGATCATACCTCCATTTCCACCATTGATAAATGTCAAGAGATCATCGACGGAACGCTGATCAACACGCTCCTCCTCCGCCTCAACATTCTGAAACATGAAAAAAGAATTGACTTTCTGTTAACTCAAGCATGTACGTGCAGGTCTAATGCTCGTCCTTCTACATATTTATACTGGACATACTTTGCATACACTTCAAATAATAAATGTTATGAAATATAAAATTACCACATTTAACATATGGTAAAGGCTTCAAACTCTTCAAGAAAAAGTAAGCACCTTCAGTTTCTCTCTCTCTTTCAATTCTTTCCTCTTTCTTGCATATAGACGATTAAGAAGCCGGATACGTGGATCATCGGTTATGTTTCTCAGAGGTTCCAACTTCTCCTCCTGAATTAAACCATATATAAGTCAAACATCATGGATGCAAGCAAATTATATACCAGTGAGTTTAGATGGAAACACATACCTCTGTGAGATCATCAGGTAAATGAAATGTCTCCCGTATCTCTTCAGGAGTTTTTCCTTCAATAATTCGTGCAAGTGCTCGGCTGGTGAGATCAACCAAAGGCTTCAATTGTAGGCTGTCAGCAGCTGATGTCAACTCGCATAACTTCTTTGTATCCATCCGAATAAATTTCTCATCAAAAGTTTTGCGTTCCTACAGATAATAGTGCTATCAACTGAACTTAAATCTTTGGTCATCTTATTAATTCCAACTCCACCATAGAAAGAATATATAATTAGGACCTCCCTTTCCCACCAGTCATTTATGTAGAAAGATTTCTAAAGTATCTGTATTCTTGATTTCCAAATGAGGAATAATATCATGCAAGGAAAAAGCAAAAGAAACTACCAACTGCCAGATTCAGATATTAGACCTTATTAGAGCGACCTGGTACTTGATGAAACCGGCAGTAGTCAAGTATTAACCCCAAAACGGCAGGGTTAACTCGTTGAGGAAGTGATATAGCATAGTTTTTGGACGATCCCATGCCTGTCTGAAGTATTTCTCGACAGATCATGGGACAAAACATAGCAACCTCTTCTTCTACTTGTTGGATTGACCCATCAGCAGTTTGTAGCCAGATGTAAGACTTCATCTAGTTGCACAGAATATAAGAAAAATTATGTACGAAATCAAAGAGATAAACACTAATAATGCGAAGTTTGAACTACCACACAACCATTAACCCCCCAATCCCCAATCTGGGGTCTGCCCATGACAACTACATACATGAAACAGCATGACAATCATGTGGTATCAATAAGAATAAGACATTCTCTAGAACAATTCTGAAAAATGTATATCCAAGCATGCAACAATCTGGTGGAAAGAAGACTTAGACACTAAAATATACTACTTCAGACCAAGCTGAATTGTGGTCAACATGCAGTTCTCAATGCTGCGCTTTTAACTATCATGATGTCATATAAGTAAGCCTCTACTAATGAAGCAAAAAGAAACTTAATCAAGATATTTTAAAAATACATACTACAGTACACGAATATTGAAGCCCCTCTACAGGCGAGTTCCTTTACCATTCCTTTAATGTCAGTAGTCAACTATTCTTGTCTCATTTTTATTAAGTCTTTCAAAACCATGTACTCTAATTGTTTCCTTCAGGTCTTCCTTGGATCATTTCTGTTGTTCAGTCGTTGTCAGTACTGTCTAAATTAGGGTGCCTAAGTCCCACCGTATCTGGCTATTTGCAGCTGAAGGAGACAACTTTAAAAAAATATTCCAGCAACTACAATCTTTCACTTGAATATACCGTGAAGCCACTTAATCATTCATTCAGCACTCTTAACTACTGTCTTAAATGTAATTTCTATGTTGCTTTTTCCACCACAACTAAGCCCTTTAATACTTTAACTTTTTCACAATATGCCCCTACCATAAACCTCTCTCCCCCAAAAACCACACTTCACTATTGACAAGAGATTACTGAAAGAGTTCATCAAAGTGACAAAGGGCAGTTAAAGATACACAGGATGCTGAAAACAAAAAATAAAAGCACACGTATTGGATTGTCCACAACACAAAAAACCACTTATAATTTATTCCAAATGAAATAACATACCTCAGGTTTGACTACCGCCATGACAGCTTCTGACATTTAACAGTGATACTGCAACTAAACTTCAGGATATGTGAAACGCCAACAAGTTTGCACCTCAAATTCCAAAAATGATGAAGTTACACGGAAAATGCAACCTTTTCCTTATTCAAAAGCTTAACTTTGTTAAGCAAGTACACACTGTTTATCAGTGCTTCCCAAAATGACACGATCTTGAATCCCAATAAAATGTGTATTAGCATTCTTATCCAGAGGACTTTCTCAATTCTTTTTCCTGTATTTTAAGCTACAGCACAGCAAGAGGCGGGAGCAACAGGAGTTGATATGCCTGAAATATTAAGATGAAAGTTTTCATTAAGTTAAACTTAATATAATATTGGTCATTGAAACAACAAAAGGACAATGGTTTATGAAACAAACTTCAATGAAGTTTTGTAATATCTTGGATTGACTAAATGCAAAATACATAAGAAAATAAAATATTATGAAAGCAGCTTCTTTATCTAAGTGGAGCTCCCACTTCCCCAGGACAGTATATTCCAACCGTTTTAGTTTTCACATATCCTATCACTCCATTCCCGTATTATTGACACATATAAGTTACTCCACCTAGGGAGATACAATGCTGATTTGAGAAAAACCAAATTTGAAACGTTCAGAACAACCTCCATTGTCAATACCAGACAAAAATGCAAACAAACTAGTATTTGACCAGAACATGCAGTGAAACCAAAGAACCATAGCTGCAAATTGTATCCGATTCCAACAAAAAATCGAACGCAGAGCGAGACAACTTTACATTGATAGCCAATTGATACACAATCCTAATAACAAACTGGGCACCTCAGTTTGTTCATTCTCCATAACCCGGAAAAAAGACAAATAATAAGTGCAATTCAACCACAATTGCTTTAGTCATTCAGCAAAAGAACAAAAAACACTTAATTCAGCTGGACCCTATATCAACAAGGATAAGATTTTTTTTTTCTCAACTCCAAATTCCCTTAACGCATTATTTCCAGGAACTCAAAACCCTGAATTTCAATGACACATGTAAACAGGACTCATACTCCACCATCCCAAATGGTTTCAGAAATCAAAAACCATAACCCAAAAAAAAACAGACTCTTAATCAATGAAAGATTCCACCTTTCACAACCAAAAAGACACCGAAATTTCATCCAAATAAAAAAAAGAACTAGTCCCATTAACACCACTCTAATCAAATCAATCAATTCAATTCAATTCAATTCGAGAAAAGCTTGATTGAGATGGTGGGTATGTAAATTGGAGACAGAACAGTGTGGCTTACCTTGATTGCGACCAAAAATGCAGGGAAATTTGAAATGGTTAGGGTTAAAAATTGGGCGTGGATTGATGCCAGTCTGGAAGAGAGTTTTCTAGGGTTTCTGAAATGGTGTTTCTGTTTTGTCTCTCTGTGTTTTTTGTCTATCACGATTTCAAGCCTGTGTGTTCGGCACGTGACTCTATCAGAGAAGATGAACCTGAACAAGGCTCCCCCGCACGTGCCGGTAGTTAGGGTTCCGACTTGACCCGGAATGGAGGAACGGGCCGGGTTGTTACATTGGCCTTTTGTTTATGTGGTAAGTTGGGCTGTTGATTATGAGCCAACTTTTTTTTTCTTTTCTTTTTTTAAGATGATGTGGAACTTAATTAAAATAAAAATGATAGAAGGAACGCAGTAATGTTGTGCGAATATAATTGGTTTTTTGGTCTAGTAACATAAATCTCTCATTTGTAAGTCGGAGATTGTGAGACTAGTTGTATTTATCAATTGTTGATTCTTGGGTGATGTCTCGGACTACAAATGTATGCTTTGGTGGTTGTAATGGGAGTGATTATATAGCAATGTAGATGTTCTTTAGTTATGGTTTAATTTTATTGGGTAGGTCTTAAAAATTTAAAATAATTGAGCATTAAAACTGCTTCAATGAGTCATTATGGCACAATGAATCATTATCAGCGAAGCGAGAGCAACCAAAGTTAAATAGATCCGAACCACTGCAAGTGGCCTAGTGGTTCTTGCCTAGCTGGCCAACCTAGGTTCGAACCCCGAAGCTGTCAAAGTGGTCAGACACTATGCTGCAATGCACAGTTGGAGCATGGGTTTATCTTGGGCCTAGGAAGCCTTTGGGTTCCCCTTGACAAAGTCAAAAAAAAAAAAAATGTTAAATAGATCCGATATTTCAAAAGATGAGAATGATGGCGTGCTTCCAAGTTCCAAGTCCAACCACACTTTGCAAAAATGATTTCTTCTTTGCTCTAACAGCATGACATCCTTTAGTGGGAGTATGGTATGAATGTTTTTTTTTCTTTTTTTGATCAAATATACATAGGGCTGCCACTTGGTTTGGTAATTATAATTAAAAACCGAAAATTTTGGTTGGTAATTGGTAGCTCAATTTTGAAACCGAAAGCTTTGGTTTTGAAGTTGGTAATACCTATAACCGATTTGAACCGACCGAGTGACAGCCCTAAATATACATATGAATGTTGAAAGTTCTTCTAAAGTGGTGCTAGACTGATAGGTAAATACGAGAATATTTGTCATGTCATTAAGGGAGCAATAATTGATTCATAGTTTGTAATTTTGTGCAACTCCCGGTTGTGCACGCGTGTTTTCACCATGAACCACTTATAGCCAGACGGCCCACCTTATTATGTGCTTTTTCTATCAAGTTGTGCTTTGCTACTCTTATAACACTTCACGATTGTGACTTTGAGACTCGACAATTCCCACTTGTGATTGTGAAGGACAAAGAATGTGGTTCTTTAGAAGGAAAGGCCCATCTGGGTTCTCATCATCTTCCACAGCAGAAGAAGTTACTCAAGGGATTGATGCCACTGGTCTCACTGCCATTGTTACAGGCTAGTAACCAAAACCCATTTGCGTTTTCTCTTCTTTAAATTCATAACAGAGATTTTACTCAACTGTGGATTCTGTTATTCCTGCAGTATGTATCCACCTTATCTTGATAAGATTTTACCTTAGGAAACATATTAAGTCCCTATTTTTCAGTACTTCTTATGTGGATGATGGAATTGTCTTCAGTTTATTCTTTGTTTTAGTAAAATGAAGAGTGTTATGCACAGAAGCAATGATCTGGCTAGTTGGTGTTCTCGAATTTTCGTTTTTGCATGAATTGTTTTGCTGGTTTGATATTGTTTTGACTACATCTATATTACTCGTACTCTTTGTATCAAAGTTTAACCTTTTTGATCAATCAATGCATAAAGTGATGCTAGTTCAGGTAGTGAAACTTCGGCTTTGTTCTACATCAATGCTTTTACTTAGGATCTACTCTGGTTTCTTTCAGATATAAAGTTGGTATTTGTAGATAAAAAGATTGCATATAGTATTACTGCTGGATTTGTTTTGCCTTTTATTGAGAAATGACAAATTCATATTAGTAAATAAGGATGCACAGACCTTGCAGTTCTTACAAGGTCTTATGGGAATATTTTCTTTGGCTCCTGATGTTGTATTGACAGGAGCATCTAGTGGCATTGGCACTGAAACTACGCGTGTTCTTGCACTGCGTGGTGCCCATGTGATCATGGGAGTGAGGAATATGGCTGCGGGTAAAGATGTGAAAGATGCGATAGTTAAGGAAATCCCCACTGCCAAAATTGATGCCATGGAGTTGGATCTTAGTTCATTGTCATCTGTGAGGAAATTTGCATCAGATTACAAATCCGCTGGTCATCCTCTAAACATCTTAATGTAAGAAATGGTAGAAGTTCTTTCACATTGTGTCTTCTAAGTTCCCAGGATTGTCATAGATTTCCAGAACTCTGCTTTTCTTAAGCAGGCATAGTTCAAAACATTAACATGCGGTAATTTTGCTTTGTTGTTATAAGTAACAATGCAGGAATTATGGCAACCCCATTCTTGCTTTCCAAAGATAAGATTGAACTTCAGTTTGCCACAAACCATATAGGTATGCTGCATTTTGTTTTACCATAAAAATGACTTTATGCAGGTATTCTTACTTTTAAGCTTTCAATACACTCAGTAATCTTTTTAATTTTATTGTATAGCTAATCTTGTTTCGAAACTATCAGCTGTCAGAGTGTGCATCAATAAATTTACATAAGTTCAATGATTGATAGTTCTTTGATTGTGGAGGCATAACTTGGCTGTTCTCACTTCAGAAAGAAACGACCAAACTTTGTTACTGTATAACTGCAGACAACTTAGGGGGACTTGCATAAATTGTTATTCAGATGCTTACGGTAACTAGTGTCTGGGACTACTTGTTTTAAATTCTTTTTCCTCATCTGCAGGTCATTTTCTATTGACAAATCTTTTGTTGGATACTATGAAAAAGACTGCACGTTCAAGTAGCAAAGAAGGGAGAATTGTAAATATATCCTCTGAAGCTCACCGGTATGCATATCATGAAGGAATCCGTTTTGATAGAATCAACGACCCATCAGGGTAATGACAGAAGTCCAGAACCCTTGTTTTTTATATATGTTAGCATGTCGGTTACACATTGAATTTTATCAAGTGGAGGTAGGAGATTGTTGAAAAAAGAAAATTGCATTTTAAATTTTAAATTTTGATGCCATATCAAGTACCTGTGCAAAACTTTGTTGAATAGCATATGATGAAGGGAGAACTTTAAATATCTTTGATCTAAGTTCGTACTGGCTATCCACAGGTACAGCAGTTGGCCTGCATATGGTCAATCAAAGCTAGCTAACATTTTGCATGCCAAAGAACTTTCAAAACAATTAAAGGTATATATCTTCTTTCAGGACCCAGATAAACTGAATTAGACAATGGGGGTCTTAAGATCCCAATGCAAACTTTTCGGCAACTGTTTAAACTTAATACACCTTGTTCATGAGATGCTATGCTATCCTCCATTATACTGTACTTTTCGAAAAGTTGAGGTTTAGAAGCAGAAGATTTTTTTTATTACTTATCTTGAGAGGGTGTGTATCTACAGCCCCTCAGCAGAAATCACGAGTCATGCCACTACTAGCTTACATATGTCGATACATTTTTATTCATTCGTATACATCATCAAATAGAAGCACATGTACGTTTTCTCTTTCCTTTTGTTTACTCCATGATGTGCTAAGTGAAACCTGTCTATAATTGTTGCTTCAACAGGAAGATGGGGCAAATATAACTGCAAATGCACTTCACCCTGGTGTAATTCTCACCAATCTTTTCCGTCATAACATTGTTATCAATGGTAATCATGTCATTAATGGTAATCATATCAATTCTCGCAAATATAATTGAATTTTACCTTTAAAAGCTACTTCAATCCTTTTTTTTTTCTTTATGTGCTTGCTCAGATATTTATAGACGTTGGTTTTCTGGATTGATGCAGGGCTTGTTAATGTGCTCGGTAGAGTTGTGCTTAAAAATGTTCAGCAGGTAATTGCATCTTGTTTAACCTGTAGAGCAAATCAAGATCGAACTTGTTACACTTTCATTGATGTAGTTAGCAGAAGACATTTATGTGAGTTTAGCTATTCAAAATGCTTGGATTTGAAATACTAAGGAAAAATATGCTGCTTCAACCTCTCTCTATATCAATCATATACCGAGTTTGATTGTTTATAACTGCGATGATTATAGGGAGCAGCAACAACTTGCTATGTGGCACTGCATCCGCAAGCTAAAGGGGTGAGCGGTGAATATTTTTCAGACAGTAATATTTCCAAGCCAAGACCTCAAGCTGAAGATGAGTTGTTGGCAAAGAAGCTCTGGGATTTCAGCAAGGATTTGACTAAATGATGTTTCCTTTACCTATCACAGTAAATCATAAGGAAGATGATACATTATAATCTTCAGCAAATGTTTGAACATTAAAACAGCTTCGAACATTAAATGTAGGTATTTCTGTACAACAAACTATGAAAGATCGCACAATGAGCCATTATCGGCAAAGCGAGAGTAACCAAAGTTAAATATATAGGTCCAATATTTCAAAAGATCCTCATGATGACGTGCTTCCAAGTCCTACAACACTTGCTCATGATGACGTGCTTCCAAGTCCTACCACACTTGCATAAATGATTTCGTCTTTGCTCAAACAGCATAACACCCTTCAGTGGGAGTATAGTCAATAACTCATTTACAGATGAATGTTGCATGTTGTTCTGAAGTGATCGATGAATAGATAAACACAAGTACAGAAGTAGGTGAGTAAGAATGATCTGTATAATCCACATTTAATGTTGAAAAGTATATTAGTCATGTCATTAAGACTTTAAGAGCATGATCCATAGTTTGTGGAACTCCCAAACGTGCACGCGTGTTTTCACCATCAACCACTTAAAAGCCAGAGACCGCGCACACCTTGTGTGCTTCTTTCTATTAATAAGTGCTTTGCTACTCTTATAACATTTCACAAGTCACAACTGTGACTAGAGACTCAATATTTCCCAGTAGTGATTGTGAAGAGTGAGAGAAAGAGAGTCTTGGAGACAGAGAATGTGGTTCTTTAGAAGAAAAGGCCCATCTGGGTTCTCATCATCTTCCACAGCAGAAGAAGTTACTCAAGGGATTGATGCTACTGGTCTCACTGCCATTGTTACAGGCTAGCAACCAGAACCCATTTGCGTTTTCTCTTCTTCATCCATAACAGAGATTTTACTCAACTGTGGATTCTGTTATTTGTGCAGCATGTATATTAATATCTTGATAAGATTTTACCTTAGGAAACACATCATGTTTAAGTCCCCATCTTTTAGTAATTCTTATATGGATGAGGAATTGTCTTCAGTTTATTCTTTGTTTAGTAACATGAGAGTTATGCACAAAAGCAATGATCTGGCCACTTGGTGTTCTCGAATTCTCGTTTTCGTATGAATAATTTTTTGCTGGTTTGATATTGTTTTGACTACTTTTGACGTGATTGTACTGTTTGTTATTCCATATTACTCCTACTCTTTGTATCAAAGTATAAGCTTTTTGATCAGTCAATGCATAAAGTAATGCTGGTTCGGGTTGAGACTTTGGCTTTGTCCTGCATCAATGCTTTTACTCAGTCTGCTCTAGTTTCTTTCAGATCAATAGTTGGTATTTGTGCATTCAAATATTGGATATAGTATTACTGCTGGATTTGTTTGCCTTTCTATTGAGAAACGACAATTTTCATGTTAGTAAATAAGGATGAACAGTCTTACATGGTCTTATGGGAATCTTTTCTTTTCGCTCTGGATGTTGTCATTATAGGAGCATCTAGTGGCATTGGCACTGAAACTACGCGTGTTCTTGCACTGCGTGGTGCCCATGTGATTATGGGAGTGAGGAATATGGCTGCGGGTAAAGATGTGAAAGAAGCGATAGTTAAGGAAATCCCCACTGCCAAAATTGATGCCATGGAGTTGGATCTCAGTTCATTGTCATCTGTGAGGAAATTCGCATCAGATTACAAATCTGCTGGTCATCCTCTAAACATCTTAATGTAAGAAATGGTAGAAGTTCTTTCTTCTAATTCCAGGATTGTCATAGATTTTCAGATTTCTGCTCTCTTTTAAGCAGGCATATTTCAGAACATTAACCTTTGGTAATTTTGCTTCGTTATTATAAGTAACAATGCAGGAATTATGGCGACCCCATTCTTGCTTTCCAAAGATAAGATTGAACTTCAGTTTGCCACAAACCACATAGGTATGCTGCATTTTGTTTGACCACAAAACTGACATTATGCAAGTATTCTTACTTTTAAGCTTCCTAATACACTGAATAATCTTTTAATATTATTGTGTAGCTAATCTTGTTCCAAAACTATCAGCTGTTGATAGTTCTTTTATTGTGGAGGCATAACTTGCCTGTTCCCACTTCAGAAACAACCAAACTTTGTTACTGTATAAGTGCAGACAACTTAGGGGGACTTGCATAAATTGTTATCAGATGCATAGGTTAACTAGGACTACATCTACATGTGTGTGTGTGGGGTGTGGGTGTGTGTTTTTTTAATTCTTTGTCCTCATCTGCAGGTCATTTTCTATTGACAAATCTTTTGTTGGATACTATGAAAAAGACTGCACGTGCAAGTAGCAAAGAAGGGAGAATTGTAAATGTATCCTCTGAAGCTCACCGGTTTCCATATCGTGGAGGAATCCGTTTTGATAAAATCAACGACCCATCGGGGTAATTACAGAAGTCCAGAAATCTTGCTTTTGAGATTTCAATATATATGTTAGCATGTTGGTTATACATTGAATTTTTATTCAAATTGGAGGTAGGAGATTGTTGAAAAAAGAAAATTGCATTTTAAATTTTGATGCCATATCAAGTACTTGTGCAAAACTTAGTTGAGTAGCATATGATAAAAGGAGAACTTTAAATATCTTTAGGGGTCTGAGTTTGTACTGGCTATTCACAGGTACAGCAGTTGGGCTGCATATGGTCAATCAAAGCTAGCTAACATTTTGCATGCCAAAGAACTTTCAAAACAATTGAAGGTATATATCTTCTTTCAGGACCCAGATAAACTGAATTAGATTTAGATCCTAATGAAAACTTTACGGCAACTGTTTAAACCTAATACACCTTGCTCATGAGATGCTATGCTATTCTGTACTTTTCGAAAAGTTGAGCCGAAGCATTTTTATTACTTATCCTGAGAGGGTGTGTATCTGCAGCAGCCCCCCCAGCAGAAATCACGAGTCAATACTAGCTTGAATATGTTGATACATTTTTATTCATTCGTATACATCATCACATAGAAGCACATACACCTTTTCTCTTTCCTTTTGTTTTTGGTATCCATGATCTGCTATGTGAAACCTGTACGTTGTTTATAATTGTTGCTTCAACAGGAAGAGAGGGCAAATATAACTGCAAATGCACTTCACCCTGGTGCAATTCTCACCAATCTTTTCCGTCATAGCAATGTTTTAAATGGTAATCATGTCAATTCTCGCAAATGTAAATGAATGTTACCCATAAAAGCATCAACGTTATTGAGTTCAATCTCTTTTCTTTTTTTCATTACGTGCTTGCTCAGATATTTAAAGATTTTGGTTTTCTGGATTGATGCAGGGCTTGTTAATGTGCTCGGTAAAGTTGTGCTTAAAAATGTTCAGCAGGTAATTGCATCTTGTTTAACTTGTAGAGCAAATTAAGATCGAACTTATGTTTACACTTTCATTGATGTAGTTAGCAGAAGACATTTATGTGAGTTTAGCTATTCAAAATGCCTGGATTTGAAATACTATAGAAAAACGTGCTGCTTCACCTCTCTCTATATCAATCATATACTGAATTTGATTGTTTATAACTGTGATGATTATAGGGAGCAGCAACAACTTGCTATGTGGCATTGCAGCCACAAGCTGAAGGGGTGAGCGGTGAATATTTTTCAGACAGTAATATTTCCAAGCCAACATCCCAAGCTGAAGACGAGTTGTTGGCAAAGAAACTCTGGGATTTCAGCAAGGATTTGACTGAATGATGTTCCTTTGCCTATCACAGTAAATCATAAGGAATAAGACATTATAATCTTCAGCATCATCAGGAAGAAGACATTATAATCTTCAGCAAATGTTTATTTTTCTGCATATCAGCTCCTCAAATACTCGTATTGAAAAAGATGCCAGAATGCCTGGTCCTTTTGAATTCTGATATTATGATATAAATCTTCATATAAAGTCTATACTTTATAGAGATTGGAGTCGAGATTCAAATCCATTCATATAGTAGATTTAACTAATAATTTTGACACATCAATCTTGCCATCTTGGAACAAAATGTCTCTTGCATGATGCATCTTGGACTTTATCCAAGGTTGAGGACTTGAGGTTTAAGTTCATATGTAGCAAAGAAGTAACCAGGTTCATGAGTTCAACAAGTGAAGACACCTTTGGGCTATATGTCATCCCAAAATAATCTTGTGCGGAACTCCCCACTGAAAGAAACATCTCCCTCTCCATGGGTTCTCCACATTGACAATCATTACAGAACCGGAGAAAATATAGGACCAATGTAGTTAGATTTTATCATTTCTTGACTGGTGAGATGTACAGAACATACAAGTTATACAGCAAATCAGGTACAACAGAGTAAAATGTTGCATGAGCCCACAATAAATCGACAATGTCGAGAAACAGAATTTACAGTCTTCAAAACTACCGGACTAACTCTGTCGTTTACCTGGACCCAAATTCAGTCTCCCATCTTCTGTACAGCAGTTTCAGACCCCAAAAAAATGGTTCAAAAGCTAATGGTATTACCTCTTAGCCTTTCCTTTTCTCTATATGAACATCTCAAAAATATACACTTCTTGCTGCCTCAAGTTATTTCTCACCGAAGGACCACATCACATTGGATCGGCTTCTTTATGTCAGGCTCAAGCTCCTAGTCATAGCTCCAATCAGTCAAGCACTCAACTATACAAGTCAAAGCCGCATCATGTTATATGTACAACATGAGTTTATTATACGTCAGGAAGTGAGCTTCATATGCATAACTTCAGAATCAGTTCTTGTCCCATGGCTCAGCAAGTGCTCTAAGCTTGAAAATTAAGCAATCCAAACAGAGTTATCTGCTTCCACTCACTTCAACTTTCCAGAGCTTCAAACTTATTCCACATTTGTTCTGCTTTGGATCCTTATTTTGCAAATACACTTCCTCTGCAGTCCAAGGGGATGGGTAATTGATCCGGTATATTGAAAAACCGGTCTGATAGCTTGACAGCTTGATCTGATTGGTGGGTCCATGAAAATAAGTCAGACACCATTTGTCCGGCCAGTCAAAGGAGACTTTGGACTTAAATCCAGTCTGTTCATCTTAACATGATCCTTGAGGAGTTGGCGAGACACACGATCAGCCAAAACTGACTGTCCATTGTACTGCTCTGTATGTGTGGACCTTACAAACTGTTTTGCAAGAACATCATTTTCAGAGGGCATTAATTCTGAGAAGATGGGAGACCCTGGTTGCTTCCCTCGAAACATATCAGGAGATGAATCATGATAGGAGGGGCCATTACCATAGAGACCATTTGAGGGATTTGAAATGCCTCCGAAACCCTCTTGCAAATTTATGGACTGTTTTAGGTGAATAAATGGAATGGCACCGCTGCCACCAGTGAGAGGCGTGGATGAGCCCGAAGTGGTCCGCGGGCTAGATATAGGAGACGGTGACATTCTTCCATTTAAGTGTGGTGGTGACCTAGAGTGCAATAGAGGGCTTCCGATGGGTGACACAGGGCATGATATGTTCCTTGGAATATGGAGATCACTGAAATTGAGGCAAAGAAGATCAAACCAAAACCTTATTATTAAAGTTGTTGTCATCATTAGATATGTGGGTATAAATATACAGAGAGAGAGAGAGAGGAACCTGGTATGGTGATGAGTTTTTGAAACTCTAGATGAGTGAATTGCAAGCCTATCTGAATCCAAATTGGAGAAATTTCTTGATTGCCCAATGCCCTGATAATTATTAATAAAACACAGATCAATATAAGAGGTGCAATAGAGAATCAGTCTATAGATAAACACCCTAATTAGAGTCATCCCCACAGTAGATATGTGAACCTGTTGGTCAACATAATTAGTGGCCTCAATAAAACCTTGTATATCATCACCCTTAAAAGATAATAATTTCTCGTTTGTCGTAAAAATGGAATACACACCAGAGCTTTCACTCCATTTGCAACCCCAGCAGGTGAATCAGAAGGCTCAGGGCCCAATATAGGTCTTGCCAAAGGTGCTGCATATTTCACAAAGGGATGCTCCAAGAGCTGAGCAGCTGTAGGACGATGAAGTGGATTTCGCTGTAAGCATTGCCTTATGAAATCCTTTCCATCATCCAAAAGGTGATCTGGAATTGCTGGCAGTTCCTTGCTATTCCCAATCTTAAACATGGCAGCAACCTGTGCTCCACAAAAGAAAAATATTACACAAGGAGAAGAAAACCCAATTATAAGCAAACTTCAAAATTACGCAACTTATTCTTAGTGAGCTTAAGTACACGAGACTGACGAGAGTGCTTATATTGGCTACAATGACTAATATCAAATTCAAATAACAGACCCCGTAACCAAAATTAAATAATACAATAAAAGCATTCATTTTTATGTCTAAAATTCTTACCCCTTCATACTGACTCCAAGGTGGTTTTGTTGTAGCCATTTCCAAAACCGTGCACCCAAGACTCCATATATCCACAGCAAGGTTGGCTCCACTTGAGTTCTTTATAACCTGGGAAAGCAACAGAAGTGAAGATTAAGTAATCCATCAAGCAGCATGTTGTGAAGAAAATAAGGATAAAAAATTTAATCAATCTAACCTCAGGTGCCATCCAGTAAGGACTTCCCTTAAATGATAAAGGACATGACTGCCCGGTAATCTGCAAAGCACACAAGATGAGATTGTAAAACAAAGATTGATATATCATCACGTAATTAAGGTTAAGCATGGTGACTTTTGTAAAGAATAAAAAAAAAGTACAAATTGCATGCACTCACAAAATATTTCTCAGCAAGGTAAAATATGCTCTCTAAGGAATATGAAGGTGATAATACAAACCAGTGTCCACCATCAAACAAGCAACCTATTTCTCCTAATACCACATACTTAATTTAGTTAATATAATAGCACTTGATACAAATCTTCTACATATGCTTACATGCTTTGCCATCCCAAAGTCCGCCAACTTGACACGGCCATTTGGGTCTACAAGTATGTTTGCTCCTTTTATATCCCTGTATACAAAATACAGTTATACAAACAAGGAAGATGCTTGACGTTAAGTAAATTACAGGATATCAGTATATCTGATCTATAGCAACTGTTGAAGTCATGTTTTGAATACTATAACAAGAATGGGTTATAGTATAGCAACTGTTGCTATATCTGATCTATAGCAACTGTTGAAGTCATGTTTTAAATACTATAACAAGAATGGGTAATGACATTCACCTGTGGACGGTATTTTTAGCATGCAAATATGCAAGCCCCGACAAGATTTGTTGAGTATAACTACGAATTGCAAGTTCGCCAAATCGCCCATAGTCTTGGAGAAGTTTATATATAGAACCACCAGATACATACTCCAAATATATATAAAGCTTGTCACCAACCTGTCATAGGATAACCAATATTACAAAAAGTACATTAGAACTTTTACTTGAATCTTCTATCCAAAAAAAAAAACTTTTACTTAAATCTTCAATAATATTTTTTGCAGAGTATCATGCTCAACTTCTGTACTGAACTGTAAACTAACAACTACTAAATATAGGCATCAACTTCTTCAAAGTCACTCTTGTTTCTTTAATTGACAGTATGACATACCAAAAATACAATACCACAAACAAGACAAATATAAAAGTAAAATGAACAATAAATAAAAAGCACAGTATTAATACTACACAGTGGACGTAAAGACTTACTGATTCAGACCCATAATACTGCACAATGTTTGGATGCCGTAAACGGCTCAACAAAGTAATTTCCTAGCAAAACATCAAAACACAAAAGTCAGAGAAAAGATTAAAACAACAGTAACCATGTTATCAAGGAATCAATGTGAAACCATAAAGAACAGGATAATACCTGCATTAATTGCTTTGCACTTTCCTTAGACTTTGCATCATCAGAAAATAATGTGACCTCCTTCATTGCACACATTTCGCCACTTTCACTAAACAAGCCCAAAGTTTATTTATAAGAATATATGAGAGAAATTTTATTTGTTTATTTTTTTTTTTCCCCTACAATTGGCAGTCTCCAAATTCATCAAGCAGGTATAATTGAAATGTTGCCATACAATCTACTATCAAGAGATTTTTTTAAATTAGCTCCCTAAGTTCTGCTGCTCCTAGCAATGTTTGAACTTTGAAGGCACCATTTCCAGTTATATCCTTAAGACAACTAACTGCTACGAAATATAGTAACTTGAGAGAGAGAGAGCGAGAGAGAGCAAATACATATGAATATACCTATTAAAACCGACATAAACATGTCCAAATGTGCCTCTACCCAGCAGCTTCCCCTTTTTCCACCGAGAACCAGGGCTCGCTGGATTTTCTGCCCTTCCAGGACTTCGTGGCACAGAAGGAGATGTTGCTGCTGAATTTGAATGAGAAAAGGGTGATGCATTTGATATTGTTACTGGAGGAAGAGGCAAACGGTGACTTTGTTGTTTCCCATCATCAGGCCAGCTTGTCTGCGAATCATTGAGAGCCCCACCTGCTCTGGGATGAATAGGTGTAACAGCACCACTATGAATTCTTGAGCCTGGGCCAGGGCTTGTCAATCTGGGACTAGGTACTGGAGAATACTCGGGGCTACCTTTGCTTTGCTGCCAAAACAACTGTCCCGACATATCCCCTCCCATTGAATTGTGCCCAGAATTGTGACCAGAACCTGGACTGGAGCCGTGGCCAGATCCTGCTATGGTGACATCAGTATAAGTTTTTGGAGCCCAGAAAGCAGAGTTCACGGCTTGCTCAGTTCCAAATGCTCTAATTGGACTTCTAGAAGGACTTGACATGGAGCTGTCAGGAGCACTCCAGAAAGCTCCTTGATAAGGTACCTGGAGATTTGGCACATGACTGCTCAAAGGTCTCCGTTTAGGCGATGAAGGGGAAATTTGATTAATGAATGAAATGTCAGCTGGTTTTTTTGCCTCTCTTGAGATTACTGGGGCCACAGTGAAGGACTGATCCTTGAGCATCACACTTCAGCAAAATAATAGTAATTTTGTTAGGAGCAAGCTAAAATAAGTCCAAACAAACACCACATAGTCATCCATATACATAAGAGATGTACAGTAGTAGCATAATGGCATCTGACATAAATAAAAGCACACCTGGAAGGACTGCCCGCTGCAGTTCTAGTCCCACTTTCATAGTCAATTGCCTGAGGGCTGCGGTGACCTGAGTCAGCTGGATCTTCACTATCAACAGAGCTATCACTCGAAACTGAACCAGTATTCATATCTCCATCATCAAAGTCAGCACGATTTGACCTCCCACCAATGCACCGAGGTCTCGGGAGAGGTCGAAACAATAATGGCTTGGAGCATTTATCTGATCTTGGTTTTGGTGATATACTAAAACCAGAATCTGTACGTCCGACATGAGCAGGATGTTGACCGGGGAGTGGAAGTGGTTGAGAAATACTCCTTTCAGCAAAACTTTGAGTTCTTGCAACTTGTTTGGAGGGTGAAGGCGATCTTGATTCTAGAGGAGATCGAGACCCCTTTTCCGAAATGGCATCACTACATGGTCTTCGAGACCCTCCAGATCTACCATTCACTCTACTTTCAGATGAAAACTTAAATTTTCGATGTAATGAATCGATGAAACTTTCCTTGCTCCCTGACTTCTTCTTTGCTTCTTTGGATGACGACTTCCCCCACCATGAAGGCATATTTCTCATAAAAAGCTTATAGAACTAACGGGCGACTACTATGAAGCTAATCCATTTACCGGCATTACCACATATTGTGAAACACCATCGCATGAAAAAAGTTCTCCTTGACTTATTAAACACTAGACACCATCAGAACATTCAATTATGCATACCAAAAACGACTTTCATCACACAGGAACTAGGGAAGCCATAACTTCCAACGAGCTCCAATTAACTCAGCACATAACGAAAACCTGCAAAATAAAGGCTGCACTTCAATAACTCTATCAAAGCGAACTGTAAACTAACTTAGCGACACTAAGACCTAAATCCTAGTACGAAAAATTTTGCTAATCAAAGAGACCAAATATTTCACACACTCTACCATACATACTAACCCGGCTTCCATACATACTAACCCGACTTCACATTACATTGACTCACTGAACTCAACAAGATTATATCATATAGACTACATCACTCCACACCCACCTCTACCCGATCCAAAAGATTCAATCTTTGTTTTGGTTCCAAACGAAACCCACAATTTCCAACCTATCCTTCAACAATTCATTCAATTGGGTCCATTAAAACTCCAATACAGAAACCATAACAGACCCATTGCCTCAAATTTTCACTACCCACAATTCAAAAACCAATAAAGTTCCAAACTTTAACTCTCAATTTCCTCCCCCAATTTTAATAACACCAAAACTTTCGATCCCAAATTGCTCAAAAGCACAAGCTCACAACACAGATCTACTCGCAGCTAAAATTCATAAACACAATCACCCACTAACCAACTCAAAATAAAAATCATTACTTTACTAAAAAAAATTACATAATAAACGAAATGAAACTTACTCTAATTCTCAGAAGCTGCAAGAAAATCCGAGCTACTGAAACCAACTGGGTTAGCTTGAATACAAATCTCAGGGGTATGGAGAATTTGTTGAGCTTCTGAAAAGTTGAGCTAGCTCAGAAAAAACAGAACCCTAGAAATCAGAAAGATTGGGGATTTGGATTTGGAGGAATTTGAGGTATTCTCTTCGCTTGCATTGGAAGACTGAAGAGAATCGCTTTTAGAGAGAGAGAAAGTATATGTCTGAGTTTAAAGACATTAATAAGTTAGTGAAGCTCAGTTTTTTATTTTATTTTTTATTTATTTATATATATTTTTTCCTATTTTTTTATGGGAAATGATTGATGAAGTACTGAAGTAGTATTGTAATTATAGTTACAGTGTCAGGTTATAATACTCTACTAAGTACTAAGGGAGGTTGATGAACAAACTCTCTCTCGGATTTGAAATTTGAGAACGAGAATGTAATGTAGTGATTATTTCAAAAAAATGTAATGTAGCGATTTAAATTGTTCATATTATAATTTGGTAATTCTTTTTGCAGATATAATTCCCGCCAAATCAAAAAATAATTTTGTCGTTTTAGTGTTATCGTTACTATTTTAATATTGAAGTATTATAATTACAGTTAAAGTGGCAGGTTATAGTATTTTACCAAGCGAGGTCTATGAACAAAATCTCTCGGATTTGAAATTTGTGACCTCTTGTTTATCAGGTGTAATTTAGTGATTTAAATTGTTCGTTTTGTAATTCGGTAATCCTTTTCGCGAATATCATTCCCACCAAATCAAAAAACATTTTGTCGTTTTAGTATTGTCGTTACCATTTTAGTATTGTAGTATTATAATAACAGTTACAGTGACAGGTTACAGTACTTCACCAAGGGAGGTTTATGAACAAACTCTATCAGATTTGAAATTTGAGAACCCTCTTGTTTCTCAGGTGTAATTTAGTGATTTGAATTGTTCATTTTGTAATTCGGTAATCCTCTTCGCGGGTGTCATTCCCGTCAAATCAAAAAACAGTTTTGTTGTTTTGGTATTGTCGTTTTCATTTAATTGTATCTAACAGACTTGATTTGTTTGCCCAATTTGGATAACTAAACTGTCATCTTTTGTGCGTTATAGGACAAAGGATGATAGAAAACTTAGGCACAATTTTATGTTCGTTTGTTCGTTTATCTATTTTATAATTTGACCAAAGAAAGCAAGATTGTGAATCAATTCGCATACCAATAGGTGAACCTTGCTAATTGATGGAGAAATGCAACGGGTGGGACATTCAGATTCTAAACAGTAGAGATACTTTAGTTGCACTCTTTAATCAAACAGGATATAAGTGTGATGTACGTGTCAAACCAACAATTGTATATTGCATTAAAAACTACAAGTTTACAATTAGAAATAAATCTTAGCCCAATAATGCATTTTGCATAGGGAAAATTTCACAAATGGTCACTCAACTATGACTCATTCGACACTTTGGTTATTGAAGTTTCAAATATATCACTTTGGTCACTCAACTATTACACTGTCAATCACTTAAGTCACTTTGTTAATTTTTTTCATTAAAAAAAATTATAAAAAATACTCTTTTAGTGACTTAAGTGATTGACAGTGTAATAGTTGAGTGACCAAAGTGATATATTTGAAACTTCAGTGACCAAAGTGTCGAATGAGTCATAGTTGAGTGACCATTTGTGGAATTCTCCTTTTTGCATATAATATATTTTCTATTTTCATATTCATTGAACATTGATAGATTTCCTTTTTGAGCTATCTTGCACTAAAATTGCAAGTTTACAATAGAAATAAATCTTAGCATGAGAATGCATTTTGCATATAATTTATTTTCTATTTTAAGGTTTCATATTCATTGAACATTAATAGATTTTTTTTTTTTTTGAGCTATCATTATATCACACCTTATATATGATGATGATATTTAGTGTCCACTAGATGGCATTTGTAATTAGTATTACTCAAACTCAAAGTCATCATTTCCTATATGCAATAATTAGATTTAAAAAACAATACATAACTATAGAAGTGATGTAGATGGTAACCTAGCTTGTTTTAAAAGAAAGAAAATAGTTTCATCAATGTGCTAAAAGTAAAATTCGTCTAGGGACAACTTGATTATATGTGCCTCCTCCAAACAAAATTGATTATATGTGTTCTGTATGTTCTAAGAGACAACTTGATTGGATACCCAACTTTTAACTAAAAAGTACATTTGCATATGTACTCATCAAAGACATGGTGTTTGTGTATGGCATAATTGCACAAAATATAAAGAAGTTAAGTTTTTGCATAACCTTGTTTTGTTGCAATCAAAGATTTGCATGTCTTTTGTCCCCAAAAAATGATTTACATCTCTTAATTGATGAAATCAAATTGAAACAAGATATGAATTGGTAGGTCGAACTACTTCTTTGATGAGAGGATAAGTGTTTGGATTGTTTAAGAAACAAACAATAATTATGATAGTTGAAGACGACTCCAAATATAAGCTTCTATTTTAGAACTAATTAATTAAATTCATTTAGATTCAATTAGGAGAAGATTGTGAATATGCGAACTTTGCTTGAAATGTAAGGAGAGTTTGAACAATATCTGTTGAACAGTGCAACAAATTTTCAGGACCGCATTATCCTCTTTAAACCGGATCTATTACACTTTTGTTTATTCCAATATCCTTCTCAAAAAAATAAATAAAATCCTTTTTATAAATATCTTGCTAATTGAAGGAAGAAAAGAAAGAAAAGGATCACCATACATCATAAAATGCAATGGATCTTGAAAATTGCGGGCATTGGGCATGGATGCTTTACTTAGGTTGATCTAGTTCAACTTCAATCTGAGCAAGGGCCCATTGGTTGCTAAATTGACAAGCTGAAATGACATTGGCTGTCTTTGTGTCTTTGAATTGTGATTGTGAAAGTGTAACAATTCATGTTGTGAAGCTAGCAGCTTGTTTGTTTCCAAATGATGATGACCTTAAGGTGAACTACACCTTTCAGCTTGGGCCTTGGGTTGAAGGACCGGATCCATTATTCCAAAAGGCCCAAATCATTTCCATGCCTTAAGAATTCCATATACATAATTTTGACTTCTTTCTTTGAATCAAAACACGATACAAGAGCATGTATTGTTAGAATGGAAGTTATTTGCTGGGAATCTGTTCCCGGTTAGGCAAAATAGGCAAAAGTAAGGTTATGCTTCTGGAGCTTTTGCTCTGGTGTATGCCATATCCTGGCAGTGACTCAGTGTAGTCGTGAATATATATATAGATATTTATTCCCCTCAAACAAACATTATAAACATAAAAAAAAAAAAAATATATATATATATATATATATATATATATATATATATATATATATATATATATAAACTATACACATCATTCAAAGAAAAACATCACTTTCAGGTGTAACTAATATTGATCTTCTTCTTCCTTTCAAAAAAAAAATATTGATCTTCTTCTTTGTGCATAAAATTCACAAACTAATTCTTATATTACCACCAATGTCATCTTATCAGTGTCAAACCAATAGCAGTGACTATAATAGTGGACGGCACCCCAAATTTGAGATGGCTCCAGAATGACAAATTGTATGCACGGTGTGTAGCTTGGCGAGCCTGTTCACATACTATCAAGTTGGCTGCTGATCCCATTAGCGAGAGGTTCCCGGCCACGGTGCTCACCCAAGCTAGAAGCAGCCATGCCTTCTTCTCATCCGCTGCTGATATTAAAGCTGCGGATGCCGCCACTGGTCCTCCAAGCAAGAGAACTACACAAAAAGAACATGTTCAAAGTTTGATCAACAAGCAAGTTTGAGGACACTAGGACTTGACCGCACTAATAAAGACCTAAGTTCTACAGGCGTGGAAATGAAAAATGACCAATCTCCCAAGAGTACTGCTATACTAGGCTCATGAGTACCATGGTTCACATCTAACTTTGAGGTCTCAAATTGTGTTATGAGAGTATTTGTGATCGATTCTGATGTTATAAATTGATGAAACATGATGCTTCATTCTTCATCAGTTACCTGAGAGCACTTGCCTCATTAAAGAAGATTATCTTCTAGCAACTACAACATTCAGTCCCTTATAAAGGGCTTCCAGCAGAAGGCCAGTCACACTGAGATCAAGCATTAGATAACATAAACATATGCATGTCGATAATAACCAACAAGAGTTATTAGACGGTTAAGAGGAGTTGTATGAAGCAACAATTCTTGATTCTGAAATGTTTCTTCATCAAACAGACCAACATTATCATAAAACTGGTAATAAAGAAATGTATAGATGGGAGAGAACATCAGCATTACCAGTTGGCACGTTTGAAGCCACGTTTGATAGTACAAGTATGGTAACAGCAAGAACTGCTATTCCGCTAACATGATCAATTTTTGCATGGGGCTCCATGAAGTCCCAAAGAGTGCTTGGAATGCCAGTTTTGTTGAAGCCATCCACAGTTATAAACATACCACAGAAGAAAATTAAAAGTGAATAGGATACCTGGTCAAATAAGAGAAATGAACCAACTCAATCATGAGAGTTATTGTTTAAAAACTAATCAACGGTTATACTTGATGCTGTAAAATTACCAATTTTCTCAAATGTACCTTTTCTAGGCTCGGCAGAGCATCCTTGAAATCAAGAACAACTAGAGCAAGTGCAGCAGTAATCGTGCACCATGACATGTTCAGGCCCATAAGAAACGCAACCAACATTCCTATGGTAACAAAATAAACTCCAGATTTCCACAACATCCTTCTCCATTTTGTGGTCAAATTTTCCTTTCCTTCCAAAGACTTTGTAGAATCTAGCAGACTCTTGTCTTCCTGTGAGTTGAAGGCTGGTGAAAACCGATGAGAAATCACATCCTCCTCCCCGACAACCTCTCCAGTTGCGTCTTCCACATCCTTCTGGATAGACAACAACTTCCAGAACATACACAAAAGAAGCAAAGCATTCACACAAACTCCTACAAGCATTGCAGGGAAAATTCCTAAAACAAACTTTCCAAAAGGAATGTTACTCTGAAAAGCTATAACCAGGTTCTGAGGATTGCCGATTGGGGTTGCTGCAGACCCAATGTTTGCACTTGAGGCAAGTGCAAGCAGGAATGGACGAGGCGGTAAGTTGTGTTGTCTTGCAACTTTTAGTACAAACTCGGTCAAAACCATGCAAGCGGTGTCATTGGTGAAAAGAGCACTTGAAATGGCAGAAATCAAACAGACTCTACATATCAAGTCCTTTGCTCCTTGGCTTTTCCACAAGAGTAACTTCCCCAAATACTTGAACATATCTGCTCTTTCAAGATAGATACTCACAACCATTGTCCCAAACAAAAGTCCAATGATTGGAAGATCAATTGCATCGTAGGCTTGATTCGGAGTTAGGACTCGGAACACAACCATCAGCGTTGCCCCTAAAAGAGACCCTGCAGTCCTCCCAATTGGCAGAAAAGGGACAGCTGGAAACACCGTCAATATCCAGAATGTTGCAAAGGCAATTGAGCCTAGAACCACTTTGACAGAAGAAGCCATTGCCATGTTTAGTAACAACTTAAGAAGCTCAAAA
Source organism: Rosa rugosa (assembly GCF_958449725.1). Classification (NCBI taxonomy): domain Eukaryota; kingdom Viridiplantae; phylum Streptophyta; class Magnoliopsida; order Rosales; family Rosaceae; genus Rosa; species Rosa rugosa. The sequence goes on from NC_084825.1 coordinate 51,570,894, forward strand.
TTAAGGCCCTGAACAGGAAAACCAATTACACAATAAGATTGTATTGAATATAATTATATATACAAGGTCATGTCATGATTCATGAACGTGAACGTGAAACAGCAACACGTCATTTCATTGAAAATTTGATCAAACAGTATATATATATATATAACACAACTTGTTCTATATCAGCGCGCTAGTCAAGGTTGTCAATCTCCTCGATCAATTCTCATAGCTCATAATATTTGACGTCATGCTCCGTCGTAGACTCGAGCTCTGCAATATCGGAAAGAAAGGGATCTCCTCGACGAATCCGGCGGTGCAGTCGGAGCAAAAGATCGAGTCTTAGCCCGAATCGTTCTGCTGCATGTGTAGCACCAGTAGGAGGCGTCCATCTGAGATGAGCTAATCCCTAATTTCATAAAGGGGGGCCAAAGACTCTTGCTTTATGGAGGAATTGAATCCGGTAAAGTTAAATTTGAGGTCACAAATCTAGAATGAATTGGAATTGAATGGGGTTGAGCTGAGTGAGATTTTCAACTGTAGTGAAGCCAGAGAGAGAGAGACGAAAGTGAAACAGAAGAAGAGAAGCAGAATGATGATTTAGAATAAAATTTAAAATAGGGTGGTTCTAGTTAGATCTCTAAATTTATTATTTAGACCTCCCATATAGTTAATTAAAGGTCCAAATATCAAATTTGGAGGTCCAACTAGAATCACTCTTTTAAATAAGAGAACTAGAAAATATGGAAAGAAAGAAAAAAAAAAAGACGGCCAATCAATGAGATTATCTCTTCCAAAAAAAAATCAATGTATGAGCTCATCTGAGAAAACCCATATTTGAAATACTATTGTAGCATTAAAAAGAACTCAATAGGAAAAAAGAGAACCACATGATTCAATTTCATTCACCTTTAGAAAAAAAACGGTCACAGGTGATTGAGTTGGTAAGAGCCTCCAGGTGTGGAACCCCCACACCGGGTTCGAATCCCGCCGACTTAATCCCAATATATTTTTAGTGGGCTGGGAGTAGACCTGTAAATGGACCGGATTTTGATCCGGACCCGCTCCAGATCCGTGGCTATTGGACGGGTTTGGATCGAAAATTTTGATCCGTTGATCCGTTAATGATCCGAATCCGTTAACCCGTTTATTTAACAGATCAAATACGGATTTAGGTAGATCCGATCCGTTAATGATCCGGCCCCTTTTTTGTAATAATAAAATATTATTTTTTATTAATATATTATTATTTTTATAAAATATAAAATATGAAGAATTTCTAATACAAATTTTTTGCAAATCTAAGAGACAGTCCATCACCCAAGATTCCAAGAAGCATTAAGAATTTTGATAATGTAATTCTACTTTCAGTGATACTTTTCATGATGTTTTAATATTTTATTAATATCTTATAATGTATCATGATATAAATTTAGGGGCCGTGACCACTTACCCAATTTCAGCATGAACATTGCCCACTTACTCCACCAAGAGTTTTTTAACCTCATTTACCCAATCTAACCTATAGTGACAGTTTTGCCCCCTATTAAACTCTTTCCTCTCAGATTCTCTCTCACTCACTCTCTCTGTCTCTCTCTCTCTCTGTGCCGCGCCCCACCTCCGGCTTCGCTCTCTCTCTCTTTCTCTATGCCATGGCTGCTCCGGTGCCCCACCTTCGGCTTCGGGCCAACAACTCGATCGATCCACCTCCGGCGTCGCCGTCACCCAAACCACAGATCCAACGATCCAAGGCCCATTGAAACAACTCAGCCCCACCGCCGATCCGACTCCGATCCCAGCCCGAAACGACTCCTCTCCAACGTCGCCGTCACCCTAAAACACGCCCCGACCACTCCTGCATCGGCCTCACACTCCGGTGGGTGCCCAGAGCAATTTCTGGGTGGCCAGAGAATTTTTTTTTTTTTTTTTTTTTTTTTGTATCTGTAATGTATTCATTTTGGTTCACTTGAGGGCAATAATATGATTATTGGAGGGTAATAATATGATTATTGAGGCAATAATATGATTATTAGGAGGCAATAATATGATTACTGGGGGGCAATAATATGATCAATTGTGCCTGTAGTGTATTCATTTTGGTTTTTGGAGTTTATACAATTCACTGGACGGAAATAATATGATTATTGGAGGCAATAATATGATTTTTGGGATGTAATAATATGAGTATTGGGGGGCAATAATATGATTATTGGAGGCAATAATATGATTTTTGGAGGGCAATAATATGGTTATTGGGTATTATTAGGGGGCAATAAATTCAGACACCGGAATCCCGACACCAGTCCGGTAGCCGGATTCCAGATTCTCGTGACAGGTCACCGTATTCCGGTCACCGGTCGCCAGATTCCCATCACTGGAGTCGGCGGCCGGCCACTGGTCACCGAAGTACGGCAAGGTGGAGGATGACTTCTCCCTCTAAGTGAGAAAGAAGGAGAGGGCAAAAAAGTCCCAAAAATAATTAAAAAGAATAAAAAAAGAATTAATTGAGTAATAGGGAAATAATCCCTTAGAGTGTTTTGGGTAAATGGGGTTAAAAAACTCTTAATGGAGCAAGTGGGCAATTTTTAAGCTGAAATTGGGTAAATGATCATTTCCCCATAAATTACTATTTAAGATTTTAAAATATTTAAAATTAATGACAAGGACTTAAAAATCGAAATTATCGCTGATATTTTGGCGATAATTTTGTTTTTTTCACATGGCGATATTTTAGTTACCTTCCAATTAAATTTCGTGAGATTTTATCGAAATTTCCCGAAATCTCGCCAATATCGACGAAATCCCAATAATTTCGAGAAAATATCGCCAATATCTCAAAAATTCCGAAAATATCGGGAACTTTGCCGAGATATTAGCATTTTTTCAGCAAATAAACCAGCCAAAATTTCAAGGCTGGGTTTCGAACCTGTCGAACCCGTGCCAGCCCCAAATAAATTGAAGCCTTTGCCAATCCAACCAAACTGACGCTCAGTGTACGTGCACCTTGAATTATATTTAAACCATTAGCTTTTTCTTTCTTTGCTTTACCACCATGTCAGTTTCTTCATACTCCATATTTCCAAAACAAAATTAAATTAGTAGTTCTAACAATTAACAAAACCCAAATTTCTTGGTCAAATTTTGACCAAAAATAAAAACCATATTAGCCAAACAATTATTTCTCTCTGTAAAAATAAATGAAAATGTGTGATTAAACCTATCTTTCATTCTAATTAGATTAGTTTTACATTAAGATGTTTAAGTAAATAGACGTAATAAAATGCAGACTATTTTCAACTATATTACACTCAAACTAGGATGTGTAAAAGACTATAGGTGTAATTCCATGTTTCAAATTGTGTTCCAATCCATATAACATCAAAAGTTGAGAATTTGAGATGCATTAAGTTAAATGTTAAAAATCTTTATTTTGTCAGCGTATATGATCGAATTTATCTTATTTCACTACAAATCTATATGCAATGAGTTTGCTCAACATTTTATTGATATAAACACAAGAGATAATTGATCAAATAAGCATTTCTTAAAGCTTCATTTCAAATTTCCATATTTTTATATAGATTTCCGTTGTTTTTTTTTAAATATTTACTGAAATCGATATTTCCTTGATATTTCCGTCGAAATATCCATTTCCGGGACCATCGATATTTCCTCGAAACTCGATATTTTAGTCCTTGGAAATTATAAACGGGTCGGATTAGCGGATCGGGTATCCGTTAATCTAGCGGATACGGATTTGGATCGAGCTATCAATGATCCGCCGGGTTAACGGAGCGGGTTTGGATCGATTTTTTTTTTAAGTAAACGGATTTGGATTTAAGTCGATCCGATCCAAATCCGATCCATTTACAGGTCTAGCTGGGAGGAGGAAGCATTCTGACATCCCCCGACACGGGTTAGTCTCTGGGTCTAGGAAGTCTTTGAGGAACCGTGAGATCTCGATAAAAAAAAAACTTTAAAATAAAAAACCAAGAAAAAATAAATAAATATATCAAACAATTACATCCTCACCTCAAATAATGGTGAAGAGCTTAAGCTGTTAACCCAAGCCTATCTTCTGCAGCTATAAAAATCAAAAGCAAGCACTTGATGAAAAAGAAGGTTGGTGATTTTGGATTCTAATGATTTATAGGCTCTAATCTCTTTTGGGGTAGATTAAGCTATTGAGGATCTCTATACTGAGTGGAGTTTCTTCTCATTTCCCACGTCTGAGAAACTTAGAAATTACAAAAAGAAAGAGAAAAGGCTTTCACAATAATATGGGTAAAGCATGGGTCCTAAAATTATAATGTATATTATCTATGTGTTCGTTAAAACTACTATATATAGTAATGATGGGGGATGCTCGGTCTTAGGTTGTACCAATCAGTGTCATAAATAATCAACGTCAGTGTCATATATTACAACGTCTGGTTGGAGATGTCTGTAAACTTACACCTCAGGGTTATGACTTATGTGCATTGCTGGGGGAACGCTGTCCACACTTTAGGATGATAGTGGGGTATTCGGTAATTTCCTACAGACGGAGGTGGGTCATAGACGGTTTGACATTGGAATCCAAAAAAAAAAAAAAAAAAAAAAAATTATTTATCCTTTTATTATTATTGTTACTATTTCTTTTTGGCAGAGTGTTACCTCTATCCAGATGCTTCTGCTTGTTCTTGTTCTTCTTCATCACCAATCCTTTACACTTTAACCCCATACAATATGAGACAAGCTGCTGTCTTTTATCTTTTCCTCTTTCAAATTCGCTGGCTTGAAGCTTTCTGGGCTTTGAAGAAATTCAATGTCATTGGATCGAGCATGATTACATAGGCTATTCAGAATTGATAACATCCTTATCGTTTTCAGGATTATGCAGACTAATTGATCAAATCCTTCAATAGCTGGGAGTGTTTGAATATTTTTTTTTTCTGTTTTTTTTATCTGTCCCGTGGTCATGCATAGATCGTTAGTTAATGAATCCCCGGATATAAATTTTTTTCAAAGATTGACATCATTCTCGAGATGAAGGCAAACAATAGATCAAGTGTTTGAATTTCATATCTGGTTATCATAAAATTTGACGCCGTTAGAGGTTGTTTATGAAAGAGCGGTGAAGTGTTTACTGTAGCTTATGCAGGCATATATATATCATTTTCGCAGGAAATTTCTCAGATACAATGGCAAATAAGAAGTCCAAGATGATGTTCCGTAACCTGCAAGGTTGAAACTTCACCACAAAGAAGCCGGAATCCAAATGAGAATTGGTCTGCATTGATAGGCAGATAGATCTTTTGGTCTGCAATATATGCTTCGATAAACTCCTGATAGTGATGAGCTTGGATTTTGAGTCATAAAATTCAAAAATTGGTACCTAGAAATTTATACCTAGTTATCTAGTAGAAATTTGAATATTTATGTTTGACCTTTGAACAAGCATATGATGATTATGCACATTCATATGTTCTACAATACCTAGCTAGCTTTTGAACTTTTAATATAACTCGTCAACGTCACATGCACAAGTTCATGGAAGAAACACTAAAATATGTATGGAATGAAAGAAATAAAATATGAGCGACAAAATTACGAGAGAGAGAGAGTACCACCTGGAGATTTTTAATTTTTTTTTTTTAAGGTAAAATAGGATTGTGAATTGTTCAAAAATTGAAGGAGGTCCATTTACCGATTTTGGAGGTATGAATAGAATCTAAAAAAAAAAAAACTTTTATTGATTTTATTGGGCAATAGGCATTTTGGGAAAATTAGGGAGGTGTAGATAGCATATTGGTCATTTATAAAAGTAAGTTGGAGGTTTATTAGGTGGAGAGGTCCAAATACCAATTTTGGAGGTATGAATAGAAGCTCCCAAGACTTTTCCTCTTGCAAGACAAAAAAACAATTATTTTCAGAAGATTGGGAATTTTGCGTAAGCATGTGTGTCAATGCCTCTAACTTTTCAGTGGAAAAATTAATCCCAAAGATATATAAATCGAGATCAATAAATGAAAAACTCGCAGCATATACATTTGTTTCAATAGATGTAGCCATCTTGGCTTTTTGAAAGAAAATACAACTCAGTCCCCTAGTTTGATCAAAGTAAATCTCAGGAACTACGTATCAAGTCTTTTAAATTCCCAAAAATAATAGTGTAATAAGCATGAATAGTAAAGCTGTATAAGCACTGTAGCACATGTCTTGCTTATAACTCCTAATAACATGGACAAAGACAACTGTTGGAACTATCTCCAGACAATATCAAAAAGTGTATCCAATTTAGCTAAAGCCTTGTGAGAGTATGGGAACCATGAATCAGGCAACACATTCTTTTCAAATTCACCCGAAAAGTAATTTTGCCTCGACCAATCTGGATTAAAATCCACACCTAAACATTCCTTCTCCATATAATTAAAGCTGGCCAGGTAGGTCATCTGCTGTCTGCAATTGGTTATGCCTTCTCCAACCAAAAGGGCTAAAAATAGCTCTGGAGCTAAATTTTAGCCCTAATTTTTTTACTATTCATCGATGTAACATCAACCGTCTCAAACCCATGAATGCTAAATTATAGCCTTAAAATATATTTTAAAAATTTATATATATATATATATTCTTATTTTTTATCAGATTCTTACTTATAGCAATTGAAATCATTTTTATGATAAAAAATATTTTTTCGGTTGTACTTTTCAAATTCCATGTGTTGCTTCACAAGCAATGCTGTAGATTTCTTATACGATTTTATATATTTGGCATAGGTTATCTTGATGGAATATTTTTAAATGCTTCACAAGTGTTTGCATTTTATTACTTTCTTTTGTTCCTTTTTAAATGCTTTTGTAATGAATAAAACAAATATTGAAAATATGATTTATCAAACATTTATTTCATAATAAATTAAAGTTACAAGGAAAATTGAATAACTAAAATTATATGAAAAAAACAATCATATGTGAAAAAAAAAACAACCAGTTATATGTAAAAAAAAAAACCCAACGGCTGGATGACGTCAACATAACTATTTGCTAATGTCATGCATGCACAACAGCTGCCCCATACGTGGGGCGCCTCCCCACTTTCTATCCAATTTTTTAAAGGGCTAAAGGGTTAATTTTAGCCCTTTGGGGCGCGTTTGTTAGGGGGGATTGTGTTACCCCGTCTTGATTTCTTTAGGAGTCCTGCACTCCTCAAGCCTGGCTTATACTATAGGATGCCTTGACCCATGTTTGGTGCCAGCAAGATTAAGTATAGAACTAAAACCATCAACACCACCAACCTGCAAAACCAGCGAAGCTCCAAACAGTGACCTGATCAGAACTCCACCATCAGGCCACCTCCGGCCGGCACACCGGTCGGGTTCAATCTGTCTTGTAGTTGTCGACGTGCCTCTAGCCTCAGTTGGTCCGATTGGTGGGTGTGGATAGAGAATCGAACGCCGAGATCTCCGACCGTTTTTCTACAAATTTCGGCGGCTCCGGTGATGTTTTGAGGTGCATGCATGTTTAGACTAATTTTGATCTACTCTTCGTGTTCTACATGCTAGTTTACATGATTTTCGAATTTTATTATATGTTTTGGAAGAATTGGTTTTTGGGTGTTTCAGCCACCGTCGGGTACACCGTCTGTGGTGGTAGTTTCGAGTTTCTTTAGACTAATTTTGATTCAATTATGAATGTTGGGGCTAGGAATGAGGTCTTTGTGCTTAATTTCAAAACGGGTGAAGGTTGTGGAGAAGGCGAGTAGAATGAATAGATTCAATTTCTGTATTCTTCGTCAAGGTCAGTCATGTTTAGGGAGGTAAGAATGATCGATGAACTGAAACAAAGTGGAGAGTGAGAATGAGAATTCCACAATCCCATGATTTTTGGTGTCTCATGGTAGAAGGTGTTAAGGGATTTTTGGGACTCTAGAGTCTCATTTAATATAGTCCTTGTTGTTGCCAAACATGGGATGGTTTATCTTCCACTAGATAAGCATGTCCAATCATGTCCGGTCCCCCCCCCCCTACCAAACGCGCCCTTGGTGTGCATTTTAGCCCTCTATTTTGGCCTTTTTGTCCTTACACTATGCCAAAAAATGCTTCAGACGACAGACCATATCTGTCGTCTGATGAAGTAAAAATCTGTTGTCTAAGTGGCTGCCGTCTCTAAGCCATTCAGACGACAGATATTCTCCGTCGTTTATAGTCTACTCAGACGACAGATTCAGTTTAAGTTCTATCGTCTGAAGTACCTAATATTGAAGAATCGGAGTCTATCTGTCGTCTGAAACACCATACCACTACATATTAATGTTGTTGGAAATTCACTTCATCAACGGATTCAAAAAATAACTGTCGATGTAGTTAATGTAAGATGACGGAGTTTTTGTTGTTTCTGTCGTCTGATTTGAAGAACAATGACAGTTATATGTTGACTGATTTCGTATGCAACAACATAATTCTGTTGTTTGAAGTTGGTAGAAACAACATATCAACCACCTACTTCTGTTGTCTGAGAGCTCTTTGAACTCTACTTTTCTGTTGTTTGAACGTGGTAGAAACAACATATCAACACCTACTTCTGTTGTCTGAGAGCTATTTGAACTCTACTTTTCTGTTGTTTGAACGTGGTAGAAACAACATATCAATCACCTACTTCTGTTGTCTGAGAGCTCTTTGAACTCTACTTTTCTGTTGTTTGAACTTGGTAGAAACAACAGATGATCATTTGTTTCTGTTGTTTCTATTTTCTTGATACAACATAAATTGTGCTGTATTTTCTTGATACAACATAAACTTGCATATATCTGTTGCCTTTCAACCATTTCAACATCAATCATTTACAATCATCAAAACCATAAAATTAGACTAAAATCAGCATTGAAAATGATGGCTACGTTTCATTAATTGCATCGACATCATCCAAAATACAATCCATAGTTCCAACTCTAAACCTAGCCAACAGTTACATTATGATCGAGAGAACCAAAAAACCATCTTATCTCGATCATTTACCTAGTGCTCCAAGTCAAAAACCTATAAGGTAAAGAAAGAGTAGCTAGACAGAGCAACTGCATGCATAATTTAAGTTCATCAACACTTTCCATCAGTTATATATAAATGCACAAAAGCAGTTCCAAGTGCTACTCATCTACCTTAAACAGAACCAAAGTTAGAACTGTATAACATGATTTGCCCATTCAGCTCGAACCACATCATGATGCTTATTCTTCTTTTGAGCATTCTTTTGCAATTTCCTTAAGGCCTTGTTAGTTTGTTCATCAAAGATCGACTTCTTCATTGTTGAAACCATCTGTACATTCACAAAATGGAAAGAAACAACAAATGACTTTTATGAAATATATAACAAAAAAGGCCAACTCAGTTATAGGAAAAAGGAAACAAAACAAGTTCCTACTCAATTTTGTTAAAACAAATACATGAACTTAAGTGTTAAATTCCCATCATAGTGTCTGTCAAGCTAAAGGTAGAATGCCAGAAAAATTACTAACTTATGTTTGATGATATCATGTGATAATACTTGAGAGCATTCATATTTACTGTTAAGTAATAGGAAGCACACCTGCCATAAATTGAAGCAACATAAATCCGGTTCCATAATTGAGTACATAGCCTTCATTGTTGATACGGTTGACTCTCCAAGATCAGGTAAACTAACCTGAAAACAATAACAACTATATCAAACCTCCCAAGATATTCTATTAGATTCCCGTTTAGTAGTACACCTGAATAATCCCAGTGAATTAGTAAACAGCAGAGATAGGTGGGACACATACTGCTGCTAGTCTGAGATGTTTGATTGAATCTCCCAAACCATCCCAAAGTTCTTTAAATGGAGCAATCTGCCTACAGAAACTGAGGCTTAGTACAGAGTGATAGCCAAACACTTGTATTCTCCCATGAAAATTGTAAGAGTTCTTCCCTCAATTAGATACAATTACTAAGCTTATTTTAATGATCAAGGTGCTGTACCTTCCACTTGTATGAATCTCTATAGCATCAACATCATTTCTTTTGAGAAGTTCAGATGTTGCAGTAGCATCTCTTATGTATGTGCTCACACCTATATCAATTTCATAGTTTCATTAAAAGGGACCAATCTAGACACGATAAAGGCAGCTACAATGTATACAGTAGATGTATATACTTATTTTATCGTATGGGCAGACTGGAATGCAGCGGCCACAGCCATAGCAGCGCTCAGTTAGAACTCCGGCCTGCATATTTAATTAACAGTTTCAGAAGGTCATCCTTGATGAATAGGTGAACACCATGTAGACTTGGAAGTTTCATAACAAAAATATGCTACAAAAAGAAAAACAGAACCTTTAAAGAGGCAGGTGTTTTGGTGGCATAAGAGAATTGTGTAATTGATCTTCCAGCCTCAAAGGATATTGCATCAGCATGACATACTCTCTCACAAGGCCTTGAACAGTCAAGTGGACAATCCTCTGGATCAAATTCTGTTTGCAATTGAGATGTTACTCAATTCAGTTTTAGTTAGCCTTAACCAAAATTGTTGGTAACTGAAAGGAACCCAAGAAAGTATTCTGTTCAAGCAGAATTACTGATAGCTGAGACCTGAGGCACCTCACCTTGAGATTTTAGATCACAAACTTATGTCAATAATAATGTTAAAACATGAACCACATAAAGCTAATGCAAATTTCACCTAGAGAAATGGAATGTGTCAACTCATTTCAATGCTTATTATGCTAAACAAAGTAAAGGAGGAGGCACTCAATCACCAGCTTTTCGAAAGTGAAGATCTTCATCATCATTCACACTGATCATCACCCAAGGCCTTGGAAGAGGGAAAATCTCCAATGCTGCATCAATCCCCTCATTTACCGCACTCACCACCGACGCATCTGCTGCACAGTCTATGCAATCCACTGCAGCAACAACAATCAATAAGCTCACTCACTTGCTCAACCAACACTGAACAGTTCAATTAACAAAGTTTCTAATCCTAACTAAAGTTTTTAGCTACCTTATGTTTGATGATAAATAAAAAATTCAATGACCTGCTGGGAGATAAATAAAAAATTCAATGACCAATGAACCTTCTAAAGTAGATATATCTTTCATGATTATATAACAGAGAAAACCAATGTTGTTTCTACATATAACTTTTGGATTCCTTGGCAAGAGGACCAGTTCCTCTACATTCTTAATAACAAAGCAAAGAATACGCAACTCTGCTCATACTATGTCCTAGCAGTTACACAACACTAAGACAAACAAAAAAGTGCTCTTTGGAGAACTTGCCTGGTCCACAAACTGATAGTTGAGATCATGATTTGAACCAGTAGCCTCTTGAACTCCTCTAAGTACGGATTTATCATACACTGGGTTCCCAGCTGCCATGTTTATATCTGCTATCAACTTCTCGGTAAACCCTTGATCCACCAAAAATGCCTCCTTAGTTGCGCAAACAGTAACCTCAGTGAGACAGTGACCGAGTTACAAACTCCAAGTCTGCAATTCAAGAAGAAGTTACCTTAATTCAATCATTAAAATGGAAATCAACTAATCAAGTTATCAAACAGTCAGTGTCAAACACTCTCAAACCCATTTGTAATCCACCCCTGAGTCAAAACTCAAAAGGAAATTGAAGTATTGAACCCATTTCAAGTTTTCAACCATTTCAATTTTCAACAAATTGACCATACGGTCCATCCGTCCATACCATTACCTTAGTTTAAAACCAACAAGAATACCAGATCAAATCGAAAGCCACAAATGACAAATCGAACACAATTTACATATCACGAAAAATCAGAATCAGAAGCTCAGATTAATAAGAAGTCAAGAAGAAGAGAAGAAGAGGAGCTGAGGAGGAGTGGACTGTACAGGAGGAGAAGAAGACGGAGAGGGAGGGAGAGATACCTGGAGGCTGGAGGGCTGGAGGCCGAGATCGGAGACCGGAGACTGTTGCAGAGTTGAAAGGAGAGAAGCTGGATCGGGAGTCTGGAGCTCGGCGGTGGGGGCTGGGTGGGGCTTGAAAGACCGGAGAGGCAGAGACGCCTCACGCCGAGACGGGTTGGAAGTTCCAAGGAGACAGAGAAGCTGGATCGGGAGTGTGGAGTTCCGCGGAGCTCCGGCGTCAGAGCCGGAGAAGGAGGATGGGAGCGGAGGCGGAGGATGAGGGTGATGAAGAGGATGGAGGTCGGCTGTCGTGTGGTTAGGGTTGAGAAAGAAACTTTATGTTTTTTTGACTGAGTGTTGAGAAAACTCGGGTTATAATAGGCATCTGCTGTTTTTTTTTTTTTTTTTTTTGGCAAATAGTTCACATTAGGTTTTAGTACGTTCAACCAAAAAAAAATTTTGTCCGGATAAACTTTTCCGTTTACTCAGACAACAGAATCTGTTGTCTGAATTCTCTAAATTATAACAAACTTGAAAAAGTTGAATTGGTGTTGATTTTGATACCATTTAGACGACATAAATAGTTAAATCTGTTGTCTGAAGACGTTCAAAAAAATCAGACAACAGAAAAAACGTCTTCTGTCGTCTGATGGGTATGGTATGAAGCATTTTTTGACATAGTGTTAACAAATTGAGTTGGACATGAATAGGGCCAAAATTTAACCTTTTAGCCCTTTAGCCATATGAGTTGGAGAAGGCCTTAGGAAGATTATGTAGCTCAATGCCATATATTTCATCAAAAGACCAACAATGCAAGTAGTCAAGTTTCTTGTCGATCTCTTTCTGCGTTTCAATTACTTTTGAAGGCTTTATGCCAGATCTTGGAATGTAGGCCACATCAATCTGTTCATCATGTTCCTGCAAGCAAGTATTATTATCACCTATGCCATTATGGCCATTTAGTTTCATAGGTTCTGCAATACCGCCTTGAAATTCATTAGGAGGTAGCAGAGTCTTTTCATATTCATCCAAATTAGTCACCAGATTGATGCTTGCCACATTTATCAGTTCATTATGTGGCCATCTTGAGTTGATTTAAGCTAAAATGTAGGGAAACAGCAAGTGGAGGCTTTGCTCCTTTCTCTACAGCTTAGTTTTCTCGATCCCCACCTTCTAATTTTTCATGCTTCTTCGACCAAATGTCCTCCTTAGATTCACTTTCACACTCTGTTCTTGCTTTTTCTTCCTTAATCATGTCTAACATTTTGAAGCCATCGCTCCATAGTTGCACTGGATAGGTAAAGTATCATAAAGAATTTTTTTTAAAAAATAGAAAACGTGTAGGCATCAGAAAATAAACAACAAACAAAATAAATTGAATGTATCGAAAATTTGCAAAAATGCAATCACCAAAGTAACTTGAAGCTTCCACACAACTTTTCCTTGCTTCTTCTCAACCTTATAACGTAGCCAAGACCAAGGCTACTTGGGCTGTAGCCCAAGGGAAAATTTGGGCCAAAATCTGCCAAGTAGGGGTATAGCACAAATAATAATAAAAAAAAAATACTAATGCTTTGCTGCTGTAGGTCGACACTCCCGACTCTCAAACTCTCCCTGTCTCCCGCTGTCCGGATTTTGTTTGCGCCTTCTAGCCTTCCAGCCAGCCGCTAATCCTGGCAGTTCGCCGAGCCATCTCCACCACTCCATGCAGCCACGCCTGAGCCACCTCCTCCGCCATCGAGCCACCTTCACAACAAGTCTGCGGCTCTTTCAATCCCAGAATCCCAGGTAAACTGATTACCCATGTTTTGGACTTTTGGTTGATCTGAGAATCTGAGATTTGTAGTGGGAAACCGGGAATGGGTTGTTGATGGGTTTGGTTGATCTGAGAATCTAATATTTGTAGTGGGAATGGGTTATGGGTTGTTGATGATATTTGATAATTGATTGTCATTGCTGATGATGTTTGATAATTGGGAATGGGTTGTCCAACTACAATGATGTTTGGTGTTTGTCCGCGAGGTCGGTTGTTGATGATGTTTGATAATTATTTGTCCATAAGCTTAGTGGCCATTTAATTTGCTTTACTGATTTCATTTTGCTTAGGCCATTTAATGAGAGAATATCTAAGCTTAGGCCATTTAATTTTGCATATTTGCATTACTGATTTCCATTTTGCTTGTCAATTGTTAATTGTTCTATTGAAATGTATGTATATATATCATAGGTATTGAATAAAATGACGAATCGCCGAAAACCTCAAAAAAAAAAAAAAAAAGAGTTATTCGCAAAATTTTTGTATGGCTAAAATTAGCCCAACCCTCCGAGGATTCCTGGTTACGTCCCTAAGGGCTTATAATCTCATCAGTCTACATAAAAAAAAAAAAAAAAGAGTAGATAACTGATACAACTAAATTTAGATGACTAAATTCAGTTTAAAAGAAAACTAAACTTATTTTCAAGCTCTTTCATGGCAAGAATCTAAACTAACTACAAACCCATGAAATCACGTAGTCCTAGTAAGTCAATTTACCTCAACAAAAAGGGTGGACTTTGCAAACTGAAGTTCGAAAGTCACTTCTTGCAATCCACCAGTATCCCTGAAAATAATGAAAATGCAAGCATTGTGGTTAACCAACCAAATCATGCTATTTTAAAACTTGTCTGAACAAAAATTCAAAACTAAAGAATTGGCATTTCAAAGTGTTGATAATCATAATGATATCAATATATCATATAGACTTGATTGTGGAATGAAACAACAGAAAGCAAGTTCAAAATCCAATTGAAATTGATGAGAATAGGAATCCTATTACACGTCTACTGCCAAACTTAAGCACAAATTAGAAAGAACAATCAGCCAAAAGTAATACAGCATTATAGAAAAGTATAATATTGCAGTTAATACAGTTGAAAAGGTAATTCTTAAACAGGGCCATTTGTAGAACAGATGAAAAAAAAAATCAAGGATTTACCACTCCTGCGCCTTTGCTTCCTGGGTGCAGTCTGCGCGATCCTAAAGTTTCAATCTCAATTTCAGACAGTGGTGGATGCAGGAATAAATATATATGGGGGCAAAAAAAAAATTAAATGAGACAGAAAATAAAAATATGACAAATGAACAAAAATTTCAAATTTTCAATAACGAAAAATATTTCTAATAATCTACTTTGATCTTAAGTCAGCAACCGATAGGTGGTCGTTATCTTTAATGTTTAAAGTTATGTGTCACATGTTTGATTGCTCAGGAAGTGAAGGTACTTAAACCATTATATGAAGTCATGTAGGCTGGAATTCGCCATAGGACAATGCAAACTTCTGACTGCCACCACTATGTCTACGACTTTGGTCCAGCGAAGATGTCAGAAGCTGAGCAAATGGCACTTCAGGGGATGAAGGTGTAAGTCAGTTGCACAGATTCGGGAGGGGGAGTATATGGAGCAGTAGATGGTTCAGTGTTGAAGGTAGAGAACACAGGTGGTGAGACTAATTGGGTCTCATATGCATAATGGTCAATGATGAACATGGACTGAGCTCCACCTGGAGAGTAGGCATTGGCAGAAAGGGAAGCAAATTACATGAATCCGGCTGGTGATTGGGTAGAGGAAGGTGGTTCAGATGGCAGGAAAGATGCCGGAGAAGAGGGAGGGGCAATGAAGGGATGTACAATAGAAGTTGAGGATGTTGGTTTTCTGCGGCAGGAACTGCAACGCCTGGTACTGTAGGCTCGGGAACAAGCACTGCATGACCAATTCGCTTGCTTTTTTTCTGATACCCAAAGCACCAATATTGGCTCCAGCAACTTCCCCATCTTCTTTTCTGTGTAGTCAAATAACGAAAGATTGTCGATAACTCACAGCTTCAGCTTGATACTGTACGCATTATTGACTTCTACACTACCAACTAAGACTCGAGCATAACATGATTACATGCATCAATTCGTTACTTCAGCTGAAGAAATCTTCCATCATTTTGTGAATTACATTCATCAATTTGTTACTTCAGCTGAAGAAAATATCCATTACTTCGTCAACTTAATTGTTAGACTTATTAATGCACACCGGTACAAACAATCAATATAATTCAAGAAACTTGATTTCAAACCCTAGTGCAAGTATTGGAATTATTGCCTCCTTCAAAAGCTAGACCATGCCAATGAACAGTTATTTAACTATTTAAGGACAATCACAATGGGAATCCTAGAACACATCCCCTGAATAAAGGGACAGAACCATGCATCCTTCAACAAAACTGTACTAACAGAACAAAATCTGTAATATACGGCTTACCACTATTCAAACCGAATGTCCACTTTTGTCTAGAAGTCACAGAGACACTGTACAACAACTTAAAATCGATAATTAATTAACATTGCAATGCTATGGCAACAAGATAATTATGATCTATTTGCTATTTCATGACTTAAATTATCCTCAGTCGATGAGCTACCTCATCGAAATTCAGTAAATTGGCTACTATAGTCATGAATCTAATCCATCTACCACATCAAAAACACACTAAAAACTAGTACTTGATCTAAAACTCCACTTTATTTTTTTTTCTAGAGTAATCTCCCCATAATGACCTGCTTTTCCAAACTCATTTCTAGACTCCAAAGTAGCCCAAAAAGCACTCAACTTTTACTTTTCCGGTAGCAAAAGTTACCTACGTTTCAGCATTCAGCGCAAGTAAAAAGAAACACAAAAAGGCAAGATCTTTACACGTCTTTTGTCCCAAAAAAATGATTTACATCTCTTAATTGATACAATCAAATTGAAAGATATGAATCGGTACGTAGGTCGAACTAACTTCCTTGATGAGAAGGATAAGTGTTTGGATTGTTTAAGAAACAAATAATAATTATGGTAGTTGAAGATAACTCGAAATATAAGCTTCTATATTAGAACTAATTAATTAAATTCATTTAGATTCATTTAGGAGAAGATTGTGAATATGCGAACTTTGATTGAAATGTAAAGAAAGTTTGAACAATATCATTCGAACAGTGCAACAATTTTGCAGGGCCGCATTATTTTCTTTAAACTGGATCTAAAGATCTATTACACTTTTGTTTATTCCAATATCCTGTTTATAAATATCTTGCTAATTGAAGGAAGAAAAGAAAGAAAAGGATTACCATACATCATAAAATGCAATGGATCTTGAAAATTGGGGGTATTGGGCATGGATGCTTTACTTAGGTTGATGTTGTTCAACTTCAATCTTGGCAAGGGCGCATTGGTTGCTAAGTTGACAAGCTGAAATGACATTGGCTGTCTTTGTGTCTTTGAATTGTGATTGTGAAAGTGTAACAATTAGTTGTGAAGCTAGCAGTTTGTTTGTTTCCAAATGATGTGACCTTAAGGTGAAGTACACCTCTCTCAGTTTGGGTTGAAGGCCCAAATCTATTATTCCAAAAGGCCCAAATCATTTCCCTGCCTTCAGAGTTCAGAAATCCATATACATAATTTTGACTTCCTTCTCTGAATCAAAACAGTGAAAACACTATACACATTCAAAGAAACACATCACTTTCTGGTGTAACTGACATTGATCTTCGTCTTTGGGCATAAAATTCACAGAATCATTATTGTATTACCACCAATGTCATCTAATCAGTGTCAAACCAATAGCAGTGACTATAATAGTGGAGGGCACCCCAAATTTGAGATGGCTCCAGAATGACAAATTGTATGCAAGGTGTGGGGATTGGCGAGCCTGCTCACATACTATCAAGTTGGCTGCTGATCCCAATAGCGAGAGGTTACCGGCCACGGTACTCACCCAAGCTAGAAGCAGCCATGCCTTCTTCTCATCTGCTGCTGATATTAAAGCCGCGGATGCTGCCACTCGTCCTCCAAGCAAGAGAACTACACAAAAGAACATGTTCAAAGTTTGATCAGCAAGCAAGTTTGAGGACACTAGGACTTGACTGCACTAATAAAGACCTAAGTTCTACCGGCGTGGAAATGAAAAATGACCAATCTCCCAAGAGTACTGCTATACTAGGCTCATGAGTACCATGGCTCACATCTAACTTTGAGGTCTCAAATTGTGTTATGAGAGTATTTGTGATTCTGATGTTTCAAATTGATGAAACATGATGCTTCATTCTTCATCAGTTACCTGAGAGCACTTGCCTCATTAAAGAAGATTATCTTCTAGCAACTACAGCATTCAGTCCCTTATAAAGGGCTTCCAGCAGAAGGCCAGTCACACTGAGATCAAGCATTAGATAACATAAACATATGCATGTCGATAATAACCAACAAGAGTTATTAGACGGTTAAGAGGAGTTGTATGAAGCAACAATTCTTGATTCTGAAATGTTTCTTCATCAAGCAGACCAACATTATCATAAAACTGGTAATAAAGAAATGTATAGATGGGAGAGAACATCAGCATTACCAGTTGGCACGTTTGAAGCCACGTTTGATAGTACAAGTATGGTAACAGCAAGAACTGCTATTCCGCTAACATGATCAATTTTCGCATGGGGCTCCATGAAGTCCCAAAGAGTGCTTGGAATGCCGGTTTTGTTGAAGCCATCCACAGTTATAAACATACCACAGAAGAAAATTAAAAGTGAATAGGATACCTGGTCAAATAAGAGAAATGAACCAACTCAATCATGAGGGTTATTGTTTAAAAACTAGTCAACAGTTATACTTTACGCTGTAAAATTACCAATTTTCTCAAATGTACCTTTTCTAGGCTTGGCCAAGCATCCTTGAAATCAAGAACAACTAGAGCAAGTGCAGCAGTAATTGCGCACCATGACATGTTCAGGCCCATAAGAAGCGCAACCAACATTCCTATCGTAACAAAATAAACGCCAGATTTCCACAACATCCTTCTCCATTTTGTGATCAAATTTTGCTTTCCTTCCATAGACTCTGTAGTAGTACAAGTATCTCTAAGTCTTTCCTTTGATGGAGTCCTTTTCGGAGCAACTGTTTCCTCCTTTTTGGGGGAAGCCACATCATTTGTCTCCTCAGTCTTTGATGCACTTGAATTTCTTGCAGACTCAAAAGCACCAGCACTAGAAACCCTCTTGATCTCAGTCTCAGCTGAAGGCACACGGTTCCTAAGGTTCTCAACAACTGGAGAACCTAGCACACTCTTGGCTTCTAGTCTGGAGTTCAGCTCCTGAGAGTTAAAGGATGCACTATGTGACAGTGTGGCTGGTGAAAACCGATGAGAAATCACATCATCCTCCTCGACAACCTCTCCAGTTGCGTCTTCCACATCCTTCTGGATAGACAACAACTTCCAGAACATACACAAAAGAAGCAAAGCATTCACACAAACTCCTACAAGCATTGCAGGGAAAATTCCTAAAACAAACTTTCCAAAAGGAATGTTACTCTGAACAGCTATAACCAGGTTCTGAGGATTGCCGATTGGGGTTGCTGCAGACCCAATATTTGCACTTGAGGCAAGTGCAAGCAGGAATGGATGAGGCGGTAAGTTGTGTTGTCTTGCAACTTTTAGTACAAACTCAGTCAAAACCACACAAGAGGTGTCATTGGTGAAAAGAGCACTTGAAATGGCAGAAATCAAACAGACTCTACATATCAAGTCCTTTGCTCCTTTGCTTTTCCACAAGAGCAACTTCCCCAAATACTTGAACATATCTGCTCTTTCAAGATAGATACTCACAACCATTGTCCCAAACAAAAGGCCAAGGATTGGGAGATCAATTGCAGCGTAGGCTTGATCCGGAGTTAGGACTCGGAACACAACCATCAGCATTGCCCCTAAAAGAGACCCTGCAGTCCTCCCAATTGGCAGAAAAGGGACAGCAGGAAACACCGCCAATATCCAGAATGTTGCAAAGGCAATTGAGCCTAGAACCACTTTGACAGAAGAAGCCAATGCCATGTTTACAACTTAAGAAGCTCAAAGGCCCTAAACAGGAAAACCAATTACACGATAAGATTGTATTGGATATATATCCAAGGTCATGTCATGAATGTGAAACAGCAACACGTCATTTCATTGGAACTTTGATCAAACAGTATAAACACAACTTGTTCTATATCAGCTAGTCAAGTTTATCAATCTCCTCAATTCCCATAGTTCATGATATTTGTATATAAATATAACAGAACTAGAGAAAATATGGAAAAAAAAAAAAAAGGACTGCCAATCACTCATGTCCAATCTCAATGAGATTATGAGCTCATCTGAGAAAACCCATATTTGAATAGGAAAAAAGAGAACCACATGATTCAATTTCATTCAACTTTAGAAAAATAAATAAATATCTCAAACAATTAAATCCTCACCTCAAATAATGGTGAAGAGCTTAAGCTGTTAATCCAAGCCTGTCTTCTGCAGCTGTAAAAATCAAAAGCAAGCACTTGATGATTTTGGATTAGATGGGTTCCCATGATTTATAGGCTCTAATCTCTTTTGGGGTAGATTAAACAAATGAGGATCTCTATACTGAGTGGAGTTTCTTCTCATTTCCCACATCTGAGAAACTTAGAAATTACAAAAAGAAAGAGAAACAATATGGGTAAAGCATGGGTCCTAAAATTATAATGTCCATCATAGCATGATCATCCCACTGGTATATTATCTCTAGTCTAGTCTAGTCTAGTCTAGTGTGTGGCAGTAATATATTACAACGTCTGTTGGGTGGTTGTCACATCAGTTTACAATCTCTATCACCATGAATTTTATTTACTGTTTTAGGTCGAAATATATTACCCTCTATCATATTTCGGTGTATGACATATTTTACATTTTGTACTGTGAGATTGGTTAAAGAAAACAAATCTAATGATGGGAAATTCGGAATATATTATTTTTTATAATGTGAGATCGGAAGTTCAGAATATATCATAACCGGTATCCATATGGTAGATGCTCTCTTCTGAGTTCTGAAGTTTTTGCTGTGTTTTAGTGCAGCAGCACAACTATTATGGATCTGGTGAATTTGTTCTGCTGACTTTTAGTAGATAATGGAACCAAAAGAACAAAATTTCTACTATATATCGGCAAGAGCGACAAAAAGATAATGTTATATTCTACCAAAATATTTATGTTTTGTTGGCATCGGATGGAAGCTTGACAACTCAATCTGATAATGGCACATGACTCAGCAAAAATGTCTACCTAAATATGTGAGGTATAGCTTCTTATTATTTTTGGCCTTATGGGTAAAAGTAGCCCAAGTTCATACTCAAGCTAAACAAGACTTTGCTGTATATATTGTTAAATGTCAAACTTGGGGTGTTTCTTCGATCACAAGTGAAACCCGGTGGCATGCAGAACGTTTAGAAATCGAACATCTGGTTTATAATATTTCATTTCCAGGCTAACACGTTCGGTTTTTGATCGTTTCTATTAGTAAAATCAAAACGAATCGAATAAAACAATTTAGATGTCATTAAAGATAGTTCAAGTCTTAATCATGTGACAGACATTATTGTACTATAGACATCAATAAGTTTAGGGTGTTCAATATTTCACGGGTAATGTAGCTTCTGCAGGCATATATCATTGTCACAGGAAATTAATAAATAGAACTCAGATACAATGCCAA
The DNA here is from genome assembly GCF_958449725.1 of Rosa rugosa. NCBI lineage: Eukaryota > Viridiplantae > Streptophyta > Magnoliopsida > Rosales > Rosaceae > Rosa > Rosa rugosa. Next base: position 51,592,307 of record NC_084825.1, read on the forward strand.
ATAAGAAGTCCAAGATGACGTTCCTTAACCTGCAAGGTTGAACCTTCACCAGTCACCACAAACAAGCCAGAATCCAAATGAGAATTGGTCTGCATTGATAGACACTTAGACAGATAGATCTTTTGGTCTGCAATAGGCCACACTGCAATATATGCTTCTATAACCTCCTGATAGTGATGAGCTTGAATTTTGAGCCATAAAATTTAAAAATTGGTACAGAAAATAATGCCCATTTGGCTCTATTTCTTTGTTATTTATCATGGTCTCCTGGTTTGTTGGTCACAGCCTGGTTTCTACTAAATTCATGCCTATAATTCTGTATTTGGGCAAGTGGGGAAGGACAAGGACATGAGGTTTGGCCATTAGTACCCAGCAACATTAATCGATCATTATCTATACATACATGGTTATCCTTAGCCAGCATCACAAGTGTTGGCACCAACTTATATTACCCTATAGGCCTACAAACATTAGACCAGACAATGAAGTTCATGCCCTACATCTTTAAGACACGAAAGTTTTCCAGATTTCTATTATCAAAGAATTATGAAAAATTTCACAAAAAAAAAAAAAAAAAATCGTGAAGAATACCAATATCAAAGAAACAGAGATTATGAACCAAAAGAGAACCTTCATGGGGGTAAAGAACTTTTCTTTATTACACATGAGGAAAAAATAATCCAGAACACAACATCTACAACAAGTGAATGCTATCCTTTTGTATAACATCAAGTAAAGAAATATTCTAAAGAATTTTTTTGAGTACTCACACTATCAATTCTACAATCTATCTCCTCTCTGCATTTATCTTTTTTTTCAGGTCATAAGAAACACTCACCTCTGCTCTCCATCCATTCATCAACAATGTGATCTGGGGATTTACAAAGCTATACATTAGATGGGGAGGTGAAGCGAATGTTGAACCCTCCTATGTCATCTAACTCCAGCTTGTAGAATTGGAAAAAACGTCCAGTCATTGCCAGGTTTCGATTCCTTAGCAGCAACGTTTTTGTTTGCCCACCACTCTGAGCCAATGTCCGACTTATTGGGAACATCAGCTTTTGTGTTGTCAAAATTGAAGTCCTTCGTTGACCCAAGTGTGATTGATCTATGCTTCCGATAACAATGATCTTCCCCTTCTCCCAAACAATTTTCAGGAATTCTACTGAAACTGTCCCCAGCACTCGACTTATTTGTTATTGATGACCCATGTCTTTCATTTGGGATTTCAGCTGACATATCCTTTGACGATTCTGATGCAGTTTTAAATGATGCACCTGATTTATTTGCAAGACAGCACGCAACATCCTCACAAGTCAATTCAAATGACACCCTGTGATCAAATACATTTCCATCATTTTGACATCCACTCTCAGAGTTGGCCAGGGATGCCACCTCAGATATCTGGTTCTCCGGAAGGACAGTGTCTCTAGACGCAGGCTCCGTACCATCGGGTGTCAAACATCCAGAACCCAGCCTAGAACCAATCCCCACACCATTAGGGGTCATAGATCCAGAAGCTAACCTTGAACCTAGCTCATAGCCGTCTGGCGTTAGTGTCCCAGAACCTAGCCTGGAACCCAACCCCGCACCATCTGGTGTTAATGATCCAGAACCTAGCCTTGAACCCCATTTATGAGTGGTAAAATGTTCAAACCCCATGAGTTTGGGAGCTTCCCCCGTGCGAAAGTCAAGCCCCGGATATCTGTCAGGAAAAGGAGAAGATGTGCCAGAATTTGATATTGCTGATCCTGGTGATCTGAGTTGGCCACCTGGGCTTCCTGGATATTGTTGGTACGGCTGGAATTCACCATAGGACAGTGCAAACTTCTGACTGCCACCACTGTGTCTGCGACTTCGGTCCAGCGAAGATGTCAGAAGCTGAGCAAATGGCACTTCAGGGGATGAAGGTGTAGTCAGTTGCACAGATTCGGGAGGGGGAGTATATGGAGCAGTAGATGGTTCAGTGTTGAAGGTGGAGAACACAGGTGGTGAGACTAATTGGGTCTCATATGCATAAGGGCCAATGGTGAACATGGACTGAGCTCCACCTGGAGAGTAGGCATTGGCAGAAAGGGAAGCAAATGACATGAATCCGGCAGGTGATTGGGTAGAGGATGGTGGTTCAGATGGCAGGAAAGATGCAGGAGAAGAGGGAGGGGCAATGAAGGGAAGTGAAATAGAAGTTGAGGATGTTTGGTTTTCTGCGGCAGGAACTGCAACTCCTGGTACAGTAGGCTCGGGAACAAGGACTGCATGACCAATTCGCTTGCTGGTTTTCTGGTACCCAAAGCACCAATATAGGCTCCAGCACCTTCCCCATCTTCTCTTCTGTAGTCAAATAACAAAAGATTGTCAATAAACTCACAGCTTCAGCTTGTTAATGTACGCATTATTGAATTCTACACTACCTACTAAGACTCAAGCATAACATGATTATATGCATCAATTCATTACTTCAGCTGAATAAAATCTTCCATCACTTTGTGAGTTACATGCATTAGTTTGTTACTCCAGCTGAAGAAAATCATCCATTACTTGGTGAACTTGTTGGACTTATCAATGCACATCGGTCCAAACAATCAATATAATTCATGAAACTCTATTTCAAACCCAAAATGCACTAGTCTTGCAAAAGTATTGGAATTATCGCCTCCTTCAAAAGCTAGACTATGCCTATGAACAGTTATTTTACTATTTAAGGACAATTACAAAGGGAATCCCAGAACACATCCCCTGGAAAAAGGAACAGAACCATCCTTCAACAAATTTTTTACTGTACTAACAGAACAAAACTGCAATATACGGCTTTACCACTATTCAAACAGAATGTCCACTTTTGTCTAGAAGTCACAGAATACACATTGTACAACAACTTAAAATCGATCATTAACATTGCAATGCTATAGCAACAAGATAATTATGACCAATTCGCTATTTCATGACTTAAATTATCCTCAGTCGATGAGTTACCTCGTCGAAATTCAGTAAATTGGCTACTACATACTTTAAAGATAGTCATGAATCTAATCCATCTACCCCATCAAAACACACTAAAAACTAGTACTTGATCTAAAACTCCACCCTTTTTTTTTTTTTTTTTTTCTAGAGTTAACCCTCCCCATAATTACCTGCTTTTCCAAACTCATTTCTAGACTCCAAAGTAGCCCAAAAGCACTCAACTTTTACTTTTCCGGTAGCAAAAGTTACCTACTTTTCAGCATTCAGCACACAAGTAAAAAGAAACACAAAAAGGCAAGATCTTTACTTTTTCCACAGTTTCTCAGATAAGATTACAATCCACCCCCAAAAATCGCAATCACAACAAATTAACACCACACACACATGCAAATTGCGTGAGAGAGAGAGAGAAAAAAGATTTGAGATGAAGATAGTTACGGGGACGGCGGTGGGCTGGACGCGCGCTTCGGCGGAGACGATGGCGGTGGCGGCGGCGTTGATCGTGTCGACGCTGCTGCTATGGACGCTTCTCATGATTGGACTAACTAACTCGGCTTGTGATCTCGGAGCTGGAGGAGGAGGCGGAGGCGGGTTGGTATGGAGGTTTGGGTTTTTGAAGCGCGGCGAAGTTTGAGGCGGGGTTTACGGCTACGGCGACGGAGAAGGGCGGCGAGATTGGATCGGCATGGCCCTGCCTGGGTGGGTGGATTTTCGATCTGGTGAGGAACGTTTTTGTTTGTTAAGGTGAGGGAGAAGGAGAAGGAGAAGAGCAATATGATATGAAAAAAATGTGAACTTGAGAGAGAAGAGAGAGAGAGAGAGTATAACTTTTTAGTAATAGAGTTGGGGATGGGACCTACTATTTTTTTTTTTTTTTTTGGATGGGAATGAAGGACAGGGATGTAATTTGGAGTGTGAATTTTCGTTTTATTTATCAATTTTTTCTATCTGTATTTGGAGAAACTCCTAATTTGAGTAAATTCTGTCATGTTCGGCAGCATGAGAAATCTGATGCACTGATTATATGTAAGCGAGGAAGTAGAGAATGTATCTTTGGTTTTCTATGTAATAAACATGAATTCTGTTCCTGAGCTTTCTTTTTTGGAGTTTCTATTATTTAACAGGTCTAATTAGCTTCTACTTTGCAGTTTTTATTCCTAGGTTAAAAATTTGATGAATTTTGATACCTCTTAGTCTTATGAAAGGGGTAGAAAGAGAGGTGAGTTATCCACTAGCCTTCTCTAACATTTGAAATTTCTAGGCTCAATTGCTTCTAAATGAGGTTATTATAGCATTTTTTCATTGGCACCCATACAAAGAATTTCACAAACTTTAAAAATCAATTTTATGGGTAGTTAAGTATTCAATTTTAAATTCTTACATACCAATTATGTGTCGAACTTGTCACGTGGCACGCACACTTATTGTATGTATAATTTTTTTTTTATTCAAAACTAAAATATTTTACATATAGCTAAGTAGTATGCATAAAATTAGACTTAATGTTCAATCAATCTCGTTCAATCTCTAATTACATGTGAGATTCTTCTAAGTACATGTGAAATCTCTCTTGCAAATTGCTCTTATATTAGTCCCCATCATACAAAACAAATCAAAATAGATGATAACATGCACCCATCCTACCTTTCATTAATTTATTTTTCATTTTCAAATTAATATTGCTGTTTTAAATGACTAAATAATTTTGTATACCTCTCATAATAAATTAATAACATAGCTTAATGCAAGTTGATTTGATAATTAAATAAGGGACCGGACAAAACCAATGCCAGCTGTATATTAATACTTTTGTATTACCCCTCATGTTTACATGTCGTTTTCGAAGTCAAACACATCTTAACACTAAGATAATTATTGTTTTATAGTAATTTTGGATCTAAATTAGAAATGCTTCTAGTAGCTAGAGAAAATGACGGGATTGGCCTTGGATTCTACTTCAATTTACAGCGTCACAAGGTTAATGGACACTAGCTGCGCGCCTGCGTGGTGTGACGGTGTAGTGATCATGCGTTATGCGGGTGGCCCGCATGGTTCTTGTGATTGCACTTATGATCCTGGCCCCAGAATCATCAATCAATCAGGACCGTTGCAGTGACTCCTGGTTACCATTCTAGTCTACTATCTATGTTCTAGGCACATGGTGTGTGATTTTGAGGCTAAAGCTTTGGAGTTTAGGTTTTATCACTTTATGGTCCGAGTCTCGTATCATAATGTTCAAGAAATACAATGAAATTTTGAAGTCAAGATTTAATATTTGCAGTCTGAACTTGTCAAAATCTTTTAATGACATAGGAGACCCAAAACACAAAATTACTGAAATGAGAGAATTAGAAGAAAGTATCGGCAATTTTTCCGAAGAATGAAAATGAAAGAAAATTAAGAAACTAGACCGACAAAGCGACGTCCAAATCAGACCAAGACTATTGACGAGCAATCCAAGTCAGGCGATCGGTCTTTTATTAACTCTTCTAAACAAATAATATTCTACTTTCAAACTTGAAGATGAAAGGTCTCTGAATTCTTAGGTGCCAAAACATCAGGCCCTGGTTGGATCAATGATCAATCTCATGTAGGCATTAGTGCACACATACAATTCGAGAAACTAGACCAATGAGACAACGACCACGCTAGACCAAAACTACAGACAACGATCATTACAATACAAGTCAGTGATCGTTTTTTTTATTTATAAAAACAGACAATATTAACTCATCAAAAACAAACGAGTATTCTACCTTCAAATCCGAAAGTGAAAGGACTCTTGATTCTTTGAGCCCTTGTTTGAATCAATCTCATACTCATAGTAGCACGCATACATTGCATATCCCTCATCATGTAAATTTGAGTCACTTTTAAAGGCATTATCCCAAGGCAAAACACCTCCATCACCCCCATTTGTAATATTTCTTGATAAACAAGGACAATAGGAAGGCCTCTTTTGTCAAAGATGCGCACGTGCGGCAGATCATGCACCTTGTTTTTTGATGGGTATTCGTGCCGCACCCCTCGTGCGTAAGATAGTGACGCTCACACAGTCACACACCCCCTTTGATTTCTTATTCCTTTCTTTTTCTCATCACACCCCTTTCTTTCCTATTCACACTTAAAATATAAACTTGCACGAGTGGTTCACCATCATCCTCATTTTTCCTTTTCTCCTTTTCTTTCCCTGATAACGATATCTCGACCCCTTGTTTTCTTTTGCCCTCACTTTTCCACCTTATCTTCCTCAAGCTTTTCTGGACTCCTTTTACATTCTCTCAAAACCAAAAGTGAAACTTTTTTTTTTTCACCTTTTAATCCTTAAAGCATTGGACTTGGAGGAATATAAAAATTCTTGTTACCTCGTCACTCTGTGTTTGTCACCTAAATTATTCTTGGCTTCTAATTGAAACCTTTTGCATGTGGAACCTTTTAGGTCAATATGGGTACTGTGTGCTTCACTTTTGTAGACCTCACCCATGTTCTCATAAATCCCATTTTAATCCCACTTTCGTCATCGTGAATTGTGAACGTAAGTTACGGTAAAAAAAAATCATCCAATTCACGAAAGTTACGGTAAAAAAAATCATCGCAACAATATGAAGAAAAAGAAGGCGCGACAAGTGTGCTGATCATTTGAAAGTATATTTAAGAGTCTTTATATATGTAAAGAAAAACTTTTGAATTCACAATACTGAGTAGTGAAGATATTAGTTTATAATATAATTGAGACTATTAAGCTAATCTGCTGCATTTATAGACTTATAGTTCATAATAGGATAATTATAATCCCACTGACCTCACCCATGTTCTTGATCAATCCCACTAAACCCACTTTCATCAAAGTGAATCTTGAGCGTAAGTCACGGTAAAATTTTGTGACTTTGTAATGTTACAAAGAAAATTTTCTTGATAAATCCCACTAAATTCATTTTCATGAAAGTGAATCTTAAGCGTAAGTTTTACGGTAAAATTTTGTGACTTTGTAACGTTACAAAGAAACATAAGTGCACTCCACGTATGTATGCTGACTATGGAAAATGTATGTCATGGTCTATATGAAAAAAAAAATGCTTAAATTCGCAAGGAACACTGAGTAAAGAAGATGATAATTTATAATATAATCGAAATTATTAAGCTAATCACAATGTGATAATTCTAATTTTCTAGATCCACCCATATGTTGGAGAGCTAGGGGTCCACGCAAAGAGGTGCAAGTATTGGATATTTTTTCACAAAATGGCATGGACTTGAAAAGGGTTGGCTGGCTAGGTGTGGTAATGGTCCTACAAGGCAAAAGCTTAACAAGCACACCACATGTTCAGCTTATCAAGTAGGTGGGGGTTCATCTAAGAATTTATGAATACAATCACATACATTGTATTACATACCAAATATGTAGCCAACCACATATTTATTAAACATCCTACTTTATACTCTTGTTTGGTATCCTTTGAGAATAATTGCAGAGGTCATAGCTGCATTGAAGTCTTCTCATCATAGACATGTTGTTGATAGCTTGTGAGCTATCATCAAAAGAGGATCATACTTCCATTCCCGTTTTCGGGTTTTAGAACTTCATTTAACAATTCTATGTGAACCGCACGTAGAGAGTTTTTTCCGTCCTTCTCTCATCAACCATAGCCTCCTCCATGTGCGACCCTTAGAGCAACTCCAACAGATTCTCTATATTTTGATTTTTCTCTACTTTAGGGAAAAATAAGTATCTTTTGCTCCAACATATTCTCTATAACTATTCCTATTTTAAGGAAAGTGAGAAAAGAGAAAACCAAATTCCCTATATTTACAGCAAACTCTAAAATTTTAAGGAAGAATATGAAGATTTTAGAGATTGTTGTAAAATAGGGAATCTGTTGGAGTTTGAGAAGAGGCTAAAACTTTGATTTTTGCTTCCCTATAATACAGAAATTATAGGGAAGCTGTTGGAGTTGCTCTTACAATTTAATGAAATTTGGCACTATCAATCAAAATTCTAACATTTCAAAACAAGGTTAAAACTAAAACCAAGATTAGAATCCACCAAAAACACATAGATGAAAATGTTTTCAACTTTCAACTCAAAAAGTGAATGAGGAAGAAGAAAAACATCAACCACATTTTACTGATTTTAGTGGTCTAGAAAGGATGAAGAGCCCAATATGAACCCAATTATAGTTTTGTAGCTCACTCAGCGTCTCAGACTATCCTTTGGAATCAGAAAATGGAGGTGGGCTACAACAAAGCCCAAGTTCAGCCCTGCCAAGTAATGCTCAGAAATCCTGAAAGCACATCCAATGCTTATGGTTAGTATAATTTTGGACTCCCACCAGCTCCAACCCATGAAGCAAAAAATCTCAAAAAATCTCAGATGATGGTCATGGCCTCAACTACAGCTTCTGCTGCTACATTTCTGTGTTCACCCAGAAGCACAAAGTCATCCATATACAACCCATCTTCTTCTTCTTCACTGACCTCACACCCCAAAAACCAAAGATTACATCTTTCTGCTGTGTTTCCTCAACTGGGTCTCAGCCCTTTCTCGCCATGGAGTGGCTTGAAGCATTTGGATGTCTCATTCAGACCCAAATCTGCAAAGTTAGGTACTTTTTGTGATTTGGGTTTGTGGGTGTTTGTGTTTTCTTCACTTTTTTGTTGTTTTGTTTAGTAATTTCAGCTCATTTGTGATTTGGTGGTGCAGGGAGGAAGGGAAGGTGCAAGGGTGTGGTGGTTTATGCTTCTCTGTTTGGGGTTGGAGCTCCTGAGGCCCTGGTTATTGGGGTTGTGGCTTTGTTGGTGTTTGGTCCCAAAGGTCTTGCTGAGGTGAGTGGTTTGTTACATATGGCTAAAATTTTGGTCTCATAGTGCTTTCTTGGGAGAATGCTTGGTAGTCTTTCTGTAACATTTTAGGGATAGCTGGACTTATATGCATGAGTTCTCAGTTTAGGTAATGATAATAAGTAGCTTTCCAGCTACAGATAGTTGGGATATTGTGCTATATTACTTTGCAACTCATTGGAATCATAAGTAGCCAGTAAATTTAAATTTGATCAGCCTGAAGAGTTTGTGAATGAAATTTGAGTAAATAGGTTGAAGTTCTTGAATGTTTTTTGTTTTGTATCTCTTACAACATACTAATAGTATGAAACAAAACTTCGCCACCTATGGCTTTGGCACTCTAAAGAGTTCATAACTTGTTCACAATTTGGATTTTGTTTATTTGTTATATGCTGTATATTGGTTCTTAATTTTGGGAAAGCTAAATGACAGCCAGACTGTTGGTCCGCAGAGTAGTATCCGTATTTTCTAGTTCCATAATAAGTATCTTTAGCAGCTTAGCTTAAGCATTTTGATAACTCTTCATTCCTAACTAAAACATATATAGAAAATTACGAGAATATTTGGCCTCAATGGAGAATGTTCTAAGAAAAAACTGTCCTTGGGATTAAGGAATAATGACGCCGTCTTATCAACCCAGCTATGATTTCATCATCTACAAAACCATAAAACTAATAACTTTGGATGTATGGACGAATCATTCCAACAGAACAGTAATCTCAGTGTAACTCTTAACCCTAATATTAGTATTAGATTGTCTGAGAGGATTAGTCTTTACTGTTGAGATGATGAGAGAGTTCCTTGGTTTGCATTGCGAACTCCATAATAGCAACAAAATGAGAAGCATCATCTTGTATATCAACTGAGAATGGCATTTTTGTTGCTTAAAACTCTGTGATAGAAGTAATTGATATCCTCATGAGATTAAGATAAGAGATCACTAATACTCTAATAGTCTTTATTTCTTCGAGATCTATCTTTTTGCACTTAAGATTAACAAATTGTATAAATGCAGGTTGCTCGAAATTTAGGAAAGACATTGCGTGCTTTTCAACCAACCATTAGAGAGCTTCAGGTAGTTAATATTAACTTCATCTAAAATTTGATTTATGCCTCTTCTGAGAAAGCTGTTGATGTTGCATGTATATTCTTGTAGGAAGTTTCTAGGGATTTCAAGAGCACCCTTGAAAAGGAGATTGGTCTCGATGACATTTCAAGTTCAACGATAAACACATACAATTCCAACAAAACCGGCACCACTTCAGCCTCTCCATCAACTACCAGTACTGGAGATTCCAAAACCACGACTGACCCCAGTGAGTGATTAAAATGTCCAAAATGTGCACTCTTAGTTTCAAAAAGGAATTAGTAACCATTACATTTGTGTTTGACTATTTTCTTCATATAAAAGCTCTAGAAATTAAGAAACAGTCACACCACTCATCTGAGACAGCTCTATCTCCTATGCTATTTTGTGCATTATATATGGATGAACATTCACTTTTCAGGCATTATCTTAATCGATTCATGTTCGAGCTGTTCTCATCGTGTAGTTATACAGATCATATTATAATCTTGCGTCCCATGAGATAGTTTTTGTGTCTCTTAAAGTAATTTCAAACTATGTATATTGTCAATGCAGATGGGGCGCCCTCTCCAAATAGAGCATACACCACCGAGGAGTACTTAAAGATCACAGAGGAGCAGCTAAAAGCATCAGCTGCCCAAAATCAGGGGCAGACATCATCTCCAGTGGAAAGTCAGTCTCCACCTCAGGCTTCCGAAGGTTAGTCATTTTTCAACCTCTCTCTAATGTCCCAAAAAATGGCTCTCTTGATGACATTGTATGCACAAATTGGTAACAGGTACTGTTGAAGAAACTGCTGTTAGGACGCCTCCACCCCAACAATCTCAAAGTGAGTCATAAGCTCATTACAACAAATACAGTTCATTTTTGAGTCCACAAGTGCAACATGGAGCCGAGGAATCCCCATCTTATTGTTCTCAATTTTTGTAATGGCAGTAGTAGGTCTTAGAAATTCTGTATAATTAAGAGCACAAACACGGAAAGATCAGGATGTTTGTAATCCTTTGTAGAGTATATTTTTGACCAAAGTACTGATGCAGATCTCTCAGTTTGGGTTTCTAATGTGGGTTCAATTAAATTTAATGAAATATGTTAGTCAGTAATACAATGGAAGTATCATCTTTGAATGGTGATCATGATGATGGTAATGCAGATGCCTTTGGAATTTAAAACTTGTTCAATCTTCCTAGAAAAATTAGTCTAATTATGGATCCAGGTTGGTCAGAACTGCCTCGGGACATAGTGGACTCAATTTTAGAGAGTGAATTAACAAATGCAGACGATTGCATTGTTGTTGTGATGTATGAGGAATTATGTCAATTGGCTTCTATCAGAATTAACAAAGACAACGCAGGGACTTACATTGGAGGAGATTATCCCTTAATTGAAGAAGTTGCTTATGTTGATGGGGAGTTTTATGCAGTAAATTTTTGGAGCGAACTTTTACGTTTTGAAATTACTAATCAGTTCCACTCTGATATAGAAAAGGTTGCACCCGGCATTCCAAGAAGTGAAAAGTTCTTCACTAGGATATATCTTGTGGATTCAAATGACAAAGAATTTTGGTTGGTTAATCGGTACATATACATTGAAGATGACAAACGTGTGACGAAGAAATTTTAAGGACCAAATGAAGAAGACCGAGCGATATCCAATATGGATTTTGCCAACGTTTCAGCTGTAATACTCTGACCTTTCCAAGTACAAGTTGAACTATAGTAACTCTACTCTGTAAAATTTGATATCGATCTAGTACTTTATCCTTTTGTAGCTCTGTTTACATGATATAATTACCAAAGAATTGCTAATTTGAAAACGTATATGTCTCTGCACAATAATGGAAGATGTCCGAATCCTTTTTATTCTACGAGAGGTATCGGTAACAGATACTGTTCAAGAAAATGCTGTTCGAACCTGTCGGTATCGAGGAAATATCGATGGTCTGAAAAATGAAAATTTCGATATCGATAAATTTTCGAAAGAAATGAAGGAAATTGAGAGAAAATCATTGAAATTTTAAGTGAAACTTTATGAACTACTTATTTGATCAATTATCTATTATATTGGTAAAAAAAAAAAAAAAACAAACGGTGAACAAGCTTCATTTTATAGTGAATTATAGTAATTTAGAGTAAATATTTGATGTTCAATTAGTAATCTATTCGATCAACAAACGTACTAGTATAAAATAAAAAAAGTGTACAAGAAGTAAAATCAATCCTAGTCGAGTTGATTGGGGTTTTTTTGACTTGATATGGAAAGGGATAGAGGTTCGAAACCTGACTCTGTCAAGTTTTTCATTCTATTTTATTTGAGGAATATTCGCTAATATTCCCTAAAATTTCGGAAATATTGCACATTTTCGAAAATATCGCGGAATCCAAAATATCGCATGAAAATAATGTTGGTAGGCATCCAAAATAACGGAGTCTCAAAAAAACGAAAATTTCGCAGATATTTTGGCGAAATTATTGATTTTTTAGTCATTAATTGCTGGAAATAGAGGAACTGGTATGCAATTCTCTATCCATCAACATTTCTGTTGTTTGTACATGATTTGTTGCTTATAGTTATGTCTTCATTTTGTTGATTTGGGAGTGGCAAATGAAGTGAGAACCAGAAGATGGTGATTGTTGCTTGCAAAAACCAAGTCAAGCATTAGTTAGCTTCTCGCATTTAAAAACTTGTTTCAGTCCTCACTTCTTTTAGAATTGTGTCATTACATTGAAGTTATATTATAGTTTGTGGTCATTGAAGCATATATTTAGCGAGGCAATGTTTACATTATTCTCATTTGCTTTATTCACATAGAAGTGCTGCAACTGCGAGTTTACGGAAGCGAACAAGAAGAGCATTGCGAGACATATCAGTGATCAGCATCCCAAGCTTCCCATTCCAAAGCCACATGGGCATGGGAAGAAGCTCGCAGCTGATCATCTGTTGCCTAAGGATGAGAGAAACAAGAGCCTTATTGTTGTTTGTGGCGAATGCGGGCGCCGTTTCCTCAACCCCATTGCCCTAGATCAGCATAGCAGATCCAAGCATAGGTAGTTATATGAGTGAAGCACAACACTTTTTTTTTTATTTTAGGAAAGCAAAATAAGGGCTAACTCATCGCTCTTATTCAAAATTTTATTGATAGAAGAAAAATAAGTACAAAAGGAAGTGGGGGACTAGGCCTAAACCACTTTCACGGGACAAATACAAAAAGAGAACAGATACAAAGTCCAACTATAATCAACAATCTTGCTAAAAAAACAAAAATACTAATTACAGCGATAAGTAGTAAGCATACAAATCTCTTTACCATAAATCCCAATAACAAAGCTAGGCAACTTTCGCCACCAAATAGAACCAATGTTATTAGCACCATAATCTGCAAGCTTGTCAGCAAAAGCATTACCTTCTCTATAGATATGAGTTACCTTAAAATGTATATAAGATATGAAAACCATGCAATTTAACCATGCCACTTTCTGCTTCCAAGGAACCAAGTTAGGAGACTTGAAATAGTGCACCACAAGAGCGGAGTCCGTCTCAGCCAAATATTAGTCCAACCACATGCCATGGCTACATTAAGAGCTTCTATAATTGCTAGAATTTCCATCTCTATTGCACTTTGAGTTTGAGCAAAAAGTACGTATGTGTATTATTCGAACATTTTATCAAATAGTTCATTGAAAAGTTTTTTTTTTATCGGGAAGTTAGTTTAGTAACTCACACACCCATGCAGTGGTATCCCAGCACCTGCACCGTCATTGCGGCGACAGCCAGACTAATCCACTGCACCGCAGACGCTCGAACCCAAATGGTCCCTCAAATCTGCTAGTCACGGGATGGAACTGAGATTCGAACGCTAGACCTGGGGGGTTCCAGACTAGGCCGTTCGACCAGCACACCACACCACGTGGTTGAAAAGTTCGGCAAAATATTTTTAATTAATTAAATAATTAAATTTTTTAATTAAAAATATTAATTTATATTTATTTTTGTTCAATAATATGGGTAAAATATGGAAGAAAATCGTGTATAATATGTGTATAATATTTTTAGCTTCAAAAGTAAGGAAGATTTAACGAGTCCTTTTAAAAAATACGAAGTTTGGAAGTACTTTTGAAAAAAACGTAAGTACGTGTTTTATTCGCGTATAATATGAAAAATTACTAACTATGCCCTTAAATGACCCATCAGTATTTACTTTTAGCCAACCAAACGGCGGAGGTTGCCAGCAGACCATGATAAATCTGGTGCCTTAAGCCATAATAGTGATAAACCAAGGCACTTGAAAATAGGCAAAGATCCCGAAGGGGTAGATCGGAGGGAGAAAAATACAATGACTCCGAGTCTTTGAGAGAGAGCAAGAAAAAGTGTTTAAAATTAGGAAAAATGAAAGTACTACCCTCATACCGAATTTTATTTTGCTATGTCCAAGTGCACCAGATCGCATTGCATATAGTGAAGTACCACATCTTTTTGGCTGCAGAGTAAGTGAATCAAGCAACTCCCTTGAAAGAAAAGAACGATGAATCATCTGTGGTTGTAACAACAATGTAAACCAACTAAGCACCCACTTCCAAAAATCTTGCATCCATCTACAATTGAAGAATGGATGATCAAGAGATTCACTGTCAGTTCTACAAAAATCACATCTAGAGCAAAGTGAGTAGCCCTGCCTTTGTAATCTGTCATCAGAAGGTAATGGACTGATAAGCATCCGTAGCTGACATACGTCCTGTTGATGAGCATGACCAGATTGGTGTGTCTGGCATGTCATACAGAGGGAGTGAAATATTTAAAATATACACAGCTAAGTCAGAAAAAGAAGAGGAGAAGAGCGCAGACAATGACCACTCTATATTATTAATATAATCACTTACTTTTTCTGTCAAGAAAGATGAGCACTCTATGTTTAAGCCCTGAGATGAGACCATATACATAGGACTAGGAGCCCAACCAATTATCAGTCCAGAAATGTATCGATCTCCCATCCCCCACAAGCCACTGATTTGTTTAGCAAGAATAAGTTAGCAGTGATTTGTTTAGCAAGAATAAATTTTTCAATCCCAGCCCGCCATGAGCAATAGGTGCACAACACTGATTCCAGGCCACCAAAGTATTACCTTTATTCATCAGGAGATCACCAGACCAAAAGAAATTTCTTGTCCAACCTTTAACTTTTGTCAACAACGGTTTAGGCCATTCATAAACTTGAAAACTGTAGATTAGCAAGCTTTGAATAATTGAAGTAATTAATTGGAGCCTTGCAGCTTGTGAAAGTTGTAGCCTTTTCCAAGATGATAACTTGCAACGTGCTTTATCTGCTATGGCATAGAAGAAATCTTGCTTAGGACATCCTTTGAAAATTGGAACTCCCAAGTACGTGAAAGGCAGGCTTCCTTCTTTGATGCCCAAAATACGACTAATAGAGTGCAGTCTTCTAGCTGCATATCTGCCTAGAAACAAAGAGGACTTTTGTTTATTAATAACCTGGTCAGAGTTACAGGCATATTCATTCAAGAATCCCATCAAATTTCTCAACTTTCGTGGGCAACCTTGCACAAAAACCATGATGTCATCTGCAAACAAGACATGTGAAGCGGGAGAATCTCTTCTCGGCGCCGCAATGCATGACAGTTTTTTCTTGGAGATCAATTGACTCAAACCTCTACTCGAGACTTCTTCAGCTAGCTAGACAGAAAAGCAGCAGATCGAGAGAGCGGATCTCCCTGTTGTACTCCTCTTGAGCATTCAAAGAAACCACAAGCTTGACCATTTACTAAGATAATTTGGCTGAATGTAAAATTTGGTTAATCCAATTAACAAAGATTTCATTGAAGCCAAAAGCGCGGAGGACTCTTGGCAAAAAATTCCAGTCCAAAGTGTCAAAAGCTTTTTACTTACATCAAACTTGACGGCAATATTGTTACCCCAATGACAACTTCTATCCAATAGGTTTATGAAGTCAAGGCAATAGGATCCACTATATTTCTTCCTTTAACAAAACCACTTTGATTTGGGGAGACAATCCTTGCAGCAATCAGACCCAATCTGTCAGCTAGAATTTTGGTGATTACCTTGAACACAAAATTAGCTAAAGCAATTGGCCTGTAGTCCGTAATTACATCTGCTTCTTCTTTCTTAGGGATAAAAATTATGGTGCTGGAACTGAGTGAAGCACAGCACTTTCTGAAATTGAGCTTGTTACAGAGATTGGCATGGTAGTGATTGAGGACTTGCAAACAAATTTTACTCTTACTGGTTTTGAAATATTGTACACGGCATGAGCTCACTTTTTTTCTTATTCCCTTGCAACTCTAGTAATGAGTGTTTGGCATGCACTGCAAAGAATGTCAACATTCGTAGTCGGATAGTTCTCTTAGATATGTGGTTGAATCCAATGGATATGCCTACTCAATTAGTTTTAGAAATTGGTCTGCTCTATCATCTATCTACATATATATAGCCTCAATAGTACTTTGGATTGGATATCTCTCATCTCCGCAACCAATATTATGATCAATTTCATCAAAGCAAACACTCCAATACTAGCACGCATTTCTACAATTACAATCAAGGTACATAACACATAGTTGTCCTGATCCTTATTATAACATTCCATGCATGCTTCAAAGTTCAAACTAAAACCACACAAACAGTTAACAGTTTCATCAAACCAGAGGAAGAAGAAACTCCTTGTCTTGCTCTAGCTTCTCCATAGCTCCAGCCTCCAAGCTTATCTCCACATCAATGCTCCTCCCTCCACTCTTCCCCTGGTACAAGTAAACCATCCCATCGAACCTATTATTCGACCCGCTTCGCACCCCCTCGGGTTTTCCCCACCCGAAATCCACCTCATAAACCTTGAACCTCGGCGAGCTCCCCACCGCCACGCAGTTCACTCCGGCGTCCTTGAACTCGAAGATCTTCGGGGCACTCTCCCATTCCTTGTTCCTCTGTTCAATGGCATTGGCATTGTGGGACTCAATGGCTTTCTGAATCACGCCCGCGCCGAACTCCGGCGGGTTGCCGGAGAGAAGTCCGGCGGCGGTGACGGTGAAGATTGCCTGGATGAGGTTGCCGAAGTAGCTGTCCGGCATTGGCGGGTCGACCCTTTTCCGGCAGTCGGCGAAGACGGTGAAGACGGTGTAGTCCTCCGGCTTGAGGCTTCGCGCCTTGGTGACGTGGCGCCAGATGTGGACGGAGAGGGACTGGAAGGTGGAGAACGGCTTTGAGCCGTCGGATGGGGGGTTGGCGTTGACTGTTGACTTGATCTTGTCGATGGCGGATTCGGAGAATTTGAAGACGCGCTCCCTGAGCTGTGGGGATGCGTTGCCGTTGGATGAGGCGCCGTTGGCGGTTCCGTTGCCGTTGGATGGAGGCGGAGAGAGGTCGAGCTTCACCCGCGTGTCTCGGACCTTGGTGCGTTCGAGGAAGGGCCGGGTCGAAATGGTGGGGCACCCGTTGCAGATCTCGGCCCAGGAGCTCATGAAGTGCCACGTGGCGGTGCCGTCAAGGATCGCATGGTTGAAGGCGCACCCTATTGCGATTCCATCTTTCAGCTTGGTTAGCTGCGTGACACCCAAATTCAATTGAAGGGTCATTAACAAAGAAGTTAAAGTTACTCTAAAAAAAAAAAAAAAAAAAAGTTAAAATAAAGGGAAGAAGGAAAAAAAGCTTGCATATTTCTCACATATGGATCTTCTAAGATTTTAGTGATTTTTAACTAATGATCATTTTGTCTAAAAGTGATGAGAAAACAGAGTCGTATTTTCTTTCTTCTACATTAGGAAAGATGGAGAGAAATATAACTTATTGTGATCTGTTTTTTCCTTTCTTACATTAGGCAAAATTTGCGGGATTGGTGTACCCTAATTTATTTATTTATTTATTTATTTATTTTTTAAACCCCACCTCATTCCCATCCTTAATGGGGCTCGAACTCCTGACCTCTTATATATGAGACCAAAACCTTACCACCCCACCAAACACACACACCCACTAGTGTACCCTAATTTAATTTAACAATCACTCTCACTATTTGAGTTAATCCTAAAAGCGCGTCTACAGGTCTATGAAGATTATGACTAATGATGTTGCTATTCAAAGATATAATGGAGTAGAAAGAAAACAAAAATAAAAACAAATTAGAGGTTGCATGCATATTTATACTAGGCATTTAGAACCCATGCCACTACATGTGGCTGTGGGGGACTAAGTATCCAACTAAACCCTATTTTTACTCCTGTCATTTAGTGGATGTACATTATGGGAGTAATTTCGCCACAAAAAGTGGGTGAGATATTCAATGAGCACAAATCAGATTAGGGTTTAATCACATATAGAAGTAATTAACCAATAATTACCTGAACAGCTAACAAAGCCCTCTGCATGCCCTCCAAGTTCAAGACCAGACTATAAGGAATCAACTCCTTCAGAGAGCTAGTTCCTTCTTCAACCTCCAGATCAGCTATGCTAATCTCCTCCGCCACAGCCTCCACAACCTCCACGCCCTCCACGTCATCATCATACTCAACCCTAAACACTCCCTCCTCGTCTTTCCCGAGCCTCCCGGCCAGCTGGTAAAAATCGACCAGAACCACCCCAAGGCCCTCCTTGAGCTTCTTCACCATGTCCTCGAAGTCACTGCCCTTGTAAAACAGTAACTTCTGGTTGTAGTAAAAGGCCAGGTAGGGGAGGTCGAAGGTGACCAGCTGGCAATGATCCTTCTTCCCGAGCTTCTTGTTCGGCTTCACATGGGTTTTTCCGGTGAGTTTCACCTTGGGAGTTTCTGAAGCCATGGTTGAGATGGTGAGGAAGATCAAGGAGAGAAGTGTGAGGTGTGGTGAATGAGTGAGGGTTTGAGAGAGAGAGAGAGAGGGGAGGGTTATAAACAAGTTATTTTCCAGGTGTGTAGTTGGGTTGCAATTATGGATTTCATGCTAGGGGTTGTGATCCATTAATGCCCTTCTTTTATTTCACAGGCTGAACAATTATGTGGAGCCGCGGGGTGAGGTGGTACAGTAAATCCACTTTCAACATCCATTGCCTGGAAATTTGTGTTTGAGTTTTATCGCTGGAGATACTGGTGATCCAACACAGTTGCACTAGCTTAATTAATTCTGACTCAATTCGCTATCATTAGTTAGACTAAATTGTGTTGTACACTTAATAAACTGCTCTTAATATTCAATAATTTGTATCCAAGAATATTTGTTCATGAATTTGTTAGGTATTTGTCACGCTTCTAAATCTCCCAACCTTAAGTACGTATTTGGTATATATAATTGTTAATTGGGTTAAATTCATTTTATCTCCTTAAATTATACACTTAAAATCGCTTGTGTCTCCGATCATCTAATTTGATCACATATGCATTTATTCTCTCTAATATGATTAATCATAATCATTAATAAACTAATTCTTCATTTCTTCATAAATTGATGCTGTTGCGACTACTCATAGTCAACTTTTAGCCTTGGCCATGTATATGTTGTGTTTCTTGCATGATTTAATGCCGAAAAATAGTTTGAGTGGGCAAAACTGTATGAAGAAATTGATGAATTAGTTAACGATTGACTTAATCGATTAAATAGAGACTACGAGGGCACATGTGATTAAATTATAATTTTGAAAACACAAATGAAAAAATGTGTAAAGTTTAAAGATGTAAAATAATTTTACCTCTAATTAAATAATATTTCTTGGCACCTAATCTGAAAACTTTTGTGTTTATGATTGACTATACATCTACATTAAGAAAGGATGTACATGCTATCAATTAACGTCTTTGATGAACTTGGTTGGGGATAGTTGGTCATTTTATTAGAAACTTAATTAGTCTTACAGGGTCAATAATTAGTCTTATTATGCGATGGTGGTTGATCGCATAATAATGTGCAATTAAAATTTCCATGGACACTTGTGATACAGGCCTTTTAAATTCAAATTAATGGACTTAATTTGGAAGCAGTACGTACTAGGGATGTGAGCAATCAATATGCAATTTAAGAACCAGCCATGGTTGAGCAAAGAAAGGTACTAAAAAGTGGCAATGGTAGATCGAACTGTAGAAAGAAATATGATGGATCATGGATGGTCCAAAATTTTGTTGAAATTCAGCAAAAAGTGTTGACACCGTCTCCTCAATCTCTATCCATGCATTTAAAACAGTTAATTAACTAACCAAGGAAGAAACTTGTGATCGTTTGCTATTTCATTTCACGCAAAAACTTGATATTTTAGTATTTCTATCTACCATATTGTTTTTAGTGGGACATTAATTTGAATCATCAGATTCGTCTAATTGGTCAGTCTATTAATTGTTACTTTTATAAGTTTAAAATAATTAAAGAATTTTGTTTTTTTATGTCCAAGCAGAAGGTGGTTGGTGATGCAAAATTTTAGTACCCTTGAATGTAATAGGTGGTGCAAGTGTGTCACATGGCAGGACCGCTAGCTCCCTCCAAAACTTTTTTTTTTTTTTTTTAAACAAATAAGGGTTTAGGCGATATTAGTTCCTCGGAAACAGACGATGTAGGGAGCAAGTCCCACCCTCAATCCTGAAGAAGAATGGTCTGCCACACTCTGGGAACCCACGTACCGCCCGTCCCCCTACTCATATTTTATTAATAAAACAAAAAAAGGAAAAATACAAAAAGAGGGGGGGGGACATAAACCTTACCCCAGAAAACCAGAAAGTAAATAAAGCACAACTCTAATCAAGCATTACGTTGATAAGGAATGCCCATATCATCCCTAAGCAAGAAAGGAGACAGAGTAGATGGTGCGGTTGAGTACCAAACTAATGCAGTGGATGCCAAACCCATGTTTGTCAACCTATCAGAACAGAACATCAAACGGACCCTTAACCTCACATTATACCGAATTCATGCATGATGTCTTTTTTGTTAACATCAGACCATTTATGTATGCAATGTATTACGCATAATGGACAAGCACCTTTTCCGTTCATACCGATGCGTGATTAAGTAGCTCATTTTCAGATCAGATCGATAAGGACACCGTACGTTCATCGATATTTAACACCGATAAGAAGTTTAACTGTTTAGGTGCCAATCAATGGAATGCTTAGGTCCTGTCCGGTACTAAACTTTGGTTCATGAATCATATTATTTGATTTCCGATCCGTTCGGTTGATTTGCACTCTAACAAGTAGATGATACACTCGATCTAGCTAAGTAATTTCTCTGTATCGTTCGAATTTTATCCAATGTACGTTCTCGCAGGGATAACTCGCATAACTAGAACACTACGTAGTTGTTAGGGTTCATTTCTGACATTACCGTGCGGACAAGCATGATGGGAAGGGATTTTAGAGAAAGAGAAAAGGCAAGTCGCTTTTAATCGGTCGTCTGCCCTCTTGCAACATATATGAGATGGATGCATCATGCATGTGCCTTTAAATGCATCATGCATGTGCCTTTAAATTTACAGATAACTTTTGCTCCATATCTGTCTGCCTGCTTTGAATGGATCCATCGTACAATTACTATATGTGAACAGATGTAAGTGTATGAAGGACAACAGGTTATGGATAATATTTATAAGCAATCTCTAGCTGCTTGAAGTGTAAAATTAATTACAATTGGTGACTATTTTTGATAGTTACTAGTTACTACATTGCTAATGTGGTATGTGAATTGGTGGTCTGACCAGGATCTAGAATCTCCTTCACTACAAGATTTCTAGCCCGGTTTATAGTCATGAAACACAGATACAAATGCTCCTCCAGCTCATCTAGCTGCTGCCTAAAGCTACAATCATTTTTCTTCAGCTGGCGTGCCACTTCGCCGCCGGCTTGGAGCCAGTCCTCCTCGCCGCGCTCCACCCAAAACTGAACCATTCCGCGCATGTGCTCAAGCTCATCGTTTAGCCGAGCAACGAGCCGGCTCACCGTCTCCAAATCCCTGTTTACTATGTAAGCTCCCTTGGTAGCCGCATCGAGCTGAGCCGCCATCCTAGCTAGTCTCCTTGACGAAGCCAAGTCGAGTGAGGTTGCTATAAGAGTTGGTGCAGCTACAACTAGTGCAAGTGCATGCGTGACAACAATTACACTTAGTGTAGTCGTTACTGCCACCAAGATGATAGCCGAGCCGGTTTGGAATTTGCTTGTGAGCCTTAGCTTAGCTCGAGTCTTATTGCGAGTTAACTCGAGCCGTTTCAGCAAATCAGAGCATCTGACTTGAATACTTTGAATTCGTTTGGGAGATAAAACAATAGAGAATTTGGTTAGTTGGTTTAGTGTCGTAGGAGCTATACAGTTATTTAGAGACTGAAGTGTAGTTCTGATGGAACGGTATTTAACACGTGTACGGTCGATATCTTTTAGTAGGAGACCACACAGGGCGGAAGCATCTGCGGTTTGGGTAAAATAGTCGGATAGAAGTGCATGGTTCTTTGGGTGGTTTCGGGTCAGTGCCAAGATCCGAGCAATCATGGTTTGATCCGGATCCAAAAGATGCTCCACGAAGAGCCGATAGGATGGGAGCCGAGCCGCAGTTGTCGACTCCATTTGAATAAGCTTGGAGCCGGTGGAATCAGCATTGGATAGCGTGACGACACGTGTCCAAAAGTCGAGGTAGGATTCGGTGCGGAAGGCATTTGCGTATTCTTCTGTTACATCCACTCCCATTGAAGAATTTGGTGTGCCGATGGGTCTTGATGACGCTTCAAAATAAATAATTTTGTGTTCATGATTTATCATGATATATGTACAGTTTAAACGAAAAATAGGGATTATAAATTATGAATAATAAGTACACCAAAAAACTTTTGGTTTTACCAGTACAAGAAATAAATTTTCGAATGCGTGCACTAAGCTTTTGCGTCATTTCGTCTTGTGAAATTGTGAAGCTAAATATTATAAAAAAAAACCACGTTGAGGAATAACAAATGAGGTTATATAGGAGAGTAAAAGTCATAACCATCAAAAACAGAAGAAAACAGAGTTAGAAAGCAGCATGTATGAAAGAGGAGAATACCAACCTTTCCAAAAAAGCACAGCGCTTTGCTTTGTTGTTATAGTGGAAAAGGAATTAAAGGGGATCAAGTAAAGGAATTCCGTTTTATACCAGCTCAAACGTGCACTTCGAAGGTTGCTTGCAAGAAAGATAGGTATGTTAAGCTTTCAATAATCATGGGCGAACCTTGTAGTGCACGGGAAGACTCGATCATGATTAGAAGTGAGCTTAAACTTCCACAAACAATCCTGAAGAAATTTCCCTTCCAATTTCGTTCAAGCAAGTCTCACCATGTAATGCGTCCCTCCCTCCAAGTGTACGTAAAGGGGTTGATTTAAGCAAGCATCACCATGTAAATGCTTCATGTATAAGTTCCACGCGCGTATTTAGTCCATGGAAGAGAGGGCCATAAGATACCAAAGACGAAATGTAATAATGTACTAGCAATCGAATCCGTGTGATGCCGCGAGATTTGTAGTCGCTAATAATTTTTTATTTAATGTTTATCAAAAATTTAATAGATTATAATACATGAATTTGAAAAAGTACGATTGAAAAGTAGACTGTGGCCGATTTGTAAACACTTATAAAACGCCTTTGGTATCATGCATATCTTAAACAGCTTGAACATGTAACAATCTACTCACCCTGTTAATGTTTCAAGTACTATTTCCTTAACACCTAAATTCTCCCATCGTTTTTGCCCTTAGTTTTCTTAAAGTGAGAATTGAAAAGAATAGAACAATTCCCCTTATATCTAGGTAAAGCTCAATCTATCCTAAATTAGTCAATTTGAAATTCAACAGAAACAGAGCTATAAATATAAATAAGAGGAATCTCATAAGCATATAAACCTAAAAAGTCCATTGGCAGAGAAACCTGAAACATCATTTGGTAAATTTGCAAGTGTAAGAAAACTTTTGTTATTGTTTCTTTCTGTGCAGTGTTCACTCGGGACACCTTCTACACGTTAACTAGAATCCTTGACGAACAAGTAACTAAACTTGAAAGAACTTACCAAAAATAAGGGGGTGTATTCAATTAGAATAGACTCGTTTTGTATTTTAAAAGTCTTTTAAAATCTTGTGGTATTCAATTAAGATTTTAAAGACTCTTCTAAAATCTTGTGGTATTTAATTGAGATTTTAACAAATCCTCTTAAATCTTGTGGTATTCAAAAGCTCAAGGATTTTATAGGATTTTATTAGATGATTGATTATGTGGGATTTTGGAGTGCTTGGTATAAATACCAAACCCTATCAGAAATCCACTCTCTAGAGGTGAGATTTTGACATCTTTAATTTGTTTTCCTCCTCATTCTGAAGACGAACTAACCTTGACGAAGACGAACTGACCTCGACTTCTGACTTCGAACTGACCTCAATCTTTCGTTATTCTCTACTAGCCAGGTAATTTCTCAATCTTTGTTTTGGTATTTGGGGTTGGAAACTAGCACTGACCATCTGGGTCGGTGCTGTACGTGCTTGGACTGGCGCATATAGTTTGACACAAACACAGTACTTATATTAATTTCTATGTACTGGGAAAAAGCAATAGGATTGGTTCATAGTTTCAATTTCTATGTACAGGGCAAGAGCAATATGATTGGTTCATAGTTTTCAATTTCTATGTCCCTGGCAAGAGCAATACAAACCGGTAAATTGTTGCTCGCACTCTGATCAATTGCTTCTTTTTAGAGTAATTAACTTTGCTCGGTCCAGCTTAACTTAGAAAATTAATGAAATAGTGAAACTAAAGCATGTCAATACAAAAATATATAACTAAGAATTAAGCGCTTCCGACGAGTAGTGCATATATAACCATGAATTCATGAATTGGCTGTAACATTGTATTTGCATATTGAGTTGGCTATAATATATATACATATTATAGTTTTTCTTCTTCTTCTTCTTCTTTGGATTGGCATTCATGTATAACTATGATTTGGCTCTTGAATTATGGCATGCATACTGTGCTAAAATGCCTAAGATGTCTCCGAATGTCTTATATTTTTGATGCATGCAGGGCATCTTCTCAACTAATTATGCAACCATACACGAGAGACCCTCTATACACTATTTACGAAAGCGTGAGAGATCTCAGGGAACCTTGTGAAACATGTTCTGCAATTTTTCTTTCACCCATCAATTTAAGGAGACATGATATAGTGAAACATGCACAGCGTAGGAAGCCAATTGATTCTACTAACCCTAAGGAAAAACTACAAGCATTTTGGAATACGGTACAATTTCAGATGGCTATTGGCTTTTCTTCTTTATCTTTCCTTTGCATCATTAATTGGAGACTCCTTCTGATTCTATGGTGTGTTCTTTGATTAGCTCTCGGTTGAACAACAAAAAGAAGTTCTTTTTGTCAAAGGTGATGCTATTCTAGCTCAAGTCAAAGTTCCAGATTCTTCAGTAAAGAAGGATTTGGAAGTACTGAAGGATTTGGAAGAATTTGCTCAGACATATGCACATTTAATCAAGTGTACCTCACAACTCAAAACTCGTCTTGCTAGCAAGTTTCAACATGAAGACCCTTATCTTACTCGCGAGAGTAATTATTTCACAGCTGCTTCTGCCCTCTTGGTAAAAGAATATTATTGTGTTTGTGATACATGTTCGTCGTTGTGATTTTGAAACTCCACTTTTAACTATTTGAATATTATTGTGTTTGATATACATATGCGTTTGTTGGGACTTGTGTGTAACTAAGAAATTGGATGCAAATGTTGAAACGCTTATCAATTCCTTTGTTATTACTTTTTGTTTGTTAATGGATGTTATACGTACATGTTTATTTTCTTGCAGGAAATTGTCGAAGCTAAATCTTCTAGGTTTCCCATAACTGTTGAAGATTTGTTTTCTATTTTAGATAAAGCAAGTGAAGGAACATTTCTGTTGGGTGAATTTTCATCAGTGAAGCAGTCTATGTTTGAGAAGAACAAAGATGATAATCATGATATTGGCCTTATTGACGTAGTTGCTTATACCAGCTTTATATTGGAAAGGCAATTGGTATTTTTTTTTTTTTTTTCTGATAAGCTCTTTTCTTATTTTCTCATTCAGTTTAAAATGTTAATCTTTCAATATCAGATACTAAATGCAGACATTATTCATGTCTGATTGAAACATGTACTACATTACTACTTGATCTGACTAGTTTGTTTATGGTATTTTTTTTTGGTTGTTTTTTATTGCTCAATCAGTTAGAAGAGGAGCGTAATCATTTCAAGTTGGTAAGGCAATCTCTCTTACTTTATGTGATTTTACTTCCACGTCGTCTATGTTGTTTTTATGTTTAAATGTTGTATTCATTATACATTGCTCAGCTGGAAGAAAAAGCTAAGGCAAGTTATGAGGAGCTGATTAACGAAGAAGCTGCAGAGAGAAGGTTTTTTCTTTCTTCTGTGCTTTCTTTTACTCGGTACTTCGGTAGAAAGTGGAAATTACTTATCGATGCATGGAACATAATTTTTGAAGGCAACTACATTGTCCTGAAATTTTTTGAAGCTTCAAGCATTTCCAAATTCGCATATACACATTTCTTTATAATTAGTCCTCTGATTTTAGTTTTTAAATCTCAACAGTCAAAAAGCAAAGAAAAAGAAAAAGAAACAGCCAAAAGGTCAAAGAGATTGCACATGCAAACATTGACATCAACTCGTGGAACACCAATGCCAATTGAACTGTCATGTTCTCCGACTTTGCAGAATGTTTCGTCCTGATGGCAAAACCAGAATCTTCATAGCCTGAAACAAGCCATGGTGTTGATGGCTTGATGCAACTAGCTTGCAGGATTTGTCTTTTCAAGGATACTATATATCTAGCTAGCTTGCATGTCAATAATAGATGGTGAAAAGTTATTTTTCCATCTTTCTGGGTGATCTTTTTTTTATGGTTGGTTTTCTAATTGGAATTAATGGGAAAGATGTCATATCACTTGTGAAATAGTGATTAACTAGGTAAAAAGGCCCGCGCGATGCTGCGGGTCTTTTAGTTGCAATAATAATTGGTATATTGTAGCAAAAAAATAAAAAAAATGAATGAGAAAACAAAGAAGAATAGCAAAAAGCTTTATGTACATTGATCAATAATGTACAAAATGTCTGCTATCTTGGTTGATTGTTTCTCAGGGACCATTAGCATTACAAAAAACATAGGACTCTGACAACCAGTGCTTATATGTACATAGCATGACATTGTTTTTCAAGGACAGTTAGCATTACAAAAACCCATAGATATTGGTCCTTATCACAAAACAAAAAGTTGCATTGCAAAGCAGAAGTGGTTAGGTAAGGTCTTCGGTGTCAGATTGAGCCAATGTATTTGTGCTGGTCTGATCTGATGGTTCAAAGTTGTCACTGAAATATACAGAGCACATGAAGGTTATATATAAAAGATTGGGTCATTAATTAAGGGATGCTTAAATTGAATGGACAGAGTAGATATAAAATGCAGAAAATAAGTGGAAAGGAAATTTAACGTGAGGATTTTAAAACTTGCCTTTTCGGGTTCTTGCTTGGTTTTGCTTTGAACAATTCCTTCCTCTTCTTTCCAAACCTAAGAGGATTTCGCGTGGAAGTTGTTGGTTCGATATCTTGGGTTGGTGTGAACTTGTGAACATCTTTGTATATCCCCTTTATAAGGAAATCTCTTTTTGTTCCTGGCTTCAATTTCAGCAGTTTGACTGTCCTTCTAATTGAAGAATTTTCGGCGCCATAACTGCATTGAAAACTACTGGTTAGCCAAGAACTCCAAACTGTTATGATACCACCGAAACTCTTTTCTCCCTGGATCAAATCATGATGACACAAAAAAGTAGATCAAACCACAGTATATAAAAGTAAAGCATCTGCAGAAAGTCTGTTATCTGTGGATCAAAGGATAACCTAAAAACTGGATATTTGCTTACAGTATATAAAAATAACTCATGGAAGAAACCATTAAATCACTGAAATTTGCTCACAGTATGTAAAAGTAACTCACAATCTGTCGTCACTATATGATTAATTGCAGCAATATTTATCTTTCGTTGTCCTACAATAATTCCAAGCAGAGCGCGGGCTACATTAAGATTGTTGCTACATTAGAAGTAACTGACAATTCGCGATTTCAATTTAATATTTTAAATAACATACACATTTTATTCTAAGTATTTCTACCAATTTAGGCAGGTTTATCAGTCACTGTGAGTAGAACCCCATGTTCAAACCGGTGTTTACTGGAGTGCGAATTGTTTGTTAACGAATGTATGCAAAGCAGAGATTCAATAGGGTTTAGCACAAAAAAGAGAAATGAGAAACAAAATACAAAATTATGATTTAGTACAAATCCACCTACAGAATGAAAACAAAAACTTTAGCACAAAAAATTCAGTAATCAATAATCTCAAAATTGATACCTGAATTTGAAATAGCCAAAGGGCTTGATAGCACGCTGTCCCAAAGAGCTGCACAATAAAAGAGAACTACTTAAAAAATATGTTTCATACCAAAACACCCATAAATCCAACAACAATAAATAAATAAAAAGAAAGAAGGTAAAAACTCAATATTTTGCATCTTCCTGTATACATCAATAGTTAACTCTATATCAGTTTTCCATACTTATAATAATAAATATAGACAAATAAATAAATAAAGACAAAAACATCAGAAAATCTGTATTAATGCTAATAGCAAATATTAATCAACAAAAGAAAATAAAAATCACATACCTAAAGAAGTATACAACATTGAAATAATACCAAACAATGTGCAAAGGAACAGCGGCGATAGAACCACACGAACACCTTTCTGCATAGAATCTAGAAAACAAAACTCAAATTATAAGGCAACAATGTGTGAAGTAAATATATAAATTTTATTTTTGATCTGGTAATTAAATAGATAGAAAGGGAAAGGGAAAGGCACGTCATTGAGGAAAATAGCAACTAAAAAGAACTAAATTTTAAATGGCTTCTCTTTCAATTAGAATCTGCTTCTTAATCTTTACCATCAGATATAAATTACCAAGATGCTCAACAGATACTCTGATTCAAGAAAGGATTGAATGAGACCATCCCAAATACTGAACAATCTATCCATGAACATCCAAAATACTTATTAAAGTTATATTATCATTGTCCTCACTCCTCACTTTTCTTCAGTAACAGGATTGAAAAAACAGAAACCCCAGCAATATCCAACTACTTATGGTATGAGAAGAGAAGAAGAAGAAGAACCAAAAAAAAAAAATTCACAAAAAGCAGATTTTGCCATCTAAGATTATGAATAAAGCTATTCAAACACCAATGCATATCTTTAGTTAATAAAGTCTTATTCTAGAATCACATGATACTAAATTCATACCATTCAAATACTCACTTTAAATTCAGCCATCTGTATAGAAAAGCCTACTTGCTAATTCATAAAAGTACATTCTTAGTTCGACAGAACAAATTCATAGAAAACACATGACGAATCAGTGTTTGGCCTTTTCTTTTACTTTTCATATTAATCTCATTTCAACAATTAATAGTAAAGAGATTACTCATATGCCAAAGAGGAACTGTCGTATGAGAAGTTTAAAACCTGACAGTGAAATTTCACTCATCACATGTATATGTATATATGTACATATTTTCATATATAAAACAAACCATAAGAAGTGTTCTCTGAAATAACTCAGATGGCCAAACAAAACAGCAATCAAAGTCACATAGAAATGACAAAGCTAGCCTCTTTATGATTGTTATGAACAACGTTAACAAAAGCAAGAAAGATGGGCAATTAGCAGATTAAAGAAGAAAGAACAAAAGGGTAAAAGCCAATCACAAAACTGCAATCATGTCCCTCACAACCTATAATCTGAGAACCGAACTAATAGCCATATAGTTGTCCTTCACCTCAAACAAAAGATGCAAATTTGATCAAAAATCGAACTCAACAGATATAGTTTACTTTGTTAAGTTTCTAGGGTTATAATCTTGCAATGTCAGGATGTAAATTATATTATGTATGAAATAGGTACCGATAATCAGTACTGAAAATGAAGACAGGGTTCAGTTTTCAACTGCTGAGGGAACATATTCAAAATCCTCAGTTCTTTTTTGGATATACAGTACTAACACCCAAAGCCACTCTATTATTATCTTCTCCCAAACTTGAATCTGTACAAAACTAAAATAATCAAAACACCAAACAAAACTAACCAAATTAAATGAACCTGGAGGTAAATCTCCAGCAAAGAGTCCAAAAGCTAGACCTCTTTCTTCTTCACTGAAAAATCAATGAACTGAACTTTGACTGTATCTTTCCTTGAGAATCTCGACAAAGCTTACAAAACAAAACAAAACCATATCAGATACATTAACAATCAACACCAACCAATCTGATAAAAAATAACAAACTAAATTCAAGAAATCAAGCAAGCCACTATTTAATGTCTGAGAAACTAAGTCACAGAGTCAGCTGCAGTTTGATCTGAGTGTTGCAGGGTCAAAATAAGCAGAGCAGTTGTCAACGTTTAGTCACAACAGGAAACTAAACTCGTCGCTCAAAACAATGGT
Organism: Rosa rugosa; assembly: GCF_958449725.1. Lineage (NCBI taxonomy): Eukaryota > Viridiplantae > Streptophyta > Magnoliopsida > Rosales > Rosaceae > Rosa > Rosa rugosa. Next base: position 51,622,727 of record NC_084825.1, read on the forward strand.
GAGCCAGTATGTAATGAAGGCTTTTCAATTATTAACCATGAGAAAAGTAGCTTCAAATCTGTTCAATTAATCATCCAGATTCTAAACTGGAAGACAAACAAAAAAAAATTTCTAAAATATAAAAATACATATCAGTTGAAAATCAACTGTAACAAAAGACCCAAACATATAAACAGTATTTCTAAAACTGAAATAGCTTCAAATGTTTAATTTCAATTAATCAACCGGATTCCATATCAATTGGGGATTAACCATAACAGGCATATCAAAAGTAGCAAAAACAGTAAGTAAAAGAGAAAAACTTCCAAAAACTGGAATTGGAGTTACCATGAATCAAAAGCTTTGAATCGTAATGGTAGAGGCAATCCCTTTTGAACAATATTGGTTGTGAATTCTGGAAGCATGAACATGGAGAGTTTCGTTTTCAACTGTTTGAGGCTTTTGTCTTCTACTTTTGATCTTTGAGGAGTGAGTAGTCGACTGAAAGCACCAAGGGCAAAAGCATCATTTACTCCAGTGAACAGTCCACGCCTTTTAGATTATTTATATATTTATTTATAATCCATATTGTTTTGATTTGGTTTTTAGATATATCAATGAATTCATTTGATTGATTAGATGAGATTGATGCTAGCTGCTGGATGGACATACAAAAGAAAACTCCAATGATCCACATCTTACATTAAATCAGTAGTGTGATATGAATCTGAACGTACTATGAAATAAAACCAAAAACACAAGTTTATCTGAACTATGACTTAAAATTAATGCCACTAAAGCTGCAATTTAATTTCCATAGTTTCATCGATCCCGTGGCTTCACGTACAGTTCAGGAACTAGGTACATATATATATATATAGCTGGGTTTATTGATCACTTATTGCTGCTATAAATTAAATCTTGACAGAACAGATGATTTGTTTAGGATATGAATCCCTAATTGTATAGCAGATGTTTAATTTAGGCTTATCATGCTAATGGTATTAGCTTAAGAACTTAATTACAAGATAGAAGTCCTTACTTTAAACAGTACACATCGAATTCAGTTCAAATGGAAACAGGACCCTTGCTGATCAATTCTAGGCCATCACGATTGGAGACCTTGAGCTCTTCAGTAGTACTGCTTCCCTTTCACACAAGGTCATCGGGGAGCCTCTATATATTTTGCTTTACAGCTGGTTTGCCTCGATTATTAATAAGGGAATGCATATGTTTTCTCAGTATGTGTTTTTGGGATCATAAAATCTCAGATTTTCGGAATTCTAAGCCTTGCATTACAGAATATAAGATGCAAAGCCATTCATAAACTATGTACAACTACTGTGTTGTAGTTCAACTTAATTATATACAAGGTTACGGCAACTGCTCCAAGAATACCTTGAGATCAAGCATATTGGTATGCATATACAATGATCGAGCTTGGATCATCCTATCTATCACCTCGATCATCGATCCTTACACCAGTTTACTTTCTTGCATGCCATTCCAATAAGTTCAGCAACATCACATGGGAAGATCTATGACATGGCATGTATAGATATGTTGATCTGTTTTTGTGTTAGAAGTAGGCACTTATGGCTCCCGTTTGTATATATTGTATTCCCACTTCTGACATTACCATTCCACTTGTTTGTGTCTTTTTCGCCAATGTTCTCTAGCTGCTTGAAGTGTAAAATTAATTACACTTGGCATGGTGACTATTTTTTATAGTTACTAGTTACTACATTGCTAATGTGGTATATATGTGAATTGGTGGTCTGACCAGGATCTAGAATCTCCTTCACTACAAGATTTCTAGCCCGGTTTATAGTCATGAAACACAGATACAAATGCTCCTCCAGCTCATCTAGCTGCTGCCTAAAGCTACAATCATTTTTCTTCAGCTGGCGTGCCACTTCGCCGCCGGCTTGGAGCCAGTCCTCCTCGCCGCGCTCCACCCAAAACTGAACCATTCCGCGCATGTGCTCAAGCTCATCGTTTAGCCGAGCCACGAGCCGGCTCACCGTCTCCAAATCCTTGTTTACTATGTAAGCTCCCTTGGTAGCCGCATCGAGCTGAGCCGCCATCCTAGCTAGTCTCCTCGACGAAGCCAAGTCGAGTGAGGTTGCTATAAGAGTTGGTGCAGCTACAACTAGTGCAAGTGCATGCGTGACAACAATTACACTTAGTGTAGCCGTTACTGCCACCAAGATGATAGCCGAGCCGGTTTGGAATTTGCCTATGAGCCTTAGCTTAGCTCGAGTCTTATTGCGAGTTAACTCGAGCCGTTTCAGCAAATCGGAGCATCTGATTTGAATACTTTGAATTCGTTTGGGAGATAAAACAATAGAGAATTTGGTTAGTTGGTTTAGTGTCGTAGGAGCAAGACAATTATTTAGAGACTGAAGTGTAGTTCTGATGGAACGGTATTTAACACGTGTACGGTCGATATCTTTTAGTAGGAGACCACACAGTGCGGAAGCATCTGCGGTTTGGGTAAAATAGTCGGATAGAAGTGCATGGTTCTTTGGGTGGTTTCGGGTCAGTGCCAAGATCCGAGTAATCAAGGTTTGATCCGGATCCAAAAGATGCTCCACGAAGAGCCGATAGGATGGGAGCCGAGCCGCAGTTGTCGACTCCATTTGAATAAGCTTGGAGCCGGTGGAATCAGCATTGGATAGCGTGACGACACGTGTCCAAAAGTCGAGGTACGATTCGGTGCGGAAGGCATTAGCATATTCTTCTGTTACATCCACTCCCATTGAAGAATTTGGTGTGCCGATGGGTCTTGATGATGCTTCAAAATAAATAATTTTGTGTTCATGATTTATCATGATATATGTACAGTTTAAACGAAAAATAGGGATTATAAATTATGAATGATAAGTACACCAAAAAACTTTTGGTTTTACCAGTACAAGAAATAAATTTTCGGATGCGTGCACTAAGCTTTTGCGTCATTTCGTCTTGTGAAATTGTGAAGCTAAATATTATAAAAAAAAAAAAGCCACGTTGAGGAATAACAAATGAGGTTATATAGGAGAGTAAAAGTCATAACCATCAAAAACAGAAGAAAACAGAGTTAGAAAGCAGCATGTATGAAAGAGGAGAATACCAACCTTTCCAAAAGAGCACAGCGCTTTGCTTTGTTGTTATAGTGGAAAAGGAATTAAAGGGGATCAAGTAAAGGAATTCCGTTTTATACCAGCTCAAACGTGCACTTCGAAGGTTGCTTGCAAGAAAGATAGGTATGCTAAGCTTTCAATAATCATGGACGAACCTTGTAGTGCACGGGAAGACTCGATCATGATTAGAAGTGAGCTTAAGCTTCCACGTACAAACAATCCTGAAGAAATCTCCCTTCCAATTTCGTTCAAGCAAGTCTCACCATGTAATGCGTCCCTCCCTCCAAGTGTAAAGGGGTTGATTTAAGCAAGCATCACCAGGGCCGGTCCTGAGATTCTAACGACCTGAGGCGAAGAATTAAAATGTGGTCTCTCATGTGTTTTGAATTCAATCGAGAAAAAAAAAAAATAACGTGTATTGATTAAAATGAATTGAACAAAAATATTTAATTTTTATTCATACATAAATTTTTAAAATACAAAAATTGTCTATATGAAAAAGGATAAGGAAAGCTGGGCGGCAATGTGTTAGAAGAAAAGGAAAAGGAGAAAGTTATGTCAATAATTCATTGGAAGGAAAAAAAAAAAAAAGTGAAAGGTGCTCTAACCCAGGCTGTGAGGAAAGGAGAAATTATTGACTTAATTCAGTGAATTTATTGAAAAGGAAACAAAAAAAGTGAAATGTAAGATCCCATGGTCGAACCCAGGTGGTGAAGTAGCAAGAATAACAGGGCTACCGCTGGTGCTAGACGTTTTCCTCTGTTCGTTTTAGCAAAACAGCCAAAATATATTCGCAATACGTATAAACAAAATTAAACCTCAGAGGCCCCCGGAGACTAGTGGCCTGAGACGGCTGCCTCAGGCGGCAGCCCTCAGGGCCGGCCTTGAGCATCACCATGTAAATGCTTCATGTATAAGTTCCACGCGCGTATTAGTCCATGGAAGAGAGGGCCATAAGATACCAAAGACGAGATGTAATAATGTACTAGCAATCGAATCCGTGTGATGCCGCGAGATTTGTAGTCGCTAATAATTTTTTATTTAATGTTTATCAAAAATTTAATAGATTATAATACATGAGTTTGAAAAAGTACGATTGAAAAGTAGACTGTGGCCGATTTGTAAACACTTATAAAACGCCTTTGGTATCATGCATATCTTAAACAGCTTGAACATGTAACAATCTACTTACCCTGTTAATGTTTCAAGTACTATTTCCTTAACACCTAAATTCTCCCATGGTTTTTGCCCTTAGTTTTCTTAAAGTGAGAATTGAAAAGAATAGAACAATTTCCCTTATATCTAGGTAAAGCTCAATCTATCCTAAATTAGTCAATTTGAAATTCAACAGAAACTGAGCTATAAATAGAAATAAGAGGAATCTCATAAGCATATTAACCTAAAAAGTCCATAGGCAGAGAAACCTGAAACATCATTTGGTAAATTTGCAAGTGTAAGAAAACTTTTGTTATTGTTTCTTTCTGTGCAGTGTTCACTCGGGACACCTTCTATACGTTAACTAGAATCCTTGACGAACAAGTAACTAAACTTGAAAGAACTTACCAAAAATAAGGGAGGTGTATTCAATTAGAATAGACTCGTTTTGTATTTTAAAAGTCCTTTAAAATCTTGTGGTATTCAATTAAGATTTTAAAAACTCTTCTAAAATCTTGTGGTATTTAATTGAGATTTTAAAAAATCCTCTTAAATCTTGTGGTATTCAATTAAGATTTTAAAGACTCTTCTAAAATTTTGTGGTATTTAATTGAGATTTTAAAAAATCCTCTTAAATCTTGTGGTATTCCAAAGCTCAAAGATTTTATAGGATTTTATTAGATGATTGATTCTGTGGGATTCTGGAGTGCTTGGTATAAATACCAAACCCTATCAAAAATCCACTTTCTAGAGGTGAGATTTGGGTGAGCTTGATGGGATCTTCCGCAAGTACTCCTCGTCATTCTCTGCTGATCGAATCTTTGCGGAATGCTGGGATAAAACCCTTAGAAACTACTGCCGCTTCCTGTTCTTGGACGTTGAACGACTATATAAATCAGAGTCATGTTTCCTCACGATGGCAGCAAAACGGTCGTCCCATTCCTTTGTGTATTGAATTCCTTAGGTTTGTTCAACATGCTGCAACAACTCTTAAGCTGATAAACTTCTTTTTTTTCCTTTTCTTGGCCAGCTCTTAAGCTAGCTGTCGCTGATAGACTACATGCACGATAAATATTCTCGTCTTCTAATTTATATATTTTTAATATGTATACTGTGCATATATAGGTCCATTATTGTTGAATTCGCTCGATTGGAGTCCATTGGAATAAAGCATGGATTCATCGGACCTGAGCATTTCGACATCGACGACGACGGCAGACTCAAGGTCGTCAAAATTCCACCACCTACTAGTCTAATGAGAGAAGTAACGGCCAGCGATAGGACATACAGGGAAGTAATTCGAGAAAATCTGGTTTTAAAATTACTTGGCGACCCAAACACGTATGGAGCTGAAGAGTACAGGCACTTTGTTCAAAGTATAACCTCAATAAATCTGTAAGTTGAATTTAAGAGTTTGCTGCAGCCTGAGTGTATATATTTTGGTTTCTTTTATTATTAGTCAAAGTATTAACCTTTATTGATTACTTCTTCTTTACTCTGAAGGTTTAAGAACCTGTGGTATCATCCTTCATTGCAGTCATCAATGGAAAAGTTCCATTTCCCCCTTGATGCCAAGATTTGGCTTAATTGCCATGATCTTTGTCGCGAGTGGAAAAATAAGTGGAGAAACATGTCCAACAAAGATAGGCCGTATTACAAATATACTATGGAAGAGCTGAAAGAGAAGATCGGAGCTTACTCAAACGGTTTTCTTCGTGTTGTTTTGGATATGGAAACGGAAACAAAAGAGAAAGAAAGACTTCATGAAATAAGAGCTGAGCAACGGCCGGAATATTTGAGAAAAGAGAAGAAGCAAAAGAATAGAGTTGACGTGGTCACAATATTTAAAATAGTAAGGAATATTACCATTCGCATAGTTGAGACGCTCAGGAAAGCTGGAGAAGAAGTTATGGTATGTACCCAAATTACATGACATTCTTTTTTTTTTTTTTTGGCTAAAAATTACACTGCAGTCTTTGAAAGAAATATAATATGTATCTTCGCTTATTCACAGACTCAATTACAAGTCGTAAAAGCTCTTCAAGAATTATTCCCTGGGTTTCTCCTCGATTTGTATGATTTTCTTGTGCGCATTGACAATGCCAACTTGGGATTCCTGTATGTACCATCCATAACGGCCAGTCAGTATTGAGGTATTTTAGTTTTTCTGATCCATTATGTCTTTAATATGAGAAATTAGTCGAACCGGCCTCCAACAATATCCCCATTGATTGTACAATTTTTTAATTTTTTTTTTGGAATGATTTGTACAAGAATATTAACCACTCGAATTTTATGGTCATCATTCCTTAAATATTCTAAAAGTGGATGATCAGGTAAACACCACTCAACTGACTCAAAATTTGTATTAATTCACTTTGTTTTTTCTACAGGTATTGGCAAGCAGTTAAATGGTGAGACCTCAGGAAGAAGGAAGAAAAAAAAACATTGCCAATATAGATGCTTTATTTGCAACTAGGAGGACTATACTTCAGCTAGACTTACTTCGGTCACCTGGCCTGGCCATAAAAACGTTTGTCATGGATAATAGCAGTTTAGACTTGATTTTTATCAGTTTGTGTAATAGCAAGTTTGCTTATAGAGGTGAAATCACTCCTTACAATCATAGAAAAATTAGTGTGAATCGTAAAAATTGAGGATTGTAATTTAATTATGACGCCCATATTGATTTGCTTAGTTGTTTATTTTTTCATTGAGGATTGTAATTTAATTATGATGCCAATATTAATTTGTTTTTCCTTTCTTTTAAAAAAAATAAATAAAAAAAAACTTTAGCCCACCTCACCTTTACATATGTCGTGAGAATCAAATCTATAACCTTTACAATATTGGAATTATAAATTACCAACAGGTGACAGCTCACTAACATTTTGTTTAGTTTTTCATTTCAATTTTGTTGGTTCTTTTGGTAATTATTTTAGTTTGTGGGTTGGTTCTTTGTTTGTTAAAAAAAAAAAAAAATCTTTGTTTCTACTTGTTGATTAATTTATCGACATATAAATGTTGCCCACGTACGTACTTATGTAGTTTAAGTGTGTGGACAAAATGTAAAATGAAATTTCCCTCATTAATCATTACTAAGAGATATTCATGCCTAACATTTGCAGTATTTAACAAAAAATGCCCAACACATTAATATAGCGAAGTCTAAATATCTATGGATCGAAGTCCCTAGCTTTTTCTTTTTTTTTCTGTGTCTTGAAAGTTGGTCGAAGTCCATATATTCAAAGGAATCAGTCACTACTCACTAGAGATATTTCCCTCATGTTTAAGAATATATCGACAAGGGTGATTTTATTTACACATCCTTTTTTCTTCATATACATTCTCATTTAGCTTTTCTTTTTTGGTAAAATTAAATTCCCCTAATACCATTCCAAGAATTTAAATAAATAAAATAAATATAAAACAAGAAGAGAGACGTTGCAATCTAGGTTGACGAGCGACGAAATCAAAGCGGCAAAGGGGCGAAACTTTTTTTCTTCTCCTACACCAATATTTGCATCATGTCTTATTTTTTCAGATTAATTGTTAAAAATTATGGTTTATCTTTCCTATTAAAATTACCAGAATTGATCTTTAGTCTTGATCATGATGTTCTTCTTGATTTCTATGACACTAATTTTGATGAGAACGAATTGATCAGCTTGATTGGGTTAGTTGGCTTACAGTTTTGTTAAGATAGTTTTCTTCCATAAGTTTTGTTGAATTGCATTCAGTTTGAAGTTAATTAACTAATTGCCTAATGACCAAGTGATGAAATCGTTTGAATAGAAGATTGTTATCAATGTTGTATTCTTCCACTTCGAATATTAAGTTCACTTGAATTCCATTGTAAGTGGAGCAGTATTATTATTATTTTTTGTCGCTTAAAAATATTATTTTTTGAAAGGAAAAAGACAACTACAAAAGGGGGACATGAAGCCAATACCCCTTAGGGAAAAGAAAAAATAAAATTCAAAAGGCATGACCAATTGAATCAAAGGTTTAGACGCACAGTTGGCGTCCGGTTGCAGGTATGATAGGGATCCTGCGAACTAGTTTGCCAATGTTTAGTCTTTGATTTTTTTTCATGAGTCTCTGGTAGAGCCCGAAGGATATTCTCATCTTCTAAGATTGCGTCATCCTCATCATACCAAGAGTTGAAAGAATTGATGTCAGACTGAACATAAACAGTCTACCCAATGGGTTCTTCATTTTCCAAGTCACCCCAATAAAACCTAGTTTGAACATTCTGTCGTGAAGAACTTGTTGGAGTTAGACTCGTTGCCGGATTCAACATGTCCTGAACTACATCATCAACAATATAGCATTTGAGCTCTCAATTTGTATGTCATGTTGAACATCATTTAAAACCAAATTTCCATTATATTCATCTCCTTCTTCACTAGAAGATCGAGTCTACCACAATCTTCTCCCATGATCTCCTTCACGCTCTGCTAAAAGAACTTGAAAAGAATTAGACAAAGGAACTGAAGAGACACATTGTACATACGAACAAGTAGCTAAACTTGAAAGAACTTCCCAAAAAAAAAAAACAAAAAAAAAAAAAATAAATAAATAAAAAGAAAGAAAGAAAGAAAACAGATAGGGTTGGGAGAGTTAACAAAGTTAATGGAGAAAAAAGGGTTCTGCTAGGGTTTTGTCTTTTCTTAATCTGTTTTATTTCATTCCTCTATTCTCTTTCTTATTCCTCAGTGAAAATTCTCTCTTGGTCTTCAGTCTCATCCTCTTCTTCTCTCTTCTCTTTTGTTCTTTTTTCATCAGCCTTCTCTTTCTCGCCAATTCTTTTCTAGATTTGCATATGGGGAATACTGAATCTTGGAATCCCAATTGCTAATGAGTGTAACATACAAAGGGAAATTCGTCCAAACAGTGTCTGAACTTTTCCAGACTATTAATTTTCGTACCTAAACTTTGAAAAATGTCACAATGGTACCTGAAGTTTTGGCCCCGACCCAATTTCCATACCTGGAAACAGTAAAATCGTCTACGGTGTTAAATTTTGAAGGATATTTTCGTCATTTTACTATTCATCTTCTCTGAAATCGATGGGCCACCACTCGATTGTCTCCATCCTCTTCTTCTCCTCCACCGAAACCATCACCAACACCTCTCTTAGCTATCGACGGCGCGTCCCCATTGATCAACCCACAGCGCCAAATCACTTCCTTCTTCTCCAACTCCCGTCTCTAAATCTAATCCCAGCCCGGGTTCCAGCCCTAGCTCCACCATGCCTTTGCCTCTCCAATCCAAGCCCAATCTCAATCCCAAGAAATTCAAATTGCTTCAACAGACCGTCCAGACCTTTAAGCGCTTACAGCGAGGTCCTTTGCTCACTCCCGAGGCTCCGGTGGCGGAAGAGGACGAGGAAGACAGTAATGATGATGATGATGATGATTCCATTTCCACAAACCGTCAGTTACAATCTTTCTCTCTCTTCCATTTCCTGTTTTCTCGCGGGTCCTCTAACGGCCTCGCCATGGCGGCTCCGGAACCCGAGGATGAGAAAAGCTGGCAGGAGCTACTCAGAAAGATGTTGCCTTCCGGCGCGCCATTGCCGGACGATGACCATCTCTACTACTCCATCGCAGTTGAGTACGAAGGCCCTCCGCTGCCCTACGAAGTCCCCAAGGTTGATCCAGTCGACATCGATTCGCTTCGCAGCGCTGCTTCCGGAGCTTCAGGTTCGGTTTCGGAGCTTTCTTCGATTCCGGTGGCCGAGCCGGTCGATCGGGACGCCTCTCGGTTCAGCCGGATCAGGAATGGCGACGCCGCAAACGAAACGCAGACTTCGACGTCGTTTTCGGTAGGTTTCAGCTCTGAATTTTCAGCTCAGGACTCAAACTCGGAGCCAAAACCGGTCGAGGACGACGCCGGAGGAGGAGGAAAGAGAGCTGCGGTCGTGACTTTCAACACGCCGAGAGAATCGGAGACGGAAGACGACGGCGACCGGTCCTCGCCGCCGCAATCGGAGCCGGTGGGATCGCCGGTTGCTTGGGCCTCGCCGCTGAAGGTAGCAAGTAAGAGAGGGATTTGCAGCAGGTGTGGAAAAGGGAACATATTGAAGGAGAGGGAGTGGTGCTTGGTGTGTGACTCAAAGTACTGTAGTAACTGTTTGCTTAAAGCTATGGGATCAATGCCGGGGGGGCGAAAATGTGTGAGCTGCATTGGGCAGCCTATAAATGTGTTCATGGTCTCGTAGCTCCGGTAGTTCTTTCCAAAGATTAATGTATTCACATGGTTGGAAAGGAATCGAGTTGGTGGAGGAAAAACATTGATAGCTAAGAGAGGTGTTGGTGATGGTTTCGGTGGAGGAGAAGAAGAGGATAGAGCCAATCGAGTGGTGGCCCGTCAATTTCAGAGAAGATGAATAGTAAAATGACGAAAATATCCTTCAAAATTTAACACCGTAGACGATTTTACTGTTTCCAGGTATGGAAATTGGGTCGGGGCCAAAACTTCAGGTACCATTGTGACATTTTTCAAAGTTTAGGTACGAAAATTAATAGTCTGAAAAAGTTCAGACACTGTTTGGACGAATTTCCCAACATACAAATGGGTGAAGTTGACTTTTTTGTTTTTGTCGGTAATATACAAAAGGGTGTCTAACATTTAGTCAGAAACGCAGAAGCCTAAAGCCCATAAAACCTCTCTCATGCATTATGCAGGTCAGTCTCTCCGGCTCTATATCCTCTTTTAGTTATGTGCAAAGATTGAAATATATGCGATATTTCCGATATATCCCCTGATATCCCCCTAAGATATCACACATATATCCCCTGATATCTCCCTTAGGGGGTTGATATCTTATCTTCTAGACTTCTATCGTTTTTGCTTTCTCCAATATATTAGATATTTGGGATATATCTTTGGTAAAGTGAAGAAATATATGTAAAATCTGATAGAAAAAAAATAAAAAATAGAAAAAACTTAGTAATTCTCTAAATGCAAATATGTGTGAAGAGAGATATCCTCAAGACAAATCTGGGTGAGGAGAAATCCCCTCAAGGTGAATCTAGGTGAAGAGAAATACCCTCAATGAGATTATGGGTGAGAAGTAATTCTCTAATGCAAATCTGTGTGAGGAGAGATCTCCTCATGGCGAATATGGTTGAGGCGATCTGCTACTACAACATGAAGCTGCGGCTGCGAGACAGATAGGCAATGAATAATATGGTCAATGAAAACAACTGAATAGATCTACTTCATGTTGCAAGTGAGCCGCTTGATAATTGCGTTGATCTACTTCATCATTGGATTATGCCTGCACACCTCGATGATGAAGTTGGAAGATCTCTTCCACAAGTTGTAGAAACTGCAACTAATGCTGGAATCAATGTAAAGAGGGTCTTATATGAAGAAGTTGTTAAAAACCCAAGAGATAATTCAGATAGTGATGGCGCGTGGGGTGGTACAGCAACTCAGATAGTTTTGATGATGATGAAGATGGTAGAAGCGGAACAGGTGGTGGAGGTGAAAGATATGAATAGATATGAATATGAACAATCTTCTGTGGGTGGAGGATTAAACCAATTTACCTATGAAGGTAATTTTGATCCTGTAACCCAAGATGAAGACCACAGAGCTAGAACAGCTGGTCATGGTACTCAAGAGAAGACCCAATATGGGAGGAGGACTAGATGTGCAACTGATGATCAAAGTACCCCATCTGATGTTTCTTAAATTGCCTTAAGTTTTGACTCTATCAGTTTAGGCACAGAGCACAGTGGGACCTCATATAAATCTCTTGAAGGCAACAATCAATTTGGCTATGAATATGGATATAATCAATATGAAGAAGTACATGATTAATCATCCAGTTGGATTCATCCTTATTATTCTCTTATAGGGGAAACAATCTGTAGCACTAAATAAATCTATAACTATCATGTTCATCACTATAATTCGTACTATATAGGTCATATGTCTTGGTCTAATTATTGCATTTTCGTAGACCAGCGAGGGATTTTTCAACCACCTAGAATCTCTTTTTGGATGTAGATAAAGTTGATATTCATATGTATTTATATGTAATTTTAATAAATTGACTATTTCAAAAACGATATATTTTCCCGGGTGCCCTATATTCTTTTTCTACTAAGTCCTAAACATACCGAGCGAGTCCGTGGACTTACAAAACGTAATGGATCCGTAGGCTTTGTTTGTGGCTTAAGGCCCCATGTTGAGCACAAATCCATAACGTAACTATACACAAGGGACACATTACTAAGCCCTAAATAAACGTCGAAATTTGAAAGCCCATGTTGAGCCCACTCTTATCTGAAAACAAACCCTTAAACCCTAAAAATTTTGCATTATAAAGACACACGCAAACACTTGCAGTCCTCTCACAACTGCGCCTCTTTCTCATAAACCCTAAAACCCAGCCGTTCCCTCTCTCTAAGCTCGCAGACATGGCACCTCCTCGAGGTAATACTCTATACTCATCAATCACTCCTCTTCTTCATCATCTATTTTGTCTGTCTTACCTCGCCTCTGTTTAGTCTAAGAAGACCCATCAGTTTTCTTAGCTTTGTTGATTGACTTCTTGCTCATTTGCATGTACCCAGTTTAGTATTTCGGTTCTTGTTCATCTAATTCCAAAACCCAGAACCCAAAACCCAAAACCCTGTTTATATTGTGCAAGTTCATATTGAAACTACTTTTCTGATGTGTGTTTTCGGTTAATCATTACATTATACTAGTTTCCGGGTTGTGTTTCTGTGAAGTTTTAGCACGAGGTGGTGTTTATTGATTTGTGGGTTTTTATGTGTAGGCCGTGGTGGTTCTGGTGGGTTCAGGGGTGGAAGGAGTGATGGAGGGAGAGGCCGAGGTGGAGGCCGTGGATTCGGTGACAGAAGTAACAGTGGTTTTAAGCCCAGTGGAGGCCGAGGTGACCGTGGTGGTCGGGGCCGTGGTGACCGCGGCCGTGGAAGAGGCCGTGGGGGCAGAGGAGGAATGAAGGGTGGAACCAAGGTTGTGGTTGAGCCCCATAGACATGCTGGGGTTTTCCTTGCTAAGGGTAAAGAAGATGCTCTTGTGACCAAGAACATGGTCCCCGGAGAAGCTGTCTACAATGAGAAGAGGATTTCCGTTCAGGTAGCGACTTTAATTGGTGGTTTAGAGTAATTGTTTCCGTAAGCTGTGTGTTGTGGTTTGGTTTTTATTGCTGTGTATTGTGGCTTAAGGAATTGTTTTATTTATTTCAGCAAGAGGATGGAACAAAAGTTGAGTATAGGATTTGGAACCCTTTCCGTTCCAAGTTGGCAGCTGCTATTCTTGGTGGTGTTGATGAGATCTGGATTGTAAGTTTCAATTCCATGGTTTGGTGCATTCTGTTCAATATTCACTACGGTTGAGAATTTTCAATCTAGAATCTTGATGTTTGTTTATGTGATGAAGAAACCTGGTGCCAAGGTTCTCTACCTGGGGGCTGCTTCTGGTACCACAGTCTCTCATGTCTCCGACCTTGTTGGCCCTGTAAGTTCCATTCGTATAGAAGCTCTTTAATTGTTTTAATTGAGAGTAGCTTCTTATAATTAATGCTGTTGCGTTTGCAGACTGGATGTGTCTATGCAGTGGAGTTTTCTCATAGAAGTGGCAGAGACTTGGTAAACATGGCTAAGAAGAGAACTAATGTCATACCAATTATTGAAGATGCTAGGCATCCAGCGAAATACCGTATGCTTGTTGGCATGGTTGACGTGATATTTTCTGATGTTGCACAACCCGATCAGGTTTGTTTCTTGAGATTTGTTTTAGCTAACCGTGAACTTGGTGATAATTCTGTTATTGTGTGCTTGATGGTTGCTTATGTCTTCATATAATTATGCAAATGATGAGTTTACTCGGATTCCCCTTCAAGACATCTTGAAAGATGAAAGCTCGAGTTTTCTGATGCATATCTTGTAGTACTGAAATGACCCCTCTGTGTGTGTGTGTTTTCTTTGGGTTAATTTGGTATCCCTTATGCTTATTCCTTTAGAAAATTTTGCAAATAGTTTCCACAGTCCTTATGTCAGTGTTCTTTGATATTTGTTTGTAAATGAAGTTGTACAAATGTTGTTTTTCTTGGTATTGAACATGTGACGAGTTACTCGGATTCCCCTTCAAGACTTTAAGGGTGCTGTAAACCCGAGTTTCTGATGCTCTTATGTTTGAGAATCTGCTTTTTGTGATAGACTGTCTTGCATCTTTCCCATATTTTACTCTCACACACACACTGATATTTGTACTAAGACTAGACTTTGTTTCTATGATTTTCTGGTGTCTGCCCTGAAAATATTTATGTTAGTTTACTTGTATCCTTTTCTGTAAAAGTTATACAAGTTTTTTCGTGCGTAGTATTGGCGTGTGACGAGTTACTCGGGTTCCCCTTCAAGACCTTTGGGTGATGCAAAACCGAGTCTCTGATGCTCATTTGTTTGGTATTTTGATTGTGGTTTTACTTCTTTCCTCACTCCCTTTCTCTGATGTTTTTAGTGGACTGCTTTGTCTTTATGATTTTTGTGGTGTTACTTCATACTTTTCCATATAGTTTCTAAAACATATTTTCTCTGTATATCGAGTATGTAATGAGTTTCTTTCATTTTTCCTTCTAGACAATATCGGTGATGCAAAACCAAGTTTTTGGTACTCTTGTTTGTTGTGTGACTTGGTGTTACTTTTTGCTTTCCATATCTACAACCTTTGTTTTTTTTCTCTGTATATTGTTCGAGTATGTGACGATGTGGCCAGTTTCTTTTATCTTTCTTTCTAGACATTATCAGTGATGCAAAACCACGTTTTTGATGCTCTTGCTTGTTTCAACTTCTGTGTCTTTTGATTGCATGTCTGTCTTATTGCTGGAAGACTAAACTTCAATGTTTCCAACTATGTTTCTAGATGTCAATAGTTTGTTGTGTTTCGCTTCTATATATGCATCTTCTTTTTTTTGGCGCAATTTTTGAGCATTTGACCAAGTACTTGGATTCCTTTAAGGCATCATGTGTGATGCAACCCGAGTTTCTGATGTTTTGGTATAAAGATTTTGATATTTTTGGTTTTGATATCTTAAAGTCTTGATTGCACCTTTTGTCTGTCGGAAAATTCCTAATTGTGTTGTTGAAGCACAATCAAGGGGTGACTACCCAAATGTGTCTACCATGTTCTTGTAATCTTACATAACAAGTTGTTTTGCCACCCATGCAGGCCAGGATTCTAGCTTTGAATGCATCATATTTTCTTAAAGCAGGAGGGCACTTTGTCATCTCTATCAAGGTTTGTTTAGTGAATATGTTCTATTTCCCTCCTCATAAGAGGTGAGTTGCTAAAGCTGCTTAATCTAGGTTTTAATAAATGCTTGCTTTTTTGAATCATTTTAGGCTAATTGTATCGACTGCACTGTTCCTGCTGAGGTGGTGTTCCAATCTGAGGTGAAGAAGCTGCAGGCAGAACAGTTTAAGCCTTTTGAACAAGTGACTCTTGAACCTTTTGAGCGTGATCACGCTTGTGTGATTGGTGGTTACCGCATGCCAAAGAAGTCAAAGGCTGCTGCCTAGAACGTCTGTAATCCATGAATCAATAGCTTAGTTTGCCTGTGAGAAAAGGATAAAATGTAAACCCGACAATGTTTTTCCTTTTTATTCTCATTACCTTGTTGGTCTATGTAGTTCTGAACATCTTAGTGATCTTTTTTGATTGATATTTTAAGTTTTCATCTTTAATTTTGATGTCCAAACGAGCACTTGTATTAGTTTATCACATCTCTGCTAGAAATTTTAGACTGAAAGTGACCTAAACTTACAGAGTCTAGTTTTCTTACTTTACCTAAAGAAGATGAATATGCCTGGACAGACTTTTTCAACCGCTGTATGTTTTAAACCTAAAGGTACTCATTGGCCCAAAGGCGTTTCTAAATGGATAAACTAAAAGGCTCCACTGAAAAATGATGTTATCTGCAAATCATGTCCTATCTCCAGTCCCTGTCTCTTAACATTGCTTAGATTTGGGAAGTAGACAAGCAGCAAATTAGGCTGCATGTGTATGTCTTCCTATCAAATCGTAGATTCTGAGTAAATCTTCAACATGTTGAAGACAAGAGGTATCAACATCGTTTAGCCGTGTACTCTACAGCGGTCCTAGCTGGCTTTGTGGAGGCTTATGGGGGGTTATTGAATGTTAGTTGGGTCAAGCAGGAGTGTATCAGGACTGTAAGAGAGCTGGGAAGTGGGAATCAGCTGCTAGTTGAGTCTGATATAGATAGTGCCGTGTTTGGTGGACGCTGTGCAGATGGAGGAAACCCTAAACTGAAAAAATGTAAAAGATATTGTCAGAAGTGGGATTTGAACCCACGCCCTCTCTCGAAGACCAGAACTTGAGTCTGGCGCCTTAGACCACTCGGCCATCCTGACAGTTCTGTCCATCTGGTAAGCCAAATTTTCATAGTGATTGAGATAAAGCAAAAAAAAGCTAAATTCCATAGTGATCATATAAAGCAAAATAAAAAATATTGAAAATGTTTGTGTTTCAGTAGTAAGCTAAAGACCCATTACAATCTACAAAAATTGTGCTAAATGGTAAGCTAAAGTAATTTACAAATCAAAGCGCAAAAAAAAAAAAAAAAAAAAAATGTCAGAAGTGGGATTTGAACCCACGCCCTCGTTAGAGGACCAGAACTTGAGTCTGGCGCGTTAGACCACTCCGCCATCCTGACACTTGTTATCAATACCCCAATTCATATTATACTGTTATAACTTATCTCTGAAGGCAAAACTTGATGACTTTTTTGCTTATTCCTTTTGATGACATTGTTGTAGATCAAAGTGTTTCTCCAAGCTAGACTTGATAGATTAAACTTGTCTTTTGAATTGCATTTGGTTTCGGCTATTGTTGCTTGTTGCCTCTCACACTTGGTTGCTTAAGAGTGTTTGTGATTTGCTATTCTAGTGCCATTGCTTTAAAACTTGCAGAGCAAGGGAAAAGCTCTTTTTAGCCATTTAGGATTCTTACAGACATGCATTGATCAATCTTGAATTTCAATACCGAGGTTATGTAAAACAGTAAAAGTAAGAGCACTAAATGACTTGGAACCTTAAAATGGATTATGATAACCTACTTGGAATCAAAATCCACAGGTGATGTCACTGAACAAATTAACCATGCTGGTCTCAATTCTCAAATGGCGAAAAACACAAAAATTTGGAAGGCTTAGCTTCCCTACACAGTAAACATGGTTTACAGAGAAACTAAGCGGAAGAATAAGAGGAACTTCATATAATATTATGATTATTTTCAGCTATCGTCTCGCCTTTTATATCTTGACCTCCCCATTTCTTCATTCGGTCTGAACTTTCTTCCACCTGCGGAAAAAGAAAACGAACCACAGTTAATCATTTATTTTCAATGAAGTTTGTTAGAACATGTTGTGCTGGTAAGTTTAAATCACAGCTAGCTATAAGAGACTTTTAAAGTAATTACCTCCTTGTTCCAGTTGGTTCTGTAAAGTACTATAATGAGCAGCAAGGTTTGAAGTGCTGTTCCACATATCATGCCTCCCCAAATTCCCTACAATATATTTGAACATATCTGATTGAATTTCTAATACACATGAAAAGAATATCGGAAACTTCACAAACCGAAACATATTACTTACTTGCACTCCCATGTCTAGTGTATAACCAAGAAGGAATCCGAATGGGAGCCCAAAAATGTAATAACAACCCAAGTTAATATAAGCCACAATTCCTTGCCATCCACCTCCGATAGCAACACCTGAAAGCATCAATCCAGGTTTTGTAAACAATGAATCAAAGGTGAAGAAAAGAAAGATACTCTTCTCTAGCTTAAGAGGATGGAAGCCAACAAACACGATTTATTGATACCTGAAATCACAGGCTGGACACTGTTGAGAACCATGGTGATTCCGAGAAGCCATGCTAGCTTTGAAACAGCTGCTTGCAATTCGGCATTGCTTGTGAAGATGACAGAGAAGTAGTCTTTGGCAATCAAGATAACAACCATGCAAAAAATTCCAATCAGCAGAGATTGAGCCACTGTCACATAGACTGAGTATTTAGCTGCTCTCGGACGCCCTAGTCCAAGTTCATTAGAAACTCGAACACTATAAGAATTGGAAGAGAAACAACAAATTGTTTCAGAAACTTGGCATCAAAGCAGTTGTTACTTGAAGCAGACGCAAAATAGTAAAAGAAATTGAGTCTTGGTACTTACCTAATAGCAGCATTGATTCCAATGAACAGCATTGCTTCCCATCCATTGACATTCATGCTGAAATATCAATTAAGTGAATCAGATACCCCATACTGAAAATTGAACCACCAAACTATGAAAGTGAGTGGGATTAGTTGTGTTGTTACCAAATAGAAAGTGAATCAAGAGCAATGACCGCATTGTCAAGATGACCAGTAAGAATGATGATACTCATCATATACCAAATCTCAAGGCAAAGCATGACAGCTGATTCAAGCGAAAGCTTTACAAAGGCCCAAATGTCTTTGAAAGCCAACCATGAAAACCCGCTCCACCCTTCGTTACACCAACCAAGTATATAAACAAGCTCAGCAATCACAATTTCCCAACCTGTAATGTCAAAAGCTATAGCTGCACCATATATCCCCCAATCGAACACGTAAATGAAGAGGAAAAGAAGTCCAATGTGAACCATTAGGGCTATGAATCCGATCCAAGCAAGAACTATGACCTTGCTTTGTGCCTGCAGGAACTTTTGGCAAGGGAAATTGATGGCAAGTGAGAATAGCTGAGGGATCACATACACGGTGAATGTTCCCGCCAGGTCCGCTACATCGTCATCTTGGCCAAGAAGCTTTAAGATTGGGGCAGAGAAGCAATAGAGTGGAGTAAGGAAAAGGCAGGTTGTCCATAGAATGATCCATGACCTTTGCATGTAGATACCAAGCATGTTAACTCGCCCAGCTCCAAATGCTTGACCACATAATGTCTCTAGTGCACTTCCCATACCAAGCTACAACAAATTTGTACAAATGAATTATAATGTGATTTGAATAATAGTGATTTCATTATTAATCCATAGTCCACAGTCAAGAACTAAGATTTTACTATGAAACTTTTGGTTGCTGTATTTTGTCTATACATTTTATAATGCTCAAGTAACATCATAAAAAGGGAAATGCGTCTCACGATGGTCAAGTCCGTTATATATTCTTCAATTACCATTTCAAATCCATTTTAAGATTGAAAACAAATTAAATTTAGTGTGAGTTGGGATTTTGTTTCTTATTGGAAAATTTATGAACATGACGTATATGGTAAAGATTGGTAAAACTGAAATCCTATTACGAAACTCGAAACACACGGCTAAAATTGCTCTCTGGTCAAGATACGTAAGCTAAAGGATTAGTATATGGTAACGAAGGGGATTATGAAGATAAGCCACACTCCAAAACGACTTGATACCAAAAGAAAAATGCAAAACGACAATACCAGATAAGCCACTTTAAAGTAAACTCACAGATTCATCATTCATACAAAACAGAAAACGTAAACTTAAAGATACCAAAAGCATGAAAAAAAAAAAAAAAACAAAACAAAACAGAATAAAACAGAGTTTACATGTTCCTCTAATAGTTAAAGTACAAGACTAATCCTTTTAATATCAGAAAGTTCGTCTTTTTCGAAAATGAGCAGCACCTAATCCGTAAGAAAAACGAAGGAAAAAGCTTTTTTTTTTTTTTTAAACACGAGACTTTTCCGAGATTTTCTCAACCGTAAAACAGAGTATGAGATATTTCAAATTTTCAATATTCGATTAACCACAAACATAGTTTACATAGATTCGAAATTTGACTAGTTGATACTAATTCACCAAGATATATACAATTCCAAAATCTACATACGATTTCGTAGTTACTCTCCCTTGAATTCAAATCGAAATTCAATGAGTTCTTTAGTTCATTTTCGATTATTAGATTTTAAGTGAGAACACTACGTACCCCATTAGAAAAACCCAGAACAGAAATGAGGAGGAAAATCTCACCCAAAGAAAAAGAGGAACGGCATTGCACGAAATCATTATTCAAAGTAATCGAAAACAAATAGCAAAAGAAGTGAAGGTAAGTTATATATTACCATGAAGCCGAAAGAGAAGGTACTGATGACGGAGAGAGAGATAGAGACGGCGGAGAGCTCAAGGTTTCCGATGTGGCCGACGAACATGGTGGAGACGGAGTTGGTGCCGAAGTTGCAGATTATGGTGAAGGCTATAGGCCCACCAATCCTCCATAGCTTCACTGTTTCTTTCCACGTCACCTCCCGAGCCTGCTTAAAGCTTGTCACCGGCTCGTAGTCCGTGACAGCTCCGTTGGTCAGCAGCGGCGCCTCCATCTGGTTTTTCCGGCCACCGGAGGACAGGTGTACGATCCTGATCAAGTGGCAGCTAGCCTGGAGAGGCTATTAAAGGGGGAAGGATTGGTATTGGTTGGTTTGGTTTGGAGGACAAAATGCATGTATACAGTGTTGTTGCTACTTATAGGGTTTTTAGAAGAAGCGAAGCTTCTTTGACTTTTTACTCTTTCATTTTGACTGAAAAATTACCCAAGTCGTAGTTATCTGGTTTTACTGTTGAAAATTTGAAAAATGATAATCATATCATGTTTGTTTAAATCCCTAGTTAGTTAACGTTCAATCAATACTTTTCGAGTGAATACATGAACCCTCCATTGTCTCATAATGAACTCAATTCATATCTTTAGTGAATTCAGTATTTGTTTTTATTATTTAGGAAAGTTGTTCATATTAAGTACTGCTTTCTGATTTCATTTATGCATGGAGACACACCCACCTCGACTTTCATATAAATTTTGTGTCACTGTTACCTACTTTTGGCTCATGAATCTATTTAGTTATTGTCTCATAATGAACTTAATTCCTATCCTTAAGGAATTGGAAATTATTCTATGCACCGACGGTGCAAGTGACCCAACCCTTATAAAATAATCTCAACCTTTGATATTTATTATCAACTTTATTTTTAATAAACAAAAAGTGTATTTAATGCAATCTAACCATTTATTTATGTTGGTGCAAGTGCACGGCGGTGCTCTGAATAATCTCTCAACCCATTTCAATTTTCATATAAATTTTGTCACTGTTCCTATTATTGGCTCATGAATGATAAATCAATTATTGCATGATAATAATTAATTAAAATCAACATAAAAGAAAGATCGTGCGGCAAATGTGGTGTGCTTTTATGAATTTAAGAGCATCTAAAAACAATAATCTATTAGCCATAGTGTATTTAATGATGCTCATTAATATGTGCAATAATAATCTAAAAACAAAGGGATAGGCCCTTTTATTAGGTGCCAATCAACCTAGTGCTTTGCAGGTTTTATTCACTATGGCTAATAGATTTGGATTTAGCAATTTTTGTACGACTCCTCGTAATCTTTATACTTATTATTTGGTTAGCATATTGCGCTATATCGTTTTTAAAAAATATATTATTTCTCAATCATATTTCAAATTTTATCGAAGAAGATTTCTCAAATCAAAGTTAGAACATTTTAAACAAACAGTCAGTTTTTCTCAAACTAAAAGTTGTTATACATAGTTATCATAAAGCACCGGAAGTCTATAAACTATTAAAAAGATAAGAGGCCTAATCCTAATTGGCTAATTCAAACAAAACATGGCACGATCAATATAGCTACCTCAGGCACTACTAGTCAATTTCAGGAATGACTTTTAAGTTTTAACTCCATGCTACTACTTCTTCCCTCCTCCCTATCATTTTCGAACGAAAAACGACAGCTAGCTTTTGGAGATTCGGACTATGACCGATTCAATTGTTCTCAATATCTCACCGTGAAAAGTCTCGAGTCTCCCATGATCCCATGCAATTAAACTAGTAGGAACAGTGGCTTATGCCAACTAACAGTCCGAACCTCCAAACAATAAATTTGGTGAGAGTTTGGTGCCAAATATAATGTCGGGCGGGTTAGCTCTGTGCGGTCCAGCATTCTGCACATGAATCATATCGAGACAAAAGAAGAAGAAGAAGAAGAAGATCGAAGTTGGTAAGTTAATTGATAGGTGCTAAACTGGTTCACGTATAGAGGTGCTAGTTTTTAGTGGTACAAGGGCAGAGAAGCCAAGGATCCATAAATGACGACGTACGTGGATGAAGTATACACAGATATTTTCACCAGAAAGGAAGTACTGAAGTGGTTGATAAAAAATATATGGTGCCCTAACCGAAAAGGTACGTGATCGATATGAGATTGATGAGAGGAGGAGAGCTAAGCTAACCTTCAAAGTAAAAGAATGTGCTGCCGGGAGAGGAAACGGTCAAGTATCTACCAACGTGATCGCGAATTCATGTATAACTTGACAAGTCTATTGGTACATGCACAGATGAGAGAGTTTTTGTATGTATGAAAAGCAATTTTGATAACGAAACTTCTATTATAAATGCATGTATATGGCATACACGCATGATTAAAAGATGTGTGATTCCCTGTAATAAAATGTAGAAAGCTCTTGCAATACTCACACACAATCAGATCATGCATGTATGTCATATGCGCAGCGCATGTATAGTAAAAATTTCGTTTTGATAATGTGAATACTTAGAAGTCGTCTCATGCAAAGTCTTAATAATCTATGTAACCAAAAAGGTCTTAATAATCTCACAACATTTATAAAAGTACTGTCATGAAAAAGTAAAACAATGATGTCAAATTAGTAAAACGAAAAATAGCAAAAGAGATAAAAGAGTGATTCTTGCGTGGGGCAGCCGCACCGCCACGTGGTGCGGCAGGCCAATCATTCCCCTAGCAGGGGGGTATTTTGGGTATTTCACATTTAAAAATCAGGGACAATTTCGGAACAAAGACAAAAATTTCTTAAATTTGATTGGGCAGCCGCACCGTACACGTGGTGCGGCTACCCGCACCTAAGAATTGGCCGAGATAAAATCATTAAATATGGAGTAAAATGAGCGAGGCCAAGCTTTGGTAATCTAAGACATATGGGCTGCAGGAAAAGAAGATTGAATTTTCGGTCCTCCTCTCGGTTTGTTGGGTCTAGTAGTATAAAGCCCAAAGATAGAACCATGAGAAAAAGGCCAGACCCCAAGCAATACTAAGGTTGAACAGGCCCAGACCCTACCCCTGACTTGTAGTTTTATTTTGGGGTTATTATCACAAATGGTACCTGAACTATACCTCAATTTTATCGATGGTACCTGAACTTCAATTTTGATCACAACCAGTACCTGAACTTTTCGATTTCATTTTAAATGGTACCTAGAGCCACCTCCAGTCACTATTCCAACTAAAAATGGCATGTAAAGGCAATCATAGTGATGATCTTTGATGATTTCAAGGGTTGCAATCATATATAGTGATGATTTTTTTGGTAATAGACTTGCCTTGAACTTTTTTTAAATTTTTTTATATTTTAGATTTGGCTTTTTTGGCCGGAATAGTGACCGAATGTGGCCTTAGGTACCATTTAAAATGAAATCGAAAAGTTCGGGTACTGGTTGTGATCAAAATTGAAGTTTAGGTACCATCGATAAGATTGAGATATAGTTCAGGTACCATTTGTGATAATAACCCTTTATTTTGTGAAGCAGCTGAGAAAAATTCCATTGTTGCTGAAGTTCTCAAATGAGCATCTACATATCAGCAAGCTATATTCTGAGTCTCCTTTTCTTGGTTCCCCCACTTCTTTATGCGCTTTGTGGTTTGCTCCACCTGCAATACATATAGATTCATTCAATCATCACAATGTGAACTCTATGCCTAGATAAGCGAAATAAATGAGTAACTTGTCCTCTTACACGAAATTTTATTAAAAAATAGAGAAAAAGGGTACAAAATAGATAGTAAAATGTATGCCTAGTTAGTTGTTTGCAGATTTGGTTTATACCTCATTGTCCCAGTTGGTTCTAGAAGTCAGAATCAGTAGGAACAGGATTTGAAGAACACTTCCACTCATCATGCCACCCCATAGTCCCTATGTATACATGTGCAGTAAAACCAGAATATATCACACAGTTTAAGCAGAACTGAAAATTACTATTAGTTAAGGGAAGGAAATGAGTGAAAGTGAGTATTACCATGGCACCTAGATTTGCTTTAAACCCAAGAAGGATTGCAAGTGGAAGACCAAACAAATAATAACAACCCAAATTTATATAAGCTACCATCACCTGCCATCCACCTCCAACAGCAACACCTGCATATGAAAATCACCAAGAAATTTCATGATCATTATGACTTTGGAAGTGAAGCTGAATTAACCCTAGGTACTATACCTGTTAACACTTGTGTAGCACTATTGAGAAGCATGGTTACACCAAGAAGGTATGCTAAACGAGCAACGGCTCGTTGCATATCTTCACTGTCTGTGAAGACAATGGGAATGTAGTTTCTGGTAATGAAGATAATAATCATGGACACGATCCCAACCATGAGAGATTGCGAGACAGCAACACACACCGAGTACTTTGCGGTTCTTGGGTGCCCCATCCCTAGTTCATTGGAGACTCGAATGCTACAGATCGATTGGGAATGACATTAGAGAGATACATTAGTGAAAACAATGACTATATGTGACATAAAAATACCAGAAAAATGCAGCATTTACCTTATGGCAGCATTTACTCCAACCAACAACATGAGCTCCCAATTCTGAAAGTTCGTGCTAATTAAGAGAAACAAATAAAAATACTTGGTGAATAATGATCACAATAGAAAAAAAGAACTTGCTATATGTTGAAGTGAATGATCTATATTACCATATAGAGAAGGAACCAAGAGAAATCACTGCATTTGGAAGGACACCAACGAGAATGTTCACACTCATGACATACCATAACTCGAAGCAAAACATGAAGCACGAAGCAAAGGAAAGCTTTGCAAAAACCCAAATGTCCTTAAATGCCAACCATGAAAATCCAGTATTCCAAGCCTCTTGGCACCAGAACACACAATACACACCTTGACCAATTGCAATTCCCCAATTTGTTATGTTGTATGCTGCAGCTGCACCACTTAATCCCCACCCGAAAACGTTGATGAAGAGATGAAGAAGTCCAGTTTGTGCAATGAGAGCTGCAAAGGCCATCCATGTGATCACGCCGACCTTGCTTTGAGCCTGAAGGAACTTTTGGGTGGACAAATTGAGAGTAGAAGAGAACATTTCAGGAAGAATCTTCCTGCTATATTTTCCGGCAAGATTAGCTATATGAGGGTCTTGGCCTAAGATCATTAGGATTGGAGTTGCATATATATAAGCTGATGAAAGGATCACAGAAGTGATGGATAGGACAATCCATGAGCGCTGCAAATAGATACCAAGTGAACCAACTTGGCCTGCACCATATGCTTGACCACAAAGTGTTCCCAATGCAATTGCCATACCTTGCTACATACACAGACATTGTACAGTAACTATTTAATCTCTCTTTCCTTAATTTCTCTTAGAAAATCAAATATAGAAGTACTTAATGTTTTGACATAGACTGACTGTCAAACTAATGGAGGTATGAAAGTGTCACAATGTGTTAAAGGTCCCAAACATAGGATGGTAACATGTAGTAAGGAGCGGTATAATGCTAACTTGTCTGTTAAATAAATGTGGGTGTGTTGGTGTACGACTTATGATTAGTAGGAGGGATATAGAGATAGATACAAACCAGGAAACCATAAGAGATGTTGCCAATGACATTGTGAGCCAGTGAAACAGCAGAGAGTTCAAGGTCTCCGAGATGGCCTACGAATATGGTGGTGACAGATTGAATCAAGTACTGAAACAACATTGTTATTGCAACTGGAGCTGCAATCTTCCACAGCTTCACTGTCTCTTTCCAAAAGACCGAAAAGGCCTCCTCAAAGCTACTCACCTGCACACAGTCTTCAGTCTCATCTGATTTAGGTTTGATGATCAGCAAGGGTACTGTCTGTGTTTCCATTTTGGTAGCTAGAAACTAAGATCAGCTGGGATGTTCACAACTCAGATAGCCACTGCTAGCTCTAACCAGTAAAGACTACAAGTCATATGATCTGTACTGACATTACCACAAATTAGTTATACTAGAAGGTAATTTATTGAGGTAGCTACATTTAATATTAAAAATCATACAATGTGTAGTTGGCTTTAATTCTTAGATCTGTCTAGGCCCCAAATATATGCTGCACCATTCTAGACCCCAAATACCATGCTTGAATAAGA
Source organism: Rosa rugosa (assembly GCF_958449725.1). Classification (NCBI taxonomy): domain Eukaryota; kingdom Viridiplantae; phylum Streptophyta; class Magnoliopsida; order Rosales; family Rosaceae; genus Rosa; species Rosa rugosa. The sequence goes on from NC_084825.1 coordinate 51,649,234, forward strand.
ATCTTCACCAGAACATATATTTTTCCATGCGATGTAGTAAATATAGTAATATACTTGCTGATTTTCAAATTTAATATAATGGAGTGAAATATAAGCATGAGATCCCACTCAACTTCTTTTTAATTGTCATTATTTGGTTGACGAATGTTCAGTACATAATTTAGCTAGGTTCATACAAATATACAATTAGATTTCTACATTCTTTCCCACCGGCCATTCTGAAAATTAAAATACTAATCCCCACCTATACTTATTAATTACTCCAACTACCTCCCAAGTCATCGGTCGACTCAGCTGTCCTTTATTTGATCACAGAAACTCATGAGTGTTGAAGGAAAACACACCATAAACTATAGTTTTTCTTTAATTTTGTGCAGCCAGCCAGCCACAGAGTGAGCTTTTCATGCTTATGTTCTTAAGGAAGCTTATACTATTATCAGCAAGTTCTTATTTCTTGGCTTCCCCACTTCTTTCTGCTTCGTGGTTTGCTCTACCTGAAATATACAGAAATTGAATCATGAATTGAACAACAATACAAAGGAATGAGTCTGTAAATGAGATTCTACTTTCTTTCCTTACCTCATTGTCCCAGTTGGTTCTGGAAGTCATAATCAATAGGAATAAGATCTGAAGCGCATTTCCACTTATTATGCCACCGTAAAGTCCCTACATTGTAAAATTCACAGTTAATTATAAATGGATATGTACAGCATGATTCGTAGAGGAAGTCGATCAGGAAGAAATAGAAGTAGTACCATTGGACCCAAGTTTGCTTTAAAGTCAAGAAAGATTGCTAGTGAGAGCCCAAATAAATAATAAGCAGCCAAATTTATATAAACCACCATTTCTTGCCATCCACTTCCGACAGCAACACCTAAGAATGAAAAATGGACCAACAAATGGGGTACCATTGAAAGCTTAATATTTTGAACATGAGGAGAAGCCACACTAATACCTGTTAACACTTGAGGTACGCTATTGAGAAGCATTGTTACACCGAGAAAGAATGCTAAACGAGCAACAGCTTGTTGCATAACTTTGCTAGCTATTTGTGAAAACGATGGCAATGTAGTCTCTACTTATGAAGATAAAAGTTATAGACACAATCCCAATGAGGAGAGATTGCAAGACTGCAAGACTGCAACGCAGATGGGAGTATTTGGCCGCTCTTGGGTGCCCCATCCCAAGTTCATTTGAGACTCGAATGCTAGATCATTAACAATGTGATGATTAAATATCCTAAAAACTACAGAAAGATGGAAACAGTTTGTACCGAAACATAGGGTCATTTACCTCATAGCAGCATTTATTCCAGCAAAGAACATGATTTCCCAACTGTGAAAGTTCGAGCTGAAAATAAAAGACCGAAAGAATTTCAAACTTGTCATCACACATTAATACACAATGCATAAGAAGACTCAGAAACTGTGGTGCACGCTCTTACCATATAGAAAAGGAACCAAGAGCAATATATGACTGCATTTTTAAGTTGACTGGCGAGAATGTTAAGACTCATAGTATACCAAGACTCTAGGCAAAACATCATACATGAGGCAAGGGACAGCCTAGCAAAAGCCCAAGTATCTTTAAACGCCAACCACGAAAATCCATTCCAACTCTCCTTAAGAACACACATAAACTATTAAATCCTTATAGTTTATCCCCTTTATTTTTTTTTTTAGGGTAATAGTCAACCATTTTATTAATAATAATAAGAAGAAAAATTACAACTTATAGATGTAGAAACTACATCAAAATATAAAAGAATAGGAGCAATACTAGATGCAACAAAGCATCGGAAATAAAACCTAACAAGGATAGTAGAGGATGCAATTAAGCATTTGATGAGGGCCCGAATAGGATCCGGGCTATGTAAAACAGTACCAATAGTATGGTCGACCATACTTTCACGCAACATTATGCGTCGAATAGAGGGTAACCTCCTATCAAGGTAACTGGTGGTAAAGAAAATTTTCTCTTAGAAATATGATTTCTAAATGTTAAAAATATTGATTTAAAAGACGAAAAGTTTAGATCTTGAAATTACTACAGCGAAATGTATGTAAACAAAAAATAGTTTGGATATATAGTTTGGACCTAAGTATGTTTTCCCAAATATAGTTACTGCATAGTTTGATGAGTAAAATGTAATTTAATACTGTGATATACCGAAAGAAAATTACTCTTTACATAGAAAATGCATACATACATAAATACTCATAAAGCATATACAAACAAAACACATGAAGAGAGTCGATGCGTGATTGATCAGGTTAGGTAGATATGCAAACAAACCAGGAAGCCAAATGCGATGCCGTTGATGACACTATGAGAGAGGACATCAGCCGAGAGCTGAAGGTCTCCGAGATGCCCAACGAAGATGGTGGTGATGGACTGGATCAGGTACTGAAACAGACTTGTAAACGCCACCGGAGCTGCGATTTTCCACAGCTTCACCGTCTCCTTCCAACAAACCAACATGGCCTCCTCAAAGCTCTTCACCGGAGCATAGTCCCGCTCCGGCTCGGTCTTGTTGCTCAGCAAGGGAACTGTTGGTGTTTCCATTTCAAATTTTGATAGTAAGGAAGCTAAGTTAAGCTAGCTATATAGACCAGAAACTAATGTTGAGAAAGAGTACGTAGAGCTAGAACATCGATGTTGGAATGTAGTTGATTTATGTTACAAAAATAATTTAGATCACTGATCAACTAAGAGGTCCCATATTCACAGTATCTTTATTTTGACGTCTTCTTCTAACAAATTCAAGTATTTATTGGTTTGCATAAGGCCAGGTATGTCATGTCAATGGAACACGACGAGCAAAGTAATGAAGGTACGAAATTTTCACAATGTGGTTAAGTGAATTGAATCCGAAACATTTCACTATCCTATGTGGTAAGGAATGGTCTCTTGGTAACTATAGCTAGTTTGTAAAATAAATGTAAGTGTGTCGGTGTATGATTTTGGGAAGCATATATATTGATAGATCGAGATGCAAATCTGGACACCATAGGAGATGCGTTCCCAATGACATTGTGAAAAGTACTGAAATAACATTGCTATTGCAACTGGAGCTGCAACTCTTTTAAAACATCGCCTCATCAAAGCTACTCGCCGGTGCGCATAGTCCTAAGGCTCAGATGGGTTGGATTTGATGACCAGGGATGTTCACAAATCATAAGCCATTAATTGCTAGCTCCACGCAACAAGGACTTTTTAGTTATGTGATTTCTGTACTGAAATTTGTAGTACCATTACAAGGGTACGTGATGACTCGAGCTAGCTGCATTTAATGTTACAACTGAGGTCTCACATTAACAGATTAACAGGTCCCATAAGGTAAGGTCTGTATATAAACGTACATGTCTAGTGTCTACGTACATCTTCAGCTAGAGTGCCATAATGATCTCATTCAATTCAAAATGAAGTATAGAAATTTACCAGAACATTTTTTTTTATTGCGATGCAATGAATATAATATTTTAGTAATACAATGTACAATATTCCATTTCCTGCCATTCTAATTAACTAACACATTAACCACTAAATAGCTTGATTGTTTAATTAATAGCTTAATTAATCTACTTAAACTGGCTGCCATGTTATCAGGTGCTCAGCGCGCTTGCCCTTTGATATTCGAACACAGATGAGTGTGGGAGGAGCATGTTGGCAGATGAGCCTCAACTATTCAAGAATTAACTTAGGAAACTTAAACCTGAGTGCCTTTCACCTTAAATCTATGCAGCAACAACGTGAGCTTTAATTTCATGTTTATGTTCTTGGAGGAAGCTTTATTTTATATACTACTATCAGCAACCTATCTTCTCAGTTCTTATTTCCTTGCTCCCCCATTTCTTTATGCGCTTGGTCGTTTGCTTCACCTGAAATATATAGAAATTCAATCAAGAGTTGTACAATAATACAAAGGAAATGATTAAGTTTGTAAATGAGTTCTACTTGCTTAATTTACTTACCTCATTGTCCCAGTTGGTTCTGGAAGTCATAATCAATAGGAATAAGATCTGAAGAGCACTTCCACATATTATGCCACCATAAAGTCCCTATGTCGTAAAATCCACAATTAAGCAGAAAGGATTGTATATATGTAACATTATTTGTAGGGGAAAATAGAGAAATGTTACCATTGGACCCAAATTTGCTTTAAATCCAAGAAAGATTGCAAGTGGGAGCCCAAATAGATAATAAGCAGCCAAATTTATATAAGCTACCATCACTTGCCATCCACCTCCAACAGCAACACCTGCAAATGAAATGGGTACTTTGAAGCTCGATACATAACATGATCTAGAAGAAGTCACACTACAACTAACCTGTTAAAACTTGTGCAACACTACTAAGAAGCATGTTTACACCAAGAAAGTAAGCTAAACGAGCAACAGCTTGCTGCATAACTTTGCTGTCGGTGAAAACACTGGCAATATAGTCTCTACTTATGAAGATAAAAGTCATAGACAATATCCCAACGACGAGAGATTGTAAGACTGCAACGCAGATGGAGTATTTGGCAGCTCTGGGATGCCCCATCCCTAGTTCATTCGAGACTCGAATGCTAGATTATTAACAAAGACATGATTATATTTGTTAGCTAACAACACCAAAAAAATGGAAACAGTACAGAAACATATTTACCTTATAGCAGCATTTATTCCTGCCAAAAACATGATTTCCCAACTCTGAAAGTTCAAGCTAACAATGAAAAACCAAAAGCATTTTAGACTCATAATCACAAGTACACAATGCATAAGAAGACAGGAAAATTGTGATGCTCTTACCATATAGAAAAGGAACCAAGAGCAATCACTGCATTTTCAAGTTGACCGGCAAGAATGTTCAGACTCATAGTGTACCACATCTCCAGGCAAAACATCATACATGAGGCAAGGGACAGCCTAGCAAAAGCCCACATGTCTTTAAATGCCAACCATGAAAATCCAGTCCAACCTTCCTTGCACAAAAATACAGCATACACAAACTGACAAATTGCAACTTCCCAATATGTGATATTATAAGCTACAGCTGCCACTACTAGCAAAAGGCTCATAGAATACAGATTTTTTTCTGTATCTTTTGCTTCAAATGATACAAATAAGGGTATCTAAAACTCATTGGGTACGGTGCAGCCACGGAATGAAAAAGGGTATTCTCTATCGCAGGTTCCACTAACCAAAAGCCACGCTTAAGACTTCAGTATCTCCCATTTTTCTTTTCTTTTTTACTGCATTAATTTTTATTTTCTTTCTCTCTCCTCATTTTCTTTTATTTTCTATTTCATATTTACCAAAATACATAAATACTTTTATACGTATACAAAATACGTTATACTTTATTTAATATTATATTTTTTGTATAATATTAATTTATCCAGAATTACAGATAATTATCCATGTGTATTAAGCAATGGATACACTACGACATCGGTATCGTTTAAATTTTATATTTAAAAAAATATTATGAAAATCAGTAATTTTAATATAAATAAATTATATCCAAATCATTCTAATTTTCAGGGAATTAAAAAAATAATAATAACAATGAGGCATAACCATTAATATTCTAAAGAAAATATATTTATAATAAAATCTACAAAGTTTAAACTTTAAACTAACAAAAGACAAGAATTAAAATTAGTCCGAAATCTCAAATGACTAGAAAATGGAAATACTAATACGAAAATCTTTATTGTAATATCAAACTACTTCCGATAGAGTTGAACGAGCGACCACCATCTTCAAGCAATGTCTTCAATCCGTCTGCATATCAGCACATTCAAATGGCAATGTGGAGCGGTAAACATCATCATTTGGTGAAAAAATCACATTTGACGGCCTTTGAGAAATGTGCTGAGCAAATTGAGACATTGTTTGCTCCATATCTTCTTATGTATCCACCGATATTCCACATTGTTTAAACATCTCTCCCATTTTTTGGACCGCCATGCCTACACACCTTACTTCAAGCATTTCTTCCATTTTTTTTGTTTGTTCGGCCATTTTCCTTTGTAATTCATCCATCAGACGTGCTTCCCTCTCTTGTGCCTCTTTGGTTTGTGCTTCTAAACGCTCTCGCAAGAGTTGCACTTCCTTTGAAACATCTCGCTCTTCCACATGAATTCCAGGAACTTCATCCCAAGTAACCCCAGCTCCAAGACCCCTTACTCAGTTTCCCTTCTCCTTACCAAGAACCTCAGCATACATTTCTTCACGGATTTCTGGAGCAGTGATGTGTTGATTCATGCTTAGCCTCTTTTGTTCGGCCTCTTCAAAATCCGCCTACAAAATGTAAATATTATATTATAAATTCAAGAATAGCACTAGTCTCATATTTGTTAAATAAACATTAATATTTCATATAGCACTTACAATTGCTTTTGCACCTGCTGCATCAATTGGCTCTTGAGTTCCTGCCTTTTGGTGTGTTAATTTGAACAATTCCCATCTATCTGGCTTTTTACCATGCAGAAGTTCTTGTGCAATTCAAAGGACGGTACATATTATATAAAGATAACACATCAAAATTTCTAGTCAATAAAATGGAAAATAAGTAAAAGTATAGACTAACTTACATATTCATGAGCCAAACTAGCATATATAGGTTCGTGTCCCTGTTGACTGATTCATTCTCTTTTGAGACCGGTTCCTCTTGTTGATGGTCACCATCCTCTGTGTGATCCATAAATTACTTCTAGCTAGAACAAAGCATATTGCTTTGGCACTAATTCATTCGAATTTAGATATTATCAAAGTACATAAACTACTAAACAATAAACCAAACCATTTGATATGCTGAAATCAAGCATGCTATTTAATCATAAGTTACTGACTTTTCCCCCTCAAACACGCAAATTAACTCCTTACACTGTACAACTTATTTGTATTAAAAGAATAGCACATGCATTTTCATGAAAACCCGTAAATGCTAAGAATAGCAAGAAGATAAAACCAAGCAAGAACAACCCACATGTAGAGAACCCAAAGACGTTATTCCCAAGCACGATAAGACCAAAAATGGCACATACAAGTAAAAAATACTACCTAAAAGCACACGAACCCGCTTCCTAAAAACCCAGCCATGTCGATTTCGCAAACCCTGCAAAACAAACAAAGATCGATCATAAGCGATTAAGCGCAAGACATACCCAAAATCAGTCAAAAAATGAAGACAAGTGCACGAGAGGGAACATGAACAAATTCGGGTTTAAGAGAAGAGCAGTAGCCAAACCTCTACTTCCCTATGCTTCCTTGGTCAGTGAAAAGCAGAACGCCCTTTTAATCTAATCGATTAGCGAGGTTTGAGGGATTGGGGCTCTTATCAGGCGCCAATCGTCCCGCCTAAATTCCTTTTGTTCCCACTCTCTTTCGTGTTCTTGTTTTTTCTTTTTTTCTTTTTGGGCGTACAAGCGGGAAATTGAAGAAATAGAAGTTGATAAGGACTACTCCAGTTCACATGCTGATCGATACTATATATGGATAATTCAATCTGGAATTGTTATGATTATATAAAGTCATTGGATGATTAAATAAAATAAAATAAAAAACTAAAGCCTTGGATACACATTGGATATATATGGAAATCCTTTTCATACGTAAATACAAATCATATTGGATACTCTTTTATGTGTTAATCAACATCAACTACGGTTTCCCGTGGTTAATGAGAAATTTGTTTGTTTTTTATATGGAACATATATAAATGTGAATTTATTATCTTAAAACGGCCCAAAAAATCAACTACATTTTGCTATGCCTTCATACAGAAATCCATGGCTAATGAACTATGAATACGGATACTAGTGTGCAAAAAATGGTAGTGCATTGAGTACCTATATATATCTGTAGTTAATTTGCAAGTATGTGTATTAAATTATTAATATAAAAAGCTCTAATAAAATGTTAAATAGAAAAAAGGTCAAAAATATTATTTTTGGCTTATTTCCAATACTGCTGCAAACAAGGAATGATTAATTTGTAAATTTGGATAAATTAATTATTAATAGGAAAATCTCTTTATAAATTTTATATAGAAAAAAGGTCAAAAATAATATATTTTGGCGTATTTCAACTACTGTTGCAAACAAGGGATGATTAATTTGTAAATTTGGATAAATTAAATGTAAAAGAGTGGTTTGTTAACATTACTTCACACCCTTAACCATATCTATATAAGATGTTTATCTAAAAATTAAATAATAATACATTAATTTAGCCCTTTATTTAGCAATGAATACGGATGTTTGTGTTTATTCAAATTTGTATTTTTTGTAAAGCATTTTGTCGATTATGTTTTTTATTTTGTCACAGTTAGCAGTACTCATAAAACAAATAATACCACAAATACAAAAGGGTGTCATTTGCTGTATCAAATGACATGGTTGATAAAGTGTATCCAAAAGGGGGGTGGCTAGTAGCCATTTTTCTAGTAGTGTGCACCATTCAGCCCCCAGTCGAGTACGCTAATGAAGAGATACAGAAATCCTGTGTGTGTGACTAGAGCCACAAAGGAGATCCATGTGATGATCCCCACCTTGCTCTGAGCCTGTAGGAACTTTTGGGTGGGCAAATTGATGGAAAAGGAGAACATCTGAGGGATTATCAACAGACTATATTTTCCAGCAAACTCGGCTATATTGTCTTCTTGGCCTAAAATCTTTAGGAATGGAGTGGCGAAAATGTAAAGTGATGAAAGGAGGAAACAAGTGATGGCTAGGATAATGCAGGAGCGCTGCATATAGATACCAAGTGAGTCTACTTGGCCTGCTCCATATGCTTGACCACAAAGAGTTCCAAGTGCAATTGCCATACCTTGCTGCATTCATAATGTACAAGTCGTATGAATTTTTAACTAGGTGTCCTTATTATTAGCACCATTTTTGAGAAAGACAGAGGATCTATCTAATAAATGAAGAAGACACCATAAACGTATAAGTCCAAAGGTATTTCTTACAGTCATAGTGGACGATGTCTCTAGTTCAAATTTTTCTTCTCAAGATAAAAAATTTCAAAATTTTAAAAAATAAATATTAGAGAAAATTACAATTACCCTCTGCGAGCCTTGGACCCTTGATCACATAGTATGCATATGAACTTTAGGATATGCTTTTTGGAAAGAGAAGTTGCATCAAATCGATAGTACGTCAAGTAATAACAACATAATTAACTACCATATTCTTGCGATTAAAATGTAATTAACATAGTTAATTTACTCTAGAATATACACCTAAAGATCGAGTTGAAGGTGTACGTGTGATATTTGGACTTTTGTTTAGACCTAGTCCAAACCTGTGGATATCAACCTTACACGACAGAGAAATACTCGATCAACACTATGCATACAAACAAACAAATGGAAGTCAACAATTGATAAAGTAGAGAGATTCAAAGTTCAAACAAACCAGGAAGCCGAAGGCGATGGCGTTGATGACATTATGAGAGAGGGAAACGGCAGAGAGCTGAAGGTCTCCGAGATGTCCGACAAAGATAGTAGTGATGGACTGAATCAGGTACTGAAAAAGAGTCGTAAAAGCCACCGGAGCTGCAACTTTCCACAGCTTCACCGTCTCCTTCCCACCAACCGACAGGCCCTCCCTGAAGCTCTTCACCGGAGCATAGTCGCGCTCCGGCTCGGCCTTGATGCTCAGCAAGGGAACTGTTTGTGTTTCCATTTGAATTTTTGATTGAATATTAGAAAGTAAGCTAGGTGGATCAGAAATGAGTGCCGAGAAATAGTGCTAGCTCGGGACTCTTTCTGTTTGTATCTTGTTTCAACATATATGATTTGGAGCCCACAATTCCCACGTTGGAATATGTAGTAGATGACTTTGTTATTATGACACATGTGTCATGTGCGGGTTGGTTAATTATCATCTCAACCGTAGCTAATTGACTATCGTCTAATGGAATTCTGAGTTCACTGTTCATCGGCTTATGAACAGTGACGGCTCCCCCCGAGCCATAATATGAAAAAGTCGTTTTTGTCCTCTGATTAGTCGCTGGGTTAGAGTTCGACAGATGATCACCTGTCGATTACTGGCCTTGCTCAGAAAGCGGAGGATATGACTCCGATGAGTTACAACACTCTTGAAGAAACCCATGCCCTGTCCTTGAAGCTCTCTATCAACAGTAATTCCAAGGCCAGGTGAGTTTTATTGATTTATGACTTAAGATTTGAAATTTAAGTGTGTATTGTGAAGTTATTGATCTTGAAAAAAAAAACCTTGATGGGCAGTAGATGATCGTGCCTAAGCTTAATCGGAATGATGTTGAAAGCTATGAACATGTCCAGAAGATGATTCAAGGTAAACCCTTTTGAGCAATTTCAGAAAGAGAAGACAAAGCTGCCCATTGTGCATATCCTATATATTAATAGCAGCAAAATGATAGAAAAAATGGTCATGTTCAATTTTATGGTGTACTCATGAAACTTCTTCATTGTTTGGTGACAGACAAGGAATCTCCGACTACACAACCACTTCCCAAACCAGGTATAATATTGATGCCTTCTGCAATTAGATTGAGCATGAGTTACATAATTATCTGAATACTAAGCAATGAAAATTTGAGTTAGTGTTTGCATTCCCTCTTTGAAATGCCGTGAGGGCATATGGCATGGTTGGTCCAGATTGAACAAAAAGATTTTGAAGGTAAATCGTGCAAGCGGAGGGACGACAATCAATTGGTAACATTACCGTCTTGCATCTGTGTGCTCTTCTTAGGTTCTTACAGTTCCGTACTCTTACCAATACAGTGTTGACAAATTCGATTGGAACATTTGGGTTTTCTATTTTGATCCATATCACTGTTATGCTACATTTGTTTCTATCTGCATTACATTTTTGCATGTTGAACAGACAGCTAGCTATTAATCAATGACTAAATGAATGTTTTCCAAATGAAACACACTTTTACTGTTCACTCAAACCAGATATATTGTGCTTTATGTTTAACCATAGACATCCTATGTTTCTAAGCTTTTCAGTTTCAGTGTTTTCCATACTTTTCAAATCAAATTTTTACAATGATACATACATTTCAAATCAACTAAGATTAAATTTATGTTAATTGTAGTGATTAGCCTTTCATATAATAAAATTGAGAATCGATTGGCGTTTCAAATTGCCTGTTGGTATTCACTTTTAAAAAAATGCTTCCTATCTTCATGATCCGATAGTAGTCCGAAATACTTTTAGCTGTTATATATGTCTTCTATATGAACAGTGCAGCCATCTTCTCCTTATCGTATATTGTCATCAGTTGTGTACTAATCCTGTTTTTCGAGATCACCAGAAGAAATAGAGATATGAGCAATTACATAAGTTTAGTACAGTGGCATTGGCATAGAGATTTAATTCACCGTGTTCTGTTGTTTTTGTTGCAGTTCAAATTCTGTTGACCGAAATAGTACGGAGCTTTTATCCCATTCAAGTGATGATTTCAATGATCAGGCAAGTACAGCATTTTTAGCATTTCTTGCTGTGGGAGTGTCATGCTTTGCTTTTTTTTTCCTGTCCTGTTAATTACAGTTTCGCTCTGCTTTGTTTCCTTTCTGTCCTGTTAAATATCTCAGGTAAAAGAACAGCTTGAAAGATCCACACTGAGACTTGAAGAATTGAAAAACGAGGTTTGTCTTCTCTTGAGAACATAGTAAACTGTTTCCACCCCACTGTTGTTTTGTTGTAAACCCTATTTAACCATCCTATCTGCATTCTGAGTCTTAATATTTTTGTGTTTCATTGCATTTCTTCCACTGTTGCACATTGAATTCATAAATGTTCTGCATTTACTTCATCGTTTGAATAATAGAACCAAGCTTTTGATTCCCTCTGTACCATTATACTATCCTAAATGTTTCTTTCAAATTAACCCTTCATTACTTCTTTTTTTGACAGCGCCAACAACTAATGGACTCCATGCTAATACGTGAGCTGCAGTCCTATGCAGATGAGGACTATAAAATCAGAGTTTGTGTCTGCAGATTATGGCGAGGAAAGAGGATAAACCCATAACGAAATGATGGACTGCATTGCGTATTGGTTGATGAAAGGGTAATTCTTTAATCCCCTTCCGAATTACAATAACATAAAAATTATAACAAAAGGAAAAAATTAATATTTACATACTGCTTTTCGTATGAAATTTAGGGCGATGCAATTCATGGCATAACAAGTAAAGCAAATTATTCATCAGTCTCTGGAAAACTGAAACAAGGAGAGATATACCTGATCTCCGATTTCTATGTACGAGATAGTCAAGACGATTATAAAGTTATGGACAACTCAATCCAAGCTCATTTCAATGGGAAAACAAAATTCAAGCTCTTGCACAACAGCTTTCCACAGATTCCACAACATTGATTCTATCTACTAGATTACAATCAGCTGAAAAACCGCATTGACAAAACTAAACTTCTCACAGGTAAGTTTACAAAGTCTTACTAAATGAGAACATTTATTCCTACATTGATAAAATCACATTCATAAAACTAAACTTCTTAACATCTGTTTTTTTTTCGTTTCTGTTTTTTTTTTTTTATCAAAAATAAGATCTCTTTGGCTGTGTGAAATCAATCATGCCAGTTGAAGAAGTTAATACCAGAGATGGAATAGAATCAAAATGTGAAATTAAACTCCAAAACTTAAGGTACAATCTACTCAATTTTGCACTATAACTGTATAGAAATTTCCAAATTTCTCATACTCAAATATAACATCTTCCTAAGATATCTATCATGTTGGTTTTCCATAACTCAAATGCAGAAGAGAAGAAACCAGAGTGACATTATGGGGAGATAGTGCTAGAAAAGTTGACATAGACACTATTGAAAGTCTACCTCCACCTGTGCTTATGGTCATAACCAGTTTGAAAGTCAAGAAGTACAAAGGTAATACATGCATAAAAATTAATTGCACTGAATTATTCAAATTTAGTAGTAGTTGCATTGTGGTAGTAGAGATTGTGACTACAATCATAGTGAAAAAGGTTACTTAGAAGTAGTAGTTGCATAGTGGTAATCTATGTTGCACGGATATGGATAGGGCTTTAAAATGACTAGACTGTGGAAATCGACTAAAATTAGAGAGATTACAGAATTGAAGGTAATAGGAGCAGAGAAGGTCAGAAGTAATGTTGATGCTGGAGGGACAGGAAGCAAAAGAATGATAGTTGTAGTAGCATGACAGCAACAGTAATAGAAAAAGTGGTAAGCCAGTGTAGTGTTGCTAACTGCAGTTGCAAAACAATAAGACTTTCAGAAGGAAAAAAGCCTTCTGTTTAAATTTAGTGCAAGTGTGAAATTCCTGCTTCTACATTTTTTTTTTTTAAATTCAGTCATACTTGCATTTCTGTGTTTCGTATGGTTTTTTATGTGGATTCTGTGTGGTTTTGTGGGAGATTTGGCTTTTTTTTATCCCACTTAATCTTATTCTTTAATTCACAGAAATGCCTGCACCATCAAACACCAGTCATACTTGCATTTTCATCAATCCAGAAATCCCACAGGCAGAACCCTACAAAATCGAGTGAGTTCAATATTTAACCTTTTTTCGATCCACCACATCTTCTTCCTCACTGCATGTTTCTTACCAACATTTCTGCAAAATTCAAGGTTCTCCAAGGCCACAGATAACATCAAAAAACTGTCCGCTCCATCCAAACAATTAACAGCAGCAGAAGCAGAAAAAGAAGATAAAACCACAGTGCATCAATACCTTTACCACTTCTGCACCTTCAGTTTATAGTCTTTTCAATGCACAGATTACATGTCATGTTTCGTTGAACCAATGAAAATGCAATTGTATGGTACTGCATTTATGCTGTTTTGTTCTTTTCTTCTTTATGTAAAACGCTGCTTTTGGTAACTGCTTTACGTAGAAGAATTCAATTACAGGACCTGCAATGCATATTATCATATCAATTTGCAGTTTTTGTATTTGGATGAAGTTGAGCTTCCAAAACTTCAATAAGAACTTCACTTTGTATGCAGTTTTTGTATTTTGGATTGCATGGTATGCCATTACTACTGTTCCTCCACTTTCAACTAATAATCATATAAGTGAAGAAACATAGTGACCTGCGAATATGTCTAGACCATACCATATAGTACTATTTTAGCTTTTACATGTACAGTTGATCAATCTGCCTTTACACCACATATTTGATTGCTGACTCAACCATACTCAAAGTTCATGGTTTTGACATTACCAGTGAGTGCATTGCTGCTTTATGGTGCTTATATTTGGTTGTTTCAGAATATTTACGGTTTTGGGGTTATCAGTACATGGTTTCGACATTACCAATGAGTGCATTGCTGCTTTATGGTGCTTAATAGAAAGCAGGGATAGCTATGAAATTTTATGATACAATTGTGTATAATGTAACTTCCAGTTTCAACTACTAATTATACATACTATTACAGTTATAGAATCCATGCCACCATTGAAGATCCAAACAGTGAGGCCACAGTCAAGCTTAGAGGAAAAGCAGCTGAACAATTGTTTGGAATAACTTGCAAAGAACTCATAGACAAGTACCCTTATGCTCCACAGGAAACATTACCACAGGAAATATTGCAAACACAGGGGCAGATCCACATTTTCCAATCAGTGAGGCAAATGACTTCATAGTGAAAGGTATCTTTCCAAGCACAAAGAACCAACCAAGTGCCAGCACACCAGCCCATCCCCTGTATCAGACAAAAAGATCCATCAACAAAGGAAGAAGACAAAAAGCCCCGCAGGTAACAAGTACATGCATATCAATTTCATTTATCTACCTACCACTTCTTTCACTTCTTCTATAACTTCGTACTTTCACAATAACATGGAAGGAAGCACTGAATCAGCAACATCATCAACAAACACTGTGAACAAGGAAAAAATGGACTGAAATATCATATCACTGTTTCGTGTAAATAGAAATGGAGGCAGAAACTTTTGGACAACCTCCACAAGGAATCATCACTAGGCTAACAACCTCTCAGCAGCTTACATAACTTTTGATATAACCACTAAGTTAGCCTATAAGTAGATCATTGTATTTTGAACAAGCTGTGTTTAACAGCATTTGTATTTAGCTTCTGTTTGAACAATCTATTTTTGAGAAGCTGTAGCTGTTGTATGTATATATATATGAACTAAAATTCGTATCTTTCAAAACTTCTACAATCCGTTCCAAAACCCGCAGCAACGCGCGGGCGTATATGCTAGTTTACTATATACTAAATTTCAGTTAACTGTTCATCGGCTTAGTAACAGGAGCCGAGCCGACATTGTGAAATTACGGTTTTGCCCTCCATTCTTTGCTTAATTTCGGTTTGCTGTTTCGCCTGGGTATAAAATGCGTTGAGGTGATAGAAGCGACCCTTTTCCCCTTTCTTCGTTCTTGGCTGATCTCTGTTGTTGATAGAGTGAAAGAGAGGGAGAGAATAGAGAATAGGTGCTGTGTGTTGTGATCGTGTTTGTTTTCCTCATTGTTTGAATAGAGAATAGAGAATAGAGAATGGGTTGTTTCGGTGGACGTAAATTTTTTTTCTTTCTCTTCGTTTTTGCCTCAGCTCTGCGTTCTTGGGAGAGTTGCAGAGCATAGGTTTTGCATGTTGTGATCGTGTTTGTTTTCTTTCCATTTAGGGTTTGTTTGTTCCTTGCATGTGACTGATTTGGGGTTTTGGTGATGCAGGAGTTCATGTTAGCAACGAGAGGGAAGACGAAGATTGGAATTAGATCGAGGAAAGCAGGAGAGTACTTTCTTTGGCGATTTTGGGTTTGTTGGAAACTCAGGTGCATATGATTTGCTTCAATGGATTAATGTTTTCCCTCACTTTTCTACCTGTTGTAATCGGTGTTTGTTTTGTTTTTGTTGGGTCAAGGAGGTGTTGGGTTCTTCGCATGTAGAGGTATGTAGTTGTTGGGTTCTTTTTTTTTCCCCCCCCCCCCATTTGTTCCATTCAATTGTATTACAAGGTTTCCATTTGCAGATTCTCAAAACCTGATTTTCATCTTTTTATACCTATAGTTATGAATAACTATGATCTGGAGGTAAAGATTCATATAGGGTATTTAGCTTAGTTGAGAAAAGTCTCATTTTTGTTGCAAAAATGAAAAAGGATCCTCTGCTTAATCCAGAGATCATTTTTTATTCCATTAGTGATGAAGAATCAGAATATAACACATTGATCAATGAGAGAGAGAGAGAAGACAAGGATCAATTATTTGGGATCCTTCTTTTCTTCTGGCTTCAATTGATATGATCGCTTTTCTTAAAAAGATTGTGGGAACTGATCATCCGCAAATTACGTGGCAGAGCTTAGTTTTCGCTTTTATAGTTATCATGCTCTGAACTATATTTAGCAAAGGATTCTGAGTTCTAAATTCTTAGAAACTCTTTTATATAAGGATCCTGTGGTACTCTGTCTTTATGGATTCTGTATTACAATTTTGCTCCAAGAATATTTGAGGGAGTAGTTCAATATTAACCCTCCTAATGCCATATGCTCTTATTATTGAGTTATGAAATTTATGTGAAGAGAAAGGTTTATTATTTTTTTATGCACATCATTTTAGTTAACAAAGGGAGTTTTCTGTTGTATTATTTTCGCATTTGGGAGTCAACTCTGTATGTGAAAGTTACAAAAGTCAACCTGAAGATGTTCTATATAATATGAGAACTAAAATGGAGATCACACTCTCGAGTTTATGCAGAACATCTTCCATAGTTTGAACTTGATAAATGAAATCTGCAGTAAATGTCTGTCTGCTTGGAGACTGAGTTTGGTTATTTGCATTTTCAGTTAATTAATAATTTAAGCATACCATACAGCTAGGGCTACCATTGTCATATGCTAGGAATTTAAAATAGATGTAGAAGAAGGAAGTGAAAAAGGGTTTGCAATCTATTAGGTACAACACACCATGCATTACGTGAAAGGAAAAAAAAAATAGAGACTGTCTGTTGTTGGCTGAGAAACTCTGACTTAATTTATAGTTGTACCGAGTCATTGGCACCTCTAATAAATTATAAATGAGTTAATCAGTATTCATGCTACTTTGATTTGTTTATTAATATAAGCCTGTGGTTGTTTAACAGTATTGATTCTGCATATTGGCTTCGATTCTGCATGTTGGATTCCTCTAACTTGCTTATGAATGATTGTATTATACGATTTGGTTTGTGAATGATGTGGCTGATTTGTGGGGTAATCGTTTATTTTGTAGGCTTTGTTGGATGCTTTACAGAGTATACGATATTGGGTGAGATTTTTTGATTTTTTTTTTCTTTTTTTGTTCGAAATTTGATATATTGGTAGTTTTGGTTTAGGGTTTATAGAGTTTGGGATTGTTTTGAGATCTGATCAAATCTGTTTTTGTTTTGGGGTTTTGTTGTTTGTCAAACACAGAGGAGAGGGGCTCTTGCTTGCTTGAAAGAAGGAGAGGGAAAGGAGAGGGGCTGTTGCTTGGTTGAAAGAAAAGAGGTGGAAGGTATTTGATCTGATCTGTTGGTTTATTGTTTTTATTTTTTTATATTTTTTTTTAACTTTGAGCTTTTGTGATTTATCTTTCATTTTTTTGTTTTTTGTTGTAGTAACATGATATTGTCTGCATTTGCTACGGATTTAAATGGATGGGAATGGGAGGTGGCAGTGTTGTTTTTTCCTCTAATTTTTGGACTGTTGTTCTTTGTTTACTTCCCTTGATGTATAGTGTGTCATAATTGTTATCTCTTGCTCTTTTTACTTTGCATGCTTATTTATGTTCCAACCTTTTGCTATGTATTTATACCTGTCCTATTTGCAGGAATAGTGTTGGCTAAAGGGAGTGATTACATAACCTAGATATTGTGCTTTTTAGTTTATTTGAAGGGTAAGTGAGTTAGGAACCAAAAAGTGTTCTAGGATGTGAACTGCAAAAAAGAAAAGAAATAATTTGTCACACAGAACATGGAAGTATCCGAACACTGTTAATTTGATCATTATAAGGGAACCCAGAAACCTATATAAAATTCTATGAACAATAATGTCTGCTGAACTTTGGTTGATTTGGTATGCAGTTCTGTGTTTTTTCTTTTGGTTAAAGTGGGATTTCATTATGTGGGTGCATGTGCCTTTCTTATTAGTGTTTGATCTTTGGAAAGGAAAAATATAAACGAGGAAGAGAACCTCGATAAACTTCCAGAAATGGATTAGAAAAGGAATGAGTTGCCGTTGGATACCATTTACTATATTAACCTTGGCACTCTATTTACTTTTAAAGTACTGCAGTGAGAGAACTGTAATTCTTTTGTTTCTGTGTATATATATATATATATATATATACACACACACATTTTTCCAGGAGAATATGCATGATATAATATTTCATGAACTGATAAACTTAGAGTAATGCGCAGATTAGTTCTTTGGTTTTTGAGCTCTTCAAAAGTTATTGACAAGGGCACCCTAAAGTCCTCAACCCTAACAAGCACACTTATCAGCCAACCATTTACAAGTGACCGAAGACTATTGTTTGTGTAAATAGACCTCATCAGCAGCCATCACAATAAGTGGTACTAGGTTTGATTGAGACTGAAAGATTGTGGCTTTTCGGGGTTAATGGATTTGGGTATGCATGATCAAAAATAGAATTTTTTTTCCCTTTTAGTGGTGTTTTAGGGCTTTACCCATTTCAATGGATTCTATGGTCCTAGAAATTTTGAGAAAACCAAGCATTGCTGCGCGAGATTAGAAGTTTGCTGCCTAACATGGCAAAATCTGGCACAGTCTCTACCAAAAGAACAATTTAGGATATATGATTCAAGCAATGCCCTTCTGTGTATCTCTGATGAAACACCGGTTATATGTTTGTCTCTGTGAGTTAATTTCTCCTAAGTTTTAAAGAATTGTGATTTGATTCCAATGATTTCATTGTGTCATCAGTAGTATGTTAAATAAAGTTTAAATTGTATTTTTTTCAATTTGTATTTCTTTAACTTAGATTAAAAACATTCAGTTCTGTCTCTATTCTACAAGGTCTGGGAAAGATGATAATTATAATTTTGGAATGGAGATTGAAGATGGCTGGTGGTACGAGGGATGCCCACAATGCTACAAACAACTGACAGTGAAGAAAAATAGTGACCTGCGAGTCTGTCTGGACCACACAGCATGCAAATATCTCTTCCATGGTCAAATTCAAATTTCTAATATCCACTTTTCTGTTAACGATTCATGAAAATGTATACTGTTGATATTAGAATTGATTCTGGGAACGCTCAAATCACACAAGTGAGTTGGGTTTGATTGGTTTGCCACTTTTGAAGTTTTAATAATGTTGTTTGAATATTGTGAATCAAATATACTGATCATTGTGTTTACAAACACAAAAAAGTCTTACTGAAAGGTGGTTACAATTCAAGAAAAAAAAAACACCTCTAAACTCAAAAGTTATGTTCTTTTTATTACAATTGAGCGATTACTGAAGGAAACCCAATTGGTATTGGGTTTCTTTTATTGGGTGATTCTTTTCCAATTGTGTCTTTTCTGGTAGCAAGTTTGTACCTTTTCCATATATAGATTTAAGTTTTGGAGAGTGTTCAAATCAGTCAGGTCTAGCTCTGAATGGAAGCAAGGTTTCTACACAATGCAAGGCTGGAGTTTAAACTTGGTTATATCTGATTCTTTATGATTTTGTGTAGCCTTATGTCGCTTAATATTTGAACAAAAATTTGACATTTATACTTCATGTCAACATTCTATAATTCAATTGGATTTCCTTTGAACCGGATTAATAGTATTAAGATTGCTAAAGTCCAAGAAGTGTGTCTTAAAGGTATGAAAGAACTGTGTACGTATCTTTCATCATCAAATGTCACAAGGAAGAAAGTAGGCATATGTCATATGTCATTGTTCTAAATTTATTGCTGTGCACTTAATAAAGTTCATATCTGTAACGAATGCCTCTGTTATTCAATAGAGAAACACAATGCAGACAGAGAAACTTACTTTCTACTCTCATATTAATAACCTCATATTTCAATTTACTCTCTATGTATCTTCTCTTCTAACTTTTCAACATAAAATTGCTCACAAAATTAGCAACCAAATTTATTACTTACTAATAATGATGCATACTTTTACAGTTATAGAGTCCATGCCACCATTGAAGATCCAAACAGTGAAGCCACAATGAAGCTTAGAGGAAAACCAGCTGAACAATTGTTTGGAATAACTTGCAGAGACCTCATAGACAGGTACCCTTATGCTCCACAGGAAACATTACCCCAGGAAATATTGCAAACAAAAGGGCAATTTCACATTTTCCAAATCCAAATCAATGACGCAAATGACTTCATAGTGAAAGGTATCTTTCCAAGCACAAAGAATCAACCAAGTGCCAGCACACCAGCTCATCCAATGTATGACAAAAAAAGATCCGTCCATAAAGGAAGAAGACAACTATTTGCTACCAATCCAAACAAAAAGGCCCGCAGGTAACAACTTCATGCGTGTCAATTTCATTTGTTTACCTATCAATTCTCTGACTTCTTCTATAACTTCTTACTTTCACAATAACAGGGAAGGAAGCACTGAATCAGCAACATCATCCACAAACACTCTGAACAAGGAAAAAAATATCATGTCACTATTTGTGTAAATAGAAATGGAGGCAGCAACTTTTTGGACAACCTCCACAGCTAATCATCGTTAGGCTACCAAGCTCTCAGTAACTGATGTTACTTTTGATATAGTCACTAGGTTAGCCTATAAGTAGTCACTGTATTTTGGAGAAGTTGTTTTAACAGCATTTGTAATATATATTTCAACATTACCAGAACATCTATATTAATGGTAATGTTAGCTCCTGATATGGAACATCTATATTCATGGTAATGTTAGCTACTGTTTTAACAGCAGTTGTATTATATATATGAACTAAATTTTCTGTCTTTCAAAACTTGCCCAATCCGTTCCAAAACCCGCAGCAACGCGCGGGCATATATGCTAGTTAAATAACATAGTGGACTTTTTTTCTTTAAAATAAAACTGAAATTGCTGCAAATGATGCTTTGAGTTTTTTCTTTTTTTCTTTTTCTTTTTCTTTCTGCATGGCATTGTAATATCCGATTAACTCAGTCTTAACATTTTCTCAGTCTATCAGATAAGTAGATAACTGCTTCTAATTCTATGAAGTCATTATTGATCTGCAGGTCTGAGCTTTAATGTCACAGCTAGGCTAAGCATGAGCCCATAACTGTTTGGTGAACATTCCTACTCATAGTTTGGTGAATGGTCCCCAAAGATAGAATTTGTATATTAAGATGATACAAAGATCGACCTCAATTTTTTCTCTTCCATAAATTTCAAGCAGCTTGAGGAAGCTTTTTTCGATCCCATATTCCCATATACCTATCAGTAAGACATCTTCATTCTCGTTTTAATTTCTTGGCTTACCCACTTCGATCTATATGCGTTTTCTTGTTTTCGATCTCCACCTGCAATATACAGCAATTCACTCATTAACTGCAACAAAACGCATACATATACTGTGGAATCTATATATGGCTTAACTCATCTGTAGGTGTACTAGATTTTACATGCACATCACACAGGGACTAATATTTAAAAAAAATAGTTCATGATAATAAGGGTTTTGAAACTAGATTTTACTTGATTACCTCTTTGTCCCAGTTGATTCTACAAGCTGAGATCTCAAAGTAACAGATCCCATCTAGTAATGTCTATCTCTCTGTCAAAGAAGTCTAGTGTCGACATCTTCAGCTAGAGTGACAAGTTAAGACATTCACCAGAACATTTTTTAAAATTGCAATCTAGTTATTATATTTTTTATTTCATATCTAATCGGTATAATAAGAAAGAAGTCTTGACTTCCCACTTATTGAATGGAAGCCTCAACTTCTTTCTGATATTCATTGGTTGAAATTCAGTACATCAATCGTACTCATACGATGGACATTAATTGTTTGGTCTCTTTCCTACCATTCTAATTAGCTAACGCATTAACGACTAAATAGCTTGCTCAAATCTCACTTAACCTAATCAACCAAGTAAACTGGCTGCCATGTTACCAGCTGCTTAGCTTCCCCTTCTTTATTTGAACGCAGAAATGAGTGAGGGAGCATGTTGGCACATGAGCCTATACTATTCTATAACTAAAATTAGGAAATTACTTAAACATGAGTTTCTCCTTAAATCTATGCAGCAACAAAATTAGCTTTTCATGTTTATGTTCCTGGAGGAAACTTCATTTCATATATTGGTATCAGCAATCTATCTTCTTCTCAGTTCTTATTTCTTTGCTGCCCCACCTCTTTATGCGCTTCGTTGTTTGCTCCACCTGAAATATATAGAAATTCAAGAATGAGTTGAAAACAATAAAAAAGGAATGGGTTTGTAATTTGTAAGTGGGATTCTGCATGCTTGCTTTACTTACCTCATTGTCCCAGTTGGTTCTGGAAGTCATAATCAATAAGAATAAGATCTGTAGAGCACTTCCACTTATTATGCCACCATATAGTCCCTGTGTTGTAATATCCACAAGCAGAACAGAAAGTCACTACTAAGCAGAGAAATGGATTGTGTATATGTAATATGATTTGTAAAGGAAGAGAAGTATTACCATTGGACCCAAGTTTGCTTTAAATCCAAGAAATATTGCCAATGGTAGCCCAAATAAATAATAAGCAGCCAAATTTATATAAGCTACCATCACTTGCCATCCACCTCCAACTGCAACCCCTGCAAATGGAAAGTACCCAAGAAATGGTTACACAAAGAAGACTTGTGCAAAAATTCAACATGCATGATCTAAGAGAAGCTAGCTGCACTAGAAGTTACCTGTCAAAACTTCTGCAATACTATTAAGAAGCATGGTTACACCGAGAAAGTATGCTAAATGAGCAACAGCTTGCTGAATAACTTTGCTGTCTGTGAAAACACTGGCAATGTAGTCTCTACTTATGAAGATAAAAGTCATAGACACAATCCCAATGACGAGAGATAGCAAGACTGCAACGCAGATGGAATATTTGGCCGCCCTTGGGTGCCCCATCCCAAGTTCATTCGAGACTCGAATGCTAGAGAATTAGCAATGTGATGATAAAATATCATAGCAACTCCAGAAAAATGGAAACAGTTAATACTTGATAGTTTAGTACAGAAAAATAGAAGCATTTACCCTATAGCAGTGTTCATTCCCACCAAAATCATGGTTTCCCAACTTTGAAAGTTCAAGCTAATTAAAAATGAAAAACATGCAGAAAGAATTTTAGACTCATCGATCATCACAACTTATTACACAATGCATACAAAGAAGGAATACAATGGTGATGCTCTTACCATATGGAAAAGGAACCAAGGGCAATCACTGCATTATCAAGTTGACCGGCGAAAATGTTCATACTCATAGCATACCACATCTCTAGGCAAAACATCATACAAGAGGCAAGAGACAGCTTAGCAAAAGCCCAAATGTCTACGAATGCTAACCATGAAAAGCCATTCCAACCCTTCTTGCACAAAAATACAGCATACACAAATTGACCAACTGCAACTTCCCAGAATGTGATGTTATAAGCTATAGCTGCACCATTCACCCCCCAGCCAAGTACGCTAATGAAGAGATAAAGAAGTCCTATGTGCGTGATCAGAGCCACAAAGGAGATCCATGTGATGACGCCGACCTTGCTCTGAGCCTGAAGGAACTTTTGGGTGGGCAAATTGATGGCAAAGGAAAACATCTGAGGTAATATCAACAGACTGTAGTTTCCAGCAAACTCGGCTATACTCTCTTGTTGGCCTAAAATCTTTAGGAATGGAGTGGCGAAAATGTAAAGTAATGAAAGGAGGAAACAAGTAATGGTCAGGATGATGCATGAGCGTTGCATATAAATACCAAGTGAGTCAACTTGGCCTGCACCATATGCTTGACCACAAAGCGTTCCAAGTGCATTTGCCATACCTTTCTGCGTTCACAATTTACAGGTCAAATGAAGTTTTAAATAGGTATGCCTTGTGCCATTAGCACCATGAAAAGACCTCTCTCTGTTGCATGAAGAAAGACCCCATAAACATGTGTGTCCGAGAAATATTTCATAGGTCTGCATATAGTTATAAAATTAGAGTAGATTACTTTACCCCTTTTTCTTTAAACAGAGGAATATCTTACCCAATTTAATTGTACGAGTCACTTCATTTCTCTTCCCATCAAGTATATATTCAAATGTCAAATCCTCACAATTTATCCCCCAAGTTCGATTTGTATTGCTATTAAGCCTTTTTCTATCAAATATGAAGTTGTTGCTTATGTGACCTCTAGCGACTTTCTAAGAGCACTTTAGGTGTTCCAAAATGAGAAATGGGTCTTGAGAAATTTAGGAACTGATTATTACAAGAAAAGAATTTGTGCCTTTGATTTTTGCGAAGAAGATCAAGAACCTTAGTCTTATAATATGTTGGTAAATGTTTGGACATGTTTTTCGAAAAAAAAAATATTATGACAGAAATTATAACAATGTAATTATTAGATTGCACATGTGCACATAACAACTCTAGGTAGTAAATCATAATATTCTGATAGTCACGCACCGTTATCTAACAACCATATATTTGTGCGAGTAAAATGTAATTTACGTACATAATTCACTCTAGCAAATGACAGCAAACCTAACGAGTTACTATGTCAAAATATCTTATTGTCATTTTGGAGTTATATACGAGAGGGAATCTTTAGTACGTCCTAGCCAGTACATACAAACAATAATGCATAGATAAATAAATACACATAATGCATATACAAACAAAGCAGTGAGAGCCAATGATTGAGCCGGTAGAAATGCAAACTAACCAGGAAGCCAAAGGCGATGGAGTTGATGACATTATGAGCGAGGGAAATAGCAGAGAGCTGAAAATCTCCGAGATGCCCGACGAAGATGGTGGTGATGGACTGAATCAGGTAGTGAAAAAGAGTCGTACAGGCTACCGGAGCTGCAACTTTCCACAGCTTCACTGTCTCCTTCCAACCAACCGACAGGCCCTCCCGGAAACTCTTCACAGGAGCATAGTCGTGCTCCGGCTTGGCCTTGATGCTCAGCAAGGGAACTATTTGTGTTTCCATTTGAATTTTTGCCGAAAAGAAATGAGTGAGGGAGTCGAAGTTAGTGCCAAAAGATATATACAGATTACGCCATTAGCTAATTTTAAATTATATTTAATATTTAAAAAGTACGAAGTTAAATAATAAAATTAAAACAAAAGAATATAAGAATAAAACAAGTTAGGATCAAAAGGATGATCCAGGCTCGCTGTATATGCATACCAATATGCTTGATCACAAGGTGTTCCAGGTGCAGTTGCCGTAACTTTGTGCATAAGTTGAAGAGCTAAAATCATTTTACTTTTCTGAATTTTACATTTAAAATCGTTGGTGTTCTTGAATTTCTAATTTAATCGTTTGTAGTCTTATGCTCTCCAAGTTGATCTATTATATATAACTAATCCTTCAGTAATTCATCAATATGTTCATATAGTGTTGTCTATTCAAATTAGTTTTTGGCCTTCAAACACACCATTTACATAGCCAAAGCTAAAAATTGACCTTAAGTAGACTCGCATCTTCACCAATTTATGAAAATATTGACAAATTAATTTACTAATAGTTATGATTGAACATACTAGAGAGTGTAGAAGCATATGCTGTTTCTGGGGTACAAACGATTTTAGGCATAAAGTTCAAGGAGGTAAATTGAATTTAAGCCTAAGTTGAACTAGAACGCATTAGTTGTACATACTTTATGAATGGCTTGCATCTTAAATATTGTGATGCAAGACTTAATATTCCGAATGTGAGATATTATGTTCCAAAATCACATACTTATAAAACAAATGTGCATTTGTTAATAGTCAAGGCAAACCAGTAAAGCGAAAGAAAGGTTGTCAATGACCGTGTGAGAAAGGGAAGAGGTTGCCGATGACCTTCTAAGAAAGAGAAGCAGCGGGGAGATCACAGTCTCCAATCGAGATGACCTACAAAGATGATGGTGACCCTTTAGAGTTGCAGTTTTCCACAACTTCAGTGTCTCTTAATGGCGTTGATCAATAAGGATAATTTTCCATTTGAACTTCGATGTGTACTGTTTAAGGTAAGGAACTAAGGATGTCTTGTAAGTTCTTATAATTTGTAGTATGGTTAAATACAGTTTACCATCATGTACTTATACCCGAAAGTCATGTCAGTCCCTCATCGTTTTATTTCATCAGCAATACTCTTACACTTATCAATTTGATCATCTAGTCAAACAGTTAGCTAAATATCCGTCAATTTTGACCGTCAAGCAACATCTTTACACTTGCGGATTGTAAAATGAGGAGTGATTCTTTTACAATCCACACTCCATCTTTCCTCTTTTAGTATCTTAAGTTTTGTGTTTTTGTAGTGTGGATTGTAAAAATGTCATGTTAATATACTAAAAAGAAAAGATTGAGTGTGGATTCTAAACTGAGGAGTGTGAATTTCACTTCCCATTCTTATCTACGACCAAACTTCTATTACATAAACTAATTAAGGATGATACTTGGCTCACAGCTAGTTAGCCAAGGCTAACCATAGCCAATAACAAGAGAACACGTGTCCAATAACCAGTTAAAAGTATTTGACAAGAATGTGAAGAAGATTCCACCGCAATAAACTATGAGTATTATCCTTATTAAATGGACATGTGTCCTCTTATTTTTCGCTGTGGTTAATTAGCCTTGGCTGATCATGGCTAGTTAGCCAAGTATAATTCATAAACTAATACCAATTCACTACTTCTCAAATGGACCATGTATATACATCACTATAGTGTGGTTAAGGTTACAAATAGAGCATCAGAAAGATAGTACTACAGTTAGCTGTGATTCCAATCTTCTTTTATCATCCTTTGTTGCTTGAGTTGGCTTGGGCATGTTGGTAAATATTTGCCAGAAAAAACATGAATACAAATCAATACATTTGCCATTAAGACTATGATCATCATCATTTAAAAGTATGAAACTGGGACAATTGTATGTCTGTTGTATGGCAACTATAGGCGCATGGTCTTTGTGCTCAGCTTTTATCAGCAAGTGTGCTGTTTCAATTTGAACTTTCATTTAGCAAATAAATTGGACTTTTTGTAAGAACCTATAACTTCTAGGAGCATTTTGCAGTGCTACCGTGCTAGAATTGGAAGCATAGGAGCACCCCAACTCATTAGTAAATGAGGATCATCATATCAATTTGTTTGGCAAAGATACTTCATACTCATAGTTGGTGACTTCCATCCAGTTGAAGTTGTAATCGAACATATCGAGACCAAGAAGATCATTACTTTGCCGACATATCAGATTTAACTAAAATGGCATATAGATCTCAAGGCATATTCTTTTCTCAACAAGTCTTACAATTTTTTAGTGTTAGGAACTCTTGTTTACATGTTCAAGTTGTTAGGCATGAAATCTCATAAAATTCCATTCAAGATCGATCTTATTCTTGGCGAGCCTCAAATGTGCATTGATAAAACATATGTTATGAGTAAAGCTCTTTATTTTTTCCCTTACCCGCTTAACGCCAGATTGATCAAATCAAGAAAATTAGCCAACTCTTCTGAAATATCTTTCTTCCCCTCCCACTGTTTTAGTCTTAGGACTAAGTCTCTAAACTCAACTCTTAATTTAGACTCTCTCTTGCCTTCAATATCATTAAGAACTCGTCTTTCTTGTTCTACCAGTTTGTTGCCCAAATTTTTTTTTTGTTTCTTCAACACTTAAAATGTGAAAATACCACATCTTTTTCAAAGTGTAGGATTACGTTTCTGCAAAACTCCAGAACACCTACAAAATTATTTTCATAGTGACCGTTCTTGTATATCTCCTTAAAGTGATCTTCCATCTTCTGAACTTTACTTGCAAAATTAAATCCAGATGGTGTCTTTTTCCTTAACTTGGGTTTCCATGAATCAGGCAACTCATACGTCAACTTTAGCCAACAATGATATGGAAAGGTTTTATAGGTGGCATCAACCAAGGGTGATAGAAAAATTGTTCAAAAATATCCCTGACAAAAAAAAAAGAACAAAAAAAAAGTGTGTTCAATAAAAATAATATATAAACTGGATAATGCATATACTATGAGTAAAGCTCTTTATTTTTTTTTTCCCGCTTAACTCCCCGCTTAACGCTAGATTGATCAAATCAAGAAAATTAGCCAACTCTTCTGGAATATCTTTCTCCCCCTCCCGTTGTTTTAGTCTTAGGACTAAATCTCTAAACTCAACTCTTAATTTAAACTCTATCTTGCCTTCAATATCATTGAGAACTCGTGTTTCTTGTTCCACCAATTTGTTGCCCAAAATAATTTGTATGTCTTCAACTCTTAAAAGTTGAAACATACCGCATCGTTTTCAAAGTGTAGGATTATGTTTCTACAAAACTCCAGAACACCTACAAAATTATTTTCATAGTGACCGTTCTTGTATATCTCCTTAAAGTGATCTTCCATCTTCTGAACTTCACTTGCAAAATTAAATCCAGATGTGTGTTTTTCCTTAACTTTGGTTTCCATGAATCAGGCAACTCATATGTCAACTAAGAGCCAACAATGATATGGAAAGTAAAACATTTCCATAAGTGGCATCAACCAAGGGTGATAGAACAATTGTTCAAAAATATTCCTGACAAAAAAAAAAATGTGTGTTCAATAAAAATAATATATAAACTGGATAAAACATATGTTATGAGTAAAGCTCTTTGCTTTTTCCTTACCCGCTTAACTCCAAATTGATCAAATCAAGAAAATTAGCCAACTCTTTTGGAATATCTTTCTCCTCCTCCCGCTGTTTTTTTAGTCTTATGACTAAATCTCTAAACTCAACTCTTAATTTAGACTCTCTCTTGCCTTCAATATCATTGAAAACTCGTGTTTCTTGTTCCACCAATTTGTTGTCCAAAATATATCATTTGTATGTCTTCAACTCTTTAAAGTTGAAATATACCGCATCTTTTTCAAAGTGTTGGATTACGTTTTTGCAAAACTCCAGAACACCTACAAAATTATTTTCATAGTGACCGTCCTTGTATATCTCCTTAAAGTGATCTTCCATCTTCTGAACTTCACTTGCAAAATTAACTCTAGATGGTGTCTTTTTTCTTAACTTGGGTTTCCATGAATCAGGCAACTCAAACGTCGACTTTAGCCAACAATGATATGGAAAGTAAACCTTTCCATAAGTGTCATCAACCAAGGGTGATAGAACAATTGTTCAAAAATATTACTGACAAAAAAAAAAAAGTGTGTTCAATAAAAATAATATATAAACTGGATAAAACATATGTTATGAGTAAAGCGCTTTGCTTTTTCCTTACCCGCTTAACGCCAGATTGATCAAATCAAGAAAATTGGTCAACTCTTCTGCAATATCTTTCTCCCCCTCCCGCGTTTTAGTCTTAGTTGATGTTGCCTTTTAGCTTTCTGATTTAGTTTTTGAATCTCTGTAGTGATCAAGAGAAGAAAAAGAAAAAGAAAAAAGGTCAGCAAGGGAGCAATGTTGAAACACCGGCAACATTGCCAATTGAAGGAGCGGGTGAGATAGTTGTTGATGATGAACCAGCCGGAGAAGCTGCACTGAAAAGGTTCTATACTTCTGTTTATACTGCTCTATTTAGGGTGTTTACTTTTACTTAGTGGACCTTAAGTTTTATCGGTGATTCATGAGCATAGAAACCAATCCTGATTATTTTGAAGCTTAAAGATACCTAAACATGCATATACTTCTTTATAATTTGTCTTATAGTTGATGCTGCCTTTTAGCTTTCTGATTTAGTTTTTGAATCTCTGTAGTGATCAAGAGAAGAAAAAGAAAAAATGTCAGATAGAGAGCAATATTTAAACACCACAAACTGAACCGGTGATTGAAAGTTCACAAACGACTGAATCAACTAGTGAAACGTGCATACTAGTTGGACCAAGTAATACAACTTATGAAGTTGATGAAACTTCAAATGAATTCTGGTACAAGGTATGTCTCACGTGGTCATATGAAAAATATAACACACACACACGCGCTAGTAATCTATTAACATGTTAATTTAATTTTGTACTCAAGGTCGTTGGGGGAGGGGGGGGGGAGGCGTACAATTCTGGATGAGGTAGGGGTGATGCCTATATGCGCTTTGTATACTATAAGAATACTGAGCCAGATGTTGAAAGAAATTTCTGTATGGGATGGTGATCGCTTTCACATTGTATATCAAAAGATGCTCCGGTTAGTTATATACTGAAAATTTATCTATTTTGATTATTGTATGATGAATCATGTTAATTAATTATAAATTACATTTTATGTAGAGATATTATTTTAGTCATTGTACGATTGGAGAGAAAGGGCATAAATACTGGTACCTTAGGTGATGAAGACATACAGATTATTTTTGGTGACAAGTTGGTGGAACAACAAACGCGAGTCCTCAATAATATTGAAGTCAAAACATATTCAAAATTATTAAGAGGTGAATAAATCTCTAAACTCAACTCTTAATTTAAACTCTCTCTTGCCTTCAATATCATTGAGAATTCGTGTTTATTGTCCCACCAATTTGTTGTCCAAAATAATTTGTATGTCTTCAACTCTTAAAAGTTGAAACATACCGCATCGTTTTCAAAGTGTAGGATTATGTTTCTACAAAACTCCAGAACACCTACAAAATTATTTTCATAGTGACCGTTCTTGTATATCTCCTTAAAGTGATCTTCCATCTTCTGAACTTCACTTGCAAAATTAAATCCAGATGTGTCTTTTTCCTTAACTTTGGTTTCCATGAATCAGGCAACTCATACGTCAACTAAGAGCAAACAATGATATGGAAAGTAAAACCTTTCCATAAGTGGCATCAACCAAGGGTGATAGAACAATTGTTCAAAAATATTCCTGACAAAAAAAAAATGTGTGTTCAATAAAAATAATATACAATGTTGGATGAGGTAGGGGTGATGCCTATATGCGCTTTGTATACTATAAGAATACTGAGCCAGATGTTGAAAGAAATTTCTGTATGGGATGGTGATCGCTTTCACATTGTATATCAAAAGATGCTCCGGTTAGTTATATACTGAAAATTTATCTATTTTGATTATTGTATGATGAATCATGTTAATTAATTATAAATTACATTTTATGTAGAGAT
The DNA here is from genome assembly GCF_958449725.1 of Rosa rugosa. NCBI lineage: Eukaryota > Viridiplantae > Streptophyta > Magnoliopsida > Rosales > Rosaceae > Rosa > Rosa rugosa. Next base: position 51,680,431 of record NC_084825.1, read on the forward strand.
ATTATTTTAGTCATTGTACGATTGGAGAGAAAGGGCATACGTACTGGTACCTTAGGTGATGAAGACATACAGATTATTTTTGGTGACAAGTTGGTGGAACAACAAACGCGAGTCCTCAATAATATTGAAGTCAAAACATATTCAAAATTATTAAGAGGTGAATAAATCTCTAAACTCAACTCTTAATTTAAACTCTCTTGCCTTCAATATCATTGAGAATTCGTGTTTCTTGTCCCACCAATTTGTTGCCCAAAATAATTTGTATGTCTTCAACTCTTAAAAGTTGAAACATACCGCATCGTTTTCAAAGTGTAGGATTATGTTTCTACAAAACTCCAGAACACCTACAAAATTATTTTCATAGTGACCGTTCTTGTATATCTCCTTAAAGTGATCTTCCATCTTCTGAACTTCACTTGCAAAATTAAATCCAGATGTGTCTTTTTCCTTAACTTTGGTTTCCATGAATCAGGCAACTCATACGTCAACTAAGAGCAAACAATGATATGGAAAGTAAAACCTTTCCATAAGTGGCATCAACCAAGGGTGATAGAACAATTGTTCAAAAATATTCTGACAAAAAAAAAAATGTGTGTTCAATAAAAATAATATATAATCTGGATAAAACATATGTTATGAGTAAAGCTCTTTGCTTTTTCCTTACCCGCTTAACTCCCCGCTTAACGCCAGATTGATCAAATCAAGAAAATTGGCCAACTCTTCTTCAATATCTTTCTCCCCCTCCCGCTGTTTTAGTCTTAGTACTAAATCTCTAAACTCAACTCTTAATTTAAACTCTCTCTTGCCTTCAATATCATCGAGAACTCATGTTTCTTGTCCCACCAATTTGTTGCCTAAAATAATTTGTATGTCTTCAAATCTTAAAAGTTGAAACATACTGCATCGTTTTCAAAATGTAGGATTATGTTTCTACAAAACTCCAGAATACCTACAAAATTATTTTCATAGTGACCGTTCTTGTATATCTCCTTAAAGTGATCTTCCATCTTCTGAACTTCACTTGCAAAATTAAATCCAGATGTGTCTTTTTCCTTAACTTTGGTTTCCATGAATCAGGCAACTCATACGTCAACTAAGAGTCAACAATGATATGGAAAGTAGAACCTTTCCATAAGTGGCATCAACCAAGGGTGATAGAACAATTGTTCAAAAATATTCCTGACAAAAAAAAAAAAAGTGTGTTCAATAAAAATAATATATAAACTGGATAAAACATATGTTATGAGTAAAGCTCTTTGCTTTTTCCTTACCCGCTTAACTCCAGATTAATCAAATCAAGAAAATTAGCCAACTCTTTTGGAATATCTTTCTCCTCCTCCCGCTGTTTTTTTAGTCTTATGACTAAATCTCTAAACTCAACTCTTAATTTAGACTCTCTCTTGTCTTCAATATCATTGAGAACTCGTGTATCTTGTTCCACCAATTTGTTGTCCAAAATATATCATTTGTACGTCTTCAACTCTTTAAAGTTGAAATATACCGCATCTTTTTCAAAGTGTTGGATTACGTTTCTGCAAAACTCCAGAACACCTACACAATTATTTTCATAGTGACCATCCTTGTATATCTGCTTAAAGTGATCTTCCATCTTCTGAACTTCACTTGCAAAATTAACTCCAGATGGTGTCGTTTTTCTTAACTTGGGTTTCCATGAATCAGGCAACTCATACGTCGACTTTAGCCAACAATGATATGGAAAGTAAACCTTTCCATAAGTGTCATCAACCAAGGGTGATAGAACAATTGTTCAAAAATATTCCTGACAAAAAAAAAATGTGTGTTCAATAAAAATAATATACAATGTTGGATGAGGTAGGGGTGATGCCTATATGCGCTTTGTATACTATAAGAATACTGAGCCAGATATTGAAAGAAATTTCTGTATGGGATGGTGATCGCTTTCACATTGTATATCAAAAGATGCTCCGGTTAGTTATATACTGAAAATTTATCTATTTTGATTATTGTATGATGAATCATGTTAATTAATTATAAATTACATTTTATGTAGAGATATTATTTTAGTCATTGTACGATTGGAGAGAAAGGGCATAAATACTGGTACCTTAGGTGATGAAGACATACAGATTATTTTTGGTGACAAGTTGGTGGAACAACAAACGCGAGTCCTCAATAATATTGAAGTCAAAACATATTCAAAATTATTAAGAGGTGAATAAATCTCTAAACTCAACTCTTAATATAAACTCTCTCTTGCCTTCAATATCATTGAGAATTCGTGTTTCTTGTCCCACCAATTTGTTGCCCAAAATAATTTGTATGTCTTCAACTCTTAAAAGTTGAAACATACCGCATCGTTTTCAAAGTGTAGGATTATGTTTCTACAAAACTCCAGAACACCTACAAAATTATTTTCATAGTGACCGTTCTTGTATATCTCCTTAAAGTGATCTTCCATCTTCTGAACTTCACTTGCAAAATTAAATCCAGATGTGTCTTTTTCCTTAACTTTGGTTTCCATGAATCAGGCAACTCATACGTCAACTAAGAGCAAACAATGATATGGAAAGTAAAACCTTTCCATAAGTGGCATCAACCAAGGGTGATAGAACAATTGTTCAAAAATATTCCTGACAAAAAAAAAATGTGTGTTCAATAAAAATAATATACAATGTTGGATGAGGTAGGGGTGATGCCTATATGCGCTTTGTATACTATAAGAATACTGAGCCAGATGTTGAAAGAAATTTCTGTATGGGATGGTGATCGCTTTCACATTGTATATCAAAAGATGCTCCGGTTAGTTATATACTGAAAATTTATCTATTTTGATTATTGTATGATGAATCATGTTAATTAATTATAAATTACATTTTATGTAGAGATATTATTTTAGTCATTGTACGATTGGAGAGAAAGGGCATACGTACTGGTACCTTAGGTGATGAAGACATACAGATTATTTTTGGTGACAAGTTGGTGGAACAACAAACGCGAGTCCTCAATAATATTGAAGTCAAAACATATTCAAAATTATTAAGAGGTGAATAAATCTCTAAACTCAACTCTTAATTTAAACTCTCTCTTGCCTTCAATATCATTGAGAATTCGTGTTTCTTGTCCCACCAATTTGTTGCCCAAAATAATTTGTATGTCTTCAACTCTTAAAAGTTGAAACATACCGCATCGTTTTCAAAGTGTAGGATTATGTTTCTACAAAACTCCAGAACACCTACAAAATTATTTTCATAGTGACCGTTCTTGTATATCTCCTTAAAGTGATCTTCCATCTTCTGAACTTCACTTGCAAAATTAAATCCAGATGTGTCTTTTTCCTTAACTTTGGTTTCCATGAATCAGGCAACTCATACGTCAACTAAGAGCAAACAATGATATGGAAAGTAAAACCTTTCCATAAGTGGCATCAACCAAGGGTGATAGAACAATTGTTCAAAAATATTCTGACAAAAAAAAAAATGTGTGTTCAATAAAAATAATATATAATCTGGATAAAACATATGTTATGAGTAAAGCTCTTTGCTTTTTCCTTACCCGCTTAACTCCCCGCTTAACGCCAGATTGATCAAATCAAGAAAATTGGCCAACTCTTCTTCAATATCTTTCTCCCCCTCCCGCTGTTTTAGTCTTAGTACTAAATCTCTAAACTCAACTCTTAATTTAAACTCTCTCTTGCCTTCAATATCATCGAGAACTCATGTTTCTTGTCCCACCAATTTGTTGCCTAAAATAATTTGTATGTCTTCAAATCTTAAAAGTTGAAACATACTGCATCGTTTTCAAAATGTAGGATTATGTTTCTACAAAACTCCAGAATACCTACAAAATTATTTTCATAGTGACCGTTCTTGTATATCTCCTTAAAGTGATCTTCCATCTTCTGAACTTCACTTGCAAAATTAAATCCAGATGTGTCTTTTTCCTTAACTTTGGTTTCCATGAATCAGGCAACTCATACGTCAACTAAGAGTCAACAATGATATGGAAAGTAGAACCTTTCCATAAGTGGCATCAACCAAGGGTGATAGAACAATTGTTCAAAAATATTCCTGACAAAAAAAAAAAAAGTGTGTTCAATAAAAATAATATATAAACTGGATAAAACATATGTTATGAGTAAAGCTCTTTGCTTTTTCCTTACCCGCTTAACTCCAGATTAATCAAATCAAGAAAATTAGCCAACTCTTTTGGAATATCTTTCTCCTCCTCCCGCTGTTTTTTTAGTCTTATGACTAAATCTCTAAACTCAACTCTTAATTTAGACTCTCTCTTGTCTTCAATATCATTGAGAACTCGTGTATCTTGTTCCACCAATTTGTTGTCCAAAATATATCATTTGTACGTCTTCAACTCTTTAAAGTTGAAATATACCGCATCTTTTTCAAAGTGTTGGATTACGTTTCTGCAAAACTCCAGAACACCTACAAAATTATTTTCATAGTGACCATCCTTGTATATCTGCTTAAAGTGATCTTCCATCTTCTGAACTTCACTTGCAAAATTAACTCCAGATGGTGTCGTTTTTCTTAACTTGGGTTTCCATGAATCAGGCAACTCATACGTCGACTTTAGCCAACAATGATATGGAAAGTAAACCTTTCCATAAGTGTCATCAACCAAGGGTGATAGAACAATTGTTCAAAAATATCCCTGACAAAAAAAAAAAGAGTGTTCAATAAAAATAATATATAAACTGGATATTTGAGTAAAACGCTTTATTTTTACCTTAGCCGCTTAACTCCCCGCTTGTTTTAACAGTTGGAAATTGGGAAAATTTGAGGTTTTGCTCTTTATTTTTTCCTTACCCACTTAACGCCAGATTGATCAAATCAAGAAAATTAGCCAACTCTTCTGGAATATGTTTCTCCCTCTCCCACTGTTTTAGTCTTAGGACTAAATCTCTAAACTCAACTCTTAATTTAGACTTTCTCTTGCCTTCAATATCATTGAGAACTCGTGTTTCTTGTTCCATCAATTTGTTGCCCAAAATAATTTGTATGTCTTCCACTCTTAAAAGTTGAAACATACCGCATCTTTTTCAAAGTGTAGGATTACGTTTCTGCAAAACTCCAGAACATCTACAAAGTTATTTTCATAGTGACAGTTCTTGCATATCTCCTTAAAGTGATTTTCCATCTTCTGAACTTCACTTGCAAAATTAAATCCAGAGGGTGTCTTTTTCCTTAACTTGGGTTTCCATGAGTCAGGCAACCCATACGTCAAACAATATGAATCGCTTGACCTCTTCACCTCATAGGCAACATACTATGAAATTCTTTGTGGAGTATTTCATTCCAGTTTATAGTGCACTTGCTAAATCAGACCAAATTTTGGAAGCCAACATGAGGAGCCAATCTGAGACCACGAAGAAGTGCAAAAGCATCAATTGATCTTGGAGAATTAAGACTCCTGACCTGTGGAACTGACATGGCTCCTCTTAAACTGCCTTTATCGTCCCTGAAAACCACACCTAGCACACACACTCCAGCCTTTACATCCACTATGTTGGAAAAGTGTGGCTTAGATTAGTGTCCTTTGGAATCCCACATCAGAAAAGTGAAGAGTCATCCTTAGGTTATAAGGAATGGTATCACACACACACTATTGTCAAGGTCTTTTGTATTAAAACCCCATACTCGTTCTGCACCGGGTGGCTACAGTGGGGGGAGTATCGGCATTATTGGATCGGTGTGTGGAGGACTCATTTGCCGCTTCCGCACAACAAACTGGTATCAGAGCCCAGGTTACACTTGGGACTTGGTGTCTCATACGGTTAAGTTACAATTTGGAGGAGCTCCCGTTTGGATTGGGATCACAAGATTTGGAATTAGATTCTTGTGGTCGAGGTGGAGCTATTAGAATTCAGATCGTGAGACAATTGGTGGTGGCTCGAATCACGCCAAGGTGGAGATTGTTGGAAAAGTATGGCTTAGATTATAGCCCTTTGGAATCCCACATCAGAAAGGTGAAGAGTCATCCTTGGGTTATAAGGAATGGTACCACACACACTATTGTCGAGGCCTTTTGTATTAAAACCCATACCCGTTCTGCATCGGGTGGCTAAAGTGGGGGGAGTATCGGCATTATTGGATCCATGTGTGTGGGACTCATTTGCCGCTTCCGCACAACACAAAATTCATTTTCAAGCGACTCATCATCCTTTGTTGCTTGAGTTGGCCTGGGCATGTTGGTAAAAATCTGCCAGAAAAAAAAAAAACATGAATACAAATCAGTACATTTGCCATTAAGACTATGATCATCATCAGATTGAAATATTAAAAGTAGGAAACTTGAACAATTGTATGTCTGTTGTATGGCAATTACATTTGCCATTAAGACTATGATCATCATCAGATTGAAATATTAAAAAGTACTATAAAGTATAAACAACGTACCCAACCTTCATTTTAGCAAATAAATTGGATTTTTGTAAGAACCTATCACTTGTAGGAGGCTAGGAGCATTACGTAGCGCTACTGTGCTAGAATTGGAAGAGTAGGGAGGGCTCCCCAACTCGTTAGGAAATGAGGATCATCATATCAATCTGTTTGGCGAAGATACTTCATACTCATAGTTGGTGAATTTCCATCTAGTTGAAGTTGTAACCGAACATATCGAGACCAAGAAGATCATAACTTTGCCGACAGATCAGATTTTAACTAAAATGGCATATAGATCTCAGTGTATATTCTTTTCTGGAAGTCTTCAATTTTTTAGTGTTAGGCATTCTTGTTTACATGTTCAAGTTGTTAGGGATGAAATCTCATAAAATTCCATTCAAGATCGATCTTATTCTTGGCGAGCCACAAATTTGCATTGATATCTCGATATACAGAAGTGGCTAACGTGTATTACATTGAGAAATGGATCAACAGACAGAAAATAAGGCAGCTGATCTAGAGTTCATATAGCACTTTCAGCTGTAGTCTCTGTTTTGTTATCTAATCCCCACTTCTGCACGCGTGTTGATGCTTGCTCCACCTGCAGATTAGGTTTCTCGTTAATTTGGTTAAGGATGCATAGAGTTTTTTCTTTGTTAATATGCGAAATAAACAGTACTTCTGGTTACCTCTTTGTTCCAGTTGGTTTTGTAAAGCACAAATAAAAGAAGTAATGTCTGAAGAGCAGTTCCACATATCATACCCCCCCAAAGTCCCTGCATTGATCAAATGAAAGAATTCATGTACACTGGTGAAGATCGGAAATGGTAGTAAGTACTTTGAAGTCAATAATGTGTAAAATACCATCACTCCGAAATCTGCGACGTGACTAAGCAAGTATCCGAGAGGAATTCCAAAAATGTAGTAACAACCCAAGTTTATATATGCCACGGTTGCCTGCCATCCACCGCCAACCGCAACACCTTCAACAACAAGTAAAAGCATTAGCATCATCACAAGATGCACATATTTTGATCTCTAGCTTATATGACACTGACAACATCGAGTGATCATACCTGATATTACTGGCTGGACACTGTTGAGCAACATAGTTGCGCCGAGAAGGTATGCTAGGTGTGCAACCGCTTGTTGCAGCTCCTTGTCAGTAGTAAAAAGTGCAGAGAAGCTATCTTTGAATAACAAGATAAGAATCATGAAAAGAATCCCTATTAGGAAAGACTGAAATACTGTCACATAGACTGCATATTTGGCCGCTCTTGGGCGTCCTAAGCCAAGCTCATTCGATACTCGAACACTGCACAAGTTTAAAAATAAAATTGTTAAGAAATATGGGAACATATATATAACCATAGGAATGTGAATTCAAAACTGAAATTCAATGCTGACTCACCTTATAGCAACATTTATTCCAACAAACAGCATTATTTCCCACCCGTTAATGTTGAGGCTAAAACAGAACGACCAAAGAAGTTAGGGGCAGTTTGGTAACGCTTACGTTAAGAGGACAAAAAATCGTTCAACTAAGGTGGCATTACCAAATAGAAAGGGAACTAACTGCTAGAACTGCATCGTTTAGGTTGCCAGTAAGAAGCATCATACTCATGAAGTACCATATCTCAAGGCAAAGCATGACAGCAGAGGCAATTGAAAGCCTAACAAAGGACCACATATCCTTGAATGCCAACCATGAAAACCCAGTCCAACCCTCATTGCACCAGACCATAATATATACAACTTGAGCAATTGCAATGCCCCATCTGGTAATATTATATGCCACAGCTGCACCTAAGGTACCCCAATCTAACCCAAAAATGAAGAAGAAAAGTAGCCCAACGTGTATGAGCAACGCCACCACCGAAATCCACGTCATGACTTTGAGCTTTCTCTGAGCCTGAAGGAACTTCTGAGCAGGAAAGTTAATGGCAAGTGAGAACAACTGAGGAATTATTTGCAGTGTGAACTCTCCAGCGAGATCGGCTATGTCATCTTCTTGGCCTAATAACTTTAAAATGGGAGTGGCAAAGATGTAAAATGGCAACAGGAGGAAGCAAGTTACAAGTAGGACTATACATGAGCGCTGCATGTATATCCCAAGCATATGAATCTGTCCTGCACCAAACGCCTGTCCAGCCAAGGTCTCCAAAGCACTCCCCATGCCGAGCTGCAGTTTGTTTCATCAACAAATTAATTTTTTTCAGTATATTGTTTTGGTGTCAAACTATCAATAAAATCCACACATTAAAACAAGATGCAATCGTATCAATGATTCAAATCAACATCGATCCACAGTGTGACAACATAACAAAACATGCTAGATTGTTAATCTGAATTGTGCATTCAAACATGCTAGACTGTTAATCCAGATTGAAAGTAATATGTTATGTTTTAGTACGGTACTATAATTAAAAGAAAAGGAAATAATTGAGGGAATGAAATTAACCAAGAATCCGTAAGAGAAGGTGGAAATGACGGAGAGAGAAATGGAGATCGCGGAGAGCTCAATGGTTCCAATATGACCAGCAAACACGCTGATGATGGCATTTGTCCCATACATGGCCAATAATCCGATAATTGAAGGACCTGCTAGTTTCCAAAGCTTCACTGTCTCTATCCAAAACATAGACCGAAACTCAGGAAAGCTCCTCACCGGCTTGTAGTCTTCTTTGCCATCACCCCACAAAGCCTTGTGGTTGAACTCGGAATTTGCAGCAGCTGCGTCGAGTAATGGCTCCTCCATTGAGTCCCTCTATGAAGGCCTGAGGTTTGGCACCTTGACTATATATACTTGGTGAAGCAACTTGAGGACAACAAAATGTAGACTTGCATTATACTTCTTAGTCAACCATTTAGTTGTTTACTGCTTTTGGAGTTAGGGACAATTATTTAGCTGTTTGGATTATTCCAAGGCCTACACATACCTATATATGAGACGCATGGAACACCAGAAGAATTTAGGTGCTAAACTGAGGAATTAGGGAATAGGACAACAAGGTGGGGTTAAGGATGGTCAAATTAGGAGGCTGCTGGAGGAATCATTCAAGCTGTTGCTTCTAGTGAAGCTTCAGTCTGAAGAACTAGCAGTCTCAACTAATATTCAAGCCAAACCTTATAAGATAATCTACAATATGAAGAGAGGACTATTAGTATCTTTCCTTGCAATTCTCACCTTCAACTTCAACAAGAAAAAAATTTGTTTTTATTAGAAGACAACGATTAAAAAAAGCAACTACTTAATAGATCGAAGAAGATTTACGGGAGGTATATCTTCGTTAGGTAAAGAACAATTAGGTTGACTGCTTGGTTTATTTGGACGGCATGGCCATACTGGTGAAGATGGGGGATAGAATAGTTTTAACTTTTAACTTTGTAACCAATAACAATCTTAGTGAGTTTTGTAAATTCATAATTAACTATTCGCATTAATGGGAAAAAGATTTACCGGCCGATTATGGAAAGAAACTTAAACGTTACGATAGAATAATGGTGGTTTCTATATGGAATTTTCTCAACTCTAATTGTGCTTTTAGGGTTTTAAAGTTTGCCTTTCCCTTACGAAAGGTTTCGATGAGTTCAAGTTCAACTTCAAGCTGATCTTACAGGCCCTTTTTTTTTTTTCACTGTAAGTTTTATGTTCCTTCTCAGCTTAATTCTAATATCTGTATTAAAGGTAAGTGTGAAGTTTAATTGAATTCCTTCTTGCATTTGTGGATGAAAAACATCTGTTACACAAGCATTGAGATCCAATCCATGACTTCTATTTATGAATAGGTCGTTTTAATTTACTTTTTCTCTTATGCAGGGCCGGGCATCTTCTGAACTGGTTATGAAACCAAACAATAGAGACCTTTAGTTCCACGACTTGAGAGAGCTTAGAGTATATATTGACAGTCATGTCCTGCAACTTTTCTTTCACCCATCAACTACAACAGACATAACAAATTGAAACATGCAAAAGATAGGAAGGCAATTGGTTCTACTAGCACCAAAGAAAAACTAGAGGAATTTTGGAACAGTACAATTTCTTTACACTATTTCTTTTTCTTCCTTCTATTTCTTATGCATCTTAATTTGCAAACTCATTTGATGGATACATATAGAAATACCTCTAGTATATCCATCTATGCATTGAGAGGATATAACAAGAAAACTTGATTACCACTCTTCATACAATCCTATGCAATACAGAATTATGATCTTGAAAAAGATGAAGAAGAAGCCAAGAGTGAACATACAGAATGACAATAAGTTTCAGCACCTTCCATTCTTTCAAGTTTGTTTCAAATGTTAATCGATGGTGAGCTTAGTCCTCACTACTCTTACTGATCGATGTAGAAGATGAGGATGATGACATTCTAGAAAGATCAATTTCCTATTTATCTTCCTCAAAAGCCTTACTTAGTACTTCTTGGATTTCCATGTACCTTTTTCTCTTTGAGAGCCTTACTTCTGTTGTGTCATCCCCCGTGTATGTAAGCTGTGACATGTCATCGCCATCCATGATCTTGTTCAGTACTTCTGAACAACGAGGAAAGAATCGTTTCCCAATTTCCACTGTTCACAAATATAAGAGGACTAGTAAGTCTATGAAGCTAAATGTGAAGATTTCGTGATTGATTTGTGAGAGACTGATTCTTACCAGATCGGCATAGTGCTCTTACTCTGGCAAGGTGTTCTTCCTTAATCTTGAAGGGTGCCTCGTTCAAGTCCACAGTCGTTCTCTGGGAAGCAGCGAGATTATTCGGGCTCAGGCAGGCTAATGGAAATGCTGAAGTTTCGATTCATCAAGTTGAGTAATATCCATTACAACCATTGCTTCCATGGGGAACATGTACCTTGCTAGTCCAACTGAGACAAGAAACAATCAGTCAAGTAAGATTTGTCCGATTCACAAGCTGAGTTTAATGGTAGCATTGGGGTTTATAAGCCTATAGGCGGGGATTCACCTCAGTTCTCAAGGTACAAAAGTTTCATACGCTCTCGCTTGAACAACAAAAAGAAGTTCTCTGTGTCGATGGTGGTGCGATTATAGCTGAAGTCAAAGTTCCAGACTTCCTGGTCCTTCTGTCAAGGAGGACTTGGAAGAATTTACTCAGAAAATTTGTCTTGCTAGTGAGCGTCAAAATCGAGACAGCGATAGTAATTATTTGATTGCTGCTTCCCTCCTCTTGGTAAAGGGATATTCCTGTGTTTGTGATTTCGAAACTCCACTTTTAACTACTTCAAAATTCGGAACCACTTCGTTTTTTCTGTTAATTAATGTTTGTCTTTTTTTTTTTTTTTTGCAGGATATTGTTGAATCTAAATCTTCTAGCTTTCCCATAACTGTTAAAGTCTGTTTTCTATTATAAATAAGGCAAATAAGGCAAGTGAAGGAACATTTCTGTTGGGTGATATTTCATCAGTGGAGCAGTTTATGTTTGCAAAGAAGGAAGATGGAAAGCACGATGGTATCGACCTCATTTCCATTGTTGCTCGTACTAGCTTCATTTTTGAAAAGCAATTGATAATTTTCTTCTTCTCCCTTTTCTTTTCCTTTTTCTTAATTCGTTGTCTCATTTTCTCATGCATATATTGGTAATGTTGATATTCATGTTTACCTTTTTTTTTTTTTTTGGTAATGAGAGAAATAGAAGAGGAGGAACCTCTCTATCACTCCATGAGATAAAAGAAAAAAGAATACAAAGGAGGGGGACCAAAAACCTAAACCTCCCAATCCAAAAAACAAGCATAATGAAATTCTAGCTAGTTAACGAAAACAAAATTGAGGAAGACCCCGACGATCATTCTCGTAGTGCAAAAGGATAAATGAAGGAGGTGAATCCCACCACACCATTTCAGAAGATGATGAACCATAGTTTGCTAAAGCATCTGCAACTTTGTTCCCTTCATGGAAGATGTGAGAAGACCGAAATGTCATCATAGAGGTTTTGAACAAACAATTATTCCACTGAATTCGAAGATTCCAAGGCACAAGAGAAGAATTACGAAAATAATCAAGTATCAAGGAGGAGTCTACTTCTAACCAAATATGCTTCCAATCACGAACCCAAGCTATCTCAATTGCCTTAATAACCGCCATAACCTCTGCCGCCACGGAGCTAGGAATATCAATATTAGAAGCAAAAGCTCCAAGAAAGCCACCTCTATAATCCCTGAAAATTGCTCCATAACCCCCCTTGCTTGTCTCATGCTTCCATGCTCCGTCAGTATTGATCTTGACCCACCCAATTATAGGAGGATGCCAATTAACCTCCCAGACAACCGGAGCTATCTATATATATTCATGTTTACCTTGAAACATGCATATATATATATAGACACACACACTACTTTTTCTTTTTCCTAGCATATCTGAATTGTTTGTCCACAATATGTTTTGGGTTGTTTATATGTGTACAACTTAAATTCATTCTTGCTCAGATAGAACAAGAGCGTGAACATTTTAAGTTGTTTGCCTTAACAGTAACTTTTCTTATTTTCTTTTTCTTATTGAAATTTATTTGATATTATTACCACCATTTCTTATATGTTGTTTTTTATGTTTAAACATTGTATTCATTCGTTATTGCTCAGTTAGAACAAAGACCTGATGCACAGGCTAAAATGTTTTTTTTTTTTTTTTTAATCAAGCTAGCCCACATGGCGAAATAGTATATTCATCATAAGCCAGAATAGTGGTATATCTTCCGCTGTCATTTAAGGACATAGACAGACAAGAAGATAGTGGTAGTACCCACAGTGGTACGTAGAAATAGACCCACTCATTATACATTTCAGATCGTAAAGATAGCGGAGATCCTCATTTGATATTACGCCGGAGGCGCTAAAGATCTAAGTTCTTAATATAAGGAAATTATTGAATTTAGATAAAACTAAAAACATAGGGTTGGGCCAAGGGCCTAAACCCTAGCCCAAATAGTAATGGACTAGGGCAGAACCCCAACCCAACAGTTCGCGGCCCAATAGAATAGTCCACCAAGGGAAATTGCTCCAAGCCCGTCATGCTAATTAGGGCCAGTCCCCCTTCTCTCCCATCCCCGTCGTACATCACCGTCCAACCAAGTTCCGTCCGACCTACATCGCCGGACTCGCGTCTTCCCAATCCGCCCCGTCACCGCCGCAACCTGCATCAGCACAAAACAACCATCCCTGAGCTAGGCGTCGCAACCGCACTCCGCCATCAACCATCCCTGAGCCAGGCTAAGATGCTTATAGAAGAAGAAGATACGGAAAAATTTTATTTATACTGCTTTTTGTACGGTGTTTATTTTTACTTAGCGATGCTTATAGAAGAAGAAAATACGGAAAACTGTAATGCATGAAAATTAATTCCTTAAGGCAATTATACCGAATACTTATTATGAATAGTTCCAAGCATAGAGCAATTCCAAATTTACATGCTTGTATTTCTTTATAAGATCCTTATCGATACACTTGGTGCAGCTTATCAGCTTTCTGATTTTACTCATTTTAGTTTTTGAATCTCTACAGTCAGAAGAAGAAGAAGAAGAAGAACCTATAGAAATATCAATGCTAGATCGAAAGAGCAACCGTGATACACCAGTTGTTGATACCAGCTAGGCAACTAGCTCGTTCTTTAGTGTTCTAGCCAGTTTCAAAAGTTTTATTTTGGTTGTTTAGGTGAGGTATTTATTTTTAATTATCTTGTTGTTTGAAGACACTGTTTATTTCTAGCAATGTTACCCCTTTCCTATCATTGTACGTATTTATCATTTGTTTGAGATTATGAGTGAAGAATACAACATTATGCTGCTTCCGTCATATCCGTTTTACTATAAATGACTTGTATTAGTGTCTGAAAAGAGACAAAAAGTAGGTCATATTTTTATAGGTCCAACCATAATTTACAAGAAAAAATTTTAAGAAACAATTACTAGTTCATGTTAAATTCGACATAAATTAATTTATAATGTGACTCAAGCTACAACAGGAACTATTTAATGGGACTATGGTTTAAAAGACACGAAAGTAATTGATAAAGTGTTTTATTATGTATTTCACCTTATTCAAGTTGCTACTCTCTAGGGAGGCAAACTACCCTTGATTAGTTGATTCAAACTCAAGCAACTGAAAACCTAAAGCCAAGACCGAAACACAAAACCAACTCGTTTCCATAATAAGAAAAGTTGTTACATTTGTTCTTTTTTAATACAAAGTAAAGCAGATGGAAAATAAGAAAAATTTGCATTTGTTTATGGTGTCCAATGGTTAATATTATTACATGTTTTTTCTTAATGTAAAGTAGCTGTCCATTGAACAATGAATCATTCTAAAATAAGAAAAATATTACTAGTGGTTCAACAAAACTGGTCAAATCATATCAACCAAAGGTTATTAGGGGATATGCATACCCTCCACACAATGCCCAATAGACAACCGCAATAAGCAAAACTATATTAAGTAACCAAATTTTCCACATAATCCTCATCATATAATCCACATAATAATTCATTGATTAATGTATTAAAGTAAAAAAAAAAAAACATAACGCTGTTCAATTTGATCCTTCCTTGCAGTTTTCACATATAACTTTACAAAAAAGAAAAAAAAAACATATAACTTTACAAAAAATCAATAAATACGACATACAAGCAAGCAACTTAATAATAATTAGACACAAAAAAATATTTAATAGAGATTAAGGCTCAAGATCACCTATTCACTGGCTATAGCCGGTTATGTGAAGGGTTGAGCTGGTTTTGATTGTCTACAGACAAGGTAGAGAAGAGAAGAGGTACAGGTGGCTTCCCCGAGGTCTGAACAAAACAACGACACGTTAACGAGAATTATAACGGCCAAAAAGCAGACCGAACGGGATGAACCGACGACAGCTATTTCACCCTATTTGTTTAAAGTGTAAACAATGGCAGCCCACGGGTTTTATTAAATAGCTCTGATAAGCCACTAAGGCCCGTTTGGTTCGCAGGAATGTCAAAATTGGAAAATGATTTATTTTCCTTTCCAGACGGATATGGAATGGAATATGTTTTGGTATTTCCATGTGAGTGTTTGGAATATTACTAGAAATTAAATTTTGGAATTAGTTTTTCATTTCTATTGTAGTGTTTGGTAAGTCATAAGAATGAAATATGAAATTATAATTTTCAATAATGCCCTCTTACTAATTAAAGTACATCAATTTATAAGGAATATTGGTGGGGAATATAAATTTTTAGAGGGATAATTAATGTAATTTTGCTTTTGACAGTGGGAAATGGAAATAGAATACCACCCCTGACTAGATAATTCTATTCAAGCTTTATGAGGGAGTCAATTTCCAGTCAAATCTTATTTTTTATTTCATTTCCAATCTTTAATTACAACCAAACGACACGTCTGAATGGAAAATGAAATTAATTCTCATTCTATACCATGATTTTCTGCCATCCAAACGGGGCCTAATAGTCTAATACAAGGTAAAGGAAAAAATAAACATGATATCCAAATATAGAATCTTAAGATGGAATACCAACTACCAAGTATAGAATCTTAGGGTGTGTCTTATAACGTTTTATGAAATTATTTTTGTAATACTGGATTGTAGAATGAAAATGGGGAATTAAACTACAAGTTTTTAAGATGTAAATACATGTTCGGTACAAGTATTTCAAAACTTGAAATATCAAAACATATCTATCATTTAAAAAAAAACATATCTATAGCATTCTGTTTAGTTTTTCCTCAGTAATCATGAAAAATTGACTATTTTGTTTGTATTGATTATGAATCCTTTATTGGTTGTTATGAGAAAAGAAACAGAGTATTGTGAAGGAGATTGAACAAGAAGAATCAAATCCCTCAAATTTGTTTATAAAATATATCATATGAAGTTGCAAGCTCTTGAATCTTTAGTTCAAAAAGATAATTCAATCAAATGTCTCAACCTTAGTTGTTAATTCCTCTTGCCCATGAGATAATCCAATTATATTGAAGCATACAATACCGAAGCTTTCACCCTAAATCATCCGTATAAATTAGATCTGACACGTGAAAGAGGGATTTTCTAAATCCTTCATTCTTCTCTATTGCATAATTCTGCAAGTTTCAATTGATTGAAAAAAACAGGGAAGAAGAAAGTTCAAACAACATATAAAGTAGATGAGATCATGAGAAGAGATGATAAGTCTCAATGGAAATTGTGGGAAAGAAAGAGAGAAAGATCAAAAGTGAGGAGAAGAGTTTGTGGATCTATGTGCTTAAAAGTAAAAAAAATTAATCACTTTCTCTAATTGTAGGGCAAGTTGTTTTCAGGAAACAATGAAAACGTCAAAAAGTCATTTCCCATATTTATTCATAGTTCCTGAATTGTTTCCTAAAATTTATTTTCCTTGTTTTTCAAGTTTAATGCACCGAACGCAAATTCATAAATTTTTGAATTCATAAAACAAAAAACAGTATCGCAAAATGATACCGAACGGGCCCTTAAGGTTTACGAGTTCGACTTTCTGATAATAATCAACGACACGGTCCAATTCAATATTCATTTGTTATATTTATGGGCTAAATACTGGTTACTACTAAGGCCGGCCCTGAGGGCTGCTACCTGAGGCAGCCGCCTCAGGTCACCGCTCTCCGGCGGGCCTCCGCCAAATTTTTTTTTTTTTAATTTTTACATATATATGTTGTATAATTATATATTTTACTTTCGCCCATATCAAACAATGGAGCCGCGCTAGTGCAGCGGTGATAGAGTTTTGCTGCTGTTTGCAGCACGCCAGCACCAAGGTTCGAGTCGTAGTGGTCTCTTTTTTTTTCCTTAATTAATTTATTTGTAATTAAACGTTTTTTGTTCCTTCTTTTTCCAGCTTCTATGGAAAGAATATTTTGGAATTGAATACTAATGTATTTGCCCTTTGTTTTTCATTGGTTTCTTTTGTAATTAAATATATTTTGTTCTTTTTTATTTTTTCAACTTCTAAGAGAAAAATTATTTTGGAATAGAATTTTTTTTTTTTTTGCATTACTATTAATGTAGGGATTCAATTTATATATATATATATAAAAATAAGAGGCCACATTTTAATTATTTGCCTCAGACCTCCAAAATGTCAGGACCGGCCCTGGTTACTACGGTCCAAAATCAATTCAGTCTCTGGACTTCTAATTTCATCAAAAACACCCTTGTACTTTCAATTTTAATATAATAGGTCTAATTCGTTAATATTTTGCTATGGATTCAACTTATAGTTGGATTATTTGATGAAAAACTTTTTATTTGATAGATTTCTAATAGTGAGACCCACTCCTAAATTGACTATGCATGCCACCTTAACACCACATCATAAAACATAGGTCATATATGAGCCACGTCAACAAGTTAAATGACTCAATTATCGGAAAGACTAACAGATTGGACCTATTATATCAAAATTGAAATTGCAGGGGTGTTTTTGATAAAATTAGAAGTCCATGGACTGAATTGATTTTGGACCTAAACCACAGGGTAATAACCAGTATTTACTATTTAGCCCTATATTTATTTTGTTTCTTTTATGATTTAGAATTTCAAGAGTGTAAAGTTATGGTCAAGCAGAAAATTGTAGTCGATTTTGAGTTTAGTTCTAAGATGCAAAACAGTAGAAGTGAGCTCTAAATCTCAAGCATGTGTGAGAGATAAACTCTATGGGATAAACGACGTTATGACTGATATTACAACATATTGGTTTCCAAAAGTCTGAAAATAGTGTAGTGCTCCTCGATCACCATTACGACAATGTTGTTAGAGTTTAACTTTTGACTCCAACTATTTCAAAGATAGATGAGTAGTAGCCAATCGTACACACAATATATTACCTTGTATAGTTTACAATTTATCTATTAAAAAAAATTAATAGGCAATGAATTTCCTTGTTGTGAACAAGCGCAATCAGCCCAAGAACCCCAACACATTTCACACCAAGATTGATGATAAAATCAGGCTCCAATTTAAAAATGCTCGTGTTCTCATAAACCGCGTGGTACGTGGAAATTGTAATAGGTACCACAAGTGGTCTAATTCAGCCACCATCATGGGGATTAAGATTTTGGGTTGTGACATTAAACAAATGTGGTGCTTAATTTCTCTGTTTTGGTCATGACATTGGACCAAGACATACTTAAATTTCTCAACATATAATTAATTAACCAAATTTTGGACCCAATTGCTCAATATCTCTTTTCCCCCTTTCAACTTGCACATGACTTTACGGCTAGTTTTCTCAATAAAAATAAATGAATAAATGAAAAAAAGATGTCACTTGATATATAGGATGGATTTAGACATATAGTTATGGTATAGTGTGTGAATGTGACTACTTGAATCCGATTATTTAACAATGAAAATGAATAAATTTGCCATCATATGACCTCGAATTTAAAATATGGTGATCCTGAGTTAAAGGGGAAGTATGAAACGAATAATATAACCATATATTTCAAGTTGTCACACACACTTGCACGTGATCTTTCCTCCCCAAGTTATGCTCATGTACTTAAATAGATATTAATAACAATACACTTGCTATCATACCATACTTAGTGGTGGTGATCAAGATGATATTAATCTATTAATTGAACATGCACCAAAAGTAAGAATGTGGCAAGACCATGCATGCAACACGAAAGTTGATCATACACAGTTATTATACATGTGCATATTCTTGCAAAACTAATCGTTCATGTATTGTTATACAATTCAGACGGCCTAATCGTGATCCGTAAATTTATTGAGAATGAAAATATATATTTTACGATTGCGAGATTTCTATGATAAAGATATTTCAAGCTTAGTTAATCTGTGTTTGTCCTTGTAGCTAACCTAACATGCTTAATTAGTAGTGGTCATGCCAGTCCGTTTAAACCTTATCATTCTCAAACCCGTCCAACTGTATTTCATTATCTAAAATTTAATTCTAATTGCTATTCATTTAACAGTTTCACCTAAAAAAAATCTATCACACTATTTATTTTTGGTCACACGTGAATATCCGAACACAATCTTTTTTCTGGGTCAATACACACACAATCTTAGTTGTTCGATCTTAGAGACATTGAATCGGTTGAGAATTGATTTCCAAGCATAAACAAAACCCTAAACCCCATCATATCGAGAAGACAGGTTAGCTTCTTCTTCTTCTTCTTCTATTAGCTGTGAGCTCTACGACCAATGGGAAAAGAGTGTGGCTTTCGTGTGGCAGTGGATATATCGCGTGCGCCTCACTCGACACCACCCGCGCGTGCGCGCCCCCTAACCTCATCCTCAAATCCAAATCCTCATGCAGTCGGCGCCGATTTGGATTCCGAGTAGGAATCGTAAACCAAAACAGCGCCCCCACGCCAAACGGTCAAATGACCGAAACGCCCTCCGCCTCCACGAGTTATGAGTGACTGCCCTTCCTCCTTGCTCCGTTAGCTCCACCAACTCCTAAATTTAAAGTAGGCGCATGAGATTACGGTTTTGCCCTCCGGGTGCCATTAGTTTATGGTTTAGGGCAACTCCAACCTTGTGGTGCCAAACCTATATTTTGCCAATTATAAGACTTTTCTTCTCCAACCTTGTGTTTTTGGTGGATCTGGTTCTATAATTATGGCACTTGGTCTCATTTGTAGTCTCATATTTGAGACAAATCCAAGACCAAGACTGATCACTGTTGCCCGGGACCACAGCTTCTGATGACCCAGCCCAATATGCGGCTTGACGCGCTGGAAGCCTTGGGTGTGCAGCACGCGCAGAAGGGAGAACAGGGGAGGAGGAAGACGCGCCAACCTGCGCTGGAGAGAGAAAATGCACCTGCTTTCGTCTGCTGCAGTGGGCCCCGCGATGCCAGCGCTGTCTGCTGCCGACCGTTGGCACACCCAACGGTCACTAAATGGACGGCTGAGATCGCTCCAGTTTGAATATGGACGGTCCGATTTTGGCCTTTTTTTTTTTTTTTTTTTGTCTGAACGTTTTATATTATACTTATATTATATTTTAATCAATAATAGTGAAAATAACACCCCATATAGGTCTAATGGTTGGAGATGAGAATTGAGTCCTATATGAATAGTGTAACAAGGGGGTGCTAAAATGAGAATAGCACCCCCAAATGGTGCCTATGGTTGGAGTTGCCCTTAGGTAGCGGGGGTGGGTGGTGGGTTGGATAGGGAGAAAAAAGAAAAAGTTGTTATGGGACAACTATTAATGGTAATATAATATAGAAGGGTAGAGAGAGAATTGGGGTTAGGGTTTTGGATATTTCGAATGTTGCAGAGTTTTTATTCGGGTGTAAATTTATATGGTACATTTTTTTTTTTTAGAGAATATATATGGTACATGGGAGTTGAGTTAGGCAAGGGACAAGTGGCAGATAGGTTGTGTGCGTGACACGTGTCTGGAGGCATTAAGATTTTTTGTTAAGGGTCTGCATGGTTTTAGTTGCTAGACCAAATTGTCATGCTTTCTTTCCCGCACGCAACCTTTTGATGAAATGTAAAGTAGTTCAGCACCATGAGGATTTCCTATTTAGTAGTTTTCACACCAAGTGAGCCGGTACACGGTAATTTTTGCATCACAAAAATTATATTGCGTAGATTTTATAATAGTATCACAGGTTCGGATTTGATATTTTTCAATTAAAAACGTTTATATAAATCATTAAAAATCACTACATTGCGTATACGGTTAGTAAACAGTAACAAAATTGAGATTATCTATCAGTTTTTCATTTAAGAGTATTTAGTTATTATAAAAGTAGTTCTTTTATCAAAAAAACTTAAATTCAAGGCTTCAGAAAAACATTTGCTTCACTAAACTCCCCTAAAAAATTGACCCTTATAGCGATCTTACATCATAGCTTTTCTTTTATTCATGGAATCAATTCTACATGACATCTGTTATTTCAAATTCCCATTAAAAGGTTGTAAGAAGACACCTTTCAAAAGAGAAAATAGTTGTTTTTCCTTTAGTTAATGAGTAAGATCGATGAGATTAAGATCCTTGATCTTATTTTATTATGGATTTCTAATTGTTAAAAGCATAGTAGTTGACCTCATCTCTTACCTCGTCCAAGTGTGAGGGGATCAGTTACGTAATTTAAATTGTCTTAGAGTATGATTTTGTAATTGGCTGCGGCGTTTTGGAGGTCAAATACTTTCGTTCTAAGACTTTATCCTTCGAGTCGGTGTTTGCTAAGAAATAATTCAGACAAAACATGACCAACCAAAACGAGAATCAAAATAAAATATAGTTTAATTCAGGACGAAATGTGTGAATTTTATCATTATGATCAGAAAGATGCTCCAAGTATGTATGGTAATAGCTTAGTATTTAAGCCAAATAAACAAGGGTGTGTTCATATTATAACTAATGGATTCTTTTATGATCAACATGCTGATGTTGTTCTACTTTCTTTTGAGTGGGGGTACGATAGGAGGCTTTAGCGCCCTTATAATACCCTCGGTTTTCAGCATCCTATGTGAGGCTATTCTTTGAGCTATATAAAACCACATTGGTATGAATTCGGTGATAGAAAGAAAAGTCGTATATTCCAATTTATTATTTACTATTATATAAGAAAACAAGGAGGTAAGCCCTTTATTGAAATAAAAATGATTACAAAGAAGAGAGGTCAGCTGCTACAGCAGCCATAAGAAAACTAGGAGTAGAAAAGTAAAATCTATCCTGCACCAAGGCATTCCCATGTGCCGCCATCAGATGGGCAACCATATCTGCCTTCCTATTAATATGAACTATCCTCACATTACCTAGATCCTCCAGCATTAAGCTCAGATCATCATATAAACGACCAAGTGCAGAAGTATTAGTGGTAGAGAGCGAGCCCAGTTGCCTCTGAAGCTCCATGGCATCTGTTTCCAATAAGAAAGTGTAACTTTATTCATCTTTAGTGAAAATAATACAGTTTTTCCGCTTCTTAGTGTTTATTCCTAAATTTAAATTTTTAAATAATACATATTACTGCTAAAAATTCTAACAACCATGAATAAGCATGATAGTCGAAAGAATAGGGAACATAGACGCACCTCGCTAATCAAGACAACTAATTAAAGGGACTAGCCTATCAACATGATCATACATATAAGAATCTCCTTCGGCCACTTACGATTCTCAAATTTAGATTCCTTGCTAATGATCTTTTGACATAATTTCAAGTTGTTTCTATACATCTATTTTTCTTTAAGAAATGAAATTATGATCGTAGTAAGAAGATAATATTTCTACGTCGTTTGGTTCGTGAATAAAATAATAATGAACTCATTTGCACACTATCAAATGGCCTGTGTTGTGGTTTTTTGTTGTGTTTCATTGAACAACAAATGTTAATTTCAATGTTTTTGACCTGAAAAAATAGTAGTGACGCTAATATAGTTGGATGATTTACTACATGAAATGAAAACCTAACTATATGTTCAACAACCACTCGTCTTTAAATGGATGCACCTAAAAAACCTAAAGGTTGGGTACAAAAAAATTATGGTGAATGTCCCTTCTCCCATGCATGTACTATATATTTATATCCACTAAAAACCACTTCTGTCAATTGTCAGTTACACAATAAATAGAAACATTAATAGAATGAAAGAAATTCCCTTCCATCTCTATAAACAATTAATCGTTATATCCATGTTTGATCCGCCATATCCAAACAACAATTTAAGTGTAATGCTTCTCTCTCTTTCGTTTACACGAAGCAGTTTAAACTTTAAAGAACGGATCGGTTGAGACTTGAGAGAGAAAGCTAGCATCAAGTTAAACGAAAATGGCAAACTTCATGTTAAAGAAATTGGATTGCGGTTGGGTAGCGTTATGAATACTTCTATATATAAAAAGGAAGGTAGCTAGATTTCAAGTTGAAGCCTTACAAAACACAACTGAATCACAACACAAATCACATTCTCTATGCATATGTGATGTCATTTTCACGTGTATCATGAATTCATGATGCAACATGCATGTTACATACCATATTGCATCAGAAAATTAATTTATAGGAAAAAACAATGTAGTTAAAATTCGACCATAAATCTCAAGTTGTGAATTAAGAAACTGGTAGTACCAGATCAAGTTCGCTTGTATTTTCAGTTAATAACGTAAATTAATTTTATTCGTTATCCAAAATATCTGAATTCATGACATTGCCGCAGTCGATACTTAATATTAATATATTAAGAAACCGTTATTTTAAAAGCATTATCATTACAATTATCGATTTTCCAATCCCTGTGTGGCACGACAATATTCTCGAAGTTTTGTGAGAACTTAATAAAAGCATATAATAAAACTACACATAACATCACTTGTCACGTATGTTGCAAAAGATTATTATAATTTATGGAGGAACATATTTCATTAATTTTAAAGTTGTTAGTTTTTGTTCGAAGAGCATCTTAGAACGTATGAATTTACACTTCATTTCGACCTTCAGCATTTAATTATTAGTTTACCGCTACCACGTATTTTCTAAGCAAGAGGCACAAAGTTAATGGATATTGAATTTTTCGTTAAATTTCGTAAATAGGTCGGAGCCAAAATATTCTAATGGTTGGGGCTGAGCGACGTAGACAATTTTAGGGTTTCCCATTCCCACGTAAACCACCTGCAACCGGCTCGTGTCAGTAGATCTTTTTAAGTCAACCGGGAATCGTCTGTTAAGACAAACCAGCTACTAGAATTTCGAATCCGCGAACCAGCGGAGCGAAATATCAAAACTGACGGTGCTGTCACCCGGCCTCGCCTCACAGCGTATTCCCATTCGCTACACGTGGATGAGACGTCGCTTTCGTGGTGCTCTGGATTGCATTTTCCGGGCTCGTGTCGATGGCCTTTTGGAATAGTTCGTAACTGTCCTGTCAGATGATCACAGCCGAATAAAGATCATCTCATTCACTCAAGCGAAAATACCAACCGCACCTTCCCAATAACCGCGTGTCGGCACGCTCTGACTTTTATTGGACCGTGTCTCCACGCGCTGTGGGAAAAACGGTGACGATCCTTTCGTCCGAAATTGAATGTGGGTACTTTAAAGCGTAACTTACGTGGATCAACGATCCTTCGATTGTCATAAACAGAGAGAAAGACCTGATCCAACGTTGCAAAAACGACGGCTTATGTAGACGCGCAGAGGCAGGGAGGTTTTTTCAGGTTTTAAAAATATAAAGAGGGACACACCCAAAAACCGAAACCCAGGGCAAAGCTGAAGAGCTCTGGTTGGAATCTGCCTCGGTTATATTTCCATTTTTTTTCTCATTCATTACCCAAAATTCAATTCCTGACTTCAAATCCCATGCGTTACCCCAACACCACCCATCACCTCTTTTGAGCCCTTTTTTCACTTGCGAGACTATCTCAAAATGCAATCAGGGTTCAATTCCGGCAATCAGGGTCTGCCGGATTTTTACGCCGGAGGAGGGAGATCGATCGGCAGCACCATGAGCAACCACCCTTCACAGCCTCAGTACCAACGATCCCAGCTTCCGGGGCTGTTCATGGACCCCACTGGTCCTCAGATCGGTCGCCAAACGCAGAATCTGCACCACAATACAGCCGGGCTCATCGGAAAAAGGTCTCTGGCCGAGTATCAATATCAACAGCACCAAAACCCCTACCAGCAGAATCTGACTAACCAGCAAAATATCTATCTGCGGTCGCTCAAGCCCAAAACTACAGCCAATTATCAGCACTCAAATTTCCAACACGCCTCCCCAATCTCGCCTCTGTCACCAATTGACTTTTCATCTGCCTCGTCATATACAGGTTCGGAGAATTCCAACACTTCTTCCACAACATCCTCCATGTTTTCGCAGCGATATAGGTTGCCCCTTCTTCAACAGCTCCGGCCGCAACCGGTAATTAACCCGATGTTTCAGGCATCCTCATCGCCTTACGTCAACCATAACAACACTGTGCAGCCTCTTCAGAATCAGATTGTTCAGAACCGGGTTCCGGTTTCGGCGATCGAGTCTGAGAAGAAGATGAATAACCCGGTTTCGTCTGTTGATTCTGAGAAGAAGATGATTGACCACAGGCTACAGGAATTGGAGAAGCAGCTCCTCGATGATAACGATGAGGAGGAGGAAGGAGGCGACGCCGTTTCGGTTATTACTAAGACCAACAGCGAGTGGTCCGAGACGATACAGAATCTGATCGGTCCGAATCAGACGACCCAGAAGCCGGTCTCGCCGTCGCCCACTTCGTCGTCGTCTTCATCCTCCTCGGTGGCGTCTCCGGCGACTCTGACGTGTTCAAAGCAGTCGCTGATGGAGGCCGCATCGGCCATTTCAGAAGGGAAATCCGAGGCCGCGGCTGAGATCCTCACGCGCCTGGCCCAGGTCACGAACCCGAGACCCAATTCGGAGCAGAGGCTGCTTGAGTTCATGGCTTCGGCGTTGAAGTCGCGGGTCAACCCGGTGGATAATCCGCCGCAGGTGTCGGAGCTTTTTACCCAGGAACACGCCGGGTCGACCCAGTGTCTCTACGAGCTCATACCTTGCTTCCGCCTCGGTTTCATAGCCGCTAACCTGGCAATTCTGGAAGCCACATTAGCGGACCAGTCGACGACCAATAAGGTCCATGTGATTGACTTCGATATTGGGCAGGGCTTTCAGTACAGGCACCTCCTGCACGAGCTCTCCACGCGCCCGAATGGGAAATCCTCCGTCGTCAAAATCACCACCGTTCCTGATAATGGCGGCGAGGACAGGTTGAGGTCAGTCCGTCAGAATCTGAGCCAAATGGCGAAGAAATTGGGTGTGGGTCTTGAATTCAACGTTGTGAGTCAGAAGCTGAGCGAGCTGAACCGGGAATCGCTGGGATGCGAACCGGACGAGCCGATCGCCGTGAACTTCGCTTTCAAATTGTACAGCATGCCGGACGAGAGCGTCTCCACGGACAACCCCCGAGACGAGCTCCTGCGGCGCGTGAAGGGACTCGCCCCGCGCGTGGTAACGCTGGTCGAACAAGAGCTCAACACCAACACCGCTCCATTCATGGCGCGCGTGAACGAGTCGTGCGCGTATTACGGGGCCCTGATGGACTCGGTCGAGGCGGTGGCGAATGACCACCAGGACCGAGTCAAAGCGGAGGAGGCGCTGAGTCGCAAGCTCGCGAACTCGGTCGCTTGCGAAGGGAGGGACCGCGTTGAAAGATGTGAAGTGTTTGGGAAGTGGCGGGCCCGCATGGGAATGGCTGGGTTCGAGTTAAGGAGAATGAGCCAAAGCATGACCGAGTCGTTAGGCCATCGACTCTGTTCGGGCAACCGAGTCCACCCGGGCTTCACCGTCAAAGAAGAAAACGGAGCCGTTTGCTTCGGTTGGAAAAGCCGCACTCTCACTGTCGCATCAGCTTGGCGTTAACTTCACTCACTCCCATTCCGTTTTTTTTTTTTTTAATCATTTTCTCTCGAATATTATTAATTGTTATAAAAATACTCCTTTTTATTATCGAAGCTTTGCTTTCCTGAGAAAATGGAAAAAGGGAAGGGAAAAAAATCCAATTTCCCCACCAAACGCACCAATAAAAATGCGTGTTTGGATTCCTAGAAAATTCTTGTGCCTGTTCGCATTGCATTTATTATTTTCGTTTCTTAGGGCGTGCGAAACGTTGCGTTTGGTACCCACCATGGAGGGGCTCCACTAATTTCCCTTTTCGGTTTTTTTTCTTTTTTTCTTCTTGTATTTTTTTTTGTAGTTTAAGCTATTTTGCTTTCGAACGTGGCGTGTTCCGACTGGGCAATATTGCTAGGGCAATGTTGAGCTTATTGACAGAAATTTGTTGCTTTGTAATTTCTCTCGTGTTTGTTAATAATAGTATAATTCTCTTGGAAATTTATGAATTTTGGGGTGGACAGATATGTCATGCTGTCTTTTTCTTCTACTTTATGTGGCAATGTTATAATGAATCGTACTTCAAATACATATAGAAGTGGGGCACTTTTCTTCATTTGGGAATTCCTTTTATATAAGAATAAATATCCTCCGCTTGCTTAATGCGGAAAATCAGGTTTATATAAGTTTTAACACGAAATGATAAGACAATCGGAACTCAACGTGAAGTTGACATTTGATAGGTTTGGTTTTTCTGTGATATATTCTTCAATTTAATGTCCGTTCTTATTTTGATGTGATAAACACGATTGACGGGTATCGTATAAGTAATTCGTTATGCTATGATTAAACAAATTTTGTTGGTATGTAAATGAATTTCAACGAGCATTTTTGTAACCTAGATCTGAATTGAAATTGAGGCACTTGCTCATTTTTATTTGTTGGGCAATAATCTGTCATACAATAGGCTTAGATGCCCATCATTAAAGACATAGTTAAAGAAAGAGACACGAATGGATAAATTGTGCAATGTCGTATGTAAATAAGGTAAACAATCATAAATTGCATTTAAGTGGTGCATGGTAGACACTATGGCGTGTTTGGTTTTACCTTTTATCACGATGGAATCATATTCAGTCATGGCAGACTGTAAACAGTTATGCTGGTGTGGGAGTATGCCTCATAAATATATTTACATTAAACTGACGTAAGCCGTAAAAGCAAATGATATTTATGATATTCCAAAGAGGTGTTACATCCCATGCCACATTCTGAATCGCA
Source organism: Rosa rugosa (assembly GCF_958449725.1). Classification (NCBI taxonomy): domain Eukaryota; kingdom Viridiplantae; phylum Streptophyta; class Magnoliopsida; order Rosales; family Rosaceae; genus Rosa; species Rosa rugosa. Next base: position 51,708,432 of record NC_084825.1, read on the forward strand.
ATTAATTACCATAGTAAATGAGGTAATGAGAAAAAATGAATTATACAATTTATGATGTATGCCCAAAATAAATATGAGGGTAATTATGAGAGGTTTGGAGTTGATGGGCAGAAATATCAAATATCACAGTTGTGTCACCCAAAAGTGAGGTCGAAGAGTAATGTCAATGTCGCTAGAAAGAGAAGGGGACTGGCGTCGTCCAAACGTCTTATTTTGTGACGGCTAGATTCCAAACGGGTTAGGACTTAGGACGAAACACCGTGTCATTAGAAATCGATACTAATGATGGGTTAGCTAAGACTTTGTTAAGAAGATATTGTAATGATCGGATTCGACACAAATAAGAGGGCATGAGGAACCTATTTCACCTAAGACTCACGTGTCAATTTTTGACTCTGTGTGCCATGTGGACATTGCCAATTTTAGGTTCAAACAGAGTCCCTCATACTCCCTTGAGCTTTGGCATAGACGCTGAATGGTTAAGGGACTAAAAGACTATTTTGAAAAAATTCACTTGGCAAGGAACACGCTCTATTATAAGCGTTGCTAACATTCATCATGCCGCGGTCACTCACAGTGGTTTTTCGTTAGGTCGCGGCTATTTAACCGTTTAACCGCGGTTCTATGCCAAATTTGTTGTGGGCCCTACCCACTTGTCTTCCATGTAGGGCTTGCAAAATTTGAATTCAAACAGAGCCTGCCCCAATCCCTTGAACTTCGGCATAGATGCCGAGTGGTGAAGGGACTAAAGGATAATATTATAGGCTTAATTGGCAAGGTATACTCTATACGCTTCTTGCCTAATGTTGCTGACATCTCTCAATATTTGGCATGTTTCTAAGCTCATTACTCTATGGCCATTTAACCATGGTTCAATTCAAACATGGTATTTTGTTATGTCGTGGCCATACATCTGCTGTTATTCGCTAGCCGTGGTCCTTCACTTGCTACGGCCATTTAATTGCGGCCCTTCGCCAGTTGCGGCTGTTCCTTCTCCAGCCGCGGCTCTTCACTAGCTGCGGTCATTCAACTGTTCAACCACGGTCCTTCGCTCCTCAAGCTTCTTTTGTATCTCTTGATCCTGTCCCACCATTTCCAATCTTCTGGCCAAGGCAAGTTCCCGTTGATGTCGACGTTTTTGAGTTTTAGACAAAGGTGCAATGCGGTGGTCTCTAGAGATTCTGCCATACCATCTACTATCATAAGTAATTGGAGGTTTGTATGTTTGTAACATTCTTTAACCATATTCTCTATCGCCTCTGTTACTTTGAGTGGTATTTCTACCAATCCAACCAGTGCGTTTGGTTCGGCGGTATTCTAGTTGAGATCTCATCTTTCCTCGATCAGTTTGGCCCAAATCTATTGGAGAAACTTCCCTCATTCCATTGCCACAAGGAGGGTTATCATAACAATGCTTTCTACGGACGGGCTTTGGCTCAAGCTTTGTAGCTACTGGTCTCTCTCCTGGCTTGGAGTGCTCTTCTCCACGTCTTCTATAATAACTTGGTTCATTCTCCCTGACTCTATCGTTGCTATGAGTCTTTAGTTGCAAAATTTTATCAAGACCAACCTCCTTCTGGCACCTTCTGCATAGAATTGCAGCCACAGGGACTTGAGCAGTTGTTAACTTAGAAAGAGAAAGCTTGATTGAACCCACCATCACTCCTTCAGCCATAGAAAGGTCCTTCTGCTTTGCACTCATGTCGGCTGCCGCCATGGGAACCCCAGCACTAATCATATTCACTTTGGCAGCTGGAAAGGGTTACTATCCACCTTCATTGTATAACTTGACTCGTCAGGGAACTTGAGCTTTCCTTGATTGATTAAGTCCTGCACAACATCACGAAAGATAACACAATTATTAGTCGAATGCTTCCAGGAATTATGAAACTTACAAAACATTCTTCCTTCCATTTGTTCAACAGATGGCAAAACATGTCCAGCAGATAATTTAATTAACTTCGCGGCTAAAAGTTGATCAAAGATCAAATCAGCCTTGCGAATGTCAAACGAATACGTGCGTGGTGGAGATTTATAAGTGTCGTGTAGTGAACGTGCAACTGACTTCGTCTTCTCTAAAGCCTTGCATACAAAAGGTCGATTCACAGTAAGCTCAGCCAAATTAATTTCGGCCATATCTTCATCGCTACTCCACTCCTCAATATGGGTCGCGCCTACGGCCTGAGTAGTGTAGTATGTGTCTTTTGAAGCAAGACTTTTCTGCACTTCCTCTCTCAAAATTGCATCGTATCTTATGACTCTAGATTCAAGTTGGTAAAGTTCTCTGAATATTAGACCTTCAAACTTTTTCCTGAACTCGAAACCAAGTCCCGCCAATTCCATCTCTACAAACTCGGATTCTGGTAACTGCGCTTTGCATCTGGCTCTTAGGAGTTTAAATCTCCCTATATACTCTTGAGCGGTCTCATTGGCCGTCTGAAATGATTTAGCCAACTCAGCTACCGGTATGTTCTACTCTGCCTTGTGGAATCGGTCATGGAATGCTCGCTCAAGATCCCTCCAATTTTGGATAGAATTGGGTGGTAGGTTCACGAACCATGAAAAGGCTGGACCGGTAAGAGAATTGACGAACAACTGCATGTGTTTCTCTTCGCTATTCGCCTCATCACATTGTGAAATAAACCGCCCGATGTGTTCAACCGTGGACTGATAAGCATCCCCAGATAACAAATGGAAAGCGGGAACACGGTATCGATGCGGTAAGGGAACTTGGTCGATATGAGGTAGATACGGCTTCATATAAGTAGGTCTATCGACCCGCTGGCGCAGATCACCCACCATGCCCTCCACCAGATTCTGAACTTCACTAAAGAGAACATGTCTATTATTATCGCCATGCCATGGCTGCATTGGTTGTTGCTGGTTTTGGACAGGCTGCCATCATATTCCATGCTCCGCGTGATGTGGTATATTGTGATGCAGGGGAACTTGTTGGCCATATTCTTGATTTGCCGCTTGGTTCAGCCAGGGCTACGGACCAGTAGTTTGTTGTTACGCATATACATGTTGATTGAGGGGTTGAACATGTCTCACAACATTATTCTGGTTGAAGGCTTGATGAGCTAGGTGGTTCTGATGCCGTGGAATCTGGTATACATGATTCTCATTGCCTGTATTTTGCTCTAAGTGTCCACTAGGAAAAGCTTGTTGAGTTGACACTTGTTGAACTGACTGCTGTCGCGGCTCTAAGAAAGACTGTTGTTGAGTTAGAGAATGAACAGTCGCGGCTGGTCTTATCAACATTGGTGCAGACTGTCTAGTTGGATGTGGTACTTGTTGTGTTTGACTGCTTTGACCTTACTCAAAAGACCAATTTCTATTGCCTTCATTCTGATTGCTCTGCGGCACCTGTGTTCCTGTTCCTGTTCCAGTCTGAAACCAACGTAGCCACGCATTCATCATGTAACACCCCGGAAGGATTACGTTACAGCGCCGCAAGCCTCTGAACACAAGTCTGCAGCTTGTGCCACAAACCCATGCCACAAAAGCTTGCAAGGCCTTTTAGAACTATGGTGAAAAAAAACGTTTACAATTGAGGTTGAGAGTACGATTCGGAAGCGTAAAGATTTTACAACTAAAGAGTACTTTATTTACATTCCACAAAAGTCACGATTGTAAGGTTCGAAGTTCAAGTTCACAAAAGAAACACACACCGAAAGATAGGCAGGCGGAAAATAACTATCTTACAAAGCTCCCCAAAGCCAGATAACATTACAAACAAAATTTTAGAAGGAGGGAGACCGGTTAACACCTGCCAAACCGCCAGTCAAGTCCAAAGAAAAGCTATTCACAACTCGGCGATGCCACACCCAAGTGTCTTAAGTCTGGTCCTCAGCTGGCTCCTGCTCAGTTCCTGGAGGGAAAGTAAGGGTGAGCATCACATACGTTCAGTAGAGGAGCTCAACCCCACTAGGTTTTATAAATAGCATGCAGTAAAGGATTATCACGAACTTAGAAATGCGTAAAACATGTAAATAACATAAAGGAAATCATAAAGTGTACGACTTGTATACGGGATCCCAATATCTCACAAACCAGATGACCGGTCTCATAGACCAACTACACGGCCTTACCTCAACTAGTATGTTTACCAGGTAAGCGTAGCGAGAGCGTCCACTACCTAGCTACACACACGTACCGGGCCCGTCGTTACGATCGGAATACCCGGACGATCGGCGTAACTAACCGTTCGGAGGTTTTGGGGATCGAACCCAAGGAAGTCAGAGCCACCCTTCGCTCTCAAGTCATCTAACTTACTTGACCGTATAGCACGGCCCGACACGTTAATAGTTATTTCCGTGTTGATAAAATAAAATAAATAGAAATATAAATATAAATAGAAATAAAATAAATAAAACATACCGAAACCGTGCATAAGTCATGCAACACTTAAAACGAATATGTAAAGAAAACTCTAGCGAGGCGTAGGTGAGTCCCCCCTACCTGGAATCCATGCTTAGACAATCTCCGAGTTATCACCGTCGTTGATTAAGCCTGGGTCACTGGAATCCTAAACCCGACAAAATTCTAAGTTAGCAAACTGTTCTAGGAACAAATAGTTATCCTTCACCTATGCACCATTTTCGATTATTCCATAATCAATTCATAACTTCTGTACTTTTACTTCTTAATTAACAGAAGCCAAAATTCCGACCTAACAACATTCAATTAAGGTATCAACACTACTTTACTTCTACCATTATCCAAGTAAGGTCTAGCACACCTGGATATCCAAGTAAGGTCTAGCTCACCAGGATATCCAAGCTAGTAAGGTCTAGCTCACCAGGATATCCAAGTAACTTCTGGGAAGCAAGCCCACAAGTTAATTAATCCAAAGTCAGAAGGTATTTCTTAACAAGAAACAAACAATCAAGTTGACCAAGATATCAACCAACGTTCCAGACAACAAAGAGCTCAACAAGCTCACCGTCAAACATAGCATATACCAAACTTTATAATCATGGCCTCCCATTGATTTCTAATTAAGCATCTGTAACATACCAATAACCTTCTAACCAAAACCCCATCTATAATTCTCTATGTTGACAGCCACAAGTTGTCTGACCATGAAATATATAAATATATACCAACAAGACCAAAATTATCAAAATTGTACAACCCAATCTCTAATTCACCAAGAAAATATCTGAGCTCAAGAAGCTTACCTTAATCGATCCAGAATCCAAGCCTAAGACGATCAATCTCAAATGATGGGTCAGACACCCATATTTCCCTTCAGGTAATAACCATCATGGCTGGTATCTATGGTGGGTGATGAGGATTACACAGGAAGAAGAGTGAGACTGGTGAAGGTTTTAATGAAATAAAGGAGAGGGTAACTAATTCGGTGAAGGAGGCTTTGGGTCCAGAATTTAGATTTTGCTTTCACTGCTTAGTTTTGGGACAGACTAGAAGAGAGGAAGGTGAAATAGGTGAGAGTGAGTCGGTGGGTCGGTGGGTGTTCAGAAGCCTGGACGCGTGTTCCATTCCCAGATATACACTTCATCCATAACATGCACTCTAAGGACCCTGATGCTTTAATTAAGCTCACTCAATATGTTTAATGATGTGGGCTGACCCAGCTTCCCTAAGCCCAGTCCTTAATGAATAGTAGTAGAGCTCTCCACATAAAATTCGACCAAGACTACCCACCTAGGATGCTCAATTCCGAACCTAGTCGAAACAAGCCTATATACGTCGGAACTAACTCAACTTGTACTAGGCCATACCAAAGCCCAACAAGAACCTTTAATTCCAAACTTAACCGAAAATTATTTTACCTAATCGGAACTCGCTCGAACTTAAAATTCTCATAAATAAAATTCGTAACCAAAGCCTGAGAAAATTCAAAGTAACAAAACAAAATTACCGGGGCTCACACATCATATCAGCCTGGATTCCCATGTTGCGGTTGAGTTGCCCAAAACTATTTTGAAGATTACGGTCGAGCCGAGTGAAACAATTTTCAAGACTTCGGCCTAACCGGCCGATGCCATCATCAACATTGTCAAGATCATGGTTAAGACTCTGCCAAGATACATCGGCCGCAATGGTTGCAGGTGCGCTTGTAGGTACGTGTTCATATAATGGATTAAATCCTGATGGCCACGGAGTCTGTCCTCTACCAACTGTTGCAGACACATTAAGCGGCTCATACAACGGATTATAGCTAGGAGAGAACCCCCAAGGGAATGATCCAGTACTGGCTGTAGCTGCTGGCACACTGACTGACTCATAAGGAGGGGTATACCCTGGTGGCAGGCCCCATGGATGAGCTATAGGATCATACAGTCGAGTACCAGCCGCAATTGTAAAATCAACTCAGTTTGTTGTCCCTGAGGTTTGGGCGATATGCGACTGCGGCTGCTGACTGAAAGATGGATGACTCGCTGTAGTGGAGGCTGAAACTACCGTGGCGGTCGTAGCAACTGATGATGCAGGATGTGCCATGACTCCACTTGTAGAGATCCCACTCGACATCAAAGCTGATGGTTGAACTGATGTTATTGGGAGACTTGACATGGGTACAATGAGATCTCTAGAGGTAGCTTATCTGTTTGGACAAAAAGAAGAGGTGTGGCCTTGTTGCCTACACCTGTAACAACGATTCCCTCGAGACTTGGCGTAGGGATCTGATAACATTCACCGAGTGTGGTCCCACAAGGTGTGCCAAAAGATGTTCGCTCAAAAATTGTCTCGGCCGCGTGTCACTGGGCCGAGGGCTTCTTTGGCTTACACGTGTCCTTCTGGAGTGGTGACGTGTGAGCGGGCGTGCCAACTCGCGGCCGGTAGGCCAAACGAGGTTTTGTTCTAAATTGTAGATCTTGCGCCGATCTGACTTCCAATTAGTTGATTGTGGGCCGAGGAAGGATCGATCTCGGCCGCGGGGTTCTCTATGCCTTGAATGCAAGGACTTTAGCACGGATCGGCCTTACCTAGCCGCAGTGCTGTGTAACTCGGTGATTGAAGTGAAAGTGAAGTGATGATGATTCTTTTTGTGATTTTGTATAAAGTAAATGACGTAAAGTAAACAACACGAAATAAATAACATAAACGAAAGTGCAGGTAAAGACAAAGTAAAATGCAGGAAAGATAAATACCGGTAAAGAAAGCGATAAGATAAACAAGTAAAAATTGATAAGTGTTGCTGAATTGTTGAATTGTATTGAGATAAAATTTGAGTAATCGCGTAGAGCATTTGGTCGAGGACCCCTAACAATGAATCCTATGGTCCTTTTTATAGTGAAATTAAACTACTGAATGAAGGAAAAAAAGCAATCTTAGCCTTTATAGCTAAGACCGCATTGATTACAAATAGAACAGTATTCATGTTTGTGATATTTTTGACGTTATAAATGATTGATTCTTTCATAAGCAATCAATCAGGTCTTGTAACTGATGATTGGCAATAACACCTCCTGATGCTCATTCAAGTTAATTGCCCCAAACTTTGGTAACGTTTCTCCTGACAATCAACCTCTTTGATGTGCCGTGGCTAATTAGCCGCGGTAATTCATTATGACTTGTCGGTCCGCGGTCAATCATTACGCCTTGTGATTCATTTGATCTCTCCTGATTTAATAACAGCTTTCTGCACACGTTATCTTTGGTCATAAATTTGACAATAAACATTTAACGTGCCGCGGCTAATTGGCCACGGTCATTCATTAGGCCTTGTGAGTCATTTGATCTCAGTAACGGTTCTCCGAACACGTTATCTTCTACCATAAAGTTGATAATCAACTTTGTAAATCTTTAATGTGCCGCGGCTAATATTCATTACGCTTTGTAGGTCGGGGCCCACCTATCTGCCACGTGAGCCTTGCCAAATATTGGTTCAAACAGAGCCCCCCTAGTCCCTTGAGCTTCGGCATAGATGCTGAGTGGTTAAGGGACTAAAGGATTATTTCTAGAAAATTCTCTTGGCAAGGCACACGCTCTATTACAAGCGTTATTGACATTCGTTACGCAGCAGCCACTCACTGCGGCTTTTCGTTACGCCGCGACTATTCAACCGTTCAAGTGCGGTCCTCAACCAAATTTCTTGCGGACCCTACCCATATGTGTGCCATGTGGGCATTGCCAATTTTTGGATCAAACAGCGGGAACAAAAATCTTTAATCTTTTAAAAGAAATATATTTGAGGAATTATTGTTAGCAATTTTCATGGGAACAAAATGTTGTGTATTTTTGTGAGATTGTGCTAATTAATGTGGAGGATACTAATGTCTATTTTAGTGCTAGAATGGCGCTTCTAAATTTAGGAATAGCCCAGGCCTAGAGTCCCTGACCCAATAGGAGGATTGGTCACCACAAAGTAAATTGGACAGCAGAGGCATGACATAAATGTGCAAAGAAAATAGAAATTAAGAGTATGACACAAAGCACAAAATGGACTCGAAGTAGCAATTATTGAGTTATCATTGTTTTTCCTAATGTATCATTGGTCTATGATTTAGGTCTTAATAAGCTGCTTCAAATTCTCTTACGAACACCTTATACTGCTTAACGTATAATACCTCAACACGTCAATTGGGCTTGAGATGGACAAGCTTAAGCAATTGGGGCGTAGTATAAGACAGGGTAACATAACCAGAAATACTGAACGAAGTAGCACTTGAAGAACTCTGCATTTCATGGAATGATTAAAGGCCACCAACTATCCTCCCAAGCCATGCTAAACCACTAACAATAAAGCTACCATCAACATTCAATTTGAAATATCTATCGTGAAAATATGGGCCTTGAATGCCGCTGTTACGTTGTCCTAGTCCTTCTCCATCTCCCTAGCTCGCCTGATAGTTTCGTCTCTCTGCCAGTCTGCCTCTACAAACTCTTCTTTCTAAAGCCCATAATGAAGCCCATGAAGAAACTCAAATATCTGCTTTTGTTTTTATATCGGTTGATGACTGATGAGCAAGTGCAGGCCCATTTAAGGTTTGAATTGGGACAAGATCAAGCACTGGGAGCACAACACATCACATTTTTCCACCAAATGTAATTACTGTTTCTTGGTGAAAGACAGAATTACCTCATTCTCACATGTTGAAGCTCGGTGATCAACCGCACCATCACAATCTGACCGAACACCTTCTTTTAAATTGGAGGATGGTGCGGTTGGTCCGACTAAATACCATCTATTCAATTTGAATTGAACAATTACATCCCATCTCAGCATGTGTGCCGTTAACAACCATGATCAACCGCACCATCAACATAGTGGCCAATCGCGCACCATCAATGTGGTGAAACAGCCTGATCGATACATTCTTTTGAATCGAAGGATGGTGTGGTTGGCTCAACTAAATACCTTCTATTTTGATGGAATTAATAATTGCATACCACTCAAATAAAATATTTAAAAAAATAAATAAATAAATAAAAAGAAAAGTTTTGCACTACCTCACCGAATTTGATAATTCTTGTAGCCTAGTAGCCTGACACTGTCTATATAAAAGCCTGCGGTTAATATTCGAGCGTGGTTTCGTTATTCGAAGTGTCTGCTATTCACCGGGTGAGGGTCACCTGCTGTCTGTTAACAGCGCGTGAGGCACAAGCGCTGACAGAACAAAAAAACGCGTGTTTGACTCGGTAAATTTTTTTTTTACCAGTCTGATTGCTGTTGACAAATATGGGTTTCAGATTAGGGCTGTTCTCAAATTTCACTTTCTCACGCACCCTCGACGCCTCCAAACTCCAAACCGAAGCCGACCAAAAAAAACCGTAGATCTGCAACAGCGCCGGTGAAATTGAATTCGAGTGTTGGTGTTGAAGAAGGAACAGTTATTGGGCTTGACGAATGAGCATGCAAATGGAGAAGATTGATAGAAAAAGGCGAGATCGTCTAGGGTCGGCCATCGGCATTGGAAGACCGCAGATCTGCCATAGTCCCCTTCAATTTCTATCCGATTGTTTGTGGAGCAGACTAGCAGGCAAGGGGCTCTTGAATTAGGGTTTTGGGTTGGTGGAGTACGTTGAGGGATTGGGTTTGTTTTTGTGTTTTTTGGTGGTTTATTTTGCAAATTAGGTGGAAATTTATTGAATTTGGTGTGGTTTTGCAGCTATTGTGGCTGGACAGGGTGACCGGAAGTATTTGCACGTCGATTTCTACAAATGCCATGGCTATAACAGGGATTGAGGATCAGCGATACTGGAACTGGACTGCTACTGAAGAATCAAGGTAGTGGTTTGTTCATGCGTTTGTCCTATGATTGCATTTTCAGCATGTTCATCTAGTAAAGTTGGTATCTTTGTTTCTTCTTTAACATTCACCACTATGGCTGTGATTGTTTGGTATGTGTTCTTGTTCCTCCGGGCCCCGGGGGGTGTGGTTGTGGTGCGGGCCGGCCGGCCGGCTGGCTTGAACAAGCCGAAAATCATTACTAGGTTGGAAACAAAATGACTGGAATCTGGTGAATTAGTTATTAGATGCGACTTAAATTCGATGCAAATTTTTACAGGATCTATAAAAGAACGTGAAAACTTGGATCCTATAGTAGATGTGTTATGGATGCTAAACTTATGATTTGCAAAGTATATTTTCACTTTTTTTTTAGCTCAGATTTATTGCAAGTTCAATTTCTCCTTTCTGTTGTTGCAAAAATTTTCCTTGCTTGGTGGGTTTATATTGGAACAGATTTCTCAATGAAATCCTTACTGCCATTGGCTGGGGATGTCATTCTTCTTTTCATTATTACGTGGTTCATGGAAAAATGTAGAAAACTAAAGGCCAAACTGTTTGGAGGTCAATTGACAGCTCATTATTCTAACGAGTGGGTTGGACATTGATTGTTTCTATTTTAGAATTCTCTACATTGACGACGTTTTTCTAGAATCCCCACCTTTGTATCCCTTAAAAGAATGAATTATGTTATAAGCAGATAATAAGTGCCACTTCTGTATGCTGCTGTAGAATTCCAATAATTTCTCAGTGATAGTAACTCATGCATACTTGTCCTACCTTCTGATACAATCCCTTCTATCTCAGAATTGTGGATTTTCTGGCTATAGAGTACTTTTCTTGGTTTTGTTACTTGAATTTCTGATTAAGCATACTCTGATATATTATTCGATATTAAAAAACATTCTTGCGTTAGCTTCTGATCATTTGGATATCATATAAGCCGTATAATATTATTATCTTCAAAATGAATACATTCCTCTAAGAATTGCGAATTATAGTTTCAGTTGAAAAATGCAATTGAAATTATTTAAAGCTTGTTATGTGCTAGAGGTACACATATTTCCTACATCTGCTTGTATTCAGTTTTGCTCTATCAGCAAAGACTGAGTCCACAATACCCTGCCTAATGTCTGATAAAGGGGAACTATTTTTCTTGAATTGTTTTTGTACTTCAAAATGTTGTGAGACAAGTAGATTCATTTGAAAAGTTGTGCAACATATGTAAAAATGGAGGTATACTAGAGAGGCCCTAAAGAAACAAAAAGTACATAAAGTAACAATCAGACTCCGGAAAGTTAGAACATCAAATGATGTCCGAATTCTCCTTGACCTGGTTGATGTGAGTCATCAGTAGCATTTGTTCAAGAATTGATTGCTGTGGATGCCAATGGTTGGCTTCACTTGCTTCACCAAATGCTTGAGAATCTGAACAATGGTTTTGTAAAATAGGCTGTACTCAATTTGTTCTTTGAATACTCAAAACAAATGTAGTTTGGCTTTATCAAACTGAAAGGGGATTATACACCACAGTCCACTTTAATCTTTTCCCTTATTCTCTATTCAATTCAAATTCCAGACCTTTAAGCTTCTTGGGTCGTCGCAATTGTTGCTATTATTATATATACAATTTGTGTATGAAATGAGTAAAAGTAACCTTGCTTTGTTTTGAGATTTAGATCAAGTGCGTAATTTTGAAATCATTTTTCATACTGTGTTATATATGTGCAGCCTATCAGCGTTTTCGGCATGGCTAAAGTTTTCTCTGAGCCGAGTATAGTCTCGAACTTCAGAAACAAGTGTTAACAGTCTTAAGAATTTCATGATCTTTTTGTCTCATATTACTGCTTGCTGGTGTTTTGACAGGAGTCAAAAGTGGTATGAACCAGAATGGTGGAAGTTTGGTGATAAAAAATCGTAAGTTGTACTTCAACTTATTTCATCATTTAATTGAAAGTAGATTATATCCTGATAACTTGTAACTTCTTATCAAAGAATTATAATCAAATTATCTGGTGAGTTGTTCTGCTGAGTTCCTATTAGCCAATATTTTCTTATCAGGTTTATGTTTTGTCAATGGCTGATAGTATTTTTGAAATGCATGTTTATAAGTTAAACCATTTTGTGTTGTTTGTTAGAGAGATTTGTTTTTAGTTTTGTTTTCTTTCTCTTCTCTTCACTAAAACTTGTCTTCATTTATTTGTCTACAGCTCCTATCATCATTAGTTTTGTCAAGGAACAAGCACTACAAAAAAGAATTTATGTAATTGGTGAGTACTATGTCTGTATGTATATGCATCTATATGAACTTTCATTTCAAGATGTTATGCAGAAAAGTCTGTTTTCTCAACCAAACTTTCATGGGGTGAAGCTTTTGTTTATATTTCTTACATGTTCCTAATTTTGGGTCTTGGTGGAATCTCTGTGTGTGTGCGCGCGCACGCGTGCATATTATGGTCATGACTGGCATCAAAGATATGGTTACTTTTCTGTAGAATTGTGAGTTTGATACGGGGTTTTAGTGACTGTGTACATGTTGTTGATGGTGTATATGCATATGTGCATATCCATATGCAGTTGGTAAGTATATTCATGATTAAGATTAAAGATGGTTAGATTTTTCTGAAGAATTGCAATTTCAGCAAGCTTGATTATATGGGATTTAAGCGATAGTGTTGTATATGGGTTTTGCATATGCATAAAAGTCTATATGCAGCTGACATCAAAGATGGTATACTGAAATTATGTTTCTGCATCCAACAGATATTTTTGCCATGCTTCATGTGAGATGTATGACATTTCTCAAGATCTGGCCAAATTTGTTTGAATAAATAGGTGAGTCTTCCTTCCGTTAAACTATTTTTGGTCTGAATTCTTTTCGATAAACTGGTTCCTTCATTTATCACTATGCAGAGCACTAACTTGAATTCTGTGAGTTGTTCTGCAGAGATATTCTCCGTACCTATGCCCATGATGATGTCAGTGTCGGATCTTGGTTTATTGGGCTTGATGTTAAACATCTTAATGACGCCCAAGTTTTGCTGCTCCTCTTGGACAGGAGGTCTGTCTCTCCCTCACACACATGCACAAGTTACTATATAAAATTTGGTGCCAGTCCGTGCCGATTCAGTTGATTTACTTCTTAAGGTGTTTTTTGTTACAGGAGCCATTTGTGCTGGTGTATGATTTGATTTGCTTTGAGGTGGTGGATCAAAGTAAAACCAGATGCAGGGAGATGGTTTAAAAGACATTGGATTCATATCCGTGAGATGTTTGCAGCCTGCACAATATAGATTATGAAGATTGAGGAAAAATCATAGCTGTGATTGAGAATTTATTTCAAGTGTCTTACCCGTAGGTGAAGTAGCTTTGTTCCCATTACAGTACACTGCAGATAGGAAAGAAGGGATTTCAACAAACTATGCCTAGAGAAGGCAGTCGGTATAGCTTTATAGGTTCAGTAACACAAATTTACAGTGTAATAGAGGGTGTTCTTATTGGAACATAATCACACATTTCTTTTGTAGCATGTTGATTCGCCTTGGGTTATTCTTTATTCAGAGCAGTAAAAATTTTGGATTTCCTTTGAAAATATGTACTCATCTCTGGAATGATGGTCAAGATTGCCATTTGTATTCCTCTTTGTGCCCGAAGTTACTCTTCATTTTGATGAATCCTTGGCCAATTAAGGATAGCATCATATGCATTGATACTGGGATACCTAAACCAATTACCTTAATAGACCTTTTCTGGAACTCCGAGAGAACCCTAGCTGATATTACCATACCAAAACTCGTAGTTGTTTCTTAATTGTTTGCCAAGTTAATTATGATACAGAAACAAAAACACGGATTTCTCAATCTTCCTCCTCACGAGATAAACATTGCTTGAATATTAAACCATTGTTATGTTTATCTGTAGCACCATCCAATTGTCGATATTTAACTCAGAATATACATCACAGGAGTGTGCACCACAACATGGCAAACCCAGAATTAAGACAGAATTATGGCGACTATCAAATGTGAAGCCCAAATCTTTACAATCAGAGTAGAACAACAATAATACAACTTAAACGTAACAGAAATTTGGAGTTTGGGGTTTTGTTTAGAGTCAACAAATTTGGAAACGTGACCGCACTAGGCCAACAAATGAATCAAACTACAGTTTTTAACTATAGTCTGATTACCATGTTTGCTGTTGTGATAGGTTATGCCTTTCATTTCACCATCCATGCTTCAAAGTTAATGTCATTTGACTCTACACTTTCTGGAAAAAATACTAGGGTTTTGATAGTTTCATATAAATTCATAAAGTAGAAATTACGTCTTGAGCTGCATTTAAGTGCTTGTACAACATTTGATTGAAGCTTGAGCATTTCTGATCTTTCCCCTCCAGTCTTCTGAATGTTTCATTGCACTTCCTACAAAGCCTGAAAATAGAACAAGTTTTTGCATTAGCAACATGCACCATGTATTTATCCACAGAAGAGACTCTGAAAAAAGGAGGATTTGATGGCTTACAAGGTCCGAAGTTGACCAGATAACCAAGCTGAGAAGGAAGAGTGCCAGAAAATTGATCGAGTATTAGTTAATGAATACAGCAAGTCTCTTCGAAAAATAGAAGATGAACTTCATGCTAATCAATCTAACAACCCAAAATATGAGGAAAAGCCCAAAAACACCGCCGTTTTTTTTTAATTTTTTTTTTTTGAGAACTTAATATCAACTTTTTTTTAATTCATTAATTATTGTTAAAATGCACAGTTCGTGTCCACCGTCGAATATAAATTGGACAATTTATTCATGTCATACCAATTTACTACTAACGATATAAATCAACAAAACTAAAAATAAAGACATGGTACATCTCAAACATTTTCAGCAATTTAAGTATAACTTGTTTATTAGGGTTATTCAAAACTAAAACCCTCCATGAGCAAAACGGGGGAGGAAATAGAATTTTCAAAAATGCCCCGTTGGATGTTGTTCACATATGAATATATAGTAGTGGTAGAAATTTCAGCGATTTCCGCCTTCGGTTAGGCCCCGATCTACCCGGTCAACTCGATACCCTAAGTAGAACATAAAACAAATATGCTCGTAACCGGTCCTTGAAAATTCACTTTTTCGATCTTTCAGCTCTCACACTCTCGTGGGTAGGGAGTCTACCAACCGCTGTAAAAATTCTGAGATGTTTGTCCGCACATGGTGTCGCTCCCCTTAGAGAAGTTTGCCGCTCCGTTTGGTATCTTATTCACGGCGGATCAGCCTAATTTTTTGATACAATACTTACAACTATTGTATAAACATATGAGTATTGTCAGATTGATCGATTTCCATTTCAAAATTTTTGGATCGCACCTAATCCATATATGCCTAGCAATTTAAGTATAACTTGTTTATTAGGGTTATTAAAAACTAAAACCCTCCATCAGCAAAATGGGGGAGGAAATAGAATTTTTAAAAATACACCGTTGGATGTTGTTCGCATATGAATATATGGTAGTGGTAGAAATTTCAACGATTTCCGCCTTCGATTGGGTCTCGATCGACCCAGTCAACTCAATACCCTAAATAGAACAAAAAACAAATATGCTAGTAACCGGTCTTTGAAAATTCAAATTTTTCGATCTTTCAGCTCCCACCCTCTCGTGGGTAGGGGGTCTACTTACGGATGTAAAAATTTTGGGATGTTTGTCCTCGCATGGTGCCACTCCCCTTAGGGAAGTTTGCTTGTACAAAGCGTTGACCGCTCCGTTGGGTGTCTTATTCACTGTGGATCGGCCTAATTTTTTGACACAATACCTACCACTATTTTATAAACATATGGGAATTTTTGGATCACACATAATCCATATATGCCTGGTAATGTAGTATAACTTGTTTATTAGGGTTGTTAACCTCCAAGAGCAAAATGGGGTACGAAATGGAATTTTTAAAATTTCACCGTTGGATGGTGTCCGCATACAAATATATGGTAGTGGTAGAAATTTCAGCAATTTCCGCCTTCAGTTGGGTCTCGATCTAACCGGTCAACTCGATACACTAAATATAACATAAAACAAATATGCTCGTAACAGGTCATTGGCAATTCAATTTTTTCGATCTTTCAGCTCCCACCCTCTCGTGGGTAGGGGGTCTACTTACGGATGTAAAAATCCCGGGACGTTTTTCCTCACATGGTGCCGCTCCCCTTAGGGGAGTTTGCTTGTGCAAAACGTTGACCGCTCCGTTGGGTGCCTTATTCATGGCGGATCGGCCTAATTTTTTTATACAATACCTACCACTATTGTATAAACATATGGGAATTTTCGGATTGATCGATTTCTATTCCATAATTTTTGGATCGCACATAATCCATATATGCCTAGTAATGTAGTATAACTTGTTTGTTTGGGTTGTTAACCTCCAAGCGCAAAATGGGGTACGAAATAGAATTTTTAAAATTTCACCGTTGGATGGTGTCCACATATGAATATATGGTAGTGGTAGAAATTTCAGTAATTTCCGCCTTCAGTTGGGTCTCGATCTAACCGGTCAACTCGATACACTAAATATAACATAAAACAAATATGCTCGTAACCGGTCATTGACAATTCAATTTTTTCGATCTTTCATCTCCCACCCTCTCGTGGGTAGGGGGTCTACTTACGGATGTAAAAATCCCGGGACGTTTGTCCTCACATGGTGCCTCTCCCCTTAGGGGAGTTTGCTTGTGCAAAACGTTGACCGCTCCGTTGGGTGCCTTATTCATGGCGGATCGGCCTAATTTTTTGATACAATACCTACCACTGTTGTATAAACATATGAAAATTTTCGGATTGATCGATTTCTATTTCATAATTTTTGGATCGCACATAATCCATATATGCCTAGTAATGTAGTATAACTTGTTTGTTAGGGTTGTCAACCTCCATGAGCAAAATGGGGGACGAAATGAAATTTTTAAAATTTCACCCTTGGATGGTGTCTGCATACGAATATATGGTAGTGGTAGAAATTCCAGCAATTTCCGCCTTCAATTGGGTTTCGATCTACCCGGTCAACTTGATACCCTAAATTGAACATAAAACAAATATGCTCGTAACCGGTCCTTGGCAATTCAATTTTTTCGATTTTTCAGCTCCCACCCTCTTGTGGGTAGGGGGTCTACTTACGGATGTAAAAATTCCGGGACGTTTGTCCTCGCACGGTGCCGCTCCCTTTAGGGCCTTAGGGGAGTTTGCTTGTGCAAAGCGTTGACCGCTCCGTTGGGTGCCATATTCACTGCGGAGTGGCCTAATTTTTTGACACAATACCTACCACTATTGTATAAACATATGGAAATTTTCAGATTGATTGATTTCTATTCCAAAATTTTTGGATCGCACATAATCCATACATGCCTAGTAATGTAGTATAACTTAGGGATGTTACCCTCCATGAGCAATATGGTGCATGAAATGGAATTTTTAAATTTTCACCGTTGGATGTTGTTCGCATACGAATATATGGCAGTGGTATAAATTTCAGCGATTTCCGCCTTCGGTTGGACCTCGATCTACCAGGTCAACTCGATATCCTAAATAAAACATAAAACAAATATGCTCGTAACCGGTCATTGGCAATTCACCTTTTTCGATATTTCAGCTCCCACACTCTAGTGGGTAAGGGGTTTACCAACCGCTGTAAAAATTTCAGGATGTTTGTCCGTGCATGGTCCACTCTCCTTAGGGTAGTTTGCTTGTGCAATGCGTTGACTCAATCAACCATAGTAACTTCAATATAACTAACAATAAAACACAAGTTTCCAATGTATCTGGACCTTGTTCATGACCATCTCGCATAAGCTCTAGCTTTGACTTATATACAAAATCTGGAAAAAATTATTTCTACAACCGTTCAATGTCCACTTAGAGAGCTTAATTTCCTAATTTTTCCAATTTTTTTTTAGCCATTTTAATTTTATGTCATGGACAAATTTGAGATAACAAACTAACAAAGTGTAGTTTATTAAAATAAACTAGCATTTTTCCACACATGCTCTGCATGTGCAAGTTATTAAATTTTTTTTTCAGAAAATAAAAAAGAAAAAAGTTGGTTATTGCAGAGAAAAGAAAATGGGAGAGAGAAAAGTGGGTTGTGGATATTTTTTTTCAAATTTTTTTAATAAAAATATATTTTGTAAATGTCTTAATTATCATTGTGATTTAATTAATTTTCAAAGTTTATTAATCTTCTAGGGTTAATTATGTCAAAATTTTAGATTTTGGCTAACAAAGCCTCTTCTCTTAATAATAGTATAGATTATCACAAAACCATCCATAAAAAAAACAGAGTTCAAAATAAGTAAAAACAAAAAAACCCAAGCCCATGACAAACGCCCAGGCCCAAGTACCACCAAGTCCAGGCCCATTTCGAGTTCTGCAAGGAACGCAGAACCACCGAAACTGACGATGGCCACCAATCCTCGACCCAACCACCACCTTCATCCAACTCCGATCCGAGCTTTACCTCACCGCAAGTATCTGGATATTAACCTCCTACGGCCACGAAACCTTGCCCACGAACAATATCACATATTATACAATGACTATTACGGCTATCAAGACACCAACTGTACAAACCGAAGCCTGCAACAACAATCACAACGTTTGTGATCAGTGATAGGGTGATGGGGAGCACAATCTTCATCGCTACAAAGTAGTTTAGGTACACGTACATAGTTCAATACGTAAGAGATATTTCACTAATGCATGGTTATCAGCCAAAAAGGAAGCATAAGAATAAGGCCAGTCCCTAAGACTGTGAGTGATGCTACATGGTGCTTCAGCTAATTGAAGTACATATATAACGTCCCGAACTTGAAATTACTGTTTTACTAGTCATTTGGATTGTAAACGACTTTTACTCTTACTTTTATTGTCGTTTTGGTACTTTTAGTGGCCCTAAAGTTGACTTTTGTTCGGGCCAAAATTTGAGGAAATGTTCTTCATGAAAGTTGTAGGGGACGTTAAACCAAGTCCATGGACATGTGGTACACTTAAATCGGAGTTCATTTGTGAAAATTATAGCTTAAAATGTGAAATTTACTGTTCATGGTAATAAATATATATATATGGAAAGTTACCACTGTAGGTTTCCATTTTCGGAAACCCACGGTAACTCTCTCTTTCCTCTTTCCCCGACCTCTCTCCCTCTTCTTTCGGTCTCCCTCTGTCTCCGTCGAGATCGGCGCCGTCCGGCCACCAGAAGGCGAGCCCCGGTAAGTGGTCGACGCGGCTTCTCCCCCTCTACACGACTGTGGCCTTGGGTGGTGATGTTTTGGTCGGAAAAGTGAGATCGAAGCCTAAAAGCCCGACGGTCCCATTTGACGAATTCCGGCGATTTCTTCCGATTCCGGCCGTATCCGGCCACAAGACCGACGTCGAAGGAGCGGTTTTCGCCAAGGATCATTTTCCCCCTAGCCTTGAGCCACGATTTGCAGCGTGGAGGGAGAATCGAGCAAAACCCGATCCTAGGGTTCTTGAATTTTCTGGGTTTTGCTTCACCGGCCAATTTTGTGCAGTTAAAGGGCAACGTACCGAGCTCTGGCTCGATGAAGGAACTCGTATACGCGATCGTCGGAATAGTACTGTGAGTGGACTTTTATTTTTAAATATTGATGCATGCATTTATTTTCTTAAATAATGCTCTAGTTTTATTCATATTACATTTTGAGCAAATGAATTAATTTTCGGAATTTGATTTCGATTTATATCGTGGTTTTGCTTTCAATAATGAGTTCAAAGGTTGGTTATGATTTATAATGTTATTTGACAAATTATTTATTTCTGAGGTAATTTCCGGAATTAAGTATATTTCTAATCGCCGATTTAAGCTCCTGGAAGATTTTCAAGATGAGTTTCGATGGAGTTGGATTTTTCTCATTTGTTTTTCGACTTTCAGTTTTGGCATTGGGAGTGCCTAATTAATGATTTTGGATTTGGTTTGTTTCTTGGAGATATTGAGAGATTTTTGTTGGAAATGGGATTTGCTTTTACTAATTTCCGGTTTTGGTTACGGATTTGAGAATATTTTGGCGTGTGGGACACGCCGTCGATTTATTCCTATTTCTCACTTATCCATTTTGAGATTGAGAGTAATCTTGGCGTGCGGGGTCACGTCGTTGAATACATGGTTTCTATCTCGTGTGAAATGTGGGGAAGCTACATGGATTTACTGGTTTTCGATGATTTTTCCTCACCATACGCGGGTTATGTGATTAGGTCTCCTCCTCACTGACTTTGTGTTGGTGAGTGGCAGTTGAGGTAGCTTGTTCTCCTCCTCACCTACTTTGTGTTGGTGAGTGGCAGTAGAGGTGATTTATTCTCCTCCTCACGTGGGTGGCAGTCGAGGTAATGTTCTCCTCCTCACACAATCTATGTGTGATTGGAAGTCGAGGTTATTAGTTCTCCTCCTCGCACAATCTATGTGTGAGTGGCAGTCGAGGATAGGTAGAGCCTGGGAGGCTCTATTACCCGTATGGTGATATTTCTTCCCCATATCCTATCATTACTTGACTAGCGGGGCCTAGTCAGATTTCCGTTTAACCAGCAGGGCTGGTCTTATTCTGTTGAGTATCGGAGTTTCCATCCTTCCTTTCAGTTGTTTGGGACTAGCGGGGCTAGTCGGTTTTCTTAAGCAGAACTCCTTTTGTTTCGTTTCCTAAATCAGTGCATGCATCGGGAGATTTTTTTTTAATAATTAAATGTGGGGAAGTATAAAATCTCTTTTGTTTAAAATTGCTTATTTTTGTCCACTCACACTAACGTGTTTTTCAATACTTTTCCCCTGGGCCCTTCGGTTTCAAATGCCCAGTTTGCAGGCGAATTGGTTGAGGTCGGGCGTACACGGAGTTGAGGCATAGTCAACAGCATGGCTTCCGCGGTTGCCTTTGAGTTAGGTTGTCCTTATTTACCTTTCTATTAGAATTGCTCTGATTACCTATGGGATTTATGTTTTTCAAGTTGAGGTTTGTGTTTTGTGAATTGGAGATTGATGTTGAGTTGGGGAGCAGGGTGGCTCCAGAAGTATAAGGATGATTTGATTTAGAAGTGTAAATGCTTTCTACAGGTTTTGGGTAGCCCATTTTAGGGGAAGTTCTGTCAAATTTTTGGTAGAATTTCTTCTAAGGTGGGCCCCGCAGGGCCACTTCGGATTTCAGGGTGAAATCCGGGGTGGGTCCTGTCAGTTGGTATCAGAGCATTAGGTTGTCAGATTCTGTAGACTCGTTTCTATTCTGTTACCTTATATGCTAGGTGTTGCCCAGTACCTCCCGAGTGATGGCCCGACTGCAGCGGTTCCCCATCGTGTACTCTTCGGTGCTGTGGTATTCATCAAGTGTGTAAGGTACATGTCTAGTGGGTATTTCCTTCAAGTACTATGCCTCGTTTACGCCGACCTCATAGGAACTTCACTGTGTATCGGATTGTCTTCATTTCTTATACTTGTCCGGTTGTGGTAGGGTAAGAGCACTCTACCTGGTTGTGTTGTGCTATGAAATGTGATTCGAGGAAATGTTGCGAGTAGCTTTTCCTCGATGTCAACGGATTATTGGAACATGGTTTAGGGTACAAGACCGGAGTTTGATGGTGTGTTTCATTTCTGGAAATGAGCAACTACGGTTTGACCTATCTTTAGAGACTGTAATTGATTCAAAATCATGATTGTTGGTGGAAATAGAATTGGTAATTATGGTGGTTCTGTTTGGAACCAAGTTTAAGCAAACGTGTGTTGTGAGGTGATTGATTGTAGAGCAGTTTATAAAATACTATGGGAAGTTGATGGGAGGTCCCTTGAGAATCTTAGTGCAAGAAACCGATTGTAGGTAAATCTGGACTGGAATTTCTTCAATTGGACAATTTATGTGGGAATTGTGAACGTCTTACCTTTTGGTAGACAGCGGAGGAAAATTGAATAAATATTCTGAGTTGTATAGCTGGATGCCATGTTTTCTAGTGACTGTGGTCACTGAGGATGGTAAATAAGGAGTGGGAAATGATAACAGTAAATGAGAATTGTAAGTAGAATGAGATTTTAAAAATTGTCGGTTTGGGTCGTTGACCTAACCAGGGTGTATGAGCATAGTTTTGCTCTGAATGAAAGAAATTGATTTTAGATACCACAACTTATAGATTGTTTTCCTAAGTCTTGGATGGTAACGAGTAGGGAGATGAACAAGAGTGGGCAATTGAAGTTGATATGTATCTGAAGTTCGAGAAATGGGAAGAATGTTTAAGGTTTTATAATGGAGTTATGACTTTGGTCGGTAAATAATTGGAAGAGTTGGAATCAACTCTTCATTGTGATATTAGGCAAATGGTTGTCCTTGGTTATCCGCTTTTGGGTGAAACAGTCACACATAAGATTGGGGAATAGCGGTAATGACCTTGTTGGGTGTTCATGGAAGTTCAAACGGAATTACTATGTGATATGGAATGTGATTCGAGTTTTGAATCACGGAGCCTTGGAGATTGAATTGTGATAGGCTCTTGGTGGAGGTTTTGCTTGGCGGATGGGTTGTACTATCATATTATGGATGGTAGAATAACTTTAAGGAAATAAGTTTTCAGTCGGCTCTGGAAATATTTTAAGTTAAGGCTTGATCAGGACTCTTGTTAGCTTGGGTGGAAGGTAAGGTAGCCTGTTTTAAGTGACGTACTTCAGCGATGATTATTTGGGGAAATTGGGTCATTATTGTGGTGGGACCACGTTCAGATCCGGATATCGATTGATGTGACACAAGATGTTGGACGGATGTCCTTTGAGTTATATTAAGGATTGTTCGGAAAGAGTTTGTGAATTGTGTTAGCTACCTTGGGGAATTAGTTATTACTTGAATTAAATATATGTAATGGATTCCTTTGGAGGAATTAAACAAGTTTTGCCACCGTGGTGACCCTTAATTAAAAATGTATAGAAAGTTATTGATACGAGTGAAATCTGGTCACCACTTGTCTAATGGTAAGAAGCCTTGAACAATAAGTAGGAGTTGAGTTGGAATAAATTGATTGAACTTCTGTTCTATCAAGGGTTCAACAGATATTTAAGTACTAAATGTTGAGCCACTATGGTTGAGTTAGATTATTGGAATTATTTCTTAGTGAGAAGATTTGGAAAAGTTGTTGGTACAAATTCGGTTAGCACAGGAAAGTCATAGAGATCCTTGTTGGTAAGGACAATCGTTGTTATCAGTTGGCCTTAAGTAATTAAGAAGAGTTGGCTATATTCTAGTACTTACAAGTTCAACGTTGATTGACATAACTGATTTCTGGTGATTCTTGTAACATCAGACAATGAACTACTTCGATATCATATTTTCCTATCTTGGGAAGTAGACTCCGTTTCTGTGGTACACAAAGTGTTAATTATTTAATTAAGTGACTTTGAGTTTTTCTATTTGGGCTCTTATTCGACTTTCTCTTTAGGTTGTTTTGAGCAAAAGAGTTTTTGCAAATTTTTGCTTAGCAGTGGCTAAGACTGTTCGGCAATGCTTGAGGGCATATCTATAATATAAGGATTGTTGAGTCAATGGGGGATGCTGTGAATTTTAATGGGATTGTTGTCATTGGCCATATTATAGCTTGAGGATTGTTCATTTCAAGAATTGAATTTCTTTTATAGTTGGTCAACTCTTGGATCGGATTTGGAGCATTTATAAGTGTTGTTGGATACATTGTAGTCCAGTAATGGAGTTGGTACATACAGGGTTAGGAAAAATTTCCACAATGTTGTATCTGTAATGAAATTGTCATGAGGTGTTATATGTGTGGCTAACAAGGTAGCTATTAAATGAGTTTTCCACGTTGACTTGGAATGTCATCTCAAGGCGTGATCAATGTTCCAGTCAGGTATCAGAGTAGCGCAGCAGAAGTGTAGTGGCCCCATAACCTACTTGGTTAAGAACTTATGGGTCTGTTTCGAGGTTGACCTTTGTATGTTTGACAACTATGGGACCTTTATGGGAGCGACCTTCGATTAGGAATTTAAGCACAAACAAACAAGGAAGGAAGTGCGATCTTGTGGTAGCTAAGGAAGTTAATTGTTTTGGATTTGTCGATTAGCAATGACCATCTTGTGGTTGTTACAATATTGATGGTGAATGGGTTGAATCTTCACTAAGCAACTTTTATGAGAAAGTTATGAATGCTATAATTTTAACAGTGTGGGTTGTGTGCGTTTATCTAAGCTAACCATTGCAATGAATTTTCTTTTACACCGGAATTTAGGTACTTGCAAGTTTATGGTGTTATACGGTTCAACAAGGCAAGTGTTTTGACTTTGGACGTTGGTAATATTGGATTGTAAGCATGTTTTCATTGCTTTTGTAGTGGGGATCATAAGAGTTTCGGTTGGTTTTTTATTAGAGTTGGTAAAAAGGAAAGTTTAATCTAGGGAATGGTTGAAGAGTTTTGAGATTGTGGTATCTTGAATCAGTTGGTGTGTACTCTTCCGCAGTATGAAATTTCGAGGACGAAATTTTTATAAGGAGGGGAGATTATAACGTCCCGAACTTGAAATTACTGTTTTACTAGTCATTTGGATTGTAAACGACTTTTACTCTTACTTTTATTGTCGTTTTGGTACTTTTAGTGGCCCTAAAGTTGACTTTTGTTCGGGCCAAAATTTGAGGAAATGTTCTTCATGAAAGTTGTAGGGGACGTTAAACCGAGTCCGTGGACATGTGGTACACTTAAATCGGAGTTCATTTGTGAAAATTATAGCTTAAAATGTGAAATTTACTGTTCATGGTAATAAATATATATATATGGAAAGTTACCACTGTAGGTTTCCATTTTCGGAAACCCACGGTAACTCTCTCTTTCCTCTTTCCCCGACCTCTCTCCCTCTTCTTTCGGTCTCCCTCTGTCTCCGTCGAGATCGGCGCCGTCCGGCCACCAGAAGGCGAGCCCCGGTAAGTGGTCGACGCGGCTTCTCCCCCTCTACACGACTGTGGCCTTGGGTGGTGATGTTTTGGTCGGAAAAGTGAGATCGAAGCCTAAAAGCCCGACGGTCCCATTTGACGAATTCCGGCGATTTCTTCCGATTCCGGCCGTATCCGGCCACAAGACCGACGTCGAAGGAGCGGTTTTCGCCAAGGATCATTTTCCCCCTAGCCTTGAGCCACGATTTGCAGCATGGAGGGAGAATCGAGCAAAACCCGATCCTAGGGTTCTTGAATTTTCTGGGTTTTGCTTCACCGGCCAATTTTGTGCAGTTAAAGGGCAACGTACCGAGCTCTGGCTCGATGAAGGAACTCGTATACGCGATCGTCGGAATAGTACTGTGAGTGGACTTTTATTTTTAAATATTGATGCATGCATTTATTTTCTTAAATAATGCTCTAGTTTTATTCATATTACATTTTGAGCAAATGAATTAATTTTCGGAATTTGATTTCGATTTATATCGTGGTTTTGCTTTCAATAATGAGTTCAAAGGTTGGTTATGATTTATAATGTTATTTGACAAATTATTTATTTCTGAGGTAATTTCCGGAATTAAGTATATTTCTAATCGCCGATTTAAGCTCCTGGAAGATTTTCAAGATGAGTTTCGATGGAGTTGGATTTTTCTCATTTGTTTTTCGACTTTCAGTTTTGGCATTGGGAGTGCCTAATTAATGATTTTGGATTTGGTTTGTTTCTTGGAGATATTGAGAGATTTTTGTTGGAAATGGGATTTGCTTTTACTAATTTCCGGTTTTGGTTACGGATTTGAGAATATTTTGGCGTGTGGGACACGCCGTCGATTTATTCCTATTTCTCACTTATCCATTTTGAGATTGAGAGTAATCTTGGCGTGCGGGGTCACGTCGTTGAATACATGGTTTCTATCTCGTGTGAAATGTGGGGAAGCTACATGGATTTACTGGTTTTCGATGATTTTTCCTCACCATACGCGGGTTATGTGATTAGGTCTCCTCCTCACTGACTTTGTGTTGGTGAGTGGCAGTTGAGGTAGCTTGTTCTCCTCCTCACCTACTTTGTGTTGGTGAGTGGCAGTAGAGGTGATTTATTCTCCTCCTCACGTGGGTGGCAGTCGAGGTAATGTTCTCCTCCTCACACAATCTATGTGTGATTGGAAGTCGAGGTTATTAGTTCTCCTCCTCGCACAATCTATGTGTGAGTGGCAGTCGAGGATAGGTAGAGCCTGGGAGGCTCTATTACCCGTATGGTGATATTTCTTCCCCATATCCTATCATTACTTGACTAGCGGGGCCTAGTCAGATTTCCGTTTAACCAGCAGGGCTGGTCTTATTCTGTTGAGTATCGGAGTTTCCATCCTTCCTTTCAGTTGTTTGGGACTAGCGGGGCTAGTCGGTTTTCTTAAGCAGAACTCCTTTTGTTTCGTTTCCTAAATCAGTGCATGCATCGGGAGATTTTTTTTTAATAATTAAATGTGGGGAAGTATAAAATCTCTTTTGTTTAAAATTGCTTATTTTTGTCCACTCACACTAACGTGTTTTTCAATACTTTTCCCCTGGGCCCTTCGGTTTCAAATGCCCAGTTTGCAGGCGAATTGGTTGAGGTCGGGCGTACACGGAGTTGAGGCATAGTCAACAGCATGGCTTCCGCGGTTGCCTTTGAGTTAGGTTGTCCTTATTTACCTTTCTATTAGAATTGCTCTGATTACCTATGGGATTTATGTTTTTCAAGTTGAGGTTTGTGTTTTGTGAATTGGAGATTGATGTTGAGTTGGGGAGCAGGGTGGCTCCAGAAGTATAAGGATGATTTGATTTAGAAGTGTAAATGCTTTCTACAGGTTTTGGGTAGCCCATTTTAGGGGAAGTTCTGTCAAATTTTTGGTAGAATTTCTTCTAAGGTGGGCCCCGCAGGGCCACTTCGGATTTCAGGGTGAAATCCGGGGTGGGTCCTGTCAGTTGGTATCAGAGCATTAGGTTGTCAGATTCTGTAGACTCGTTTCTATTCTGTTACCTTATATGCTAGGTGTTGCCCAGTACCTCCCGAGTGATGGCCCGACTGCAGCGGTTCCCCATCGTGTACTCTTCGGTGCTGTGGTATTCATCAAGTGTGTAAGGTACATGTCTAGTGGGTATTTCCTTCAAGTACTATGCCTCGTTTACGCCGACCTCATAGGAACTTCACTGTGTATCGGATTGTCTTCATTTCTTATACTTGTCCGGTTGTGGTAGGGTAAGAGCACTCTACCTGGTTGTGTTGTGCTATGAAATGTGATTCGAGGAAATGTTGCGAGTAGCTTTTCCTCGATGTCAACGGATTATTGGAACATGGTTTAGGGTACAAGACCGGAGTTTGATGGTGTGTTTCATTTCTGGAAATGAGCAACTACGGTTTGACCTATCTTTAGAGACTGTAATTGATTCAAAATCATGATTGTTGGTGGAAATAGAATTGGTAATTATGGTGGTTCTGTTTGGAACCAAGTTTAAGCAAACGTGTGTTGTGAGGTGATTGATTGTAGAGCAGTTTATAAAATACTATGGGAAGTTGATGGGAGGTCCCTTGAGAATCTTAGTGCAAGAAACCGATTGTAGGTAAATCTGGACTGGAATTTCTTCAATTGGACAATTTATGTGGGAATTGTGAACGTCTTACCTTTTGGTAGACAGCGGAGGAAAATTGAATAAATATTCTGAGTTGTATAGCTGGATGCCATGTTTTCTAGTGACTGTGGTCACTGAGGATGGTAAATAAGGAGTGGGAAATGATAACAGTAAATGAGAATTGTAAGTAGAATGAGATTTTAAAAATTGTCGGTTTGGGTCGTTGACCTAACCAGGGTGTATGAGCATAGTTTTGCTCTGAATGAAAGAAATTGATTTTAGATACCACAACTTATAGATTGTTTTCCTAAGTCTTGGATGGTAACGAGTAGGGAGATGAACAAGAGTGGGCAATTGAAGTTGATATGTATCTGAAGTTCGAGAAATGGGAAGAATGTTTAAGGTTTTATAATGGAGTTATGACTTTGGTCGGTAAATAATTGGAAGAGTTGGAATCAACTCTTCATTGTGATATTAGGCAAATGGTTGTCCTTGGTTATCCGCTTTTGGGTGAAACAGTCACACATAAGATTGGGTCAGATCCGGTCAGACCTATAGCCTAGACCTACCAATACACGGCTGTTGTGGTTTTCAGTTTTTCACTGCCCTGATTTGACACAAAGAATGCTATGATTGGGCCCTACAGTAAGAATGTCAATGCGGTGCGTTTAATGATGACTTCAAAAGTAAATAACCAAGTCTTTTGGGGCTTCGTGCCCCATTTGATTCTCCATGGAATTGTTTCCTTATAATATACTTGGCGGTACTCGAACACATCCCTTTCTTGGGTCTCACTGCAAAACACCGAGGCCCCCAAAAGCAAATTACAAAAGTTTTGAGGGCGGAAGAGAAAAGTCAGAAAGTTGAGAAGGAGGACTAGTTGCTTACGCCGAAAGCGATCCCGTGGCTCCCACGCGCCAGCAAATTCTTTGGATTGTTGACTATGAGGTGAGTGCTACCGTTGGATTAGAGATCAGACGGCGGAAGTGCTATGGCGAAAGAGAATCATTTGACTTTATGGGCCTCGTGGGCCATTGCTTGTGGTGGGTGTGGGTTCTTCCCGTGGAATAAAAGTAATGCGTTGGGAGTGGGAAATTTCGCTTGTTTTTCTTAATTTTAATTTTTCTTTTTTGTGTTGGGGAATTGAAATATTCAAATATTTGAAAATCGAATTAGTTGTAAATTAGAATTCTTCAAGTGGACCGAGCAATTTGGGGAATATGTAGCCAAATATAATATCTATTTTTATTAATTCATAGAAAGAAATAAATCTAGTAATATATAGTAAATAATCTAGAATTTATTTTCCAAAAAGGCTTTGTAATCATTAAAAAATAAATCTGACTTAATATCAATAATATGGTAAGTGAATCTTTTGAATTTCTAACTTAACTCAAATTAAAATTCAATCTTTGAATGGTAACATCATTGAAGGAAATCATTTATTGTGCATATATAAAATGGTATGCATCTCTTGAGGCCCAATTGCTTCGTATAGATGAAAATAAAACTCGTGTTAACTACATTATTTTTCAGAGTTTTTGTTCGATCGATCAGTTTTAAAAATGTGACCGTTGAGTTTCAAAACTTTCGCGCGCTCTAACATTTTATTCGAAAACACAAATCAAAATGGTATCTACATGATATTGCACGTCCATAAGGTAACAACACTTCCACATATCGTAACGTACCAAAATAAAACCCATAACTCCGATTTCTTTTTCGAAAACAAATAATTATCTCAAAGTAGTATGAGTTAAGTAAAAGGCCAAAAAAGTCAATATTGCATTGCCTTCCTCAGAAAATTGCTCACTATTTGACTATTGACTTCGATATTCGTGTGATTTAAAATTTAATTTCCGTCCCTCTTTTGGTATTATTGACGGGCTTTCGGTAATAATCGAAACAACGGAGGGTATTTTGGGCAAGAGAACCTCCTTAAATACGTGGTGTGAGAGTTCTCTCTACGCTTTCTAATCCAAACAGCAAAGAGAAGAAGAGGTAGACGAAGAAGATTGAGGAAAAAATCAGCGGCGACGATTTGTTCTCCGGGATCGGAAATCTACGGCCCATATTTAACGATCGGGACTGGTATTCGTCTTCTATGATTTGAAATCTAGAAGAAGAAGAAGAAGAAGAAGAGGAGCAAAGCAAATCCGATTCGATTCGAAGCGATTGTTGCTTCTTCTCTGCTGTTGAAGATTTACGAAGAGTTTTGAGGTTTTGAAAGGGGCCGGAAATCTTGATCGGATTCCGGATTCGTATTGGTGACCGTGGCGGCGATTTGATGAGTAATTGAAAGACACAGGTATTTGAAACCCTAAAGCTTTTGATAATTTGCCTGCGAATTTTTTTGTGGTTAAAAATTTTATTATATCATCGTCGTCGAAGAAAAACCACTGCGATGAGGAGGCTTCTCATCGGCTCTGGATCTCTATGGATCGGAGATTTATCGAGCTCTGAAGTGACTACTGAATTAGATCTTGAAGAAAGTTCAAAGGCGGCGGCAGTGGATTTGAAGGAGCTTAGTTGGGATTGGGATTTTAGGGTTAGATTTTACATGATCCATGATCGTTCTGCTGTTATGGTTTGGAGGCTATTGGCTACTAAAATTGATGATATAGGCGTGATTTGAAAAACTAAAATTTTGATTTTATCATGGTTTTGGATCTATGGATTCATGGGGGATCTGCTTTTTGTAGCAGTATCCCCATGGTCCCTGAACTCGATCATTCCACTACTGATTCTCTATGTTATATGTGCTTATATATCTGGATCGAAGAAGTTTCAGAGCTTAATTGAAGACTTCAGAGCACTGCGAGTTGAAATTTCTTGTTATGAAATACCTACATACCCTTTTTCGAAACATAAGAACACTGCTGCTGCTGAGCGCTTGCAAAGTAGTGGGAGGAAATTATGTTAAAATTAAAAAGCCCCTTGTTTTGGGCATAGTAGACTCAAACCCCTTCTTTGAATGAACCAACCGCTCTCTGTTGCTTGTCCTGTCTATGTTAGAAGAAGAGTCTTTGTTGTTCCATGAACCATATTCGGAACCGAGGGGAGTTTTTGGAGTGTCCTCCAAAACTGATTTAACACGATCTGCCTTAAGGTAATGGCCTGCGGAGGCATATGCTGGCAGTTTGTTATCAGCTTTTGGGCTTGATGACTATGTTATAGATTATAAATAGCTCTTGTTATGAGTTTTCCGTAAATGATTACCCTACTTCTTTTCGATGCTCTAGCTTCGTTGCTGATGATCTTTTTCTTTGCATCTTTCAGGTGACGTTAACTTTTATGTTCTTTGGAGACTTCAAAGAAAAGAAAAGGATTTTAGCAGGATAGAGGGAACCCCATCACAGTAAGTGTTTATTTATTCGGATTACTGATAATAGAACTGATGGTAGTGCTACATGTGAAATAGATTGACATAATTAATATCCCAGTGATTTCACTGATTTGTTCTAGCTTGCCTACACAAAGCATTTCAATGCCTTTAGAGTAACCCTAATTATTTTCCTTTTGATTTGTAGACTCATTTTTGTGCTTGCCCTGGGGGTGTACCCATCAATCTGGCGCGGAGTAGGAAACAAGCAAGAACAACATCTTGCAAAACTGCTGGTGGCAGGCAAACAGTGGATGGGATTAGATCTATTTCCCAAAGCATGATGAATACAGTACGAGTAGAACTTACAAATTCTATTAGTCCAGATTTGAGTTGGAAGGTTTCTAAGGGTTACAGAAGTGCACCAAGGCGAAGGAAACAGGTTGATAAAGGACCAAAATTGGGTGCGGAGCCAGCAAATAAAAGTACTAAAAGTTCATCTGAAACAACTGTTTCTGAATCAGAGAAGGTGAGTACACTTGTTCATTGTTTACTTCTCTGTGCCAATTATAAAGTATGTGTATTCATAATGCAAGTCTAATTACATACATGGTGCTGATATAATTGTCTTTTCTACAGCTTGGTGTGGCTGTACTTGGAAGACGGTTCAGCGACAAAATTGAGCATGTGCCGATTAAGAAAAGAAGATTTATGGTCCGTTCTCCATCACCACCCCCTCGCTTATCTTCTCAGTTACCTGAAAACAATCAACCAGGTGTGGGTGATCTACGTGCTTCAGGTCAGAAGTCATGTTCTAAATCAATTGCCAAAAAGCATACAACAAGGAGTGATACTTCTTCAGTGACTAGTTTTACTCATAGTGCTGTTACTGTTAACGAGAGTTTAACTGAGCCGGCAAATGAAAAGCCTGGTTATGGGGAGGACTTCTCTGGTATTGAGATATTGGCTGCTGCTGCCTGCAACAACAGCATACATGATGATATCGGTGAAGAATTATCACGAGAGGGGACAAATGCATCAACCTCTGCGAGGCCCTTGGCGAAAACTGTTGCATCCTTTTCATCAACGCCAATGATAACTGATTCAGAGATATCAGAAGGAAGAGATGCATCATTGGAAACAATTCATTATTCGCCTAAAGATGTAGTACATGAAGATAAAATAGAGAACTCCTTTGTTGAGGATAGCCTGGTTAAAACTAATACTGGTGATGGAGATGACCAAGCAGTAGCGTCTTCAAAGGATGTTAGGTTGCACTGGGATCTAAATGTTTGTATGGATGCTTGGGAGGAGCCTTGTGATACGGTGATGGTTGATCCTCAAGCAAATGCTGTAGACGACATCTCTATTGACAGACAGAGGGAAAAGCAGCCAGTTTCACAAGATGGTGACGCACAGGGATCCGTAGAAGCTAAGAATCCTGAACTGCTTCCTGTGGTTGATGATGTGGAACAGGGATTGAAAGCATCCCCGGACTCTGAAATAAGTTATGGTAAAAGTGGCCTGGCTGATAATGCTCTAGGATCTTCAAAAGATGCAGGTGTGGTTACAGACAATTCCAATCAGGATGTCAGCATGGATGCATGTGGTGATAATTCCTCCTGTGTTCACTTTGACAATATTGCAGGCACACCTACTGTGCCTTTAGAAAAGAATGGAACACCACCTGCCAGTATTGGTGCACAACTGGGTGACACTAACTGTTCAGGAAAGATCCAGCTCGAAAACCCTGCTATAACTTGTGTGCCTGTTGTGGAAGGGGTTTCTTGTGAGATGGGCAGCACTGTT
This sequence comes from Rosa rugosa, assembly GCF_958449725.1. Classification (NCBI taxonomy): domain Eukaryota; kingdom Viridiplantae; phylum Streptophyta; class Magnoliopsida; order Rosales; family Rosaceae; genus Rosa; species Rosa rugosa. The sequence continues at coordinate 51,741,314 of NC_084825.1, forward strand.
GTAGATGATGATGGTAAGGGCTCTGCTGCAACATCCAGCTTCCATGATGATCCAAAATCTCCTGAAGAGATGACAGCGGTCGAGAGCTGTCACTTACAGAAGAGTTGTCCAGAGGTCAAGCCTGTATGCAAAACAGAAGATGTGATTAAGCCTGCATCAGGTGCATCTGTTGGTGAAGGCCTCTCTTTGGTGACTTTAATTGTAAAGGATCAGGTTGAAGCTGCATCTCAGATTCATACTGTTAATTCTCTACAAAATGCTGGGTCTCTAGAAGTAATGCCTAAATCTTCTGTGAGTGCCACAAAGGATCCACCAGCTGATGCTGGTCCCTCCCGTCACGAGCAATGCCACTATGGTGATGGTACTGCAGGAAGTAAAGTCACTACAGTAGATTCTTCTGGTGTCAACAGTCACTTGGATGATAAGGATCACAAGGTTGCCAACAACAACCCTACGGAACAGGAGGTCGGATATGATTCTCAATACGAGGACGGGGAGTTGAGGGAATCAGATGTACCTTATTGGGAGGAGAATGAATTTGACGAAGTTGAACGTGTTGATTATGGTTCTGATACATGTGACACTGATGCTGCTGATGGCTCTGTATCAGGAAAAGTGGAATGCAGAGAAACTGAATTTTGCGGGGTAGAATCTAGGAACATTAACATGAACGTACAGGTTGTGCGAGGATTGAGCCTAGGTTCTGATAATATGTGTGGAAAAGTTGAACATAGTGCGACTGGAAATGCTTTGAGACAATCTTCAGTGGGTTCAAAGACGAGAACTTCTGGATCTGAACAATTGCCCGGTGATTCTGAAGCTTCTTCAAACAGAACTGCAGGAGCAACTGAGGGTTGCACAATAAGAAAACATACTGGTGATTGCTTTGATGGCCTTAATGGCAAAGATCCTGCCAAAGTGGATGGATCAATGACATCTGATACCTTGAATAGGATGGGAACTTCATCTGGGAGGAGGTAAACTTTTTATTCTCTCTCCTCTCTTTTTGTTTTGTGTTTGTTTTTATCAAATAAGAAAACAGTAAACTTTTATTTTTCTTAGTTACCAGTTAAACTTTGTTTATTTCTTAGTTGCCATTTCATATAGTTACCGTAACTTTTTGTTGCTGTTGCTGTTGCTGTTGCTGTAGGTATGACTCTTTTGATTTCTCCACTCACTCTGAGGAGGTCGGTTCTGATTATTCCATGGGAAAGGAAAGATCTGATTCACGTATGCTTGGTAAGAGTTTGGGAGGTGTTCGTTTTGCTTCTAGGAGTTATTGGGATTCCAAACGTCGTGGATCACCATCTTATCGTGGTTCCTTTGGTTCTGGCCGCCCTAGACCAAGAAGTGGTATCGAGAGTGATGAATATGCAATGGATCCAGATGATACATTTTCAGAAGCGGCAGAGGTTGCAGGAGTTCACAATCGTGTTCGCAGACAAGCTATGAGTTATAATTCAAATCGTTCTTATCAGCCCACATTTAGAAGAAGATCCCCAGATACACATAGGGGGATGATACCTGTGAGGGATATAAGTCCTGATAGGAGGAGAAGATATCCACAAGGGGTTGGTAGAGGTATGCGGGATTACCACAGGCCTATTCCCAACGAGCTCAATGACAGTTCTTATGATGGGCCACGTCGTATGACCAGGAGAGAACCAAGCGCATCTCCCCCCGGCAGAGGACCTTATTATGGTAGACCCAAGTTCCAGTCTAGAGGCAGAAGTCGATCTCCTCTTGCATGGGAACGGAATGAAGTTTCAAGACATCGTGGTAGCAGGTCCCCTGATTATAGATTTGATGGTAAAATGGAGAGGGGGAGAGTGCCCTTTCAGAAGAACAGTTTTGGAGCAAAGTATGAAGCAGGGTTCTTTTCCCCACCAAAACGTCGGTTTTCCCCACAACACAATTCAAGATGGTTTGATGATCGCAATGGTGTTGGAGATCATAATTTCAGAGGCAGGAGAGGAGGTGGAAGGAGATTCCAACCGAGCCAAAGGTTTGATTCAGTGCGTTCTCGGAGAGTGGATTCAGATGATTATTTTGAACCCATTGTTCGTCCAAGATTCTCAGAGTTGAACAGTGGTGGTAGGGAATGTAGATTTGAGGGCAGTGATGAAGATAGAAGGAAGCCTGAAGGAAGAATTCAAATTGTTCATCGTGTGCGGCGTTATGATTCTGAAGGTGTTGTGCGTCAGTTCCGTTACGATGAAGAAGATCGGTTTGCATCCCGCAATACACAGAACTTTGATGACTGTGATAATAGGGGCGCTGATCGACGGCCTCGAGATGTTTACCTAGGAGAGCAGCAGCAGATAGAGAACAGAAGGGTAACTAAGCAATAATGACAGTATTTAACTCCAGCTTTCAACTCATTCAAACTGCGAGATGCATAATTTGAGAGGAAAATCTTCATCACCTTTGCGTCCGCTAAACATTTCTGTTTATGCTCGATTTCTTTGCCAAGATAGGAGTTCTTCAAATTTTTGGTTTTCCTTTTTACGGTGAAAGAGGTCCAAATATTTGCTGTTCCCGGCGGCTTGTCACTGCTTGTGGAAGCAGCTGCTCTTACCATTCTGATTGGCGTAGGCAAGATTTTTTTTAGGTAGGCCTAATGTTGCTTTGTTATCATCTTGCATTTGTTTTCACCTTAGCTTTTTTTAATTGATTAGTGAAAGAATATGCCAAGCTTTAGTTTGAAGGCTTTTTCTTGATTCTCCATCTTTTAGTCTTTTTCTCTGTTGCGTCGGTGACCTTTCATTTCATTACTGTTCTTGGTTTTACCGTTTTAGTGGAGGATAATAATATAGAGTTCTAGACCTTGTTCTATTTTCTCTCTCATTTTTCTCCCTTAAGTGGTAAAAATTGAATCAAAAGGTTACTGCGAGAGTGTTGACTATAACTTTTAACACCTGCCACAGCCTCTGTTTACTTGAAAATGTACAGTTACAATGTCTCTACTCTACTGGTAATCAATCTTTGCTGGTAATCACCCAAGCAGCAACCCCTAGTTACTTGAAAATGCACGGTTACAAAAAGTGTCTCTACTCCACTTGTAATCAATCTTTGCTGGTAATCCACCAAAGCAGCAAGTAGCGTTTCAGTTTCATCACCAACATCTGTAAAGAAGAGATGGGAGGAGAGTAAATCTTTAGTTCCTTTCACTACCAGCTGAAGCTCATGGAATGGTAATGTAGGTTGTGAGCCAATGGCAATGAACATATCGCCGCCACTTCTTGCCTCATCTTGCTTGGTCCGCTAACAAGAACCCCAACGCTTGATCCTTCGCAGCCCGATAATATCCCTGCAAAGAAAGACCTGATTGTCATTTCGGAAATCATTTCTTTCTATATGAAAGGTTAAGAAATTATATCCTTTGCATGATTTGCAGAATGCTTCTGAGCAAAGGGGCGATGAACAGCATACCCCTTTGCCCCTGAGCCTTGAAACTTACTTTGAAGATCCGGCCTTGTGCCATAGTGCACCTTTGTGGATTGGACAAAGGACTGGTGGGAAAGGCTTTCAAGTTCTTGATCAGCATTGTAAAACCGAGCGCTTGGTGAAGTAGTAATCTGTGGTGGTGTGTCTATGGCTTGAATCTGTCCCATCTCCTTTAAATTTTGTTTCTTATTCCATAGGAAAACTGCAGTTGCAGTTGTGGCTATGGAAACACATAGCAATAACATGTTTAAGGCAGATCTATAAGAGGCAGAGTATATCATATTAGAGTTATGGTCAATGGGGTATATGTAATATCGTGTGAGGATTCCCATTAGCACGAGGAAAATGACGAAGGAGGTTGCTATGATCACTCCAAGCCAAATCCAACTGTTTCGGCCTAATACAGCAGAAACTGGCGAGTCCAATGGGTCTGGGTTGAACCATATTGTTTGCAGAGCCTTGTGGTTATGTGTTACGGGTTGGTTCTCTCTCGTCACGTAAGCTTCAATCTGTAATTGCAAGCAAGAAATGTCCAAGTTTGTGCCTGAAGCCGGGAGGATGAGGTCTAACATAGTGAGGTCTAGTGATTTTTTGAAGGCAGTTATGAGCAGAACTTGTGGAGTCTTCTTTTCTGAGTCATTGGCTTGAGATAGGAGCTCTCGGATTATGGATATCAATGGAGTAAGGCCGCTTCCTCCACTCACCATCACTAGTGTATCGTGCCTGAAACCAAAACCATTTTCATATCAGTTGAATTTTGTGTATGAAATATCGGAAATAGCTGGGAATGGCTAGCTTTGCAGTGTAAGCAGGCACCTTAGGAGTTTGTTAGAGGCAGGTCCATAGGGTCCTTCAACTGAGACCTCGAGGCGGTCCATAGGCCAAGTGCTTGATGAAAACTTCTCATATAAATTGTGAGACCAACTTCCTTCGCTTTTGATGACGGCGCTTAGGTTGTCAGGATCCATAGTGCTGCTGGAAGTAATGGTAAAAGGGTGCCATTGCAGCTTGGAAATTCCAGGTACATTTAGAAACATCATGCTTGTTGGAGAATAGCTCAGTCCTTTTTAACCAAAAGAATAAAGAAAATTTTAGCAATTTAACAATGGTATTGGTACCAATTGGGAATATATATTATATAGTATTTGACTATTAATTTGTTCCTTCTCACCTGGGATCTTGGAGAAGCTCAACTCAACAACCTCACAAGGCAGGACACGGGCTGAAACAAGACCAATTTTTTGCTGGGATTGCAAGAAGCGCAACAGCCTATCAATCATGAAGAGGTAAAAGCCCGGAAGCATTATGCAAGCGTAGGAGAAGCCCACATGGAACACGAAGAAGACGATGAAGACAATGTAGAGGTGATGAGTGTAGAAAAAAAGCTCGAAGATCTTGCGCCTTATGAGAGGGAAGCTTGTAGCCCACATGGCTAATCCAGCCAGCAATGCCACTTCTCCAGCAACATTTGCAATTCCAATCTTCTCCCATTTGAGCATCTACAGTGGCAGCACAAGATTGATTTCAAAGTTTAGAAATTAACACAGATGACTTGGTTGCGAAGTTAAAGTGATTCATTTCTAATTTACCTGTGAAATTTGACTTGTGCTGGCCCAGAATATTATGTAACATAAACCGTGAGCCGTGAAGATAATCATGACAAGATGGCCGAGCCAAATATGATACTTGATACTTGCTTCTGATGTAAGGCCAACCACCTGCAGAATCGAAGACCCTCGCGCCACAGGGAAGAAGAGAAAGGCTAGACAGATGTTCCCAACTAGGCCTAGCATTAGTGCTGTACTTTCTAACTTTGCTTCCCACCTGCACATCAATTTCATTCAATTAATATTTACAGAGTTTGTTAAAAATATAGAGATTAATTTCATGCATTATTTAACTGCGGAAAATATAGAGAATCATTTCTTACACATGCTCTCGCTTTGCTGCGGCTTGTAGGGTGATGGTTGCAAACATACCATGCAAGTAAGAAGAGATGGACCAGACAAGTAGAGCAATGAACATTGCTAGGAAGGAGAGCTCTATCCATGAAACAATTCCAAGAGGGCCTTTCACCAGCACTGGTCGTTTCCATGATGACTTCTTCACCCCACTAATTCAAAACCAAAGCACAAGCATGTTTAACACATCAGATCATCGAAAATTTTTCTTCGGAAAACCTCAATGATACAAAGAGAGAGAGGGTACCTTTGGTTGTTATTATCCGCAGTTCTGTTTCTTATATGAAGCAATAAACACCCCAAAGTGGCAGTGAATAGGATAGGAAATGTATATATAAGTATGCCTGCACCTGCATCGACATAAACAGAAGAAATTAAGACAAAAACTTTTAAGTCGGATTTCGGATGAATTGGTAGAAGTGATGGTCTTTCTTATTGAAATGTAACCTTGTTGCCCAAAATATGTGGAATCTGTTTTTGCATTAATGTCTGGCAGCCAGTGCAGATAGTAAGTATTTGTGGGCATCATGATCCAAATCATAGTGTAACCCACAAAAACTACCATCAAAAGCAATATCATCGTTGATCCAATAATGGTCTTCATTCCATAACTTGAAGTGGTTTTTTTTTCTTTTCCTCCAACTGTACTTGAATTCATCTCTCTGTTCTATGAAAATGAAGTAGTACTCTTGGATATAGGAATACTTCTCCTTCATGTCTTTATATAGGTTGCATATTGCCCAAGTTTCACTTTTACCCTTTGCTTCTGAAAACAGAAATATACTTGAACTTTTGGGAAAGGTTAATAAATCAAGGGGAAAGAATCACAAGTTTGGTCAAAAGATTGTGTGAATGTGTGAATTCATTCTTAAATTAGCATTATGAAGCAAATTACGCACTAATTAAACATACTACTCGGCCGGCCTCAGTGTTGCTTCCAATGCAATTGTCAATTCCAATATATCATAGTATATGCAACAACTCAGTGTTCCTAATTCATTGCATACATGTTTGGCCTTTAGCTATGCCTTTGGCTTTAAGTATCTTATCTCTTAATTTATGTATTATTAGATTCTCATGCCTTTAGCTATGCCTTTGGCTTCAATTATATCTCTTAATTTATGCATATTACTACTACTAATCTAACTACTAGTAGGAAGGTGGCAACTGCATGGTCTAGTAGTTAGTTTTGTATTTTGTACCGTAAGCTCACTTTATGTACAACATGATTTTTAGAATGTATTCTAATTGATGGAATATCAAAATTTCAAACAAATTTTTTTAATGAATATGATTGTATTCTAACTTTGAAAAATTGTAGAAAAAGTTTGGGCTGTGATTTTGGATTCCCCCATTTGAGAAGGTTTCAAAATCATTATTTAAGGGTGGTTTGTTTAAAAAAGAAGAAGAGATTTTTGTAAAAATAGTGCGCTATAGTTCATAATTTTGTGAGGTCCAATTTTCATGGAATTAGAGCATGAACTGTAGTTAGCTATATGTTTTTTTTTCTTTATCATCGTGATATAAATATACAATATTTTTGTATTTAATAATATAAATTATTATTTAGAAAACAAGAGTCATAAGATAGCACTAATAATTAGGATGCATGATCTCATGTGGCATAGATCATCAATACAATAGGCACCGACTACTGTAGAATTTTCGAGCTAACGATACATATAAGTGAGTATTATTTTTTTGGCTGTATGCCTACCAATTAGTATTGACTAGTAAAACTATTAACTAGTATATCAGTATGCATCACCAGTTAAAGCTAATGGACTCGAAGTGCAGATTATGTGCCAAACTGGATGAACAGACTGTGGCAACCTCATGCCTCATCTTCCTTGGGCCACTAACCAACACTCCAATATCAGATCCTTTGGTTTCCAACAGAATTTCTGCAATGATACAAACAATCGTTACGATCACAATCACCAAAGGGGTAGTTAATTAGCTAGTTATAATTATTTGTACTACTTACTCTTCAGGTCAGGCCTAGTTCCATAATGCACTTGGGTAGCTTGAGCGATCAGGGACTCATGATTATGGGGAGAACTCGCAAGTTCGATATCAGTTGTTGGTGTTGATCTCGCATTCTGAGTTCGCTTCCCTTCTTCGATGGCGTTCTGTCTCTTGCACCAAATGAAGACTGCACTAGAGACTATGAAAATGGAGGCACAGACCAAAAACATGTACCACAGGCAAATGAAGGAGACATGGTAGTGTTCACCAGTGTTGTGGTCGATTGGGTATATATAGAAACGATTGACAATGCCCAAAACAAAGAGAAATAAGACAAATGAGGATGAGATTATAGCACCAAGCCATAGCCAAGTGTTTTGTCCTAGAACCAAAGAAATGGGTGAGTCCAGTGGGTCTGGCTTAAACCATAAGGTTTGGAGAAGCTTGAGGGAGTCTGATGGAGGCAGCTTCTGTGTCTCCCTGGTCACATATGCTTCAATTTGAAACTGCAGCTGGGTAAAATTAGAAGGTGTGACAGAAATTGGAAGCAAGAGTTGTAGCATTGTGAGATCAGCTGAGTTCTTGAAGGCACATATCAACCGAACAGGCGGAACATGGCAGTCTGGTTTGGTGCTTTGGAAAATGATTTCTCGGATTATGGAGATCATCGGAGTAATTCCACTGCCTCCACTAATCATCACCAGAGCCTTGTGCCTGAGGCAACAAAAGACCAATCAAGTTTAATTAACAGATGCACTTAAAATAGTAATATTCTGCTACCACTTAGATATGAGACGTGTTATGTTATTACTTATTAGATCTTAATTTGAGCTAACATAACATAATATAATCTTAATTAACTTGACAATTTTGAATAGCAATTTTTTTTTTATTCGACTCTAGTGGCCACAATTATAACGATTAGAAATCAGAATGGCCAAAAAAGCTATCTGCAAGTATCAAATCTGAAATTTGACCAATAAAGAAGTTCTAAAAATGATAGTAACCTAAAATTGTAAGATGAAGGTGATCTGCTTTTGAGTTTTGAACTGACCTTAGAAAATGAGATGAATTAGGTCCATAAGGCCCTTCAACAGAAACTTGAATATGATCCATAGAATTAGAAGAAAGTTGTTGGTAAAGTTTCTGAGACCAACTTCCTAGACTCTTTATCACAACAGTTAGCTTGTCTGCCTCCATGTTAGAGTTCGAAGTCACTGTAAATGGGTGCCATTGCATCTTGGATATAGTAGGCACATTGATAAACAAGATGCTAGTGGGATTATAATCCAGACCTGTGGAACAAATCAAAAATGGCTGTTTGTCAATTTTCAATAAAAGGGAAAAAGGTCGATTTGTTTTCCTTACATATCGATAACACTAAAGAGGTCTTGCTTATTAATTGACAGGTAAGGAGAAATTAACTAATTAGGCTACATCTCATCTTTTGCAATATAAGTAAAATGATATTGTTTGTAACTTGAGAATGACATTGCGACTTTTTAAAGAGTACAGTGCAAAATGTAACTATCTAGCTCCAAACAGAATCAACCCAATGTTAGTGAATTCTAGTTAGTAATCACCTTGGCTCTTGGAGAAGTTCAGTTCAATGGTCTCACAAGGTAAAATACGTGCGGAGAGTAACTCAGCGCGTTGATTAGACTGTAAAAATCTCAGGTACCGATCTATGATGAAGAGGAAGATCCCAGGAAGGATCGTACTGAAGAAGTTTTCACCGGCGTGCAGTACGTAGAAGACGATGTAGAGAATGTAGAGCTGGTGGGTGTAGAAAAATAATTCAAACATTTTTCGTCTAACACGAGGAATGCTAGTCACCCACATTGCCATTGCAAATAGAATTGCAATCTCCCCAGCTACGTTTGATACATGAGTCTTGCTCCATTCTAGCATCTGATCATCACCATTGATATTCAATTAATTCTTAATATATAGTATAGTTTTCCATCAATATTGATAAGCAAGATAGCAATTTCCATCATGTTTATACATATTTGTAACCTGCAAAATATATTCTAGCTAGTAGTACTACTAACTAATTTCGACACATCAATTGCAGAGTGTAATTCAAGGCATGTGAACTTCAGAAGTCTCAAGTACTTTGCATTATCTTAATCTATTGTCATTTTGTTATTTAAACAATTGAAGATGCTGATGAAAAGAAATATGTGGCATTGTTAATCATCATTTTCTTAGATAGTTAATCATGTTTATGATCATTAACAGTAAAAGGAGAAAGTATGCTAGGGATCAAATTAAGTTCAGCCACACCAGTCAAAGTACCCGAAGGGAGCTTTCAGATATTATTCCTCACGTACGATATATACTATCAAACAATAAGGAATTCCCCTTGGGTGATTGTGATCGTAACGCTGTTTGTATTATTGCAGAAATTCTGTTGGAGACCAAAGGATCTGATATTGGAGTGTTGGTTTGTGGCCCAAGGAAGATGAGGCATGAGGTTGCCACAGTTTGTTCATCCAGTTTGGCACATATATAATCTGCACTTTGAGTCCATTAGCTTTAAGTCTTTAACTGGTGATGCATATACTGATATACTAGTTAATAGTTTTACTAGTCAATACTAATTGGTAGGCATACTATCAAAGTACCCTGACTCTATTGCGGCTGAATCCGAGTTGCTGGAGCTGACATCGTGGATGAGGAAAGTTGATTGCTGCAGTCTATTTTGTCGTTTTGTTAGGTTTTATTTTTGGTTAGGTCTAATTAGTCCTTCCTCAATTGAGCGAGGGTTTGGTGTCTTGGTTTCGTGGTTGTGTCATTGCTATGGTGTCAATTCTAGGGACTATTTGTTTTAATTTCGATGTTTTCTTGTTGTCAATGTAATGGGGAGACGCCCCTACACGTATACTAGCGGTTTTGGTATATGGTGTCGGAAGGGGATTGTTTCTTCTTGAGGTTGGCTATAAGGATGTGTCGGGACTCCTGGAAAAGGTTGATGGTTTGAGTTGGGCCCCTATCAGCTCATGGTTTCTTTAACCGCTGGTTATACATTTGGAGTATGAGTAGGTCCTCTTCTCTAGTGGAGTAATTGAGATTTTACAGAGTCATCCCCGTCATTGTAGTCTTGGATTAATGAATTTCTTCTATTCTAAAAAAAAAAAAAAACAATAAGGAAAAACATGACAAAGATGTGAATCCTACATACAAAACCAGACATTTCAATTCTAATTAACCACGCAAAAAAGATTCTCTTCCTACACCCTAAATGCCAAATTTTCGTTTTCGTTAATTTGTCTTTCCTTGAGCTTATTTCTGTTTTGTATGGGAGGTTTTGGTTTTTTGGTCCCCCTCCCCTTGTATTTTTTATTCTTCTTCTTCTTCAATAAAATCTCATAGGTTAAGGTGGCTCTTTGCATCTCTTAACTTTTGATTTCAGCCAAAAAAAAAAAAAGTATGCTAGATGGATACATACCTTGAAAAAAATTGTAAATTATTAACGCTTCTAATTATCGAACGAAAATTATTTAATGAGATATAATGATGTAAACACCTTTTTTTTTCTTTTTCAAATTAACTTAATTTAAAGAATTTTATCACATGTCGGAGCTAGAAATATCAAATTGGTCTGACATTTCGGCCAGACCCTTGTAATCTATGTTCACACCGCGCCAATCAAGGAGGTTATAAACGAAGATAGCTATCTAACAAGATCGCTAGGGATCAAATTAAGTTCAGCCACCAGTTAAAGTACCCGAAGGGAGATTATTCCTCACGATATATACTATCAAACAATAAGGAAAAGCATGACAAAGACGTGAATCCTACATACAAAACCAGACATTTCAATTCTAATTAACCACGCAAAAAAGATTCTCTTCCTCATCGATAGAAACAAGGCACGATCATAATTCGTTAGTCGTATTATAATCCCGCACGTACCTCAGCCATTTGATTAGTGATGGCCCAGAAGATGATGTAGCCTAGGGAATGAGCAGCAAATAGAACCATGGAGAGATGGCCGAGCCAAATATGGTACTTGATACTCGACTCCGATGTTAAGCCAACCAGAGCCAAAATCGAAGAGCCTCGAGTTACAGGGAAGAAGAGAAATGCCAGACATATGTTTCCGGTTAACCCAAGTCTGTACGACACGCTACGAAGCTTTGCTTCCCACCTGTGGACGTATACATATCAATCAATGTGATTTAACAACACTGTTCGTTGCCTAATTAATATAAATGATTGTTATTTACTGAACACGCATACTCTTTCAGGCCTGGAACTGGTTTCGTATGCATTTTATGGAGGTGGGCGAAGCCGACATGTATGTAATTGGTAAGAGACCACACAAAGAGTGCAATAAACATTATTGTGAAACCGAGCTCCATTGCAGTCACACTTCCCAGTGGAGATTTCACACTCGCCGGACGTCTCCAGTAGCTAGCAAAGCTTGTGGAGTAGTATGTCGAGTATGATGACTTGTTTGATTTCCTCTTCCGGATTAGATGGAGATAAACACAACTCAAAGCTGCTATGAACATCATCGGGAACGAGAAAAGCAGCAGATTTGTCCCTGTAATTAGTATATATAACTAATTAATTAGCTATCAATAATTAATGAAAGAAGAAAAGCATATTAGTACAAATTTACCTTGATCTCCGAAATATGTTGAGTTGAGTTTGCCTTGTAGGTAGGGTCTCCAGGAATCTCTGTAAGTTTCGGTTGGCAACACAATCCAAATGATGAGCCATCCAACAAACACTAGAAGCAATATGAACCTGATAACTGATACTACTGCTGTATTTGTGCTCATGGCTTCAGAAGTGAAAAGAGGACTACTATACTCTCACTTCCAACAACTTGTGAGTGAGAAAAGAGTCACAAGACAGTTGCTTTAAAGTGCATTTACGGGTACCTCATCATGAATCTTTTGGCCTTTACTTTGGAGACAATAATTGTGGCTTTTTTAGTCAAGTTTGGTACCAAATTCAATCTAAAATAGTATTTTACCAAAGTCCTGATACTAGCTAGGACAATAATCCTTTGATCCTCTTTAAAAAAAAAAAAGAAAAAAAAAAAAGTCCTGATACGATTGTAAACAAACTAAGATTAGTACTAATTTTGTTTTGTTTATATGCAGCTCTCTTCTAAGTTCTAACGAAGCTTTTACATCAGATAAGTACACATACACATATTAGAATATGATTTTAAACTTTAGCTAAATGGATACAACAATTAATAATACGTAATCCTCTTCACTATTTCATTTTACACGCCTAATCAAGCTATGGGGTAAGTTTTATGAGGTAATTAAGAAAGTGAAGCTTAGTGAACTAATCAACATTGTGAAAGTTATTGATGCCGCGTACGAAACATGATAATTAATTGGACATTTTGAGGTTCGTATTCAAATGAACCTAATCTACTCCCTATATTATGCATTTTGTTCGATTTTGTGTTGTCAAATTGTTACCTTGTTCATTTAAATAAGAGCATATTTATATAATTATATACATTATCAATAAATAATGAACTTCGTTTACCTTGCATATCAAGGGAATGAGTTTGTCACAAAGTTTGTTATAAATGGGCTAGACAAGATCTGCACTTAACAAACTGTAGTCTGGCCCGACCCATGATACTTCGCACAAGTATTGAGGCTATTAAGCTCAACAAAAAGCCCAAAATGGTGTAAAAATAAAGCTCAAAAAGCATGTAAACAAAAACCGCACCTCAGATTTCTTCGACCTCAAAACCTCACTACCCTATTTTTGAATTCTCCAAAAGCTTCAAGAGTAGCCGCAGAAATGGAATCTCTTTTTGAGCTACTCATAAAGGAGATTCCATTTGTGAATTCTCCAAAAGCTTCGAGAGTAGCCGCAGAAATGGAATCTCTTTTTTTTTTTTTGGTTATGAGTAGCTCAATCAAACCCGTGCATTTCGTAGCTTCCTGCGGCCAACATCTTCAGGTTCATCTCTGAATTTTTGGTTATTGGATTCTTATAGGGTTTATGTCTTGTGTTTTCCTAGCTCAATTCTACTTGCTATACATTTGGAACCCACTTTGGTGTAGCAAAATCAGAAGGGAAACAATGGCTTTAATCAGGGAAAATTTAGACAATGAACTATAGTTAGTTATATGTTTTTTTCTTTTTCTATTTCTTTTTCACCATGATATAAATATACAACTTTGTATTTAATAGAATAAATTATTATTTAGAACATTAGAGTTATAGGATAACACTAATAACTAAGAAGATATCATGTGACATAGAGCATTAATACATTTAGCGCCGGCCATTGTAGAATTTTCGAGCTATATGATGCATATGAATTGAGTATTTTTTTGGCTATATGCCTACTAATTAGTAAAACTATTAACTAGTATATGCATCACCAGTTAAAGCTAATGGACTCAAAGTGCAGATTATGTGCCAAACTGGATGAACAGACTGTGGCAACCTCATGTCTCAACTTCCTTGGGCCACTAACCAACACTCCAATATCAGATCCTTTGGTTTCCAACAGAATTTCTGCAATAATACAAACAATCGTTACGATCACAATCACCAAAGGGGTAGTTAATTAGCTAGTTATAATTATTTGTACTACTTACTCTTCAGGTCAGGCCTAGTTCCATAATGCACTTGGGTAGCTTGAGCGATCAGGGACTCATGATTATGGGGAGAACTCGCAAGTTCGATATCAGTTGTTGGTGTTGATCTCGCATTCTGAGTTCGCTTCCCTTCTTCGATGGCGTTCTGTCTCTTGCACCAAATGAAGACTGCACTAGAGACTATGAAAATGGAGGCACAGACCAAAAACATGTACCACAGGCAAATGAAGGAGACATGGTAGTGTTCACCAGTGTTGTGGTCGATTGGGTATATATAGAAACGATTGACAATGCCCAAAACAAAGAGAAATAAGACAAATGAGGATGAGATTATAGCACCAAGCCATAGCCAAGTGTTTTGTCCTAGAACCAAAGAAATGGGTGAGTCCAGTGGGTCTGGCTTAAACCATAAGGTTTGGAGAGACTTGTGGGGTTCTGATGGAGGCTGCTTGTGTGTCTCCCTGGTCACATATGCTTCAATTTGAAACTGCAGCTGGGTAAAATTAGAAGGTGTGACAGAAATTGGAAGCAAGAGTTGTAGCATGGTGAGATCAGCTGAGTTCTTGAAGGCACATATCAACCGAACAGGCGGAACATGGCAGTCTGGTTTGGTGCTTTGGAAAATGATTTCTCGGATTATGGAGATCATCGGAGTAATTCCACTGCCTCCACTAATCATCACCAGAGCCTTGTGCCTGAGGCAACAAAAGACCAATCAAGTTTAATCAACAGATGCACTTAAACTTCTAATATTCTAATGCCACTTAGCTATGAGAAATGTTATCTTATTTAATTGTCAATTTGAGCTGACATAACATGATATAATCCTAGTTGTATCGTTTTGGTTTCACATGTGGTTAACTTGTGTTTTTGAATAGCATGTATGTTTTTTTTTTTTTTTTAGAGTTTGACTGTAGTAGCCAAGATTATAACGATTAGAAACAGAATGGCCAAACATGCTATCTGCAAGTATCAAATCGATCTGAATTTAACCAATAAAGAAGTTCTAAAAATGATAGTAACCTAAAATCGTAAGGGGAAGGTGATCTGCTTTCGAGTTATTGAACTGACCTTAGAAAATGAGATGAAGGAGGTCCATAAGGCCCTTCAACAGAAACTTGAATATGATCAGCAGAATTAGAAGAAAGTTGCTGGTAAAGTTTCTGAGACCAACTTCCTAGACTCTTAATCACAACACTTAGCTTATCTGCCTCCATGTTAGAGTATGAAGTCACTGTAAATGGGTGCCATTGCATCTTGGATACACTAGGCACATTGATAAACAAGATGCTAGTGGGATTATAATCTAGGCCTGTGGAACAAATCAAAAAGAATTAGAAGAAAGTTGCTGGTAAAGTTTCTGAGACCAACTTCCTAGACTCTTAATCACAACACTTAGCTTATCTGCCTCCATGTTAGAGTATGAAGTCACTGTAAATGGGTGCCATTGCATCTTGGATACACTAGGCACATTGATAAACAAGATGCTAGTGGGATTATAATCTAGGCCTGTGGAACAAATCAAAAATGACTGTTTGTCAGTTTTCAATGTAAGGGAAAAAGGGCTATTTGTTGTAAATCATTATGGCTATATCATGTAAATAGATATAGGGTAAATCATTATGTTGTTATAGGCTTACCCTTTCCATGTTTTATGGATGACTTTAGGAATCCTTGTTTTATGGAGGACTTTAGGGGTCCTTGTTTTATGGAGGACTTTAGGCTACATGTTCCCTATCTTCCACTATATGTAGTCCATTTCTCATCCATGTTATGAGGAGAAAAACAGAAAATACTACACTTATTATCTGCATCTAAACTCTCTCTCTCTCAAGTTCTTAGAAGCAAAGCTCTCTCCATTTTCTGAAACACTTTCTATGTTAGTTTTACAACACGTTATCAGCACGAATAGCTCTAGGATTCGGATTGCAGATTGACAAGAGAAGAGGTGAATAACTCTTGGGTTGCAGAGAAGAGGTAGTTCATCATTCAATCAACATCAGTCTACAAGCTCTACAACCAAGTAGGTTTTTCCAAACAAAAACCAATTTCGCTGTTTCATTTTACCTTCTGATGTCTGTGTTCCAGTATTTATTTAAAATAGTAATTCAACTCCAAAATTCACCAAATTTTGTATGCTGGAGTCCTTATATGTTTAGTACATCTCTGTAAATTTTCATATTTTTCTGGGTAGTTTTGCTTAGTGTTTCAGTTCGTTTTTTGACTGTTGTTCAGTAGGAACTGCAGTCACAGTTTATGACTTTTGTTGAAGCATCTAGTTTAACTTAATCCTCTATGAGAGACACTTATTTCTCTTGCATTATAATTGGCATGATTGAAAAAAAAAGGGAAAGAAAGAGGAAAATCAATAGCTTTTAATTTAGCTATCAATTCATGTATATTGTGATGAATATCTATATATACTTGTTTGGACTTTGTGATAATGATACATCTTTCCTTCATTATTTATTATGATAATGTTTTGTGGTGTTACCTGCTCATATTAAATTTAAATATTTTACCCGCTTAAATTCTTTGCATTAGAATATATATGTGCGGAATGCAGGTACTTAACGAACCGGAAGTTCACACACATAAACATTGAACCAAAATTTCATACATAAATATTGAACCAGAAGTTCACATATAGTATCGAACCTGTAGTTTTGACAACACTGAAATATTATGAATCTTTCCAAGTAGGCTCACCCAATTCGATGTGATGTCTAGGCAAGATACAATGAGGCTGTGTACTTAAGAGAGCCTCGCTCCACCCAAACCTCATACTCTTACCTGGTCGTATTTAATTGGAGTTACCAAAAGGGTTGAGTAATAACTTTTCATTCCTTGGCAGACCAGCTTGAGCCCAGCAGGCCCACTCTCCCTCTGCGGGACCTAGCAGCCCAGCAGGCCTCACACACCATTTAAATTACGCATGAAAGGCCGGGTCACAAGCCCGCAGACTAAGCCCGATAGGCTTCACTATCAAGCCCATTCCTTTGGTCCAGCAGAATCAAATAAAAGGAAAAATGATTTGATTCTACTGAGATTTGAACCCAGACAATGTACATGTCATTATGGCTATTGCAAATAAATTCACCATATTTCATATGTGTAATTAATTGCCAGAAGCATTTATTCACATAATTGTGTGACAATTAATATGTTATATTACTAGCATGCAATTAATATCTCAATTGATTTGTGATTTCCATTTATTCAATTTGTGAGATATTATTTCAATTTGCTCTATTCAATATTATTGTGTTACTTGTCTAAATTTTCGCACTAGAATATATGTGTAGAAAATGCAGGTACCTAATGAACTAGAAGTTCTAAATGAACCAGTAGTTCATACACATATCGAACTTGTAGTTTCGATAATGCCATTTAAGAAACTTGAAGTTTCCTTCATAAATTCACCACACATGATAAAACCAGTAGATTTTACATGTTTAATCCGATTTTTCATACCATGTTATAGAACCTGAAGTTCCTATTAGTTGCTTATGGATGATATTACCCAAAGCACTAAGATTATTTGTTCCTTTCCTGTAAGAAATACCAAATCTCAACAAACTTGACTTTGTTTCTTTGGAGGTTTCCGGAAGAAACTATCTAAAGTGGTTCAAGATGTGATAATTCATCTAACTGCAAAGAAGATGAGATCAACAATCAATGCTAACAATGTCGTCATTGAGGCTTTTAATATGAGTGCCATAATTTTCAAAGGAAACATATGGAGAAAACACTCCAAGTTGAGTATCCGATGAAGAGGATACACAGATTCTTTGGGTCGCTCTAGAAGAGCACTTTCACCATCAAATGACCATTTTCTTGCTTGAAGCAAGACATGATTGGCAGAACGAAATTAGCCCATATGACCGTCTGCCACTTGGCCAAAGCCCAAGAGGCCATGTAATCAGGCTCCACGTGGCCAAGGCTCACGTGGTAGGAACCATGATGCCATAACTCAGCAAGCCCGAGTTGAAAGGAACACTGGTCCGGCCCGCTGCCACCAGAATCGATCAGCATGATCTTTGTTATCAATGTGGAGGAATTGACTGCTGGTCCCGCACCTGTTGTGCGATAGCCTAAGCAGTAGATGAGTATTACGCCAGTCGCAGAACTCGAAATACCAACTTTATTAAAGGGTCATTTTCTATCGATTCCACACTAGAGATCATGGATTTTCAGGCAGTTACTGAACATACCGAGGATTAGAACTCGAAGACATGGGTATAATTGGCCCCTTGTGCCATATCTATTTCATCTTAATGAATGAAACATCTTCGGATTTTGGTGATTTATGTTTTCAATTATTTTGGATTATAGAAATGTGGTTATGTTCTAATATATTTAATTCAATAAACTTATTCATACATGTGATCCATTGAATTAAATAAATGAATAGGCATATTCTGTGGGGAAGTTTGTTGTCCGGTTAAAAGTGCTATTACGCACACCATACTCCGAGATCGGAGATATGTTTCAAACTTATTGCCCATGCATACCTCTGTGACAACCATATCAGGCCAATCCAACCTGATAGAGGGCTATGGCAAAGCCCACTTTATGTTGTCCAATGGTACTGAATTTACCATTAATGAGGCCTTATATTCTCCACGTTCCAGAAGAACGTTATTGAGTATTAAGGATATTCGAACCAACATTTATCACGTTGAAACCCCTAAGAAAAATGAGTGTAATATCTTTGCATAACCTCTGAATGTGCGGCCAGAAGCGTATATTGGAGAAATTGAAATTTGTTAGCCAGAAGCTAACCAATTCGAGCAACTACTTGCTATGGCATGACCATTTGGGACACCCAGGTCAAAGTATGATGCACCGTATCCTCAACTTATCACACGGGCATCCCCTTCTGAATAAGGGTCCTGTGTTTAGTAACACATTACGCCAAACTTGCTCGTTAGGAATGTTAAACTCTAGACCATCATGTGCAAAGACTAGTATATACACACACCATTTTTCTGCACAGAATGCAAGGAAAATTTGTGGACCTTTCCAACCACCATGCGGACAATTTAAATATTTCATGGTTGTGGTTGATGTATCGACAAAGTGATCACATGTTACACTATTGTCCACAAGAAAATGCTGCTTTTGCTAAACTCTCGCCCAGATCATGAAATTGTGGATCACCACTCGGATTATCCCATAAAGTCCATAAGACCTGATAATGCCGGAGAGTTTACAGATTGTCACTTTGATGAGACAGTCTTCCCGCCGTTAGGGGGAGATAAGAACGTTACCGTTCCTGATGAACGACGTGAATTGACGTGGAATGTCCCCACTATGTCTCATCTCGATCCCCGAACCGCACAATGCGATAGTGAAGTGCGGAGAATTCTAGATCTACAAAGTGTAGCCCAAAATATGCCAGACGCTTTCTCTGATCTAGCTAAAGTGACGAGATCACATATACCTGCTGCAAATGTGCCTGCAAGAATAGATGTCCCTGTAGGACGCGTTGTCCCGGATGGACGAGGTACGACCATGGCGACTAACCAGTCACATGTCCCTGCCTAGAAGCGAGGTAGACCACTAGGTTCGAAGGATTCCTATCCCCGGAAGAGGGTAAAACCAGCACAAACGAATCCACTAGACATCGCGATCTCAACTGATCCATCTCACGAGATAATTCCAGATTATGGGTCCGTCCTAGAAGAGACAACGTTGGGGGACGCTCCAACGTTTGAACCCACTCTCGAGAATAGAGAAATCTCGATAAATTATGCATGCTTAAGTGAGATTTGGAATCGAAATGAGATTATCATCGATGATATATTTGTATTCGCGGTAGCTACCGAAATTATAACTAGCGATGACATCGAACCTCGCTCCGTTGATAATGTCAACGTAGAGACGACTGGCCAAAATGGAAAGAAGCAATCCAGGTCAAATTAGATTCCTTGACAAAGAGAAAGGTGTTTTGGACCTGTTGTTCCTACACCTCCCCATGTTAAACCTGTAGAATTTAAATGGGTATTTATAAGGAAGCGTAATGAGAAAAATGAGATTGTGATACACAAAGCTCGTCTAGTGGCGCAAGAATTTTCTCAACGCCCTGTGATTGATTACGAGGACGCGTATTCTCCCGTAATGAACGTCATAACGTTCCACTACCTTATCAATTTGGTAGTTTCCGAAAAACTGAATATGCAGCTTATGAATGTGGTCATAACTTATCTCTAGGGGGATCATAATACAGAAATATACCTGAAAGTTCCTGAAGAACTTAATATACCCGATGCAAATAGTTCTAGACCACGGAACACGCTCTCCATTAGTTTTGAGGCGTTCACTTTATGGATTGAAACAATCCAGACGGAGGTGGTATAACCGTCTAAGTGAATATTTAATCAGGATGGGATATGTGAATAATAAACTATGCCCATGCGTGTTTATTAAGGAAACAAGTTCCTAGTTTAGAATTGTGGCGGTCTATGTCAATGACATGAATTTGATCGATACTCCTGAAGAGATCAAGGAAACCGCAAAGCACCTGAAGTTGGAATTTGAGATGAAAGGCCTTGGGAGAACAAATTATTGTCTCGACCTGGAGCCCGAGCACAGTGCAGATGAAATTTTGGTCCATCAACCAAATTACATCCAGAAGATGTTAAGATGCTTTAATGAGGATAAAAGCAAGCACACCCATGGTCGTCTGAAGTCTAGAGAGAACCGTATCGTCCTGCAGATGATAACGAAGAGATATTGGTACCAGAAGTCTCATATCTAAGTGCAATAGGCGCATTATTGTACTTGGCTCAATGCCCTAGATAGGACATCTCATTCGATGTGAACTTGTTAGCTAGATATAGCTCTGCGCCAACACGCCGCCACTGGAATGGCATGAAAGACATTTTTCCGCTACCTTAGAGGTACAACGGATATGGGCTTATTCTATCCCTACGCATCAAGGAATGGATCAAACCCCCTTGATCCTCAGAATGATGCTCGCCTTGTTGGATATGCTGATATAGACTATCTATCAGACCCGCACAAGGCACGTTCCCAAACTGGTTATGTCTTTACCATTGGGAATACTGCAATTTCTTGGAGGTCTACGAAATAGACACTTGTTGCTACCTCTTCGAATCATGCTGAGATACTAGCTCTTCAAGAAGCAGTATGTGAATGTACATGGCTAAGAGCCGTTACAAAGCATGTTCGAAGCACATGTGGACTGCATTCCACCACTGATGAACCAACCATTATCTACGAGGATAATGTTGCTTACATAGAGCAGATGAAGACGGGTTTCATCAAAGGAGACAACACCAAACATATTGCACCGAAGTTCTTCTTCAATCAGCAACAACAGGAGCATCAGAAGATTGAAGTCAAGCAGATTCGATCTGAAGATAATCGTGCAGACCTCTTTACCAAGTCACTACCAAAGTCTACATTCCAGAAGCATGTTCAAGGTATTGGTCTACGTAAACTATCTGAATTACCTAACATGTAATTTTCAGGGGGAGTCGAAATCAGGGGGAGTATCCCGAAGCATATACACTTGACCATCGTGTACTCTTTTCGTCCTTCGTCCAGGGTTATTTTGTCCCACTGGGTTTTGTTACCTGGCAAGGTTTTAACGAGGCACATCTTTAGAATGGTCACCCCACTTATACTACATCCTGAAGATGCTTTGATTTGACATATATGCATTTGCTCATCTTTTCCCTTCGACCACGGGTTTCTCCCACTGGGTTTACCGGGCAAGGTTTTGGTGTAGCAAATCTAAATGCATCCCTCTCGTAGACATACTACCTACTTATGATGCTAATAAGAAGACTCCACTTATCTCCGAAGCTGTGATATTACTACTCCACACTCATACGCGTTGTGCTCTTTTTCTCCTTCGACCAAGGTTGTTTTTTTCCCACAGGGTTTTTATTACTTGGCAAGGTTTTTGATGAGACAACTTAGAAGCGCACAACCCATGCAACACTATTGACATGAAATATCCAAGGGGGAGTGTTGTAAATCATTATGGCTATATCATGTAAATAGATATAGGGTAAATCATTATGTTGTTATAGGCTTACCCTTTCCATGTTTTATGGATGACTTTAGGAATCCTTGTTTTATGGAGGACTTTAGGGGTCCTTGTTTTATGGAGGACTTTAGGCTACATGTTCCCTATCTTCCACTATATGTAGTCCATTTCTCATCCATGTTATGAGGAGAAAAACAGAAAATACTACACTTATTATCTGCATCTAAACTCTCTCTCTCTCAAGTTCTTAGAAGCAAAGCTCTCTCCATTTTCTGAAACACTTTCTATGTTAGTTTTACAACACTATTTGTCTTCTTAACTTAACCGATAACACTAAAAAAGGCCTTGCTTATTGACAGGTAAGGAGAAAGTTACTTAGGTTACATCTCATTTCTTGCGATAGATCAAGTAAGATGCTATTTTTCATAACTTGAGAATGAAATTGCGACTTTTCAAAAAGTAGCTCAACAACGAATCAACCCATATAGTGAATCCTAATTAGTAATTACCTCGGCTCTTGGAGAAGTTGAGTTCAATGGTCTCACAAGGTAAAATGCGTGCGGAGACTAACTTGGCACGTTGATAAGATTGCAAAAATCTCAGGTACCGATCTACCGATGTATGATGAAGAGGAAGATCCCAGGAAGGATCGTACAGAAGAAATAAGCACCGGCGTGCAGTACGTAGAAGACGATGCAGAGAACGTAGAGCTGGTGGGAATAGAAAAATAGTTCAAACATTTTTCGTCTAACACGAGGAATTAATGCTTGTCACCCACATTGCAATTGCAAACACTATTGCAATCTCCCCTGCTACGTTTGATACCCGAGTTGAGCTCCATTCTAGCATCTGCATCATCACCATTGATTCAGTTAATCCTTAATAGCATAGTTTTCCATCAATAGCAAGATGTTGAGAGTATGTAGATCCCACATGGAAAAAATGTGACATCGCCTATGGGTTTATAAGGGTTTAGATCACTCTGTTCGGATTAAATACTTGTTACTCCTCAAACTTTTGCCTGAAAAACAGTTTAGTCCCTTACCTTTCAAATTAAACTGGATAGTCCTTATTTTTTCTAATTCTCACACAACAGGTCCAAAACAAGTCTAAAATGACTATTCTACCCCCAAGATCCTTTTTTTATTTTTTTCTCTCTCTTCTTTAAATTTTTCTCTTTTTTTTTTTTCTCTTTTTTATTTATTTATTTTTTCTGGCTGGTTCTCTCTCTCTCTCTCTCCAAGCTCGTATCCGACCTCGAGTTTATCCACTCGATCGACCGCACTCACTACCACTCTGCAGCGCTTGGTGGGCCCCCTCCACCTCTCATGGAAGCTCCGCCGCCACAATTCCATCTCCACCTCCGTCGTCGTCCCCACTAAGCTCAGCCACCTCTCCTCCTCCTCATCCTCCACCACTCCCACCAATAAGCCACCTCACTATCATCATCCAACATATTACAAATGTTCAGAAACACCCAGATCAGATCGAGCAATAACAACACACTGAAACTACCAGATTACAAACAATTGATAAAACTAGCCGGAAAAGTTGAAGAACTAACCGAAGACTTACTGTTCTTATGTGTAGTACTAGTACTAGAAGCTGAAGCCGAGCCAGTTGGAGCCAAAGAAGGCGGTGGAGATTGACTGAGTTGGCGATTGGGTTCATCAGAGTAGTCATCGAAGGCGGCGGTGCTGTTGAGCCGGTTGAGGGAGTTGAATCGAAAGACGAGCTGAAGCAATTCAAAAGGTCCCCGCTCTTGAGATCAATATCCGCAGCGCCAAGATCGCCGACCTGTGACAAAACAATGGAGTTGAGATCCAGGCCCACGTGATTGCTATTAATGTCCTTGAACTCCACGTCCATGAGCGTTTCGAACTCCACCGCCACGAAGCTCGACCCGGAACCTGA
The DNA here is from genome assembly GCF_958449725.1 of Rosa rugosa. NCBI lineage: Eukaryota > Viridiplantae > Streptophyta > Magnoliopsida > Rosales > Rosaceae > Rosa > Rosa rugosa. Next base: position 51,765,226 of record NC_084825.1, read on the forward strand.
ACTCGGGTCCTCCACGCTCTGGAGCCCCAAGAACCCACTGGCGTTTCTGACAACCTCATCGTCCGGCAAGATGATAAAAGCCAGCCCGCCGCCAATCGAGGAGGGGTTCAAATTGCTGACGGAGAACATGAAGAATGTGGAGAAGCTAGCCGGAAACGGAATGGAGGGTTGCTTGAAGCGGACGGGCGAGAGAGAAAAGCAGGTGTGGAGGGTTGCTAGAAGATCGATCTGTGGAGAGGGAGAGAGAGAAAAGCAGAAAAAATAAATAAAAAAAAGAGAGAGAAATTAAAAAGAGAGAGAGAAAAAAATAAAAAAAGGATATTGGGGGTAGAATAGTCATTTTAGACCTGTTTTGGACCTGTTGTGTGAGAATTAGAAAGAATAAGGACTATCCAGTTTAATTTAAAAGGCGAGGGACTAAACTGTTTTTCAGGCAAAAGTTTGAGGAGTAACAAGTATTTAATCCTAGTATATATAACTAGTTAGCATATAGGTTATCAATAATTAATGAAAGAAGAGAAGCATTATTTACCTCGATATCCGAAATATGTTGAGTTGAGTTTGGCTTGTAGGTAGGGTCTCCAGGAATCACTGTAAGTTTTGGTTGGCAACTGATGTAGGACGAGATTTTAGCCAATTTCAACAAAGAATCTCGAAAAGAAAGAAGCGTCTCTACATTAAGAAGAATGATTTGAATATTGGATATTGGTATTCAAATAGGCTTCTTAATGATGAAATTAATCATAAATTACTCTTTTGGATATATCGGGATTCTCGAACAAAATCTTGGTTGGGAGATTGCGTAATATTCTTTAGTATCTAGGATTCTATTTCCGATTTTTATTTAATGAGGTTTAATTAGGTTTTCTAGTTTTAGTCTATAATAAATTATTCTTTTTATTTTCTAGTTGTATTAGGTTTATGCTATGTGCCCTACATATAAGGCACTTCTTAGATTGTAATTTTCATTCAAGTTATCAATAAAAAATCAAATATTAGAGAAGTTTCTCTATAGGGCTGGGCGTTTGAGGCCGAAAACCCGAGGAACCGATCCGGAAACCCGAGAAACCGACAGTTCGGGTCGGGCTTTGATGAGTATTTTTTCAGTCCGGGCTAAGACCGAACCGACAACCTTGTTAACGGGCCGGTCTCGGTTTCTAATATCTCTAAGTTCGGGTAACCCGAATCGGCCCGATACCTCCACCATGTATACTTGTCAGCCTTTAATTATTTCATTCAGTCGAAAGTCAAACACGAGTACACGACCTCAACCTTCACATTCAGTTGTTTTGCTTCATTCAGTCGAACACGAACCCAGAACCCTAGCCCCCAAATTTCTTCCCAAATTTCTTATTCAATGGCTCAATCAGTCGATCAGTGAATCGGGTCGATCAAGCATTCAAGCCTCAAGCCTCTGTCCCAATTTCTTCCCTCAATCACTCAATCCTTTCCCGATCAGTCTCGGACTTACTTTCCCGATCTCTTAGTTCATTGCAAAGCATGGCGTCAACTGATACAAGCATGGCTTCGGGGGGCACCCCAAATGCTATAATTCTGGCTGCTGATACAAGTCAGTTTAATCCGGCAAGTTCGACAGCTCTACCACATGTTGACCCAAAAGCGAAGGGAAAGAGGAAGGCCGGAAAGTTTCGATCCGATGTTTGGCTGCACTTTGAGAGGATTGAGGAATTTGTAATGCTTGCTAGTTGATTCATTGTACTGTGGTCATTCTCTTCATTCTATGAGTTATGATTTATGTTGTATGATCATTGTGTTGCATTTTCATCTAATTCATATGAAAACAGGAAAGCTAGAATTCTGGAAATCTGCATTCTAGGACCGATAGCCTGAAAACCCGGACCGATTGTTACGGATCGGGTTATAGTCGGTCTGAGGTGGGAAAATACTGTGAACCAAACCGAGACCGATTACTCAGGTTCAGTCTCGGGTTCCCCTAAAACTAGGACCGGACCGGACCGCGCCCAGCCCTATTTCTCTATGTTTCTTACGGCTGTGCCTGTAATTGCTAGTGGATTCTAGCTCATCTCAAGAGGCTCTGTCAAGCGTCGAAAGTCATATGAGATGAGCTAGAATCCACTAGCAATTACAGGCACAGCCGTAAGAAACATAGAGAAACCTCTCAAATATTTGATTTTTTATTGATAACTTGAAGGGTTATTATCACAAATGGTACCTGAACTATACCTCAATCTTATCGATGGTACCTGAACTTCAATTTTGATCACAACCAGTACCCGAACTTTTCGATTTCATTTTAAATGGTAGCTAGAGCCACCTCTGGTCACTTTTCTGACTAAAAACGGCATGGGAGGCGATCATAGTGATGATTTTTGATGATTTCAAGGGTTGCAATCATATATAGTGATGATTTTTTGGTAATAGACTTACCTTGAACTTGTTTTTTTTTTTTTTTTTTTTTTTTTTTTTTTTTTTAAGATTTGGTTTTTTTGGCCGGAATAGTGACCGAAGGTGACCTTAGGTACCATTTAAAATGAAATCGAAAAGTTCGGGTACTGGTTGTGATCAAAATTGAAGTTCAGGTACACCATCGATAAAATAGAAGATAAGTTCAGGTACCATTTGCGATAATAACCCTAACTTGAATGAAAATTACAATCTAAGAGGTGCCTTATATATAGGGCACATAGCATAAACCTAATACAACTAGAAAACATAAAGAAGAATTTATTGTAGACTAAAACTAGGAAACCTAATTAAACCTGATTAAATAAAAATCAAAAATAAAATCCTAGATACTAAAGAATATTACGCTTGGAATCCCAATCAAGATTTTGCTCGAGAATCCCGATATATCCAAAAGAGTAATTTATGATTAATTCCATCATTAAGAAGCCTATTTGAATACCAATTTCCAATATTCAAATTTTTTTTCTTAATATGAAGACGCTTTTTTCTTTTCGAGATTTTTGGTTAAAATTGGCTAAAATCTCGTCCTACATCAGTCTCCTCCACTTGAAAAGAACTTGACCTCGAGTTCCTTTTGTATGCAGCTCGATCATTAGTAGGAATAAAACATGATAAGCCATCAACTTCAATATTCTTGAAATTAAAAGGTATCACCATGAATCCAATACCGTAGACAAGTTTAGAATAAGCATCTTGAAACTTGAACGCCTCCACTTGAAAAGGAATGGGCATTGACTTCTCCTTGGGTTGATCTTGAACACAATTAGGCATGCATGACATGGATATTGATGTGATGAATGAATCAGCTTCCTTGTCCTTAATGAGTTTCTCTTCAATCTTCAAAGTGGCTGCTTCATGTTCCTTTTCACACACCTCAGGATGGTCATTCTTGATGTTCTTCCTTCCAGACTTGATTTTAATTTTGTGCGACTCCCACCTAAATAAATGTGTTGTCTTTGCAATAATCACCTTTGACACTTTCATGCCATGGTCTTCCAAAAAGCACATTAGTGTCGTCCATGTCAATCACATGACAAGTAATCTCTTCTTTATAAAATTTTCCCATAGAAACAGGAACTTTACAAACGTCTGTTACTTGTGCATATTCATCCTCCCCAAATGGAATCCAGTATGGATCACTCAGCTTCACTGTCGGTAATTGAAAATAATCCACAACTTTGTTTGCTACAAAGTTCTCTCGTAGACCACTGTCAATTATTACCGAGCATACCTTGTCGTTGATGATACATGTAGTTCGGAAGTCGTCGTAATCCGGCGTTGTGAATATCCAACGTTCCATGTTTCTTCTTCTTCTTCTTCTTTTTTCTTCTTTTATAGATACTCTACGACCAACGTCGTTGAGGTTGGCGGTAGTGAACTTCTCCCTTGGACCGTCGTCTGTTAAGGAGCGGGCGATACCCGCTCTGATACTAAATGATGCGGGAAGCGTGAACACGATAGTAAGAGGCTCCGTCAAGCGTCGAAATCCATATGAGATGAGCTAGAATCCACTAGCAATTACAGGCACAGCCGTAAGAAATATAGAGAAACTTCTCTAATATTTGATTTTTTATTGATAACTTGAATGAAAATTACAATCTAAGAGGTGCCTTATATATAGGGCACATAACATAAACCTAATATAACTAGAAAACAAAAAGAATAATTTATTATAGACTAAAACTAGAAAACCTAATTAAACCTTATTAAATAAAAATCGGAAATAGAATCCTAGATACTAAAGAATATTACGCAATCTCTCAACCAAGATTTTGTTCGAGAATCCCGATATATCCAAAAGAGTAATTTATGATTAATTCCATCATTAAGAAGCCTATTTGAATACCAATTTCCAATATTCAAATTATTCTTCTTAATATGAAGACACTTCTTTCTTTTCGAGATTTTTGGTTGAAATTGGCTAAAATCTCGTCCTACATCAGCAACACAATCCAAATGATGAGCCATCTAACAAACACTAGAAGCAATATCAACCTCATAACTGATGCTACTGCTGTATTAGTGCTCATGGCTTCAGAAGTGAAAAGAGGACTACGATACTCTCACTTCCAACAACTTACGTACAAGTGAGACGAGTCACAAGACAGTTGCTTTATAGTTTGTACTTGGGGATTTGGGAGTTGGTGTGCTTTTAGCCTTTTACATTGTGCTGCTAACTTGAAGTGTTTGTGTTTGGGGGGTATTAGCCTGATTTCGGACAAAGCCCTTGAAGCAATTGGGTCTGCATCTTCATGATCGATTGATATTTTGAAGTTGGTAGATTGTTGCAACATTACGGATCGCGGCTGGGTTTTTTGGCAAATGGTTCTACCTCACAAACCCTGAAAGAATCGGTCATTGTGAGGTATTTTTTTGAGCCAATTGGCCACTGTAGAATTATTGAGCTATATGATACATACAGAGTGTAATTTTTTGGCTATACGCCAACTATTAAGTATTAACTAGTAAAACTATTAACTTATATATGCATCACCATTCACCAGTTAAAGCTAATGGACTCAAAGTGCAGATTATGTGCCAAACTGGATGAACAAACTGTGGCAACCTCATGTCTCATCTTCCTTGGGCCACAAACCAACACTCCAATATCAGATCCTTCGGTCTCCAACAGAATTTCTGCAATAATACAAACAAACATTATGATCACAATCACCAAAGGGCTTGTTAATTAGCTAGTTATAATTAGTTATTAGGTATACTGCTTACTTTTCAGGTCAGGCCTAGTTCCGTAATGCACTTTGGTAGCTTGAGCAATCAGGGACTCATGATTATAGGGAGAACTCTCAAGTTCAATATCAGTTGTTGATGTTGATAATTTCGCATTCTGAGTTCGCTTCCCTTCTTCGATGGCGTTCTGTCTCTTGCACCAAATGAAGACTGCACTAGAGACTGTGAAAATGGAGGCACAGATCAAAAACATGTACCACAGGCAAATGAAGGAGGCATGGTAGTGTTCACCAGTGTTGTGGTCAATTGGGTATATATAGAAACGATTTACAATGCCCAAAACAAAGAGAAATAAGACAAATGAGGATGAAACTATAGCACCAAGCCATAGCCAAGTGTTTTGTCCTAGAACCAAAGAAATGGGCGAGTCCAATGGGTCTTGCTTAAACCATAGGGTTTGGAGAAGCTTGTGGGGGTCTGATGGAGGCTGCTGCTGTGTCTCCCTGGTCACATAGGCTTCAATTTGAAACTGCAGCTGGGTAAAATTAGAAGGTGTGATAGAAATTGGAAGCATGAGTTGTAGCATGGTGAGATCAGCTGAGTTCTTGAAGGCACATATAAACCGAACAGGCGGAACATGGCAGTCTGGTTTGGTGCTTTGGAAAATGATTTCTCGGATTATGGAGATCATCGGAGTAATTCCACTGCCTCCACTAATCATCACCAGAGCCTTGTGCCTGAGGCAACAAAAGACCAATCAAGTCTAATCAACAAATGCACTTAAAATTGTAATATTCTACTACTACTTAGATACGAGATGTGTTATGTAGTTCGATTGTCAATTTGAGCTAACATAACATAATATAATCTTAGTTAAATCATGTTAGCTCATGTGTGGTTAACTTGTGATTTCTTTAGAATTTGACACCAACTAGCCAAGATTAAAACGATTAATATAAACAAGGCCGAAAAAGCTATCTGCAAGTATCAAATTCAAAATTTGACCAATACAGCAGTACTTAAGTGACAGTATTCCAAAATTGTAAGGGGAAGTGATCGATCTTCTTTTGAGTACTGACCTTAGGAAATGAGATGAAGTAGGTCCATAAGGCCCTTCAACAGAAACTTGAATATGATCCATAGAATTAGAAGAAAGTTGCTGGTAAAGTTTCTGAGACCAACTTCCTAGACTCTTAATCACAACACTTAGCTTGTCTGCCTCCATGTTAGAGTTCGAATTCACTGTAAACGGGTGCCACTGCATCTTGGATACACTAGGCACATTGATAAACAAGATGCTAGTGGGATTATAATCCAGGCCTGTGGAACAAATCAAGAATGACTGTTTGTCAATTTTCAATATAAGGGAAAAGGGCTATTTGCCTTCATAACTTACCGATAACACTGAAAATGGTCTTGCTTGACAGGTTAGGAGGAAATTACCTTAGGTTACATCTCATTTCTTGCAATAGAAGTAATATGCTATTTTTCGTAACTTGAGAATGAAATTGAGACTTTTTAAACAGTAAAGTGAAAAATGTATCTAGCTCAAAACTAAATCAACATATTGTTAGTGAATCCTAATTAGTAATCACCTTGGCTCTTGGAGAAGTTGAGTTCAATAGTCTCACAAGGTAAAATGCGTGCAGAGAGTAACTCAGCGCGTTGATTAGACTGTAAAAATCTCAGGTACCGATCTATGACGAACAGGAAGATTCCAGGAAGGATTGTACAGAAGGAGGAAGCACCGGCATGCAGTACGTAGAAGACGATGTAGAGAACGTAGAGCTGGTGGGTGTAGAAAAATAGTTCAAACATTTTTCGTCTAACACGAGGAATGCTAGTCACCCACATTGCCATTGCAAATACAATTGCAATCTCCCCAGCTACGTTTGATACATAAGTCTTGCTCCATTCTAGCATCTGCATCATCACCATTGATATTCAGTTAATTCTTAGTTTTCCATCAATATTGATAAGCAAGATAACAATTTCCATCAAGATTATACATATTTTTAACCTGCAAAATATATTCTAGCTAGTAGTACTACTAATTCGATATATCACATGCAGAGGTACAATTCAAGGCATGTGAACTTACAGAAGTCTCAAGTACTTTACATTATCTTAACCTAGCTATTGTCATTTTGTTATTTAAATAATTGAAGACGCTGATGAAAAGAAAATATGTAATTAAGCATTGTTAATCATCATTTTTTCTTAGATAGTTAGTCGTATTTATGATCATCAACAGTAAAAGGAGAAAGTATGTTGGATGATTTGAAATCACAATGAGTACTACAAGAGAAGAGTCTATAACTAGAACGCTAGATGGATACCTTGAAAAATAATTGTAAACTATTAACGCTTCTAATTATCGATAACTGTTTATTGAGATATAATGATATAATGATGTATCACACGTTTTTTTTTCTTTCCTTTTTCAATTAACTTTGAAGATTTTTATCAATGTCGGAAACTCGGAACTAGAATATCAAATTGGTCTGAAATTTCGGCCGACCCTTGTAGTCTATGTTCACCACTGCGCCAATCAAGGATGTTATAAACGAATATAGCAATCTAACAAGATGGCTAGAGATCAAATTAAGTTGAACCACTCAGTTAAAGTACTCGAAGGGGCCTTCAGATATTATTCCTCACCCTATTCCTCACGATATATACTATCAAACAATAAGGAAAAGCATGACACAGACGTGAATAACCCTACATACAAAACATGTTCTGCCCACGCAAAAAAGATTCTCTTCCTCGCCAATAGAAACAAGGCACGGTCATAATTCGTAGTTGAATTATAATCACGTACGTACCTCGGCCATTTGATGAGTGATGGTCCAGACGATGATGTAGCCTAGGGAATGAGCAGCAAATAGAGCCGTGGAGAGATGGCCAAGCCAAATATGGTACTTGATACTCGACTCCGATGTTAACCCAACCAGAGCCAAAATCGAAGAGCCTCGAGTTACAGGGAAGAAGAGAAATGCCAGACATATGTTTCCGGTTAACCCAAGCCAGTACGATACATAATGAAGCTTTGCTTCCCACCTGTAGACGTATACATATCAATCATGTGGTTTAAATATGATATAACAACACTGTTCGTTGCCGATTAAAGTAAATGATTGTTATTTACTGAATACACGTACTCGTTCTCTTTCAGGCCCGGAACTGGTTTCTTATACATATTATTGAGGTAGGCAAACCCGACATGTATGTAATTGGTGAGAGACCACACCAAGAGTGCAACAAACATTACAGCGAAACCGAGCTCCATCGTAGTCACAATTCCCAGTGGAGCTTTCACACTCGCCGGACGCCTCCAGAAGCTAGCAAAGCTTGTGGAGTAGTATGTCGAGTATGATGATTTCGCCTTCTGAATTAGATGGAGATAAACACAACTCAAAGCTGCTATGAACATCATCGGGAACGAGAAAAGCAGCAGATTTGTCCCTGTAATTAGTATATATAACTAATTAGCATATAGGTTATCAATAATTAATCAAAGAAGAAAAGCACTTGTAAGTACAAATCTACCTTTATCTCCGAAATATGTTGAGTTGAGTTTGCCTTGTAGGTTGGGTCTCCAGGAATATCCGTAAGCTTTGGTTGGCAACAGAATCCAAACGATGAGCCATCCAACAAAGACTAGAAGCAATATGAACCTCATAACTGATACTACTGCTGTATTTGTGCTCATGGCTTCAGAAGTGAAAAGAGGACGACTACTCTCTCTGCAACAACTTACACATGAGCGAGACAAGAGTCACAAGACAATAGTTTATACCCTCATCATGAATCTTTTGGCTTTTGCTTTAGGGCATCTCCAACCCTTTAGTCAAAAGTCATAGTCATTTGCAGAATTTGACACCCCTAGTTTCATATTACTGTTCATTCAAATTTTAGATCTCCAACTCTCTTTAGTCAAAAGCCATAACCATTTCAAAATTATAACCATTTTATACAATTATTTAACTATAAAATAGATTTATATATTATACATAATTATTTTATATAATATATCGTCATTAATTGAATTTTAAAATAATTTTTTCAAATTTTTCTTCTTTAAAACTTAATTACTTTACTATTAACCATTCATTTTGATCGATCGCATTTTTCTGACTGTCAGATTAGAAATTAAATAATTTTATATTTACTTTTTTGTTTTTGGTACACTTAATCTGAGTCTTCTATTTTAAATCGAATTAATTAAAGTGAATCTCGGCCATTGATTTTTTTAGCAGACCATGGGGCCTACCTCCCCTCTCTTCTTCACTATTTTGGCTTTTGTTCTAAAAAGCTTAGTGATTTTGAGTTTGACTAAGCTCTTGACTGAGGGGTCATTTTGAATATCTTTTCTATTGGGTTTTAGAGCAAAGATGCTGCACTTGAATGAGAAAAGCCGAAATGACTTTTGGCAGTAAGATTAGGGACAATAATTGTGGCTTTTAAAGTCAAGTCTGGTACAAAGTCCAATCTAAAATAGTACATTACCAAAGTCCTAATAGCTGAGCAACGTAGACTTTGATCTGGACTTGCTTCGGTCGAATCATGACGTCTTTGGAGCCTTTACCTTGTAATCCTACCTCAATATGTAATCAAACACTCAATGTCGAAAACTGATAGTGGCTTTCCAGGATCAAAAACATGATGATCACACAAGAAAAACATGCTAGCTAGGGTTTGGTAATACGGACAGATTAGGAAGAAAGGGTATAGAAATTAGCTAGCTAGGGTTTAGTAATGGGAACATTCAAGAAGAGTTATAATTGGGCCAGATAAGATCTGGGCTCAGCAAACTGTAGTCTGGCTCAACCCATGACATAATGTACACATGAACTTCGCACAAGTATTGAGCAACAAAAAGCCCAAAACGGGTGTAAACAAAAACCGCACCTTGGATTTCTTCGACCTCAAAACCTCACACCCTTTCCCTATTTGCGAATTCTCCAAAGCTTCAAGACTCAAGAGTAGCCGCAGACATGGAATCTCCGATAGCTTCCTGCAGCCAACATCTTCAGGTTCATCTCTGAATTTCTGTTCTGGGTATTCGATTCTTATAGGGTTTATGTCTCGTGTTTTCCTGGCTCAATTCTACTTGCTATACATTTGGAACCCACTTTAGTGTAGCAAAATCATAAGGGAAACAATGGCTTTACAGACCCAAGAATCTGGGAAAATTTCACTGCTGAATGACGATTTACTTGGCCTAATCTTAACAAGGATTAAAGTTAAAGGTGACAGAAAATCGTGCTCAGAGGTTTGCAAGCAATGGTTGAGAGTTGAAGGACTGAGGCGTTCATCACTTGTGGTTCTTCAACGACACGATTTCCGTATTAGTGCACTCACTAGGTTCCCGAATTTGACTAAATTCGAAACATGGAAGCCTATGATCGACACCGACCTTGAGTTCTTGGCCAAAACATGTCCGCAACTTCAGATCACCAGGTTCAATTGGCGTCAGGAAGATGGTGATGGTGATGGTGGTGTTGTGAGTGAAAAAGGTCTAAGGGCTTTGGGAAATGGGTGTCCTAAACTGGCTTGGGTTTTAGTTTCCGGGGAAGGAAGGGTAGGGGATTCTGGAGTTGGTGTGCTTGTACATTTTGCTGCTAACCCTGAAAAAATTGGTCATTGTGAGGTGCGATAGAATCACCGATAACGGGATTGTGCTTTTGAGCAGCAAAATGTGTAGCTTGGAGCTCCTGGAATTGTCTCTCGGTGTCAAACAAATATTTACTGATATTGCAGGTGTTGCTATCTCTGCAATCCAAACCCTCAAGGTATTGAACTTGGATGGTCGCTGGGACGTGTCAAACCGTACCATATTCGCTCTTGGTGAAAATTGTCGCAACTTAAGAAAGATACGATTCAAGGGTTTTTCTCGTGTAAACGTAACCTGGGATGCCCTTTCTGCCATTCGAGGTCCATACTTGACATCTATTGATCTTGAGGGTGGTGATATTTAATCGGTCTGAGGTGTGACGCAATGCCTGAAAGCTGGTCATTGGACTCTATAATGGTTGAAGCAACTTGGAAGAGTCGGTCATCAACTTTGTCTAGAATTAGTGAGCAGAAGTGTGCTTATATTCATGTCGTAGCTTCTCATGGACTTTTGAGTTTCTTTTAACTTCTTTCGTCTCTTTAGGTTTAGTTAGCAGAAGTGTGCTTATTCATCTGGTCATGTGATTGAACTAAATTTGTTAAAGGCTGGTGAAGGTTAACTTATGCATGAATGATTTGTCTTGGCATTTCATAAAGCATCTTCTATTCATCGTTAAGAAAATCAAGAAACTTGAGGCTAAAATAAACAAGGTAAATTCGACCAAATGGCAAATCTGATGCAAGGCAAAAGCTAACGTTTGAACTATTCCTATTCCTCATTGCTGTGTTGCCCATGTAATTCATTGTCACCACGCAAAATTGCATCCTTAACATATGCAGGGTTGTTAACTTGACCTTTCCCCTCGAATGATAAGTCTCTCACTCACATACACCAAGTCGTTAAGGTCCTCCAAGTTTGTCCTTTATGTGCATCGATATTTTACCTAGCTGCACCATGAGGAGTTAGCAAGTGAGCTAGCACACACAGCAATCGAGCAGGCAGACAAGGTTGCCGGCCTGGCAACGGGTCTTGTACTAAAGGCGAGAGTATACAGGTAGTGAATGACAGATGAAAACTTGATACGATTAGTTGATGGCCTCGGAGTTATTTAGCGGCCAAATCAAACATCACCCGAGATAGCACAAAGGACATTGTTTGCTCCCCGGTGTATTCGTTCATTTTGTTTAATAGATGATCGATGTACACTGTGTGATGGAAAAGCCAAGAGAATTACACTGTTTTCCATAGATCATGTGCCAGGACATTATTTATCTTACATTACACAGTTTCCAGCATATATAGGTTCCAATATCTATCTTACACTACACAGTTTCCAGCATATATAGGTTCCAATAGCTATCGACTTGCACTCAAAAAAGAGAAAACATTATAGACAATATACATTTAACAGGATCTTGAAGCAAAGGAAAGACTGAAGGCTGTAGCAGCATCTTTATTTATACACACGGAGTTTTAGCTTGGTTATAACTAGCATGCAATATGCGTAATACACATGTATGCATCACCAGTTAAAGCTAATAGACTCAAAGTGCAGATTCTGTGCCAAACCGGATGAACAAAGTTTGGCAACCTCATGTCTCATCTTCTTTGGGCCACAAGCCAACACTCCGATATCAGATCCTTTAGTTTCCAACAGAATTTCTGCAAAATAGTGCAACAAAATTAAGCATCCATGTTTCCTGTACCAAAAAAAAAAAATGGTGCGAACACCCTCACTAAAAGAAAGTAGGGATTGATGATCAAATTTTTATAACTTGGTTAACTTTAACTTACTCTTGAGATCAGGCCTTGTTCCATAATGCACCTGGGTAGCTTGAGCAATCAGGGACTCATGATGAAGGGGAAAGCTTTCAAGTTCTCTATCATCAATTGTTTCTGTGGGTACTTCTACATTCTGAATTTGATTTCTTTCCATGGCATTTTGGTTCTTGCACCAGATGAAAACTGTACTAGAGACTATAAAAATGGAGGCACAGACCAAAAACATGTACCAAAGGCAAGTGAAGGAGTAATGGTAACTATCACCAGTGTTGTGGTCAATCGGGTATATATAGAAACGAGTGACCATGCCCAAAACAAAGAGAAATAAGACAAATGAGGATGAGATAATAGCAGCAAGCCATAACCAACTTTTTGGACCAAGAACACCAGAAATCGGTAAATCCAATGGGTTTGGCTTAAACCATAAAGTTTGGGATGGCTTTTGGGAAGACGGAGGCTGCTGCTCTGTCTCCCTTGTAACATAGGCTTCTATTTGCAATTGTATCTGGGTAAGGTCAGAAGGCGTGCCAGAAAGTGGAAGCAATAGTTGCAGCAGTGAGAGATCAGCTGAGTTCTTGAATGCACAAATCAGCCGTACACTTGGAACATGGCAGTCGGGTTTAGTGCTTTGGAAAATAATTTCTCGGATTATGCAAATCATAGGAGTAATTCCACTGCCTCCACTTACCATCACCAAACCCTTGTGCCTGATGATACGTATTATGTTATGTTACGTTAGTAGTATATAAAACTGAATCAATCTTATTATGTTATATTAGGTTATTACAATGTTAACTAAGAACGATTTTAGTACTCTAAGTACATTCATGCATAAAAAATGAATTGATATTTTTGAGTAATAACAATTGAAATATGATTTTAAAAATCATGCTTTATCAACATTCAACATAAGGTAATCCTGTAACTATAAAGTAAAAACTAACTATATAGTTCATGCCTCAATCCGGTAACATGGTTTTATTTTTTTTAATTATAGGGTCTATTTGTTACAAGATTGAGGCATAAACTATAATTAGTTTATAGTTTTTAACTTTTTATTTTTCTTTTTATAAACAGTTTCGTATGTTAGAGTAAGTTCACCCGTTGGGTCACCAGGTCACCCACTATTCACTATTTTTTAGTGTTAATTTCACCCTCTGGGTCACGAGCACAGTGTATTTCGTGCCCTGGGTCACGGGCACAGTGTATTTCGTGACCCAGAGAATGAAAATATACACTAAAAAGCAATGAATAGTAGGTGACCCGGTGACCCAACGGGTGAACTTGCTCTTAGAGCCAATAGCTACGATAATATCAAGTGAGCTGTGAAATGATTCTTTTAAATCTTGAGCTGACCTCATAAAATGAGATGAAGTAGGTCCATAAGGTCCTTCAACAGAAACTTGGATATGCTCCACCGAATTAGAAGCCAGTTGCTTATAAAGCTTTTGAGACCAACTTCCTAAACTCTTAATCACAACACTTATTTTGTCCGCCTCCATGTTAGAGTTTGAATTCACTGTAAATGGGTGCCATTGCAACTTTGATATGCTAGGCACATTGACGAACAAGATGCTAGTAGGATTATAATCCAATCCTGAAACAAGAAGAAAATCATGTTAATTGATATATGGGGAAAATAAGTAACTAACAGTTATTTAATTAATACGAGAGAGTGCAGTCATCTTCATCCTTTAAAGTCCTATTAAAGGATTATACAGATGGCATGAAACTATTACGGCATTATCTTCATTAGTTGTTGGCCTTACTCTTAAGTATTACCTTTGCTCTTGGAGAAGTTGAGCTCAATTGTTTCACAAGGTAGAACCCGTGCTGAGACTAAAGCAGCGTGTCGGGAAGACTGTAAAAATCTCAAGTATCGATCAATGACAAAGAGGAAGATTCCGGGAAGGATCATACAGAAGTAGGAAGCACCAACATGTAAGACGTAGAACAAGATATAGAGTGGGTATAGCTGGTGCGTATAGAAAAATACTTCAAACATTTTCCGTCTAACACGAGGAATGCTTGTCACCCACATTGCCATTGCAAATACAATTGCAATCTCTCCAGCTATGTTTGATACATAAGTCGAGCTCCATTCTAGCATCTGCATATCATCACCGCAAGTCAGTTTAAATGAAAAAGATCGATGATCGAAAACTTGACTATCAATAGCAAGCACATATAGAAGTTAAACTTGTGTACGTACTTCAGCCATTTGATGAGTCATGCCCCAGTAGATGATGAAGCCTACGGTGTGTACAGCAAATAGAAGCATGGAGAGATGGCCAAGCCAAATATGGTACTTTATACTCGACTCCGATGTGAGCCCAAACACGTGTAAAATCGAAGAGCTTCGAGTCACAGGAAAGAAGAGAAACGCCCAGCATATGTTCCCAATGTACCCAAGTCTCAACGATACACTTCGAAACTTGCTTTGCCATACTTTATCCATGTTCATCATCGTAGTCATATTCATATGCATATGGAGGTTGCCGAAGCTGGTAATCAAGTAGTTAGCTAGAGACCAAACCAAGAGTGAAATAAACATCACCCCAAACCCTAGCTCCATCGCCGTGACGACCCCCAGAGGAGCCGTTACAACCACCGGACGTCTCCAGAAGCCAGCAGCAACCGACGACCTGATCTCGGTGGAGTTTTGTGATTTTTTCTGAACTAGATGAAGATAAACACAGCTCAAGGCTGCTACGAACATCATTGGGAAAGCGAAAAGCAGCAGATTTGTCCCTGCATAGCAAAATATATATACGTAGCTAATTAATGGATGATGAAAGTAAGAAATGAATTAACATAATAACTATGGGGAAGAAGGGAAAGTTGAAATCTGCTTACCTTGCACTCCAAAATAAGTTGAAGTGAGATTGGCTTCAAGGTTGGGTTTCCAAGTATATTTGTAAGTTTTTGTTGGCACCATAATCCAAACTATGAGCCATCCAACAAACACCAGAAGCAATATCAACCTGATGATCATGTTGTTCATTGATCCGTTTAGTTTCAGATCTAAATGATTGAGGGCGCGCAATGTACTTTGTACTGTACTAACTTCCACCTATTTATAAGCTCGATCGGCTAAGCTTTCACTTACATTCTTTGCCCGTTTACTTTTTAGGCGCGCATATATAACTTGCATGATTCATGAATCATGACCACATTTCCATTATTTTGTTTTAGTTCAACTACATTATTCTTATATATATTAATACAAACAGACACCTATATATATAGTTATTGAAGTCAAAATCTCTACTCGAAACGAAACAATCAATCTCGTTAGCTGACATTTCTTCTAGTGATAAGATATTAAAAAACTTTTTAACCATAACTGCAAAAGTTTAGACCGACGATCGGATATATGTATGTACTTAGCAGTAATTGAATGCTACGAGACAATTAGGGATATCATGCATCTTTGGTCTGCTGGAAGATGAAGCAGATAAGATGCAAGTCAGAAGCCTATCAGCTTGAATTTTATAGATTACAACGCCAGTTCATGTGTACACACAAATATACAAACTCTTCTTTCTTTTTTTTTGACTTTGTCAAGGGGAACCCAAAGGCTTCCTAGGTCCAAGATAAACCCCTTCGGCGCATGTGAAATGCTCCAACTGTGCATTGCAGCACAGTGCTTGACCACTTTGACAGCTTCGGGGTTTCTTTCTTTCTTTTCTTTCCTCGCTGATTTCAAGGACAAAGTCAATCATCTCTATCATTCTTAAGACAGATATATACTAAAGTTTGGTCTCTTATGGTTGATATTACACATTTCTTACTTCTAATTCCTTTGATTTCGTTTGCTTTTTAATAAAAGAGCTTTTTGGTTTAATGACATTAGTTCATATTTCCGTTCTAAATAGTAGTGGATTATAACATTATGCACTTTTTTATCGCACTGTTATAATCTTCTATGTAATGTCTAAACTGTCGTTAGTTCAAAATTTACACTAAATACGACTTGTATTATGTATAATAAAATATAATACTTGCCCCATCCACAATGTGAGACTCCATCTCGGGGACATGCACTTCCATTTTAAAATTTCCAGCACATGAAATATTGATTTTGTGGATGTATAGTACGAACACAATTCGGTTTAGTAGTACAAGATTGGCAAGTAAAGTTGACTTCTTTGGTTAGTGTAAGTACAGTTAACCATCATATATACACCGAAAATAGAAAAACTATAGTTGACAATCATAGGATCACACTCCAAAAGCCAAAAGAAAGTACATTTAGTCGATGATCTCGTGTACTTAACTTAAGTCGAGAAGTACAACTGAAATTCTCATCACTTGACATGCAACGGTACAACTAATGGAGTTCTATAGTGCTCATTACATAGTTTGTAGCGTTAGATGGTTGACAGAGGATTTCTCGATCTGATCTAGAGATTCACGATAAGAAAGCATAAAACTCGGAATATTAAAGAATTTTCTGCACAACTATATATTTTTCAGTCTGTGACGTACCAGACTGACTTTTCTTGAAGCACGCTTTATAAGTTTATAGTTAAAGTTTACAATTGCTTGGAAGTTGGAAGGGTTCGAAAGCTGATATAACAGTAGCGTGTTGTGATGATCGATTCTGATATATATATCCAATCCAAAGAGGAGCTCCGCTTTGAAATTAACGTGTGAAGTTCGAGTTTTGGGCCACTTTTTGATCGCATATCCACATCTCGACCGTTTAGTTTTTAGGTACTAGTGTATAGATCATCTCTGCAAATGTTCAGCCAAATTGATGATCGTTAAGGTATCTAACTCGCTTAAACCAATGGACGGACTGAATCTGTCAACCTGAACCGTACTAGCTTTAAGTCAAATATCAATGCCTTAGCGATCATCATTTTGGCTGAAAATTTGCAGAGACGATCTATACACTAGTACCTAAAATCTGAACGGTCGAGATGTGGATATGCAACCGAAAAGTGACCAAAAACTCGAACTTTACACGTTAATTTTCAAAGCGGAGCTCCGCTCTGGATATATATATATATATATATATAGCGCTTCTCTGGTGTGGACGTCCGCACTTTTTGCTTAGGTGCAAATTTCCGGTTTTGACCCACTTTTCGATCACATTTTCACATCTTAGCCGTTCAGTTTTTAGGTCATAATGTATAGATCACCTCTACAAAATTTCAGCCAATTTGGTGATCGTTAAGGCATCCAAAACTGCAATTTACCATTATAAATACGAACTGTTCCGGTTCGACAGATTCGGTCCGTTCGTGTAAATTGCAATTTTGGATGCCTTAACGATCATCAAATTGGCTGAAATTTTGCAGAGATGATCTATACATTAGGATCTAAAAACTGAATGGCTAAGATGTAAAAATGTGATCGGAAAGTGGGTCAAAACTGGAAATCCGCACCTTTTTCTTCGATGCGGATATCCGCACCTGAGCAAACTTTTATATATATATATATATATATATATATATATATATAATGTAGCATTTTGGGAGGTGTCATAGGGTTTACAATATAATGCAATGGGATGTGCTATGGGTGTTACCTTAGCACATCCCAGAGTTCACAATATAATGCAAAAGTCGTATGTTATAGTTCACAGTTTTTGGTATAAATCTTGGTGTTGGAATTTTTTTTTTTTTTAAGATAGCCATGGGGTGTAGTTTTTACGGAGTTTGAGTTAGTTTATTATTTATAACTTTTTATATTTTTTTTCACCTTGCAAAAAAAAAAAATGTACCAACGACTATGATAAGGTTATATATATCTATACTATTATTAATAGAAGAGCCTTTGTTAGCCAAAACTCAAAATTTTGACAAAAATAACCCTAAAAGATTAAAATACTTTGATAATAAATTAAATTACAAGGGTAAATACGACAATTATAAAATAAATTTTTCTTAAAAAAAAAAAAAAGTTATCCCACAACCCACTTTTTTCTCTCACTATCTCTCTGTACAATAACTGTTTTATTCAATTCTTTTCTTTTTTATTTTCTCAAATAAAAAAAAAAAAACTACTACACATGCATGTATGGAGAAGGCTAGTATAACATAAAACATCAATAAATTAGATGCACTATAGATATTTCGTGAAGAACTGTATTCACCATTACTTTATTTTCTTCTCACATTCTTAGTGGTCAACTTTGGTGATCTCATCCAAACCAGAGATAAATAAAACAAATTATCGTTTATTAAAAAAAAAAAAAAAACAAACAAATTATCGTTGCACAAACATCATTTTAGTTAATAGCATTGCACATTTGCAATTTGCAACCCAAGTTATCAGGATATAGTTAAAAAATGATGATGGCCAATCATGATTATCAAGCATCAATATGTTATCATTCCAAAGCTCAACTATACTCAGGTTCGGAATGAATAGGAAGAAAATTATCGACCACAATATGTATTTTCTACAAGTGTTTAAGGACTGTGATTCCAAAACCAATGCCCAGAAAAGTTGCAATGGAAACACCAAAAATGCCTGCAAGAATTCCCGGAACAACCAAAGAATGCCATCCTTTCGCGGTGGCCATTCCACCTGCTGTCGTTGGCCCTCCAATATTGGCGTTTGATGCCAAAAATAAAAGCTTTAAATCAAAGTGAAATAGCTTTCCCAATCCCAGGACCAAAGCTAGATGGACAGTTACTTGAACTAAAGCAAACACAAATATACTAGGAGCAGTGATCATCACATTCCATATGCTCCCACTAGCACCCAGCACGGCAAAGAACACCTGTCCAAGTAAAGCATAACACATCGGTATATGTATCAAACTAACTCATACATGTGAAATTCTAAGACTAGAGCAATTACCTGCATCAAGACTAGAGCAATAGTTTCACCGGAAGGTGCAAGGTATGCGAAATAAGTTGGAAGAAGAGTAGCCAAAATTACTACAAGAGCTGTTATTACTGGCAGGTTGCCTCCTTGAATTCCACATAATCTTGTGAGATGTGTGGAAGCCTTGCATATCACAAAAGATGTAGCAAGAGCGGTTGCAGTTTCTAGTACTGGGAGTTTCCTTTCAATTTGGGATTCCATTTTCATTGAAACATCTGCCAATAAGTTTCAGATACGTAAGCAATATATGCAGACATTAATATTAGATTATAGATCTTAGAGAAATAACAAACAGGAAACATTATGAGATCACATATCATTGACAGAAGGAGCGAGAGGTTTGGTCATACCATTAGTTGATGTTGAGGCCTCAGGAGGTATTTTAGAGGCGAAAGCAAACAAGACTATGAAGTAGAGAGCGCAAATGACATTGTCTGCTGCTACTCCTGCAGCCATAACTGATGGGGAAACACCGAGAGCCTCTGAAATCGCAACATAGTTAACAGCTACAGCAATCAACCAAAAAAAGAAAAAGGAGGAGAAACAAAACATAATTAGGAACTTATATAGCGAAACACGCTGATTCAGAATCACCAAATTATTCAAAAAACTGAATAAGTATCATCATTTACTTTCAGTACTAGATTGGAAAACATGTTGGCAACATGGACAAAAAGAAAAGCTACTTCTTCCTCTGTTTAAGTTACTATATGAACATGGAAATATTGTTAACATCAAGGTGTTAGCTCTAAGTTGGACATGGAATCAACAACATGGTTTTCACTTAAATACTTTCACTTTGTTTTTGGTAAATGTTAGCAGCGGTTAGCTACTTATTCCTGAATATAGGGGTATCATAATAACTCTAGAATACATAAATACCTACTAACAATTATTCTGATCCAGTATTCAAGCATGCCTAACTGCATCAACATGACTTTATATATACCACCTTCACTATAATGGCAACCTTTAGATCTAGGCAATACTTAACTGAATAGTACCAAACGTAAACTCAAAATTAAAGTTTCCATGTAGATCAAGATCCAAGAACCAAGATTTCTATACCCTAATAACACTCGCAAGAAATGAAAAGGCGTTGTGTCAAATTGGATAGAAATCATGAAAGATACATAATCATATGGACTTCAAAAAAGATGAGTAACATTTCAAAAGTAGAAAGGCGAATCCTTAAACTTACATCCACCAATGTAACTACCCATCAGAGCAGCAGCAATCTTCCAATTATCTTGACCAAGTGACCGCATAGGCACCATCAGAAACGCCACCAGAGTCCCAACCATAGTCGCAACTGTCACACAAAACTAGTCATCACACATTATCAAGTTAAGAAAACACAGCTCTTACCAAAGCAAAAAAAACCACCCGAAAAATCGAACACTACCTGATCCAAGCAGGAAAGCTAGAAGCAAAGTCCCAGTGGAACGAGCCACATTGCGCAAGTCTGCTCTAAACAACAGCAATGGAATAGATAATGGCAGAAGAAACTCCAACACAATCGAATAAGCACCCGCTTCATGAGGAATTAACCCTACATTACTAGCTGCAAGCCCAACTAAAGTGCTTACCAGAGCAGCACTCACCATCCCACCAATCTTGGTCTTCTCCGACCTTGAAAACAAAGTGCACATAAAGTCAACTACAATAATCTAAAACTCCAATTCTTATAAGATGACAAGAGTATTACCAGAGGCCGAAAGCGCCGGTGGCGAAGAGTGTGGTCCATAAACCCCAGTGGTCGTCCGGAGAGATGATAGGGTGCCGGAGCTGTGACGTGACCCTTAACCGGTGGTGGTGGGGAGAAGTCAAAGGCCGGAAGGAAGTTTTGTTTAGTGTATGGGAGGGAAAGGGTCTGGGTTTGGGTCTGAGTTCGGGTTTGGGCTTGGATAGTGAACCGAGAGATTGAAGTGAGAGTGATGGAGTGGGTATGGCGGGAAGGGAGAGTGTGACAGAAGCCATTAAGGCTGAGCAAACCGACTGAGGCTTCAGTATGACGGCTTTTGTGTGTTCTGTACTTCTGTTTATGTGCTCTGATGACGTGGCAGGTTGAAAGTTCGAGAAGTATTACACGTGGACATTCTGATCTTATTTGTCATCAATGTAATCTTAACCCAATACACGACGGAGTTTTTCTACCATGCTGAACCACATCGGAGAATTTAAGGTTCACTAAAGACTAAGACCAAATCGAATGTATTCAACACAAGTGTGGTTCAACGTAGTATAAAAAGTTACTGATCTTTCGGTATTGGAGAATTGGAAAAATTGTAATGTATTCATCTCACTATGAGGTTTATATAGAGTTACATCATATATACAAAATGCAATACATAATAGCTATACTAATCACTCGCTCATTACGAGTTTGTCAATCGCATACATTACGAGTCTGTCAATCGCACATTACAAGTATGTCAATCGCACATTACAAGTATGTCAATCGCATACATTAAGCAATACCTATTGCATGAATAGTCATTATCATTTACAACACTCCCCCTTGGATATTCCATGTCAATAGTGTTGCCTCTGCTATGCGCTTCTAAGTTGCCTCGTCAAAAACCTTGCTAAGTAATAAAAACCCTGTGGGAAAAAACAACCTTGGTCGAAGGAGAAAAAGAGCACAACGCGCGTGAATGTGGAGTAGTCGACATCCTTCAACACTCCCCCTTGTGCCGCTCAGTGATGACGCTTTGATCGTTGCCTCACTAAAAACCTTGTCAGGTAACAAAAACTCTGTGGGACAAAAATAACCCTGGTCGAAGGGCAAAAGGAGCACAACACGTTTTTCACTCTTCGAGATCAAACATGTAGACATCATATCTCCCCCTGATGTCAAGGTCTCCCCCTGATTTCTACAATTATGGGAGTTCGGATAACTTTCTTAATCCGATGCTCTTCACATGTTTCTCCAAGGTGGATTTAGGTAACGACTTGGTAAACAAGTCCGCTACATTATCCTCTGAACGGATTTGATTCACTTCAATATTTAGAAGTGTTTGTTGTTGCTGATTGTAAAAGAACTTAGGCGATATATGCTTGGTGTTGTCGCCCTTGATGAAACCTAACTTCATTAATTTGCTCAATACAAGCTGCATGTCACGCCTCTGATTTTTAACACAATTAAGAATCGATATATAACCCCATAATTATACATGCGTAAACGTTCAGCCATCAATACCAAATACCTGGAAAACTTTTTCCCTTTATACAACATACATATTGATGTCCTGAACCCACTATGTCAATATTGACCCGCCCACAGAGTCATATATTACATAAGCTTACGAATTAAATTGTCAACAACAAGATAAAACGCAAAAGCTCCTCAGAGTTTACTACATAGCGGAAGTCATAACAATGGCAAAGCCAATCAAATTTGCTTCCTACCTGTTCTGCTGCCAACAAGCTACCTCGACTTCAGCCCCGATTATCCTACCCTGCAGGATTAACCCCTACACCGTTGGAATGGTGCACCGGGTTGTCACACAACAAACCCGGTAAGCTTTTGCAAGCCCGTATGAGTAACTCAAAACAACTCGCACAAAACTACGGGATAAAAGCCCGCACGTTTTGGTCGAGGAAACAACTCACACAAATCACGTTTAAATCAATAAATAAAGATTCACCACGAAGTCACTAATACATGAATACATATGTATATATATATATATCCCATAATATATATATGTACACACATAGTCATCCCTTCAGAAGTACCACTAATACATGAATACATATGTATATATATATATATATATATATATCCCATAATATATATATATGTACACACATAGTCATCCATTCAAATCGAAATAAAAGAAAACAACTTACACCTTGGTTTCTTTTAAAACGAAACATAGAAAGCAACTCACACCTTGATTCTATCAATCGTACCAAATCGTACCATAGAAAACAACTCACACTTGAATTCTATCAAAATAACATAGAAAGCAACTCACACCTTGATTCTATCAATCGTACCAAATCGTACCATAGAAAACAACTCACACTTGAATTCTATCAAAATAACATAGAAAGCAACTCACACCTTGATTTCTATCAATCGTACCATAGAAAACAACTCACACTTGAATTCTATCAAAATAACATAGAAAGCAACTCACACCTTGATTTCTATCAATCGTACCAAATCGTTAATAAGGAAAACAACTTGCACCTTGTCCCCTTAAAAACCGTTAATAAGGAAGCAACTCACACTTTGTTCCCTAAAAACACGTAATGTCATGAGTTATCAATAACCAATTCCCATTACCCCATGAATTACCTATATGGCAGACAGACTAGAGCTCTAACTGAACGTAACCACTCGTCCGGCCAAAGACGTGATTACCTGATATTCTGCCCAAGGTCATAGACCTTCGATCCTCGGGCCGCACTGTCCCTTGGAGCAAATCATCAAAACAGTCGCACAGGACTCAAAATCATTACACAAATCGCAACGCTTTTGAAAACAATCGAAATCAACATTTCCATAATCATTGTTTTCCAAAAAGCCATAACACAAAACAATAAAAAGCATCATTCCATGCATATTGTTTTCATACACAAATCTCAACGCTTTTCAAAACAAATCGAAATCAACATTTCCACAATCATTTGTTTTCCAAAAGCCACAACCCAAAACAATAAAACGCATCATTCATGCCTATTGTTTTCATAAATCCACAAACCACCAAAACATATATATTTCACGTAAATATATATCTATGTAGTCATCCGCTCAGGAATGCCTACTAATACCAACTATAGTTTGCAGTTAAATCTATAACTCTGAAAATGATAAAGGTATTCCGTTCGTAATTGACCCTTGTGAGATTACTCACCTCGAAACTCCCGCTGCGTCTTCAATATAGAACAAAACAGCCAAACCACCCAAAATAGCCGTCCAAAGAATACCTCGTCACGTACCTAAGGAATAACAGCTCTGATTCAGCCAACGAATCACAATTTAATAAAGTTAGAATCCCCAAATCGAACCAAAATCTCAAAGTAATGCCAATTTGAGGTGAAACCACTTCCGAGACCTCCCAAAGTCTCCGAAACACTTCTACGATCGATGTGTCCAAACCACAAATCGATCCGATTGCTCAAATCCTCACGGATTGAATAAATTCACCGAAATGAAACGGTGAAAATCATAACAATTCCATACGAACTCCAAAATTTGTGTATTATATATCGAAACGCTCGTATCAACGAGTAGAACATATATAATACCAGAAATAGCTCCCTACATGGCCGAAACGCCGCCAAAGGCGGTGGCGCACCGCCGCCGGCCAAAACTCATTATTTCACAAAACTCCCAACATGAAAAAGTTTCATCTAAGCATGCTTGTGAATCTTCAAGAACAGCTCGAAGTCAGAAAACAAGCATAAAGGGTCAAAAACTACCTCACAAGCCGTGAACAGTAATCCAAGCTGAGTTGAACCAAGTTTTACGTGAATCGATCCAAACAACCACCAAGGATCGATCAAGGAGGCTGCTCTGAGTTCCCCAAGCCCAGCTAGAAGCCCCGCCGACGTCGGAACAAGGATTTCCGACCGGGTCCGAAATTCTCAAACTGCACCGCCTTGCAGCGCCGCCGTGGAGGAGAATCGGCGCTAGAGGACACCAGAGGGACGACCAGACGGAGGAGACGATCCCATCTGGAAAGTTTCGTCGTCGGAGACCGCCGCAGTTCGACTGAAAATCCGGGTCGGGTCAGTCGGATTACTTCGATTCTGAAGGTGCAGCCGAGAGAGAAGAGAGAGAGAAAGAAAGTTTCCAGAAATGGAAATGTGAAAATGGAAATAGTAAGTTTCCGAAAATGGAAACTCATATTTATAGAACTTTCCCAAAACTTCAAACGCTCATAACTTTCTCATACAAACTCCGATTCTCACGTTCCATATGTCCACGAACTCGTATCGACGCGCTCTACGACTTTCGTGAAGGAAGTTTTCGGAGAATCTCAACGTATCAAAAGTCAACATTAGCAACCCCCCTAAAGTCATACTTTTCGAATAAAAATTCATCCGAAACACTTCCGCTCCATCCACGAGCCACGAAACCGTCCAATAACCATAAATTAGATTCCAGAAAATCCTCGGAAAATAAATACGAATTTCCGGGGCATCACACTGCATTATCTTCATAAATACATGTAGGTTCATCTGTGGTAGACTTCAAACCACAAGTTCCTCGAATGTGTCTAACTACAGACCTTAGCCATATGCATTCTCGCACGGCCTCATGTAGAGCGATAATCTCTGCATGATTTGAGGATGTAGCAACAAGAGTCTGCTTTGTAGACCTCCAAGATATCGCAGTGCTTCCCATGGTAAAGACATAACCTGTTTGGGAGCGACCTTTGTGAGGGTCAGAGAGATACCCTGCATCAGCAAAACCAATCAAGACATCGTTGTCATTTTGACGGAGGGGAGGAGGAGCACGGAAGGTGGCGTTTTGCCTTATGGAGTCTGATCCCACACTTCCGTTATTTCTTTTCTCTCTGTAGGGATAGAACAAGCCCATATCAATCGTACCTCTCAAGTATCGAAAGATTGTCTTTATGCCAATCCAATGGCGGCGTGTTGGGGCAGAACTGTGTCGAGCTAACAAGTTCACTGCGAATGAGATGTCCGGTCTTGTGCATTGAGCTAAGTACAATAATGCGCCTATTGCACTTAGATAGGGCACTTCAGCCTCTAATAAGTCTTCGCCCTCATCCCTTGGACGAAACGGATCTTTTTTAGGCTCAAGACTACGACCGATCATGGGAGTACTCATAGGCTTTGCTTTATCTTCATTAAAGCGCCTTAATAATTTTTGAGTATATGCTGACTGATGGATCATAATCACATCACTACGGTGCTCGAGTTCTAGTCCGAGGCAAAACCGTGTTTTCCCAAGATCTTTCATCTCAAATTCGGATTTCAAGTACTTAGTAGTTTCCTTTAACTCATCTAGAGTTCCAATTAGGTTCATGTCATCGACATAAACTGCTACAATTGCAAATCCGGAACTTGTTCTTTTTATAAACACGCATGGGCATATTTCATTGTTCTCATATCCCTTCCCAATCAAGTAGTCACTTAGACGGTTATACCACATCCGTCTGGATTGTTTCAATCCATATAGTGAGCGTCTCAATCTTATTGAAAATGCGCTCCGTGGTTTAGAGCCACTTGACTTGGGTAATTGAAGTCCATCTGGAACCTTCATATATATCTCTGAATCTAGATCCCCATAGAGATATGCTGTAACCACATCCATAAGCTGCATGTCAAGTTTTTCGGAAACTACCAAACTGACAAGGTAGCGGAACGTTATAACGTCCATTATGGGAGAATATGTCTCCTAGTAGTCGATTCCAGGGCGTTGTGAGAAACCTTGCGCCACAAGGCGGACTTTGTATCTAACAACCTCATTTTTCTCATTACGCTTTCTAACAAAGACCCATTTATGGCCAACAGGCTTTATACTTGGGGGTGTCAGCGTTATAGGCCCAAATACCTGTCTCTTTGTTAGTGAATCCAATTCAACCTGGATCGCATCTTTCCATTTAGGCCAGTCTGCTCTTCGTTGACATTCTTCAACGGAGCGAAGTTCGATATCATCGTGTTCTATAATTCCTTAAGCAATAGAATATGCAAACACATCATCAAGGATAATAGAATCTCATTCAACTTCTCATGTACACTAGTGTAATTCATTGAGATCTCCCTATTCCCTGGAATTGGTTCTAACATTGGAGCGTCCTCCAATGACGTCTCTTGGACATAACCATAATCCGGAATATCTTCATGAGACGGGTTATTTATGTCGATGATTAATGGATCTTTCTGTGCCAAACTCGCTTTCTTTCTCGGGCGAGAATCCATCGAACCTTTGGGCTTCCCACGTTTCCTTGTTGGGAGCCTGGCCTGAGCCACATTGCCATCACTATTAGTGGTGGCGGCGCCATGCCCAATACCCCTAGGGGTGGAGCCATGTCCATGATTTTTTAGGGACATCAATCCTTGCAAGCACGTTTGCAGCAGGTATATGTGATCTTGTCACTTTAGCGATATCAGAAAATGCATCAGGCATAGAGTCTGCTACGTTCTGAAGATCGAGAATTCTCCGCA
Source organism: Rosa rugosa (assembly GCF_958449725.1). Taxonomy (NCBI): domain Eukaryota; kingdom Viridiplantae; phylum Streptophyta; class Magnoliopsida; order Rosales; family Rosaceae; genus Rosa; species Rosa rugosa. Next base: position 51,792,764 of record NC_084825.1, read on the forward strand.
CTTCAATTTCGGACTGTGCGGTTCGGGGATCAAGATGAGACAAAGTGGGGACAGACCACGACAATTCCTGTCGTTCCTGTTGAACATTATTTTCCTATCTCCCCCTAACGATGGGAAGACTGTCTCATCAAAGTGACAATCCGCAAATCTAGCGGTAAATAGATCGCCTGTCAAGGGTTCTAAGTAGCGGATAATGGTTGGAGAGTCATATCCAACATAAATGCCTAATCGTCTTTGAGGACCCATTTTGGTGCGGTGAGGCGGCCCAATTGGCACATAAACTGTACACCCAAATATGCGTAAGTGTGAGATATCAGGCTCATATCTAGTAACCATCTGGGACGCGGAAAAGGGTTGAGTGGCAGTACGTAGGCCTCAGACGAATGAGCACAGCTGCATGCAATATTGCATAGCCCCAAGCAGAAACAGGGAGATTGGTGCGCATAACCAATGCTCTAGCGACCATTTGAAGTCTTTTAATGGCAGCTTCTGCGAGACCATTTTGGGTGTGAACATGAGGAACAAGGTGTTCAACCTCAATCCCAATGGACATGCAATAGTCATCAAACGTTTTTGATGTAAACTCTCCAGCATTGTCAAGACGAATTGACTTAATGGGATGATCAGGGTGGTGAGCCCTTAATTTAATGATTTGTGCTAGGAGTTTAGCAAATGCAGCATTTCTTGTGGACAATAGCATGACATGTGACCATCGTGTCGATGCATCAACCAACACCATAAAATAGCTAAATGGTCCGCAAGTTGGTTGAATAGGTCCACAAATATCACCTTGGATTCTTTGTAAGAATGGAATATTTTCCTTAGTGTCTTTTGCATAAGATGGTCTCGATCTTAATTTTGCTAAAGAGCAGGCTTTGCAAAACGAAAGATGGGCTTTAGAAGCAACCAGGGAAGTATCCGGTTGAGCCACGAAGTCACAATTGACTTTAGAAGTCGAAAAAGGAACCAAGGAGGTATTGGTGGCGTCAATACCACTTTTGGGCCGCAGGGGGTAGGCGGCGCCAGCCCTACCTTGGATCGAATTTTGGTTCTGACTTCTTTTCGTTTTGAAAAATGGATGTCCGTGTGAAGTCTTTAATATACGGATCATCATATCACGACCTGGGTGTCCCAAACGGTCATGCCAAAGCCTATATGTGTCAGAATCCCATAAGTCATCTCCCATGATATGGTTGGATTCAATAATTCGAATAGTGGTTGCATACAACCCACTAGATCGACACATAAGTTTCTCTAATACTCGTTTATGTCCGTAGTCATTAGAGGTGATGCAAAGGAACTCTTGTCCATTCTCACAATGTGTTTCCACATGAAAACTATTGGCTCTTATATCTTTAAAACTCAATAGGGTCCTTCCAGCCCTAGGAGCATATAGAGCTTCGGTGACATTAATACTTGTGCCATTTGGCAACATAAATTGAGCTGGTCCTCGACCATGAATCAATTGTGATGGTCCAGCCATCGTAGTCACAGAAGATCGACTAGGCGTCATCCATAGAAATAGTTGCCTATGTCGCAATATAGTATGTGTGGTGCCACTATCAACAAGGCATTCCAACTCTCCAGGAAACATAGTGATTTGGGGCTTGAGAACACGCGCGTGTTGGAGCAGGCGTGTTGGGGTAGCAACAACAATTGGCGGCGGCAGTAGCAGGAACTAGAGGTGGCAGCGGCAATTGGCAGCAGCAAGGATTTTCAGTGGCAGCAGGGGTTCGGCAGCAACAAGGGTTTTCGATGGCAGCAGGATGCGGTATGCAGTAGCTTAGGGAAGCAGCAAGGTGCAGCAGTGAGGTGTGCAGGTGCGGCAGCAAACTGTGCGGCAGCAGCAAAGTGTTTCGGCAGCAAGGGTTGGCGGCAGGGCTTGCGGCAGGAAGGGTTTTTTTTCTAGCTAGGGCTTGGGTTAGAGTATCGTGTTGATAACGTGTTGTAGAGAATTGGAAAAATTGTATTGTATTCATCTCACCATGAGGTTTATATAGGGTTACATCATGTATACAAAAGGCAATACATAATAGTTATACTAATCACTCGCACATTACGAGTCTGTCAATCGCATACATTACGAGTATGTCAATCGCACATTACAAGTATGTCAATCGCATACATTAAGCAATACCTATTGCATGAATAGTCATTATCATTTACAACAACTTGATCAATGTGATACTTATTTTGCAGCAACTCCAAATTCGTAAAATCAACATTAATGAAGCTATCCATATTTCCCCGAATTTTGCATATTTCATCAGCTAATATTGTTTTATTTACCAAAAGAGGTAGATGCAAATGAACAAAACATATTCCAAAGCAAGGAACACTACTAGCAAAATAGGCATCTCACACAGATTTAATTCACACAGATTTTAGAAAGTCACGGATATCAGTGTGAATTGGAAATACATACAGAAAACCGTGTGAAATAGGTATAATTGGGCCCACAAGAGTTTATGGAATAACAATAACCACAAAAGTCCGTGTGAAACAATATTAGATACAGACGTCCGTGTGAAATTTATCATCTACTCACACGGTTATCCGTGTGAAACTTAATTCACACATATTTCTGTATATATTAAATATTAGTTTATTAATTTTTTTTTTTTTTTTGTGCTATATGAATTGTAGAGGGACGGTGTTCCGTGGCTAAAATATTTTGACACAAATATCTGTGTGAAATGAGCATTACACAGATATCTGTGAGAAAAGAAGATACGGACATCCGTGTAAGAAAAAGACACGCATACGGAAGTCTGTGTAAATCTTCAAATGTGTATCTCACACGGATATCAGTAAGAATTTTAAATGTATCTCACACAGATTTCAGTGACAATACAAAAAAATTATATTGTTCGGAAAAAAAAAAAATCACACACTGCCCTTGAGAAATATACTAACCCTAATACCCTGTCAGCCTCTTTTTCCTTTCAAACCCGCAGTCACACGCTCCCTCACGAACTCTCCGTCTCTGTTGTTTCCGACGCCAGCCCACGATCTTCAACACCTCACACCGCCATCACCATTAAGAGCAATAGAGAGAAATGAACAAAACTCGGTTCTCACCACTAGACCTCGGCCACCGACGGACGCCGTTTCACATGCCTCACAGATCTGTTCTCTGCCCTGCCCATACACTTTCGTCTCGGAAGTGCTTATTCCATTGATGTAAGTTTCTTCTGCCTTTTCATAGTCTGTTAACAGCCTTAGAGAAAATGTAAAGAAAATCATTGATGTAAGTTTCCCCAAAACTCAAAGATTGAATCTTTCGTTGCTGGTTTTAGATCAAAGACCATGAGAATTAAAAGCTTCTGCACGGCGTCCATGTCATCTTGGTCTTCTTCTCTCCAATTGGTATATTCCCATTCCATTTTCTCATGGATTTGGTTTCTGGGTTTCAATTGTTTTGTGCTTAAATTGGATGATTATAGAACATTGCATGTGTGTTTTATGTGAGGATTGATTGGCGTTTTCCTTTATTGGCCATCTAATTAAAGTTGTTTTTAATGTTTCTTCAGTACTGAGAGATTTTGACTACTACGGTGCACTGACTTCCCTTCTGTGGCTTCAAGCTCGATCAACAGATATAGCCAAAAGATTGGGTATGTCTTCTACCTTTAATTTCTTATTTAATTGCTCAATGGTTTCCTTTTACTGCCTTTCTAAGGCCTTTGTCCATGAGCAGCAATGTTTGTTGCTTGGTTTGTCTTGTTCCTATCCTACGCCCTTTAATAATTTGTTGATTGTTGGCTTTTGGTTGCTTATTGTTTTTGTGTACTTTGTTTCTAGACACTCTGGTCCAGTCATATTGTTTTCAGGTGAAAACTATGGGTGGGTGGTTTTTAAGGTCAAGTAGAATTATTTGTGATTGTCCTTGAGCTATTGCTGGAAAACTGGGTATAGTAAGGTACAAAACATGTGTGTTGGGGACTACTCACAGATCTCTCTAGTTCTAAGCATCTCTTTTGGACAATATTAGGATCCTAAACATACTAGATGTGTGTTATATTCTTCCCGTAGTTTTAACAATTTGAATGCTTTTTATGATTTTCTGACCATTGTGATTGATGGCCTTGGGGATACTTGTGGTTTGCAAATTAGACTTTTTATTATCCATCCCACCTAATCTGTTATTGCAAGTGAGTGAATGACCAGAGGATAGTCGCATGCCTATTATTGATAGATGCATCTTCTAAATTGGATCCTTTTGGTAGCAGTCGTTGAGAGTACACAACTAAGGAATCTTTTTTTCAGTCATATATGACTTCCAATCTTGCTGTGAACATACTTTTTTATGCGTAGCTGCAGCTAATGTTTATAGATGCATCTTCTGATTTTGATCCTTTTAAGGTAGCAGTCATTGAGAAATAGTATTTAACCTTCTTTTTTGTTTTTGGTCAAACAAAACAGTGCAATTGTATGACTTGCATAGCTTGCGTTAACATTGACACTTTGGGGTGGATTGCCTTAGCTAAATTTTGAGCATAATCACTGCAGCCTTGTTGATTTGGAGTATAAATTTGTGGTAGTCCTGAGAGTTTGTGCGCAGGAAACTTGGAGGTCAGCTGATGTTTTTCCAAGTAGACTTGCTCTGCTCTTGGCTGCAGAGAATTGTCCCTTCTTTTCTCTATTCCATTCCTGTCTGCATTTTAGTCCGGAATCAAAACTTTGGTCCAGTCATGCCTCTTGAGACTTACCGGAATCCCAAGAAGAGGGACAGCGACGAGGTCGAGATCAAGATCGGCACGGCGCCGTTTTGGCATAGGTTCCTCTTTATTTTCTCCAAGAAAGACAATTTTATAGAGGGAACTTGTTTCATATAATTGGAGTAAATTCATCAATATGTGGTTGAGATTTTTTATTTCCGGTATTAATTTCTGATGGAAAGGAGATTATTTAGTTATTTCTGGGTACAATATTGATTGGGTTGTGAATTCATTGTATGTTACTGTTTGGATTCTGATTAATGGAATTGTATATTAAAAAAAAATTAGCACCAATTTTTTTTTTGGAATATCATCACTCCTACACACTGAAATCTGTGTGAGTTAGGAAGATATTTCACACTGATTGGGATATCAAAATATCATTTACAATGTTGGAAAACAAGTGGGACCCACTTAAAATTTCACACGGACTCCTAAAACCGTGTGAATAGAGCATTAGCGCCCCCTCCGAAGGCAACCGAAATTAATTCCGTAGCTGCACTGTAGGTACAGGCTTTTACATACTGACATCCGTGTGAAATACTACCATTTCACACAGATTTAAATCTGTGTGAGTTGCCCGTTTTGCTAGTAGTGGAAATAGTAATCATCTCGTAGAACAACACCAGACTTGACACATGCTGCAAGTAAATTGCTAGCTATATGTGACTTAAAAAAAAAAAAATAGGGGACATGCGATATTAGTTCCTCTGCAATAGCTGATTTGGGGTGACTAGCACCCACCCACAAATTTGAAAGAAAGGAGGTCATCGCAACCGGGAACCCACCACCCATTCCTCTATTTTATTTTATTAATAAAAGAAAAGAAAGTACAAGAAGAGAGAGATGGACAAAAACCAAAACTTATCTGAGAACAAAATGAAGTAAAGTACTCAGAGTGAGTACTAAGCTAAAATAGTTACAAACTGATTAATAGAAGAAAATCATGCAGTAACCACATATATGGAACACACATATGGTGCATCAGCAACCATATAGTAGAAGCCACCATAACCCAAGTAAATTACTATATGTGACCTAATAAGGTTCAAAACCCCAAAATTTCATTCTTCGTAGTTATCCTCATGTACAAAATCACCTTCACCCGGCCTTCCCGAAAGCAGCTTTACACTTGCACGGAGCTCTTCCTTCAACCAAAAGAAATAAAAATTAAAAAATGTCAGTTCAAATTAGATACAAGCAGTTTAAGCGACTCTGTATATGGTGTTTGAAAACAATAGGCAATTGAACGTGGTCAACTTACATTCTCCTTCCTGAGCCTTTTGATCTCATCCTTTCCTACCATGCACTTATGCAATAGAAGGGCATTCAAACCACTAATCATATCCAGTAGCGTGGAAGCTGTAGCTGCACTTACCTACGAGAACAAAAAGAAAAAAACAACTGAGAAGATTGTTAAATAAGCGAAGGCAATCTCAAAATATTCCAGCAGTACTTTAAATCTATTTTTACTTACATGTTTAAGGTCCTTTGGAAGCGGCAGGCATGGGGTAGGCTGGCCTCTTGGAATCTCAACTACCTCGCTTTCATCGTTCTTTCCCCATCCCGCAACACTAGTTGTCCATGCAGGTATTTTTATATCAGATGTTTCAGCTACTTCCTCTGGATGCTGCATAATTGAACAAAAATTTTAGTTAATTAGGGCAAACACAACACTGCTATATATTGAAAACCAATAGTAAGCATTTCCCAAATGCTAGCTTGTCACAACTAACAAAGCATTTGAAGTTCTGGAATTGCACTATAGTTAAAAAAAGAAGAGAAAAGCCCAACACGTACGAACCTTGGAGATGTAATCCCTGATAATCTCTTTGGGTGAAACAAAGCTTGGAATATGGACACCTACCATAGCCTTCCTAGCAGTGTAAGGTATCCCATCAATTTGAACCCTCACAAGGGACCTTGTTGCAGGGGTATAAAGGCTCAATTTAAAGTTGTCTAGCAGTAAAGCTTTTTTCGGAGCCTTTTTCCCCTTTATAAGTTTCAGAACTTCAATATAATGCTTGGATAGAGGACCCCCCCAACATGTGTCATCTATTGTCATTCGGCGTTCCTGAATTCTGTCATGAATTTCAAGCTCTCTGGTCCAAAACTTCTTGCCCCCATATTCCTTCATTAGCCAAACTTTAAAAGTACCCAATGAGAAACAACTTATAGAAAGTGAACCATTTAACACTCCTAGTTTAGCAGTAGTTTCACAAGCAGGAGGCATCGGTAAGTTCTTGAAACGCTCACTTTCAACATCAAAGGCACGTATGAAACGAGAACGAGAACGTTTACAGTCGCAAAGCCAATGAAGAAATCCATTATGAAAGACCCCATATATGGTATACACAATACTGCTACATACTTTTCCAATGCTTCTCCAAATCCCAGAGCCAACTGTCAAAACCATACACTCCAACTTCTTACATGGTGGATTTCTTGTTATAAACAGCACCACCTTGTAGACATGACTTATGGAACTAAACCCAAACCCAAACGCAAATCCAAGTGGAACATTATCCCTATCTTTAAAGATTGGAAGAGCTATAGACTCTCCGATAATAGGATTGGATATATTAAAATACATAGCGCCAATTTTAAGATTATGACGGACTAAGCAGAGGAGGCCATTGCTGGAACCTATAATATATGAATCATTGACCCTATTGTATAAAGCATTGGGGTCAGAAAGCTTCAAGACCATGTTGTTGGGGCTCCAGGCGCTTTTCACGTCGGCCAAGATGTGTTTATTTGTTCCAAGGTCTAGGAGAAAATGGCAAGTAGGCGCTCCTGAATAAACTAGGGTTTTTGTGAAGTCGGGGTTAGAAAGAGAACGATGCCAAGACTTGCACACAAACTTGCATTGGATGAGAGTTTTCAATGGGATTCGACAGAAGATCTCCTGAGTTATGTGATCTGGCAATTGCAGAATGTTGCAAGGTTTCTCGTCATGCCTTTCTTCTTCTGCATTCCTCTCACTGTTGGTTGCTTTGGTGTTCTTCATGGTTGGTCTGGTTTTCTTCATGGTTGGTTTAGTCTGGTGTTCTTCATCGTTGGTTGCTTTGGTGTTTTTCATCGTTGGTTTGGTTTTCCTCATGGATTCAGCGCTGCCGAACGAGAGAGAGAGAGAGAGAGGATAACCTAAGCAATTGACATCAGTCTGTTGAGAAAGAGAAGATGGATCTGCAAGGAAGATTGAGAATCTCAAAGTTTTCAGGATTAATATTAACCTGTACCTAACTAAAAAGCAAATAAGGTGTTCTAAATGTTATTTCCTCATATTTACTTAGTTATTTCCTTAGATGTTCTAAATGTCGTTGCCTCCTAGTGGCAGGGTGAAACTGAGTGCCACTGGATTTAATTTCTAATGGCAACATGATGGGAAAGCTGTGTGTATGGAAATTATGCTAAGGTGTAATTAAGTTGCAGACCAAGTTATATTTCCGTCGTGTCACCGCTGTGTGACTTATGTCAAAGCAAATAGAGACGCCAGTAGAGCGCTCTTTGCTAGTTGGTGCTTTGTTGTATACAGTTGTTTAGTAGAGACTCATGATAGTATTTCAGGATGTTCTCTAGTTGCGTATTGTAATAAGGGGTTTTGGTTCATTGTCCCCCCTTGTATTCGACAGTTTCATTAATGAAGGCTTGAGGGCAGCCGCACCACCCTTTATTCAAAAAAAAAAAAAAACTAAAAAGCAAATAAGGTGTTATTTTAGAGAGAATAACGCTTGCTTCTTCATTGATAATATGGCTCTTTATATGGAACAAGAGTACATGATTATAAGGAATCTAAATCTAATATTACAAGAAATCCTATTCGGTATATGGATAGGAAATCTATGACTAAATTTACTTTCCCTATTATATAAAGATTTAGATTCTTGTTTGGATCAGTCCCACCAAAACTAGGTTAACTACAACATAATAAGGATAATAATAAGATCAATTTAATTTTGTTCATTAAATGTGGAAACTGAATTTCAAATAAAAAAACCTACCTAAACTAAGCCTCAAGTGTTTAAAATAAGGATTTGGATCCTCCCCTAGAGGTAGTTTCTATAGGATTAACAGTTAACTCTACAATGAGCGGGTGATAGATATTGGTAGCAACCATTCAAACTGAGGATTGTGATTAAGTACGTAGTTAAGATTTTGATTATGGAAAATAGACTCAGATATGAACTGCAGCTTCATAATCTTCAAGCAGCAAAGTAAACGCAGCAAGATTTTGATCCCGATCGAACCTGGCTCATGATGCCATGATAGCTACAGATATGAGATTGATAAGCTGATGAAACCTCGTGATCCGTCCAACAATGACTTTAGTGCGGTATTGCTTTGATACCACAATGGCTGAAACGGGAAGGTGGAGAGAGTTTTCTCAATTAGCTCTTGCTCTGTGACAGGTTGTCCACAAAACCTCAACATGGACTGTAGGCGAAGAGCTTCTGAATTATATTCAGCAACAGACTTGAAATCAGCAAAGCTCAGATTGTTCCATTGAACCTTCAAGTCAGGGAGGAGGGAATCTTGGACATTGCCAAAGCGCTCTTCTAGCGCTACCCATAGCTCTCTTGCATCCTTGATCGACATATACTCCAATCTGAGTGCCTTGTCCATATGGCGTCGCATCAAGATAACTGCTTGAGCATGCTTTGTAGGTGTTCGCACGAACACACGATCTGGGTTAGGTGCCTGAATTATGGGTAATATTCCCTTTGAAGTGAGGTGGTTCTCAACATCGATTACCCAACTGTGGTAATCCGAGCCTGTTGAGTCAAGCATGGGAAAGTCGAGTCTAGGTTCATTCGACATCCTGAAAATAGGAAGAGAAGATATATTAGTTTCGGAGCTAAACTTCCACGAAAACTAAAATAATAAGATTTCCAAGCTATGCTACCAAGAAAACAATTTCCAAGAATCTCTTTTGGATTAGACCAAACAATAATGTTTTAATATGGTCACAATTTGATGCTTACGGACGCTCTTAGTCCGAGCATTATGAACACTCTTAGTTCATACAAACACTCTTAGTTCGTTAAGCGTGAATCCCCACAATTCCGCTTTATTAAATACTCAAAATCATGTTCATATATTCCAAAATTGTGCAAAAAATAAAAGGAATTTAAAATACAAGAAAGCAGCAACCTTAATTACAAAACTTACGTGATTTGGGGCTTGAGAACACGCGCGTGTTGGAGCAGGCGTGTTGGGGCAGCAGCAACAATTGGCGGCGGCAGCAGCAGCAGGAACTAGAGGTGGCAGCGGCAATTGGCAGCAGCAAGGATTTTCGGTGGCAGCAGGGGTTCGGCAGCAACAAGGGTTTTCGGTGCCAGCAGGATGCAGTATGCAGCAGCTTAGGGAAGCAGCAACAGCGGCAACAAGGTGCAGCAGCGAGGTGTGCAGGTGCGGCAGCAGCAAAGTTTTGCGGCAGCAAGGGTTGGCGGCAGGGGCTGCAGGGCTTGCGGCAGGGGCAACAGGGGCTGCAGGGAGGCTGCGGCAGGAAGGGTTTTTTTCTGGCTAAGGCTTGGGTTAGAGTATTGTGCTGATAACGTGTTGTAGAGAATTTGAAAAATTGTATTGTATTAATCTCACCATGAGGTTTATATAGGGTTACATCATGTATACAAAAGGCAATACATAATAGCTATACTAATCACTCGCACATTACGAGTCTGTCAATCGCATACATTACGAGTCTGTCAATCGCATACATTAAACAATACCTATTGCATGAATAGTCATTATCATTTACAACAAAAATCAAAATGCAACGACGATAAATGAGGAATTTCATGCCAGACATCAAATGTGTAGTGGTGACTTGCATTCAAATTATCCCTGTTCTAAACTAGTACAAATGGGTATTCTATGTACTTATCTTCTGCTACTCTTGGTACAGAAAAGCTATTGGTTTGAACCATTTCTGCTAATCTTCAGATGGAAAATTACATGGCTTTTAGAACGGCAACCCCAAATCCAATGCCGAGGAAAGTTGCAATGGAAATGCCGAAGATGCCTGCAAGAATACCAGGGACAATCATAGAATGCCATTCTTTGGTTGTGGCCATTCCACAAGCTGTTGTTGGGCCTCCAATATTGGCATTTGATGCTATAAGCAACAACTTGAGGTCAAATCCCAATAGCTTTCCCAATCCAAGAATCATAGCAAGATGGACGGCAATCTGGACTAAAGCAAAGAGGAAGATACTAGGAGCAGTGTTGATCACACTCCAAATGCTCCCACTTGCTCCCACCACCGTGAAAAATACCTGTCAATTTTCACAAACATAAACCAAAATCATTCCATAGGGTAAAATGATTTCACCAACATCAGTCAGTTTCATGGGAGAAGAGAAAAGTCGTAACCTGCATTAGGATCATGGCCATAGCCTCACCAGATGGTGCAAGATATGCAAACTGTTTTGGAAATACAGTCGCAAGAACAACCACAATGGCTGTTACGGCTGGCAGGATACCTCCTTGAATTCGAAAGTATTTTGTGAGATAATAGCCACTCTTGCAGATGGCTAAGGACACGGCAAGGGCTGTAGCAGTTTGTACCAGAGGAAGTTTGTTTCCAGAGTCGGACTCTGCGTCCATTGCAATGCCTGCAAATTACAGTTCCAGTGTTTGTTACAAGCTCCTTCTGGATATGTGATAGTCATACAATTGTATATTAGTATATACAAGGTACAATCTGCACACCAGTATCAAATGTTGGAGCCTCTGCAGGTACTCTTGAAGCCAATGCAAACAATGTTGAAAAGTATACAGCATTAATGACATTATCTGCGGCTAGTCCAGCAGCTAAAATTGACGGAGAAACCCCAAGAGCATCGGCTATGGCAACGTAATTGAAAGCTACATGAATCCAACTGCAAAACTTAGATAGGTAACCACAATATGGAATAAGAAAAAAACAGTGGAGATATATCACAACTTCATAGAACAATCTTTAAAAATAGGTTTCTTTGTGTAGCTCTATAGAGTGGCAAATACATTACATCCACCGATGTGTCTTCCCATGAGTGCAGCTGCTATTTTCCAACTATCTGGCCCAAGTGCTCGCATCGGCACCAATAGATATGCCACCACTGTTCCAACTGTCGTCGCAACTGTTACAACACAATAGAAAAGACAGACATCGTCACTCCGTGGATAAGCAGTGTTCATGATCATGACAACAAATTGCTGACTCCCACAAGAACGTGACACATCTTCCAATGAATCCAACTCTTTCACAACTTGACAACTTCCATGGCATTTAATAATCCTAGCAAATAAGCTAAAGAAACCATACACAATGCATACACAGGATTGAACAATAGCACTTACGGAAATCCATGAACCTAAACATACTTACACAAGACAGAAACTGGTTTCCAAAACAGGCAAGAAGCCAATTCTCAAACAGTATCAATAACTCAGTATTCTACCTGATCCTAGCAAGAAGGCCAAGAGCAGAGGCCCGGTTGATTTGATCACACGGCGCAAGTCCGCCCTGTACAACAGCAATGGCACAGCCAGAGGGAGCAGAAACTCCAACACAATCGATAACGCTGGTGCATTCGACGAAATAACTCCCAAATTGCTCACCGCAAGTCCAATCAATGTGCTCACCAACGCGCCACTCAATGCACCCCCAATGTTGGTGTTCTTCTCCGACCTCCCCATCCAAAGACAATCGATTATCCAAAAACACAACCATCACATATAAAAGCACAAATCTTTTCACATCTTTAGTTTCTAATTCTCGAAAACATACACGTAAAACTAAAATCACAAGACCGGTGAGTTACCAGATACCAAAAGCGCCGGTGGCGAAGAGTACGGTCCAGTTGCCCCATTGATCATGAGGAGAAATGAGAGGGGTTTGGAGCTGGAACTTCGCCGTAACAGATCGGTCGGATTTAGGCGGAGCCGGAGTTGAGAGAAAGCTCTGCCGCCTTGTGTTCTTCAACGGAAATGAGCTGCCACCGGCGGTGGCGCGTGAAGGACCGAAACTCAGGTTTTGGCTGGAAGAGAAACTTGACCGTTGCAACTCTGCCGGCAACGATGGCCGTGAGCCGGGAAAAACGGAGAGCTTAGATGCCATGGTCATCGCCGGCGATTCACTATAGAGAGAAAAAGATTGAAAATTGAAAGTGGTTTACTTGGGAGTGGACTCTCTCAGCTTTATTCATTGGCTATGATCCATATATAATTCCCACTTTATTCCAATCGATTACTTATTAAATTTTTATAAACATTACTAGCTGCAAGCCCAACTAAAGTGCTCACCAGAGCAGCACTCAGTCACTCACCATCCCACCAATCTTGGTCTTCTCCGACCTTGTAAATCAAGTGCACACAAAGTCAACTAAAAACTCCAATTTGTTTGGATGACTAGCAAGTACAAGTTCAGTGTTATTACCACAGGCCGAAAGCGCCGGTGGCGAAGAGGGTGGTCCATATTCCCCAGTGGTCGTCCGGAGAGATGATAGGGTGCCGGAGCTGTGAAGTGACCCTTCAGCGGCGGTTGTGGGGAGAAGTCAAAGGCCGGAGGGAAGTTTTGTTTAGTGTATATATATGGGAGGGAAAGGGACTGGGTTTGGGTCTGAGTTCGGGATTGGGCTTGGATCGTGAACCGAGAGATTGAAGTGAGAGTGATGATGTGGGTATGGCGGGAAGGGAGTGTGTGACAGAAGTCATTAAGGCTGAGCAAACTGATCGAGGCTGAGGCTTCAGTGTGACGGCTTTTATGTGTTCTGTACTTCTGTTTATGTGTTCTGATGACGAGGCAGGTTGGAAGTTCGAGAAGTACTACACCTGTGGATTCTGATCCAATTTGTCATTAATGTAATCTTAACCTAATATATATTTTACCTGGGCGATCAAGTTTTTCTACCATGTTTGTCACGTTTTAAGGTTCATTGAAGACAGCTTAGTTTGCGATAACTTAGCTTAAATCATACGTAGCCGTAGCTTTTAACTTATGAAAGTTGCTGTTTTATTAAGCAAGAACTTAATAGTGTAACTTTTAAAATTAGCTATTTTTTTTAATTTCACCAAACACTTTTTTACTACTTAACTTAGAAGTTAATCAGCTTTTTGCACAGCATAATCTAAGCCAAACTGGGCCTTACCAGATCAAATGCATTCAACACCAGTTTGGTTCAAAAGTTACTATTCTTTCGGTATTGAATTAGCTGAAAATCCAAATGAAACGACGATAAATTAGGAATAGAGCACAATCGGCCTGTAGTAAAAGCTCTGAGTTTTCCTAAGGAGTTCTTGTATATCTTGTTTTGTTGGTTAATGAAGCTAGTATGAAAGTCCAAGTGGGAGAATGTAAAACCTAATTGGACTATCATACAATATGGAACTTCATTAATCACAATATAAGATCATCTTAGGAACAAGAATTAAAGATTACACAATGTGATGCAATCCGGATAACTTGCAAATAAGGATGTGTGATTATACTCTTTGCAGGTTGAGGAAACCTAATCCTATGTGGACTATAATTAGTTTACTAAGACATGAAGTAAAGTATGCTTTGCAGAGGAGTTGAATCCATGATTCACAAGGAAATCTTTATGGGAAGGTTTAGGAATCATCAACTCATATATAAAGCAAGGTCCCTGTTCTCACAATTAATCAAGCAATATTGTCTACCCCATTATAGACTGCTAAGGCATTGGAGAGAACAGAAGACTTGTGCTTTCGGCATTGCAATGGCTTCTACATCATCAGGTTAGTAATCTTTCATCGACTTATTGGTTTGTGTTTCTTGAATGTATATGATGGATGTTTGTTTGTGTTACTCTAACAATTGGTATCAGAGCTTATCATATGCTTTTTGAAACCGAACCTAAATTTAAGATTTATTTATTGGTGCTTTTTCTACTTGTGAAAAACCTAAAGAAGAAGAAGAAGAGAAAAAAAAAAAAAAAAAAAAAAAAAAAACAACGGACAAAATTCTCTACCCAGTCCATCTCCTCTCTCCCTTCTCTTCTTCACGTCAAAACACAAAAAGGGGAACTTTTCTGGGTTCCTTAATTTCTGGAGATAATTTTCGAATTACTCCAAATTTTCAATCCACATGATGCTTGATGAAATCTTTTGGATGTATGTATGTTGAATTGCACTGATATGTAGGAACAATTTGCTTAAGGTACACAACTCTTGAACTCTTCATCTCTGCTATGAAAATTTTCGATTCTGGGATATTCGTTGTGCTTGTGATATATGGATAGTGAAAAGCATGTTATATTCCATTCTTCTTGATTGATTAGATTCCATAATTGAATTGTTTGATTGCTTATATGGTATTGTGTTAGCAGTAGCTATCAGGATTGCAGGATAGCTTCAATCCTGAAGAACAAATTTTTTTTTTAGGAGCTGTGTATCTGTAAAGAAAAGACTAAAGCAAGCACTCATATACAGATTGGTTAATCCAACTAAAGCTATCTTAAAGTTCTCATCATGTTTGTTCACACAAACAAAATTTCTTCAAATTTTTTTTTTTTTTTTTCTTTCCGCTGCAAAACTTTGATAAAAACAAAAGCTTTTTGTCTGTATGAACAAACATTAAAGAGCCTCAATCTCGTTTTAGGAATTTCAGTAATATATCTCACCATAGTGGTTATGTTGTTGGAATTCTTAACTCAAGGATTTAAGATTGAGATTGCAATTCTATTCTGAGCTACTGAATGTTCTTCCACAGAAGGTTTAAAATTTCATTAGTAAGGCATAGAATTGGCACATTACAGAGACATTAAAACACATAAAGTGGGGGTGTTTTCTTTTAGCCACAGCAAAGAAACATTCATAGAAACTAGTGTTTTAAGAATTCTGGTGGTGTGGTAAAGAAACTAAAGGCTTGTTGTATCTTCTTGCTCATATGTGTTGTGCAATAAGCAAACTGCAGAATGGGGTTAAAATTTAAAGAATGAACTCAAATGCTTGATAAAGAATGCTTCATGCATATTTTCTACAGAATGTATGAATTTTACTGAGTGCTTATTAAGGTTATTTCTTTCTTTTTCAGTTATGAGTCAGATGACAAAAATTGAAACACTTACTGGTAGCAACTTTAAGAAGTGGAAAGAAGATGTAGAAATAGCTCTAGGACTTATGGACATTGACTTGCCACTTAGAGTTCCCGAACCACCAAAAATTACTGATACTAGCACCAGACTTGAAAAGGATAAAGCTGAAAAATGGGAGAGCAACAATAGGATGTGCATCAAGATTATGCAGAGGGCAATGACTGATACGGTAAGGGGAGGGATTCCTGTTTGTGAGAGAGCCGCAGATTTTTTAGCAGCCATAGAAGAAAAATTTAAGGAAAGTGATAAAGCTGAAATAACAAATCTCATGAATACCCTTTCGACCATGAAGTATGATAGTAATGGAAGTGTTAGGGAGCACTGTTTGAAGATGATTGATATTGCAAGTAAGCTGAAAACTCTAGAAGTTCCTGTAGCAGATCCATGGCTAGTTTATTTAGCTCTTTCTTCTCTGCCTCCTCAGTTTAGTCAACTAGTCACAACCTACAACACTCAGAGAGATAAGTGGACGATTAATGAACTCATATCCATTTGTGTGCAAGAAGAGGATAGGATTAAGAAGGAGAAAGGCAAAGTTGTTGCCACAGTGAACTTGGTGACAAAAGGGCAGTCAAAGAACTATGGAGTTAAGAAGCCTACATTCAAAAAATTTTCTAAGGGTTCATCTTCTGCTGGAGGATCTCACTTTTCTAAGGATAACAAAACTTCCAACTCAAATGTTTTCAAATGTTTTTTCTGTGACAAAGTTGGGCATCTAAAGAGGAACTGTCACAAATACAGAAATTGGTTGACAAAAAAGGGTATGTTTTCTGTTTTTGTTTGCTTTGAGTCTAACTTAGTACATGTTCCATCTAATTCTTGGTGCCTAGATAGTGGTTCCCCTATTCACATAGCTAATACCTTGCAGGGATTCATAAAAAGGAGAACACCAAATAAAGAAGAACAAAACTTGTTCGTAGGGAATGGAATGAAGGTTGCAGTAGAGGCCATAGGAGTTGTTAGGCTTTTGTTAGGATCTGGTTTTTTGTTAGAATTGGATAATGTTTTCTATGTACCTTCCATGAGAAGGAATTTAATTTCTTGTTCTCAACTTGTTGACAATGATTTCAGTTTTTTCATTAATAAAATTGAGTGGAAATTATTTTATGATAATTCTGCTATTGGCAATGCTTTTCGATTTAATGGCTTGTGGCAATTGGAATGTTCATATCCAAATGAGTCTTTTCTTGTTGAATCTGCTGGTGTCAAAAGAAATTTAATCAATGAAAAATCTTCTACTCTTTGGCATAAAAGATTAGGACATATTTCTAAAGAAAGAATGCAGAAATTAATCAAAGAAAACATTCTGCCTGTTTTGGATTTCTCTGATTATGATGTCTGTGTTGATTGCATTAAAGGAAAGCTAACAAACTTTAGAAAGAAAGGGTCAACTAGGAGTCTGCAACCTTTAGAGTTAATTCATACTGATATTTGTGGTCCATTCTCAACCCAAACCATTTGTAGGAACCACTATTTTATCACCTTCATTGATGACTATTCTAGGTTTTGTTATTTGTACCTTATTTCAGAAAAATCACAAGCACTTGAAAAATTTAAGATTTTTAAAATGGAAGTTGAAAATCAGTTGGAAAGAACAATTAAGGTAGTGAGATCTGACAGGGGAGGTGAATACTATGGGAAATATGATGAAACTGGGCAACATAAAGGACCTTTTGCATTGTTCTTAGAGGAATGTGGAATTGTAGCTCAATACACAACACCGGGGACACCTGAGCAGAATGGGGTAGCTGAGAGGAAGAATAGGACATTGTTGAATATGGTTAGAAGCATGATGTGCACTACTGGACTTCCTAAATTTTTGTGGGGTGAGGCACTGAAAACTGCAAATTATATATGCAATAGGGTGCCTAGTAAAGCAGTAGATAAAACTCCATTTGAACTTTGGATTGGTAGAAAACCTAGTTTGGCACACCTACACGTTTGGGGAAGCAAGGCTGAAGCTAGACCATATAATCCGCAGGAGAAAAAGCTAGATTCCAAGACTGTCAGTGGTTTCTTCATAGGTTTTCCAGAAAAGTCTAAGGGTTTTAGGTTCTACTGTCCCAAATATCATCTAAGAATCATTGAAACAAGGAATGCTAAATTTATTGAAGAAACTCAGTTGCAAGAAAAGGAGGATTTAAGCGATTTTCTCATAGAACAAGAAGAAGCAGTAGCTAAAAGTTTATCTCAGCAACATCAAAATTCAGAAACCTCCTTCTCACCTATGTCAGTTGTTCACTCTTCTATTAGTACACTTCCTGATGAAGAAAATCTGGAAAACCATGTTCCTGAGCCGATCATTCCCATTGAAAATCATCACAATCATGATCCGCAGATGCTAGATCAACTTGTAGTGCAGGAACCTCCACCTCAACCACAACCACAGCCTATTCAACCATTAAGACAATCACAGAGAGTAAGGAGGTCAGCAATCCCTAATGATTACATAGTTTACTTACAAGAAACAGATTTTGATTTAGGGGAAGAGAGCGATCCTGTCACCTACAAGCAAGCTGTAGATAGTATTCAATCTAAACAATGGAAGAAAGCTATGGAGTCTGAATTGCAATCTATGAGTGACAATGCAGTTTGGGAATTATCAGAGTTGCCTCCTAATGTCAAACCTATAGGCTGCAAGTGGGTGTTCAAAACAAAGAAAAATTCAGATGGGAGTGTAGAACGACATAAAGCTAGACTAGTGGCAAAGGGTTTTACACAGAGAGAAGGGGTAGATTACAATGAGACTTTTTCCCCTGTTTCAACAAAGGATTCTTTTCGAATTATTATGGCTTTGGTTGCACACTATAACATGGAACTACACCAAATGGACGTTAAAACTGCCTTTTTGAATGGAGATTTGCATGAGGATATTTATATGACACAACCTGAGGGGTTTATTGCTTCTGGGAATGAAAGGTTAGTCTGCAAACTTAAGAAATCTATCTACGGATTAAAACAAGCTTCGAGACAGTGGTATTTAAAATTTGATTCTGTGATGGTAAAGTTTGGTTTTGAAGAAAATCCTCTTGATGAATGTGTATACTTGAAAACTAGTGGGAGCAAATTTATTTTTCTGATTTTGTATGTGGATGATATTCTTCTTGCCAGCAGTGACTTAAATTTGCTTAATGAAACTAAGTCTTTTCTGTCTAGAAACTTCGATATGAAAGATTTAGGAGATTCATCTTATGTTCTGGGTATAGAGATTGTCAGGGATAGAACTCGAGGTCTTCTGGGATTATCTCAAAGGAATTATATAGAAAAGGTGTTGAAGAGGTTTAAGATGGAAAAATGTGCTCCTGGTGATGCTCCTATAACAAAAGGAGATATGTTGCATAAAGATCAATGCCCTAGAAACAGCTTAGAGCAAGAAGCAATGAAGGATAAGCCTTATGCCTCATTGGTAGGCAGCCTCATGTATGCGCAGGTCTGCACTAGACCTGACATAGCCTACTCAGTTGGAATACTTGGAAGATTTCAAACTAATCCTGGACATGCACATTGGGTTGCTGGAAAAAAGGTCTTGAGATATTTGCAGAAAACCAAGGATTATATGCTAGTGTATAAGAAGATAGATGGTCAAGAACTTGCTGTGTTTGGTTTCTCTGATGCAGATTTTGTGGGAAAGCAGAAGGTTCAGCAACAAAGAAAATCAACTTCTGGTTTTATTTTTATGTTGGCTGGTGGCGCTATTTCTTGGAAGAGTGTGAAACAGACTAATATCACTACATCTACCATGTATGCTGAATTTGTTGCTTTATATGAGGCAACTATTCATGGAGTGTGGCTTAGAAATTTTATTAGAGGCATGAAAGTTATAGATACCATACACAGACCCTTGCCAATATATTGTGATAACAGTGCTGCAGTGTTCTTTTCGAAGAACAATAAGAGATCTTCAAAATCTAAATTTGTGGATCCAAAATATCTGTTGGTAAGAGAGAAAGTAAAGCTTGATGAAATTTGTGTAGAGCATGTGTCTTCTGAGGATATGTTGGCTGATCCATTCACTAAACCATTATCTGTTGCAGTTTTTAAAGAACATGTTAAGAATATGGGTTTAGTTGAGTCTTTAGATGTTGTTTGAATCAGTGGGAGCTCATAATTTGTTTTAGAAGCTCAGCTTGGATGTAATTTTCATTAAAGAACATCTTTGTATTTTCTGATTTATATGGATGATGAACTATCAGTTAAGTTTTATTATTGCAGCTTGAATTTGGTGTTTGTATTACTGCAGTAAATTATGAAATATATGTATCTATGTGCCTGTGTTTGGAAATTTGATTTTATGCAGGATAAGAAGACTAAGAGCAGCTGCTTATGATCCATACTAAACTGTCATTTTGGTTTTGGACAGTGAGCAGAGGATCAGGATTCTCTTTGAGATTTTGCAGGCTTCAATTTGAAGCATTTATAGCTCTGAAACTTTTTAGAAGCTAAAGGAGGACCATGTGTGAGGTATAAAGTATAAATCACAATGCAGATGCCTCATATGTTAATTTTCATGTTCTGTTGGGGACTTGCATGATTATAGTTCTGTTCTTGTGATCATAGAGTGCTATCATTGTCAGTTTTCTTTGGTAGTTTTCTATGGTTCATTTACAGCAATTATTTTTGTGAAAGTCTTGAAATTAGGTTATGCGTTATTGTGAAATAATAAGTGATCACTAAGGAGTTCTTGTATATCTTGTTTTGTTGGTTAATGAAGCTAGTATGAAAGTCCAAGTGGGAGAATGTAAAACCTAATTGGACTATCATACAATATGGAACTTCATTAATCACAATATAAGATCATCTTAGGAACAAGAATTAAAGATTACACAATGTGATGCAATCCGGATAACTTGCAAATAAGGATGTGTGATTATACTCTTTGCAGGTTGAGGAAACCTAATCCTATGTGGACTATAATTAGTTTACTAAGACATGAAGTAAAGTATGCTTTGCAGAGGAGTTGAATCCATGATTCACAAGGAAATCTTTATGGGAAGGTTTAGGAATCATCAACTCATATATAAAGCAAGGTCCCTGTTCTCACAATTAATCAAGCAATATTGTCTACCCCATTATAGACTGCTAAGGCATTGGAGAGAACAGAAGACTTGTGCTTTCGGCATTGCAATCACTACTACAGAAATTGAAACAGACGACAGGCAAAAACTGTCGTCTGATATGGAGGCTGACCGTCGTATATCGAGGCGCCGTCTGATGAATGTCGATTGTAGGGAACCGTCGTATGAAGGGATCGGCAGCATGGCGGCAGCATGTCGGCAGCATGCCAGCTGCCTGTCGACAGCATTAGCTGTTGTTCGACTGTTCTTCAGACAACGGGCGATTTTAGAAACTGTTGTGTGATTGCGATTCAGATGTCGCTTTATTTTATGGGCGTTGTGTGAGTTTTATTCACACAACTGTTTTTTCATAGCATCCGTTATCTGTTTTGAGTTCAGACGACAGTTTTTATTTTGAGATTGTTGTGATTATTGTGTACATACGACAGTTTTTTTTATCGTTATTGTTGTCCTAATAGAATGATTCAATGCATTATATTTGCTGGATGTGGAATCAAAAATGACCAAATTAACAGTAACTGATCAATATATATATAGAAAAAATTGTTATAATCCACATCATGCACCAAAATGGATTGTGCAAAGATAATCTTTTATCCACAAAAGGAGTACATCTAATAGTACTCTCCTAGCAAAATACATCCAGAAATTTATTCAAGTGTCTAGCTTTGCAAGCTTTGCTGTTCTCATGGCCTCATTCGGGTCTGAGGAGCTTGAAGTTTGAGGAGCTCCCACACTCTACACTCTCAATATCTTCTGGAGTTTCTTCAATAACATCAAAACTAAATTCAACTTTTCTTTTAGCATGTGCTTTAAGCAACTCAAGGTCATGTTCCAGCTTCTGAATATGCTTCCTTACTGCTCGAAGGCCATCCATATACTTCGATTAATCCAAAGCCTGTAAGGGGCAGGAGAGAACAAAAGGAGAAAAATGAGAATTAATGATGGACAGAGTCTCAAGTATATAATTAAGGGCTCTAGTTTTAATTTCAACATCAGTAAGCATCTGACCAGTGTTCAGTGATCAGGAGATCTAGTTTCAACTAAGCAAAGTGGACAAAAACACTAATAACCCTACAAAATTATATAGTGAAAATTGCATTGAAGAAGCAGCATATGCCCCAAGAATACGGCCGACAGAATTAAGCACTCACAAACTAGTAGTTACTGTGTATATGTTCAACAGATATGGAAAGAGTTGCTGGTGATTTCCATATCTAGTCTAAGAATTGCACAATGTTCAATAGATGATTTCCATATCTAGTACATGTAATATAACTAACTATACCCAATTTCAAACTCTAGCAACTGAGCAACTAGCTATAGCCATATAACATAAACAGCACATGTCGCATTTACGAATCATGAACCTACTCTAACCTATTCCAAATTCTAGCAAAGAGCAATACAACATAACACAGTAACACATTTCGCGAAGACTCAGTAACAAGAGTCATCAACATATATATTGTAATTAAACCCTAACAAAGACACATTTCCAAGTTAAATCAGAAATCTATAATGCAAATACACAACTCCAATGAGAGAAAGAGAGATGAGAATTACCTGTATCAGTATGAAATGAATGTGGATTTGAGAGAGACGAAGAGTACCTGAAAAAGAAAACACAAAATACACCAAAGAATCAAAAGTTACGGGTGAGAAACCAAAAAGAAATTGAGAATTGTGCTTCTAAATTCAGAAATTAAGAGAGATTGACTTGCAGTGGGGAGTTGTGAGAGAGAACAAATGAACACTCAAGTAGTACATGAAACTAAAACATGTTTCAGAAAACAAGCAGATGCAAGCATATGCCAGGACAAAGGCAAACATTTTAAGATATTATCAAAAGACTTGTTCAGCACATTATCAATTAAGTTCTTGATCGATAACAACAAGTAGTGCTATATATGCTGTTAGCTAATTAAGGGAAAACAAGAAAGAATGATAACAATTATTCCATAAAACCTACATGTTGGTAAATCCTACATTAAAATTTGATGACTTGTAAAGAACGATCAAACTTACAGGCAATAGCATATAAGAGGCCAAGAAACACAAATGACTTAAGATTACATGTCAAACTATCAGTTTCTCACAAACTATCAGATAACCACATGCAATCCAAGTCCGTGGAAGAACCATAAACTAATTCAACACTTAATGTATTAATGGGCATCTAAATGCATGTGCAAAAATCATTTTATATCATAAATGGAAATACAACAGCACTTTCTTTTAGTTGATCGATTTACCTTAGACCAGCAGCAACACTTTTTACACTAAGTTGCTTGCCAATTTCATCACTTAACTCAGAATTCCCATCAGCTCTCACTCCCTACAAGGAATAAATATGTGCTTAGATATTCAAAGGATCATCTAGATAAGAGAGTGATGGATTCAGGAAGCAAGTACTAGATCTTAATCCCATTAAAATAAAGGGCATAAAATAATTGCATGTCTAGCAGACAAACACTAGAAACTGTTCTAGCATACCAATATTGTGTACACAAATCATAATAAAGTAGCACCTGCAGAAAAAGATGACTTGAAAGGGAGGAAAATATCCCTACCTGCAGAAAAAGAAAAAGATGACTGCAAATAAGTTTGACAGATACAGTATTGAAACCTACCTTATGTATCCTACAAAATTAGAAAGCAAATCCTGATATCCATCTTGCACTTCATTCTCTGTAGTACCTTCAGCATCTATGGAAAATTCTCCTTTCCACTTCTCAAACGTACTCTAATGCAGCAGCTTCCTCCTCCCTAGCCTTCTGAGCCTTGGCTTCGATCTTCTTCCTATAAATTAAGGGTATATATTCAGCTTTCTCCTTCCAAGTGATTTTACATAATTGGTTCACAATTTCATGATCACATCTTCATATTGACATTGATGGCACATATACAAGAAAGAATGAGAGAGAGAGAGAAAAAAACAATACTTGGCGCTGTGCTTCCCGCTCTTGACGCTTCTTTTCCTCTTTCCTTGAAGCTTTGGCTTCATAAGTCTCATCCTCATCACTTCCATCAGCAAGTTCTGTATTTAGAATCATAGATAATCATCTGACACAATACCACATTCTCAACATTTGCAGAGTACATAAGGAAATAGTTTTCCTTAAAGGGAAAACTAGCCAATGCAATAGCTGAACTGAACTACAAGAAGTTCAAGGTCTACAATTTCAAACTTATACATCCACTCTGCACATTTTTAAAATGAATACCTGGCAAATCAACTTCTTCCTCTTTATTGTCTCCCTTACATCTCTCGCACTGCCTCAGTTTTATAGTCTCTTTGTGAATGCAGAAACCAGCAGAGCACAAACCTTCCATATCAATTTATTGATATAGCTGGGCAACTATACGGAGTTGAGAAGACTGACCTCTGCCGTTTTAGGGATCTCGTCACAGAAGACCTCACACTTGATATCGCTGAGATTTGTGTGAAGAGTGACGGACTGCCACAATCAAATAATGAAAACAAAAGGGTTAAATCGGTGGTTTTCCCAGATTCATTCCGCCTGACAATCCCAAAGAAATTCCAACAATTTTTTAAAATTTATCTTAGTGATTAGAGAGAATAAGACAACCACCAAACAAAATCTCCCAAACTAAAAACCCTAGAAATTTCAATTGAAATTAAATTGGGGACGTTTACCTTTCGGGAGAGAATCAACTGCCATCGGGTTCTTCGTCATCTATGCTATGCACTGACTCGATCCTCTTGACCCGTTCATGGGGTTGAAGGAGCTCAAGCTTCGGGTTCTTCTGCTCATATATAGAGGCCGCCTTAGATTATGTAAGAGAAAGAGGACTCGAAGAATTGGAGAAGAGAGGGTTTCAAATCTAGGGCTCTCTCCGGTCTGTTTTGAAGCGAGAGTGATGGGATGAATTCACCATCAATCCTATGAGGCAGAAGTTTGGTTGTCGGAGAGAGAAGAGAGGACTAAGGTTTCAAAATGATGAATTTGGGATCTAGGGGTAGAAGATAGAGGGAGAGAGGAGAGAGTAGGGAGGTCCAGGTTTTAGATCTGATGAATCGATTTCGACACCGTGTAGAACAGAGAGATATGGTTGAAGAGAGGAGGCGCTGATAGTTGTGGGTTTTGGTTATTGGTATGTGTCGAGAGAGAGAGTGAGGAGCTGTCGAGAGATTGAGGAGTTGTGGGTATTTTTGTTATTTTTTTGCTCGAGTGTTAGGGCTTCAAGTCCGGCTATATCAATTTGGACAAAAACTCATACAACAGAATTTCATAAAAATGTGGTCTGAATGCAGCCATTTTAAATTTGGGATTTGTCTCCAATCA
Organism: Rosa rugosa; assembly: GCF_958449725.1. Taxonomy (NCBI): domain Eukaryota; kingdom Viridiplantae; phylum Streptophyta; class Magnoliopsida; order Rosales; family Rosaceae; genus Rosa; species Rosa rugosa. Next base: position 51,817,972 of record NC_084825.1, read on the forward strand.
ATTTGACTTCCCTCTTTGGGGAGTTAGAGAAAAATGATGGTGGGAAATCTCCCTCCTTCAGCCAAACATATTGATCAGACCACAGTTTTATTATTTTTAGTCGTATGATTAATACATGTTGGGGGGGAAATTTAGGGTTTGAAATGGGGTTTGGCACCACTTACATGGTGGGAAACTTGCCGCTCATTTTTTTATGCATCACACAACGGTTTTGTCCTTAAGCGCCATCTGAACTAATTCATAAATCCATATCAGACGACAGATTTTGTAAAACCGACATCCAAAAAAAAAAAAATTAATCAGACGACGGAAAAGTATGTTGCGTCGTGTGAGAGGCGTCGTCTGATTCAATTTTTGTAGTAGTGAATGGCTTCTACATCATCAGGTTAGTAATCTTTCATCGACTTATTGGTTTGTGTTTCTTGAATGTATATGATGGATGTTTGTTTGTGTTACTCTAACAGTGACCCTTCAGCGGCGGTTGTGGGGAGAAGTCAAAGGCCGGAGGGAAGTTTTGTTTAGTGTATATATATGGGAGGGAAAGGGACTGGGTTTGGGTCTGAGTTCGGGATTGGGCTTGGATCGTGAACCGAGAGATTGAAGTGAGAGTGATGATGTGGGTATGGCGGGAAGGGAGTGTGTGACAGAAGTCATTAAGGCTGAGCAAACTGATCGAGGCTGAGGCTTCAGTGTGACGGCTTTTATGTGTTCTGTACTTCTGTTTATGTGTTCTGATGACGAGGCAGGTTGGAAGTTCGAGAAGTACTACACCTGTGGATTCTGATCCAATTTGTCATTAATGTAATCTTAACCTAATATATATTTTACCTGGGCGATCAAGTTTTTCTACCATGTTTGTCACGTTTTAAGGTTCATTGAAGACAGCTTAGTTTGCGATAACTTAGCTTAAATCATACGTAGCCGTAGCTTTTAACTTATGAAAGTTGCTGTTTTATTAAGCAAGAACTTAATAGTGTAACTTTTAAAATTAGCTATTTTTTTTAATTTCACCAAACACTTTTTTACTACTTAACTTAGAAGTTAATCAGCTTTTTGCACAGCATAATCTAAGCCAAACTGGGCCTTACCAGATCAAATGCATTCAACACCAGTTTGGTTCAAAAGTTACTATTCTTTCGGTATTGAATTAGCTGAAAATCCAAATGAAACGACGATAAATTAGGAATAGAGCACAATCGGCCTGTAGTAAAAGCTCTGAGTTTTCCTCTTTGTTTCAATGCCAGACATCAAATGTATATTAATGACTTGCATTCGAATTGCTCTAAAGTCTAAACTAGTACAAATGGGTAATCTATGTACTTATCTTCTGCTAATCATGGTACAGAAAACTTATTGGTTTGACCCATTTCTGCTAATCTTCAGTGGAAAAATTACATGGCTTTTAGAACGGCGACCCCAAATCCAATGCCGAGGAAAGTTGCAATGGAAATGCCAAAGATGCCTGCAAGAATACCAGGAACAATCATAGAATGCCATTCTTTGGCTGTGGCCATTCCACAAGCTGTTGTAGGGCCTCCAACGTTGGCATTTGATGCTATAAGCAACAACTTGAGGTCGAATCCCAGTAGCTTTCCTAATCCAAGAATCATAGCAAGATGGACGGCAATCTGGACTAAAGCAAAGAGGAAGATACTAGGAGCAGTGTTGATCACATTCCATATGCTTCCACTTGCTCCCACCACCGTGAAAAATACCTGTCAATTTTCACAAACATAAACCAAAATCATTCCATAGGGTAAAATGATTTCACCAACATCAGTCAGTTTCATGGGAGAAGAGAGAAGTTGTAACCTGCATTAGGATCATGGCTATAGCCTCACCAGATGGTGCAAGATATGCAAACTGTTTCGGAAATACAGTCGCAAGAACAACCACAATGGCTGTTACGGCTGGCAGGATACCTCCTTGAATTCGAAAGTATTTTGTGAGATAATAGCCACTCTTGCAGATGGCTAAGGACACGGCAAGGGCTGTAGCAGTTTGTACCAGAGGAAGTTTGTTTCCAGAGTCGGACTCTGCGTCCATTGCAATGCCTGCAAATTACAGTTCCGGTGTTTGTTATAAGTTCCTTCGAGATATGTGATAGTCATACAATTGTATATACAAGGTACAATTTTGCACACCAGTATCAGATATTGGAGCCTCTGCAGGTACTCTTGAAGCCAATGCAAACAATGTTGAAAAGTATACAGCACAAATGACATTATCTGCAGCTAGTCCAGCAGCTAAAATTGACGGAGAAACCCCAAAAGCATCGGCTATGGCAACATAATTGACAGCTACATGAATCCAATTGCAAAACTTAGATAGGTAACCACAACATAGAAAAAGAAATGAACAGTAGAAACATATCACAACTTCACAGAACAATCTTTAAAAATAGGTTTCTGTGTGTAGCTCTATAGAGTGGCAAACAAATTACCTCCACCAATGTGTCTTCCCATCAGTGCAGCTGCTATTTTCCAACTATCTGGACCAAGCGCTCGCATCGGCACCAATAGATATGCCACCACTGTTCCAACTGTCGTAGCAACTGTTACAACACAACAGAAAAGACAGACATCGTCACTCCATGGATAAGCAGTGTTCATGATCATGACAACGAATTGATGACTTCCTAGAACGCAATACGTCTCAAAATGATCCAAATCATTCACAGCATGAAAACTTCCATGGCATTTAATAATCCTAGCAAACCTAAGCCGAAGAAACCATACCCAGGATTGAACAATAGCACTTATGGAAAGTAAAACCTCAGCCTCCTTTCTCTACCAAGTTGATTAACCACAATTTCCACCAGTTTCCAAAAGAGGCAAGAAGTCAATTCTCAAACGACTCTACCATTAACAACTCAATATTTTACCTGATCCTAGCAAGAAGGCCAAGAGCAGCGCCCCGGTTGATTTGACCACACGGCGCAAATCCGCCCTGTACAAAAGCAATGGCACAGCCAGAGGTAGCAGAAACTCCAACACAATCGAAAACGCTGGCGCATTCGACGAAATAACTCCCAAATTGCTCGCCGCAAGTCCAATCAATGTGCTCACCAACGCGCCACTCAATGCACCCCCAATGTTAGTGTTCTTCTCCGACCTCCCCATCCAAACACACAAACACTCGATTATCCAAAACCACAACCATCTCATATAAAAGCACAAATCTTTTCAAGTTTCTAATTCTTGAAAACATAGACATAAAACTAAAATCACAAGACAGATCGGTGAGTTACCAGATACCGAAAGCGCCGGTGGCGAAGAGCACGGTCCAGTTGCCCCATTGATCATGTGGAGAAATGAGAGGTGCTTGGAGCTGGAATCTGGCGGTAACAGATCGGTCGGAGTTAGGCGGAGCCGGAGGAGAGAGAAAGGTCTGCTGCCTTGTGTTCTTTAACCGAAATGAGCTGCCACCGGCGGTGGCGCGTGAAAGACCGAAACTCAGATTTTGGCGGGAGCTTAAATGTGACCGTTGCAACTCTGCCGGCAACGATGGCCGTGAGCCGGGTAAAACGGAGAGCTTCGATGCCATGGCCATCGCCGGCGATTCTCTAGACAGAGAGAGTGAAATTGAAAGTGGTTTACTTGGGAGTGGAATCTCTCAGCTTTATTCATTGACCGTGATCCATAATATATAATTCCCACTCAATTACTTATTAGTTACTAATTAAATTTTTAAGCTTTAATGAACTACTAATCAAACCCGAAAAATCAAAAATAATGAAGTTGCTTGAGTTGAAAGAATCGTTTGAGAAAGGAAGGAGATGCATTTAGTTTACAATATCAAACATCTGATGTGATCCTGAGATCGAAAAATCCAATGCATTACACTTCCGGTGAAGTTAGGAGAATTACAGCTTTAGCAACATTTAGAGAGTTCTAGTTTGTTATCTTTGGCCTGATGGATGATCAAGGCTACTGCTGCAACAGGTGTTGTCTTGCTTCTGCTTCTTGGCGCTAAAGCCCTCGCCCTCCAGAGCTTTCAGTTTGTTCTTGATGGCTGCTATTTTGGAGGTCCGACTCATCTGTCCTGCACTGCTGGCCGAAAGGCTTGTTTTGGCGGCGTTGCCGGCTTGTCTGGAAGGGTTCTCTGTTTCTTGTATCGAGTATTTTTCGCTGGAAAGACGGACGACTAATGGGCGCCCGCAAGCTAGTCTCCCGTGCATCTTCTCCTTGGCCAATTTTGCTTCCTGCATGCTCACTTTAATGGTGGAAATCAGGAACTGCTTGAAACATGAGTGATCAGAAAGAAAGAGAAGAAATGTACGTACCTCTTCACTACTATACTGGATGAAAGCAAAGCCTCGAGGCTCTCCACGTTTGCGGCCACGAGTATGCAGCAAAAATTCCTCATGTACGATCTTCCCAAACGGAGAAAACATCTTGAGTAGAGCAGCCCTAGTTGACACAATAGAAAGACAACATTAATTGTCACAAGTACTAGCACACTAGTGCAGCAAAGAAATCAACTCCAAGAGTTTTTACTCACTCTGTTATTCTCATATCAAGGTTACCAATGTAGAGTTTTGCTTCTGTGTTTTCACCAACAAAAACATGATCCTGCACTCAGTCAACACACCCACTTCAGAACTCTCTAATGCTATGAATCATCAAACATGAAAGATTGAATTAACATACTCCTAGATTTTGCTAAGATGTATCATATGCTTACAAAACTGGAAGTCTCATAATAAGTAGTCCATTATTACTTTTCTTCTTCTATTTAACAAACACTGCCATAACGGAACTGAATGGAAAGCTTTGTTCGGGCACACAGACTGTCAAGAATAACCTCGATTCTGGTTCTATCACATTAGCTTCAACTGGCACATCTATTGGCCTATGTTTCAGTTTTATCATATATGTAGAAAACAACCATACACCAAAGTCTCATAATAAGTACTCCATTACTTTTACTTTTCTTCTTCTATTTAACAAACACTTCCACAACAAACTTGCATGGAAAGCTTTGTTCAGGGCACACAGACTATCAAGTTCATAACCTTGATTCTAGTTCTATCACCTTAGGTTCAACCGGCACATCTGTTGGCCTATGTTTCAGTTTTATCGTTCATCTAGAAAACAACCATACCCCAAAGGCAGCACCCGACAGCTTCACAAAGACACATGTTTCCCCCAACCCTTTACTCAAGCCAGTCACTTAAGCACACAGCATTTGCTCAAATACAAAATAGTGCTTACCATGGCAGTTCAAGTTCCAGCTTACAAGCCTAAAGATAAGCTTCGAAAATCTTAGAACTCTGCTTGCACCTGCATGTCAACATATTTTAAGAGCTCAATTCACTTGCCAAACCAAAGTCACAAACATAACATGAAGCATAATTCTATCTTAATAAGCATATGGAAACATTTAGGTGGATTTCGATACGGATTTGTTGAGCGCATGAAATCTGTAACTTACAAAACACTGAGTTTTGGACATTTTGTCAACTACTGGATGCTTAAAAACCACAATTCGAAACTTTACTCCAAATAACACCTCTGAGCTTATAACATCTTCAATCCACGAGCATAAAGATTGAATATTTAAACGAAAGATTAAATTTTTCAAACCAAACAAAAAAATCCCAGAAATTTGTTGCTGGATTCATCAAATTTGCTAAGCTAGATGCAATTGGATTAATAGAAGATTTATGATTCAACGAAAAAGATTGAATCTTTGACAATAAATTTTCCGAAATTGAAAATTGTTGGGATTAATTTGGCACTTACGTGAATACTCAAAACGACCCAGTTGCTTCAGAGAGTCCGTTAAGATGGGAAGCAATTGCAGATTTATGAATGGACTGAGCTGCCTCCAAAAGACTCAGGCTTGGAATGTAGAATTGGAATAGAGCTTTTTAGGAACGACACCGGTTTTATGTGTTGAGGGTTTTGAAAAATTAGAAAATGGGGCAATTGCATTTTGGCATGTGTTTTATTATTGTATTGCAATTGAGGTCTTCCTACTTTGGACACACAATTTAGTCCTTGTAGTTAGTGATCTTTGCAATTATAGTTATTTTCAACATTTTGGATCAAAGTTCATATTATTCTAACTCCAACATCTCGCCAAAATTGTTGTATACAATATTACACTCAATGATCACCTTTTACCCATGAATTAAGAAATCGATTCCGAAATATGTTGTTCCATATGTCTTTTTTTTTTTTTTTTTTTGAATAGAAGTTTAATATCAATAGATCAAACAGCCAAATGGCTATAGTCTACAAAGCTTACATAAGAAAGCCAAAGTCAAAACGACTACCCTATCTAAGCTAAAGCAAACTACTAGAGTCTCTGATGCGCTCGCAAATATGCAAGCCTATACAAAGTAATCAAGCCTCGCCTCCTACGGAAGAAATATTCAACTAACCCTTGCTTGCCAGGCACGCAATTGTGGTACAAACACTGATTAGAAACGTCATAGCAGACATATAGAAGCCTCATCACCTTGCAATAGACTTGAAGGAAATAAAATGCAATTAGTAAATAGCTATCTCCTTCCCTTTCGGGTTGGAGCCTGCTCCAGCACCTGCCTTGTCAAGTTTGGGGAAGAGCCTTTTCTTTGTTGCCCTACTCTCTTCTCCCTGCTTTGCTTTCTTCTTTTCCCCATAGGGTAGTTTGTTTCTACTACCTGCAGGTCTCCCTCTTTTTTTCTTTACCTGGAGAGGTTGCTCATCAGTTTGCTGCACTGGTACCAAACCGAGCTGTTCCGGTTCCAAGTTCAGGTTCCTTTTGCCAACAGCTAAACTCAACTTGAGCTTTTTCGGAGAAATGGTGATGTTATCATCCTCCCTTTGTCGTCTCTTCCCCATGATGCTGTCAGGTACAGTCAACATCTCAGACAATTCACGAATGTGAGCTTGACGTCGAGGTCGAGTCATCAGGATGGCCGGATTGTGGAGCAGCCGCTCCGGCAGTTGGTTGGGAAGCATAGTTCGGAATACCACCTCCTGTCCTCCCATGGAAACCCTAGACCGGATTCCTGCAGTCACTGTGCTAACCGACGTCGAACTCGAGGTCGGAACATTGCTCCCAACAAGCTGCATCTCCGGCACAGGAACAGCAACCTCCTGTGGGGCACCTAAGACCGTGCGTGCTGCACCGTCGGTCTCCTCCAACGGAGGGCCAGAGCAGGGAAGGCCGACATGAGTAACCAGGCCGCAAGTCGAGCAACGCCCAAACAGTTTGTCAAACCTAAATTTGCATAAGAACTCGACCTCATCCTCCACCCAGTACCAGCGTTGGAATGGCAGCGGCCTGTTGAGAGGGATCTCCACCCTGATGCGATATTTTCCAACTTTCTTGGCCTGTTTGTCGATCTCCTTGAAATCTCCAAGAGTAAATCCGATCAAGGACATCACCCTCTCAGAACGGAATGCAGGCGGGATGCCTTGCAAAGTGATCCAGTACGAGGCTGTGGTGAAAGGGACCGAATCAATGGCAGCCACCCCATCATAGTAGGCTAGGGCAACCGGAGCATGATTGTACCCCCATGGCGCTCCCTTCCATATCCGATCCCGATCGGTAGCGTCAGAGAGGGTGAACAGAACCCTCAGTCCCTCCGCCTCCTCTACACGGAGTGATCCATGCACCCGCCAGGCATTCCGGAACATCCCCAGAAAAGATCGATTATTGTACTCTCGAGCAGTGAGCAGCTTGCCCACCATAAACACGTCTGCCTGCCGCAGACCCTTTCCTTGTTTTGGTCGCAGATCAACCTGCTTCCTTCCCTCAGCAATCGCAAGAGATGAAGCCAGTCGAGCAGCCATGGCATCAACAGAAGACATTGTTGATGTTTGCACAGAAGCACCGCCGAAAACCCTAACCCTAGAGAGGAGGCGGCTCTGTTTTTTTTCGTTTTTAGTTTATTAAATTTGTTCCATATGTCTTTTAACACAAAAGGGAATTGAAATAATGAGTCCAACCTTAAAATCAAGAACCTAATCATTAGCAACTTGAAGTTCCAAACATGATCTTTGCAATTATAGTTTTATTTTATTTTATTTTTTATAAACAAATAAGGGATTAGGTTTCAACATTTTGGATCAAAGTTCATATTATTCAACTCCAACATCTCGCCAAAATTGTTGTATACAATAATACACTCAATGATCACCTTTTACCCGTGAATTAGGAAATCGATTCCGAAATATGTTGTTCCATATGTCTTTTAACACAAAAGGGAATTGAAATAACGAGTCCGACCTTAAAATCAAGAACCTAATCATTAGCAACTTGAAGTTCCAAACTTAGGGCCTAGGTGGGTCATGTTTAAGAATTAATTATTCTGGAATCAACTCTAGTTCATGAGTTTTTTAATTTCAAGTAAGTAAATGTGTTATCAATATTATTTTAAAAGACTTACGTTAAGCCTCTAAATTCATTCACTCACCGAAAATTTATATGTTCAGGTAGAAAATGAGTACTTTCAAGCTATGCACACATTTAAAATCTTCAAGAGTAGACCAGTTTTTGATGAGAAGTCTTGAGGAGAGTGTTAAGTATTTATAATTTTAAGACAATTCGATCTCAGTTCTTCATATTAATCAACGAGCTAATGTTGCATCATTATTTAACTCAAATTATAATATAATAGAGTTAATCAAATTTTTATTGTTTCTTGACCATGCTTATTGGATCATCCCCTAAATTTGAATATATGTCATTTTCTTTCTGCCTAACTATCTCCAAGATTTTTTTGCCTAACTATCTCCAAGATTTTTTTAGGAAAAAGGAGAATTTCCCCAAAAACGAAAAAAACATGTCATACCAAAAGGAAAAAAAAAAAAACACATATATCATAGAACAGCACATAAGTGACACAAGTCTTGCACGGTTGTGAGAGGTGTCAATTTTTCAATATTGCAAGGGCTATAAGAAATAAGATAGTGACATTTCTCCACCCACCAACCTGAATGAAAATAATTTCAATTTTGGTCCACCACCATGAAATCTATGATTGAATAGTGATAAATTAGGCCTCCGTTGAGATTGTGATCTGTAAGCGCGTGTACTCCCACACAGTCACTTTGATTGCTATGGCTATGACATCGCCAATGCTAATCTGTTTATCACCGAAAACATGGAAATAAATAATGGGAGCCAGTGGCCATGGACCTGTAAGCTTTTAAGCACATGAAGACCTTGCCCCCATATCTCAGATTCTCAGTGCCCAAATTCCACTACGCTGGCATGCATTAAAGCCTTTGTATCAAACTGTTCCTAAAGTCATCGAATTTCATTCAATGCTTTCATGACAAACAGTTTACAGTTTAGTGTTAATGTTTCAACCAAGTTATTAACCCCCATTGTAGTTAGGTCTGACTGTTGCAGTGGATCTGTCACATAGAAGAAGATACTCCAATTTGGGGAGTTGTACAGTTGCTCTGGAGTTTCGAAACTTTGAAGTTATGCCTAGTTTTAGAAGTGTTTATTGTGTGGAGCACACCTCAAACAGTTTGTAATCTAATTCCGGAACACCCGGTAAGACTTTCACAACAAAGCCTTATCCTTTTCACTACAAAGTCTAGACTTTGCTGCTTGGAACTTGGAAGCTCTCTAATTTGTACCAGTTTAAGCAAAGACGTCAAAAAGAAACAGCTTTTGTCCTTGTCTGTAATAAAAAAATCTCTAGAAAACCCCATTACACCTTCTTCACTTCCGTTAGTCCAAACTAGCTCTGTCTTCCACTCTCTCCTCACTCTCTCTCTCTCTCCCTTTCCTTCCATGGAGGCCAAGCACAACACCCTTCACTTTCTCTCTCTAACTCTCATCTCTCTCCTCCACTTCTCAGCCTCCTTCACTCCCTCAGACAACTACCTCCTCAACTGTGGCTCTTCCTCCAACGCCTCCCTCTTCAACCGCGTCTTCGTCGGAGATTCCACTTCCGGGTCGGGTTTTGGCTCCAGAGGCCGGTCCATTTCAGTCACCAACAACAAAACCCCACCTCCAAACTCACCCTCTCCTTACAACACAGCAAGAGTTTTCACCTCTGCTTCAAGCTATAGCTTCAGCATCAAGAAAATCGGAACTCACTTGGTACGTTTTCATTTCTCACCGTTTTCGGCTCAGGGGTTCGATTTGAGGGCAGCAAACTTTACCATTTCGGTTAACCTGCTTGTTATTTTGACTCATGCACATGTAAACGAAACTGTGATTAGAGAATACATAATGAAAATCGATACCAATGTGCTTGAGATTGTGTTTAGTCCTTTGGGAAATTCGGGTTTTGGTTATGTGAATGCAATTGAAGTTTTTACAGCTCCTGGGGACCTTATTGTGGACAATGGTGCTAAGTTGGTGAGTGCCAATGTAGATGAGTACAGAAACCTTTCTTCACAGGTTTTAGAGACTATTTATAGGATCAATGTTGGGGGTTCAAACTTGACTCCTTTTAATGATACATTGTGGAGGTTTTGGGTCCCTGATGTGGAGTATCTTGCTCTGGAATCGGCTGCTAAGCGTGCCTCGACCACTGATGTGCCGAATTATCAGAGTGGAGGTGCAAGTAGGGAGATTGCGCCGGAGAATGTTTATATGACTGCCCAGGAGATGAATAATAATAACTCAACTGTAGGTGAAAGGTTTAATATTACATGGAAGTTTCCAGTGGCTCTGGGTGGTGCTGCGCATTTAGTTAGGTTGCATTTCTGTGATATTGTTAGCAAATCACTTAACTTGCTGTACTTTGACGTATATATAAATGGATATGCTGCATACCGGGATGTTGATCTATCGGTGATGGCAACCAATGAGCTTGCAACTCCTGTCTATATTGATTTCGTTGTGGACTCAGATGATTCAGGGCTGATAGAAGTCAGTGTTGGTCCTTCTGATCTCAGTAGTCCTATGAGGATAAATGCAATATTGAATGGGGCAGAGATCATGAGAATGGTGAATGTGTCCAATTTACATGCCCAAATTGTGTCTACTGTGTCTAAGAAGAAAAACATTTGGATTTGGGTGGCTCCAGTTGCTGGAGGAGGCTTTGTTGTTCTGTGTTTGGCAATGGTGGCAGTTTTACTTGCTTTAAAGCGCAAGAAGAAGAAGAAGAAGAAACTGAAAACCAGACGTTCAGAGAGTGTGGGTTGGACACCATTAAGGGTGTATGGGGGTAGTTCACACAGTAGAATGTCTGAGAGGACAGCACTTGCATCTCCGGGCGCAAATGGATACTATTGCTTGAGAATCCCTTTTGCTGAATTACAAGCGGCAACAAGCAACTTCGATAAGAAACTAATTGTCGGTTCTGGTGGTTTTGGAATGGTTTACAAAGCAGTCCTGAGGGACAATACAAAGGTAGCTGTTAAGAGAGGTGTGCCTGGCTCCAGACAAGGCCTGCCAGAATTCCAGACTGAAATAACAGTATTGTCCCAAATTCGGCACCAGCATCTTGTATCACTTGTCGGATATTGTGAGGAACAGTCAGAAATGATCCTGGTTTATGAATATATGGAAAAAGGGCCCTTGAAGAAACATTTGTATGGTTCAGGGCTTCCACCTTTGTCGTGGAAGCAACGACTTGAAATATGTATTGGATCAGCAAGAGGTCTTCACTACCTTCATACAGGTTTTGCTCAAGGCATCATACACCGTGACATCAAATCAACTAACATTTTGCTTGATAATAATTATGTGCCTAAGGTGGCTGATTTTGGTCTTTCAAGATCAGGGCCATGTCTCGACGAAACCCATGTAAGTACCGGGGTAAAAGGTAGCTTCGGTTATCTTGATCCTGAGTACTTCCGGAGGCAGCAGCTTACTGACAAGTCCGATGTTTACTCATTTGGTGTTGTGCTCTTTGAAGTGCTTTGTGCTAGGCCTGCTGTTGATCCACTGGTTGAAAGAGAGCAAGTGAACTTAGGCGAATGGGCAATGCAGTGGCAGAAGAAGGGCATGCTTGAAAAAATCATCGATCCCCATCTTGTTGGACACATCAAACCAAAATCTCTGAAGAAGTTTGGCGAAACAGCGGAGAAATGTTTGGCTGAATATGGCGCTGATAGGCCAACCATTGGTGATGTATTGTGGAATTTAGAATATGCTCTTCAGCTTCAGGAATCTAGGCCACGACAAGAACTGCCTGAAGCAGGTGAGAGTAATGAGCTTCCAACAAATAGTATCGCTCCTGGAGATCCATCTCCCAGCATAAGAAGATCGGAAGATGATGGCGCTGGTAGCTCTGAGATCAATACAAGCCAAGTCTTTTCTCAGTTGATGAACACTGATGGCAGATAGCTTCAGGCTTGTGCTGCAATATACAATCAATACTGTACAAGAACTTTAAAGATTACCATTCGCCATAATAGGAGTTGAGGACTACCAATGAGCCAAATCTTAGATGTATGTTCCTAAAGTAACAACTGCCTTCACAAATTCATTTTTCTTTTGATAGCTTTTAATCTTATATCACGATTTTCATTAACAAATGTGCGATGAATTTCTCAGATGATTCTCCCTATTTTAATGTTGTATGTAACTAAGAATCACAGCAACTGCTAATGTTTTCCATTTTTCATATATGTGTTGTCCATTTTTCAAGCACCAGTTCAAATTCAAAAGCCTATATTCATTGAATCTCATACTCTTATACACAGGATTATAATGAATCATGGGAAGCTTGCATTTTTCAGAAATGGAAGTTCTAGCTGGCAAAGCTAGCTGTTCTGAACTAGAAGCAAGATTCTTGTACTCAAAACTTTTCTGACTTTTGTGGTAGTTGTTATTGCTTAATAGTCTGTGGGTGTTATCATTTACTCTGTAGACTTCTAAAAGTGTGACCAATCAATATAAGAAATGGGTGAAGAGAACAATAAAATAGAATGAGTGGGAACAAATGCATTACCGTACCACATCCACAAGAAAAGGGTTTATACTTTATAGATCACACTTTACAGAAGTGTCAATTAGCAATGATCTGGTGAAGCATTACCATGTTTATTGTGTTTTATATGATGCATTTGGAATTGCTGAAACACTACCAATCTGTTGGTGAGATACAGTGGCATGGGAGGTGGTGTCCCTGCTCAAAAATGTCGGTTCCTTTATTCACTTTTTAATCATCATTTGTTAATAAAATGTGAAAAAAGGCGCCCTCGACCCTGTTTTACCATCTTCGGTCACTAGTCACTCGTATGATGATAGTGCCGGGGAAACGACTTTCTAAGAATCTCATATCCTTTGAAGTTCATAATCCTCTTTCTAGTTGCAATTAGTCGATAAGATCAAATGCACGCATGGAGTGATATGAGTGCCAATTGCTAATTTTGCGAAAAAGATCAATGCAGCAATTGGTATTGGCGTGACTAATTTGCATAGCTCGCCCAATACAATCAATTTGCTTGCCAATTCTTAGCAAGCCAATTAGCTTAACCAATTTATGGTTCCCACTAGCACGTGAGGCCAGAAAACCAACTAAAATCTTTTTCAAGACAAACTTAGTGTTGGATTCGTATTACATTCGATTAGGACGGTTTGAATTAAAGATAATTGTTCATTAGATTATTTTTTATTTTTACTGCTTGTTTTCACATAGAGTGACTCTATTTATATTTTCATAATTGGTATTTAGACTTCTTAACTTTCTGAAATTTTAAATATCATCTTTTACCCTTATTTAAAAAAAAAACCTTAAACACAATTCCACCTAGAGAATCAGTCATGCCCAACCTCCATAACTCTTCTTTAAATCATTAAAACGGATCAGAGTATCAGACATGCTTCAATTCTGGTCTTTCTAAATAAGTTGATCGACATAAACAGATACACTTGAATAGAAATATGTTTGAATGGCAAAGTAATCTTGTGCGTGGTTCATGATTTTTGTGCAATAGTTTTTATCAATCTACAACTAAACAATTAAATTAACTCAATGACAATTCCAAATCATACAAAAGATCTAATGTTCTACTTATTTGAGTTTAACTTCGTTGAATTTATCCAAAATTGAACCTGAGTTTTCATATAATGGGTTTTATAAATTCTAAAATTCAAGGAATTTAGAAGTGAATTGAGAATAAGAAAAAAGAAAAATTAAGGTCAAGTTTGCAACTAACCATTCAATTGTGGAGGACATTGGCAACTATCCATTCAATTGTGGAGGACGTTGGTGAAACTTGGTGGTGTGAAAGATAAGGGGAGGTGGGAAGATGATGAAATGAAAAGAGAAATACATAAGGAATACGGTTAAATTTGGAAGTTTGATGACAAAATTATGAACGGAGGTCTAAATGTTAATTGTGTATGCATGAATAGAACCTCCCTTTCACATAATCTATTCCGAAACATTAAAAAAAGAATCTCAATTAAAAAAAAAAATTATATAAAATACACTCACTTTCTTCTCCACACCAGCTATAAATTCTATAACTACACAAAATATTTTGTAAATTATTAATATTAGCAATTTTAAGTTTAAATAGTGTATTGGCAACATAATTGCCTTTGATTGCTGTATTGTCAATGTTTTGATGTCAATAGTTAATTTGCCACTTTGGATGAACAGAGAATAAGGTTGGCAAATTAACTATTGACATCAAAACATTGATGCATTTGCTCTATATTGTCAACTTCGGCGTCTATTTAGAACTTTCATACATAAAAAAGAAGTGTTAGTTAACTAAAATTTAGAAGTTAAACTTTAACTTAATTAATAATTAGTTGCCAATTTGGCCTAAAATACAAGAAAAAGGATCATCATCGTTTACCATTTCCCAGTTTGACAAGAAACCTCCAAAACGACGCCGGATGCTTCACTCTGTCTGTCGCAAAGGTTCTTTGATCACCAACGTCGACGAGGGTAGAATGGTAATTTGGAGTCCCGGAAAGAAGCCATGACGTGGAATCCTTCAAAACGACGCCGGATGCTTCGCTCTGTCGCAAAGCTAGAGAAAACTGAGAAAGTTTTCCAGATCTGACCGACGTCGACGAGGGGTAGAACGGTAATTCGAACGACCTGTCCAAACCGTTAATAATTTGAGCGGCGTGACACGTAGGTCCACCTATCCAACTCAAACTCATGATTACTCAGAATCGTCGCCCCAGTCGCGGACAGCTGTCCCAACCCCTGTCAATTCCGTAATTCTCACCAAACTTCCGGGGCTAATTTTGTCCCCGAAATGCCCCTCACAAAAAGCGAAAAAGGCCAAAAACCCCATGATATTCGGTTTTAATAAAATTTGGTTTGAATCAGTTGCTCTCTCTCTATTTCTTTCTTCTGGAATTCAAAGAGTGACGCCAAAAGTGGTCTGAGAGAGAAATTGAGGGAATCGAGGGAGGGAATATTCCGATAAGGAAACCGGAGAATCGCTGAGAGAGCGAGCGGAAAGTGGCGGGAATTGAAGTGGGGATTAGTTCCTTGGTTTTTGGAGAGAGACAGAGGAGAGGGGGTTAGGGTTTGTGATTTGGATTGGAGATTAGGGCTAGGTTTTCCGGCGAGGAAGATGGCGGAGGTGGTGCTGCATATATACGATGTGACGAATAGTGGATCGGACAAGACGAACAGCACCATTATGCAGATCAACAAGATCTTCAAGGACGGTATTGGCCTCGGCGGCATCTTCCACAGCGCCGTTCAGGTCCTCTCTCTCTCTCCTCATGCAAGTATATGTTTGTAATTTGAGAGTAGTATAAACTTGTAATTGATAGTTGGCTGGGAGATCTAGGGTTTTGGAGCTTTTGTTTTAGGCACCTGGAACTGTTGACTTTGATTCTGTGTGATTATATGTTCATTTTGATTGTAGAAAATGACCTGTGGTATTGACTTGTTATCGAAAGCTCGGATGTGTTGCTAATTGGTTAGTTTGCCTGATAGAGTTGATAATCTGAACAATGAAATTTGCAAGTCAGTGAAATGGATTTGATCTTGGTTGTAACTTTTGCATTGAGTTGTTTGTGAATTTATGAGTTACCTAAATAAGTGTTTCACAGTGTGGTGAATGTGGAATGCCTTTTGTGTTATAACCGTTCTGTTCAGTTTGAATTGTGAACTAGAAAGCGCCGGGGATCTGTATCTGGACACTGTTTGGAGTTTGGCTCTTTGTTTCGCTAATAAGAGGGTTAAGCCTTAAAGAAAGTAACTATGCAAGTCACTTACTTACTTCGCTATCCCCACATTCTCTGAACATGATTCGTATAGTTTGCCTTAGTTCGTGATGTATTCATTTAATTTCCATATGACTTCGGTATTGCAGTCATTAATGGTATATGCTTTATTGGCATAAGGTCTAATATGATTGTTATTTTGTATATGACAGGTTTATGGGGAAGATGAATGGTCATTTGGGTTCTGTGAACAAGGAAGTGGTGTTTTCAGTTGTCCATCAGGAAAAAATCCAATGTACACATATCGCGAAAGCATCGTCCTTGGAACAACAGATTGTTCAATCTTCAAGGTCAATCAAATCTTGAGGGAACTCAGTAGAGAGTGGCCTGGGTTTACTTATGACTTGTTATCAAAAAATTGCAATCACTTTTGTGATGAGCTATGCGAAAGACTTGGGGTGCCAAAGCTTCCAGGTAATAATATTGTCTGAGAGTGTAGTTTACAAGTCATTCTCAAGCTTGAATGCTCATGCTGTGCAACTCAGGGATTACTTGACTGACAAGTGAAATGCTCAGTGAGTTGTCCCTCTGTACATGTCAATTGCCCTGATAAGGAGTGGCAAAGATCATTTATAGTTTAGAAAAAAGATATATAGTTGCATCTGGACTTGTGCTTTAGTAAGGAGTGGCAAAGATCATTTTTGTAGCTAATCCTTGTGTAGCGTGGCATGAATTTAAACATAATTAATTTATTTTAATCCCACATTTGCAGTTTTTGTTTTGCGGCACATCCATTTGTTAGGTTCATGTTATGCAGGGCTCTTATGTAATATCCAGAGGGGCGCTTTTGCCACCCCTCAAACTTATTTCCTTGCTCACCCTCTTTCACCACCCAAAAAGCATTTTCTATTATCTGTTTGGCCCAAATCAGATTGAGTACAGCAATTTTGTGGAAATGATCAATTTGATTGGTCTTCTATTTTGCATTTTCTTTTCATCCATGCAATGAACTCATTGGCACCAAATCCAGATGATGTTTTGGGAATCACAGTTGGTTTTCACATCATGCTACTTCAAAAGTGGTTATTATTATTTTTTTCAAAGTCATTGCATGATCCTTTTTCTCTAGTCATTCTATGGTGGGTAGGGCCCTCCCGATTCATGAGTATCATGGCAGTCCTTCATGTTTTCTTCTTTTAAACTTCCGTCAGCTTTTTCTTTGAGAAAGTGTTGTCTATGTTCAGGATACAAATGTTCACGTTACTGTAATAACTCCTGATTTTCTGTTGGAAAAGTCTCTTATTCGGGTTTGATTCTTTACATGCCTTGTCTTGAAACTACACTGTTAAAGTGCATATATGTGCCTTGCTTCCCTAGTTACTTTGTAATCAATTATGTACTTGAACGTGCATGCTACATAATTGATTAGGCATTTCTGTATTAGACTGTTAAAATGAGTGTCTGGTTGTGAAGTTATGGTTGAAGTGTTTTAATGCCTTTGCATTTGCAAAATTTCCTTTTAAATTATTGTGGACCTAGTCTTATAGTCTTTTTCACAGGCTGGGTTAATCGCTTTGCACATGCGGGTGATGCTGCAATGGAAGTAGCAGGAAACACAGCAGTACGGGTGAGTTATCTTCTGCAGAATCTGGGGTGCTAAGCTAGATTTGTCATTGCTAATATTATCTCCGTTTCATTCTCATTATCATTGCGGGATACATGATTTAAAGTTACATTTTCAGTGCCCATGCTGGGTGGTATATGCTCAGTGCATACATTGATGAAATTTCTGAAGTTTGCAAAAAAGTGTTCGATTTGGCTGTTAACTTGCTTTGATATAATGATGCTTTTCTCAATTACATAAAATGTGGAGTACTGTTGTAACACATTACAAATATGGTCATTATAGTGAAACTCTTGCTATGAGGTGTGCTCTTTTTGAATTTGCTGATAATCTTGTTCTTTGCTTTGGCATGGTTTGCATAACTCCTTGAAGTGTGAGTTACTGTCATTTACTACAATATTACTATATTCTTTGGTTGTTTTATTGCATGCGAGTCTGACAGTTTCTGGGGTTGCAGTTTAAACAAGCCAAGACAGAGATTGTATCGGCGAGCAAAGTTGCTTATCGTTTCCTTGTTGGCGTCACTAACAATGTCATAGCTTCTCCCGAAGCTTCTGGAAATTCAAATAGAGGGGCCCCTAGATTTCAATCAGCTTGGTTCAAAAACCTAATCCCTAATGGAGCCAAACCATCTAGTAGTTCTGAATTTGATAGTGAAGAGAATGCACTTCGGCAGCAACAGCAGACAGATTCAGACTTGCCGCTACCACGACATTCTCGACCATTGCAGCAGACAGATTCAGACTTGCCACTACCACAACATTCTCGACCATTGCAGCAGACAGATTCGGACTTGCCGCTACCACAACATTCTCGACCATTGCATAGTTAGGTTTTGTAATTCCATGTTTGCAATATGTACTAGTTGAATCTGTGCAAAGGCCATCCATGTGTTAATTGTGTATCAGTGAAAGATTATTTTGTTGTTGAACTGGATTCTGCCCATCAATTTCCCAGAAAACTGCAATATATTCAATTGATTGTACGAGCTTGTAGTTGCTTTATTGTACGAATTGATTTTCATGGCTTCTGATAAGATTTTCTTATGTTTTATTTTTCGTTGCGGTAGAGAGATTGATATTTGTTTGATGAAAACTGTAGTCTGGAGCAAAAGTCATGTTTTAGTTTTGTTTTTGGTCTACATTTGTCGACAAAGATTTCCACATTTCCTCAGTAGAGGTCATATTTTATTTGCGCTTGGTTTAACCATGGGAACACTTTTGCCCATGAAAGTCCCATTGGCACATGTCAAATTTCAGTTTTGCTTTTGAAACACTGGGAACTTCGTCCAGCAACAGCCAAAACAAAGGAGTCTCACCAGGAAACAAAGAGCCATAAGAGTGAATGTCTTTTCAAGCCAAGCCATAGATTCTCAATCAAAGCAGGCTGCCATGACTAACCTTTAGAAACAAAATTTAAAATGGTTGCTATTAGTCTATTACCTTTAGAAACGTTAAACTCTAAACTCTAAAGAGCAATGCATAAAATTGGCAAACCTTTGTATCCATCCAAAAGAATACCATCAGCTCCCCAACGAACTGTCGTCAGCAAATGTACTCCAGCCTTCAAAATTGCATTCTATTCATAACAACGTTCTCTTCGATCAATTCTAATGAAATTGACTTCGTATTTATATGACTAGTTTATGGAGGGGGTGGATGTTCTGTGAACAAGGAAGCTTCTCACTTGACCCGAAAAAATGCGCACATATCGTGAATGCATTCTCCTCAAACCAGTGAAACCACAGAATGTTCAACCTCCTTTTGAACCAAAAGAGGTTAATACTAAGCCTTCAAAATTGCATTCCCACATTGCCTTCAAAATAATGCAGTAACTCCATTTTACAGAGTATGCTTTAGTGTCATAAAATGGAATCCAAACTGGGGATATTCATAATCACAACATTTTCTTTCAGTAAAGATCCGAGAAAACTACATTGTTTCACCACACAAAGAAGAGAGAAGAATTCCTCCAAGAAAATATAAAAAGAAAAGAAGAGCATAACTCTGATACATTGACCAAACTGGAGAGTTGTGTATCTCATGAAAACAAACAATCGCAAAATTATATACAGAAAATTATTATTGGAATATAGCCCAGGCTAGTTTCCACTAACATGACAATTTGACTCAGATGTCATCTACCGTCTTAGCATACCATCAAGCACAATTGTGCCTTCATGTGAATCCTCTGCAATCTGGAGAGATGAAACAGCCTGTGCCGCAATAAGACCAGCAGCAAATCCCGTTTGCCCCCAACCTGCTTCCTGGCAAAATGAAGGGTGGCGGTAATCCCTTCCATAAGGCCCAGTTGAGAACGACCATTCATTGTTCCCCAAACCACCCCACTTGCACCCTGATCTGTAACCATTAGATCCCCACCCCATTCCTTCAAGTGAACACTTAGCAGAATCCTGATAAGGATAGCAAGCCCTTCCTCCACCCATAAACAAGTCAAAATCACCAGGACAATCCCAGGACTTGAGCACTTCATCTTTGTTCAAAACAATTTCACACCTTTCATCAGAGTCTTCGTCCAATAGAACATGCAGGGCAACAGCCTCGGCAATTGCAGCACCCTCTTCATCAAGCCTCTGTTGCTCTTCCTTCTTCTTCTGTTTTTTCTTTTCTAGTTCCGAAATTATGGCAGCTGAAGTAGCAAGAGCTTTCTCCAAGCGCCTCTTCTTTTTCTCAGCCTGTTTCTGACGATCCAACTCATCCTTCACCTGCTTCTTCTTAACTTTTCTCATAACAGGTTGCACTTTATTACACTCCATTTTATCCATTTAGACTAACAACCTCTAAACAGCTCACTTTGTTTAACTTATTTTGAAATTCCTCTAGTATACATTTTCCCTATAACTATGTCCCCCTAGTTTTCTATATCACTAAATAAAATTTAATTAATTCTCTTGTTGAAAACTAATATACTACTATGATCCTCAGAACTACACCCACTCAGGTCTGTAAGAATACCTCATTTTGCGTACGATGCAATCCCAGACAGAAACAACAGGAGACAACAGAAGGGCAAACTGATACGTGCTCACTGATCCACCCCTTGGCATCATTCTTCCTAATTTCCCACAACCTTTGCATTTTCCCATGCTGATCATGCTAGAAGAACTGATCATCAAATGCCAATTATTGAAGCAATAATAACAATCTGCTTAAAACCGCTCACATGGCCTTCCTCACTGCAGCAAAAAGTAAAGACAGTCAACATGGGGGATCAGCAAGGTGAAACATCTATACCTCTATTTTAGTAACCAACTCAATAAACATGTTTAATTCTGCACAAAGAAAAGAACAAACAATTAAGAAACAAATAAGACCAATGCATCAACAGATGTCCAATCCAACTCTTTCGTCTCTCACAGCGACAATCATACAACACTGACTGCTACTCATAGTTTCTGAAAGCACTTAAACACAAACTTCAACCAAACTATCCTCAACCCAATGGAATATCATGAATCCAGTTCTGCGCACACGCTCAACAAAAAGGAATCCAGACTTGATTATGCCACTAGAAAGTAAACAACAAAGACCACCAAAATATCACCTAGACTATCCAGGTCACAGTGAAGAGAAAACCCCAAAATCATGACCATGAGTACAGTACAGTGCTAAAAAAACAAAGTAGCACTCTACAAAAGCCAAACAACATAAATCAGATATAAGTCCCACTAATATACCTATAGCCCAACCGTGATAACCAAAGTGAAGACAATAAACACCGTGAATAAGATCTATATAACCTAAAATTGACCTACATAACAGTATCCCAGAAATCACAAACATGTCAGATCTAACATCATACTCATTGACAATTTGACAAAGCACTGAACTAATGAGTCAACTCTAATCACAACTCTAAATCCCCAAGGTCCTAAACATAACAACCTGAATCATAACCAACAAAACCAAATCAACCCAATCTTGTTAATAAAAACAATACTAACTCGATACATCCATGAACAAATTCTCAATTCAATTCAACAACTGCGTACAAAGGTGATAACGAAAACTGCAGACAGACCATTGATTCAACTTTCATTCAATTTCCCGATCAACGGCATCTAATTTGTTCAAATCAATACACAACCAAACAGATCTGTACCAAAGACTAGTCCATGCACATAAACGCGTTATCTAATCAAATTCAAATTCTACAATTGTAACCGATTTCATATCGGATCCAAACACCGATCAACCTAATCAAACAAATCTACTCGAAATCCAATAATCATAATCAGATTCATACATGAGATCATAATCAAACGAAATCAAAAGCGAGAGAGATCGAGAAAGCGAACCGGAATTAGACGAAAGGCGGAGAAGAACGCCGGGATCTGTAGGTCATCGGCCGGAAGTTGAAATCGGAAGTTTAGTTTGAGAGTGGTTGGATCTAAACAGAGAGGAGTTGTGGTGGAGTTGTGGAAGAAAAGAAGAAGAAGAAAGAAAGAAAGTGAAAATTTCGTGACAGAGAAATAACCGACACCACAGAGAGAGAGAGAGTAATCGTGTACGTCACGAATTGGAAAGCGACACGTGACTCCGTTGATTGACATGGGTAAATCTAGAATCTCAGACTTTTCGCGCTTTCCTTGAGAATATAATCTACTTTGTTTTTTATTCAACGGCCAGGATTATAGATCTACCGACGCTTTGGCCATCGCAGCCGTCTACTTGTCTAGCGTAAGCTAGGAGGAGATAAGTGGATAGGCTACGGAGAGGTTCTACTTGGTGATGGCGAATCTGGGCCTTCATTATTCTAGCTCAAGCTGTGTGTATTATATATATATATATATTTTTTTTTTACTGTTTTTGGGCCGACAATTTAGCGGGCCGAAGCTCAAAAGGAGAAATATATGGAACGCTATTCGGCGTAGGGTTGGAAAGGTTTAGCCAAAAATCGAAACCGTTCCGAACCAAACCGGGAGATGACATTATGTCTAGAACTTTGTGACTATTAATCAAAAGATAACAATAAAAAGTAAATCAACAGCTTGTCCAAATAAAGCCCGGAATCACTAAAATGATCGATAACAATGGTGAGATACTTCATAATCACTAAAACTATGGATAACAATGGTAAAATACCTTCATTAAAACAATAACAGTACATAAAAGCAATAGCAAGGGTGATCCAAAAATTAATGGGAGACGAGTATCATCATTTTTCTTTCGTGAGTCAAGCTCACTACTTCTCACTTATAAACAAAAAATTAATATCACTATACCAAATGATACCGAGCGTAATGAGTGTCATTTTAATGACAACATGAATCGAATTTCAGACCTTCCATGAATACTATATGCTCATTAAAAATAGAATGAAAAATACTAGGTATCCCTAAGTAAAGCTGTTGATAAAGCCCAAATTGCAAAAGCATTGAGTTTTCGTTGAGAAAGCCCTTTAGATGGAAATGAAAATGGCAGTGTTCTAATGAGTCTCTACTTCTGATGATTCCTAAACTCCACCTAGAGCTATAAGCCGCAATGCTCGCCGTTCAACTCCTCCCCACCCTAAATCCCAAACCCTCCATCACCACCACCCCAAACCGCCGCACCGTCCTTAAACCCTTCCACAACCCCAAAACCCTAAGACCCAACTCCTCCCCATTCACCGTCCGCTCCGTCCTCCAATACAACAGAAAGCCCCAATTGTCCGGCGACACTCCCCGCGTGGTCGTCATCACCTCCGGCAAGGGCGGCGTCGGCAAGACCACCACCACCGCCAATGTCGGCCTCTCCCTCGCCCGCCTCGGCTTCTCCGTCGTCGCCATCGACGCCGACGTCGGCCTCCGCAACCTCGACCTCCTCCTCGGCCTCGAGAACCGCGTCAACTACACCGTCGTCGAGGTCCTCAACGGCGACTGCCGCCTCGACCAGGCTCTCGTCAGGGACAAGCGCTGGTCCAACTTCGAATTGCTCTGCATTTCCAAGCCCAGATCCAAATTGCCCATGGGCTTCGGCGGCAAAGCCCTCGTCTGGGTCGTCGACGCCCTAAAGGCCCGGCAGGAGGGCTGCCCGGACTTCATCCTCATCGACTGCCCGGCCGGCATTGATGCTGGATTCATTACCGCCATCACTCCGGCCAATGAGGCTGTGCTGGTGACCACGCCGGACATTACCAGCTTGCGAGACGCCGACAGGGTCATTGGGCTGCTGGAGTGTGATGGAATCAGAGACATTAAGATGATGGTGAACCGGGTTCGGACTGATATGATCAAAGGTGAGGACATGATGTCTGTGCTGGATGTGCAGGAGATGCTGGGATTGTCATTATTGGGGATGATTCCGGAGGACACGGAGGTGATTCGAAGCACCAACAGAGGGTACCCTCTGGTTTTGAATAGGCCACCCACATTGGCTGGACTGGCTTTCGAGCAGGCTGCATGGAGACTTGTTGAGCAGGACACTATGAAGGCTGTCATGGTTGAGGAAGAGCCCAAGAAGCGCGGCTTCTTCTCATTTTTCGGAGGGTGAAGAGTTTTGGACTTTTCGAAGTGGCAGTGATCCAAAGTTGGCTAGTTTTCTTTTGGTTGAGTTCATCTGCAGATGAGATTGTTCATGATTAGGTAGAGTGAGAAGTTGTGTATGTACAGAGTCAGAGAGTCAGTAAAGTTTGTTTTTTCTTGAATTCAATTCTATGTTGTCTTTCTCTAGTCTCTATTGGCTTGGCTTAGATTTATAGTGGGTTCATTTTTTGTGGTTGTTTGTTCAAGCATAATATGCTGTATTTACTCGAATGAGAAACAATGAGAATTGGTACCTGGTCTCTTGAACTCTATGGCTTGAAAAGTTCGTGCCTGATATTTGCAGTACCATTTGATGAATTTGATTGTCTATGCTTATAACTGCTAATCTGCGGGAAGTTCAATACAAAGTTTAATAATTCTGTAATAAGAATTCACAATAATCTAAGGACAATATAACTACAGAAGATATATGATTTACCTTAAATGCACTTTGCAACCAAATGAACCTGTAACTTTCTACCCAGTCACTTTCGAGTTTAGTCATCGGCTTTCCTCATTTCTGCACCAAAGTTCTTGTGGCAAGAAACAAAAGCCTGAAGTCCATCTGCTATAAACTTTATCATTCTGTATATTCCCATTAGATGGCAATGTGTTTCAGCCAAGATGAACATTTTGTTTCCCTTAAACCACTTACAAAATTGCTTTCTTTTCTTCTAGTTGGCGTCTTATCCAACCAAATCACCTCATGCAAAGGCTTGGTCACAGATGGGTTAGTGGTTACCATATTTTCCATCTCCAGTTTGGGGTATCTGGTTAGAGTTTACTTGTAATCTTCTTCGCAATTCATAGAGCAGCTTTGGCCCCACTGTTGTTATATCACCTGAGTGATTCAAATCATCAATGACTCCACTTCAATTTCAGAATTGTCCCTTTGTTATGGAACTGATGAGGGCGGATGAGAATATTGAAAGAAGGGGCATAAAGTACCTGCTCCAAGTGTTAAGACAATGGTATCATGATGAGGGTTCTTGCATATCTGATATACCAACCTCTCTACCACATCACCCTGTAAAACCACCAAAATTTATTTTCAACAGTCATCAAATTAACACAAGAACATATCATATCCAGTACAAGAAGCTTCCCTACTAAACCCTTTCTTGAGTTGCGATTTCCATTTGATCCCACTGTCATTTTGTTTTCTCAAAGTCATGTTTCCATGCTCTTTCAGACATTATTGTATCATATTGTCCCAAAGTATGTAAATATTTTACTTCAAAGGATTCCCCAAAATGCATCCTGTACTTACTAAAGAAACCTAAAACTTTAGTATTACCAGAGGGATGTATTCGGATGGCGGGCTGATTACAGAAGCAGCTAACTCCCTTCCACCAACGTTCCCAACATCTATTTCTCTAGCAGCATAAACCTGAAATCATAACGGACAATTTGTATGAACCTGGCTATCACATAATACAAACTCTAGGTACCAAGGAATTTACCTCTGTAACTACAACTTGATCTGCATCACAGAGGGCACTGGCAAAATCATCCTTCAGTGCTGCTAAACGACTACAAATCATATCATAGATCAGTCTTACCACAAATATACGAACCATGCTAATGATAATAGAGAGTTTGAGACTCTGGAATACCTGTAAGTATGAGGCTGAAATACAACTAAAAGAGACTTGATAGGGAACTTCTGGCGGGCAGCTTGAATAACTGCTTGAACTTCCATTGGATGATGGGCATAATCATCATATATATCGCATCCACATATTGTGCCAATCATCTCAAAACGTCTTGAAACGCCTATAAAATTGTTCAAATGCAACCACAAACCATTTATTGTATTGTTAATTTCACGTTGGTTATTGTATAATGCTATCACAGTGGCAATAACCTGCACAACACAAATGGGAAGGAATTAATAAGCAAGTTAGCGGCCTTCAATATGCTCGATCTTACTGAAGTCTCTAATAAGAAATGTCAGGCTTACGAATGGGAAGTAATGATAATTTATGATATCATTCACATAGGAAGAGGCAACATTTTCAATGTGATGAGAAACATTGTACTCAGTGTGGTGTGCTACTCACTGCTAGTGAATTTAGGACATTATGAACTCCTGGAACCTCTAGACTGATGTCTGCCACTGAGCGCCCCCAATGACACTGCAGGAGATTTAAGTTTCAATACATCATTTATCTATATGAAAAATAGTACAGAACAGCAAAAGATAAAGTACAGTATTTTAATTCAGAAGTCACATCAAAATGCACAACAAAGCATTCAATAAGAATCAGAGAAGGAATAGACCATCATTACATACCAGTGTATAATCACTACCACCCTTTAAATTTGGCCTAATTGATGATGCACTCCATTCATTAGAACTTGTAGTTCCATAAGTCGTTATGTTGTAGCCAATGCAACATTTTTCTAGCGGAGAATGCATTAGACCGCTCAAAGTATCTGATCCACTTGCTTGCTTTACATCAGTCAGCTAGGAATAGGCACCCGACTGTGGAATACCAAATATTTTAATTAGATTATATAAGGAATTTAAATGAAAAGCCTGTATGGTGAGCAAAAGTATATTGAATAACCAATGCATAAGCTACCAAGATGAGACCAAACTCATAGACTCATTGACACAGAGTACAATATAATTTGAAGTCCAATTACAGAGAATTGGGAGTGAAGCAACTATAAGGAATTATATTAAGGACAAACAAATACACTAGAACAGCTGAGATGGATGATGCATTAACTTAAGCAGATCTTATTATTTTTCTTGGTAGACAAAATGGTAAGCACACAACACTTCTAGAATGCCTACAATCTACTGCACCAAAAATTAAAATATAGTAGAGCAATGTACCTATCCCCACATAAAATGAGATGTCCACCCACCCTGATTAGATTCAGGAATTTATGGAAAGTAGCTTTAACTGCTTCCTCGTTTTGGAAAATATCAACATGCTCCCAATCCAGATTTGTTACAACAGCTATATAAGGTGATAGTCCCAGGAAGCAACCATCATATTCATCAGCCTATTTACAAACATTATTTTATGTGTAAATATACTATCTTTATAATGATCAAAATGGCTTAGAGAAAGGACATATGGTATTAACTAGTAAAAGCTTAACAGCTAACATCATTTCCTGCTGATAAGAGATTATCATTGAGATTTCAAATTAGATATCTCCAGTCCTTTACCACCTCACCATACTTCGCCTAAACAGTGAAATGAATTTAACTCTACATTTGTAGCAAGTTATGTCATTCCTTAGAAAGTATACATGTCATTATTTCAGATTTTACTCATTTTTGAGCTCATGCAACTTATGAGATAAAATTAACTCCATCTTTAATCAGAGTATACCTCTAGCACAAAATTTTTACCATCTCCCAAGATAATGTTTCCACCCGAGAACTGCAAAGGACAGTTTTTGATCATTTCCAATATGTAATGGTAGAAAGTCATCAATCATTATGATACAAACTAATTGCCTTCATTGACAATGCTAATTCAAAGGAACCAAGAAAACTATGGATTTAAACATGGACAAATGGAGATACCCTTTTATCCAAAGTTGCTTAAAGGAAAATTGATACCTGTGGCACGTGAGCTCCAACTACAGCTGTAAGACTATCACCCATGGCGTCTAGAACATAAGCAAGCATACTTGCAGTTGTACTCTTTCCTATAAGTATTAAATAATAATTCTTATCATACATGAATATTAAGAAAAATGAAACAAGGTAACATAAGCTTTAATTTCACTGCAAGTGAATCACTATCACCATTATTATAGTATATCAGTTTCAGGTTTTGGTATGAGCATGCTAGCTTTAATTCTTTGGCAAGATCACAATCTAAGCATACCACCATCACATACATGTACTTTCTAAAGGAATCTCATACACTCTACTGAAGCTAAAGAAAAAGGAGACTAACCAACCTATTTAACATTGCCAACTAGATACTCAGATAACAATAAAAAATCAGTTGAGAGAACAATTTCAAAATTTAATGACTTCAGGATTAAGACTATATCAACACCAACTATATAGATTCATCACAGAGGTACAAACATTTCATAATTTTGGTGTTTCTACTAATACTGCATTTTAAAGTCGATGATACTGAAAGTTATCGTAAAACCATTTGGGCTACACTTATTTAATAGGCAGTAGATAGATCGCAGAGAACATTTATATAAACCCATGTTGACAATGTTAAGCTAGCATAACTATGATTGACGAGGATAATAGATTATAATGATTCTCACCATGGCTACCGCTTACAGCAATAAGATTGTAGCCCTGTGTCAGCTGTCCTAACCAATGGTCTCGCTTGTACCTGTATCAGAAAGCAATGATGATAAGAAACCAAGCAGAACAACCGATATGGCACACTTGTACAGACAATCCTCTAAACTGCTGAAGTGCCATATCTGATAACAATAGCCTACTTGGTTATCCTTTAGCATAGCACAGAAGCACACAATTACCAAACCTTCAACTGCTCGGCTAATAAACTAAACACCCCCTATCACATTTTCTACCAGCAAAACTCAAAGCAATTTTCACCCCCTATCACGGGAACTCCAACCGAGTTTGCATACAAAATCTCCACATTGTCTTGAGGAATAGCACTCGAAACAACAACGGCGTCAGGTAATCTCGACGCACATCTCCTCTGCATATTTGTCACTGAATGACCTATATGCCCCGGCTTCCTGCAATGCATCCACGAAGCTACTCCATCTCATATCCGAGCCACCAACCTCATTACCCTACCAAAACTCCAAATCAATTACCGAAAATCCGTAATCCTAGAAATAGCTAGATGACACTAAAAAATCAATTATCATAATGAACTAGTGTCAATTAGGGATTGAAAATCAAGCTTTACCTGTTTGAGTGCAAGCATGGCCAGCGCGGACAAGCCACAGCCTCCGATACCGACGAAGTGAATCCAACTCTTCAATTCTCCAATTCTGGCTCTCTCTCGTCGTTGAAACTAGTCGAGATTGAGAAGCCAGTACTGTTTTCCGTCGAGGCTATTCCAGTGTGGTTGGGTTTGGAGTGGCCTGAGACGTGAAGCTTTGGCTTGGGTGTAAAATTGGCGGGAAAATGGAGGGTTTTGGACGGACAAATTGCCGGGAAAATATCATTTTCAGTGTAAAACGGTGCCGTGATTTCCAATAAATTGGTTCGGCTTTCAAGTGGAGAAAATGGACCATGACGCTATAGTCGGTGATATGGACGCTAAGATGAGGCCCAACTCATTGTTGTGTAATTTTCTATAATTATTCTTTCATTTAAACCGTGGTGAAAAGGAGAAATAAACTAAAACACTACAAGACTAACTATATTAGAATTGAGAATGTTCACCGTGGTTAAAGAGGAGAAGAGATCATTAGTGTTATTTAAATTAAGTAGCTCTAAACCAAGGTCAAATATATAAGTTGGCTGGGTCATGACTCATGAGCCACAATCATTTCATAAACGTACCCTGACCGTAGGAGCTCTTTTTCTTGGTTAGTTTGAGGTGACGGGCATTATATTCTTTGATTTTCTTTCCTCCTGCGCGCAAACCTAGCTTTGATATGTTCCTGTCCTATATCTAAATAATACTTAGATTAGGGTACGATTTCATTCGTATATTTCATGCACCCAAAAATTTTGTATTTCTTTACCTAATTAATGATCGGACCATTAGTGATGTGATAACTCATGAGCGCTGAATTCATCACATGCATGTGAGTTGACGTACGCTAGCTATTGCCGTTGAACAAAGATAGAAAATAAAAATAAAAATAGACCAAGTTTGCCTTTATCTATTTCATTATACAAGTAAATAATTCTTTGATTGTTGTCCACAAACTTATAGCTATTCGATCATTTCCTTATCAATGATGGAACGTACGGGTTTAGCAAATCCAGAAGCTGCAGAAGCTATATACATTAGGACAGGCAAATTGAGCCTAGGTAATCGACCTCTTCACCATCAAATTAAATCTATCAAGATATTCTATTTGTCAAACGCCATGTACCGGGGATTTGGTTTTAGACATATATACTCATATAATATATGCCATATGCTGGCTAATGGACTTAAAATAGGTCCCTTAAAATATCTACAAGAGTTCATCAACTATTTTCTGAAGAGAATACATGTCACGCCCCGAATTTTGAATAACAAATTCAAATCCGAAACATGAATTAAACAACTTAAACAAATAAACGTTCTGAATTTTTTTTTTTCAGAAACAACCTCGCCACTCACGCTCAAATTCAAAACTCGAAGACCTCGAGTTAATTATTACAACTCACTCGTACAAAGTAACTTGTAAAGCTCTAATGAGCATAACAAACCTCACAACTGAAAATCAGAGTATTACAAAGCAGCTACTCTACACGGTTCGATCACCTTCCTGAATTCTCCAGTCCTGTAGGATTATCCGCTACACCGTTTGAATAGTGTACCGGGATTGCAACAACACAAAACCCGGTAAGCTTTTGACAGCCAGTATGAGTAAAAGAAAGAATGGTTGATTTATTATAACACAGTACTTTTAACTCAAGTAACAACCAACAATTTCAACATCCACAAAGAAAACCACAATCTCGATAATCGATCACCAAAATCATTAACTCCAAATCATTTGAAATCACACACAAAGAAATCAAATGAATCACTCATCTCTACTCTTAACAAGATGTCTTTATCCCCACAATACGGAATAATATTTCTCAACTTTCTACAAGTCTCATCCATCACTGCACTTCCCAATTAAACTAATAAGAACATTAATCATGCATAGAAAGTTAATTCAGGAAATAACCAACACGCATAAAATCAGAAGTCATAGTAATCCCTGCATATAATTTAGTTCAGGAGATTACATTAAAATCAAACAATAAAATGAAAACGAGAAATAAACGGGAAATCGAACCATAGAAATGATCAAGGAAATAAATAGAGATAATAAACAATATAACCGAAAAAGAAGAAAAGAGAAAAAGAATAGAAATTTAAACAAAAGAATTAACAAGGAAATTAATTAAAAACATCATCAACTCACACTAATAAATCCATCCAAAACTCAACACCTTTTACCAAAAGGACTCTTACAAGTCACATCGTGACAAAATCATAGGAAATGTTAACCTAACAAATCATTATGAAAATCCGGTCCAACCTGGACACGTTGGCAGACAGACTAGAGCTCTAACTGATCGAAATCACTAACCGGGCCAAAGGCGTAATTACGATATATTGCCTGAGGATGCAACCTGCAAACCCCGGATCTTTAGGCCAACCTGACCCTTAGATCAAAACATTTAAGCGAGTCGCACTGGACCCAAAATGTTAAAACAAATCAAACGGAGAAATCACAACCTGTGACTCTCAAATCCTCAGACCACCGGTCGTCAGATTAAAACATTTAAAATGGTCATACCGGACCTGAAAATGTTTCCCAACCCAAAAGGAGAAATCACAACCTGCAACTCCCCAAATCCTCAAACACTTTTCAAAACAATAGAAATACCATTTCCCACGACATATTGTTTCCCGAAAAGTCATACCCAAAAACAATATATGAACTCACTCACAAATATTGTTTGCATCACAACAATTCTACCAATACATATATGTTTCCGACATATGTAAATATTCAATTCAATAATCCACATACCACAATGCCACACCATCCATATATATATTCCACATAAATATATATATACGTAATTATCCGCTCAGGGATAATCACTAATACCAACTATAGTCCACACAATAAAATCGTGAAATTCATTTTTATAGTTTAAATACATTTTACTTACCTATGGACCGTAGTTGATCAAGCCCATATGATTTAAAACAAATATTTATTTCATAAATATTTTCACACAATTACGACAAAATAAAGTAATTAAATTTATTCGGTTCGTAATATGAACCACGTGAGGTTTACTCACCTCTGATCCAGCTGCGTCTTCTTAACAGCTTAATTAACAATCTCACGAATCGTCCGCCAAATAAATCCATCGATCACCTAATCCAATAATGATCTTAACTTAGCCAACAACTCAAAAGCACACATATACGGGAATCTGACGGTCGGATTCTAACTTATATAAAAATCCGACGGATGGATTCTCACAAATCGCCTCCCGAATCACCATTTCTCAATTATACGAAGATCCAACGGTTGGATCTTCGTCCGTGACCACACAAAGTCATCGGGACAGTCATACGATCAACATATCAAATCTACAATTCCATCAGACGGTCTGATCTTCACAGATCACAAATCGAACGATCGAAATCGATCGAAACTTAAAAATTCATAACTTAATCATACGATATCCAAAAATTACGTGTAATATACCAAAATGATCGTATTGAAATATAGAATCTGAAAATGTACAGAAACCATATTTTTGATCCCCGGAGGTGGCCGGAAAGGGCCGCCGGAGTTAGTGGCAGAGCCGCCGCCGACCACCGCCAATGGTGTCGGGGCCGGGCTGCTCTTCTTCCTCTCATCATGCTTAACAAAAAACTCTAAAGGCTTGCTATCAGAAAACATCAAGAAGAGGTCGAAAATTACCAAACTCAGTCACGGTGGCCGGAATTTTTCCAGAATCCGGCGAGAGCTCCGATCAGCGTGAAAACGTCCACCACTCGCTTCGATTCCTTCTGGAGACTGGTTCAGAATCTCAAGGCGAGTTCATCAAGCCAAGAATCACAAAGAAAGGTGGCCGGAAACTCAAGATATCGGCGTTGACTCAAAATCGGGCTTAAATCGGAACAAGCTTTCCGCCGCCGCTACAGGCCGCGCCGCCATGAAAGGCTGCCACAGACAGGTGCGCAAGGACCATACGAAGCCAATGGAAGAAGTTTGGTGAGGATCGGTGGCCGGAGGAGGAAGATATGGCCGGTGGAAGTTTGGAGGCGATTTCCGTCTTCGGGAGGAAATCTGCAGCCGGTTTCCATTTTTGGAAATTCTGAAAATATTTTCGGAAATTTCCGAAAATGGAAGCTTTATACTAAATTGGAAACTTTTTCAAAAAATCATAACTAATTCATACGAACTCCGATTTTTTGCGTTCCGCATATGCACGCGATCGTATCGACGAGCTCTACAACTTTCACGAAGGAAGTTTTCCCAAATTTTGAACGTATAAAAAGTCAACTTTCGCGAGCCCCTAAATAACGTTCGTTTTTTCGAAAATTAATCGTTCGAACTAATTCCACAACTTCTCCGAGCCTCGTACTCGCTCCCACTATCGTGAAATCATTTCTAAAAATCCACGGAATTTAATTTGGATTTTTCGGGGTATTACAATACATTCACAATTGGGGCAACTTATAGCACATCAGTTGATTGAGGCGCGTTTGTGGGCATAAAAATGATAACCCCGAGGAGTACTTGCACATAGCAAAGGAGAATGTCATCACGAAGTCTTAGTGAAATGCCATAAGAGTGTATGTCTTTTGAAGTCAAGCCATAAGATTCAAAATCTAAGCAGACTGGCATGTGAAAGAAC
The DNA here is from genome assembly GCF_958449725.1 of Rosa rugosa. Classification (NCBI taxonomy): domain Eukaryota; kingdom Viridiplantae; phylum Streptophyta; class Magnoliopsida; order Rosales; family Rosaceae; genus Rosa; species Rosa rugosa. The sequence continues at coordinate 51,851,719 of NC_084825.1, forward strand.
GTAATGCACACCGGCTTTTATAGTTCCATATATAAATGGAAGAGTATCATAAGCAACCCCATGGGATTAGCTACATGTTCACAACCATCTAGAAGAACTGAATGGATGGGAATCCACTGAAAGATCATCAAGAGCAGCACTGCCACTCCTCAGAGGAACTCCAACCATCATATCTACCCCTTCAATGTTTATCACCATAGAAAGAGAAGGCCACACTTTAGCCATTTTATCAAGCAGTTTCCAAGCTACAGATACCATGAAAGTCTATCATGGACATAATTACATAACAGTAACAATTATCCTTGGGCTTCCAACTAGAAGAAACTCTAATCATATATAATATCCAGATTGCAGTAATGAAGTAAATCAAAAGAGTATTATTGGAACCAAATCATCATATAAGCAAGCGGCAACCAACTCAGCAACAACTACAAACAAATGATTTGATTAATAGACGGGAAAAAAAAAAGAAGAAGAGAATATTTTACCCCGGCCACCTGCAACATGTTGAGTACTAAGGAAGCTAGCGCACAAAGCATTTAAGCAGGCGGACAAAGCAGGATTCCTTGCAATGGGGCATGATGGTAAAGGCGCGGGTAGACAGGATCTTGTAGGGCAAGGCTTGTGCTCTCGGATCAAACTCATATTTGAATACTATGATAACAACACGCACCTTCTCAAGCCCTAGTGAATTTACAGTACGTTCCTCAACCGGGTAGCTCCTGACCCTAACAAAGCAGATTTTTCCATCTCCTAGATCGATGAGACGAAACTGCTTAGATATTTCACGCAAATTTTCCAATAAGCCCAGCAACCTGGGTTTCATATTCACAGACCCGTAGCTGGTAAGATAAGAACCTTTCAAATCATCAGTCAATCCCAATCGCCACACGTTTATAATATCACGATCATAGGTAAACACCAACTTCTCCTTGCAAGGTTTATCCAAGTCCACGACTAAAGCCTCACCCACAAAGGGGAAAACCTCACTGTGGAAGCCGGAATCAGCTATCCAGCATTTACGGTCGGTGTCGAAACATTTGACCGGCATATGTGGGAAATAGGTGGACAGAAAGATCTTGTTGTCCGTGTAAAGTAGAGAATATAGAGTTTCACTAGTGAAATCACGACTGAAACTCGGTATGGGTGGAGGCAGAGCTTCCCACCGCTGCGATTGGCTCCTGTATACCTGAGAGACACTGACGTCACATTTGACAACTCCGAGAGCATAGAGATCTCCTCCTATCTCCATCATCCGCGGATAATATATGTCATTTGCAAGACCGTTGCAGCTTTTGTCCAACTCCTCCTTGATGTTGTTGCCGTTTTCTAAGCCCTGAAGCCGGAGCTCATCCCCATCCTCATCCTCAATGTCATAGACGAGAACCTTTCGGCTGGGTCTGCAATCATACGACCACGGTGATAACTCGCCGCCTACGAAGACAACCTGGGAGCCAAATGGACAGCAGCTCATGCAGTCGGGGATATCGCAGTAATCGCCGCAGAGTAAACCGACTGGCCGCAAATCATGATTGGGGCAGGATTCGCAGCTAGCGCACTTGTTTTCCACACCTTTGTCTGCATCAAAGTCACAGGAGCAAGCCATCAAACACTCCAAATCGATGGCGCGGATGACGTAGCAGCCCCTGAAGATGTTTTCTTCCTGGCAACATACATACAATTTGGGGTTGCGATTCGAACTCGGATTCGGACTCCGTTTGCGATTCCGATTCCGATTCACATTCTCCCTTTCCGATTCACTCACTTTGATCTGATCCATTTTCCCTTAACCTTTCTTTTCTCAAGCGCTGCTAGCCCTACCTCTTTATCTCATCATCGCCATGGAAACGTATTTATACCTCTGCATCTAGGGTTTTAATATCTTCGGGTGCAGTGGTCTGCCATGCTATAGCTACATTACAGGTCCTGGGTTCGAATTAGGTTAACTGCAGATTTTTTATTTAGATTTTTTCCAAGGTTTAATTCTAGCTTGCAGCACTAATTATTATTACTATTACTTATTTTTTCTATTACTATTTTTTTCATGTGGCTTGCTAGACATAATTTTAACAATATTCTTATTTTAAATTAATCTTACTACTAGATTATAATATTTCTATCAAATTTTTTTAATCAGAATTTTCATTAAAAATTCTTATATATAATTTGAGTTCTAAATTTTTTCTTCTCAATTTCTAAAGGTCCTTACCTAGGATGAAGTTCTAGCTTTGTCACTCGGTGTTACTTTTTAGTGATTTAGAAAATCTCTTAAAATAGAAAAGCATAGTTGCAACATGTATCGACTCTCAACTCAATCACAAATTTCTTATTATTTTTCAAGATTTTTTTATTATTATTTTATTTTTGTGCTCCAGTAACCCTATGTTTCTGGCTCCGCCCCTGCATGACGCTATAGTCGGTGATATGGACGCTAAGATGAGGCCCAACTCATTGTTGTGTAATTTTCTATAATTATTCTTTCATTTAAACCGTGGTGAAAAGGAGAAATAAACTAAAACACTACAAGACTAACTATATTAGAATTGAGAATGTTCACCGTGGTTAAAGAGGAGAAGAGATCATTAGTGTTATTTAAATTAAGTAGCTCTAAACCAAGGTCAAATATATAAGTTGGCTGGGTCATGACTCATGAGCCACAATCATTTCATAAACGTACCCTGACCGTAGGAGCTCTTTTTCTTGGTTAGTTTGAGGTGACGGGCATTATATTCTTTGATTTTCTTTCCTCCTGCGCGCAAACCTAGCTTTGATATGTTCCTGTCCTATATCTAAATAATACTTAGATTAGGGTACGATTTCATTCGTATATTTCATGCACCCAAAAATTTTGTATTTCTTTACCTAATTAATGATCGGACCATTAGTGATGTGATAACTCATGAGCGCTGAATTCATCACATGCATGTGAGTTGACGTACGCTAGCTATTGCCGTTGAACAAAGATAGAAAATAAAAATAAAAATAGACCAAGTTTGCCTTTATCTATTTCATTATACAAGTAAATAATTCTTTGATTGTTGTCCACAAACTTATAGCTATTCGATCATTTCCTTATCAATGATGGAACGTACGGGTTTAGCAAATCCAGAAGCTGCAGAAGCTATATACATTAGGACAGGCAAATTGAGCCTAGGTAATCGACCTCTTCACCATCAAATTAAATCTATCAAGATATTCTATTTGTCAAACGCCATGTACCGGGGATTTGGTTTTAGACATATATACTCATATAATATATGCCATATGCTGGCTAATGGACTTAAAATAGGTCCCTTAAAATATCTACAAGAGTTCATCAACTATTTTCTGAAGAGAATACATGTCACGCCCCGAATTTTGAATAACAAATTCAAATCCGAAACATGAATTAAACAACTTAAACAAATAAACGTTCTGAATTTTTTTTTTTCAGAAACAACCTCGCCACTCACGCTCAAATTCAAAACTCGAAGACCTCGAGTTAATTATTACAACTCACTCGTACAAAGTAACTTGTAAAGCTCTAATGAGCATAACAAACCTCACAACTGAAAATCAGAGTATTACAAAGCAGCTACTCTACACGGTTCGATCACCTTCCTGAATTCTCCAGTCCTGTAGGATTATCCGCTACACCGTTTGAATAGTGTACCGGGATTGCAACAACACAAAACCCGGTAAGCTTTTGACAGCCAGTATGAGTAAAAGAAAGAATGGTTGATTTATTATAACACAGTACTTTTAACTCAAGTAACAACCAACAATTTCAACATCCACAAAGAAAACCACAATCTCGATAATCGATCACCAAAATCATTAACTCCAAATCATTTGAAATCACACACAAAGAAATCAAATGAATCACTCATCTCTACTCTTAACAAGATGTCTTTATCCCCACAATACGGAATAATATTTCTCAACTTTCTACAAGTCTCATCCATCACTGCACTTCCCAATTAAACTAATAAGAACATTAATCATGCATAGAAAGTTAATTCAGGAAATAACCAACACGCATAAAATCAGAAGTCATAGTAATCCCTGCATATAATTTAGTTCAGGAGATTACATTAAAATCAAACAATAAAATGAAAACGAGAAATAAACGGGAAATCGAACCATAGAAATGATCAAGGAAATAAATAGAGATAATAAACAATATAACCGAAAAAGAAGAAAAGAGAAAAAGAATAGAAATTTAAACAAAAGAATTAACAAGGAAATTAATTAAAAACATCATCAACTCACACTAATAAATCCATCCAAAACTCAACACCTTTTACCAAAAGGACTCTTACAAGTCACATCGTGACAAAATCATAGGAAATGTTAACCTAACAAATCATTATGAAAATCCGGTCCAACCTGGACACGTTGGCAGACAGACTAGAGCTCTAACTGATCGAAATCACTAACCGGGCCAAAGGCGTAATTACGATATATTGCCTGAGGATGCAACCTGCAAACCCCGGATCTTTAGGCCAACCTGACCCTTAGATCAAAACATTTAAGCGAGTCGCACTGGACCCAAAATGTTAAAACAAATCAAACGGAGAAATCACAACCTGTGACTCTCAAATCCTCAGACCACCGGTCGTCAGATTAAAACATTTAAAATGGTCATACCGGACCTGAAAATGTTTCCCAACCCAAAAGGAGAAATCACAACCTGCAACTCCCCAAATCCTCAAACACTTTTCAAAACAATAGAAATACCATTTCCCACGACATATTGTTTCCCGAAAAGTCATACCCAAAAACAATATATGAACTCACTCACAAATATTGTTTGCATCACAACAATTCTACCAATACATATATGTTTCCGACATATGTAAATATTCAATTCAATAATCCACATACCACAATGCCACACCATCCATATATATATTCCACATAAATATATATATACGTAATTATCCGCTCAGGGATAATCACTAATACCAACTATAGTCCACACAATAAAATCGTGAAATTCATTTTTATAGTTTAAATACATTTTACTTACCTATGGACCGTAGTTGATCAAGCCCATATGATTTAAAACAAATATTTATTTCATAAATATTTTCACACAATTACGACAAAATAAAGTAATTAAATTTATTCGGTTCGTAATATGAACCACGTGAGGTTTACTCACCTCTGATCCAGCTGCGTCTTCTTAACAGCTTAATTAACAATCTCACGAATCGTCCGCCAAATAAATCCATCGATCACCTAATCCAATAATGATCTTAACTTAGCCAACAACTCAAAAGCACACATATACGGGAATCTGACGGTCGGATTCTAACTTATATAAAAATCCGACGGATGGATTCTCACAAATCGCCTCCCGAATCACCATTTCTCAATTATACGAAGATCCAACGGTTGGATCTTCGTCCGTGACCACACAAAGTCATCGGGACAGTCATACGATCAACATATCAAATCTACAATTCCATCAGACGGTCTGATCTTCACAGATCACAAATCGAACGATCGAAATCGATCGAAACTTAAAAATTCATAACTTAATCATACGATATCCAAAAATTACGTGTAATATACCAAAATGATCGTATTGAAATATAGAATCTGAAAATGTACAGAAACCATATTTTTGATCCCCGGAGGTGGCCGGAAAGGGCCGCCGGAGTTAGTGGCAGAGCCGCCGCCGACCACCGCCAATGGTGTCGGGGCCGGGCTGCTCTTCTTCCTCTCATCATGCTTAACAAAAAACTCTAAAGGCTTGCTATCAGAAAACATCAAGAAGAGGTCGAAAATTACCAAACTCAGTCACGGTGGCCGGAATTTTTCCAGAATCCGGCGAGAGCTCCGATCAGCGTGAAAACGTCCACCACTCGCTTCGATTCCTTCTGGAGACTGGTTCAGAATCTCAAGGCGAGTTCATCAAGCCAAGAATCACAAAGAAAGGTGGCCGGAAACTCAAGATATCGGCGTTGACTCAAAATCGGGCTTAAATCGGAACAAGCTTTCCGCCGCCGCTACAGGCCGCGCCGCCATGAAAGGCTGCCACAGACAGGTGCGCAAGGACCATACGAAGCCAATGGAAGAAGTTTGGTGAGGATCGGTGGCCGGAGGAGGAAGATATGGCCGGTGGAAGTTTGGAGGCGATTTCCGTCTTCGGGAGGAAATCTGCAGCCGGTTTCCATTTTTGGAAATTCTGAAAATATTTTCGGAAATTTCCGAAAATGGAAGCTTTATACTAAATTGGAAACTTTTTCAAAAAATCATAACTAATTCATACGAACTCCGATTTTTTGCGTTCCGCATATGCACGCGATCGTATCGACGAGCTCTACAACTTTCACGAAGGAAGTTTTCCCAAATTTTGAACGTATAAAAAGTCAACTTTCGCGAGCCCCTAAATAACGTTCGTTTTTTCGAAAATTAATCGTTCGAACTAATTCCACAACTTCTCCGAGCCTCGTACTCGCTCCCACTATCGTGAAATCATTTCTAAAAATCCACGGAATTTAATTTGGATTTTTCGGGGTATTACAATACATTCACAATTGGGGCAACTTATAGCACATCAGTTGATTGAGGCGCGTTTGTGGGCATAAAAATGATAACCCCGAGGAGTACTTGCACATAGCAAAGGAGAATGTCATCACGAAGTCTTAGTGAAATGCCATAAGAGTGTATGTCTTTTGAAGTCAAGCCATAAGATTCAAAATCTAAGCAGACTGGCATGTGAAAGAACGTAATGCACACCGGCTTTTATAGTTCCATATATAAATGGAAGAGTATCATAAGCAACCCCATGGGATTAGCTACATGTTCACAACCATCTAGAAGAACTGAATGGATGGGAATCCACTGAAAGATCATCAAGAGCAGCACTGCCACTCCTCAGAGGAACTCCAACCATCATATCTACCCCTTCAATGTTTATCACCATAGAAAGAGAAGGCCACACTTTAGCCATTTTATCAAGCAGTTTCCAAGCTACAGATACCATGAAAGTCTATCATGGACATAATTACATAACAGTAACAATTATCCTTGGGCTTCCAACTAGAAGAAACTCTAATCATATATAATATCCAGATTGCAGTAATGAAGTAAATCAAAAGAGTATTATTGGAACCAAATCATCATATAAGCAAGCGGCAACCAACTCAGCAACAACTACAAACAAATGATTTGATTAATAGACGGGAAAAAAAAAAGAAGAAGAGAATATTTTACCCCGGCCACCTGCAACATGTTGAGTACTAAGGAAGCTAGCGCACAAAGCATTTAAGCAGGCGGACAAAGCAGGATTCCTTGCAATGGGGCATGATGGTAAAGGCGCGGGTAGACAGGATCTTGTAGGGCAAGGCTTGTGCTCTCGGATCAAACTCATATTTGAATACTATGATAACAACACGCACCTTCTCAAGCCCTAGTGAATTTACAGTACGTTCCTCAACCGGGTAGCTCCTGACCCTAACAAAGCAGATTTTTCCATCTCCTAGATCGATGAGACGAAACTGCTTAGATATTTCACGCAAATTTTCCAATAAGCCCAGCAACCTGGGTTTCATATTCACAGACCCGTAGCTGGTAAGATAAGAACCTTTCAAATCATCAGTCAATCCCAATCGCCACACGTTTATAATATCACGATCATAGGTAAACACCAACTTCTCCTTGCAAGGTTTATCCAAGTCCACGACTAAAGCCTCACCCACAAAGGGGAAAACCTCACTGTGGAAGCCGGAATCAGCTATCCAGCATTTACGGTCGGTGTCGAAACATTTGACCGGCATATGTGGGAAATAGGTGGACAGAAAGATCTTGTTGTCCGTGTAAAGTAGAGAATATAGAGTTTCACTAGTGAAATCACGACTGAAACTCGGTATGGGTGGAGGCAGAGCTTCCCACCGCTGCGATTGGCTCCTGTATACCTGAGAGACACTGACGTCACATTTGACAACTCCGAGAGCATAGAGATCTCCTCCTATCTCCATCATCCGCGGATAATATATGTCATTTGCAAGACCGTTGCAGCTTTTGTCCAACTCCTCCTTGATGTTGTTGCCGTTTTCTAAGCCCTGAAGCCGGAGCTCATCCCCATCCTCATCCTCAATGTCATAGACGAGAACCTTTCGGCTGGGTCTGCAATCATACGACCACGGTGATAACTCGCCGCCTACGAAGACAACCTGGGAGCCAAATGGACAGCAGCTCATGCAGTCGGGGATATCGCAGTAATCGCCGCAGAGTAAACCGACTGGCCGCAAATCATGATTGGGGCAGGATTCGCAGCTAGCGCACTTGTTTTCCACACCTTTGTCTGCATCAAAGTCACAGGAGCAAGCCATCAAACACTCCAAATCGATGGCGCGGATGACGTAGCAGCCCCTGAAGATGTTTTCTTCCTGGCAACATACATACAATTTGGGGTTGCGATTCGAACTCGGATTCGGACTCCGTTTGCGATTCCGATTCCGATTCACATTCTCCCTTTCCGATTCACTCACTTTGATCTGATCCATTTTCCCTTAACCTTTCTTTTCTCAAGCGCTGCTAGCCCTACCTCTTTATCTCATCATCGCCATGGAAACGTATTTATACCTCTGCATCTAGGGTTTTAATATCTTCGGGTGCAGTGGTCTGCCATGCTATAGCTACATTACAGGTCCTGGGTTCGAATTAGGTTAACTGCAGATTTTTTATTTAGATTTTTTCCAAGGTTTAATTCTAGCTTGCAGCACTAATTATTATTACTATTACTTATTTTTTCTATTACTATTTTTTTCATGTGGCTTGCTAGACATAATTTTAACAATATTCTTATTTTAAATTAATCTTACTACTAGATTATAATATTTCTATCAAATTTTTTTAATCAGAATTTTCATTAAAAATTCTTATATATAATTTGAGTTCTAAATTTTTTCTTCTCAATTTCTAAAGGTCCTTACCTAGGATGAAGTTCTAGCTTTGTCACTCGGTGTTACTTTTTAGTGATTTAGAAAATCTCTTAAAATAGAAAAGCATAGTTGCAACATGTATCGACTCTCAACTCAATCACAAATTTCTTATTATTTTTCAAGATTTTTTTATTATTATTTTATTTTTGTGCTCCAGTAACCCTATGTTTCTGGCTCCGCCCCTGCATGACGCTATAGTCGGTGATATGGACGCTAAGATGAGGCCCAACTCATTGTTGTGTAATTTTCTATAATTATTCTTTCATTTAAACCGTGGTGAAAAGGAGAAATAAACTAAAACACTACAAGACTAACTATATTAGAATTGAGAATGTTCACCGTGGTTAAAGAGGAGAAGAGATCATTAGTGTTATTTAAATTAAGTAGCTCTAAACCAAGGTCAAATATATAAGTTGGCTGGGTCATGACTCATGAGCCACAATCATTTCATAAACGTACCCTGACCGTAGGAGCTCTTTTTCTTGGTTAGTTTGAGGTGACGGGCATTATATTCTTTGATTTTCTTTCCTCCTGCGCGCAAACCTAGCTTTGATATGTTCCTGTCCTATATCTAAATAATACTTAGATTAGGGTACGATTTCATTCGTATATTTCATGCACCCAAAAATTTTGTATTTCTTTACCTAATTAATGATCGGACCATTAGTGATGTGATAACTCATGAGCGCTGAATTCATCACATGCATGTGAGTTGACGTACGCTAGCTATTGCCGTTGAACAAAGATAGAAAATAAAAATAAAAATAGACCAAGTTTGCCTTTATCTATTTCATTATACAAGTAAATAATTCTTTGATTGTTGTCCACAAACTTATAGCTATTCGATCATTTCCTTATCAATGATGGAACGTACGGGTTTAGCAAATCCAGAAGCTGCAGAAGCTATATACATTAGGACAGGCAAATTGAGCCTAGGTAATCGACCTCTTCACCATCAAATTAAATCTATCAAGATATTCTATTTGTCAAACGCCATGTACCGGGGATTTGGTTTTAGACATATATACTCATATAATATATGCCATATGCTGGCTAATGGACTTAAAATAGGTCCCTTAAAATATCTACAAGAGTTCATCAACTATTTTCTGAAGAGAATACATTCACAATTGGGGCAACTTATAGCACAACAGTTGATCGAGGCGCGTTTGTGGGCATAAAAATAATAACCCCGAGGAGTACTTGCACATAGCAAAGGAGAATGTCATCACGAAGTCTTAGTGAAATGCCATAAGAGTGTATGTCTTTTGAAGTCAAGCCATAAGATTCAAAATCTAAGCAGACTGGCATGTGAAAGAACATAATGCACACCGGCTTTTATAGTTCCATATATAAATGGAAGAGTATCATAAGCAACCCCATGGGATTCTAGCTACATGTTCACAACCATCTAGAAGAACTGAATGGATGGGAATCCACTGAAAGATCATCAAGAGCAGGACTGCCACTCCTCAGAGGAACTCCAACCATCATATCTACCCCTTCAATACTTATCACCATAGAAAGAGAAGGCCACACTTTAGCCATTCTATCAAGCAGTTTCCAAAACTATAGATACCATGAATGTCTATCATGGACATAATTACATAACAGTAACAATTATCCTTGGGCTTCCAATTAGAAACTCTAATCATAGATCAAGCAGTAATAAAGTAAATCAAAAGAGTATTATTGGAACTTAATCATCATATAAGCAAGCGGCAACCACTACAAACAAATGATTTGATTAATAGACAGGAAAAAAAAGAAAGAAAAATGGCATAAGAAGAGAATATTTTACCCCACCTGCAACATGTTGAGTACTAAGGAAGCTATCTAGCTAGCGCACAAAGCATTTGAGCAGGCGGACAAAGCAGGATTCCTTGCAATGGGGCATGAAGGTAAAGGTGCGGGTAGATAGGATCTTGTAGGGCAAGGCTTGTGCTCTCGGATCAAACTCATATTTGAATACTATGATAACAACACGCACCTTCTCGACCCCTAGTGAATTTATAGTACGTTCCTCAACTGGGTAGCTCCTGGCCCTAACAAAGCAGATTTTTCCATCTCCTAGATCGATGAGACGAAGCTGCTTAGATACTTCACGCAAATTTTCCAATAAGCCCAGCAACCTGGGTTTCATATTCACAGACCCGTATCTGGTAAGATAAGAACCTTTCAAATCATCAGTCAATCCCAATCGCCACACGTTTATAATATCACGATCATAGGTAAACACCAACTTCTCCTTGCAAGGTTTATCCAAGTCCACGACTAAAGCCTCACCCACAAAGGGGAAAACCTCACTGTCGAAGCCGGAATCAGCTATCCAGCATTTACGGTCGGTGTCGAAACATTTGACCGGCATATGTGGGAAATAGGTGGACAGAAAGATCTTGTTGTCCGTGGAAAGTAGAGAATATAGAGTTTCACTAGTGAAATCATGACTGAAACTCGGTATGGGTGGAGGCAGAGCTTCCCACCGCTGCGATTGGCGCCTGTATACCTGAGAGACACTGACGTCACATTTGACAACTCCGAGAGCATAGAGATCTCCCCCTATCTCCATCATCCGCGGATAAAATATGTCATGATGGATATTTGCAAGACTGTTGCAATACCCCTCACCCTTTTGTTACTTAGAGAGAGAGATAGAGAAAATGGAAGAGAGAGAAACCATAGGAGACTTCGCCGGAGCCCGTCACCGGCCGCCGAAATCCGGTCACCAGCCGCCGGAATCCGTCACCGGCCGCCGGAATCCGGTCATCTTTCACCGGAATCCGGTCACCGGTCGCCGGATTCCGGTCACCGGCAGCCGGATTCCTGTCACTGGCTGCCGCCCACCGGAATTTACTGAAAATCTCACCGGAAAGTTTTTTTGCCCCCAATAGACATCTATTGCTCCCTAATAGAGGGGCAATAGACGTCTATTGCCCCTCAATAGACGTCTATTGCCCCAATAGTCTATTACCCCTAATAGACCTCTATTGCCCCCCAATAGAGGACTATCAGCCATGTATTGCCCCCCAGTAGACGTCTATTGCCCCCCAATAGGACTTTCAGTTGCCAGAATGGGAACTAATCTCCCTAAATTTAGACAAATAAAGCTTTGAATACAGAAAAAAAAACAAGAAGATTACATCAATTCAAAACGTCTATTGCCCCCCAATAGCCATCTATTGCTCCCCAATAGATGTCTATTGGGAGACAATAAAACATTTTTTTATATTTTTTCTTTCCTTCTAGGCCTACTATTTTGCAACCGAAGTAGAACCATTTACCCCAAAAAAAAAAAAAACAAAAGTAGCACCACTATTTTGATTTGCAACCAAGAAGCTTCATCCAAATAAAAAAATAAAATAAAAAGCTTTTGTAAAAAGGAGACTGCTCGGGACTTCAGGGGGAATATATGGCCAGAAATGAAGAGAATGGGCCGGAGCGGACCAAACCCGGATATCCCCGCTTCGAAATCCCCGGAATCCGACATGAATCTCGCCGGAGATGATTGATTCGCGGTGGCTGCAGTGGAATCGAGGCGAAGGAGATCGCCGACCGAGCTCTCCAATCCAAACCTTCTTATCGCAGAAGCCGCCGTCGGCGAGCACGAAGATCAACGCCGTCGTCTGTCCGGCTACGACGAGGAGAGAGTGACAGAGCTTTCATGGCAGAGAGAGAGAGAGAGACTGGAGGGCAAGGACCCAAGGGGATCGGAAACCTTCGTCGCCGGTGAGGTCGATCTCGACCATCACTCACATCCTTGCCTTCTTCGTCGTCTTCAAGCTTGGACTGCATCTCAGGGGCGACCATCGCAGAGAGAGAAACCGGAGGTGGAGATCGGGGAGGAGAGAGAGAGAGAGAGGAGAGAGAGAGAGAGGAGAGAGAGATGGGTTGCTGGCAGCGTGGAGAGAGAGGAGAGAGGAGAGAGTGGCATCATGTAGTTTTTTAATTAGGTGAAGGGCAAAGTTGTCATTTCTCTTTAAATTGGGTTAGTGGGAATAAAAATCTGTTGCTGGGGTAAGTGGGATAACTTTGGCTCATTTTGGGGCTTTTGGTCAAGGACCCTTTTTTTATTTTGACTTTGTCAAGGGGAACCCAAATGCTTCGTAAGCCCAAGATAAACCCCTTCGACGCATGTGAAATGCTCCAACTGTGCATTGCAACACAGTGCCTGGCCACTTTGACAGCTTCGGGGTTCGAACCTAAGTTGGGGAGCACACCCAACTAGGCAAGAACCATTAGGCCACTTGCAGTGGTTATCTTCGGGTTTAGTTTCATTGATCCAAAATCCAAAAATGTTTGGTCCTCGGAAATGGTCTATATGCAGTTTAATAATTTTGGTAAAGAATTCGTTAAAAAGGTCAACTTTTAGTTAAATATTTAATTTTTGGGTAAAAGTTATAAATGGTCCCTGTGATTTGGGGTGATACTCAATATTAACCTTGTGGTTTCAAAATGTTTAATTTTACCCTTGTGATTTGCAAAATTGATCAAAGTTGGTCCAAAAGTTAATTTTGATAAAAACTTTCTCATGTGCAAGTCATGTTTAAGAATAAGTTTGTCATTTTAATAAAAAAATAAAACAAAAAATAAAATAAATTAGAAATTTTATAGGAAATAAATTAAAATTAAAATTCCACGACCTTCTATTTTTTTTAGTTTCATTTTTCAAATGCTATTTCATTTCATTTCATTTACTACTTTAACTACATTAAATTTAAATGACAAATTTATCCTTGCAAATGAGGGATTTTTGTCAAAAATAGCATTTGAACCATTATTAATTGGGAAAATGATCATTTACCCAATTTTGGGTTAATTAACCCCACTTACCCAAACACTCTAAGAGATTGCCCACTTACCCAATATTTAATATATATTTTGCCCTAATACCCAATTAAATATTTTTTTATTCCTTTTTATTTATTTTTGGGACAATTTTGCCCTCTTCTTCTTTGTCACTTAGAGAGAGAAGTCATCGGAGACCTCGTCTGACTCCCGTGACTGGTGGCCGGCTGCAGACTCCAGCGACCGGAATCCCGAATCCGGCTACCGGAACCGGTGACCGGATTCCGGCGGCCGATTTTATTGCCCCCTAATAATACCCAGTAATCATATTATTGCCCCCCAATAAACATATTATTGTCCCCCAATAGTCATATTATTGCCCCCTAATAATACCCAGTAATCATATTATTGCCCCCCAATAAAACATATTATTGCCTCCCAATAGTCATATTATTGCCCCCCAAAAAACATATTATTGCCCTCAATAATCATATTATTACCCTCCAATAATCATATCATTGCCCCCCCCCAATAGAAGCCAATAAAAGTTTACACTATCTTCATTAGTAAATTGGTTTCCAACTCTCTCTCCTCTATCAGACCAAAAAAAAAAAAAAAAATGCTCAATCAAGCATTTGGCACCAATTTCATGATCTGCATAATACAAATGATATTCTAGACCAAAAAAAAATACAAATGATATTAGGCAGTCTTCAACCAATTTTCTGTTGGATGTAGATCCAAAGATTTTACCCTCTCTCTGTTCTTTGAGTAAGTTTCCTCTGAACCAAGAAGATAATTAGAATATTAGAAACACAATTCAAAACAAAACAATTAGAATAGAGATCTGATCCCGCAAAGAACAAGCAATATTAAAGAGAAGGGAATTTAACAACATTACCTTGATTTCGAGTCGGAGACGCTGTTAACACATTGCAAAAGAAAGGAAGACCGATCAGTGCCAATTCCAAATTCCAAATCTTACATAAAATCAGAAACTCGCATTTCTCATTGATTAGAATGTGAACAACTCAGAATCGACGACAATCAACACCAGATCTCAAAGAAATTCAAGTTACAATTGCTCAAGCTGGTTGTCGATAATCAAATCTAAAATCAAGCAGCCATAGAATTCAAATCAACCAAACAGAGCCTAATGAATTCCAACAGTGTCAATACAATTGACGCGGTTGATCAAAGAATTGAGGAATTCGCACCAAAAATGAAAGGATTTGAATCAGATCTAAGGTGCGGCCTATATGAAAACGTTCATGTAAAGTGAAGCGATCAAAGACTCACCATTTTTGCACAGCTCCAGCCGGAATTACTAATTCAAACCAGAGAAATCACCGTTCTTCAGAGCTGCCGCAGATGACGATTGCCGGTCGGCCTACGACGTCATCCAAGAGCGTCACCGGCTACGAGCTCGACAGGAGCAATTAGGCCTGTAAATGGATCGGGTTCGGATCGGATCGACCTAAATCCAAATCCGTTTACTAAAAAAAAAATTCGATCCAAACCCGCTCCGTTAACCCGGCGGATCATTGATACCTCGATCCAAATCCGTACCCGTCGGATTAACGGATACCCGATCCGCTAATCCGATCCGTTTATAATTTCAAATATTTTTAAATTTTAAATAGTAATATTAAATTTATATCATAATATCTCATAAGATATTAATAAAATATTAAAATAACATGATCTACATGAAGAGTATCACCAAAAATAAAATTACTTATTTTTGACAATAATTACAAAGACTGCCTCTTAGATTTCTGCAAAAAAGTAATATTAGAAATCTTTAATATTTTATATTTTATATTTTATATTTTATATTTTCAAAAAATAATAATATATTAATAAAAAATAATATTTATTTATTACTAAAACGGGTCGGATCATTAACGGATCGGATCGACCTAAATCCAAATCCGATCCGTTTATTAAACGGATTAACGGATTCGGATCATTAACGGATCAACGGATCAAAATGTTCGATCCAAACCCGTTTAATAGCTACGGATCTGGAGCGGGTCCGGATCAAAACCCGGTCCATTTACAGGTCTAGGAGCAATGACAAGTTCACCGCCTATTTCGACGGCGCGTGCAGCTTCTCGCCCGAAGGATCCTCAAGGTCAATGGCGACGGCCACTGAGCCAGCACCCTGCCGATCGGAGATTGAAATTGAGGTGTATGAGAGAGAGAGAGAGATGAGAGAGTCTGTAGTTTATTAAATAAGTCGAGGATAAAATTGTCATTTGATACTTAAATTGGGTAAATGAGAATAAAATTGTTTTGGTGGAGTAAGTGGGAGTACTTTGCCTCAAATTTGGGTATTTGGTCAAAACCCCTTATTAATTAGTTTCGCAAACTACACTACATGGATAAAATTAAATATTTTTAAACCACAAGGTTAATTTTAAGCATCACTCCAAACCACATAAACTATTTATAACTTTTACCCTTAATTTTTCATAAGAGTATTTTAGAGATAAATAAGTCGTCAAAAAATGTCATATCTATACAATTATTAAGGAAACTCATTTTGTCAATCAAAGTGGGTGTGAAATAATATAACTATCCTTAGATCATAGGTTAATTTAAAATAATTTTTAATATATGAAAGATATTATGATAAATAACCTACTTTTGGGAATTAAGAGCAG
This sequence comes from Rosa rugosa, assembly GCF_958449725.1. Taxonomy (NCBI): domain Eukaryota; kingdom Viridiplantae; phylum Streptophyta; class Magnoliopsida; order Rosales; family Rosaceae; genus Rosa; species Rosa rugosa. The sequence continues at coordinate 51,868,109 of NC_084825.1, forward strand.
TGCTAGAGACACCAAATATTTATATCAAATTCATATACCAAATGACATGGCAGGGCCAACTCATCCATCTATTTGAATGGAATTACTACCATGGAATTTCTATACTAATTTTCTCTTTATCAAAAAATTAAAGATCAAGAAAATCCCAACCATTGCAAAGTAGCACGACCGCCGTCCTCATCAAGAGGAGATGATCATCTACCATCGGCACATCAAAGTGAGTGGTGAAAGGCAAAGAGCCAACAACTATGATGTGCACACCACTAGCAATAGACCACACCGGTCTATTGATTCAATACAGAGATCAAAGAATAGCTACTGGTCAAGCAATATGAGAACCCTAGATTGATTCTTTGATTCAAGCCTTCAAAGTTCAAATGCCAGAAGAATAAATCGTGGAGAGAGAGAGAGAGAGAGAGAGAGAGAGAGAGAGAGAGAGAGAGAGAGAGAGAGAGAGAGAGAGAGAGAGAGAGAGAGAGAGAGAGAGAGAGAGGAACTTCAAGTAAGTTTGGGTGGCTTTTAATTAATTCACTGAGAACGAAGCAACCAAGAATTCTAGCACTCTTTCACGGCTCCGATCAGAAACGGCAATAAACTGGGTGCGATGCTACTGCTCGAATATAAAGATATTTAGTTTTTTTTTTTTTTTAAATGACAAGTATAAAAAATTGTATTAATTCCATATCATCACTTATGGGTAACAAGATTGATGACATGGCAGGTGCCACATCATTTGGTATTAATATTTGGTATAACTATTTGGGATTTCAAGCATTTTTGTTTGGAAAAAGTAAAAAGAACGAGGAAAAGTAAAGAGAACGGGGAAAAGTAATTTTTGGGTGACATAACCATGCTATTGGAAAAAAAAAAAAAAAATTAAAGAGGACAAGATGAGTACTTTTCTGAGTGACATGACCATACTGTTGGAAAAAGAAAAAAATTAAAGAGGATGCGACCAGTACTTTTTTGAGTGACATGCATGGCCATAAGAGCAAGTCCACCCGTAGTCAAGAAATGTCAAGGTCGAGAAGTCAAGAATTCGACCGGTCAAGTTACTATTCACTGCCACTGGACATGGGTTTGCACCCGTTGTTTTTCTTGCCCGGTGAACACTTTTCAGTCTTTCACTGTTCACGCTACTGTTCACGCAAAAATACTGTTCATCAGTGGTATTTAAATGCAAAGCCTCCAATGGTTCTCTTCCACGTGGTCTGCAGCTGCCAGCCCAAAGGATGTCGCTACGCGACAAGCGCGTTGCTGCAGTCGTTCAGCAGTTGCGGCGCCACGCGTCAAGCTGCTGTCCCTCACTTCCCAAGCAGGCGCGTCTCCTTCTCCCCTGTGTTGCTGACGTCCCCCACATTGTGTTTGCAGCCTTCCTTCTCCATGAGCTCGTCTCTTTCTTGCCTGGGCATGAAAATAGTCATTCCCATGACTATTTTCTTGGCTGTAGTCAGGAAGGAGTGATTCTTGCCCAGTCAAGCTTCCACCGGTGGAAGAGAAGATTTTGCAAAGAAAGTCACCTAGTCAGCTTTTTCATGACTATAACCAGGCAAGGGCAAACCAGTGCACTTGCTCTAAGACTGGAAAAAGAAAGAAATTAAAGAAGACGAATTCTACGTATACTAAAGCTGGTCGCAATGTACGTTCATCATTACGGGCTGCCATTTTTCTAATAAGTATCTATTTGAGTGACATGATCATATTACTTGGGAAAGAAGAAAAAAGAGGACGGGTTGACAAGTATGATAGTTAATAGCTTTTACATCAATATTAGGATTTGATGTAAGCATGCTACCTTATTTTCTTTGGCAAGATCACAATGTAAGCAAACCACCATCACATACATGTACTTTCTATAGGAATCTCCTACACTCTACTGAAGCTAAAGAAAAAATGAAGAGTAACCAACCTATTTAACATTGCCAACTAGATACTGAGATGACAATAAAAAATCAGTTGAGAGAACAGCTACAAAATCTAATGACTTCAGGTTTAGAACTATATCAAATCCAACCATCCAGATTTATCAAAGGAATAAACATTTCGTAACTTTCGTGTTTCTACTAATACTGCAATTTAAAGTCGATGATACAAAAAGTTATCTTAAAACCACTTGCCCATTTGGGCTACACTTATCTAATAGGCAGTAGATAGATCACAGTGAACATTTATATATAACCCATGTTGACAATGTTAAGCCAGCATAACTATGATCGACGAGGATAATAGATTATAACCATTCTCACGATGGCTACCGCTTACAGCAATAAGATTAATGTAGCCCAATGTCAGTTGTCTTGAGTCTTGACCAATCGTCTCGCTTGTACCTGTATCAGAAAATAATTATGATAAGGAACTCAGCGATCCACCAATGCGGCACACATGTATAAAGAAGCCTCTAAACTGTTGTAAGTACCAAGTCTGAGAACAATAGCCTGCTTGGTTATCCTAGCAGAACCGACAATTACCAACAGTTAATAACTGCTAGGCTAATAAACTAAACGTACCCTATCATATTTTCTATCTGGAAAACATAAAAGCAATTTTCACCCGGGATGTAGCTTTTTATTGGCAAAGCGAATAGAGATGTACTCACACCGGAACTCCAACCGACTTTGCATACAAATTCTCCACACAGTTTTGAGGAAAAGCACTAGAAACAACAACGGCGTCTGGTAATCTTGAGGGACTGTTCCTTTGCATATTTCTCATTGAATGACCAATATAAAACATGCCCCGGCTTCCTGCAATGCATCCATGAAGCTACTCCATCCCGAGGAGTACTTGCACATAGCAAAGGAGAATGTCATCACGATGTCTTAGTGAAATGCCATAAGAGTGTATGTCTTTTGAAGCCAAGCCATAAAATTCAAAATCTCAGCAGACTGGCATCTGAAAGAACGTAATGCACACCGGCTTTTATAGTTCCAAAAATGGAAGAGTATCATAAGCAACCCCATGGGATTCTAGCTACATGTTCACAACCATCCAGAAGAACTGAATGGATGGGAATCCACTGAAAGATCATCAAGAGCAGGACTGCCACTCCTCAGAGGAACTCCAACCATCATATCTACCCCTTCAATGTTTATCACCATAGAAAGAGAAGGCCACACTTTAGCCATTTTATCAAGCAGTTTCCAAACTATAGATACCATGCCATGATTACATAACAGTAACAATTATCCTTGGTCGATGGTAGGAACAACCCCTAAACCCTAAACCCCCGACAATTACCGCAGGGCCGCGCAGTAATAAAGTAAATCAAAAGAGTATTATTGGAACCTAATCATCATATAAGCAAGCGGCAACCAACCGGGCAACAACTACAGAAAAATGATTTGATTAATAGACAGGAAAAAAAGAAAGATAAATGGCATAAGAAGAGAATATTTTACCCCACCTGCAACATGTTGAGTACTAAGGAAGCTATCTAGCTAGCGCACAAAGCATTTAAGCAGGCGGACAAAGCAGCATTCCTTGCAATGGGGCATGAAGGTAAAGTTGCGGGTAGACAGGAACTTGTAGGCCAAGGCTTGTGCTCTCGGATCAAACTCATATTTGAATACTATGATAACAACACACACCTTCTCAAGCCCTTCTGAATTTATAAAACCTTCAACAACTGGGTAGCTCCTGGCTCTAACCAAGCAGATTTTTCCATCTCCTAGATCGATGAGACGATGCTGCTTAGATACATTTGTTTGAAGTCCCAATAAGCCAAGCAACCTGGGTTTCACATTCACAGACCCGTATCTGGTAAGACAAGAACCTTTCAGATCATCAGTCAATCCCAATCGCCACACGTATATAGTATCACGACCATAGGCAAACACCAACTTCTCCTTGCTAGGTTTATCCAAGTCCACGACTAAAGCCTCACCCACAAAGGGGAAAACCTCACTGTCGAAGCCGGAATCAGCTATCTAGTATTTACAGTCGGTGTCGAAACATTTGACCGGCATATGTGGGAAATAGGTGGATAGAAAGATCTTGTTGTCCGTGGAAAGTAGAGAAAATAGAGTACGACGAGTGAAATCATGACTGAAACTCGGTATGGGAGGAGGCAGAGCTTCCCACCGCTGCGATTGGCGCCTGTATACCTGAGAGACACTGACGTCACATTTGACAACTCCGAGAGCATAGAGATCTCCTCCTATCTCCATCATCCGCGGATAATATATGTCATGATGGATATTTGCAAGACCGTTGCAGCTTTTGTCCAACTCCTTGATGTTGTTGCCGTTTTCCAAGCCCTGAAGCCGGAGCCCATCCTCAATGTCATAGACGAAAACCTTTCGGCTGGGTTTGAAATCATGAGACCACGGTGCTAACTCGCCGCCTACGAAGACAACTTGGGAGCCAAAGGGACAGCAGCCCATGCAGCTGGGGACATCGTACTGGTCGCCGTAGAGTAAACCGACTGGCCGCAAATCTTGATCGGGGCAGGATTCGCAGCTAGCGCACTCGATTTCCACACATTCGACTTCATCAAAGTCACAGGAGCAAGCCATCAAACGCTCCAAATCGATGGCGCGGATTAGGTAGCAGCCCCTGGAGCCGTTTTCTTCCTGGCAACATACATACAATTTGCCATTGCGATTCTGACTCGGATTCGGATTCGAACTCCAACTGCGATTCCGTTTGCGATTCCGATTCCGATTCACATTCTCCCTCTCCGATTCACTCACTTTGATCTGAACGATCTTCCCTTAACCTTTCTTTTCACAAGCGCCGCTAAACCTCTTTATCTCATCATCCCCAGGGAAACGTATTTATCCAATGAACCAAAAGCCCAAAACATTGGGTCCTAAGAAATGGTCAAGATGCATTTGGGCTCTATTTTTGGCTGAGCTAGCGGAGCTTTTTGTTTATGTAATGCCATGTGTTAAAAGATGAATCTAACGATCCAAATATTTTTCTCTTTGGTTTTATATTTTGACATATAATTAGAGCTTTGCCATGTGGACGCAATCAGATCAACGGTTTAAAATAGCTAATGGACATTCTCAGACTCCATCATCAGTCCTAAATATACCAATCTTCAATCATAACCAACAAAATTAATCAGTCTAATCTTGTTCATAAAACAATACTAACCCGATCCCGATACAACACAACCATGAAAAATTCACTATTCTCACTCAATTCAATAACTGGAAACAAAGGTTCTAAGACCATAGAGTCAACTTCAATTAATTTTCCAATCAACAATCCAAAATGTGGCATGTATTTTGTTCAAATCAATAATAGCTAAACAAATTTGTACGAAAAACTAGTTCAGCACAACCTAATCATACAAAACTACCATAAATCCACGAATCAAGATACATACACGAACCATAATCACACAAAATTGAGAGAGAGAGAGAGAGAGAGAGAGAGAGAATAACCAGAATGATATGAAAGGCAAAAGTGAGAGGGAGGGAGGGAGCTAATAAAATGAAATTGAGGGAGGGAGGGAACGACCAGAATGATATGAGGTACGGTTCCTAATGACATGACCATACCTCGGTGGAAGAGTACGGTTCCGGATGACACGACCATACCTTGAAAAAGAAAAAAGTTAATTTTCCAATTCATTTTCCAATCAATCTGTCTCACTCAATTCAATAACTGGAAACAAAGGTTCTAAGACCATAGAGTCAACTTCAATTAATTTTCCAATCAACAATCCAAAATGTGGCATGTATTTTGTTCAAATCAATAATAGCTAAACAAATTTGTACGAAAAACTTGTTCAGCACAACCTAATCATACAAAACTACCATAAATCCACCAATCAAGATACATACACGAACCATAATTACACAAAATTGAGAGAGAGAGAGAGAGAGAATAACCAGAATGATATGAAAGGTAAAAGTGAGAGGGAGGGAGGGAGCTAATATAATGAAATTGAGGGAGGGAGGGAACGACCAGAATGATATGAGGTACGGTTCCTAATGACATGACCATACCTCGGTGGAAGAGTACGGTTCCGGATGACACGACCAAACCTTGAAAAAGAAAAAAGTTAAAGAGGCGGGGGGTGCAGTATAAACTCCAGGAAGTTATTATGACAACAACCAAACAAATCTTTTTTTTTTTTTTTTTTCAAGGGAATCTTTTTTCTTTTATACCAATCAATCTGTCTTGTCTATTCATTTTCCAATTTATTTAAAGTTTTGCTACTGATATTTACCGATCACGTGGAGTGTAGAGAGAGGAAGGGGGGTCCAGTATAAACTCTTTCATAAGTTTGATTTATTTTTTAACAGCATACATATTAAATTATATATACGTAGAATACAGTGGGGTGGTCCGGACCCCGTCAGGTCGAATGATGGTTCCGCTTCTGGATTCCCAAGGTCCTAAATATACCAATCTTCAATCATAACCAACAAAATTAATCAGTCTAATCTTGTTCATAAAACAATACTAACCCGATACGACACAACCATGAAAAATTCACTATTCTCACTCAATTCAATAACTGGAAACAAAGGTTCTAAGACCATAGAGTCAACTTCAATTAATTTTCCAATCAACAATCCAAAATGTGGCATGTATTTTGTTCAAATCAATAATAGCTAAACAAATTTGTACGAAAAACTAGTTCAGCACAACCTAATCATACAAAACTACCATAAATCCACGAATCAAGATACATACACGAACCATAATCACACAAAATTGAGAGAGAGAGAGAGAGAGAGAATAACCAGAATGATATGAAAGGCAAAAGTGAGAGGGAGGGAGGGAGCTAATAAAATGAAATTGAGGGAGGGAGGGAACGACCAGAATGATATGAGGTACGGTTCCTAATGACATGACCATACCTCGGTGGAAGAGTACGGTTCCGGATGACACGACCATACCTTGAAAAAGAAAAAAGTTAATTTTCCAATTCATTTTCCAATCAATCTGTCTCACTCAATTCAATAACTGGAAACAAAGGTTCTAAGACCATAGAGTCAACTTCAATTAATTTTCCAATCAACAATCCAAAATGTGGCATGTATTTTGTTCAAATCAATAATAGCTAAACAAATTTGTACGAAAAACTAGTTCAGCACAACCTAATCATACAAAACTACCATAAATCCACGAATCAAGATACATACACGAACCATAATTAGACAAAATTGAGAGAGAGAGAGAGAGAATAACCAGAATGATATGAAAGGAAAAAGTGAGAGGGAGGGAGGGAGCTAATAAAATGAAATTGAGGGAGGGAGGGAACGACCAGAATGATATGAGGTACGGTTCCTAATGACATGACCATACCTCGGTGGAAGAGTACGGTTCCGGATAACACGACCATACCTTGAAAAAGAAAAAAGTTAAAGAGACGGGGGGGTCCAGTATAAACTCCAGGAAGTTATTATGACAACAACCAAACAAATCTTTTTTGTTTTTTTTTTCAAAGGAATTTTTTTTTTTTTTTGAATAAAGGGCTGGTGCGGCTGCCCTCAAGCCTCGATTAATGAAACTGTCGAATACAAGGAGGGGGGACATTAAGCCTAAACCCCTGATTACGATAAGCATCTAAAGTATGTTCTGAAATAATATCAGGAATCTCTACATATGACATGTATTCGAAGAAGCACCAACTAGCAAAGAGTGCACAATTAGCTACTCCATTTGCTTTAACATAGCAGTGACATAACGGAAAGATAACTCGATATGTAACCCGATTACAACATAGCACAATTACCAGCTTTAGCACAGCTTTCCTCCTATGTTGCCGCCGAAAAAGAAATCCGACGACACTTAGTCTCACCCTGCCACTAGGCGGCAGCGCCCATTTGACTAAGCAAATAACTCGCCGCCGACTTAGAGCAGACAAGGCACGTAGAGTGCATACACAGGCACAAGACCCGATTAGTCCCACACAAACAGTGTAGGGATTTATTGCTCGCATAAAGCGACATATAGCTAACCAAGATAAATAAACTAAAACATAAAATAAACTTAGACCTATGGCAGGGCCCAGAAACTGAGCCCAAGCCCAAGCCCATATAGCTAGAGGATCAGAGCCAACAGAACAAGCCCGACCCAATACTGTTGTAGCCACCGCCGATATCCTGGCACCTCCGTCGCACCTCCACCTATTTCGGGTCGCCGCCGTCATCAGCACTCCACCAGCCTCCGAACCGGGGCTTCTGACCATCTTTCTACCTAGATCAGATCTGGGATCACCCATCGATCCAACCCAGAGCCGGTCATCCATTGTCCCTCTGCTATTGACTGCCCACGATCCCCACCGTGCTCCCAAACCAGCGACTTCCGGCCAGCCCCGCGACAGCAGCTTCATCCACCGACCCCGCCAAAGAGCACCAGACCACCGCTCGCCATCAGACACGATCTCCTCAGCCACGTCTCTCAAATCCCAGTGATCCAGATCGGATCCACTTTGTTTGAGAGCCGAACAACTCACCTTTGACCCGTCCCCGATGGACGGACAATCAGACCCATCCGGCTGCACCCACAACGCGCCGACGAGGTCAATGACGACGCCGAGGCGGAGGGCCGCCGGACGAGTGCAAAGACGGCTAGGGTTTTTCCTTTTGATTTTTAGTTTATAACCATGAAAAAGGTACAGGGAGGTATATTTGTTCTTTTATACCAATCAATCTGTCTTGTCTATTCATTTTCCAATTTATTTAAAGTTTTGCTACTGATATTTACTGATCACGTGGAGTGTAGAGAGAAGAAGGGGGGTCCAGTATAAACTCTTTCATAAGTTTATTTTATTTTTTAACAGCATACATATTAAATTGTATATACGTAGAAAACAGTGGGGTGGTCCGGACCCCGTCAGGTCGAATGATGGTTCCGCTTCTGGAAAATAGTACTTTTTTTAGTGACATAACTCACATGTGACATGACCATACTTCAGAAAAGAAGAAAGAAAGAGGACACGTGGTGAAAAGTATGGTAAGTTTTTATATTACTGTCCATGAATCACTATCACAGTACCACCATTATTACAGTATATAGTTTCAGAATTTGATGTGAGCATGCTACTTTATTTTCTTTGGCAAGATCATAATGTAAGCAAACCATCATCACATGCATGTACTTTCTATAAAGATCTCCAACACTCTTTTGAAGTTAAAGAAAAAGGAGAGTAACCAACCTATTTAACATTGCCAACTAGATACTCAGATAATAATAAAAGATCAGTTGAGAGAACCAACTTCAAAATCTAATGACTTCTGGTTTAGAGCTATATCAAATCCAACCATCTAGATTCATCACAGAGGGATAAACATTTCGTAACTTTTGTGTTTCTACTAAAACTGCAATTTAAAGCTGATGATACTAAAAGTTATCTTAAAACCTTGCCCATTTCGGCTACACTCATCTAAGAGCAAGTTCACCCGTTAGGTCACCTACTATTCATTACTTTTAGTATTTATTTCCACTCTCTGGATCACGGGAACAGATTCCAATAAGACCTGGGTCACCAGGTCAGCTTGCAGGTCACCAAGGTCACCCACAAGGTGACACAGGGCGACCCAAGGCACGAAATACACTCTGCCCGTGACCCAGAGAGTGAAAATATACATAAAAAAGCAGTGAATAGTGGGTGACCTGGTGACCCACGAGTGAACTTGCTCTAATAGGCAGTAGATAGATCACAGAGAACATTTATATAAACCCATGTTGACAATGTTAAGCCATAATAACTATAATCGACGAGGAATAGATTATAATATTTCTCACGATGGCTACCGTTTACACTAAGAAGATTAATGTAGCCCACTGTCAACTGTCTTAGCTAATTGTCTCGTTTGTACCTGTATCAAAAAATTTACTATACTTAATGTCCTATACTGTTCATAAGCATTGTTCATTTAGCAGTAAAATGACGGTTTTGCCCTCAAGCTGTATGTGGAGAGAAAATTTTAAGATGGAATTTCTGAACTTTCTTCGTGTTAATTAAACATCATTGCATGACTTATTTTTCTTCTTTAATTTCTTGGTTCTTGCAGAAGCCAATTAACCTCAAAATGAAAGACAGAATGAAGAAGGAAAGTAAAAACATAGGGGAAAATGATCAAGCATTCAGATCTTTCGAAGGAGCAAATTCTTGACTCCGAATATTGAGGTTGCTCTTCTCTGGTCATGAAACTTCATTACCATCCATAGCTTTAGTCATATATTTCTTGCCTGACTGTCCTAATGCAATTGAACAATAACATACAACAATTGTTCCGCAACAAGACGCGGACACGGTTTCTAGTGATTATGATAATGAACCCAACGATCAACCAATGTGGCACACTCGTATAAAGTGTTAACTAGTCAACAAAGCTCTAAACTTTTGAAGTACCAAATATGATCACAATAGCCTGCTTGGTTATCCAAGCTAACCAAGCAGAACCGCACAATTACCAACAGGTAAAAAGTTAAAAATTGCTAGGGTAATAAACTAAACGTACCCCATCACATGCATTTTATAGCGGGAAAACACAAAAGCAATTTTCACCCTCTAAACCATACATGCAAATAAATGTCAACAATGTAGCTTCAACTTCAATTGGCAAAGCGAATAGAGATGTACTCACACGGGAATTCCGACCAACTGCATACAAATTCTCCACATCATCTTGAGATATAGCGCTTGAAACAACAACGGCGTCTGGTAATCTTGAGGCACTGCTCATTTGTACATTTCTCATTGAATGAGCGATATAAAACATGCCCCGGCTTCCTGCAACGCATCCATGAAGCTACTCTATCCCATATCCGAGCCACTAACCGCATGACCCTATTAAAACGCCATGTCACTTAGTAAAATCCATAAACCTAGAAACATTCCAGCTTTCAATTAACACTAATAGCTAGATAACACAAAAAAATAATAAAAAATAATAAAAATCAATTATCACAATTAACTACTGCCATTTCATGAGCAACTCTAATCAAAATTAGGGCTTGAAATCAAGCTCTACATGTTTGAGTGCAAGCATGGCCAGCGCAGACAATCCACAGCCTCCAATTCCCACCAAGTGAATCCAACTCTAATCGTTGCTCGAATTCACCAATTCTTGCTCTCCCTCGTCCTTGAACCTCGTCGAGATTGAGAAGCTACTACTGTTTTCCGTCGAGACTTGCACGGACTTTCGAATGTGGTTGGGTTTTGAGTGGCCAGAGATCTTTCCGAGAAGTTTTTGGACGTGAAGCTTTGGCTTCGCTATAAAATTGGCGGGAAATGGAGGGTTTTGGACAGACAAATTGCCGGGAATATCATTTTCAGTGTAAAAAGATGCCGTGATTTCCAACGGGAAAATGGTTTAGCTTCGAAGTGGGACAAAAATGGGAGTATGACGCTAAAGTCGGTGACATGGACGCTAAAATGAGGCCCAATACTCATTGTTTTGAAGCCGAAATGCCTAACTATAGTACATAGTTTGTCCCCCCAAACCCATGAAAAGTGAATCCATTTCTTACTCTTTCCTACGTCTATTTCCCATGTTTAATTATTATTTCCAATAGTATAATCAAATCAATGAGTTATTTAAAGCTGCTTTCTAATTAAAACTCACTTAATTTTCATTTTTAGAAATAGTTTAGAAGTCTTTGATTTAATATAGTCAGAAATAATGCGTTAACGTGTCATAACTAAGTAAAATTGTTGTCCACAAACTTATAGCTATTCGATCATTTCCTTATCAATGATAGAACGTACGGGTTTAGCAAATCCAGAAGCTGCAGAAGCTATATACATTAGGACAGGCAAATTGAGCCTAGGTATTCGACCTCTTCACCATCAAATTAAATCTATCAAGCAGATATTCTATTTGTCAAACGCCATGTACCGGGGATTTGGTTTTAGCCATATATACTCATAACTCATATAATATATGCCATATGCTGGCTAATGGACTTAAAATAGGTCCCTTAAAATATCTACAAGAGTTCATCAATTATTATCTGAGGAGAATACATTCACAATTGGGGCAACTTATGGCACATCATTTCACATGATCTTTCGGCCAAAAACTAGTAGGTTGAGGCGCGTTTGTGGGCATAACCCCGAGGAGTACTTGCACATAGCAAAGGAGAATGTCATCACGAAGTCTTAGTGAAATGCCATAAGAGTGTATGTCTTTTGAAGTCAAGCCATAAGATTCAAAATCTAAGCAGACTGGCATGTGAAAGAACGTAATGCACACCGGCTTTTATAGTTCCATAAATGGAAGACTATCATAAGCAACCCCATGGGATTCTAGCTACATGTTCACAACCATCAAGAAGAACTGAATGGATGGGAATCCACTGAAAGATCATCAAGAGCAGGACTGCCACTCCTCAGAGGAACTCCAACCATCATATCTACCCCTTCAATGTTTATCACCATAGAAAGAGAAGGCCACACTTTAGCCATTCTATCAAGCAGTTTCCAAACTATAGATACCATGCCATGATTACATAACAGTAACAATTATCCTTGGGCTTCCAATTAGAAACTCTAATCATATATATCAAGCAGTAATAAAGTAAATCAAAAGAGTATTATTGTAACCTAATCAACCAACTGGGCAACAACTACAGAAAAATGATTTGATTAATAGACAGGAAAAAAAGAAAGATAAACGGCATAAGAAGAGAATATTTTACCCCGGCCACCTGCAACATGTTGAGTACTAAGGAAGCTATCTAGCTAGCGCACAAAGCATTTAAGCAGGCGGACAAAGCAGGATTCCTTGCAATGGGGCATGAAGGTAAAGGTGCGGGTAGACAGGAACTTGTAGGGTAAGGTTTGTGCTCTCGGATCAAACTCATATTTGAATACTATGATAACAACACACACCTTCTCAAGCCCTTCTGAATTTATAGTACGTTCAACAACTGGGTAGCTCCTGGCCCTAACCAAGCAGATTTTTCCATCTCCTAGATCGATGAGACGATGCTGCTTAGATACTTCAAACAAATTTCCCAATAAGCCATGCAACCTGGGTTTCACATTCACAGACCCGTATGTGGTAAGACAAGAACCTTTCAGATCATCAGTCAATCCCAATCGCCACACGTGTATAGTATCACGACCATAGGCAAACACCAACTTCTCCTTGCTAGGTTTATCCAAGTCCACGACTAAAGCCTCACCCCCAAAGGGGAAAACCTCACTGTTGAAGCCGGAATCAGCTATCCAGCATTTACGGTCGGTGTCGAAACATTTGACCGGCATATCTGGGAAATAGGTGGACAGAAAGATATTGTTGTCCGTGTAAAGTAGAGAATATAGAGTTTCACTAGTAAAATCATGACTGAAACTCGGTATGGGTGGAGGCAGAGCTTCCCACCGCTGCAATTGGCGCCTGTATACCTGAGAGACACTGACGTCACATTTGACAACTCCGAGAGCATAGAGATCTCCTCCTATCTCCATCATCCGCGGATAATATATGTCATGATGGATATTTGCAAGACCGTTGCAGCTTTTGTCCAACTCCTTGATGTTGTTGCCGTTTTCCAAGCCCTGAAGCCGGAGCCCATCCTCAATGTCATAGACGAAAACCTTTCGGCTGGGTTTGAAATCATACGACCACGGTGCTAACTCGCCGCCTACGAAGACAACTTGGGAGCCAAAGGGACAGCAGCCCATGCAGTCGGGGACATCGTACTGGTCGCCGCAGAGTAAACCGACTGGCCGCAAATCATGATCGGGGCAGGATTCGCAGCTAGCGCACTTGTTTTCCACACATTTGTCTTCAACAAAGTCACAGGAGCAAGCCATCAAACGCTCCAAATCGATGGCGCGGATGACGTAGCAGCCCCTGGATTCGTTTTCTTCCTGGCAACATATATACAATTTGCGGTTGCGATTCGAACTCGGATTCGGACTCCAACTGCGATTCCGTTTGCGATTCCGATTCCGCTTCACATTCGGATTCGGACTCCAACTGCGATTGCGTTTGCGATTCCGACTCCGGTTCACAGTCTCCCATTCACTCTCTATGATCTGATCCATCTTCCCTTAACCTTTCTTTTCTCAAGCGCCGCTAGCCGTCCCTCTTCATCTCCAGGGAAACGCATTTATACCTCTACATCTAGGGTTTTCCGCGTCTGGGTCTGCCCCAATATCTTCGGGTTTAGTTTCATTGACCCAAAAGCCCAAAACATTTGGTCCTAAGAAATGGTCAAGATGCATTCGGTGTTTTGGCTGGAGCTAGCTGAGCTTTTGTTTATATAATGCCGTGTGTTAAAAGATGGATCTAACGTCCAAATAATTTTGCTCTTTGGTTTTATATTTTGACATATAATTAGAGCTTGCCATGTAGACGCAATCAAATCAACGGTTTAAAATAACTAATGGACAATCTCAGACCCCATCATCATCTTCTCCCTCTTCTCTCTCTCCACTCTCTTCTCTCGCCTTGAAATTTATCAATTAGTCTTCATATTAGAACACAGGCAGCCAAGTGTCCTTTGTCTTCAATCTTCACCAACTACCCTCTTCTCTCACTCTTTGTCTTTTTAACCTAGTTCTTCAATTTTGGATCTGACCCAGTTTATAGTTTTCAATTTTGTAATGCCATGTTTGATTGTTAGCTTCATAATCTTGGTTTTTGGTAAGAGATCTTGAAAGGATATATTCATTCAAATTTGGCAGAGAGAAGAGAAACTTAAAATCATTTGCTCTTTTGTGTAAAAACCATATACATACTCACAATCATATGCATACAAGCTTGACAATAATCACATAAGAATCAAGACTTACCTTCAGCAATTACTGGCATGGATTCCATCTCTGCAACTGCACAACAACGATCACTAGAATATAGTCTTCTGTTACTTACCAACTTGCTTCTCAATGGACAGAACAATATGCAAAACGTCGGTGGCAACAGGGACCAATTCATCTTATTTATATAGATGACTTAACCCTCAAGAAACTTTCCATTAAAGCATTCCTTATCGGATTAGGTTTCCTAGTTATATTCTTAATGTATCACATCTTGTAGCCTTTCTTGTAGACTAAGCAATGGATTACTATCCTTAATGAATTGATACACTGCTTCATTAAGCTACTAGTGTTGATTTACAGTTTGTATCCATGTTAAACTAGGTTTGACATTTAGCTAATCATCAATTACTTTATGATGATATGTGTTAAGTCCATATTTGATCTAACATTTTGGACTGAGCTAACCACAAATAAAAAATAGATAAAGATATAGTGAATGGATTGAGTATTAGCAGGAACGCATGAGCAAGAAGGCTAAGGTGGTCGATTACATTGGTGCGGAAGAAAGGAAAAGAAGAAAAACTGAGAGAGAGAGAGAGAGAGAGAGAGCGCAGTGTGAAAGAAGACAAGAACAGGATGGAGGGGGGGAGGGGGGGAGAGAGAGAGAGATAAAATAGAAAAAGAAAAGCCAGATTTATTGTAGGCCATTAGATCTAACAATAGACACGTGTCTTCATCTCCTTGAAAGCTTAGGAAGCTCAGGTGAATAAGTTGCTCAGGACAGGATCCGCTCCCGATGCATTTTAGCAATCGAAATATTCAACTATTAGTTAAATATTTAATGTTCCAGAAAGAGTATTTTTAGAGATAATAAATAAGTTAAGAGTACCCTCTTTGTCATTCATTTTCATTTAAAGTTAGAGTGAAATAACATAACTATTCTCATATCCTATGATATATTTAAAATAGTTTTTAATATATAAAGGATATTACGATAAATAGTTAAATAATAAATATATAGTAAAATAATAAATATAATTTTAAAAAATAAAAATCTGTTTGATAACTTCCCATCCCATATTCTATGAATATAACCTCCCTCATTTGATCTCATTTTACCTTTTTTTTTTTTTTTTTTACCTCCATAAATATAAATATATATACAAATAAAAACTATTACACACATGCATCGCATATGTCAATAAAGACTAGTTAAAATTAAAAAAAATGAGAAATGTCTTTTCTTTTTTTTCCCCCTCTTTTCTTTTGAAAAGTGGATGTCAAACCTTTAATAACCAAAAATTAGATAATTACAAGTCATGACCTGCCTGGGAGGGCCAGGTCAAACTCAAGTCATGATAGGTTACCAGATAGTAACTTGAATGTAACTACCTTAAGAATAAGCACCAGTAACCAGAGTAATCAAGATAATGTTAGGGGTATAGAAGAAAACCATCCTAATATATGCATATCGTATCCAAGACCACCCTGCACAGAGAGGCCGCCCCCAAGATCACAAATATGGACCCAGGAATGATTGGGCCTCAGAAACTCAATAAAACAAGCTCAACCAAGTAGGAACCTAGGGCCAGTTCCTTTGGGCACCCACCAAGCAGATCCAACTTTTAGACACCCGCCAGGCCGCCACCGCTAGTACACCTGTGCCACAGCGCAGCCATGCTGGTAAACTGCATCGGAAATTTCGGCCACACCGCTGTATCCCTCTAGAACGAAGCCGCAACTGGGAATCAATGACTTATTAAGAGATTGAGAGTACTCATTATATTTGTCAACAATAGAGCTTTTGCAAGAACAAATAAAGGTGCATTAAAGGAAAGCAACAGTAATCCCGCTACGAGCTACGGGAAATGGCATTAAAGTCCAACTAATAATCTATCAACTTTCAAGCAACTCAATCAAAATTCTCATGCTTCATCAACATATATATTGGTCAATTTGATTTATGTTACTCATACGTACCCAGCCATTGATTTATGCAATTGAGGTCTTTTTAGCTTGACATTTTACAAATACAGACTCAATCTTTGTCAATTGGTATTTGTAACTATTATTTAATTTTCTTTTTCCACATTTCGAATACCAAATGAACTCTTTTTCAGCAATATGATGACTAGCATGAGTAGCATCTTTTTTTCCTTTTTTTTTTCTGGAAACTTGAAAGTAAAACTACATTTAAGTAGAGAGGCTAAACCCTCAGAAATAAGCTTTAAATAAATGATTAATTTTGTTGAATTGTCTCTGCAAGCATTTCAAATGTTTTTTCTCTTTTTTGAAATAATCAAATGTTTTTCTTTGAACATTTAGTTCTTTTATTTTTTTTTCTTTTTTCTTGGGGAAATTTTTGCTGGTAGATAATCCAAATATGCTAGCAGCTTAAAATTACATATAAATTTTAAAAAGAAAAAAAAATTCTGAATAAAGATCTATTACATAAAAAACAATTTATTGGCTTCTTAACTTCTGTAAGAAATTTATGGAAATACTAGCTAGAATACATAACATAATAATTCAAATATCATAATTTAATGACTATGAAAATCCATCGTAATCCGCTCCTGGAAGAGAAAGTTCCACAGAGTTGGTATTAACTCTGGAAACATTTCACAAAGTTTGGCACCCAATTCGCTATCGTCATAATATAACTTGGTGTTTGGTGTTTTGTCTTTCGACGGCATATTCCTCAGTTTTTCGTTCAAGTGCACTTCACAGTTCCTCCAATATGTAATCACGGATGAAATCGTTGTATCATAGCTACTAGAATCATAAACATGTTTAAATCCGGCAACTGTAATTACGTCTGTAAAAGACATTTGATTCATCAGTTGCTTTTTGCCGTAATTGTTGAACTTTCTCCATATATCACTTTCAAGGCTGGACATATATAAGTACGCCCGACTCACAAATCTTAACTTACTGGCAGAACTCATAAACACCTAATGAAATGAGAGTTCCCTAAACATCTCCCTACACATACAATATAATAAATGTTAAATAAAAAAAACTATAAATCATTGATCTTTATTAAGCACTTTTAAAATAAACATGAATAATATTATATAAGCATGAATAATATTATTACTTACATCGGAAGATTAAACTCAGTTAGGCGCTTAAAATGATTGTAGTCTCTTTGGACGCCATTAGGAATTCTTGAATATGGCATAATCCGATCGAGAATGATAGCAAACCCCTCCCTTAATGTTAATATATTTCTGTCCGCACACATTTGTTTGAAGTCGGGATGCGATGGATCTGGTATTACTCTCATTTTAAGCGTTCCATTAGCGTAAAGCAGATTTTCATAATTCAAATACCCATATGTGATATTATGCATCTCTAGATCAGTGATCAAATTAATGAGATCCCTGCACATATTTTAACTTTAATTAAACAAAAACAATAGGTGACTCAATATTAAAAAATGAAAAAACGGCTAAACACAAATACACGAGTAAGAATTAAAAATGGGTTGAAAAAAACTTACTTAATCAAATATAATCGTTCATCATAATTCATATTATCCACATTCAGGGGTGGTGTTTCCATTTTCGCACGTGTTCACTGCAATCAAATAAAAAATCTGATTAGTCTTCTAAACACATATCAACCTAACCACCAAAGTGCTCCAAAAAAAAAAAAAAAAAACCACACGAGCCAGATATAAATCCCACAAATATACCTATTACCAACTGTATACTCAAATGATCGATAAACAGTTAAACACTAAATAAGATTTATATAACCTAAAATTGGGCATACATCTGGTTATTACCCATGTCAGATCTAATGTCAAACTCATCGACACGAAAACAGTGAAAACTCTGGATTCCCAAGGTCCTAAATATACCAATCTTCAATCATAACCAACAAAATTAATCAGTCTAATCTTGTTCATAAAACAATACTAACCCGATACGACACAACCATGAAAAATTCACTATTCTCACTCAATTCAATAACTGGAAACAAAGGTTCTAAGACCATAGAGTCAACTTCAATTAATTTTCCAATCAACAATCCAAAATGTGGCATGTATTTTGTTCAAATCAATAATAGCTAAACAAATTTGTACGAAAAACTAGTTCAGCACAACCTAATCATACAAAACTACCATAAATCCACGAATCAAGATACATACACGAACCATAATTAGACAAAATTGAGAGAGAGAGAGAGAGCATGAACCATAATTAAACGAAATTGAGAGAGAGAGAGAGAGAGAGAATAACCAGAATGATATGAAAGGCAAAAGTGAGAGGGAGGGAGGGAGGGAGGGAGCTAATTAAACGAAATTGAGGGAGGGAGGGAACGACTAGAATGATATGAGGTACGGTTCCTAATGACATGACCATACCTCGGTGAGTACGGTTCCCGATGACACGACCATACCTTGAAAAAGAAAAAAGTTAAAGAGGCGGGGGGGGGGGGGGGTCCAGTATAAACTCCAGGAAGTTATTATGACAACAACCAACCAAGTCTTTTTTTTTTTTTCAAGGGAATCTTTTTTCTTTTATACCAATCAATCTGTCTTGTCTATTCATTTTCCAATTTATTTAAAGTTTTGCTACTAATATTTACTGATCACGTGGAGTGTAGAGAGACTGAGAGAGGAAGGGGGTCCAGTATAAACTCTTTCATAAGTTTAATTTATTTTTTAACAGCGTACATATTAAATTGTATATACGTAGAAAACAGTGGGGTGGTCCGGACCCGTCAGGTCGAATGATGGTTCTGCTTCTGGAAAAGGGTACTTTTTTGAGTGACATAACTCACATGACCATATTTCAGAAAAGAAGAAAGAAAGAAAGAGGACACGTGGTGAAAAGTATGGTAGCTGATATAGTTTTTATATCACTGCCCATGAATCACTATTACAGTACCACTATTATTACAGTATATCAGTTTCATAATTTGATGTGACCATGCTACTTTATTTTCTTTGGCAATATCATAATGTAAGCAAACCATCATCACATGCATGTACTTTCTATAAAGATCTCCAACACTCTATTGAAGTTAAAAAAAAAAAAAAAAGTAACCAACCTATTTAACATTGCCAACTAGATACTCAGATAATAATAAAAGATCAGTTGAGAGAACCAACTTCAAAATCTAATGACTTCAGGTTTAGAACTATATCAAATCCAACCATCCAGATTCATCACAGAGGGATAAACATTTCGTAACTTTCGTGTTTCTACTAATACTGCAATTTAAAGTTGATGATACTAAAAGTTATCTTAAAACCACTTGCCCATTTCGGCTACACTCATCTAAGAGTAAATTCACCCGTTAGGTCACCAGGTCACCTATTATTCATTGTTTTTTAGTATTTATTTCCACTATCTGGATCACGGGCACAGATTCCAATAAGACCTGGGTCACCAGGTCAGCTTGCAGGTCACCCACAAGGTGACACAGGGCGACCCAGGGCACGAAATACACTCTGCCCGTGACCCAGAGAGTGAAAATATACATAAAAAAGCAGTGAATAGTGGGTGACCTGGTGACCAACGAGTGAACTTGCTCTAATAGGCAGTAGATAGATCACATAGAACATTTATATAAACCCATGTTGACAATGTTAAGCCATAATAACTATAATCGACGAGGAATAGATTATAATATTTCTCACGATGGCTACCGTTTACACTAAGAAGATTAATGTAGCCCACGGTCAGCTGTCTTAGCTAATTGTCTCGCTTGTACATGTATAAAAAAATTTACTATACTTAATGTCCTATATTGTTCATAAACATTGTTCATTTAGCAGTAAAATGACGGTTTTGCCCTCATGCTGTATGTGGAGAGAAAAATTTAAGATGGAATTTCTGAACTTTCTTCATGTTAATTAAACATCATTGCATGACTTATTTTTCTTCTTTCTTGGTTCTTGCAGAAGCCAATTAACCTCAAAATGAAAGACAGAATGAAGAAGTAAAAACATAGGGGAAAATGATCTCCTTGGATGGACTTTCAAGCATTCAGATCTTTCGAAGGAGCAAATTCTTGACTCCGAATATTGAGGTTGCTCTTCTCTGGTCATGAAACTTCATTACCATCCATAGCTTTAGTCATATATTTCTTACCTGACTGTCCTAATGCAATTGAACAATAACATACAACAATTTTTCCGCAACAAGACGCTGACACGTTTTCTAGTGATTATGATAAGGAACCCAACGATCAACCAATGTGGGCCATGTGGCACACTCGTATAAAGTGTTAACGAGTCAACAAAGCTCTAAACTTTTGAAGTACCAAATATGATCACAATAGCCTGCTTGGTTATCCAAGCTAACCAAGTAGAACTGCACAATTACCAACAGCTAAAAAGTTAAAAACTGCTAGGGTAATAAACTAAACGTACCCCATCACATGCATTTTCTAGCGGGAAAACACAAAAGCAATTTTCACCCTCTAAACCATACACGCAAATAAATGTCAACAATGTAGCTTCAACTTCAATTGGCAAAGCGAATAGAGATGTACTCACACGGGAATTCCGACCAACTGCATACAAATTCTCCACATCGTCTTGAGATATAGCACTTGAAACAACAACGGCGTCTGGTAATCTTGAGGCACTTCTCATTTGTACATTTCTCATTGAATGAGCGATATAAAACATGCCCCGGCTTCCTGCAACGCATCCATGAAGCTACTCTATCCCATATCCGAGCCACTAACCTCATGACCCTATTAAAACGCCATGTCACTTAGTAAAATCCATAAACCTAGAAACATTCCAGCTTTCAATTAACACTAATAGCTAGATAACACAAAAAATAAAAATAAAATAATAAAAATCAATTATCACAATTAACTACTGCCATTTCATGAGCAACTCTAATCAAAATTAGGGCTTGAAATCAAGCTCTACATGTTTGAGTGCAAGCATGGCCAGCGCAGACAATCCACAGCCTCCAATTCCCACCAAGTGAATCCAACTCTAATCGTTGCTCGAATTCACCAATTCTTGCTCTCCCTCGTCCTTGAACCTCGTCGAGATTGAGAAGCTACTACTGTTTTCCGTCGAGACTTGCACGGACTTTCGAATGTGGTTGGGTTTTGAGTGGCCAGAGATCTTTCCGAGAAGTTTTTGGACGTGAAGCTTTGGCTTCGCTATAAAATTGGCGGGAAAATGGAGGGTTTTGGACAGACAAATTGCCGGGAATATCATTTTCAGTGTAAAAAGATGCCGTGATTTCCAACGGGAAAATGGTTTAGCTTCGAAGTGGGACAAAAATGGGAGTATGACGCTAAAGTCGGTGACATGGACGCTAAAATGAGGCCCAATACTCATTGTTTTGAAGCCGAAATGCCTAACTATAGTACATAGTTTGTCCCCCCAAACCCATGAAAAGTGAATCCATTTCTTACTCTTTCCTACGTCTATTTCCCATGTTTAATTATTATTTCCAATAGTATAATCAAATCAATGAGTTATTTAAAGCTGCTTTCTAATTAAAACTCACTTAATTTTCATTTTTAGGATTAGTTTAGAAGTCTTTGATTTAATATAGTCAGAAATAATGCGTTGACGTGTCATAACTAAGTAAAATTGTTGTCCACAAACTTATAGCTATTCGATCATTTCCTTATCAATGATAGAACGTACGGGTTTAGCAAATCCAGAAGCTGCAGAAGCTGTATACATTAGGACAGGCAAATTGAGCCTAGGTATTCGACCTCTTCACCATCAAATTAAATCTATCAAATTGAGATCTTCTCGTAATCGGTCAACTGGAGAATGTATGGCGGCTCTGTCCGTATCCTCACCTCTGCCGACCACCCTTGGTTACCAGCCCTTGCTCATGACTTCCGTCGGAGCTCTGGAGTCGAACCTGCTATGGTGGCTGCAAGTTGGAGATGAAGAAGAAGCTTTGATTAGGATTTGGATTTTTTGGGCTGCTTTGGCCTTTTTGTTTTCAGCTATTTCTTTATTGTATGTTGATTTCTCTGGTCTTGCTTGTTCTGGCAGATGACCATGTGAATCATGCTTTGCAGACTTCGTCTGTATTGGGCTGTGTCCCTTGTACTGTTGTTTGGCTTTGAGCCTTGTTAATTGATGCTATCTTTCGACCAAAAAAAAAAAAACGCCATGTACCGGGGATTTGGTTTTAGACATATATACTCATAACTCATATAATATATGCCATATGCTGGCTAATGGACTTAAAATAGGTCCCTTAAAATATCTACAAGAGTTCATCAATTATTATCTGAAGAGAATACGTTCACAATTGGGGCAACTTATGGCACATCATTACACATGATCTTTCGGCCAAAAACTAGTAGGTTGAGGCGCGTTTGTGGGCATAAAAATGATAACCCCGAGGAGTACTTGCACATACATTTGAAAAAGAGAAGTAAAATACAGTACCAACCTTTCTGGAAGTACCAACCCAAAGAACCAATTAAAAAAAGATGAATCAATTTTTGAAATGCAAAAACCATGGACTCAGGAGTTTCAGCAACTAACATGAATTAGAATAAGGGCAGTGATCGATCCTTCTCTTGTTACACATTTGGAAGTATGATTATAAACAAAGACATATAGTTGATTTGTGACAAAAGAATATACTGTAGAAAGAATTAAAGAAAATTAAAGATCAAATCAGCAATTAAATGTATCAAGTGGATGCCTAGCTTACAAAAGAACAGGTTGGAAAGAAAAATAAGAGAAATCAAATTGATGTTCTTCAATTGTCAGTACTCAAAACCAAAAAAAAAAGGTGAACAGTAACCAATAATCATTAACTTTGAACAGTGAGAGAAAATAGTACATTACCAATCAAGTATATAGCAGCATATATTTGTTCTCGTGCTCGTATAGAATAATTCACATATGCATCGTATCCCTCATACCACCATGAAGAAGGGTACTACTTCCTGAATGACACAGAAAAAGAAAAATGCTCATCAAGGTGTGAACTTATAATTTCTGAAAAGATAAAAAGACAGAGAATAACAACCAATATCTATTAAAATCCACCAAACAAATGAATATGATATTATAGTTACAGGATTCATATGATTTCAGTTTGAATTTCTAATATCTTTCCAAGACTCGTGTCAATCAAAACAATTATATATCTTTCCCATCTAAACGAAATCATTCTTCATGCAATTCGTCTAAACCCCGCTCCAACAAACATTCAAACTACTAATAATTAACCTCTTCTCAAATCCTAGAAAAAGAAAATAAAAAATAGTTTAATTAATCTGCATAACCTTACCTGATCTCTTCGTTTTCTTGTTCGATCAACCAACTTCTCTTTCTGTCTTCAATATTGGCTATTTGTATGAACTAAATGTGATTGCGGTAGTTGAAGCTGAACCGCTTCTGAATTAACGTGGCTCCATATCGCGTACTGCAGTTTTATTTTCTCCAACGTTCCCCCTTATTTTTTATTTTTTTTATTTTACTATACTAACCCTTGTAGATATTTTCATCTGAGTTAATTATTGTTTCACCATGGGTAATATGGGGACTTCCAAAATTTGGTGAAGCCTTTGACACCAAAAGAGGGCCTGGCTTTATAGTAGTAGAGATATAACTTCCCTCATTTGATCTCATTTTTACTTCTTTTTTTTCTTTTTTTTTACATAAATACAAATAAAAACTATTACACACATGCATCGTATTTGTCGATAAAAACTAATTTGAATAAAAAAAAATGAGAAATGTTTTTTTTCTTTTTTTCTTTTGAAAGGTGGATGTCAAACCTCTAATAACCAAAAAGTAAGTAATTACAAGCCATGACCTACCCGCGAGGGCCATGTCAACATCAAGTCATGATAGGTTACCAGATAGTAACCTGAATGTAACTACCCTAAGAATATGCGCCAGTAACCAGAGTAACCAAGATAATGTTAGGGGTATAAACGAAAACCATCCTAATATATGCAGATCGTATCCAGGACCACCCTGCACAGAGAGGCCTCCCCTAGGATCTCAATACAGACCCAAGAATGATTGGGCCTCAGAAACCCAACAAAACAAGCTCAACAAGTAGGAACCCAGGCCCAATTTTCTTTATCCTCGTTTTGAATATCAAATGAACTATTTTTTCTGCAATATAATGACTAGCATGAGTAGCATTCCCCTTATTTTCCCTTCTTTTTTTTTTTGTGAAAACTTGAAAGTAAAACTTCATTTAAGTAAAGAGGCTAAACCTCAGAAGTAAGCTTTAAATAAATGACTAATTTTGTTGAATTGTCTGTGCAAGCATTTCAAATGTTATTTAAAAAAAAAAATAATAATCAAATGTTTTTCTTTGAACATTTAGTTCTTTTGTTTTTTTTTGGGAAATTTTTGCTGGTAGAAAATGCAAATAAGCGTGGCAGCTTAAAATTATGTATAAAATTTAAAAAGCAAAAAAAACCGGCAATAGAGATGTATTAATAAAAAAATAACTTATTGGCTCCTTAACTTCTCTAAAAAATTTATGTAAATACTAAAATACATAACATAATACGATACAAATATCATAATTTAATGACTATGAAAATCCATCTTAATCCCCTTCTGGAAGAGGAAGTTCCACAAAGTTGGTATTAACTCTGGAAACATTTCACAAAGTTTGGAACCCAGTTCGCTATCGCTATAATATGACTTAGTGTTTTGTATGTTTTCCGCCGTCATATTCGCACTTTCCTTCTCCAACATTTGGTTCAAGTGCATTTCACAATTCCTTCAATATGTAATCACGGATGAAATCGTCGTATTATAATAGCGACCAGAATTATAGACAAGTTGAAGTCCGAGCTCTACAACTACGTCTTCAAAAGACATTGATTCGCCAGTTGCTCTTGGCTGCTATTGTTGAACTCCCTCCATATTTTACCTCCAAGGCTACAAATATGTAAGTACGCCCGACTCACAAATCTTAACTTACCGGCGGAACTCATAAACACCCAATGAAATGAGAGTTCCCTAAACATCTCCCTACATGTACAATATAATAAATGTTAAAAAGAAAACTATAAATCATTCATCTTTCTTAAACACTTTTAAAATAAACATGAATAATATTATTACTTACGTTGGAAGATCAATCTCTGTTAGACTCTTAAAATAATAGTAGTCTCTTCGGATGTCATTGGGAATTATTGAATATGACATAATCTGACAGAGAATGATAGCAAACCCCTCCCTCAACGTTAATATTTTGATTTCCATACACATTCGGTCGAAGTCATGATGCGATGGATTTGGCATTTCTCTCATTTTAAGCGTTCCATTAGCATAAAACATATTTTCATAATTCAAATACTCATATTTGATATCATGCAACTCTAGATCAGTGATCAAGTTAATGAAATCTCTGCACATATTTTAATTTTAATTAAATAAAAATAACAGGTGACTTAATATTAAAAAATAAAAATGTAATTTTTAAACAGCTAAACAGAAATACACGAGTAAGAATTAAAAATGGACTGAAAAAACTTACTTAATCACATATAATCGTTGACTATATTCTTACTCGTGTATTTCTGTTTAGCCATTTGAAAATTATATTTTCAGTTTTTAATATTAAGTCACCTGTTATTTTTGTTTAATTAAAATTAAAATATGTGCAAGAATCTCATTAACTTGATCACTGATCTAGAATTGCATGATATCAAATATGGGTATTTGAATTATGAAAATCTGTTTTACGCTAATGCAACGCTTAAAATGAGAGAAACGCCAAATCCATCGCATCACGACTTCAATCCAAAGTGTATGGAAAGAAAAATATTAACGTTGAGCGAGGTGTTTGCTATCATTCTCTGTCAGATTATGCCATATTCAATAATTCTCAATGATGTCCAAAGAGACTACTATCATTTTAAGAGTCAAACAGAGATTGATCTTCCAACGTAAGTAATAATATTATTCATGTTTATTTTAAAAGTGTTTAAGAAAGATTAATGATTTATAGTTTTCATTTTAACATTTATTATATTGTACATGTAGGGAGATGTTTAGGGAACTCTCATTTCATTGGGTGTTTATGAGTTCCGCCAGTAAGTTAAGATTTGTGAGTCGGGCGTACTTACATATGTGTAGCCTTGGAGGTAAGATATGGAGGGAGTTCAACAACAGCAGCCAAGAGCAACTGGCGAATCAAATGTCTTTTGAAGACGTAGTTGTAGAGCTCAGATTTCAACTTGTCTATAATTTTGGTCGCTATTATAATACGACGATTTCATCCATGATTACATATTGGAGGAACTGTGAAATGTACTTGAACCAAATGTTAGAGAAGGAAAGTGCGAATATGACAGCGGAAAACATACGAAACACCAAGTTATATTATAGTGATACCGAAATGGGTTTCAAACTTTGTGAAATGTTTCCAGAGTTAATACCAACTTTGTGGAACTTCCTCTTCCAGAAGGGGATTAAGATGGATTTTCATAGTCATTAAATTATGATATTTGTATCATACTATGTTATGTATTTTAGTATTTACATAAATGTCTTAGAGAAGTTAAGGAGCCAATAAGTTGTTTTTTATGTAATAGATCTTTATTGCAGGTTTTTTTTTTTTTTGCTTTTTAAATTGGGTGGTTCTAGTTAGACCTCCAAATTTGATATTTGGACCTCCACTTTTTTTCCAGTTATTAATTGACTTTGTCAACTTATATGAAAAGACAAATAAGGACAAAGAGAGAAAAATGAAAAATTAAGTAAGTAAATAAATAAATACTCTTCTTACCTCCTCCAACCAAATATAACATTCAATTTTAAAAAAAAATTCCCGATATTTCCTTATATTGCTATATAGTTTTATAATTTACTTAAAACAATTAAGTAAAAATAATAATTTTTATACATGGCCTATCATTTATTACAAAGGTAAATTCAAAACAATATGATTTGGAATTTTCTTAAACTAAATTAATTTAATATTATGATATAGTTATTACTCGATCTTCCAACCCAATACCCTTGAAATCATTCTTTTAGCAAATTCAAAGGGGTTCCAACAACATATCAAGATCGAGAACCAACAATCTGATTAATTTTGGTGGAGGAGAGACCTACTCATAAGAGAGCAATGTCATGTGATTTTGATTCATTTTTCTTCCCGTGGTTGAAAATAGAGATAAAAAGTAGAATAACTGATTGTTGTATCTCATGTTCAAGGGCATTTTGGTACAAATAAGGAGGTCTACTTAGCTTTTCAAGTATTCTAAAAAGTAAATTAGAGGTGTACTAAGTATGAGAGGTCCAAATAGCAAATTTGGAGGTCCAACTAGAACCACCCTTTTAAATTTTATACGTAATTTTAAGCTTGCCACGCTTATTTGCATTATCTACCAGTAAAAATTTTCCAAAAAAAGAAAAAAAACAAAAGAACTAAATGTTCAAAGAAAAACATTTGATTATTTCAAAAAAAAAAAAAACATTTGAAATGCTTGCAGAGACAATTCAACAAAATTAATCATTAATTTAAAGCTTACTTCTGAGGCTTAGCCTCTCTACTTAAATGAAGTTTTACTTTTAAGTTTCCACAAAAAAAAAAAGAAAAAAAAAGGGGGATGCTACTCATTCCAGTCATTATATTGCAGAAAAAAGAGTTCGTTTGATATTCGAAACGAGGATAAAGAAACCAATTGATAAAGATTGAGTCTGTATTTCTAAAATGTCAAACTAGAAAGACCTCAATTGCATAGGATTTCATTTTCGCACGTGTTCACTGCAATCAAGTAAAAAATCTGATTAGTCTTCTAAAAAGGGATCAACCTAACCAGATAAGTGCTCACAAAAAAAAAAAAACATAACCACACAAGCCAGATATAAATCCCACAAATATACCTATTACCAAATACCAACTGTATATCCAAATGATCGATAAACACTGAATAAGTTTTAAATAACCTAAAATTGGGCATACATCTGAGGTAATCACAAACATGTCAGATCTAATGCCAAACTTATATATCGACACTGAAACAATGAAAACTCTGTATTCCCAAGGTCCTGAAGATACCAATCTTGAATCATAACCAACAAATCTAAATCAGTCTAATCTTGTTCATAATACAATACTAACCCAGTACGATATTGCCATGACAGATTCACTATTCTCATTCAATTCAGTAACTGGAAACAAAGGTTCTAAGACCATAGAGTCAACTTCAATTCAATTTCTCGATCAACAATCCAGAATGTGGCATGTATTTTGTTCAAATCAATAATAGCCAAACAAATCTGTACGAAAAACTAGTTCAGCACAAATCATATGGATAACAGCATGATCTAATCGACTTCTAATCCTACAATTCCATACCTAGTTCAGCACAAATCATACGGATGACAGCATGATCTAGTCGACTTCTAATCCTACAATTCCATACCGATTCCAGATCGGATCCAAACACCGATCAACCTAATCATACAAAACTACCCTAAATCCACTAATCAAATACATACATGAATCATAATTAAACGAAATTAAAAGCGAGAGAGAGAGAGAACCAGAATGATATGGAAGGCAAAGAGTTGTGGTGGATTGCTGGCGGTGATGAACGATAACAGAAGCAAAAGAAGCGAAAGAAACTACTGGAATTTACAAAGCAAATTGATTATTACTGGTTCAATACATAAATTTATAGAACCCTATATCGTATTGAAATACCTAAACGTCATAACTGACTTTCAAGTTTCAAATGCAGGTTCACATGCATGACTACCTTTCTGAGTGACATGACCATACTACTGGGAAAAGATAAAAATTGAAGAGGACGAGATGTGATTAGTACTATTGTTAGTGACATGACTATACTACTTGGAAAAGAACAAAAATTAAAGAGGACGGAAAGAGAGAGAGAGAGAGAGAGAGATGACCATACTACTCGGAAAAGAACAAAAAAGAGGACACGAGGTGAAAAGTATGGTAGCTCATAGCTTTTATATCACTGCCTGTGAACCACTATCACCATTATTATAGTATATCAGTTTCAGGTTTTGATGTGAGCATGCTACCTTATTTTCTTTGGCAAGATCACAATGTAAGCAAACCACCATCACATGCATATATCTTTTATAAAAATCTCCTACACTCTGCTGAAGTTAAATAAAAAGGAGAGTAATATACCAACCTATTTAACATTGCCAACTACATACTCAGATAACAATAAAAGATCAGTTGAGAGAACCAACTTCAAAATCTAATGACTACAGGTTTAGAACTATATCAAATTACAGGTTTAGAACTATATCAAATCCAACCATCCAGATTCATTACAGAGGTATAAACATTTGGTAACTTTCGTGTTGCTACTAATACTGCAATTTAAAGCCGATGATACCGAAAGTTATCGTAAAACCACTTGCCCATTTCGGCTACACTTATCTAATAGGTAGTAAACCCAACTTGACAATGTTAAGCCAGCATAATTATAATCAACGAGGATAATAGATTATAATATTTCTCACGATGGCTACCGTTTACACCAAGAAGATTAATGTAGCCCAATATCAGCTGTCTTAACCAATTGTCTCGTTTGTACCTGTATCAGAAAATGATTATAATAAGAAACTCAACGATCAACCAATGTGGCACACTTGTATAAAGTGTTAACGAGTCAACAAGGCTCTAAACTGTTGAAGTACCAAATCTGATCACAATAGCCTGCTTGGTTATCCTAGCAGAACCGCACAATTACCAACAGGTAAAAAGTTAAAAACTGCTAGGCTATTAAACTAAACGTACCCCATCACATTTTCTAGCAGGAGAACACAAAAGCAATTGTCACCCTCTAAACCACACACCCAAATAAATGTCAACAATGTAGCTTCAACTTCAATTGGCAAAGCGAATAGAGCCATACTCACACGGGAACTCCAACCGACTCTGCATACAAATTCTCCACATTGTCTTGAGGAATAGCACTTGAAACAACAACGGCGTCTGGTAATCTTGAGGCACTGCTCCTTTGTATATTTCTCATTGAATGAGCGATATAAAACATGCCCCGGCTTCCTGCAATGCATCCATGAAGCTACTCTATCCCATATCCGAGCCACTAACCTCATGACCGTATTAAAACTCCATGTCACTTGGCAAAATCCATAAACCTAGAAACATTCCAGCCTTCAATTAACACTAATAGTTAGATAACACCAAAAAAAAAAAAAAATCAATTATCACAATTAACTACTGCCATTTCATGAGCAACTATAATAAAAATTAGGGATTGAAATCAAGCTTTACATGTTTGAGTGCAAGCATGGCCAGCGCAGACAATCCACAGCCTCCAATTCCCACTAAGTGAATCCAACTCTTATCGTTGCTCGAATTCTCCAATTCTTGCTCTCTCTCGTCCTTGAACCTCGTCGAGATTGAGAAGCTACTACTGTTTTCCGTCAAGACTTGAACGGAATTTCCAATGTGGTTGGGTTTGGAGTGGCCGGAGATCTTTCCGAGAAGTTTTTGGACGTGAAGCTTTGGCTTCGCTGTAAAATTGGCGGGAAAATGGAGGGTTTTGGAAGGACAAATTGTCGGGAATTTCATTTTCAATGTAAAACGGTGCCGTGATTTATAACGGGAAAATACTTTGACTTTGAAGTGGAACTAAAATGGGAATATAACGCCAAAGTCGGTGACATGGACGCTAAAATGAGGCCCAATACTCAATGTTGTGAGGCCCAAATGCCTAACTATAGTACATAGTTTATCCCCCAACCCATGAAAAGTGAATCCATTTCTTACGTCTATTTCTCATGTTTAATTATTATTTCTAATAGTATAATAATCAAATCAATGAGTTATTTAAAACTGCTTTCAATTAAAACTCACATAATTTTCATTTTTAGGATTAGTTTAGAAGTCTTTGCTTTAATATAGTTAGAAATAAGTTAAGAGAACCCTAAAGCCCGGCGGCGTCCCGATCTGAGTAATCATTATTGTCTGGCGGCGCTCGGACGTTTGGTCTGGCCTCTGGCCTCGCCGTCGTCGTGGGGTCTGCTGCCGGACGGGTAGTCATGGCTATTGCTCTTGTTCCATCAGATGGAGTTTTGCTTGAGGCTGCTTGGTGGTTCTGGCTGGGATGGTGAGCGGCGGTTGTCGTGCTAACAGGTCCGGCGATCGAACCCTGATGACGGCGTCATCGGTCTGAACTTGGTGGTGGTGGGAGATGAGTTCCTGGATCGGGGTTGGTTTTTTTTTCTCCGTGGTGGCGTGGGTTGAGGCGGCGTGGTCTGTGCAGTTTGGGTCGTAGGCGATGGGCGCTAGTGGCGGCGCAGGTTGTGGCGGAGCAGATTGAAGCAGGCGCAGGTCGTGGCGGCGTGCGGCGGACGGAGAGAGGTTGGGCTGGTGCGTACGACGGGGATGTTGGAAGTGGGTGGACTGGACCGGATCTGGCTGAATGGGCCTTGGGTGGACTTTGCTTTGGTGGGCTTTGAGTTTCTGGGCTGGGGTTTTTACCCTAGTCCAATAGCTTCTAATTTGGGCTAGGGTTTAGGCTCTTGGCCCAAACCTATGTTTTCAGCTTTTTTGTCTAATTACACTAAGTTCCCTTGTATTAGGAACCTAACAACCCTATGTGGTAGGGGCCTATATTCTATGTCTCCATTTATCCATAGTTTATAGGCTCACTTTAAGTGAGCGGTTAGTTCGAATATAGGTGGTCTATTTCTATGTATCACAGTAGTTTTGCTACAACTTCTTGATATGTCTAGTTGAAGGCAGCATAAGGATATGTAATGGCAATCTTGACATGCGTCAATGAAATCCACATTCCCTTCAAAAAAAAATATATATATAGTTAGAAATAATGCGTTGACATGTGCTATCCAAGTGTGTAATGAGGTGTTCAACTATATAACGTCACATAATCCTTGTAAAGCCAATTTTATAAAAGGATTAAATACTATTTACTCCCTATACTTATAGGGTTTCATCGTTTCAGTCCCCGACCTTTGAATTTCACCTAAAAAGTCCCTGAACTCTCAATTTCCTCCCAATTCATCCCTGCCGTCAATTTTCCGTCAATTTCTCTGTTAAGTTGCTGACGTGGCAGCCATTTTATGCCGAAATGTCTCTTTTACCCTCAGTTAAAAAAATTTCTGTTTTATTTTTATTTTTCTCTTTACTTCCTCTTCCATTCTCTCGCACTCTCTCACCTCCCAAACACCACCACCTCTTCCTCCTCTCTTCCTTCACCAACGCCAACGCCAACACCACCACCACCTCTTCCTCCTCTTTCACCTCCCAAATACCACCAGACCCCTCACAGTCTGAAATCCTTACATGCATAAATACAAAGAGGGTCTCCCATTATTGAATTTCTCTCAACTCCCAACATATACAATCAAAGTAGCCAAATCAAACAGATTAATTCTTATAATACCAACTAAATCAACCCATTATCACGATGAAATATCCCAACACGTCAAAGCATTAACCCCGAAAAGCAATATGATTCCAACTCTACTCAAAAATCTCATATACCTTCACATATATTGGCATGTAGAAACCCGGAAACAGTGGTCTATGCGGCAATGGCAATGCTAAAACCTGCCTCATATCCCACACAAAAATCACTAAATTGCTTCCACAAACAAAACAATTCAAAATGAACACACTTTCTTAACAACAAAGTTGAACATTTCCTTATATTAACCAAATGACACCACTTTGCTAAAGCAAAAACTAAACCCAACAAAAAACCAACCTTTATATAATCTTCAGGATTAAGATTTGTGGGTATGATAGCTGATGATGATGACGACTTGGACTCAGTCTCTGCTTCATTTCCTAACCCCTTGAACTCGATTTCCACCACACCATCACCGTTTTTAGCGTCAGAGCAAAAAAAAGCTCGACGGCCCAAGTTGGGATTCCGGCGAGTGAAGTCGGTGAGAGAGACAACGGCTCGGAGAAATGGTGAGGCCGCCGGAGAAGAAGGAGAGAGGAGTTTTAACATTTTTCTGGGTCGGCAAGAAATCAAATTTAGAAGAAAAATGAGGAAACTTTAGGCTAGGAAAACCGCCATTGTTGTGAAACTTGAAACTTGAAACTTCAAAGAAAAGCCCCTCATAAACATGACGGGATTTTCACCCGACGGCGGCGTAGTGGTTTATGGCCGGAGCTGCCGGAAAAGCAAGGAAACTTGCCGTAAAAACCCAAAAGCTTCCCCCTTTCGATTCTCTCACTTGGATCATCATCTGAACAAATAAACACCATGGATAGATCGGCGAGGTCGAGAGGAAGACTCTGATATAGGTGTGGCACCGCGATTTGGCCGGAACTGGAAAACCCACCGGCGAACCCAGAAATTTTCGGGCTTCCTCTTGCTTCAGTCACCGGTATTTCGGAGCAGAGACTACCGGGATACGCATCGTGCCGCCGAGACGAGTCGACCAGACCGATCCGGTGTCCATCCGTGGCCATCCCATCATCCATCCATCATCCCCGTCATGCCGGCAAGCACCACCACCCCTCTCTATCTAACTCAAGTTTATCAGAACGTCAGATGGAGGAGGCTAGTTTTTTAAATTGGGCTGAGGTTTCTGGCTTGAGGAGGCCGGTTGGGGTTTGCAGCTCCGCCTCTTGGGCTGCTGCTGTTGCTTCTTCTTTGGAAGCAGAAGGAGGGGGGGGAGAGAGAGACAGAGAGAGAGAGAGAGATGAGAAAAAATAAATCGAAGGAAGGGGTGAAAAGAAAAGAAAAAATAGAGAGAAAAAACAAAAAAAGAGTAAGTGAGGGTATAATCGTCATTTTAGTGTGAAATGAATGCCACGTCAGCAAGATAACCGAGGTTTTTTACGGCAGGGACAAATTGAGCGGAAATTGAGAGTTCAGGGACTTTTTATGTGAAATTCGAAGGTCAGGGACTGAAACGACGAAACCCTATAAATATAGAGAGTAAACAGTAATTAACTCTTTATAAAAATATCACTTTTCTTTCATATTCCCACCCTCAAAATAGGTCACTGAGCAATAATCGTAAAGTGATAATGCTTTAAAATACGTGGCTTTCTAACAATGCGAAACGTGTCAATCACATCTAACAAAATGGGAGACAAAAGACAAAAGTACCTACAGGGGCCTAATTCGAAAGTCCCACCTAGTTTTATAATTTTATTTGTTTGGTCGAATGGTGGTGCAAGAAGCACCAATGTCGTTATTTTTACCTACCTAAACGGCAAAGGTTTGGAATTGACTCATGTGAAATGAAATCTCTGATATTTCAAATTTATAAAAAAAATTATAGAAAATATTGAGAGTGAATTGAAATATCGATAAATATATTTAGAAATTGATTCGAATATATAGTAAGACTTAATTACATAAACATCAATGAGTTTGAAGAAATTAAAATTATTGTCTAAATCTCATTCCTAAATTCTTTAATTTAATATAATTAACGTCCTTGCATAAAATTTGTTGGTAAGTAACAACAACCAGCAACTTTTTAATAAAAATAATTCTCCATCAATAAATCGAATGTCAACTATTAAACATGGACTATTACATCACCATCTAGATATGAAGATAACTTATTTATCCCAATAAAAAAAGCCACACTAGCAAGCTTTTATGTCATATGGAAAATTGATTGGACCTCCTATGGAAAACTCAAATGTACACACTTCCCCCACTAATCAGGACTGGTGACTAAACTAACATGATGTGGTGGAGGTCTTAATCTATAAATGGAAATTGGAATGGCAATGGTGGCAAAGTGCATGGGCCACTAGGGTTTCGTTTTTATATTGATATTATTGAAGAAGAGGAGGAGGAGGAAGGAGGAGTTAAGTTTGGTTTTGGGGGGGGGGGATCAATTGGACAAGAGCCACAGAGTCCAACACGTAGCTTGGGCATGAGTCATTAGTCATTGACCTGCCAAACAAGCAAAATGGTCGGTTGGTTCTTCAGGAAACATCGATCACCATTGTAGTCTTTTCTCTTGGTTTAATTATATGATACATGCACTATCGAGTCAGCACTCAGCAGTCGGCGGCATGAAACTTGTTTGGGGTTTGCCTCTGCACTTTTTGTAGGAACACATGGCTTCATAGGATTGGATTCTAATCTCACTCATACTTCCCACAGAGAAAGACTTGTGTGGAGCACCCGCACCGCCACATGGTGCAGCAGACCGATTACTGTCCAGCAGGAGGGTCTTTTGGGTATTGTACATTTAGATAGCAGGGACAGTTTTGAAAAAGAGAAAAAAATTTCTTTTTTCTGATTGGGTGGCCCTAAAGCCACGTGGTGGGAAAACTCCCACCTAAGAATTTATCTCCAATAGATTGAATTATTTGACTCCACTGTCTACGGCTCCATTACATGTGTTTGGAGTAGACGTTTTGTGTACTCGTACTCATACTTATCTGAGTCTCGCTTAATTAGAAGCTACTTTCCAATCTCTTACGGCAATTCAGTATGATTGTAGCTTTGTCGAGCACTCAACAAACCCTAATGCATTCTTATGAAGATGATTTAGAAAAAAGTTCGTAAAGACTCGAAATGATGTACTGCCGTCAAAGTGTTATGCCTTTTCCTTTTGACAAGGATGGGACTCATGAGAGTAAAGACCGACAAAATATTTGTTAGAAGATCTCGACGAATAAAGCAAAGAGACTAAGATACTATATACGATGAGTTTCATAATAGATTAAAACAACATTTTGGTCAAGAAACACGAGGATGAATGTGCCTGAAGTTATTCATAGTCTTCATCAAATCGTGGTTCATGTACATGATCGAGAATATTTTACGTGTGAAAGTGATCTTGTTCTTCAACATGAAAATTTGTTATTTAAATCTCATCTTTTGACATAATGGACATAAAAATATAAAAGTTTGTTGCAACCCCTCTAATACTCGAGATAGAGTCGAAAACACCTCCTTCTCATTGCTCTTGTAACTGTAAGGCCATGTTTGGTTGGTGGAAAGGAAACGAATTAATTTCCTTTCCTTTCCTTTGGAAAAGTGTTTCCGGAGGGGGGGGGAGGGAACCAATTTCCCTCACTTTTTCATTTCCTTTGGGAAAGTGTTTCCCTTCCTTGGCTGTCCCAAACGCAGGAAAGTAAATTATTTCATTTCCCAATGCCCACTTTCCAGGAAACAAACATGACCTAAGTGTAAACATTTGTACAATGACAAAAAGTTGTTAGCACTCATCAAGTGTATATAACTGGGACAAAATACAAATCCCCATACAAATATAATACTAATATACATATCCATTTTCCTTCATTCAAAGGACTCTAGCTAGGCTCCATTCTAGCTTGCCTAGCACAGCATTTTGGCACACATACAGATTTGTAAAACAAAATTGCTCAGAAAACCCATTTCATTCATTCATCTCTAACCCCTAAACTCTACTACAATATTCAAAATTTAGTTATGAGTTCTTGGAAGCTTTAATTCTCCTATCAACCTCCTTCTCCAGCTCTTCCTGTCCTCCCACTTCTTCAACCTCCTGCATCACCCCACAACACAAAACTATGATTAGTTTAACCTAATTTAAATTATATATATTTAGAGGCAAAGACAAATTTGATGGGATTATTGGGTATTAAAGAATAGTAGACAAACCTGAGGACCAAGAAACAAACCATATGGAACACCCTTGAATTTCTCCGAGTGGTGGAGCTGAGGCCAAAACATCAGAATCAAAACACAATCTTTGACTGTTAGATTCAGTTTAAGCAGAAACTCATAGTTTAGATAGTCACACCAAACTCTAAAAACAAAAACAAATCAAAATTTGTTTTCTCTTGCAATAATTCATGAGAGGGAATTTGAGTGTATATAATTGTATGGTTCTGTTTCATTTGTATGAGTCGGTTATATGATATAGTATAGTACCTGATGAGCTGCAGCAACCTTTCTGAAATAGGGCACGTTGGCGATGGGTCCTACCGGGAATCTTTTATGAACTAGACCATCGTGGACGAACATGTACGCCATCCCAAACACTGTAATTCCAAGACCCTGTTGTTCATCAAAGTCAATTTGTAATAGTAGTAAGAAATTTGAGGAAAAAGTTTCATACTTTATAATTCCCAGCAGTGAGTTATTAAGGAATAAAATCAGATTTGGAAGAACTAAATGATAGGGATAGAGAGGACACTCACAGCACCAAAACAAAGGCCAGGAACATAGCCTTTGTGGAAGAAGCCATAGTTGAGCAAAGCTATAGCTGGAACTGCGTTTATTATAGCAAACACATCGTTGAGCTCGAACGGGCCTTCTCTGGGCTTGTGGTGGGACTGTAATTGATCATAAATTTCATGTCAATATCCAAACACTATTGGTTAAATAATTCAAGACTCAATCTTTGCCGGTTTCCCAGAACAAAAAGCCAACTCAAATAACAAAGTTTGAAGCAAACCTCATGCATATGCCATAGTGAAGCGTGCCACAGAGCTTTGTGTGCCCATCTTGCCCAAAATTCCATCCCCACCTAAAAAGATAGAAAACTCCATCAAAATTTAAGCTCAATTTGGTAAGCTTTCCCCAAATTAAGAGTAAATTAGTGAGCTTGTTACTTACAGCAGCACCAACTGAGAGAGCAAATGTACCGAACATTTCAGACACAGGCACATTCCCACCCTACACCAAAAAATTAAGCACCCAATTCAATTTCCTAATCAGAGAAAGAAAAAAAGAAGAAAAAAAAAAAAGGGTGATATTATGAAACTAAGCAACTCTAAGTACCTCCATTTGCCAGTAAAATCTGTAATAAACAGCCATGACAGCCATGGAAGTGATACCAAAGCTAGACATGACAGCTGCAACAAGATAAGTGAACCTCTCCGATCTCTTCCTGGCCAATCGCTCGGCGCCACGTACAGACGGAATCACAATTGGGATCTCAGAATTGGCACCGTCTTGTGGTATTTCCTGGGAACTGTCGACGTGGGTAGCAGCACTTCGTTTTTGGTCCTCCATGACAACGTAGACGGTGAGACACAGTTTTCTCCGAGTCCGATGTAGGACTGTTGTTTTTTGGCGATTCGAGGGAGGGAAGAAGACGGTCGGGTTTGGTTTGGGGAGGAGGTAAGAGGATTGGATGAGGCGGAAGGCGGTGGGGGTTGTGGCGGCGAAGAGTCCGACCGCCATGGAAGTAGTGGGTTTTCTGGGGTGTGTCTCGAGATGGGTCTAGACTCTAGAGGAGTCTGAGGTTGGGAATTGAAGTAATGAAGTGAAGAGGCACCACAGGTTGTGTCCACAAATTTGGTCTGTGAAAGAAGACGAGGAAAATCTGTGATTTGTTGGAATGACCGAATGAGAATTCTCACTCGTATTGGGGACGAGAAGCGAAGCGGAGTGGGGCTTAAAATACGGGTATGGAAAGCTTAGAAGAACTGGAAAACAAAAGGGCTTGGTTTTGGACCAAATTACCAGAACGCCGCTAGCTTAGGTCCTGTTTGGGATTGCTTCGCTTTTAAAAAAATCAGCTTTTGTTTAAAATTTTAGGTTTTATTGTGTTTGGTAAATAAATAAAAAACAGTTTTAATTGAAAGTTATGGGTCACTGGCAGCAGATTTTAGAAGCAGCCCAGAGGTTGCTTTTAGAAGCTGTTGTGGATCAAAACATATTCTGCAGTTGTTTTATGTACTGACAGCACTTTGAAAAATATTATTTACCAAACACGAAACTGTTTTAATTCACAGCTGATTATTCTCAAAACACAGCAGCAACAATTATTTTTAAAAGTCACAGCAATCGCAAACTAGCCCTTAGTCAGAAATAATTAACGACTTGAGGCATTTGACACATGCTAATTAGGAATTAGGTATCGAAACGCAAGCTCGAAATGGGATTGGTCAATCTGGCCTTCCTAGGCAATATTAACGTTCATAATCCTTTGTGTGAGAAAGGAAGGCCCTCAAAAGTATATTTTTGGCATACATACAATGAGAGATGTATTACACGGACTAAATAAATTAATTAATGAATCGACTTACACAAGTATTAATTTTATAGAAAATATTTTGTTTTCAATTATGTTATCTAGCTATCCAAGTGATCCAAATTCCGAGCCTTACCAAAATTGACCCAGTAATGGGTCTTAATTCAATTTTTATGACGACTTATTTAACTTTATCTGAGTGTTAATATCATAGCTATTAGTGTCTTCAAAGTTATCTCGTTTTTGTTTATTGCCTACGTAATTCACACTAAATAGATAAAGTCAATGACATCACAGTCTACTATCATTCTCCGTAATGTATGTTTCATGATACTTCAGCGTAACATACATATCTTTTTTCTTTTTTTTTTTGAGAAAACATACATATCTATATAAAAAAAAAATTTAGTGATTAAAGATAGTAATTTAATTTTATGACAAGAATCTTAGGCAAGATCAATGTTCATAAGAAGACCCTCAAAAGTGTACATTTGGCATACATACAATTAGAGAGATATATTACACAAACTAAATAAACTAATTAATGAATTGACTTATGAAAGTATTTATTTTGTAAAAAACATTTGATTTCAACTATATTATCTAGCTATCCAAATGATCCGAATCCCGAGCCTTACCCAAATTGACCTAATAAGGGTTTGAATTCAATTTTCATGCCGACTTATTTGACCTTATTTGAGTGCTGATATCAGAGCTATCAATGTTTTTAAAGTTATCTTGTTTTTGTTTCTTATCTACGTGATGCACGCTAAATAGATAGAGTTAGTGATATCACAGTCTACTGTCATTTTCTGTAATGTACGTTCCATGTTATTCTAGCGTAACGTACATATCTATATAAAAAAAAAATTTAGTGATGTCATAGAAATAGTAATTTATTTAGAAATAATACAAAATATATGCTTCATATATATGATATAAACTAGTTGATAAAACAAAATATAGTATAAAAGGATGCAATTCTAAATGTGGGATTTCTGTTGAGTCAATGGGACGTCAACATGACTATAAATAGATAAATGCGACTTCAAAAGGCAAGTGGCATCTATCGTAATTATTGAAGTGAGCAGGGGCAAGAGTAGAGTCTAATAAAACGACATTTGTCAGGTAGCGATTAAGGAATCAGCAATGTGAGGCGTATGACCCGCCGTAGGATTGCGAAGGAGGACGACAGTGAATCACATCGCTCGATTGATTAAAACGACATTCAAACCGGGGCTTTGATTAACTCGGTAGAAAGCCACGTAGAACTTAATGGCTTCACTAATCATCCACACCTTTCCGCGGGATGCGACGTCAGCTCATTGTCGTTTTCCTACGTTTTCCTACAGGTGCTTGGTCCCAACGTCAGGCTCCATATGTACGCCTCGTGGCGAGTTGCTAGTCGTCCATGCTGACACGTGGAGACCTTTGGGAATCCACGTGTTGAACCGGAGACAACGTAGGGTGATTGCATAATTGGTTGACACTGTTTCAATTTGGGCTTGGGCCGACCCACGTAGATGTATAAAGCTGGGCTTATGAAGGCGAGCCGTCATAACCACTGGTTATTGTGCATCTTCCTCTATCAGTTCAGCTTAGATAATTAGTTGATTTCGTACTCAGTCGTGCTCAACTGTAATTGAATTTAGATCTAAGAGTGACAAATTGTAAGGTGCGCAGCTGAAATGCTTATTATTCTCTATCCTTAAATCTAATGGTAATTAGTGCACAATTGAGTATAAATTAATTAACTGCTGGGTTCGACTTATTTGTCTATACTCACGTCTTATGGTTATACTAAAGCTTACCAAGGTATAGTAACTGTTCTCGTTATATCTAACACCTGAATTCATTCTCAGAAACAGAGCTGCAGTTACCATGTTATGTGAATATCAAACGTACTAAGATATCGGGACGAAACAGGAATCGAAGACCAACCACGCTCTTTTTGTTATGAGACATTGGCTCACACGTTTGTTTTTCTATAAGGCTTTCGCATACATAGAGCATCTAGATCTTTTCTCCGGCCTAGAGATCGTGACAATTAGAACTCAGCTATTGCATGCTATCTAAGACCAAGTAAGTGCAAAAATAAACACCATGCATGCACTTACAACTAATCCAAACAAGAATCCCATGCCCCATACTGCATGTATATGCAATTCTTATATTATATACCCAATCTCCCATTACATCCTTCCATTTGGTCTCATTCTTTCTACAATGTCTAACCAGCAATGTTCTTCTTTTTGAATGTGAAAAAATAGGAACTCGATGTTGGGGTCTTGCATGCCATGGTGACTATAGTACTTATGCAAGTCTTGGCAGCAAGTGAGCCGAACATCGTGATCATACAGAACAATCTGGGAAAGGGCGAAAACCTAACCCTACTGTGAGCAACGAAGAACACAAACGTCGGGGAAGAAGTTATCGATCGAATTGAAGAAAACTTGGAGGTGGACTTTCGAAATGCCATTCTGAAAGTCCCTTGTGATCTGGAAGACGACGAGGTATTGGTGCAACTTCCCGTGGTAAGCGAGTCCTGGAGTAAAGATTCAAGATATGTTTGATGTATTTTGACTCTAGAGAACATGGAGATAACCAGGGGTCGATAATCAAGTTGATTGCTAGACGCAAAGGGTTGTTTTGGATGGATATTATTATTGTTAAAGGTTTGAACACTCGTGGTCATTTCCAAAAAACACTGGTTACGAGAATAATAGCGAGGAGTAGATATATTTCTCTAATGATGATCAGAGCTCTACATGCATAAGTAGTAGAATTTCACTATATATTTGCTTGTGATTTGTTGCCCGAGCAGCAAAACCAGTTTGATTATATGTGCTTTCCCTGACGATAAGTTAGCCATTGAGAGTGTTTAAGTTGACGACTCGGCTTAACATTGTATATATGTATTATATAGAAGGGAAATTTTGTAATATGTACGTTAACATATAACATACATATAATTATCATTTTTATGATTTAATTACTCAAATGAGAACTTATTTTACTCTAATATTTGATACAAATTATAACAATACCGTGTAGTATGAATTCCGATAAAAACTAATGAAAGTGACTTTCAAGATAGAACAGCTCTTAAAAATGTTGTCCTTTTTATTTTATTTTATTTTTTTGTTATGTAGAGATTATAGCATGAAAGAACTTCAAGAAAAAAAAAAAAGGATGTTGACAAGAGATTTCGTATGCCATAAGTGAATCCCAGGGATATGCCATTGGACATTTTGTTCTTTTCGTTTTTCAATTTTGGAGGTACATGCTTATAAGCTTATAACAATCCACTTCCAGATTGGGAAGTTAATTTACTTATACAATACCATTCATACAGAAACTACACATACATAGTTCCAAAACAAGATTCATGTTACAGTACGTAGCTAAGCATATCATGCATAATTATCAGTCTCCTTTTAGCTATGGCATACAATTTTCATGCAAATGAACAATTGCATAGGACAATGTACTCAAGGCTTCCTTCAACTTACAAACAGAACATAACAAAGAGATTAAAGCCCTACGTGACTGTAATGCCACTGATCAAGAACATTAATTAAGCACAAAACGCTGTAGAAACGAGACCTTTTCTTCTATAAAAGAATCCCAATAATTCTTTCATACTTCATCACACACAATTTTTCCTACCAAAAGTTCACAAAAGCTTTTCAATCCATTGCGTTAGATGGCTTCAATTTCAGTAGCAGCATTGCTATCTTTAGTGATAGCAATGCTACTTCTGGCGATTGGGTCTAATGCAGGCGGAATCGCGATTTACTGGGGCCAAAATGGAAATGAAGGCACATTAGCACAAACATGTACCTCAGGGAACTACAAGTTTGTAAACATAGCTTTCCTCTCATCATTTGGCAATGGCCGAACCCCTACCATAAACCTTGCGGGTCACTGTGACCC
Organism: Rosa rugosa; assembly: GCF_958449725.1. Lineage (NCBI taxonomy): Eukaryota > Viridiplantae > Streptophyta > Magnoliopsida > Rosales > Rosaceae > Rosa > Rosa rugosa. The sequence goes on from NC_084825.1 coordinate 51,911,629, forward strand.
GTCCAGCAATGGATGCACCAAGTTCAGCTCTCAAATCAAGTCGTGCCAAGCCAGAGGCATCAAGGTCATACTCTCTATTGGGGGAGGCTGGGGAGGTACCGGAGGCTACTCTCTAGCTTCATCTGAAGATGCCCGCCAAGTTGGTGCTTACTTGTGGAACAACTTCTTGGGAGGTCACTCCTCTTCAAGGCCGTTGGGAGATGCTGTTTTGGATGGAGTTGACTTCGACATTGAAGGAGGGGATGACCAGTACTGGGATGACCTTGCTAGGTACCTTTCGGCGCATAGCAAGAAGGGTGGCAAGAAAGTTTACTTGACTGCTGCTCCACAGTGTCCCTTTCCTGATGCTTATGTTGGAAATGCACTTAAGACAGGCCTATTTGACTATGTTTGGGTTCAATTCTACAACAACCCTCCTTGTCAGTACACTTCTGGTGATGTCACCAATCTCGAAGACGCTTGGAAGCAATGGACTTCAGCCATTCCTGCACAGAAGATCTTCTTAGGACTCCCTGCTGCACCTCAAGCTGCTGGGAGCGGATTTATTCCTGCTGCTGCTCTCACTTCACAAGTTCTTCCGGGTATAAAAAATTCAGCTAAATATGGTGGTGTCATGCTTTGGTCCAAGTATTATGATGATCTTGATGGATACAGCTCCTCCATCAAGAATCATGTCTAGAATGTAAATTGAAAACGATCCTTATGCATGTATGTAATTAAAAATCCTATGTGGATTTTATGAACGATATATTGATATATATAAAAAATGAACTTTGATGAGTTCTATTTGTGGAAGATGTACATCTTTTTTGAGTTTTTGACTCTCTAGGAGACATTGTGGAATAAGTACTACATGTAGCTTGAGGCCTTGATCGAGAAGAATGGTGGGTGTCGATGGTGAATGAGCTGGAAGTGGTTTTTGACCTCTTTCTTTATGGCTCTGTACACAGTACACATGATCTAAGCCTTCATCAATTAACTCCAAAACTGTCTGGGGCATTGGTGGCAGGTTGATTACGACCGATCCTTCCAACAATTCTGTAGGTCTCATGAAAATTTCATCTTGTATGCACCAAAATGAGGTTTGCAAGGCTCTTCTGAGTTCGATCTTATATCTTCTTCCACAGCTCCTTCTAGTCTCCTATCTGGAACTTTAAGGGGCTCTCCACTTGTCATCTCCTACAAGCATGATTAAATCCATTAAAAAAACTGTCACATATTCCATAACATCATTTGAAAGTGAAGGGAAGTAATCTCTATATACCTTATGTCTTACTCTTTTTCAGTTTTTCTTCTTGGCCAATTCTCAGATTAAACCTAATTTTCTTAAATTAACCATTATAGTTAACTAAAATGTACGTACAAGATAGTGTTACTGTTTGTGTTTTGCTCTTATATCCTTTAAATTATGCAACGTCTTGTGATAGCAATTTATTTCCTTTATAGACAGAATGCAAACAATTCAATTTCTTGCTCTATTAATTATCTTCCTCTTTCTCAACACAATGTACAACATTCCTTTTACATTATCAAGACCATATCATGGACTCAAAATCATCACCAATGTCCCATTTATGTACATAATTTGTCCATCCCAAAATTCATAATTTCGCCTCCCACAGGACGGCTGAAAATTAATATTGATGGTGCGTTTAGAGCGGATTGTGGAGTTGAAGGTATTGGGGTGGTGGTCAGAGATGATTTGGGCACGGGAATTGCAGCTATTGCAAGGCCTTTTCTGCATGCAAACTTGGCTATTAATATAGATGTAGAGGCGTGTAGAGCTGATCTTCTTCTTGGTATACACCAAGGTTGGACGGAAATTGACATTGAGAGTGACTTTGTCCTTCTCATTGCTGCACTTAATAGTTCTGAAGAGAATTATTCGGAGGTAAGTCGAGTTTTAGATGATTGTATATCTGCTTTTCAATTTGTTAGAATTCGACATATCTACCGTGAAGCAAATGGTATTGCACATAGGCTTGCACATCTGCTGGGATATATGATGTTTGGTTAGAGAGGATCGAGACTCCTGTTATTATTCAGGATGTACTCTACGAGGATTATTGTAAGTGTTCTATTGTAGCACGAGATTCAGGTTTTATGTCCCCCCGGTTGCAAAACTTTAATTTTAATATAATAAATGGAACCGGGCGTGGGGCTGAGCCTCCCAGCTAGATTGGGTTCCAAACCCCTTTTAAAAAAAAAAAATCATAATTTGTCTTTTATATTGCAATTTTTATGCTTACATTATGGTTTGAATCACATCCAGCAATCTGAACACTAACGTTCTTGAGAATTAATGCACGTACTGGCTTTTTTCTCTGTATAGGGCTTCTGAAGGCGAGGCATCATAGTTGAGACAGACTATAGTACCCCCCAGTATGGGATACCTTTTTATTTTTATTTTTTTAAATATATAACAAGTTAATATGATGGTAACCTGATGAATAGGTCATCAGGTTACCCATTCAAATTTTGACACATGGCAATTTAAAAAAATTAAAATTACATTTTTAAGCACACATTTGTCATCAATTTGTAATATTGTCCATATACTTGTAAATATTGTCCTAAATTGAGTAATTACTAAAAGGTTTACCCCAATTACAGAATGGAGAACTATATTACGTGAATGAGAACACATGCTCTATTTGGTATAAATATGAAGATTTACCACTTGTACAACACATTTGTTGTCAATTTTGTAAAATGGTTCATAAATTGGTAGATGTTGTCTTAGAACTTGTAATTACTACAAACAGAACATTTTTTACAACATTTTTCATCATTTGTCCTTATATTAGTAATAATCGTTGTTAGTGATGTAATTATTTTTTCAATGAGGAACATTACACAAGTTATCACCCAATTACACAATAGAGAACTTTATTACGTGAATGAGGACACATGTTCTATTTAGTATGAAATATGAAGATTTACCACCCGGACAACACATTCGTATTCAATTTTGTAAAATGGTTCATAAACCTGTAAATGTGGTCGTAGACCTTGTAATTACCACAAACAGAACAATTTTTACGATATTTTTCATCATTTGTCCTTATATTCATAATAATCGTTGTCAGTGATGTAATTATTTTCTTTATGGGGAACATCACACAAGTTACTACCCAATTACACAATCAAGAACTCTATTACGTGAATGAGGACACATGTTCTATTTAGTATGAAATATGAATATTTACCACCCGGACAACACATTCGTATTCAATTTTGTAAAATAGTTCATAAACCTGTAAATGTGGTCGTAGACCTTGTAATTACCACAAACAGAACAATTTTTACGATATTTTTCATCATTTGTCCTTATATTCATAATAATCGTTGTCAGTTATTTTCTTTATGGGGAACATTACACAAGTTACTACCCAATTACACAATCAAGAACTCTATTACGTGAATGAGAACACATGTTCTATTTAGTATGAAATATGAAGATTTACCACACGGACAACACATTCGTATTCAATTTTGTAAAATGGTTCATAAACCTGTAAATGTGGTCGTAGACCTTGTAATTACCACAAACAGAACAATTTTTACGATATTTTTCATCATCTGTCCTTATATTCATAATAATCGTTGTCAGTGATGTAATTATTTTCTTCATGGGGAACATTACACAAGTTACTACCCAATTACACAATCAAGAACTCTATTACGTGAATGAGGACACATGTTCTATTTAGTATGAAATATGAAGATTTACCACCTGGACAACACATTCGTATTCAATTTTGTAAAATGGTTCATAAACCTGTAAATGTAGTCGTAGACCTTGTAGTTACCACAAAGATGACATTTTTTACAACATTTTTCATCATTTGTCCTTGTATATCGTAATAAGCAAGTCAGAGAGATAATTATTTTCTCAATGACGAACATTACACAAGGTACCACCCAATTACACAATCAAGATCTCTATTACGTGAGTTAGGACACATGCTCTATTTTTTCTTTCCATTATTAATATTTTCCCAACAACAAATTGCAGGACAAGAAAGTGTTCCCACAAGAGAGGAAAGATGATCAGAAGAGTGTGGATGCTTCGTTGATAAAGTCCATTGACGCTGTCCCAGACTTGAAGACATACTTAGCTGCAAGATTCTCTCTGAGGTCTGGCATGTCTTTTAGACAGTCAGCTCTTTTCTTACTTAGGATACTTGTTCCCGTTCTTGTTTGTTTCTTTACTATGATTGTATGTTCTGTTCACATTGAGATCCGAGATTTTGTACTGATCGGCATTGCCTTGCAAGGGATGTTATGATTTTCATTTTGAAAAAAAAAAAAAAAAACTTAGGAAGAAACATTTTAGATGAAGTTGTGAGGAGGAATGACGAAATGAAACTTAGAGATTTGCACTCATGATTTAGGTAGAATGTTCCGATTTGGGTTTTATCCTAAAGTTGATTGTGAAAAGAAACAAACATTTGACAATCTCATAAAGATTCTGTTAAAACAAATTGTTCATGTTTTGATTTATTTTCGAGAGTTTTTATTCTTTGCACCACGAGGGCGACCACGACCCCTTGCTTGTAGTGTTGAGGTTTTTCTCTGCACGACTTTTGAACAGCTCTTGCCATGATGTTGATCAACACTATTTCCAGTAGCTTCATCAATTGCTTCTATTGTCTTGATCTTGTTCTTGGCACCATCATTTTTGTTTTCATTATCTAAAGCCTCATTAATTTTCACCCATGCTTGGTTCTTTGGGTGCTTCAACATCCAAAGGGCAAGTTGCACACGACGATTTACGGAATCTAACTGCATTTAGTAAACAACAAAGTTATACAATAGGGGAAAAAAAACATCATATATTGCAATTAAAGTTGAATCATCTTACCTCATCTTTCAATGGATTATCATAGTTTATTATGTATCTGAGCATGAAAATGCCACAATCGAAGTTGTTTTGTTGAATGTGAATGTCATCTACATTGAAAACTGTGAATGAACATAACGACCATCCTTTCTTGAAACAGCTTTGGATTTCAGTGTCAAATATTGTGTCCAATGCCAAAAGCTGTATTTCAAACAACAAGAAGCTAAGTGTGATGTGCAATACAGTTTCCATATAATCAAGAGAATGATTTCACTCTTTTAAATTTATTACCACATAATAAACAAGATCATTTCGAGCCATAGTGCGTGCAGGGTTCGGGTAAGTGTCCCATATCTCTACATCCGTTCTCGCTAATTTAATCACAATGAAGAACCAGTGGTTTGGGGTAGTATCTGGATCCAGGATAGGGATAAATATCTACAAATGATGAAGTGTTAATATATTGAGCAATTATTTTAGGAATGCTATGTACAAGTACTCATTGTATACCTTTTCTCCATTCTTAAGGCCTTTTCGATATTGTAATATAGAGGCAAATCTCTTTGGTGCCGTGGCAGCAAATTCTAACAAATCATTACCTCCTTTCTTGGCAGCGTTAATTGCTCTATCCTGTATTAACTTACCAAACTCAATGTACTCCATCTATAATATTGCATATACACTAAAGTGAAATCACAAAGCATGGATTCATACCGAAAAGCATGTAGTGTAATACCAAGTAGATGACTCTGGATCCCTGAGAAGACTAACTGCTGCATTTATAATCTGTTTATGAAACAACAATGAGAGTTAACAAATTATATATCTATAGTGTTGAGGTCCAAAGTAAGGTCATACCTGGGAGGTAACAAGTCCCCCCGGCTCTAGGCATTTCATTGCCAAACGGTCAAGATGTTCATAATCAGTTTGAAAAATTCTGAAACTGCAAAACAGAATAGAAGAACAATTTTAGATTACTTAGATAGATTGATATAAATAGTGCTGGACTATCATCATGTGTCTATTGAAATGAAACCTACTTACTCTAGATCTTCCTTTTCCAGAAATACAAACGCAATCAAATATACGTCGTCATCATAAAGATCACGACACCCTGTGAAAGGACCAATATCTTGCAGCTTTCTTGGCTTATCCTCCATAAGTTTTGCAGTTAAAAGATCTATTTTATTCCCCATCACTTCCAACTTCCCTAAATGCACAAATGGACTTGAGATTTGATGGCCAGGCTTTCTTTCAACAGTGCGTCGAAGATTCTTTGGACTAATATCATTCGATGAGGGCTCCTTCTTTATAATTGTTTTTTTGGTGCTAGGTTCCCTAGCCTTGACCTACAAGAAAATGTGCAATGTAGCTATGACTTAGAATAAAATCACTTCATTAAAAATTAAAAATTACACATATATAACTAGAAACAGAAAGGGTGGAAACTTTAAAACATACCTCGATATTTGGTGGCTCAACGTCATCTTCGCTTAATATCTGACATGAAGAAGCAACTAGATCTTCCTTGACATATGGCTCTTTCAGTTCATTTATCACTTTGAAAAATTCCTCTTTCAGGTCCCCCAAAGCGTTTGTCATCGTATTACTACCAAAAACACCTTTCAGCTCTCCCACAACATTTGGAAGAATGGTACCAACAACACCTTTCAGCTCATCAACTGATTTGTCAATATTACAAACAGCATTCTTTAAAGATTCTATATCATTTTTCAAAGCAGACATATCTCCCACTTCATGCTCTTTCAGTTCATTTATCACTTTGAAAATTTCCTCTTTCATATCCCCCAAAGCGTTTGTCATCGTATTACTACCAAAAACACCTTTTAGCTCTCCCACAACATTTGGAAGAATGGTACCAACAACACCTTTCAGCTCGTCAACTGATTTGTCAATATTACAAACAGCATTCTTCAAAGATTCTACATCATTTTTCAAAGCATACATATCTCCCACTTCATGCTCATGTGTCTTCACAATATCAATTTTGGGAACTAGCTAGAGTAACATCAAGACTTTCATAACCTCCTTTTTTTGAGATCCACTTAATTAATTTTGATGACTCCTTTTCCCCCCAAACAGTAATAGGAGGCCTTGAATAATCTATAAGAGCTCTCCCATATGCAACAATATTGTAATAATAAACTTGTAAAAAGAGGACGCAACCGCACATGTATCTTGATTTCTTCTGCTTGAAAGACCGCACACTGTCCACCAAAAATTCAAATATATAACTTGCCCAATTTAGTTGTCTTATTTTCTTCGGATCTCTCAATGGCAGAAGATACTTCGGATGAATGCTTGTTGATGTAGTGGGACAAAGTAAGATACCCAATGCTAATAAAATAAAACCGACTTTGAAATTGTCATCTGCTGTTTTTGCTTCATCTAGCCTCTGAAATAGGATTGGAATTGATATGCTGTCAGATTTTCCCACAAAAAAATCCCAGAGCACCTTCATATCAGAGTTGTCATCACTCGAGCCAATGAAATCTATATTCGTTCCACCTTCAGGTACACCCATAAATCTTTCTTCTATGAGCATAAATCTTGGCAAGGAGGTGTAGAGAAACATATATCTTGTCTAGGAGGGTATCTTTCTTCTATGAGCAGAAATCTTGGCAAGGAGGTGTAGAGAAACATATATCTTGTCTAGGAGGGTATCTTTCTTCTATGAGCAGAAATCTCGGCAAGGAGGTGTAGAGAAACATATATCTTGTCTAGGAGGGTATCTTTCTTCTATGAGCAGAAATCTTGGCAAGGAGGTGTATTGATACATATATGTCGTCTAGGAGGGTATCTTTCTTCTATGAGCATAAATCTTGGCAAGGAGGTGTAGAGAAACATATATCTTGTCTAGGACTTCATATGCATGGTTGCATGGTTGCATGACTTCATAGTAACTCGTCAAAACATGCTTACAACTAATAATTATGCATGGTTGCATGACTTCATAGTAACTAGTAATCAGGGCTGTCTCTAATTATGTAATTAAATTAAGATTATAAATATAGAAATAACACCCTATTAATACCCAAATGTATTGTTGAGCAATTGGTTTGGATGCCTAGTTTTCACTTTATGGGTCTGAGGTTCGAGCTCTAGCAACGTCAATGCTTTTTGTTCATTTTTTGTTTGTTCTTCATATGATTCATTATGATAGTCCAATTTGGTTATTAACATTAAACTTGTCAATAGATTCATGCTTTATGTCTTCATATTACTGCAAAGTTATTGAAGTTGCCATTAAATTTGGTCCCAAGGTATATATGGAAAACCATAAATAGATTCATCCTCATTCAAACCAACAAAATATAGGTCAAGTGAGGGGAAAAAAGAAAAATAATAACAACAATGACAATTGCTCCTATGATAGAATTTACAACGTGCCTCAATCTTCAATATCACTGAGTCGTCGAAGTTTGGGTTTATTTTTTGCCACAACTCTAACTTTGCCACGTACCCTATTCTTCTGTGGGCATGTAGTTTTATTGTGTCCATAGCTTCTGCATAAACGACATTTTGGCTTTGTTTTTGGTTCATTGCTTCCTTGCCTGCCCTTGCTCCTTACCCTGATAGGATCTCTTACAATGTTATTACATGGATCTGGACTATCACCTACATCTTTTTGTTGCTTCAAAACATCTCCAAGTATCGACTCCAATCTACTGAGTTCTTTCTTCAAAATGTCGGTACCCTCCTTTGTCTGTGAAGCAAGATATGATATCCTGCTACTTAAATAACTTAAATCTCCATGCCTGCAATGCATTAACACAAGAATTAACCAAAAAAAAAGAACTCTCTGTACAAAAAGAGATCTTTCATTACATTAACTTATTATATGAAATAAAATAAAAAATATCACTGATATTGACAAGGATGTTTATGTACCTGGCCAATCGTACAGCTTCACTAGGCATATTTTCCTTGGAAACTGTGGAGTGAAATTCAGATTTTGCTTGCTTTGTCCACCGCTTTAATACTAAGGACAAAGGTATCTCCCTCATGCGCTCATGCTTCATTACATTAAATAAATGAGAACATGGGATTCCTTCACATTCATAAAGTTTGCAAGAGCATACTACTCGAGGATCACTTTCCCGATGATAATAAGTAGTTGTGCACTCTTTCTCTTCATCATTGTTATAACTAGACGTAATGTACACACGACATGAATTCAGATGCATGATCCTTGAAGTTATCAGTCCTCCAACCCGATCTATCTCCACACATATTAGTTGAAACACATTATCCGTATAAATGGTAGAGGCATGCTTCTCTAACTGTCTGAGTTGGGTAGAAAGTACATGAGCGGAGTTATTTGATCGAAAATCTTCTTCAGCTACTTTATTTCTAAGTCGTTCCAATGCTTTATCAAGCTGTGGAATGAGTTCAATCAATTTCACTCCACTGAAGCTGAGACTATCCTTCACATACCTATTCATGCCTTCACATCGCTGCGTGCTACGCATGCGAGCGAAAAAATGTCCACTCACAAATGCTTCAGCCCATTTCTCTCGTTTATCATACATCATCTTCACCCAATTTCTATTATGAAGACCATATTTTTCCACCATAGCTCTCCATCGTTGCTCAAAACCACAGGGAGTTGTTTCATCAAACATGCAACGTCTGAACTCTGCAACTATTTCAGGGTTGCGTAAGTTTTTCTGAGCATTTTTAGAAATATGCCATGTACATAAACGATGTGGACAACCTGGAACCACTAGTTCAATAGCCTTTCCCATTGCTTCATCACCGTCGGTCAAAATGCCCAGAGGTTTTTTGCCCTCCATAGACTCTAAGAACATCTGCAAAACCCATGTGTATGTCTCAACTGTTTCATCTACCAATAATGCAAAACCAAAAATTGTAGTCAATAGATGGTTGTTTGATCCCACAAACAATACCAAGGGCTTCCCATAGTGATTAGTCTTGTAGGTGCTATCAAATACCAAAACATCCCCAAAACAACAATAATCTAGCAATGAAGTTGAGTCTCTCCAAAATAAGTTGGCCAACCTGTTACTCTCATCTGTGCTGTACTTGCAAAATAATTTCTTATCTTCAGCTGCTTTTCCTTCAAGATAGGCAAGTGTAGCTTTTGCATCCCCTTCAAGTACAATTTCACGTTGACTCGAGTCCAATTTATTGTACAAGTCTTTCATTTTGAAACCAACATTCGCAAACCCTCCAGATATGTTAGCCATGTATTGATATGCATGACAAGTCTTAATGGATACTCTCCGCATAGATGTGGCTAAAGCTAAATGAGAATCTGGGACAGACCGATGTGACCTAAGAAAATGAGACTCCTGTGGCTGTGCAAGATCATGTGAATGATCTGTTTTGAAATCAACTACGACATACGAGTTCTTCTCCTTGAAGTACCTTACTTTGAACAAACATGGGCAGTGACACCTTGTCAATTTCTTTGGCATACGGACATTATTATTGTTGTCCATATATTTCTCTAGTCTTTCCCCCTCTGCAGAACAAACCCATTTGCGGATAGTGACTCTCCCAGTCCTTGCACTTGTTCTCTTGTCATCCTTTCTAACATCAAAACCCATTGCTTTCGCATAAGCATAGTAAAAAGTCTCTGCTGCCTCAACAGTTACAAACTTCACGCCTATAATGTCTTCTGGAGCCAACTTATCGTATCTAATACCATTATATTCCAACTGATTGATGCCACTTTCAGACTCTTGCAAATTAGTGTCTGAAATCTCAGGTTGAGGTTCATCTAATGCATCCTGACTTGACATCTGAAACATATAACATGAAAATGAATATTGACAGAGACGTTTAAAATCCTCAAGGAACCAAGTGTCAGTTTTTTGTGTTCATATTACATCAAGTTGAATGAGTCCACATTTAGTCCAGAGATTTTCTTAGAAAGACACCATTAGAATCCGAATATTTAACTCTTGATAGGAAATTGCATAGACCATAAACATGACTATATATAGGATAAAATTTATCTGATGCTACCAGCAGCTATTGTCTTTTATAGAATGAGCTATAAATACGAATCCATATGGCAACTACAGGCAAGAATTAGACAATGATGACTATATTAAACGGATTCAAAATGATACAAATCTATCCAATATAAAAGGTGCAGCAAGAGACTGAGGTGCTATAAAGAAGTTTGAAGTGGCTTATTGTCACATATGGAAAGAAACTACTTCAATGCCGGCAACAATTGCCGTCCCCTGAAATAAACCTAGGTAAGTAATGACAAACTTTCAGTGATTTCAATCATCCCACCCATCTTATCCCCAATTATAATAAAGAAATGAGATATAACATGAGCATTCCTTGGACAATATGTGGTTGGTTTTATTAATTAAGGATCAATGAGGTCTGCAAGTTAATAGTTTTATTATGAACCAAAAGCTTTTCAGCACTACTCCAATCAGATGGAGATTACAGAAGCCATAGAACAACAAATATCAAGTATCTAAATGAGCCGTTTACATATATTGCGAAAATTGGATGATAATGATACGTGCTCACAAGTTGCTAATGAAACTGAATGCCTACTCACAACGGTAATATTATTAAAGACCACAGAATTCATAAGATACAAACAGAATGAAAACTATGAGCAACCTAATGAATCCAGATTACGTCCGGAGTCTACTTAACCACAAAGCATAATGATGCATAATAGTTACTCTATGCAGATGCATCGCATAAGTGGATATGGATTGGTATTAATTGCACTAGTCGCTGTTCTTCTGGCAATGGTGCTTTGTAGCATGTGCTACCTACTACGAAGAAAACTTAACAGAACAATCTGACCTTAAGTCCTTTCGAGAACAATCTGACCAAGCCAACAACAGAAACAAGAACACCCAAATATCCAGAATTCCAGCTTCACCAAATTTCCAACTTTGCAACATTACGCCTTTACCAAATTCCCAGTTGATATCAGTAAGACAGAAATAAATTGAACAATACCAATTCAAAATTTCAATTTTCAATTTTCCAATTCAACCTCAGTTCAATAATTCCCATAATCCCAGATTCTCAATTTATCAGAACAAGAACATTGGAAGAAGTAAAAAACAAGAACTTACGTGGAGAATCCGTGGGCTGGAAGACTGGAGGAGCAGTGGAGTGGAGGAGCGCCGCGCACCGAGGCCCGACGCCGGAGGCACGGTGATGAACTGAGACCGACGGCGAAGTGAGGCTATGAGGGTGAGACTGAGATTGAGAGAGCGAACTGAGAGAGCTTACGTGGAGAACCCGTGGGCTGGAAGACTGGAGGAGCAGTGGAGTGGAGGAGCGCCGCGCACCGAGGCCCGACGCCGGAGGCACGGTGATGAACTGAGACCGACGGCGAAGTGAGGAGAGAGCGAACTGAGAGAGCGAACCGTACGTTTGGGGTTTTTTTTTTTTTTTTTTTAACAGGTTACCTTACCTGCTGAATAGGTTAATTATTTGTTGAATATCCATGACCATTAGATATATTACTGATCCAATGGTCACAAATATTCACAAAACCCCAGTATGGGATACCCCCCAGTACTGTAGAATTTTCCATCATAGTTACCGAGAGTATCATACATATTTCATCTTTGTCTATAGTCACGTCTTATGGTTTTACTAAAGTCTTGTGACTGTTGTTGTTATATCGAAACCTGAATTCTCAGAAACTGAAGTCCAGTAATCAGGTTCTGTGAATATCAAACGTACCTAAGATATCGGGAAGAAACAAGAATCGAAAACCAACCTTGCACGCGTATCTACTTGGCTGCATGTTTGTTTTTCTATAAGCCTTTCTATAGAGGGCATCTAGATCTTTTCTCCTAGAGATCATAACAGTTAGAGCTCGATCAGTTACCGGTAGCTAAGACCAAGTAAGTGCAAAAATAAACACCAACTTTATACATATATGGAAGTGTGGGATTCTTGGTTGGCTTAGTTATAAGTGCTTGGTGTTTATTTTAGAAGTGTGGGATTCTTGGTTGGATTAGTTATATATAAGTGCATGGTGCTTATTTTAGAAGTGTGGGATTCTTGTTTGGATAAGACCACAATTCATATATCTTTCCAATAATGTAACGAATGCTAGCTAGGATAACATATAATTTCCCTTCATAAATTCGATGCACTAATGCACTACGAATTCCTTGATCTATATATAAATTCTCTTCTGTTCGATCTTTTTTTTATTTTTTATGTTTCAATTCTTTTATGATTGTATTCTAATAAAAATAGAACATTCTTGAGGTAATATGTTTCTGTTTAATTATATTCTTATGAAACATTCAGGTCGCTACAATTATTGTTACATTGGGATTACTATTCTTACAAGCAGCAGAAGGTAGAAGAGAGAAGATTGAGGATGTGGTTACGTACTCCGCCATTAACTGCCGGAAGCACAGAGCTCTTTTGACCGATTTTGGAGCCGTTGGAGATGGGAAAACGCTGAACACAAAGGCCTTCAAAGATGCAGTTGATAAACTAAGCCAGTATGCATCGGATGGTGGAGCACAGCTAATTGTGCCGCCCGGAAAATGGCTTACCGGGAGCTTTAATCTCACTAGTCACTTTACCCTTTTCCTCCATAAGGAAGCTGTTATTCTTGGGTCTCAGGTTTGATTTCTGGCCCTTTTGGTTCTTATTCAATTAATTCCTTATTTGTATTTCATTAAAACAATATTTAAGTCTAGGTTTTTTTTTTAGAGCACAAAATAGATAGAAATAACAATTAATGGCAATAAAACAAACATATGATTCATTCTTCTACAAATCAATATATGACTTGCAACACCATACTAGTTTGTTGCTGTATTCAGGCTCACAATGCAACAAAACATAAATTTTCGTTGCATTGCGAGAGGAACATTAACCTAGAGGTTCTATGTAACTAGTTGACCCAAAGGGCTGATGAAATGTTACATTTTGTATGTTACACCCATTGAAAATCTTAATTTGACTACTGAATTCATCCATTTATAAATGAAAATCCTCGAGCATACGCATCATCTTTACTTCACTTCTTTTTCCGCCTCTCTCTTCATAATATTTTTTCAAACCTCATCACATGGTTTGAAGGAGGTTTGTTATGAATAATGCAGTCTTTCACAAGGCTTCTCACAATCTTCAATCCATAAGTATCACCAACAATATTTAAGTTTAGGTCTAATGGTTGTCATTACCTTGAAAGTAGCTTAACTAATTTATAGGCTAGTTTTAATAATAAATCAATACATTTATACCTGAGGATCGGAGTCTGTCTGATTATGACCAATACAATAGGATGAATCAGAATGGCCTCTTGTTCCAGTTCTGCCTTCATACGGGAGAGGCAGAGACGCCCCTGGTGGAAGGCGTAGCAGTCTCGTCTTTGGAAGCAACCTCACTGATGTCGTAATTACTGGTATTTAAGCACTTAACTAATTTGGTTTTGCATCAGTAAATTCTATAATGTTAATGGGTTTCCTTTTGGATTTAGGTAACAATGGCACCATTGATGGACAAGGTGTTCCTTGGTGGGACAAGTTCAAAAAGGGTCTTTTGAATGCCACCAGACCATACTTGATTGAGATTATGTTCTCTAATCAGATCCAAATCTCTAATCTCACTTTGACCAATTCTCCATCTTGGCATGTCCATCCCATTTACTGCAGGTACGTTTGATTTTTTTCGTATCCTGAACTATATATATTTGGTACTTATTTGCATGTCGATGTGGATTACTTTCTCGTATTATTTGCAGCAACATAACAATCCAAAGCCTCACTATCCTTGCCCCAGTTAACGTTCCCAACACAGATGGGATTAACCCAGATTCATGTTCACAAACTCGTATTGAAGACTGTTACATAGTCTCGGGGGATGACTGCATTGCAGTGAAGAGTGGCTGGGATCAGTATGGAATCAAATTCGGCATGCCAACCGAGCATCTTGTTATCAGGAGGCTCACCTGCATTTCACCTAAAAGTGCTACCGTTGCTCTAGGCAGTGAAATGTCCGGTGGAATCAGAGATGTTAGAGTTGAGGATGTCACAGCCATTAACACTGAATCTAGTATTAGGATCAAAACAGCTGAAGGGAGAGGGGCTTATGTCAAAGACATCTTTGTACGACGATTAACATTGAACACTATGAAGTACCTTTTTTGGATATCAGGCGCATATGGTTCGCATCCAGATGAGGGATTTGATCCAAAGGCACTTCCTGTGATTCTAAACATCAACTACAGAGATATTGTCGCTGAGAATGTTACCAGGCCAGCACAGTTGGATGGACTTGCTAACGACCCTTTCAAGGGAATTTGCATTTCTAATGTGAGTATCTCATTGACTGCAAATCCTAAGGAGCTGTTGTGGAATTGTACTGATGTTGAGGGCATTACAAGCAATGTGACTCCAAAGGCTTGCGATTTGTTGCCCGAGCAGCAAAACCCAGTAGATTGTGCTTTCCCTGAGGATAAGATAGCCATTGAGGATGTTAAGTTGACGAGTTGTTCTGCTTAAGATTGTGTAGCCCATACAAATGAGAATGTTGATGCTCGAACATACACAAGTTTTAACAATTCATATATGAATTCCAATAAATGAATAAAACTAATGAAAATGGCTTTTTAAGATATCTTTTCCTTCTTTTTTATTTCTTTCTAATGAGCATAAAATTTACCTCTATACGTATATGCTTGAACGAGATCTGAGTAACAACTACTTTACTTGCATATCATATCTTACTCTCTTTTTTTGGTCTATTCTCAGATTAAACTTTTCTTAAATTAACCATTACAGTTGACTAAAATGTACGTACAAAATAATGTTACTATTTGAGTCCCTCTTATGTCTTTTCAATCATACAACGTCTGTGTGATAGCAATTTAATTTCCTTTCTAGACAGAATACAATACAAATCAATTTCTTGCTCTATAAATTATCTTCCTCTTTCTCAACAAAATGTACAATTTTCCTTTTACATTATCAAAACCATATCATGGACTTAAAATCATCAGCAATGTCCCATGTATGTACATAATTTATTAATCCCAAATTCATAATTATCTTTTATGTTGCAATTTTTATGCTTGAATTCTGGTCTGAATCACATCCAGATATTTGAACATTAATGTTCTTGAGAATTAATGTATTGTTTTTCTTTCCTGTAATTTTGGAAAAATTACAGGCTGCTGCAACCATTGTTATATTTGGATTACTATTCCTACAAGCGGCAGAATGTAGAAACGTGAAGAAGATTAAGGATGGGGTTACGTACTCCGCCATCAAATGCCGGAAGCACAGTGCTCTTTTGACTGATTTCGGTGCCGTTGGCGATGGAAAAACATTAAACACAAAGGCGTTCAAAGCTGCAGTTGATCATCTAAGCAAGTCCGCATCGAAAGCTGGAGCACAGCTCATTGTGCCTCCCGGGAAATGGCTTACCGGGAGCTTCAACCTCACTAGCCATTTTACCCTTTTCCTCCATAAGGATGCTATAATTCTTGGGACTCAGGTTTCATTTCTGGCTCTTTTGGTGCTTGATTAATTTCTTGCACACACACACACACACACACATATATATAATATTCAGAGCGGAGTTCCGCTTTGAAATTAAGGAGTGAACTTTGAGTTTTTGGTCACTTTTAGGTCGCATATCCACATCTCGACCGTTCAGTGTTTAGATACTAGTATATAGATCATCTCTGCAAATTTTCAGCCAAATTGATGATCGTTAAGGTATCTAACTCGCTTAAACCAATCGACGAACTGAATCTGTCCAACCTGAACCGTACTAGCTTTAAGGCCGTTATCAATGCCTTAACAATCATCAATTTGGCTAAAAATTTGCAGAGATGATCTATACACTAGTACCTAAAAACTGAACGGTCGAGATTTGGATATGCGACCTAAAAGTGACCCAAAACTTGAAGTTCACTCCGTAATTTTAAAGCGGAACTCCGCTCTGGATAGGATATATATATATATATATATATCTTTTTTTAACCATAGAAAGTTTGGTATATAGTTGATTGTAATTTGCATGCAACTAGCTAATTTAGGCTGATTGTAATTACAATCACTGATCATGAAGTCTGAGAATCTGAGGAGTCTATCCAACAAAATGAAATTCTCGATCCCTCTGTTTGTTTTCTAAGGTTCTATTTTCTTTGATTAGTATGGTATAAAAACTCATGACGATTAATATGAATAATTGATGTACGTAGCAACTTCAATGATGAAAAACAACTGTCGTAAGCCAAGAACATTGCAAAAGTACTACATTTCATTCCATAGCGTTCGAATCCCAGCTCCATCCCGTGGCCAGCAGATTTGAGGGACCCTTTGGGTTCGTGCGTCTGCGATGCAGTGGATTAGTCTGGCTTTGCCAGGCTTTCGCCGCAATGTCGGTGCAGGTGTCCTGGCGCTGGGATACCACTGCATGGGTGTGTGAGTTACTAACAACTAACCCGATCAAAAAAAAAAAAAACAAGTACTACATTTCATTCCATAGTGTTTAATGACCCCATCTTTTGAGGAGCATTCTTTTTCAAATGAGTTATCTTTCATCTTAAAGTTAACCATTTTAATGACAGGATGAGTCAGAGTGGCCTATTCTTCCGGTACTGCCTTCATATGGGAGAGGTAGAGATGCCCCCGATGGAAGGTTTAGCAGTCTCATCTTTGGAACAAACCTAACCGACGTTATAATTACTGGTAGTTAACCACATATTTTACCAATCTGGTTTTGCATAATTGTTTTACCTCCATATTGAGTCAATAATCACTGTTAATGGGTTTCCTTGGGTCTTAGGTAACAATGGCACCATCGATGGCCAAGGTGCTCCTTGGTGGGACAAGTTCCACAAGGGTCTTTTGAATGTGACTCGTCCATACTTGATTGAGATTATGTACTCTAATCACATCCAAATCTCTAATCTCACTCTGATCAATTCTCCATCTTGGCATGTCCACCCCATTTACAGCAGGTTTTTGACCTTTTCGTCTCCTCAATTATATATATTTCTACTTCTTTGTGTATCATTGTGCGATAACAATGTAGTATTAATCTGCAGCCATATAACAATCCAAGGGATTACTATCCTTGCACCAGTTGACGTTCCTAACACAGATGGGATTAACCCAGACTCGTGTTCACAACTTCGAATCGAAGACTGTTACATAGTATCCGGGGATGACTGCATTGCAGTGAAGAGTGGATGGGATCAGTATGGAATCAAAGTTGGAATGCCGACAGAGCATGTTGTGATCAGGAGGCTCACCTGCATTTCACCTAAAAGTGCTACCGTTGCCCTAGGCAGTGAAATGTCCGGAGGAATCAGAGACGTTAGAGTTGAGGACGTCACAGCTATTAACACTGAATCCAGCATTAGGATCAAAACCGCTGTTGGAAGAGGGGCTTATGTCAAAGACATCTATGCAAGAAGAGTGACCTTGAAGACAATGAAATATGTTTTTTGGATGACAGGTGCTTATGGTTCGCATCCGAACAATGATTTTGATCCAAATGCACTTCCTGTGATTCAAAACATCAACTTTAAAGAGTTTGTGGCTGAGAATGTTATCATTCCAGCACAATTAGATGGAATTGCTAATGACCCTTTCAAGGGAATTTGCATGTCTAATGTTTCTATCTCACTTTCTGCGAATCCTTCGAAACTTCTGTGGAATTGTACTGGTATTGAGGGAATTACGAGCAATGTGACTCCGAAGGCATGTGATTTGTTACTCCAGCAGCAAAAACCAGTCGATTGTGCTTTCCCCGAGGATAAGTTAGCCATTGAAGGGTTTAACTTGACGACCTGTTTTGCAGGTATTGCCTAGGTTTGATGTTTTAGCATCATAAGTATTCACAATAATTTTTTCAGATATTATTTTTAAAATTTTTTTTTCATGTAGTAACTTAGGTGAAGTACTCTGAAATCGCATCATGTACTCTTACTCCATCACTGTAAATAAACGGAGGTTGTATTAATTAGTGTTGATAGACCAAGTTTAAGGTTGAGCGAAAGTTTGAGTTTATTGGGTTTGAATCACCTCTTCACTTGCCCATGCAAAGATTTGAGTTGTTGTTGGACTTGAGGTTTGAACGAAACTCAGAATCACCAACAACTTTGGGTCTACCACACAGCCCAATATTTCAGATTCGTCCTCAAATCCCATTTAGTTCATTCGATATTCGAAACGAGGAAAAAGGAACTTGTAGATGAATTAGATATTACTTACCTATACCAATTGACATAGAAAATTGAGTTTATGTTCTAGCTAGCTAGGAAGACCTCAACTGCATAGATTAATGGCCGGGTACGTAGGAGTAACATAACTTGTTTCAAATTGACCAACATATACCTTGATGAACGATGAAAACTCTCATTGAGTTGGTTGATAGATTATTAGTTGAACTACAATGCAGTTTCTCGTAGCTTGTAGCGGGATTACTGCTGCTTTCCTTTAATGCACCTTCATCGTTCTTGCAGAAGCTCTCTTGTAGGCAAAGATGATGAGCAGTCTCTCGATCTCTTAAGCCATCGATCCTACACATGATGGACAATGATATAAAATCAGCAATAGGAGAGAATAACAGATAGAATGTAAATGCAAATGGAGAAGGGAAAAGTTATTGATCTTACGTCGCGCATTAGCAAGTCGCGGGGCTCAAGCATGTGAAGAACTTCTCCCATTCTAGGCCTATCTTCTAAATCAGGATCAGTGCAACGAAGAGCAACCAGAAGAACCCTTTTGAGTTCTTTTGACGATGGCTTCTCTGGCAATTTAGGATCAACTACATAAGCAGTTCTTTGACTGGCAACCATGGACTTTAACCAGTCTACCAGATATGGCTGCAAAACAGGAGTCACATTATTCATTGTTTTAGAGTTCCAACAAAAAATGCAACTAAAATGGTTCAATACTATGAGTTCATACTTGGTGTTGAGTGCGGTCAATAGGAGTCCTGCCAGAAATTATCTCCATAATCAACACTCCGAAGCTATAAACATCCGACTTCTCATTAAAATCACCAGTGGCAGCATATTCTGGGGCAACATAACTGGACATTCATGCAATTTTAGAATGAGAAGCAAATTAGCTAGACTGATTCCTTATGTTCGAACAGTGAAATGATCAAACATATATGCTTTGCTTGGGAGAAAAGAAACTGACCCTAACGATTCCATTATGGTGATTCCCCACGCCGGACTGTATAGCTTAGCAAGGCCAAAATCAGAAATCTTAGGATCCCATTGGTGATCAAGCAGTACATTGCTAGATATTAGGCTTCTATGAAAAATTTTTGGTTCAATATCCTCATGAAGGTAGGCCAATCTGCAGAAACATATACATTTCACTTCAGAGTATCCAAGTTAGAATTCGTCATATGCAACAAAATTAGAGAAATGAGATCTCACCCTTTTGCTATTCCATGGATTATTTTCATCCGAATATCCCATGTTAGAGGGCTGACACTTCTTGAACATTCATGAAGCCAATGGTGCAGACTTTTGTTATCTACATACTCATGCACAAGCAATCTAGTATCAAAGAAAATCGAATTAGGCCTTTGATCATCTAATCAAAATCTGAAATTTACAACTTGAAAAATCGATACCTGTAAGCTCTTTCGATTCTGTATCCAAGCATCTTGACAAGATTTTTGTGTCTCACATGCCCAATCGCCTCCATTTCTGCTATGAAGTCATCCTCATGGCAACTATTTTACATCAGAATCTACCAATCTACCATTTACCAAAATAGAGTGAGTGAATAAATAGGTACCTGTCACTCACAAGCCTCTTCACCGCCACACGAATATTATCAAACAGAATACCATGATATACAATGCCATAGTCTCCATTGCCAATCAGATTTTCTCTACCAAATCCATTTGTTGCTGCCTCAAGTTCCCTTAGAGTAAACTTGTCACCCCTCCACACATCTTTAACCACCGAAGAGTACCTAGATTCCGATTCACTCACCTTAGCACTAGTGGGGGTTATCCCACTGGCGCCAGTAGAGGACAGCTGATCAGAGAGCACAGTTTGCCTCTCCTTCCCATTGTTCATCTCAATTTCGGACATGTTAAGCGAAAGCAGCCTCCGATCAAGGGATGAGTGGCCATAAGCAATGTGAGGGACTTTGGAAGCAATGGGATTTTGTACACACAAATGGGAATTGTAGGACTTCCGGTGCCGGCGGTACCGGATGATATAGATCACCAAGACAAAGACAATCACCAGAAGGGTGAATAGAACAGTGAAGGTCACAAGCAGAACCCATAACTTGGCACCAAACAATGAGGTTGGCTTCATGAGCTTTTGCTTCAGAGATAATGTAGTGGAAGACATGGTTTCAGAGAGATGAAGAAGCTTATCAGAGAGCAGAGTCATGACTCATTTGGGTCTTTTAGCAGAAAGAGCTATAACAAAGGGAGTTGGGTTAACAAGTATATATCAGTTCCGTAAAGTTCAAATATTCTGAAGTAAACTAACTAACGAGCGAAAGCAGGGGGAAATATCAGTAAATCCTAGTGTTGAATTCCTTTTTGCAACAACTCAACCAATAGTCTCCTGCCACTTCAAAAATAGCCATTTCTTTTTCTTCTTTTCTTTTGTTCCTTTCTTTTTTCTTTTTCTTTTTTGGAAGCTCTGATCTTATGAATTTCAAGCAGAGTTCCATATGTAAAAAGCACAGATGTGTAACAGACATAGCTTAAAATTTTCTACTTAATGTCACTGGGACTCAGATTTGCAATAACTTTTCACCCGAAAAAATTCCAGTAACTTTCAAATCGTTCATTTACTAGCCATTTTAAAGGCTTCTATTTCTCGGCTTTTGGTAGTCATACAACTTACAAGGCAGATCTCTAACCGATCTATGTTCCTTTCTCTGTGTAAAGGAGTCCAATTGAATTTAGATGCATGTCCTCCAAAGCCTTACAATGCAGTGTCTAGATGTTCAGTCAATAGCAAGCACATCCTTCAATGAAAGAATGTCTGCCGTAGGCATAGCTGCTCAATGGCTCCATCCTTGAACTGTTTCTTTATTGGATGCAGCTTGATCTCATAAAGCTTCGGCCATAGTTTTCCAGTCACTGCCAACACATAAGGATTAATAGATAGTTTTTGGTTAGCCATCAATACATTGTAAGTCATACACATGAAAGACACCACAGCTGGAGCTTACCAAAAATACGGTTGGTGTCGCTATCCCATGCAATGCCGTTTAGCACATCGATAGCCTATATAACAGAATTGAAGTTATGATAAGTAAATGATAGTTCAAGAATTTCGTATTGCCTCAACCTTCAAGGAACCACAGAAAATGCATTGTACATTTCTATATAAAAAAGGCAGTAACGACATAACAAGATAACATATTGGTTTTGGTTCAAGGGCTTACATTATTTCCAGCAGCTAGTAAACCCTCCCTATAAGGCATAAAATAAAATATGTCACTTACGGAAATTCCCAAGAAACTTAAAGAGAACATGATACATCTCGTGATTAGAGAAATATCTAATTACATAGAAACTAAATAATGAAAAAGGACTTGAATGGGAGAACCTTAAATTTGGAAGGAGAATCCATCCAAGCACCCTACCATCATCCTGTGAGATTCTAGCAATGCAGTCTGTCTAATAGTGAGAATACATAACTTTCAGAAACCAATCGAAGCCAATATAAAGCATTTTATCAGGTCATCAAAATTGATGTTTCTATTATCCATATATAGCAATCAAAACAGCCAAAAGCATTTGACATGGATTTATCAGGTAATGTGAAATGAGTGACCTGATAAACATTTGCCCAAACTTCGCCTTTTATAAACTCCAACTCATTGAGGTTGTGCACTTCATGATCTTTGTATTTGACTATGTGTTTGTCTATAACTGCATGAAATATGACACAACTAAATCAAAAACATTAATTCCCAACAAATGAAAAATAACTGCATCGCAGGGGAAATATAGGTTATCAGCTTTAGGTAAAGAATAAATTCGATGACTATCACCTATAACAACAGAAGCATGAATATAAAGGATATGGCACAATGATAACATTTATAAAAACCACCATAGAAAAAAAAAACAGAGTGGAAACCAAAAACAGACAGAAGCACAGTACATACATACACAGTTACACACAAAGTAGGCAAATATGGATGAAGAATCATATGCAAAAGAAACCTTTCAATGTTTGAGGGTCAATCTTGTACAACACGGACGAGCCATCACTTCCAAATAACACTTTTCCATCAGTAGCCAGTCCCCAACCATCTTGCATTTGATGAGTGAACTTTTCAGACTGTATTTTTGACCAAAAACGGAGCAAGTTAATATGGATCGGGAGCCACATTTCATGCTCCAAATTCTCAATTTAGGTTCAATTCTGACAAGAATAGATTGAATCTGATAAATTTTAGCATGAGGACATAATCTATATTTAAGCACTGAATCTACGATTTCAAACCATGCAAAAGTAGAGACATATAATAACACTATTTAAACTCAACTATATCTTTCCTGCATTTCCTTTTACATCAGCTTAAGGGAAAACAATACAATATAACAACATAAATTTATTTTGAAAGGAGTAAAGGAAAAGCACAAACTTTGCTTAAATCATTTCGGTCATATTTGAAACCAATTTTCGTCAACCAAGTTACTTGGAATAGCCTACAAAAGAACATGCAATTACTCCATTAGCATTTGCAGACTTTCTACATGTCAAAGATATCATAAACATGGAATCAAGGATCAGCTTTAATTTAACTGTTAACCGAATCAACAAAAAGCACAAGAAAAAATATTTTTTCTTACTGACCTTTCACCGAGAAGAGTTAATCCCTCCCCAAAATATCTAGAATCCATCTCCTGAAGAACCTCAACCTGTATATACGAATATCAATCATTGATTCAGATACATATCAATTGAACTTGCTAGTTTGGTAATTATGCATCGAAAAGATCACTCGACATGATGAACAGCCAACTAATTCAATACGAAGCAGTAACAATACATGTATGAAAACCAAAAAGAAAGAATCTTTACCTTCCCTGTTTGAATATCAACCTTACGCACTGATGACTGAAACACACACAGAAATAAAAGGTTAAGGATTGAATCACAGAAATTAAAATGCTGTAAGCAAACGCAAAAGGCCAAACTCACCTGGCCATAAAGCCCAGTGGACTCAAATAAGCTCCCATTTCCAGCATAAAGAAGCCCCTGAAAAAACAAAACACCCCAATAAACCCTAAACCTCACTAACAAAACCCACAAAAAATCAATCCAATTTGAACTCTCAAACATTGATCCCAAATTCAAATCTCGAGTCATAGAGATCTCACCTGGGTGAAGGCATTGGGATCATGAGGGAACTCATTGACGACCTCGATCGAATAAGTTCCGGTAAACACGGTGCTGTAATCAACTGTGCTAAAAATGTTCGACGAAATGCACAAGAGGACAAAAGCGCCGATAATGAGAAATATGAGGAGAATCAGCGAGGTGTTTTTGTAGAATTTGGGCGAACTAGGCCGGGTTGCCATCGCAGTGCGGGGTTTGGGGTGTGAGGATCGCTTATTGAGCCTCTTGCGAAGCGGTCCAGTGGCCATGGTGCGGAGGCTTAGTCATGGGTCGGTCAGGGTTTTGGGGCTGCGAGCTGATTTGCAGAAATGGAGCTAAGCTGCTCCTGGGTTGGGGTGGGGTGGTTCTTCTTGTTGACTTGGACCGTTTGGAGCTGCCAAAAGTTTGAGTAAATATTACGTTACAATTTTTAATTTTTATATATTTTTTAATTGGGGTATTGCAGCAAGTTATCTCGATTGTCTTAACGAGTTAATTACACACTCACTCACTCAGTATTCAGATCGAGATCTACTAACATATACCAGACTCTCAGCAAACTAGACTAATAATTTTTTGGGACATTGTCTTATATATATATCTTGGGAGGAAAAAGAAATTGAGAGGTCAACCCACACAATATCAAGGCATGATAATCTACACAAAAGAATAAATATGATTGGAGACATTCGAAGGTGTTTCGAGACACTCATGACATGTTAAATGTTATTAATACTTGTTTTTTTTTTTTTGAAATTCTCATATGTCATAAGCTATTTACTTGTGTATATGATTTTCAGAAGGTATTCTAGTTGATAGAACATTGAAATCTGAAACGATTTAACTTTTTAATGAATTTCTTGTTTTCTAACTTTGAAAGGTGTTTCGAGACACTCATGACATGTTAAATGTTATTAATACTTGTTTTTTTTTTTTTTTTTAAATTCTCATATGTCATAAGCTCTTTACTTGTGCATATGATTTTCAGAAGGTATTCTAGTTGATAGAACATTGAAATCTGAAACGATTTAACTTTTTAATGAATTTCTTGTTTTCTAACTTTGAAATTTTTGTAAACTAAAAATCGGGTCGAGATTTTTGAGTTTCATAAGTTGTTGAGAATCGTTTAAAAATTATAATATGCTTGGGCCATGTTTCAATCCTGGCCCGTTTGTAAGTAACGGGCTAACCGCTTCTCCTCGACTACGTCAACAACCACGTGCGAGCCCTCACACCTTTTGTGCCGTCCGTTATAAAACTGTCACGAACATTCGAGACCGACTTTGTTGTGAGAACCTTCTCGACTCGCGACCCATACGACGCCGTTTACCAAAACCCGCGGGAAAAAAAAAATTACGAGAA
Organism: Rosa rugosa; assembly: GCF_958449725.1. NCBI lineage: Eukaryota > Viridiplantae > Streptophyta > Magnoliopsida > Rosales > Rosaceae > Rosa > Rosa rugosa. Next base: position 51,937,200 of record NC_084825.1, read on the forward strand.
AAGAGTGGAAGAGTCCAGAACCACACTCACGCCTTGGTTTCCTCTTCCCCTATATAAGGGAGCACACACTTTTCTCCTCTCTCAATCAGAATCAGAAATCAAAAGCTCTCTGAAAACCCTATTTCAAGCTCTCCAAATTTTCGCTCTCTAAATCTCCGAGCAAACCTTTTCGCTCTCTAATTCTCCAAGCAAACCTACAATGGCGGATGTTAAGATGGCTGATGCTGAGACGTTTGCATTCCAGGCCGAGATCAACCAGCTTCTGAGCTTGATCATCAATACGTTCTACAGCAACAAAGAGATTTTCCTTCGCGAGCTCATCAGTAATTCATCTGATGTAAGTCTTCAATCTTCAATCTCGTTTCTCTGATGTTAAATTGCAGCGATTTGGTTTGGGAATTTGAAATTTTTTGAATTGAGATTTGGAGGTATTGAGAGACTGATGTTGGTTTTGGTTGTGATGTGTTTAGGCTTTGGACAAGATTAGATTCGAGAGTCTTACGGATAAGAGCAAGCTTGATGCTCAGCCGGAGCTGTTCATCAGGATTGTTCCGGATAAGACCAACAATACTCTCTCCATTATTGATAGCGGGATCGGCATGACCAAAGCAGGTGATTAAAATCATTTTGATTTCTTTCCGTTATGATCGTGTTGAATTGGTTTCTATGACGATGCATGATTAGAGAAGATGTTTATATGTTAATTGTGCTGTTATGATGCAATGTTGTGAAAATATGTGATTGAAATTGACAGAGGGAGTAATCAGAAAAGTGAAATCTGTTGTTGAAATTATCCATTGAATCATTGAATGATTGATCTGGGTAGATGATGATTTGTTGAAGAATTAAAACTAGACTATAATTTCTTCTTTAAGTCACTAAATCTGCAATTTGTTTTCTAGCTCATCGAATATGTTGTTTCTGTTATGCCCTCTGTTTTAATCCCTCTGGTCTTCTTAGCATTTATTTCCAGACCAAAAAGAAAGATTAGACTATAGCATTTTTCTTAATGTGTTGGTGGACAGTCAATCCAACTCAAAAGTAATCGACCGAAATTAAATGATGGTTTGATGATATAATCGACTGATGATTTTATTTATCAGTGTAGTGGGCGAAAGATCTAACTGAAGTATGTGTCATGTGTATGTAGATTTGGTGAACAACTTGGGCACAATTGCAAGGTCTGGAACCAAGGAGTTTATGGAAGCTTTGGCTTCTGGAGTGTCTGATGTGAGCATGATTGGACAGTTTGGTGTTGGTTTCTATTCGGCATATCTTGTTGCGGAGAAGGTCATTGTGACTACAAAGCACAATGACGATGAGCAATACGTTTGGGAGTCTCAGGCTGGTGGTTCATTCACTGTGACAAGGGATGTCAATGGTGAGCAGCTTGGCAGGGGAACAAAGATTACCCTTTTCCTCAAGGAGGACCAGGTAAAGATCTAAGTCCATCAGTTTGTTTCCTTAGAAATGGTTCCTTGTGACGAATGGTTTACTAACTGAATGTTTATTTTGTTATTGAGCAGTTGGAATACTTGGAGGAGAGGAGGATCAAAGACCTTGTGAAGAAGCATTCCGAATTCATCAGCTATCCCATCTATTTGTGGACTGAGAAGACAACCGAAAAGGAGATCAGTGATGATGAAGAGGACGAACCCAAGAAGGAAGAGGAAGGAGATATTGAGGAAGTTGATGAGGACAAGGAGAAAGAAGGGAAGAAGAAGAAGAAGATCAAGGAAGTTTCTCATGAGTGGGAACTCATCAACAAGCAGAAACCAATCTGGCTGCGCAAGCCTGAGGAAATCACCAAGGATGAATATGCCTCATTCTACAAGAGCTTGACCAATGATTGGGAGGAACACCTTGCTGTGAAGCACTTCTCTGTGGAAGGACAGCTTGAATTCAAAGCCATCCTCTTTGTTCCAAAGAGGGCTCCATTCGACCTGTTCGATACCAGGAAGAAGATGAACAACATTAAGCTATATGTGAGGAGGGTGTTTATTATGGACAACTGTGAGGAGCTCATTCCGGAGTATCTTGGATTTGTTAAGGGTGTTGTGGACTCTGACGACTTGCCACTCAACATTTCTCGGGAGATGCTTCAACAGAACAAGATTTTGAAGGTGATCAGGAAGAACCTTGTGAAGAAGTGCATTGAGATGTTCAATGAGATTGCTGAAAACAAAGAGGATTACGCCAAGTTTTATGAGGCATTCTCGAAGAACTTGAAGTTGGGGATTCATGAGGACAGCCAGAATAGAGCCAAGTTGGCTGACCTTCTCCGATACCACTCCACCAAGAGCGGTGACGATCTCACAAGCTTGAAGGACTATGTAACCAGAATGAAGGAGGGCCAGAAGGACATCTACTACATTACTGGTGAGAGCAAGAAGGCAGTGGAAAACTCGCCATTCTTGGAACGCCTCAAGAAGAAGGGATATGAAGTTCTTTTCATGGTGGATGCAATTGACGAATACGCTGTGGGACAATTGAAGGAGTATGATGGGAAGAAGCTTGTGTCTGCTACAAAGGAAGGTCTGAAGCTCGATGATGAATCTGAGGAAGAGAAGAAGAAGAAAGAGGAGAAGAAGAAGTCTTTTGAGAATCTTTGCAAGACAATCAAAGACATCTTGGGAGACAGGGTTGAGAAGGTGGTTGTGTCCGATAGAATTGTCGACTCACCTTGTTGCTTGGTCACTGGTGAATATGGCTGGAGTGCAAACATGGAGAGGATTATGAAGGCTCAGGCACTCAGGGACAACAGCATGGGTGCTTACATGTCCAGCAAGAAGACCATGGAAATCAACCCTGACAATGGCATCATGGAGGAGCTGAGGAAGAGAGCCGAAGCTGACAAAAACGACAAGTCCGTCAAGGACCTTGTGCTGCTGCTGTTTGAGACAGCTCTTTTGACATCTGGATTCAGCCTTGATGAGCCGAACACTTTTGCCTCGAGAATTCACAGGATGCTGAAGCTGGGGCTTAGCATCGAAGAAGATGAGACTGTTGAGGATGCGGACATGCCTGAGTTGGAGGATGCGGCTGAGGAGAGCAAAATGGAGGAGGTGGACTAAGCTGCCTCTGGGTTTGTGGAGTGGTCTGAGCTTGTGGATATTTCCTACAGTTGAGTAGTTGTTTGAGTCTGTTTGTGTCACAGGTTTTGGGGAAGAAGGTCCTTGGTGACCTTCTATTAGTGTCTTATGTTTTTATGTTTCGCAGTACTATGTCATAATATGTGAACTCTGTTACAAATTTGATATAATTTTGGTTCCTCCATATCTAACTAATTTCTCTTAGTTTACAGTTTATTCTTAGACACGCTTTTTCTTCTTTTGTTGATAGTTTTCAAACAAGAAAGAACATTGGAAAATCAAGCTACAAAGCTCTGAGACCTTGGGAGTAAGGTTTCTTTATACAAGCTATTTGTGTAAAGGATGTGCATGTTCATCAATCATCATAATCAAAGCACTTTGCCAATAAAATTATATTCTTAATGAGAACTAGAAACAAAAGACTATGAATTTTTTAATGTCAGCTAACTTGGAGACACAGATTTTGGAGTGCACTCTTTATTTTGTAGATACTGATGCAAGGGAAATGGGGGAATATCACTGTTGTTCAAAGCAGCCTCCTTAATTGCCTTACTGAACTCGATCATGTGCTTCAATGTAAGCTTTGCTGATCTCTGGATTAGGAGTTGCTCCATTGTCGATCACAGCACATCTAGCATCCAAATTTCAAATAAAACATAACCAATTTGCTTCAAGGCAAGGGTTTGGTCATCATTGAAGAGAGATCATTTGCAACTTTAATCAGCCGAGAGAGCGAAATTGAGAGACGACATCTTTCGTCACTAATATAAAGGGCTGCCAAACCAGTCTTTCCGTCCATTACAGGGCTACAGAGAATGCTCCATAGTTTCCGAATGCGCACCACATAAATAGGAGAAGGAATGATTTTCCTTCGAAACAACTTCCATAAGCGAGTAGCATAAATTTGCAATTTTTGGAGCAAGCAAGAAACCCCAAATAGTTTTCATTCGCTGAATTCGTATAGAGATGGACAAAGTAGAGGACTTCTGCACATTTTGTTCAGACCCTAAACTTGCTGTGTTCTCTCTCTCTTTTTCCCTACTTTTGCTTCCGATCGGTCATATGTGCATGAATCAGACATTATAAGGCTTGCAAAACTCATGAATTCATCCGTAAGAAATTAAACAGCAAAAATTCTGTTCTTATAGGACAAAGATTTAAAGCCATTTGTATAAAAGATGTAACCATAAGCCATTTGTATAGAGAAGCAAATCCATTTTCCAAGTCAAAACTTGTGACCATAAGCTACGAGCTAACCATTCTTAAAACAAGATTTCTAGAAAAACTTGTAACTATATATGTACAACACTGATTCAAGATTTCAAGCCTGTGCAGCAACATATCCTCCTCTTCCACTACCAAAGCCAGGCCTTCCAACATTGCCCTGTGTTATTTATAAGAGATAATTATTAGATATGTTGTAAATTATTATGGATATATCATGTAAATTATTGTATATTAGAAGATGCTTTCCTCTTTCCTAGTTTTAGGGGATCCATGTTTTAAGGAGGACTTTAAGGGTCCTTGTTTTATGGAGGATTTTAGGCTATATGTTCCTTGCCTTCTACTATATATGTAATCCATTTTTCATCCATGGATGATAGAGAAAACAGAAAATACTACACTCCCTCTCTGCATCAAAACTCTCTCTCTCTCTCTCAAGTTCTTTGAAGCAAAACTCTCTCCATTTTCTGAAACATTTCCATTTTACAACACGTTATCAGCACGAATAGCTCTAGGATTCGGATTGCAGATTGACAAGAGAAGAGGTGAATAACTCTTGGGTTGCAGAGAAGAGGTAGTTCATCATTCAATCAACATCAGTCTACAAGCTCTACAACCAAGTAGGTTTTTCCAAACAAAAACCAATTTCGCTGTTTCATTTTACCTTCTGATGTCTGTGTTCCAGTATTTATTTAAAATAGTAATTCAACTCCAAAATTCACCAAATTTTGTATGCTGGAGTCCTTATATGTTTAGTACATCTCTGTAAATTTTCATATTTTTCTGGGTAGTTTTGCTTAGTGTTTCAGTTCGTTTTTTGACTGTTGTTCAGTAGGAACTGCAGTCACAGTTTATGACTTTTGTTGAAGCATCTAGCTTAACTTAATCCTCTATGAGAGACACTTATTTCTCTTGCATTATAATTGGCATGATTGAAAAAAAAAGGGAAAGAAAGAGGAAAATCAATAGCTTTTAATTTAGCTATCAATTCATGTATATTGTGACAAATATCTATATATACTTGTTTGGACTTTGTGATAATGATACATCTTTCCTTCATTATTTATTATGATAATGTTTTGTGGTGTTACCTGCTCATATTAAATTTAAATATTTTACCCGCTTAAATTCTTTGCATTAAGAATATATATGTGAGGAATGTAGGTACTTAATGAACCGGAAGTTCACACATAAACATTGAACCAAAAAATTCATACATAAATATTGAACCAGAAGTTCACATGTATCATAAAAGGAACTTGAAGTTTCCTTCACAAATTCACTATACATGTTTAATCCGATTTTTAGTATCATGTTATGGAACCTGAAGTTCTTATTGATTGCTTATGGAAGTTATTACCCATAGCACTGACTATTGTCCTTTAAATCCTTGTAGAGAATGTCAAATCTCAACAAGCTTGACTTTGTCGCTTTGGAAGTTTCCGGAAGGAACTATCTCAAGTGGACCCAAGATGTCAAGCTTCATCTGACTGCAAATAAGATGAGATCAACGATTATTGCTGACAATATCACCCCTGAAGACATGAAGGCAAGGGCTATGATTTTCATCAGGAAACATATGGAAGAAGCACTCAAGGTGGAATATTTAGCTGAAGAGGACCCACGATCTCTTTGGGTCGCTCTAGAAGAGCGATTCAACCATCAAAGAGCCATCTACTTGGCGGAAGCAAGACACGATTGGCAGAACATACGCTTCCAGGATTTCAAGACTGTCAATGAGTATAACTCTGAAATCTGCCGGATTCGGTCACTCCTAAAATTCTGTGGAGAAGAGCTCACAGAAGCTGACCTACTGGAGAAAACTTTCTCCACCTTCCCTCCTTCCTGTATGGTCCTGCAGCAACAATACAGGGAAAGAAACTTTGCTAGATTCTCTGAATTAATCACCATCCTGTTGCTCGCTGAAAAGAGAACAACAACCTACTTTTGAGGAATGATCAAGCAAGGCCCACCGGTACTATAGCAATTCCTTTGCCTGAAGCAAATATTATTGCCCATCACGAAAATAATCGTGAAGGAGGAACCGGGGCCGTGGAAGGGGAAGAAGGTCTGAACGTCCAAGGCATGGACGAAGAAATGGACCCAGAAATGGCCCATATGACCGCGACCACCCAGGCAATGGCCCAAGGGTCGAGGAGGACGTGGACAAGGCCCACGTGGTGGAAACCGAAATGCCCAAGTCCGACAGGCTCAAATTAGAGAGAACCCTGGTCCGGCCCGTCGCCCTCAAAATCAGCAT